>NC_142343.1:30524432-31890682 GCF_054954075.1 Amborella trichopoda
AATAAGCTCATGAAAACTTTTTATTTCCACTCAAATGCAAATCCTCAGATCCCCATTTCGTTGGTTCTCTCACATGCTTAACTGAGGTGGCATGACACGTCACACAGAAGTTAGAAGACTCCCAAAGCAATAGAAGATGAGATAAACTTTCAGGGAAGGAAGGACTTGAAGTGAGAAAGCAGGTTTCTCCACAGATACATGATCTCAAAGTCTCGAACCCTTGAGAAAATGGCAAAAAAGAGAACAAAGAGACCCAATTTCTCTTTCTCTCACTTTCTCTCTGTTGGAGCCATACTCACTCTCTCTCTACAAGCTCAGGGTCCAGAACCACTTCAACCCACCGAGATTTGAGTCCATCAAGCATATTATCCATTGGTTCGAGCCCACCTAGTCGTATCAAAGGTGCTCAAATTGGCACCATGGCTCAAATTCACACCAAGGAAACTCGAATTGGAGCTTTAATGGTGGTTTCAGCAATGAAAACACTAACCAAAGGGCTAATCTCCAAGCTATCCAGCTTTATCTGATGAATATAGGGCAAAGAAACTATATAGGATGACAGAGAAACAGGCGGTTCCTAAACAGAGCAAGAGTCTCTAGCCAATAAGAGTCCTAACATCAATACCTGATCAGAATAAGGAGTGCTTCTTGGACTTGACAGTTTTGTTAACTGACATTGAGAAAATGATAATTGTGGTCTTTCTCTTTATCACCTATAAGACACTTGGGTATGATTAAGCAAAACCCAACTGTCAAAGCTGGTCCAAAACTGGTGGATGATATAAGAATCAATGAAGTATGAATCTGTACACTGTGGCCAATTACCAGGCCAATAATGGTGGTTGTTTGATCTCATCTTGATAGTTTCGGGACTTCAGGGCCAAAATTTTCAGGTTGGGCTTCGAGTTCTGGCTGTGGAGGTTTTGTTTGAGTAATTTGGGGCTTTTTTACTAGGAATGGAGCAGAGAGATTGATCTTTCCAAAAAAAAGAAGTGGAGCAGAGAGATTGCATGTGAGAGAAGGAGAAGAGAGACTTTTTGAGGGTTTTAGAAAGAGAGGTGTGAAAGCAAAGAGGTTGGACCATAGTTACCGGAATCTCTCCATCGACCTTGTGATTCCGGTTCCGAAACCCGATTCTACGTTTCCGTTTAGGAATCTTTGCGAAAACCGTTTTTCGGAACCTAGGAAACTCGATTCCTTAATTTCGAAATCTCGATCCAACACACCTTTGGAAACTTGAACCCATTAATTGTGGATAGGCACTCCCAAATATATCGAATTTGGATTCTAGTGGGAATTAAATCTTAATTCAAAAATAAATAAATTCAAAATATCAAAAAAAATAAAAATAAATGCAAAGTACATAATGTCCAATGTTTGTGATGGTTGCGCACTTCCTAAAGAAAATTGGAATAGAAATCTTCTTTCGAATTCTTCTAGTGGTTACAGTGTTTCATTATTTTACTTGTGCCACCCTAGACGGCCTTTACTTTAAATTTAAAATATAACTAGTAAATACAACACATACAATTACAAGTAAAACCATGGCATAAACATATTTTTATTTTGTCTACATAATAATGAAGTCAAAATCACAATTTAGAAATACTTATCTTTTGTATATAATGACCGTAAGTTCAATAGTCAACCCAATCACTTTAAAATTTGGGAAACCTTCTAAGAAGAGATATCCAATGTAGGTTCTAAAGTTGATAAGGCTCAAGATGTGCTTGAGGCTTCTTTCTCCATAAAAATGAAATCTCGATTCCTGGTAGGGGTCGTCAAACGCATTCCCTAGTCCATATTATTGTAAATCTTGATCTCAAACTGGCATGGATTTCTGACCCATATACTTTAGAAACTTGATTCCAAATATGTTAGAATCACGATTTGAAACAACAACATATCTTTGTTCCGCATATGTCAGAAATTCGATTTCACATATAATAAATTTTTACTCCTGGAGTATCGATTCTAAGGGGATGGGAATCTCGATTCCAAGAAGGACAGAATCTCTATTGCATATGCGAATGAAATTTAAATCTATTTCGGTCGAAACATGATTCTTAAAAACTAGGAATTTCGTTCCCAACGATTCTTATAGTACGGACAACGATTCCTAAGACGAGAGAATCTTCTAGCCGACCACGATTTCGCGATTCCGTTTCCTAAAGCGATTTGAGTTCCCATGCGTTTCCAACTGCTATAGGTTGGACTTCTCTGAAAATCAAAAGGTTCAATTGGCCCATGTCGGTAGAAAATTTTGAGGAAAGAGGGTAGCTTCTACAGAAGGGGGTCTTTCATATCTATGGACAATTTGCAAATGTTGCCTGAAAGGAAATAAATTAAAGGGTTTCATGTGAAATCACTATTTTTGAAAGGGGTTAAAATGATTTTCTCCTCATTTTTTATTATCATTATTATCACTCTCAGTGCTATCACCACAATTATAGTCCCCCTCTTCCTCATCTTTTTCCATTGTCCACTCAAGTCCTGCCCATGTAAAGTCTTTCCCATCAAGGCCCGCATTAGCCTTTTAATCCACTCTTTAGTGACAAACTACTCTCCAAGATAATACACTTGGTTCTGTTATAGCTGCCTACGTAATAAGGAGAGAGCAGTTTGCGACCTAGGTCTGCAGGTACCAAAATGCCTGTGGACTACGGAAGCCATAGGACTATAAGCACTGATCTGAAGTGAAAATTCCAACAATCTCAGAATGACCTGAGAACGTGTAAGAACGTGGCTAAGGGTCTTCTAAGAACACCTGCCAAGTTTCGTCGCAATCCGACGAGTTTTAAGCAGTGCAGACGTCTAAACAGTTTCGAGCAATCCTACCTCTATCATGTTGAAAATGGATTTTGAACTACGACACCATTATCAGAGCGTCAAATGGTCTCCAGACCATCGCCATTGGATTCAAAATGGTCGAAAACCCCTGAGTACCAATTTTCGGCCTGTTTGGACGCTTCTGGAACAACTTATGGCCAACCTACCCAAAATAGATAGGCAGTACACGGTGCGCTCTCGGCTAACCAGCCAGTTAATGGAAACTGTGCATCACCAATTCGGGGACAAACTTCACAAGGTCATATCTTCTTCATCTGGGGTCAAATCGAGATCTGATCGAGCCCAAATTTTGGGAGCACGTT
Source organism: Amborella trichopoda (assembly GCF_054954075.1). Lineage (NCBI taxonomy): Eukaryota > Viridiplantae > Streptophyta > Magnoliopsida > Amborellales > Amborellaceae > Amborella > Amborella trichopoda. Next base: position 30,527,585 of record NC_142343.1, read on the forward strand.
CGTCTCGTCGATCCGATTGATTTAATATGTGACATGCACGGTGACATGGACCAAGCCGGGAGAAGTGGAAGAGAGAAGTTCGCCGGAAAAACCCAAAAGTTGCGGGGAAATTCTAGCCACGCGTCTCGCCGATCAAACTCCCATATCACAGCCCTCGCGCTTCATCGGATCGACCCCAAACCAGACCCATTACGAGCACAAGGTCAGAGGCTTCATCTGAGCCGAACCTCGCACGTGATGGACAGTCAGATTCGACGCACGATGAGTCCGAAGTTGCTGCAATTCTGGCCACCGGAATCCAAACTCCGGCCAAAGTTTCTCAATTTGGAAAATGGTCATCCGGGCATCAAATCGAGCCGTTCTTTTTGCAGAACAATCGTGGCAACTTGTTCGTCACGCTACAATCAAGAAAGCAACGAAAAACATTGAGAAACAGGCTGAATCTTAAAATTAAGATTGCACGTTTTTCCATGTTTTGCCACATCATGATCATAGTTTGAAACTCAGATCCACGTCCCGAAATTGGTACCAAAACAATCGTCTTCTTGAGCTCATTAGGAAAACAGTAATCTTTCGGCTGGATGGTGACCAAAAAACCCCGAATAATCAACCATAGAAAGTTCACACGTTTGAACGGCCATCACAGGGACTGATTTGGAATTACTCAGATTGTTGGTGCAGGGGCAAAGTCGTCATTTTTCCCCATTTTTTTAGATTTTTTTTAATTCTTTTAATACTTAATTTCCATCAATTAGGTTAAAAATTGATCATCTACCCATGTTTGGGCCCCACTTCTATATAAAGAACCTACCATCTACATGTAAAGGCCCTCCTTTTTTGGATGAATAAAAAATTTCTTTTTGCTTGAGCATTGGGTCATGGCTTGGAGAGAGAGAAAGGAGAGAGAATATTCGAACGGGTACCCCTAGGTAACTTTCTCTCTCTTCTTTTTCTCTTTTCTCCTCTTCTCTCTCTTCTTTTTCTCTCTTCTCTTTCTCTCCTCTCTCTCCTCTTCTCTCTTCTTTCTCCCTCTTCTCTTTCTTCTTTCTCTCTGTTCTTTTTCTCTCTTCTTTCTCTCTCTGACACAGATGGCAGCGTTAGACGCCGCCTATGTCAATCCTATCTTTCTCTCTCTTCACAGACGGCAACAAGCTGTCGTCTGTGTCTCTCTCTTCTCTCTCCTCTTTTCTCTCTTCTCTCTCTCTTCTCCTCTCTTTTCTTTCTCTCTCTTCCCTCTCTCTCTTCTTTCTCTCTCTCTGACACAAACGGCAGTGTCAACCGTCGCCTATATCAATCCTCTCTTTCTCTCTCTTCACAGACGGTAGCAAGTCTCTCTCTCCTTCTCTTTATCCTCTCTTTTCTTTCTCTCGCTATCTCTCCCTCTGCACAAGGGTACCGATGTGGGCCTATCCTTTTTGGCAGTCCTCATTGGGATTTCTGTAATCTCTCTGTCTCTCTCCTCTCACAGGGACAGTGACATGGGCCTACTCTTTTTGGCAGGCCTCGTTGCCGTCCCTCAGTTCTCTCTTCTTCTTTCTCTATCCTTTTCTCTCCTTTCACAGACGGAAGTCAAGCCGCCGTTTGTGTTCTCTCTCTTCCCTCTTTGCAGACGGCCGTCAAGCCGATGTCTATGTTCTTTTTCTCTCTCCCTCCTTCACAGATGGCAAGCAGCCCGCAGTCTGTGTTCTTTTTCTCTCTCCCCTCTTCACAGTTCCCTCTTTTTCTTCCCTTCTTTCCTCTTTCTTCCCCCTTCTTTCCTCTTTCTCCGCATTCATTCTTCCTCCCTTCTTTTCTCTTTCGTCTCTCTTCTTTCCTCTTTCTTCTTTCTCCTATCTTCTTTCCTTTGTCTCCTCTCTTCTTTTTTCTTTTTTTTCTCGATTCCCTGTAATCTCTCTCTCCTCTTATAGGGGCTATGAAGTGGCCTTCCCTTTTTGGCAAGCCTCGTTGCCGCCCTTGTATCCTCTTTTCATTTCCTTCTCTTCTCTCCTTTCACAGATGGCAGGCAAGCTGTCGTCTGTGTTCTTTCTCCCTCTTCCCTCTTTACCGACGGCAATAGGCAGCCGTCTGTGTTCTTTCTCCCTCTTTCCTTTTCACAGACGGTAGGCAAGCTTTCGTCTGTGTTCTTTCTCTCTCTTCCCTATTCACAGACGGCATTAAGCCGCCGTTTGTGTACTTTCTATCTCTCCTCTCTTCGCAAATGGCCGGAAAGCCACCATCTGTGTATTTCCCTCTCTCTTCTCCTCTCTATCTTTTTCTTTCTCTTTCTCTTCATTCTAATGTATTTTCCTATCTAACCCTTTCACTCTCTCTTTTCCTCTCTCTATCTTTTTCTCTCTCTTTCTCATCCTTGTAATGTATTTTTCTATCTAACCCCTTTATTCTCTACCCCATTGTATTATAAAAATATGTATTAATAGTCTTTTGTTAAGGAGACGCCGGAAGGTTGTCAAATTAATACAAACTTGATCATGTTATTTTCTATTTTCCTTTGAGTACACACGCATGTGTGCAGTCCCCCTATGACAAGGTGGGGTCTTCAGACGCACTTGTCTTGTATTCTAATGTGTGTGTGTGATTGCAGGAGAAAAAGAAATAGGCCAAAGGAGGTGATTTCGAACCGGTCATAAACCCGTGGGGCATTCCAACGTGATCTAAGAGGGCGCCCACGCGAGTTAGCCCGAATGCGTCACGGACCCAGGTGAGGTAAGTCTCACCTCACACCTTAATTCCTCTCTCACCGGTTGGTAATCCTGCTCGTTTCCTTACGACATGGTTCACAAGAGAGTTGTCTCAAGTCCCCAGTCCATATCGAACCTGGAGCCAAGTCATCAGGTCACCTCGACCCGAGGGCGAGATCGAGGTATCTAACCAACATAATCTGGTCACGAGAATGCAAATTTATAAATTGTAACTTGTATAGAGAAATGATGCTTTGTGAATTGTACCTTTTCTTGTAGCTACAAAATAATGGTGGACAATAACTCGATCTTTCAATCTGTTATATCCTTGAATGTTCTCTTTCTGCATAGGATGGACATGAATGATGAGCCAATTTGAATGTTCTCTTAGTGTATCATAATAACTTTGAAAAACTCACGACAATCAAGGTGTCCACTTTAAGTTTGAAGAGATGGGATTTAACATGTGCAAAAAAAAAAAAAAAAATTCTGGTACAATTTGCTAAAAAATGTGCCAAAAAATTATTTAGAAGAGTAACAAGGGGTACATACTGTTATAAATTATTTTTTTGTGCATGAAACAAGTTTTTTCTATTTTTTTGACCCGTGAATATAAGATAATCGACATATAGGGTTCCTAACCTGTGGTTACGAACCTACCATACTACCTTCGTAGATAAAAAAAGAAAAAGGAGTATTTACGCACATATCCTCCAAACTTTTGTTATAGAAATCCCTGACTCTTTTATGTCATTATGTCCATACCCAATTTTTTGCTTTTTTTTTAAATGATGACATTGCCCTTACTTTGAAACTTGAAGGTCCAAAGTTTAACATTTGTAATAAAACACTTGGACTTCTACTTAGGTGCTTATAAGTTTTAAGAATACTTAGGATCTTAAAAATCTAAAGTTCTACAAACATTGATCATAAAATCTAAAGTTTTCTTTGCATCTAGCAAGCCCACAGACTTGTAGGAGGCTAGAGAGAACTTGAAAATCCAAAGTTTCTTTGCATCCCGTAAGCCCCCGAGCGAACTTCCAGAAAGAACTTTGAATTTTGAAATCTGAAGTAAGGGTAGTTTGGGGAAAAAACATAAAAGTGGGTATGAAGTAATATTCATTTTTTTTGGGGGGGGTGGGATTTTTAGTAACAGTAATTTAAAGGGATATTTCCATAAATTTCTCTAAAGAAAATGAAAATTGTGTTCTTGTCAATGAAAATTGAGGTGTTGATTACAAGTAATATGTGTAAAGAAGACTAAGTACATTTTTGGGTAACATGCACTTACGTCATATGAACATACAATGAAACAATTACAAGCATATGTCCCTGGAAACTAAATAAGACCCTTATCTAGGGTTGAAAGTGATGCACATCGTCTTGACGAGGAGTGCACAACTTCATGTTGTCCCGTTCCTCTAAGCTTTCACAGCAAAGGAGCTAGACCCATGTGAATTCGCCCCTCATGCTCAAGTGGGCAAATATGAAAATGAAATGGCCTCCCCAGGACATAACTTAGCATATATGACTTATGTGACCTTTGTCCAAGAATATCTGAAGCAGAGAAGATTATTTCAGTTAAGATTCAACATATATTAAAATCCAGGTCGTCTTCACATTCTGAAGAATCTTACAGACAACTTCCAAATGACTATCCATGGATTCTGGGTCAACTAACAATGCTTGTTGTGACCAATTTTGGGCCATGAAATTGTCATGTTGCAGGACTGTTCACCCTATGTACGTGTATGCAGCTTCAACATCTCTTCTTTGTGCCTTGAACAAATTTCCATATTTGAATCCAATTGTATAATATGGACACACAAATCTTGCCAAGAATATCAATGCAATGCTACTGTAGGCATATCAAGATACAAGTATCACTCTTTAACAAGTCCATGCATGAAAATATGTAAGCTTCCTTAGTTGCTTCATCATTTAGAATTGGGAAAGTGATTCCTGTACTGCACAGTTATCCTTTGGGTGGATAGTGACTAGGTCATCCGTGCACAAGAGTGTGGCTATGAAACCTCCATCAAGTGAGTATGCACTGGACATATGATAACCTATTAACAGAAGATATTCCAAATATTTCCTATAGTGATGACATCGACCTTGAGTTGCCCTTTGTTGAATTACAAAATCAATATGTCCGTCTTGTTTTTGAAATCCCTCTTCTTCCTTGAATATTCCTGATTCTAGGTCACCATGAAAATTGCATTCTTGACACTTGTATAACCTGATAAATGCATGTTCTCCCCGTTATAATGCAGCACCGAGCTCTTATACGTACTGTTGGCACATACATGTTGGTTGTCCTCAGTCTCTGAATGGGACACAGTGTCCTACCTGGGGCCTGTACTACATAGGCTTGTTCTTCTGATTAGTCCTAGAGTTTTGGCTATGATGGGCCTAAACTCCCTATGGGAATCTGTCCAAAGGATCATCTCTCAAATTGTTGTTCATTAGTACAACCAGTAGAAGAAACGTTGGATGAATTAGCTCTATTTTTGTAAAATATTTACTTAATGAGTACATATTATTAATGCTCCACATACTATTTTTGTATAGTTCATTGCTAGTATGTTTATATGTTATGTAATATAATATACTTGAGTGAACAACAATTTAAGCGTAAAGGTATGTTCAAAACGATGCTTCTTCATCCCTTTATTGTGATGAGTGCTTATAAAATTTGAGCGGTAAATGGTTCCTTTTTTTTTTTTTTGTATGTTGCAAGTGTTGATTTGTATTGTATTACTTAGTTTTAATACAACTTAAAAATGGCATCCCACAGGGGTGGATTCTACAGAGCAAGGAATCAAATAAATTGCGGGAATAGGATCAAACTCAAAGTCAAATAGAGTTTGTATTGGGGCGAGGAGAGACCATCCCCCACAGTAATAAAATTTGTGGGCTGTATACTTTCACTGTTACCAAAAAAAGGTGGGAGATCTGCCCCTCACTGTGGTCCAAAAAGCTGCTACAAATCCCAGTGGGGTCCCCTGCTGCGACTTCCTTGGCAATAATGTGGACAATGTGGTTGGCCTCCTGCCAGGTATGTCGGAAGAACACTCCTATCTGCCTGCACAAGTAGAATATGTGATTAAATAATGAGTCTAATCCCCATCGGCATTGGGGTGGGTGTCTTGGACGCATGGCTAATAGCACTTTTAGAGTCGCCCTTCACTATGAGCCTAGTGCCTGTGCTCCAGGAAGATTAGAATCTTTTGGGGCCTTCAAGCAAGGCAAGGCAAGGCAATGGTTTTGCCCATTGTCAAATTGACAATGCCCTGAAAAGGACAAAATGCCGATATACCTTGAAAAGAACAAAATGCCCATATACCCTGAAAAGGACAAAACGATGTTTCCTTTGTTCCATCTCTAAAGATTCCACATACCCCGCAGGATCAAGGTCCCGGGGGAGCAATGATCTATATTTAACTTGGGACAGTCCTTTTCTAGGGGCTACCACGAGGAGAATCTCTGTGAATGAGAGGATTATGTGCCATTTTGTGGTAAAATCAGAGGTGGAGAAATTTCGGCGGTCCGTATAGTTTTTTCTGCAAAAGAGATAGTGGCCACTTTAATGTGATCTGCTATTGCTGGAGTATTAAATTCTTTTCCTTAGAATATCCGGTAGTTGCTTTCTCACCATACTCCACATATGCTGGGTAGGACCACCTCTCTCCCTAGGAACAGCCCAGCCGCAGGATATGGTGAATAGCATAAGGCCATGAAGAGCTGTTGTGCTGTTTTTAGTGTCGCCCAGTATCCCTTCTAAGGATTGCATGGAGGCCTCTCCTTTGCAACTGCTAGATCATGAGGATTCTATTGTGAAGTACAATGTAAGTTCTTGGATCTTCCAGGGTGCTTGTCTCAATCATGCTTTTTGAGTAATGGACAGCCAGGGTTGATGGACTTATAGAAAGGAAAATGTGAATCTACCAGAATTTGACTGGGCGTATAGCACTCTATTGTGTCCGTCTGGAAGGATAAAAGTTTGTAGGCTTTGGAGAAGGGCCAAGAGATCCAGGCCCTTGTCTTTATTAGGCGATCTCATAAAAGTGAGGCTCTAGACCAAGGCTTCCCCTAAGACCTTGTAGGACAAGCCACGAAGGCGTTGGGGTTGCTTGTCAGTTGAAATAGGTTGGACCATCTTGTGGCTAGGGTGTTTTCTCCTGGTTGGCCATACGTCCTTCCAAAACCTCACCCGAGTGGCGGTTCTCGTGCAGAAATGAACTTGCGAGATGATTTTGAAGTGGCACTCTCTTGTGCTTTTCCTAGGCCCTGAGACTGGAGCATTTTGTGTTTCTCAGTAACCATCTTGATTCATGTGCCCCATATTTTTGTAGGATGCGAATTCCACAGTTACTTGTGAACTGCCACTACCATTTTCTAAGAGGGTGGTGTTTCAGTCTCTAAGTTTGTGGATCTACCATCATTTGCTTTGCAGAGCTTGTACCAAGCATCGAGGTGTAATTTATGCTGGCTGGCAACCTGAGATTACAGAAGTCCTCAACCTTTTACGTTTGTAGATAATGGCCGCAGGCGGCGATCTGGTAGTTAGGGATTTTGAAAGTGTGGCCATAATTGAGGTGATCTATCCTGCTAGAGATAGGAAGCTGCCCTTCCAAGCAGCCAGCCTGCAGATCCCAAAGGTGCTCTCTTGGCTTGTCAGGCATAAAGGCAATCCCAGGTACTTGGATGGGATAGAATGCGTGCGTGTGCATGGATTAATAGTTATAAAGTCATAAAGAACAGTTGATGATTTTATTTAAAAACTGGAGATTGAATGAAATCTAAGCATTTTGAAAACAATTCAGATACTTGTATTGTTTAGGAAGTATGTATTGGAGATTGAATGAAAGCTAAACATTTTGAAAACAATTTAGAATATTTGTATCATTTAGGAATTCTCATACTTCTATCGAGTTACATTTGTTTAGCGTTTGCTTAATGAGCAAATTGTTGAATGGAGGTCAATGCCTTTGATGACAGTGAATTCCCCGCTGTTTGGATCTTTGGAAAAAGATTACCAGGAAATGATTTTCCTGGGAGATAGCCTATTTCCTCTCTTTGGATCTAAAATTAGGGGTCGAAATTTTCTTTTCTGCCAGAAACTGTTTACACTATTTGAGTCCGAATTAGAGAAATTGTTTTTCTTCCCACAAGCTAAAGAATTGATTTCCCCATCAGATTTCCTTGCAGATTTCAGGCCCAGACGAAAAAGGGCTAACTCTTAGAATCTCTCTCCCTCCCTCTCTCTCTCTCTCTCTCTCTCTCTCTCTCTCTCTCTCTCTAAAAGGGCTAACTCTTACAATCTCTCCCTCCCTCTCTCTCTCTCTCCCCCATATCAACACCACCCATCTCTCTCTCTCGCTCTCTCTCTCTCTCTCTCTCTTCTCATTCTAAAAAATCTTACTATTTTTATTTCTCGTCTCTGTCTATCTCTCCTTGTTTATAGAAATCTCTTTCTACTGCCATCTTGCTCTAGCCATTTCCTTCTCTCTCTATCTCCACCATTTTTACATCTCTAGAGATTCCTTGCATTTAACCCCTTTTCCAATTAACAATTATATTTTCTAGGTTGCATTCAGATGCTATTAAAACAGCAGAAACCCATTTTACAGGAAATATTGTTTAGAAGAAATGTATTTTACATGAATAGTTGTCCTAGACAAAAAAATTTCCAGGGATCCAAATGGGCCCAAAATGTTTTTAAAATTTTTGTTATTCTCACGAAACATTCATGCAATATTTTCTAAAAAAGGAGAGAAGATCTTATAGGAAAAAGGGTCATAACCCAGTGCTAGTCCCGCCTACACAAGGTCCTAAGAGCTGGAAACAGTCCTAACTTTTGGGCTTTTATGCACAAAGTGGCTGCATCTGCGCTCTTGTGCTGGCTACCCGAACCTTTTACCGTCACACGAAGATCTTATAAGAAAAGTGAAGTGAATATTTTTCTTAGATATTTATTCTTTAATAAATAAATAATACTAGTCTAAAATAATGGATCTTAAAAACTTTGTAGAATTGAATTTTGTTTGTTTAGAATATTACCAATTTAAAATGAGAAACTTGATGTATCAATCATAATACTTATACGAACCTCTAAGGGATGCCAGTCAGGCTCACAGGGTAATGTTGGCTTTTGGTATTGTTTGGTTTAATGAGTGTAGTTGGATATGAAATTCCTATATTGTCATAGAAAAGTCCAATCTCTTTCGTATACAAAAGGTGAGCATAAAGACTTCCTAGTCTTTTAAATTTATTTAATTTGTTGTTTTTGTCAATGTTATCATATTTGCTTCACTTTGGTCTAAATAGCTGGCTTCAGGCCCTATACCGAAGTGAAATGAATCAACTCCCCATTAAAATAAAAATATAATTGGTAAAATTTCTCAAAATGCCTTGGTGTGTTCAATAGAAAAGTACCCCTAGGATATTTAAAAATTTGGAAAGTATGCCTTCAATTTTAGAAATTTAAAAAAAGCTCTTACACATGCATTTACAGTTAAGGTTGACGCCTTATATAAATTCCCCCACTTCTCTATCTATATATATATATATATATGAATTGGCTGGACAACATTTCTACAATGTCTGGTCCAGAAGTATAAAGAAGCCATCTTAAAGATTGATGCAAATAGGTGGCCCATCTGAAAACAATTGTAACTAACTGTCCAAATGTTTCTTAATATAATTATTATTTTTAATTTCATTTTTTTTTTTTTTCATATTCATGAACTCCATGTTGAAGATTATATATTCTCTAAAAATTAGGATCAAATTATATTTAAAAAATATATTTATTGTCAAGCCTGCATTTTTACAGGTGTGGGCTTGGCCGCATGCTAACCGTGTCCATATATATATATATATATATATAGATAAAGTTTGTAACATGCACTCAAAAGATTTCCCCAGATTATGATGAAGAGCCAAAGCTTTCGTCTTTTCCCACCAAAACAAAGAGTACCCCCAAAACAGGTCATGAAACATTGGTTTTATATGAAACAATATTTTATATGAAAATACCTATAAAACAATTTAACATCACATTTTTTTTTATTTTTAAATTAGAAATTTTTATTTAGAAGAAAAAACACATGCTGAATAAAATTAAGGATTTGAGGTTTCCACCATTTCTAAGCTAGTTTTTAATCATATTTCAACATATATGTTTTCTATGTCTTCAAAAGAACACGGCTAGAAATTTGTGTCAAGAAAGAATCTAATCTCTTCCTTTTTATATATCATCAAGACAAGAGGGTCCAAATTGTTTAGATTTCCTTAATTTACTATTTCAAGTAAAATTATGAATAAGATAACAACTTATTAAGTTTTATTTTTAAATTAGTGAATTTCAATCTTTCTAAAAGAAATAGCTTATGCTAAGTTAAACTCATGGAGAAAATCCAGTAGCTCTGTAACATACATTTATATTACTAAGGGAGAATATGTTGGAGCCTGTGTTTCTTGATAGTTTATCTTCCAATATTTCTCATGGCTTTTGAAAAATAACAGATGTTCTTAATTTTGCTCTTTCCTCTATTGGTTCTACCTAATGTTGGTGGGATTTGGCTTGAATACATTTTTTTGTGTACATTGAGTTTGCTTATTTTCCTTGCTAGATGATACCTTGATTTTTCAAGTTCTTCCAATTTTTCATGGATTGAAAGATCTCTGCATAGTTGATATAATGTATAAAATTATCAAGTTGAGCTTCACAGGTGAATTAGATTAGGAGTTATAAAACCTGTTTTGTTGAACCGCTGAAACAATGATCACTAGCTTTCTTCCATAGGCAAACCTTGAAAAAATGCATTTGTGTATATTTGGGGTGTTGATTAAATGCATGTATGTGTTGATTGGATGAATCTGTCTTTGTATGTATTCAGATTGTTGATTCTGCATGGAACTTGATATATTGAAATTCTCAATTTATTTCCAATTTTTCTTCAGTAAAACAATCCAAGAATACCTTGAATAATGCATGAATTTAATGGATATGAGCCTCACTGGTGCATTACATCAATTATATGCGAAGCCCATTTTGTAAATCAATGGTTGCTAGGTTTGCCTTATGTGGACATCATGATGCTATAGAGTACCAAACATACTTAAAGCTAGTGGCCTATCTGACATGAGCTTCAGCATTCGATAATCGAGCAAGATCACTAGTTAGTTGTCTCATTCTTTAAAAATATTCATCAACATACACCGAATCAATGTAAATAATGTATTTGTTGTTCTTTGAGCTACATTCCCTGTTCTTTAGCATTCGGTTTTGCACAGGATGACACCTCACTATCTCTGTTCCATTGTGCTTTGTCCTCAATTGCTGTTTGCGTTTTAATAAGGATGAGGTTTCTATGAGTTAGCCAATTCAGATGTACATGGGGCCTCCCCTCTAAAAATCCATTTCATAGATGGATTTTTTATCTAATGTTTTCGTAGATTCATCATCTAGGCCAAGGTGATCATGACTATGAAAAACTAAATAAACTTTTAAAACTTAAAATATAATTTTTTGGTATTTCTTTGTGCACCGTCCATATGTTATTCATACACGAGACACTTTACACAATGTCCATCTTTAGGATGGAGGTTTGTGAGTCCGAGGGGACTTCATAGGGTGCCCAACAAATATAGGATCTATTTTTGACATGAAATGGATATATCCATATATCTTTGACTCATATTTACGAGATAATAAAATATGAAAAAACCTATACCAAGAATTGGTTCGAATAGGAATACACGTATTGGTTCACAAAAGAATGTACATAGCCATGACTCCTCTTAACTGAGACGACAGATCAAATAGATGAAGTAGGAATCAATTTGGATTCCACGGTACATATTTGGATCAGGTCATGCTTAAGAAAAAAATTCTTTTTTTTTTTTTTTCAACTCATTTCTATTTGTGGCTCGGCCATTCCCCTGTGTTGAGCCTTCTCCTTTATGCACGTACTGGCCTAGCTCAAAAGGTTACACCCGGTAACTCACGCAACACTTTTTCTTTTAATAATGGGAAAGCTTTACCTGTGACCCCTCCCACATATAAAGTATATGTGACCCTTGCTCTTAGCCATCGGCTTTGAGTAAATGGCTGGGATGCTTGAGTCACAAGTTGGCTCTGGAGCGTTAGATCTTGATCCGATGACTCAAAGTGCTTTATTTTTTTTATTTATTCCATAAATCATTTTGCAGAAAAATTTGAGGCATGCATACTTCTGACAAGGGTGCACATGATAAAAATCATAAAAAAATATGTCCTTTCATGAAAATTTACCAGAATACCCCTCAAACTTTTAGGGGCATTTTGGTCATTTATTTTCATGATAAATATTTTTTTATTTATCTCAAAAAGGTTTATTTTGGAGTGACATTGGGTGCACATGACAAGGGTGAAAGTTGTGATGCCCCAAATTTCACTAAAAAATGTTTTGTAAAAAAAAAAGGAAAAAACTAACCTGAAATTGTATTTTGGAGTGACATTGTGACATGAGCAATCCTAGCCATCCTTCAAATCAAACGGCTAAGAAATGGGGTCACATAGAAAGCTTTCCCTTTAATAATATAGACTTCTTTCTCTCCAATATATATATATATATATATATATATATATATATATATATATATATATATATATACATATATATATATAGGGGAATGATTTCATGCAATAGTTGTATGGTAATATGATGCAACAACCTTCAAAAACCATGTTATGGCCATTTTTTTTATCCAAATTTTGAAATATACACTCTTTTCATTCTAATGAACAATCACAAAAAAGAAAATTTTGAAAACGCAACCTAGAAAGTATTTGTTTAGTCCAATTAACATAGGCCGTTCATTTTGGTGAGTTGCTTAGATCTAGGCCTTAGAAGTATTTTTTTATTTTCAATTTTTTTGGATGGCTTTATTATCATTAGATGAACAATGTTAAAAAAGAAAAAAATGATTTTGAGTTTATAAAGGCTAAGATCTTGAAATTCACCAAATGAATGGTCTAGATTTATTTTTGGAAGGGACTCATTTTGACCATATCTAGGGTTCAGATCGAACTTTTTTTTTTGAGATTGATTATTGAGATGAAGAGAGTGTGTGTCCAAAATTTTTGGGTCATACAGATACCACAAATATGGTTTTCTAGAAGTGACGCTGCATTATATATGTAATCTTAATGTTATGTATTTGCAACCATTGACTGATTCTCCTATTGCCAATTTACATGCAAAATAGGCATGCTTTCCACTTCCATCGCTCTTCTCATTGTCTCCCATTGCAGGTCCTTTTCTTTTCAATTTGTTTCTTAGGTTCTACTTTTTACTCTCCCATAGGTTAGCTGGGGGGTTTCATGGAGAAATTTCTCTTCTGACATCTTGAAGTGTATATAGAGTTTATCTTGTACCCACCTCAACAAACTTAAGCCAAATCTTTTTTTTCATATCATCAACTACTTTGATTGGATTGCTATGTAGTACTTGTTTTCAATGTTTTTAGTATCATTTTGGTGAATGGCCCCATCCTCCTCAGTGGTTTTAAGTTTTGCTGCCAGTTGAAGAGCTTGAATACTTTACAGAAGAGGTTTTAGGGGTTTGTGATGTAGAACTTCAACAACCTTTTTTCTCTTCTTCAATGGAGACTGAGGAGGTTGTATTCCTTGACGACCAAAGAAAAGTTATTATTTGAAAATCTCAAATAGATAGCCATGTGGTTAGCATTTCTCCAGAACTACTCCATTTCAAATTGTATATGCAGCATCTCCCTTTTCTACCCTCTGCATGAACATCCCCTTCAATCTACCATCCCACTTCCTTTATTATATTCCTTCTCACTATTGAGTTCTCTATTCTTATTGGATCCATTACCTTTTTTTTTTGAGAATGTTACCATTGCATTACTTATATGTAACAATTGTTACAATATTTGGCCCCAGATAAAGGGACAATGTACATCCGAAAAAAAGTGGGTTTCCCCGTCAGGGACCCAAAATAAGGAAAGCTAGTAGGATGGAGCAGGAAACTCCTACAGTAGAGGAAGATGAGTGAGGCTGCAAACAACTACTCGGTCATGAGAGTGAGGGCTCCTTCTTTGGCGAGAGAATCTGCATTACCTTTACATTTTTAAAAGTTAATTTTTTTTCTCTTGCAAAGTTCAGTGAGCCATTTTGCCATGTATCTTTAGACTGATTTGTATGGTTTTCTCAGCGGGGAGCAGAGTCCCTTAGAGTTACATATAATATTTTTGAGGCATCAGTTAAATATAATTTAAACTCTTAAATAAGAAATGAAAATATGTTTTATTGTGTTCAATGCAATCACAATCTTGGAGCATTTCATTAACTGAGAAGTCATAGGTCATAGGCATGAACAATGGTATAAAACAATCTATAATTTTCATAGGTCTAGTATTTCTTCCATCTATGTTTCCACTTCATTTGCAGTTAAAAAATAGTTCCATTTTCTGTCAGTCCATGTGATTTTAAGTTCTATGACACCTTTCTTGTCATCATAACTATCACCGTCATCATCATTATCGTTGCAGCCACCATCACCATCATCATTGGAACCAGGACCTCCATCTGCATTGATAGATTCACTGTTTGTTCGGTAGTTGGTTAATTTCTATTTTATATTTTGGCCATTTTACTTTTTTGAAAAGTTTCTTTGTACTTTTTACAGGTGCGTGTGGGTGAGAAAGATGGATGCCTAAAATTTTAGCTGAATCCAATGTATAAATTTAGATAATCAAACATGCTCTCAACCATCTATTTTGTAGTGACCTACAACAACATTATTTTCTTTTTTATGTGATCTAAATCGTACATATTAAGGCATATAGTGTGGATGACCAATTATTTTAAAATCTTTCTCATTAAACAAAATCATTCTCTCGTGATGAAACTTCAATGAACAATTAAAACTGACTAATTTGCAGATCCCCAGGTTCCCAAAATCCCAAGTTCAATCGAACACAGGTTCCTAGAATTTCTAGAATTCCAAGCTAGTTATCAAACACAAACATCAAAATATGAAGCTTCTAGAAGTTCAGAACTTCCACTTCCTACACTTCCAGTTTTCTGTTATCAAATAGCCATGACAGCTACACACATGCTTGGTTTTGTAGTTGTTGAGACCAAATGGAACAACAGGTATAAAATAACTTTGGCATCGGAACCCAAACATATTCCCAAGGTCATTGAAAGTACATGAAACCATGAACATATTTGCAATAGTATGATCTCAGTGACAAAGATATTTTTATTTACCAGTATTCTTTCAATGTTGCTCTCTAGAATTCATTTAGAAAATCCCATGTGTCTTACACGATGCTCATCAATTTGAGATATGAATATATTCATGACAGGAAGACAGTTTTTGGATCAGGCCAGGTTATTGAATGGTAGGGTGTATGTGTGTGAAAAAATGAGGATCTTTCGAGAAAATATGCATCCATGATGCTGGAGTTTAGAAGGGTTCCATGATTCGCATAGTCAAAGACAAGGTGGGAGACAGATCTTCTCTTGGGGGGATTGATTCCCACTCCCATGACACATTTGCAGATTCTCTTTACGTCGCACTTTATGTTATTTGATGCATATACCTTTTTTTAAGTATAAATTAACTATATAAAAATAAAACTTCCATCTACTCTGATTATTTTTTTCTTGTTTACACCTTTGAAGGATTTCACACTAGGGTTGCCTTGGTCAAAAAGGCATTCACGCTAGGAGTTGGTGTCACCATGGACCCTGTCAAAGCTTTGGAAATGTGATTCAAAATGGTCCATCAATGACCCTATGTTTTGAAGGACTACTGAAGAAAGAGATAAAGTGCCCTTGATTAGTACATGGTGGAGGAAGCAATCTTTTTGGGTTTTACAGGGGATTCAACACGTTTTCTTTTTCAAAGATTTAAAGGAATAGGTAGCAAAGTGAGGTCTTTGTCAAAGGGTGGTCCTTTATTTATTGTTACCTTGTCCCCCCTGTGGGGCACTAAATAGCTCTCTTCTGTGCTTGCTTTCTTGGCATTCATTGAGGGTTAGGAAAAACCCACATGCCTCATCTGATGATTTACGCTTATCCTCAATTCTATTAGCAACGCAAGGATGGGTTCCAAAGAAGTGGTCAAGGGTTCTTGCAGTGACATTTGACATGAGAACAAGTTTGAATTTTCTCACCCTTTGGACATTTCAGACAATTCTAAAAGCATAATTTTCTACTTGGTGAGAGTTGATCGTTATCAAAATGTTATTGGTGGGAGTCTTTATCAAGATCTTATCATGGTTGGATTTTTATTGGGGAATTCAAATTATGCATAATTAAAAACAAGAATATGTTGACCATTTTCTATAGGGTGTGGTTTCTATAAGGTTGCAACCTTAAACAATCCAATTAAGATACACCTCCAAATTTTATCATAACATGTAATTTTTGTGAAAAAAATTATTGAGATTATCTTAAAATCTATTTTCATATCTAATTATAAAATTTTAAACTTCAAAAATGGTAAAATCAAGTAGATCTATAAATATATGAAAAACTTTAAAATGGTTGGTGTGGATAATGTGTTAGAAGATGCACTGGGACTCAAATTTTTTTTTTTTCATATTCGTACATGTTGATGTTGAGATGATCAATTAAAAGGTTTTTCAACATTAAAACTACCTTTTTGGATGGATTTTTTAGGTGTATCTTTAAGTTGCAACCTTATATAAACTTTTTCCTTTTCTGAATGATAAAGTTGGAAATAATTGTAATTTATATCAAAATTAATATATCCAAAATCACTATCCAGGTAGCTTTCACTTGTATAGTCATTATGGAGTCCTTGGTGGTACCTGTGACCTGCAACGGTAGTTTATTAGCTATTTTTAGGTAAAGACATGCTTCCGCTCAAATTCACATGGATACTTTTGCTTTTATATTATATTGATCGGGAAATTTAAAGAAAGCCTTAAATTATCATGATAAATTGATTATATCGGGATAATATGAAAGTTAATATTGGCATCAGAAGTTATCTCGAATGAATGGGAGATAGTTGTGACTTGTGACTAACATTTGCTTGAAAATGTGCAAATTTTTGCAGAAGAGATCTACACGTTATCTGTTGCTGGTGTGTGGTAGACTTCGTATTGAAGTCTTCAAGGAATGTGATTTATGGTGGTCCATAAACATCAATATTTTCAAAGGGATTATAGTGGGTGAAACATGTGCTTAAAAGTGATCAAACACACTCTTTCTTTGTCGTATGTTTTGAGGAATAAGATTAGGAGAAAGTCTTGCTGATAAGTTTTAATTGTTTGTTTCTGTGGTCCTTGTCCCCCATATATGTTTTGAGGAATAAGATTAGGAGAAAGTCTTGCTGATAAGTTTTAATTTGTGGGGTGTTGTTGTACCCCATGTATGGGGCACTAAGATTTGTGGGGTCATGTTGTAGCTTACATGGGTGGCTAGCTGCAGTGTACCCTTCTGGGGGTTGTTTTCATTTCTTTTGAATTCTTATAGAGTTGGGGCTCGTGGGATTAAAAATTGGTGGGTCAAACCGGAAACGGATACCCTTGGGGATTTCCCTCCAATTTTTATTTTTATTTTTATTTTTATGTTTTCAATTTTTTAGTTATCTAGCCTCGCCAAATCGGGATCGCTAATCCAACTCAGTACTGTGGGGGACCTAGTTGAAGGGCAATTCTGGTTCAGTGGTAGGATATTAATGCTCTTTTGATAGGGGTGAGAGACATCATGTGCTTATATCTCTATTTTTGTTTAAAAATCTGGCCAGTGGTCTCTTCAAAAGGTGTTCTTATTCCCCAAATTTCTCTTATATTTTTCTCCATTTTAGATACGATTGATTCTTCAACTTGTGCATAAGTGGACAAAGAAAAATATAACTCATAAATTCATAAAATAAAATAAAGGAAAAAGTTTATATAGAGCTGAGGCTCTAAACAATCATATTAAAGCCCACCACAAAAATTTCACTAGAAGAAGTTGTTTTGATGCCCAAATATTCTCAAATTGATCATCTTGACATCAAGATGCATAGACATAAGAAAAAAAAAAAAAAAAGATTTCAAATTTTAAAAATAGTGCATCTTGTAACGCAATTTGAGCCTTCAATTTTTAAGATTTTTAAGTTTTCATAGATATGCTCGATCTGCACTATTTTTTAAGATTTAAATTTTATAATTAAATATAAAAATATATTTTAAAACTATCACAAAGATCCCCAGTATTGAAATCACATTTCTCGATGCTATTTGAAGGTGGGCTTTAATTTCGTTGTTTAGAACCTCGGCTCTATACAAACCTCACCCTAAAATAAATTAAAATAAGCTAGAGAAGGCTTATGGATACCTATCAGCTTATATAGAAACTAAAATAATTCTTTTCTCTTTTCTAGAGGTTCTCAACAAGCCCAAACTTAGCAAATCTCCTGGATTAAATCACTTAAAAATAGTCTCATCATAAGATTTTTGCAGTAAGAGTCTTAATCCTTCTTATTTGCACATGCATATACACAAACAAACCAGTCACAACTGTCCATCATCTTGGTGAACAGTTTACCCATTTGAAGTTCCCTGCTCACCTTTCTATCCAGCTTTGAGGGCCATAGAAGGGTGCGCATGTGGGAGCATATTGTACACTTATTCCCTCGGCCGTAGAGCTACTTAGGCGATTGTGATGGCCAGGATCCACCTAAGAATCACTAGTTGATTTAAAAAAAACAAAAATTGTGTTTTTCAACTCTTAGATTTTACCTTCCCAAAATTGGATAGTCTTTGCTCAATTGTGGGATGTTAGTTTTATCATACACATATGAAGTGCGATTTGGAAATGTACTTTTTGGGGTTTCACAAAATATCTTGTATATGTAGTGTTTCTGGAATAAATATATCAAATTATACATATTTGATTTTAATTTGACTGCTTGAGGTGATTGTGACTATTCAATGTAAGAAATAACAATTTCATTCTAACCACTTCTTTCAAATGAAGTACACACAAAGAGACTATTTATTTTTTATGAAAAAAAAATAACGACCTTAAAGTGGTCGGATGTAAAATTAGCCAGCTAAGAATGACAAAATTTCAAGTCTGATAATTTATTTATTTTTTGACAAGACAGGTCTGAAATCTTTTCATCAAACATTTGTGCAAAGATATCCTTTGCCTGCCTTTATTTACATACGACAACATCAAAGAGAAGAGTCACATTGTAGGCGAATCCTTAATTTTTTGATGAATAAAATAGGACCCGATGTTCATGGTCACTTACATATTTCTGTCCTTAATTAACAAAGGTTGAGGTTTGTATAAGAAAATTTCTCTCCTCAATTAACAAAGGCTGAGGTTTGAGTGCACCAAAAAATTTCGTTGTAAAATGTATTTTAGGTACCAAAACTCCGATAATCGCCTTAAAATTGTATTTTTCATCCCTTATGAAATTGAAAGCTTTGAAAATAATTCAAATTTAGCAAATCTAAGAACATTTAAATATCTTGATAATGGACGGCCTAGAAAATATGTTATAGGATGTGTTATTATTAATACTTGAAATTCAATTTTTTTTCATATTCATACATATCGAAGTAGAGATGATCAATTGGAGGGTTTTCTAATGACAAAACAACATTTTCTGATGAGTTTTGAGGTGCACCTTACTTGTATAGTATAAGTTTGACACCTTATAAAAAAATTTTCTATTAAAAAAAGGATCCCCCCACTACTTTGTTGTTTATCGCATTTATCAAACTTTGTGGGTATCTCATCTTTTTTGAGATTGTATATTATGAGACCATTTATCTTTGGTACAAGGGGGTCACAATTACTTCTAACCTTTACATGTCAAATTGGATTGTTTGGGGTATGTCATGAGGTTTAAGATTTTTTTTTTTTGAACTTTGAGTATAGTCAGTGACAATTTTACAAGCACTTGATTTGAAATACGTTTCTCTTTCTTTCATCCACTTATCTCTCTCTCATTTAATTGCTCTCCCTATTCAATTTTCTTGCGATGTATATGTCCCACATTTAAATTTATTTCTATCAAACGCATTCCATTATTTTAGGAGTTCAAATTCTCTCTCTCTCCAAATGGGGGACTCATGCATTTATTTTTTTGTCCTCTCTCTCATTTAATTTTCTCTTCCTACTCCTTAATTCTCTTATCATATATATCTCCCATCTCTCTCTCTATCTTAAGATATGAAAATATAAAATACCGTAAGTTTAGATATGATTGATGTTATTGATATGCTATGTATCTCTCTCTAAATAGAAACTACAAAAAGATACCTACTTTCCCTTTTATCTTAAAGGTGAGAGTGTGCCCTACAACCTCTATAGAAATAAGGTGGCTTTTTATTTTCACGACACGTGTCACCTCTTAACTTTTATTTAATAATGTAGTAAGTATAGATATTTTCTTCTAAAAAAATGTAGTATAAATATTCTTTCATGCCTCTACAGTTGCTTTTAAATTCTACCCCTCAACTTCTTCAATATTGCGGTCTTGACCTAGCCATTGCGCATGGTATTTTACCGAGGAGCTTGTTCGAACGTGACTAAATGTTGCTTTTGTTCAAAATAGGTACACAAATATGTATTATTATATCTTTTTTTTTGACAAACAATATTCATTATTATATATTTATTTAATAAGAAAATTATCGCTAATATACCTATATTTTAAAGAATTTTGAAAACAACTCCCAATTTTCCAAAACCTCGCCCACACCCTTTTTCATGAATTTTAGCTTTTTTTTAGACGAAACTACTCTTTACGATAGTCTTTGTACTATAAAAAGTATTACGGTATTAAGAGTACTGTAATGACCATTACGGTATTGTTAGTACCGTAATGCTCTTTAAATGCTTTACGGTCATAAAAAGATCGTAATAGAGTTGAATATCATTATGCTCTTTTTGGTATAGAGATGTTCCATGACATCGCTGCTTGAAAGCAGTATCCATACGAGGGGTGTCTTCATGGAGGCATTGTAGAGAGAGAGTAGGGATGGATCCTTTTGTACCAACAATTCTACCTTTTTTCCATTAAACAACTGCTGCTTCGTTGCCCCAAGGTGCTGATTTGATCACTGGTCCGCAGCTAAATGTGATGGGGAGAGCAGGGAATCCCGAGAAATCGATGCTTGCAGAGCTCGCATTGACATCAATGGATGAGTTGGTGAAAATGGCCCAAGCTTCTGAACCTTTGTGGATTCCAAGCTTTGAAGGTAGGAGTGAGACCCTCAATTATGAGGAGTATTTGCAAGTCTTCCCCAGATGCATTGGGCCGAGAGCTCTTGGTTATCTGTCTAAGGTAACAAGGGAGAAGGGCAATGTAATCATCAATAGCCTCGCTCTCGTCAAAACTCTCATGGATGCGGTGAGCTGGTTGAATTTGATTTTTACCCTCTTGAATTGTCCTATAATGCTTCATCTGAAATCCTATTTTGTTGGTTGATGTTTCTACAATGGTTTGCAACTGATTCTCCATATCAGTGCTCGAGTGGGCAATGATTCTAGGAATCTGAAGAGAAAAGGTAGAATTGTGCAGTGTTTATTAGAGAAAATGTAGAATTGTTGGTGCAAAAATACCCATCTCTACTCTCTCTTCGATGCCTCCAAGAAGACACCCCTCGCATAGGCACTTCTTTCAAGCAACGATGTCACGGGATATTTCCACACCAAAAAGAGTATTACGGTGCTTTTAGTACTGTGATGATATTCAACTCCATTACGGTCTTCTTATGACCGTAAAGCATTTAAAGAGCATTTCGGTACTAACAATACTGTAATGCTCATTACGTACTCTTAATATCGTATGCTCATTACGGTACTCTTAATACCGTAATGTTTTTTACGGTACAAAGACTACCATAAAGGGTAGTTTCATCAAAAAAAAAGCTAAAATTTGTGAAAAAAGGTGTAGACGAGGTTTTGAAAAGTTGGAGGTTTTTTTCCAATTTCCTTAAAATATAGGTATATTAGTGATAATTTAGAAATATAAAAATTTAAAAATGAAAATTTAGATGACATGTTGCGGCACCACCTCTAAGCACTTTCTCAAAGAGATAATACTTGAATTTTGAAACAACCTCAAACCATTCAATTTGACATCTAATGGTTAGCAATGATTGTGATCTCCCTTTAATAGTGATAAATAGTCTAATAATATATAATTTCTTAGATTTTAGACCTGAATTTGGAGCGAAATATTTTTGGCATTGCTGCCATTTGCATGCAACTACAGCCCAAAATTTCATATGTAATTATATCTCTCTTCCAAAACTCTAGTTATACAACATGTAAATTTCCAATCCCAAAGCCCTTTCGATCACCTGAAAATCCCATTTCAAGCCCCAAATGTTGAGTCGGAGGCTCCAAAAGTGGTATAGATTCAATGGATAATAAAAAAAAGTAATTAACGATTTAAAAAAATTGTTGCAAGATGGACATTTTTTAAGGCTCTAAATTAGTTTTTCCCATATCCGTGTTTGTCAAATGGATTTGTAGAAATTCATATCCTCAATCCACCATTAATGAATATGTATGTATGTCAAAGGGACTACAATATGGAGAACGCATGTCAAAGGAATTACAATAAAGGGATTACAATATGGAGAACGCATGTCAAAGGAATTACAATAAAGGGATTACAATATGGAGACTCTTTGAACAACAAGGATATTACAGGGTTCGTCTTTTTTTCCTTTTTTTTTTATAATATAGAGAATGAGGAGATTCACCTCTCCATCTTGTAGCTCCATCAATATTCACATCCATTTAAATCTCCGACATTTGTTCTTAGTCGTAAATAGAAATTAAAGAGAGTGAGTGACTAGTTGAGTGGAGCCAGAATGGTATAGAGGAGGAGCACAGAAACCAAGACTACGGCTCCTCCCAGAGTGAAGGTAGTGCTGGTCCACGCCCTCAAATTTGCTCTCTCACTTCTCTTAATGGGGTCCACCTCCTCCAAAAGTGGATACTCTGAACGACTTGGATTTCTGCTCACATACTTTTCGGGGTTGAATTGAGAGAAGAATGTCTTCTTCCCTTGCTTCTTGAAGCTGGACCAAGCTTTGTCCCAGTCTCTTGAGGGTCCTTCTGGGAGTGTGAGTGCCCAATCAAAGAAAAAGGAAAATAATCACAAAAAAAAAATAAGTGTTAAAAAAAGTCATAAAAAAATAAAAGAGAATGGGTAAAATAAGGATCTATTTTATATTAAACAAAGAAATACCGTCGCTATTTTTGTGTCATGTGTCTTTTTTTTTCTATAACTGTCCCATCTCTCTTCATTCTCTCTCTCTTCCCAACGGATATATCCATTCTCTTTCTCTCTTCCTCTTCCCACAGTTCCTAAATCCAATCTCTGTCTCTCCCCCTCATCCCAATGCCACAATCCATTCTCTACCTAAAACTGGTTCCTAAAATAGATAAATAGAAACATAAAGATAAGGTTTCTCTTTAAATCGTATCTCAATAAACTCATCTCCTTCTCAAGTCTCACCTATATAGCACATATTCGCTTATAGCCTCTAAGCTATCGTTGTGTTCTTCTTCATATTCAAGGCGAGCTTCTTCATATTCGAGGCGAGTATCTTTTCTTCTTCTTTTCGCCAAGCACTTTTATAGATTATTAGAATAGTGGTTGATTTTTTTTAATCTTCTAATTGTTATTGTTGGGTGTTTCCATTGATAGGTTTTAGGTTCATGGAGAGTCATGCTCCTATCTATTATTATATATTTTGTTAATAATAAGGATTAAAAATTAGTGAAAGGTTATTAGATTCGCTTATAGCCTCTAAGCGCTATCATGGTGTTCTTCATTTTGGAGGTGAGTTTTTGTTCTTCTTCTTTTCTGCTCAATGTCATAGGTAGAAGTAGTGATTGTGTTTAAATTTGTTTTTGCTTCACATTATTCGCCAAGCACTTTTCATAGATTATTGGAATATTGGTTGATTTTTTAAAATCTTTTTAATTGTTATTGTTGGATGTTTCCATTGATAGTTTTTAGGTTCATGGAGAGTCATGCTCCTATCTATTATTATATATTTTGTTAACAATAGGGATTAAAAATTAGTGAAACGTTATTTGATGGAGAAAGATCGAACAAACTATAGAAGGGGAGAAATGTGCATGGTTGATCAATGTGGTGTAACTAATAACATTCAGTTTCACCCCCTTTTCAACCAGCTTATTGAAACTAACTTCTCTATTACAGATACACTGATATCCTTACAAAAACCATTAAATACGGTATTATATGTCTGCAACTTGGGTATGCAACCACATTTTTCCATTCTCTCAATCAAAGATGGAGCAATTTCGAGTTTCCCAGACTTGCAATGGCCATCAATCAAAGCAGTGTATGTAATTTGGTTTGGGCTCAAGCCATTTCCCAAAATTTCATCCATTACTTCAGCATACAAAATTGCTAAAGCCAGAGATAAGTTCAATGTAAGCCCATTCATCTGGGGCACGCCCAATCTCTCATCAATTTGATCAATCTTTTGGCATTATCAAAATTACCCACTTTACAATACATAAACTTGCCTCTTTCTCTCTCTCCCATAATAACTAGTTTGGCTTTTTTTGTCTCTTTTGGCCCTACTTTTCCTCTCTCTAAGCTTCTATATTAAGAAGGTCTTTGAACACATATTCATAGGCATATTTATACGAAGTATTTAATAGTTGAATATAAGAACTTCAATGATATTTATATATTTATAAATAATGTGAATAATATATATATAGAAAGAGAGTGAGAGAGATGATCTTGTAGGACCTTCCCCCACCCATTTGTGTAGGACCTCAAAAGATCACCATTAAATTTGATACGAATCTATAGAAAAATCAGGTCCTACACCCATGTGATAACTTTTTTAGAGATCCGTACCAATTTTAATGGTGATCTTTTGAGATCCTGCACACATGGGTAAAAGAGGATCCTATAAGATCATTACTCCAAAATATATATATATATATATATATACGAAAAACTCTTTCCTACGCCTATAGGCGAATCAATATTTAAACTTCATCGCATAATCACAATTGTTTGGTAGTGTTTCAAATTTCATTTTTATTTTTACAAATCCAAATTACTTGAAATTTGGAGCGTGCGTACATCTTACTGATGCGTACATAATAAAAATATCAAAAAAATAATTCGTAAAATAAAAAATAAAACCAAAATACCCTCAAATATTTACGAGGGTATTTTGATCAATTTATAATCTGTGAATTATTTTTTTCATATTTTTATTAGGTACGCCTCACCGAGATGTATACATACTCCAAATTTCAAATCATTCTGATTTGTAGAAGAAAAAAAAAAAGATAAATGAAACATTATTGAACAATCGTGATCATGCGATGAACTTTGAACAGTGATGAGGGTAGGCGAACTCACTGTTCATGTCCGATAGTGTTTTATTTTTCATTTTTTTTTTTACAAATCAGAATGATTTGAAATTTGAAACGTGTCTTCCTATATATATATATATACCCTTCAAATTACAATCGTCAAAATGGATAGAGTTGTGAAGAGTAGATTTATTACTTTTGTAGTCTATTTTTAAAAAAACACTACTTTTGTGAGACAATTTTGTAAATATTACCACAAAACAAATGATATTTTTGTCATCTCCATAAGGGATAAAATTGAAATTTTAACTAAAAGACAATGGCACTCTACAAATAAAGTTACAAGACATTAACTTCTAAAATGCCATTGTATTTTTGTGAAAATTTCAAATTTGTCATTGCTTAATGGTAAAATTACATCTATATATATATATATATATATATATATATATATATATATATATATATATATATATATATATATATAAGGAAAACACTACGCAATCCCTATAGACGAAAATAAATAGTGATTTCACCTACCCCCATCACTGTCCAGAGTTCATCGTGTGGTCATAATTGTCCGGTAGTATTTTATTTTTTATTTTTTTTCTACAAATATAAATGAATTAAAATTTGGAACGTATATTCATCAAAAATAGGGGAATCTTCAAAAAATATAAAAACAATATTTAACATAAAACATTTGACCAAAATACCCGCAAAAAGTTTTCGGGGTATTTTGATTAATTTTTTTTTCAAGTATAATTTTGTTTATATTTTTATTAGATGTGCTTCAGTAATATATATATATATATATATATATATATATATATATATATATATATATATATATTGAAGATCTTCAAAACAAAAAGCTTATAAGACCAAGCTCCTCACCTTGAAGCTGTGCAGCTTTTTATGTCAATAAAAATGCTGAAAAGGAACGAGGAGTTCCTAGACTTGTCATTAATTATAAACCTTTGAATAAAGTCTTACAATGGATAAGATATCCAATCCCTAATAAGAAAGATTTATTAGATAGAGTTGCTCAAGCATGTATCTTTTCAAAATTTGATATGAAATCTGGTTATTGGCAAATACAAATCCAAGAACAAGATAAATAAAAAACTGCATTCAATGTTCTATTTGGACAATACGAATGGAATGTTATGCCATTTGGTTTGAAAAATGCTCCATCAGAATTTCAAAAAATAATGAATGAAGTATTCAATGCTTATCATCATTTTATGATAGTATATATTGATGATGTATTAATCTTTTCAGAATCCATAGATCAACATATCAAACATATTCACACATTTATACATGCAGTAAAGAATGCTGGATTAGTTGTTTCAGCTAAAAAGATTACACTCTTTAAAACCAATATCAGATTTCTAGGACATATGATTCATCATGGAACTATTATTCCCATAGACAGATCAATAGAATTTGCTGATAAATTCCCTGATCAGATCCTTGATAAAAAGGAACTTCAAAGATTCTTAGGTTGTTTGAATTATGTTAGTGATTTTTATCCTAACCTTGCATTAGATTCTAAGCCTTTATATGATAGACTCAAAAAGAATCCTCCACCATGGACAAATATCCATACCCGAGCAGTACAGGTAATAAAAAGGAAGGTAAAAACCCTAGAATATCTTTCCCTTCCACATCCAACTGCTTTCAAAATTATTGAATGTGATGCATCTGATAAAGGTCTTGGTGGTATTCTCAAACAACAAATTGATTCGAAAGAACAACTTCTTCGATATACCTCCAAAGCCTGGAATACTACTCAACTTAATTATTCTATGGTCAAAAAGGAACTATTAGCAATAGTCCACTGTGTGACTAAATTTCAAAGTGATATTTTAAATCAACATTTCTTAATATGGACGGACTGCAAAGCAGCCAAAGATATCTTGCAAAAAGATGTTCAAAATTTGGTTTCTAAACAAATATTTGCTCGATGGCAGGCTATTTTATCAGCCTTTGATTTTTCCATCGAACACCTTCCCGGGTCTTCTAATTCCTTACCTGATTTTTTAACCCGTGAATTTTTGCAGGGGGGCCTACATTGACGCCAACGACGAATCCCCATTATCTCTTGCTCTTCAATTATTCCAAGAGAACCAACTTAATACTGATATTTTATCCTCATCTGAATACATGGGATCCCGTGGCAATTCTCGCAGGGATAAACAACCCATGAGAAATATAGTTCCTTATGAAGGAGAACCTTCACCTCTAAATATCCGTTCAACTTCATAGTCCCCAATACATCAAATTACTTATCCAGAAGCACATGCTTCTACTCCTACATATTCACCAGCTCAATCAAAATCTGCTCCTACATCAAACATTCCAAGATCTGTATATATAGAAAGAGCATTCTTAATGGATATCACCATAGGTGAACATCAGGTTCATATGGATCCAATCAAACTTGCACCCTTATACTTGCTAAACCAACTCAACCCTACCAATGGGGTTAAGACCAGAGAATACTATGAAGCCATACTCATGGAAACAGGGTCCATCTCTGTTGTCCATTACTTCCAGCAAAATACCAGAATAATTGCTTATTCTAAAGTTCAGATAAGGAAACTTCTTCCCTATGATGAGTGGGGTTGCAATCCCGCACAGGGAAAGAAATTACACAACCCAGAGTTTTCATATAAATATTTCAAATATGCCGAGTATATAGAAGCCTGGCACAAATTCTTTTATTACCAAAATCCAAACAATACACACAGCTGGTATCTTCAGTTCCGACTGCCTATTTTTGAAAGATTCCCCACATGGTTTCAAAACTGATTCTTTGTTTGGGGCTCAACTTCTTTGGTTCTACCTCCTGCTTTCAAAAACCTGCAGGAATAATTTGTGCGATACAATAATAATGATAATATGGTTGACACTCACCTTTATTTCATGGCCTTATAACAAATCCCATGGATTATGAAATGGGATTACACCATCTCAGCCAATACCACAAATGACTATACCTATATCCCACGTTTGGGAAAAACCATATCTGTAAAATGGTGCGATATCTTCCAAATGGATCTCACCAAGACCACACCAAAAAGAATACCTCCAAAAACACCTAAATACCAGGAAAACCCAAATACTGCAAATACCTCTTTTGACTTTCCTACTTACCTCCGAAATATGTTGCAAACCAATCCCAATGCATCAAAAGAAGAACTGGAAAAACAAACGAAAGAGATTTTTGCTGAAGCTGGAAGAAAACCAACATCTTCCGAAGAGACCGTACAATCTTCCCCACTTCACACCAATAGGTATCTTCAATTAAGTCAAGCTGATCCAGAAGAGACTGATCCAGAAGAGACAGATCCAGAAGAAGACGACCCAGAAGAATTCAGCCAAAGACCATAAGTCTCCATCAAAGCTGGCACATAAACGACAAAAGCAATTACCAATAAATGCCAAAATACTGTTTCGAGATTCTCAGCACCGACACATACGACAAGCAATAGAGACCACGTCACCGACAACGACAAACAACAGTGACTACGTCACCGACAAAAGACACTGTTCCAGATGCCCTACTGTAGCCATGATTCAATAAGGACAAAACAAAATACTGTACAAAGATGCCGAAAAGCATCCTTTTCTTTTCTTTTTTACTTTTACCTTTTGTCCTCTTTGCCTTACCCCTGTGGCGAATCTCTTTAAGTCATCTCACTCACCCTTTTTCACTGTGGAAAATTCCTTTACGTCTTCTCCCTCTTGTCCTCTTCCTCCAGCCCCTTTATTCTTTTCTTAAGGAAGAAGTAATCTCCCTCTATAAAAGGACTCGACCCTCTCCATTCTAAGCAGGGTCTCCCGCTCCTCTCTCACTCTCTTCTACTTCCCTTTTTCAACCTTCAACCTCTGCAACCTGCAACCTTCCTTCAACCTCTGCAACCTGCAACCTTCCTTCAACCTCTGCAAACCTGCAACCTTCAACCTTCAACCTCTGCAAACCTGCAACCTTCCTTCAACCTCTGCAAACCTGCAACCTTCAACCTTCAACCTTCAACCTCTGTAACCTGCAACCTCTTTTAACCTGATCTCTGAAATAACCGCCTTCCAGACGCAATAGTGCAATCAGAGCTATCCTGACCTTCATAGCTCACAATAATCAGGTTCTATCTTTACCTTTCTCAGTTAATTATGTGTGACTGTAAAATCAAATCTCTACCCTCATACTGCCTACATCACTGGAAACTGTTTTCCAGCTATTGTTTGTGCACACAGTAAGTTTCTCTGTGATATACCGCCTCTTTTCATACTGCCTCTCTTTGTTATCTGTGATTCTCTGTGATATACCGCCTCTCTTTGTTCTCTGTGATATACCTTCTCTTTCTTCTATGAAATATGCCTACTATCCTGCTCTGATACACTCTACTTGTGCTTTTTCAGATACTCTCTGTTTTCTTTAAACCTCTATGCTTTCTTTCTAAGTCTCTACTTTTCTCGCCATAATATCAGGGTGTAATATTTTATTTTATTTCTGTATAAAGTTTCTGTGTGAAAGTTCTGTAAAAAGTTTTGTAAAAAGTTTTGTAACAAGTTTATGATAATACAATGTGTGTTTCAGTTATACCATCTGTTTATCTATAATCATGCAATTTAAGATTCTGTTCCATGTTAAAATTGGAGAACATAGTTATGCTCACTGGATTGTTATAGATATTTCACTATTCCCTCTAATAGGTATAATTCTATTCATCCTTAACTACTATAGGATTTTACAAGAAATAATTAAATACAACAGCTTACTGTTTACCTATCTATTATAAGACGCAAATTTCATAAAAGATCTAAGTCAAATATTATAATCCAATAATAATAATCGACAAGCTGACAGTACTGTAGATCCTGGCCGAAGTTGGTATCAGAGCCATACAGTAAAACTGTCAAAGTAACAACAGTAGAACTGTTCAAACAGTGCAACTGTGTAAACAGTTAAACTGTCAAAACAGGAAAACCTGTTCTTTTTACTTCAATAAGTAGTAAGAGATAGAAGCTACATCTTGACTAGCGAAACTAAGTTAAATTTACATCCTAGAAAGTTGGTCTGAGAGTTAAGACAAGAGACAAGTGAACGCCTATTGCAAAGTACCGCCAAGGCCAGGGAGAGCCGCTTAGGGAAAACGCTGGGCCACTGAATGTCCAGATTGTCATTATCCGCAACCTACGGATGGCAAATTTAATAAGGAATCTAACTAGTAAAAATGCAACTTCATCTCAAACACTTAGAGTAAAAAACAAGGAACAAATAGTCATAAATGACATTGAACATAATATTCAAAACTGGAACATACCGAAAGTTCCAATTCATGACATTTATAATAAAGGATCATTTAGATTCAAGATGGGTTATGCCATCAAGACTGTAGAAGAAAGTTTATCAGTCACTCAAAATCAAGAAGACTTTCACCTACTGTCAAAGAAAATCATTGAAAAACATAAAGAACATAATTACAAATATTTACATATTGGATTAATTCAAATAGCCGTAAAACCTTTGACCCGATTAGGGTTGAACACTTCTGTGCTTGTATGCCTAAGAGATACAAGACACAATATATTCACAGACTCGCTACTTGGCATGGTCGAATCCAGCCTTTGTAGTGGTCCTATATATTTTAACTGTTTTCCAAATTTTTTTGTTTCTTTAACGGACCCAAATATATTAGATATACTAACAATTAATTTAAAAACACATGGGTTCCATATGACCTAAGGATCTCAAAATTTAGCAATAGTTTATAGAAT
This sequence comes from Amborella trichopoda, assembly GCF_054954075.1. NCBI lineage: Eukaryota > Viridiplantae > Streptophyta > Magnoliopsida > Amborellales > Amborellaceae > Amborella > Amborella trichopoda. Next base: position 30,558,449 of record NC_142343.1, read on the forward strand.
ATATTACAAAGTCATGAACACCTTATGTCCAAATATTATGCAAATTGATCAAAAAGATCAAACTATTTTATTCCAAACAAATATGGAAAAATCAAATATGATTGTTCCCAAAACAATAAAATGGTCAGATATCAGACTACCACAGTCATGGGCATTACAACATGCCAATCAACCTCAAGAAGTTCCTCAACAGCATATTCCTAATCAAATCATTGAACATCCTGATGGTAAATATTGAAATTAACTTCCAACAATTACAAGTTCAAGATGATATAAATATAAACAGAAAAAGGAATATTAAAAATAAAATACCAAGCAGAAAATCTTATTCTGCTAACCCAAATGTTATAATACTACCACCTCCTACCCAGTCTTCTTCAATACCTAGTTCAGACCTACAATTTCAAGGAATACGGAGAACAACAGATCATGTTGTTATTCCTACATATACACCTGAAACTAGTACTACAAATACTATTGAACCTAGTATAAAAGAATTACAAGACTTTCAAATCTTAACTTTACAAGTAGAAGAATACAACAATTCACATGATCAATATTCAGATGAATATATAGCAGCTTACTTAGCCGCTAAATTAGAAAGAAAAAAGAAAAAAATTGATCACAATTATATTAAACAAGACTTTATGTCACATGAAAATAGACATATCAGACACTGGTATTGTACAAATGTACCATTACAATTAAGAGAAAAACTACAGGCAAAATACAATCAATTCCTTAAAAAGGAAAGGGAAACAGAAGGTTATTTTTTATGGTTAATAAGTAATTATCAACATAAACTTCATATCCCTTCTTCATTTGATGAAATACAAACAATAGAAGAGAAAACTTATATAAGCACTGATGGTACTACCACTGCTAGTATCCATCCACCTGAAAAAAGTATTATACTTAAAACAAAAGTCCCAAGTAAGGATGAGCCTACTCAACCTCCATCCTTATATGATATAATTGCGACTCCATATAAAATCTTACCTAAAGAACTTGGTAAGAAGCAGGAGTTAATACCTCATATTGTGGAACAAAATAATTATACCAATCTGTATATGCAATCTTTAGGAAAGCAAGCAGAAAGGATAGAAAGACTTGTCACCAAAGAACAACCTGCTGCTACACAAATACAAAAATCAGTTTTGTTCAAACCACCTCCAGAATTAAATAAGAATAAATTTCATATTGGAGATAATAATAAATCCCTTATAGATCAATTGATATCAAAATTATCCCAACTAGATATCAAGGGAGTTCCCTCTCCAACAATAACTATCCCTCCTCCATCTATTGTAAATAAATCACCTGAGTCCTCTGATAAAGGCAAAGCTATCTTACCTGAACATGAGACAATGATGCTTCAGGAAGAAGAACCAATAATAGAAGATACAATCCAAAATCAAGATAAAGCATTTATGGATACTACCCCCATTACAGAAACCATAAATAGAATAGCCTATGGCAAATACTGGAAACCAGTAACAGCCTTACCATATCATAGGAGACCCACACCTGTTGACATACAAATGGAAGAAGATGCCATACAACAGGTCGTGTCTTACTCAGGAAGATCAATAGTCAATTGGCAAATAGATGGACTATCAGAATTAAAAATATTGGATGTTATGAGACATATGACTATGTACGCATCTGCAAATAAAATGGCAGGCAAACCTGATCAAGAGGTTGCAAAAGCCATTGTAAATGGATTTACTGGCTGGTTGAGAGGATGGTGGGATTTCTATATAGATGATGAAACCAAACACCGAATCCTCAATAATACTAAGCAATGGACAGCCAGAAATGAACAAAACCAAGAAATATTATATACAGAAGGTGATGCTGTCAACACCCTAATATATACCATTACACTTCACTTTGTAGGCAGTACAGCTTTACTTGCAGCAAGATCGGAAGATCTGCTATCTAATTTACGTTGTCCTACCTTGTCACATTATAAATGGTATAAAGATGTATTTTTCTCAAGATTATTAATACGATAAGATTGTCAGTTAGACCACTGGAAAGAGAAGTTTATAGCTGGTCTACCATATTTATTTGCTGAAAAAGTCAAGGAAAGACTAAGGAAAAAACATAATGGAATAACTGTCTATTCATCTTATACACTCGGAGAACTCTCTGCAAAAATATGTGCTGAAGGTCTAGCCTTGTGCACAGATATGAAATTAAAAAGACAATTAGATAAACAAAAGATCACTAAGCGGAAAGAGCTTGGTGACTTCTGTGAACAATTCGGATATTATCTTGACAAAAACAATATGCCTGACAAGCTCTATAAGAAGAAGAAAAAATACAAAAAAGAAAAATATAAATCCAAAAATAAGGATAAAGACAAAAATTACTATAAAAAATCTAAAAGAAAACTAATCAAAAAATTCTCTCCCAATACAAAGAAAAAGAGAAAATTACCAGTCTATTATAAGTGCGGTAAAATAGGACATTATAAACACCAGTGTAAATTAAAAAAGAAAATAAAATCATTAAATTTAGATGAATCAATAAACTCTAAATTATATAATATACTTAATTATAATTCTTCATCTTCCACTTCTTCTGATTCTTATATTGATCAAATACAAGACGAAGATCTCATGTGGACAGACTCCTCTGACTCCACTGATGCTTCAGAAACACAATCATCCAGCTCAAAAGATGGTGATTGTAGTTGTCCAATACAAACACATAATGTTCACACACTTACACAAGAAGATAATTTCATTCTAAATATTATTGATAAAATAGTTGATCCAGATGAAAAGAGATCTGTCATTACTCAATTCATTAATCTTACACAGAATAAAGCAAAATCAATTCCTCTAAATAAAACTCCTGATGAATATAACTTTGCTTCAATAATGAAAAGAGTAAGTGATCAACACACTTCTCAACAAAAAGAGCCGACCATTTCAGACCTTAAACAAGAAATCAAAGAAATAAAAACTGAAATAGTTCAATTAAAAACTAGAATTAAATCATGAGAATTACAATAAATGTCTCAACAAGAGTCAGACACAGATGAAATAGATTTTGATGAATTAATGAAAGTTAATCCATCATCAGAAATCCCTGAATCATCAGAAGCCAGAATAATACCTCTTCCTTCAGTAAATCTAATAGACAAAATAATAGTCCAAAAATGGTTTGTCTATGTTAAAATAATTGTTGCTCCAGATTATAGTTTTGAAACAACAGCTTTAATAGATTCCGGGGCTGATTTAAACTGTATTAATGAAGGACTAGTACCTTTAAAATATTTTGACAAGACCACTCAAATATTAAATACAGCAGATGGAAGTAGATTATTTATTAAATATAAATTATCCAATGCTTCTGTTTATAATAATCACCAATGCATAGAATATATATATATATATATATATATATATATATATCCTCCAAATTTCAAAACATTCCGATTCATAGAAAAAAAAATGAAAAACAAAACATTACTAAACAATCGTGACCGCACGATGAAATTTGGACGGTAATGACTGTACGTGAAATCACTATTTATTTCCTCCTATACGCGTTGAGAAGACTTTTCCTATATATATATATACACGAAGATGCTAAGGTGAACCCACTAGCTCATAGGAAAAAATAAGTCCATCGGCCCAGAATGAATCTGGACCGATCTAACGATCACGGATGTCTGGTAGTGTTTGAATTTTAATTTTTTTTCTAAAATTTCAAATTAATTGAAATTTGGAGCCTGTGTACATCAAAAACAAATGAATCTTCGAAAAATATCAAAAAATTATTTTACATGAAATAAATTTACCTAAATACCCCCAAAAAGTTTCAAGGGTATTTTAATCAATTTGTTTTTTGCAAAAATGAATAGTGATTTTGCCTACCCTCACCACCGTCCAAAGTTCATCGCACGGTCACGATTGCCCGATAGTATTTCAGCTTTTTCATTTTTTTTTTTCTACAAATCGGAATGATCTGAAATTTGGAACGTGTGCTCATCAAGAATAGGCGAATTTACGAAAAATATCAAAAAAATATTTTCATGAAATAAATTGACCAAAATACATCTGAAAAGTTTCAAAGGTATCTTGGTCATTTTTTTCACAAATTATTTTTTTTATATTGTTATTAGGTGCGCCTCACTAAGATGTACACACACTCTAAATTTCAAATCATTCCGATTTGTAGAAAAAAAAAAAAAAATTACACACTATCAGACAATAGTGACCCTGCGGTAAACTTGTGACGGTGATGAGGGTAAGCGAAATAACTGTTCATTTTCGCCTATAGACGTATATGGAAAACTTTATATAAGGTTGCAACCTTAAAATGTAGAATTACATATGCACCTCAAAATCTATCGGAAAGGTTGTTTTAATGTTGAAAAACCCTCTATTTGATTGTCGAGATGATATATAAAAAAAAAAATTGAGTCTCAGAAATAGTGCATCTTGCAACACATTATCTAGGCTGTCCATTTTCAAGATTTTCACATGTTTATAAATGTCATTGATTTTAACTATTTTTGGAGTTTAAAATTTTCTAATTAGATATGAAAATAGATTTAAAAATAATCCTAAGAATTTTTTACAACAAAATTACATGTTCCGGTAAAATTTGGAGGTGCCCTTAATTAGATGGTATATATATATATATATATATATATATATATATATATATATATATATATATATATTCGAAATATTGCAAGTCCTACTACACGTATGCACGTAGTATCAAACTTGAAAGAAACATGCAATATGCTATACAAGTTTATTATGTAAATATTATATATAATATTTATATTGTATATAACATTATAATATATAATATAATATGAATATATAAATATTACATATATAATATATTATAATATAATATTTATTTTAATATAATATATGATATTTATATATCTATAAATAATAAAATATAAATATAATATGAATATATAGATTATATATAATATAATATTGTGTACATAATATATAATATAATATACATATTGTATATTATAAATAATATAAATTGAGTGATAAATATATAAATTTTGTGATAAACAATGAAACGTTTATATTTTTATATTTTATATCAATTAATAGTATTTTTCACAAAATAGTTAACATGAGTATAATTAATCATTCGTATTCAATTAAAAACAACTTAATAATCGAATGATGCATTTTCGAAAATATTATTTTAAAATAAAAATTTAGTCAATTATAACTAAATCAGATCACGTGCAAGACACGTGCATAACACTAGTTATTGTCTATATGATCATTGTAGCATTATGGTCATGAGCATCAACATTGTCCGATCAATGTGTTGGATTTCATGGATAAGAAGAGCTTATAATTGGATAAGTGACATATTTGGTAGACTCTTGGTCAACCACCAATGCCTTAATGAGATTCATTAACGGATTAATAATAAAAAATATACAATGAGACCATTTACTTTTAGTACAAAGACATCATAGTCGCTCTTGTTCGTCACATTTTAAATTAGGTGGTTGTAAGGGTATTATTGACTCGACTAAAAATTTTAAAAAAAATTCATCGACACACCTCAAGCCATTCAATTTGACATATGAAGACTAAGAGTAATTATTAGATCCTTGTAAAAATGGTAAATAGTCTTATAATATAGAAAGAGATGATGCGTAAAAGGAACCCTACTACACTTTTCTTCTTAACTTGAGCATAACTGTACATTTGATTTGGACTCCACAAATCAAATTGATAAGGTTAGAAGGTGTGAACTACAAATTTATTAAGTAAAATGTATATTTTCTTTTTTACAAAAGGTGATGGTAAAGCCACATATTTTCTCACAACCCTAGCACTTAAATGGATCAAAATTATTATTATCCGAGCATTGTTCAAACCAGTGTTTTAAAAAACGCCGAGTCGAACCGGACTCGCCCGGTTCGACTCGGAAATCGTGAAAAGGGGACCGGATCGCCTAAAAAATCGGAAATCGTCCGATTCTAGAGAGAACTGGACGATTCTGTACAGTGAATCGCCGATTCACTGTACGGAATCGGCGAGTCCGAATAGTGAATCAACGAGTCCGTACGGTTTTTTTTTTTTTTTTTGTGTAATCCATGATAGATTTTTTTGTAATACTTGATCGATTTTTTTGTAATCCATGATCGAATTGTTTTTGTTTTTTTGTAATCCATGATCAAATTTTTTGGTTTTTTGTAACCCATAATAGAATTTTTTGTAATCCATGATCGAAATGTTTGTTTTCTTTTCTTGTAATCCATGATCGATTTTTTTGTTTTTTTTTTTTTTTTTGTAACCCATGATAGAATTTTTTGTAATCCATGATCGAATGTTTTGTAATACATGATCGAAATGTTTGTTTTTTTTTTGTAATCCATGATCGAAATGTTTGTTTTTTTTTTGTAATCCATGATTGAATTTTTTGTTTTTTGCTTTTTTTGTAACCCATGATAGAGTTTTTTGTAATCCATGATTGAATTTTTTGTAATCCATGATCGAACTGTTTTTTTCTTTTTTTGTAATCCACAATTGAATTTTTTGTTTTTTTTTGTTTGTTTTTTTTTTGTAATCCATGATTGAATTTTATGTAATCCATGATCGAATTTTATGTAATCCATGATCGAATTTTATGTAATCCATGATTGAATTTTTTGAAAATTTGTGATTTTTTTTTTTTAATCCATGATCGAATTTTTTTTTGTAATCCATGATAGAATTTTTTGAAAATTTGTGATTTTTTTTTTAATCCATGATCGATTTTTTTGAAAATTTGTTTTTTTTTTTTTTAATCCATATTATTCAAAGAGAAAATGAGAGAGATGATGATTCTGAGGCCACCCTATCCCAGCCATATTATTCACATATCGAGTCCCAACAGCAACAGTGTAGGGATGAGCACGAAATACTGTAAATTAAATGCTGAATGGCGGTTCATGCAGGGAAAGAACATATCAATATTCGCATATTCATTCAAAAACATGAAAATTCTTAATGGAGTATCCTCATTTTTTATTGAATTCCTAAAAAACAATATTTATAATGAATTTTAATAATTTTTTCGAATTTTTTTTAAGCTTTATTCTGACCGATTCACCCGATTTCCGATCCGGATCGCCGATTCGCCGATCCGAATCGATTTTTTGGAAGCCCGATCCAGATCACCGATCCGTTTTTTAAACCATTGGTTCAAAACTATTTGGGACCGATTATAAGAATATTGTTTCACCAAGCACTATCAAGGAGAATACCCTCATTCTGTCCTTTAAACAAACCCTGTTTGTTCTAATGTTTTCAATTTTGCAAGACCTCTTACCTCACTCCCATTTCGCACTCAGATTTTACAAGACAATGGATTTGCAATCCATCATGTTGTTTCTCGAAGGGAATATGACCTTTCTAGCAAAGATTTGACGTGTAATTTTGTACAATTGCAGCCTTGTCAAAATCATGCTCAACAAAAAGTTTCAATGTTTGGACCTTTTACTTCATAAAAACTAGGGATGGGAATTGGTTGGGTCATGTCCAGGTTGGGTCCACCCAAACCCGATGACTAGTTATAATTTGGACTCAAACCCGGGTTGGGACCAACTCAACTGGGCTTGAACACGACCAACCAAGTCGGGTCCAGTCCGGATTTATAAATAAAAAACATAGCATACTTTTATATTACATACTTAATGTTATTATGTAAGTATACACGCCGAAATGAGTTAAGTTGACCCAACTCAACTTGACCCAACAAGATCTAAGCAGGACCCAAAGTCAGACCCAACCTAAGTCAAGTCATGTTCAAATGGACACCGATCTGACCCGTTGCATCAAAATCTAGGGCCAGACCTAGACTGCGTCGGATCGATCCATTCATGTCCAAAAGACTCGACCCAATTCCCACCCTAGTAAAAAACCAATAGAATCGTTAAACACTTTGTTCTTATGATCATCGAAAGGACATCATGACCTCTTAAATGGATACAATCATCCAAACGGGCTTATACAATCATCCAAACAATAGATGGACTGTGGAGAGAGACCATATCCACTTGAACATGACATGACCAAAGTGGTCCATCCGTTTCCAAGGAAATGCATACAACGAGATTATTTATTTTCGATATAAGGATGTCACAATCATCATTTACGATTAGATTTCAATTTGGGTGGTTGAATAATTTAAGCACAAAGTCCAAAATAAAATTTTTCGAACATTGTAATAGATTTTCATCTATTGGATTTCACATCCAATGGCCAAAAATAATTGTGAGTTCTTTTTTTGAAATATAAATGGTCTCATAGCATACACTCCCTATTTCAAATTGTATAGTGTTATTTATTAGACTCAATGTTTCAAAAAAACTTCTCGAACCTTGTGACTCAACCCAAGTCATTTAATTTGAAATATAACAGTTAAGAGTAATTATGACTTAACTCCTTTGTAATAAAGATAAATAGTCTCATACAATCCTTTATTTACAGTGTTTTTACTAAATATTTTCTTTTTAGCTTTTTCCAAAGTCTTGAAACACACTAAGTTTGATGTCAGTATATCTTTATTTTATCTCATTGCAAAGTTTTTTTTTTGTACCTAAGTTTGAAACTAGGAAATTTGAAACACAACAGGTTCCAGTCCCAACCAAAACGTGTTTTATTTTAGTCTTACAAACTTTTTGTTTCAACTAAAAATATGTTGTTAAATTATTAGCTTCTTACCTATTAAATAAGGGAAATATTTTTATGCCACCTCAACAACATATAAGTTAAACGTGACCTTACTTCTTAGCCGTTTGATCTGAATCGAAAGGCTATGATTGCTCATAACACAATGTCACGTCAAATATTGTTTTATTTTTATTTTTTCTACAAAACATTTTTGGATGAAATTTTTGGCACCCCATAATAAAATTTGGGCAAACTTGGGAAAAATAAAAATAAAAATATTTTTATAAAAAAGACCAAAATGCCCCTACAGGTGTAGTCTAGCAATTTTTCATCACGGGAAATATTTATTTATTATTTTTATCATGTATTCCCCTGATAGAGCTATGCATGCTCTAAATTTTGCTTCAAAATTATTTTTTTAAAAAAAAATAAAAAACTAAAAAACTGATTTGTCCGATCAATATCTGACAGTTAAAAGCTAGCTTGTGACATTGTGACTCAAGCCTTCTCAACCATCTATTTAGATCTGACGGCTGAGACCGGGTAGGGTCACATAAAAAGCTTCCTGCCTACCCACATAAAAAGCTTCCTGTTCTTGACGGTGCAACTTGGCGAGTTGATCCGTCATGGACAATGGTTAAGTAAGTCGGATGCCAATTTTCCCAGGTTTTGAAATTTAAATTTTTGGGCACCATATGCTTATGTGATCACGACCATCATTGCGTTTTGAATAGGGTTGGCAATAGGCCAGGCGTGGGCTGGGCCGGGCCAATCCTAGCTCTTATATGGCTGGCTTGGCCCCATGCCAAATAAAATCACAAAGAAAAAGGAAAAAAATAAAGAAAAAGACGGCCCAACTTGACTGCACCAAGCCGGCTTTGGCCCAAGCTTGGCCTGCCCTATCCTCAGGTTGTAGTTGCTAGGCCTCGACCCACCCCTTGGGACGCATTTTATGGACCAAGCCATAGTTTTCTAGGGCCGAGCCACCAGACCCATTGTGATCTCTATTTTTAAAAATTGCCGATCCAGATCAAGAATCACTGATAACAATTAAGAATTGAAAATCCAATTCGGGAATCTGCTTCCTCGAAAATGTATTATTCCCCTTTTATAATATGCTTAGTTGATAATTTAAATAATCAAACATATGTATTATAGATACGAAGATGCTATATGTTTCCAAAATTTTCAGTTGGATTGTTGACTCGGCCGATTTGGGTTGCCCGATTTACCCAATTCCTATGTTTCTAAACATTGGATCATAATATACTTCCATTTAGAGAATTTAACTGAGGAGGGCATCAATGTCATAATTTAATATTGGGACTCTATACTATTAGACTATTTGTTTTTTTGTACGAGGAGGTCACACTTATTTTTAACCATTAGATATGAAATCCAATAGATTGAAACATATCACAATATTCGAGAATTTATCTTTTGGATTATGTGCCCAATCAATAACACATCTTCAACCACTCGATTTCATATCCAAAGGTCAATAATGATTGTGACCTCCTCGTATGAAAAGTAAATGGTTTCATTATGCATTTTTTTTAGTATTAGGAGCAATTTTTAGAAGGCATCAACCTTAAATCATTATGTACCTCAAAACCTTGAAGTGGGAGACCCCTTTAGTAGTCTATTTCCACTCCTAATAATAAAATTTAGAGCCCTAAAAATGATAATGACTAGACAAATTTGTAAATACTTAAAAATCTAAAAAATGGGCAAATCCAAATAATGTGTTCCAATATGCATTAATTTTAGAACTTAAAATCCTTTTTTTATATGGGTTGTCTATTATAAGACCATTCAATTTTGATATAAGGATATCACAATTATTTTTAGCCATTGAATGTAAAATCCGATAGATTGAAGTGTACAACAATATTTGAGAAATTTTATTTTAGATTTTATATTCAACCAATTACACATCATCAACTACCCAAATTCACATTTAACAGTTAATAATAATTATGACCTTACTTATATCACAAGTAAATAATCTTATTATATGCATTTGCTTTCTTACATTCATAACTCTTGAGACCAAGATCAGAGGATCATGGCAACCACAGTAGTGGGATTTGAAGCGCACTTTACTTTTATAGCAGCACTTAATTTTTATAGTACAAATTTTATTGTGTGTTGTGGTATAAACTTTATACTTATAGAATAGTATAGGAAGTTACTTTTATATTTATGGGTGTGGTTTGTAAAGTGCATAGGCTCTAAACAATCAAATCAGAGCCTATCTTTAAATAGTGTTGGGAGATGTGGTTTTAATATTGGAAAGTTCTGGGATAGGCTTAGAATATATTTTTTATTTTTATTTATAAAGTTTAAAGCTTCAAAATTGTATAGATCCACAAATCTATAAAAATTTGAAAATCTTGAAAATTGATGGTCCAAAAATGCCTTATAAAATATACTATTTTTAAAATTTAAAATCTATTGTTTTTTCATGTCCATATACCTTGATGTCATGAAGATCAATTTCAGGATATTTAAGCATCAAAATAATGTCTTCTGGTGAAATTTTAGAGGTAGGCTCTAATTTGATTGTTTAGAGCCTCACCTCTACATAAACTTTTCCCTTTATATAATTTTTATGTTTATATAATTTTTTTTAGTGTCTTACAATTTCCCCCTTTTAGGGGTTTTAATTATGAATAAAATCCAAAATATTAAAAAACAGAGGTGAGTTTTCTCTTACTTTTGTCGCCATTGTTTCTTTTTTCTGCGTTGCAGCGAGGTCTCAGACTCAGAGCCGGAGAAGAAGAATGTTTATTGCGTCCATTTCCGCTGCCCACAAAAACCTCGTATCCACTTTCAAACCCGCCTGATCCATACAACCCTAGAGGGCGAAGATCCATCTGATAAGAATAATAATTAAAACCTAAAACCCTAAAAAAGCAACACCGATCTCAGAGATTTAGTGTTAGGGTCTGTCCCTTCGGTATTTTGCTTCTATCAACTCCCTTTAAGAGGAAAATTGCCCCAAAAATTGAACCAGAATTTGCAGTGTTGGCGTTTGCCTTTCTCTTAATGAAAGAACCCCAATTTGAGCAGCCAAATAAACCCTAATTTGTAAACAGTAGCAGAGGGGTTTTTGGTGGTGTTTATTTCATTTAATGGTGACCACAAAACCCACACCCTGTTCTAGTCCTACTCATCACTATGGAGTGCGACTGGGTTAATTTGAACATAACACGTATACATTTTTAAGGGTACGAGAGTTCACTGTGGGCCCCTCTCTCTCACTCCGTCGCTCTCGATTATTTTTTTTTTTTTCATCTTGGCTGCTCCATCTTTATTTATACAAGGTTGCAATTGAAGAACTTGAGATACACCTCAAAAATCAACCACAAAAGGTTGTTTTAATGTTGAAAAACCTCACGATTGGGCATCTCGATACGATGAAAAAGTAAAAAATCAACCATAAAAGATTGTTTTAATGTTGAAAAACCTCATGATTAGACATCTCGATACGATGAAAAAGTAAAGTGATTTTGAATCTAAGAGAATGCATCTTACAACATATTATTTATCCCGTTTATTTTTAAGATTTTTATGTGTTTATAGATTTACTTCATTTTTTAAATTTAAAATTTTATAATTAGATATAAAAATAAATTTTAAGACAATTTTAAAAATATTTTATATTAAAATTATATATTATAATAAATTTAGATCAAGTGAGTTATTGATTGTTTGATCAAGATCTGACGTCTTAAAATATTTTATTTTTAATTTTTTCTATTAATTGTATATAAATAAAATTTGGTACATGCCATCTACTCAATAATATGCACCTAAAAAAAATATTTAAAAGAATTTTTCAACAAAATATAAAGACCAAACCACTCTCTGATATTTCTTATGTATTTTAGTCATTTTATTTTATTGATAATATTTTTTACTCAATGAGATACACCTAAAAAAATATTAAAAATAACTTTTTGATAAAATATAAAACCAAACCACCCTTTGAACATTTCAGAGGTATTTTTGTCATTTTATTTTATTGGAAATAGTTTTTTTATATTTTTTACCAATGCGAGTTTAAGAGAGGAGTGGACGCCCAAAATTTGGTGTCAAAATAATTTGTAGAAAAAAATTAAAAATAAAATAGTGTAGAGATATGATATTATGATGGGGCCATCTCAACCGTCTTTTTAGAGTTGATGGTTGGATAAGGGGAAGTATATAAGTTTTTATGTAGTAGGGGAGCGGTAAAAAATTTAATATAAATACATTAGATTTTTATATGTTAAATTAATGAAAAAATTCAAAAAAAAAGGTATGTTTATATAGACATTCCTTTGTTTCGACTGAATCGGCCTGAAGCTGACCAATAGAAAAACACAAAGTTTTGTTTCGCTTAGATATAGGCTTAAAATCCGAAGAGTTCGGCCACTTTAGCAGAAGAGAACGCAATCTCACAGCACTGATCCCCATTTACTTACCCAAAACAAAAAGCCACTACCCAAAACAAAAAGCCACTAAGTGTAGAGTTCCCAGGCCCAGGTCACTTCGAATTCATAATTAAATGGAACCAACCGGGTCAACGTAATTCAGCTGCCTGAGGGTTAAAATATTTAGAAAACAGGTAAATATAATATATTTTATGTATAAGGCATATAGAGAAACTACTAAAATATTTATGAGAAATCAACTATTTAAATTGGTTTTTTGGTAATTCAACAGGGATTAGATGTTTTTTTTGGTAATTCAACAAGGATTAGAGCCCGAATGGAGTCTAAGACCTCTTTAGAAAACAGGTAAATATAATATATTTTATTTATAAGGCATATAGAGAAACTACTAAACTATTTATGAGAAATCAACTATTTAAATTGGTTTTTTGGTAATTCAACAGGGCTTAGATGTTTTTTTTGGTAATTCAACAGGGATTAGAGCCCGAATGGAGTCTAAGACCACCTTCTAGATCATTGGAGGTGATACCACCCCTCATGCCATTTTCTACAGTTTACTCATTTATATGGAGACTCAATTGGAACTATTCTAATTCAATATCATATGGTTTGGACTATTTGGAACTATTCTAATTCAATGTCATATGGAGACTTAATTGGAACTACTCTAATTCAATATCATATGGCTTGGACTCAAACCCGACCCGCCTGGTTGCCAACCTTACTGGTCCGCCAATACCCACCTTTTCTTTTTTTATTTCAAGTTTTTTTTATTTTTTATTAAGCAGGCCCGCATCCTCTATGCAATTGGGGTGCCGAAATGCCCAAACATATGTTAGTTGCCTATACAGTATGACCCTTATTTATAACACTTACTTTGCCCTAAACATTTGAATATCCATGATGTGGGACTAATTGTGTTGTGGTTTTCTCTCTCCACAACTTAAAAAAGGTTAAATCTTTAAGTCTCATTTCACTCAAATACCTATCAGAAAAATGATAAAAAAAGGCCAAATTATGTCAATCTATGGTTAAAAATCCTAAACAAGTATGGGTATTTTGATAATTTAATAACCAAGTGGCTTGAATAAATAAAGAAAATACTCATAGTTTGAAAGATTTAACAACATGGGTCAAAGATTTACAAAAAAAAAAAAAAAGTGAGTTGTGCATTGCTAACTCTAACCAACTAAGGTAGTTTTATCGTTTGATAGTTCCCTATAGATAATTTTATATAACTATGGGTATTAACTACTTTATATCAAAAGTAAATGGTCTCATTGTATACGATCTCATTATAAAGGAATGTATAGAATGAGACCGTTTACCTTTGATACAAGGTGGTCACATTAATCTAGACCATTGGATGTGAAATTGGGTGGTTGTAATTATTCCATTAACAAGGCTCAAACTTCAAAATAAATTTTTTCGAACTTCGTGACACATCCAAGCTGTCAAATTTCACATCAAATGGTTATAAGGAATTGTGACCACTTTGTATCAAAAGTAAATAGTCTCGTTGTATACAATCCCTTATTATAATATGCCTAAAGCCACTGAAGTGAGGCTAAATTATTAAAATATTTTGATTTGTTTAAACAATGACAATTTGGTATTTTGCATTTTGGGTGCGGTTTCTATAAGGACAACCTTAAACAATCCAATCAAGGCGCACCTTAAAATTTTATCATAACATATAGTTTTTTTATAAAATTTTGTTAGTAGTATCTTAAAATCTATTTTCATACCTAATTAGAAAATTTTAAATTTCAAAAACGGTTAAAATCAAATAGATCTATAAATATATTAAAATCTTGAAAATGGACGATCTAGATAATGTGTTGCAAGATGCATTATTTTTAGGACTGGAAAACTTTTTTTTTTTCATATTCATACATCTCAATGTCAAGATGATCGATTAGAAGGTTTTTTTCAACATTAAAACAATATTTTCGATAGATTTTTGAGGTGCATCTGTGATTCTACGTTTTAAGGTTGCAACCCTATATATACTTTCCCCTTGTATTTTTATTGCTTTTTAGTAAATAACTCAATGAATGAAACCTATGAAGCAAAATTATTCATGTAGAGTAGGATGACTTGATACGTTTAGTGATTTTGTAACTTAATTTGTCCATTTAATTGATATTTTCCCTAAGATAAATGACTTGAACTATGTGAATAACTTCTGCACATCTAAACCTATGCTTTAGTTCGTAGATTAAGTTAATATTAAAGTTGGACTCATATAGCAAAAATAAAAAATGAAAAAAGTTTATATAAGGTTGCAACCTTAAAATGTAGATTTACAGATGCACTTCAAAAATCTATCAAAAAAGGTTGTTTTAATCTTGAAAAAACCTCGAATTGATCATTTCGATATCGAGATGTATAAATAAGAGAAAAAAAAGATTTTGAGTCCCAAAAATAGTGCATCTTGCAACACATTATCTAGACCGTTCATTTTCAAGATTTTCATATATTTATAGATCTACTTTGTTCAAAATTTTATAATTAGATATAAAGATTAGATTTTCAGATAATCCTATGATTTATATCAAAATTACAATTTATGATCAAATTTGGAGGTGCGTCTTAATTGGATTGTTTAAGGTTGCAACCTTATAGAAACCACACCCATAAAATATAGGAAAAAGTTTATATAAGGTGGCAACCTTAAAATGTAGAACTACATATGCACCTCAAAAATCCATCTGGAAAAGTTGTTTTAATGTTGAAAAAACCTACTCGTTGATCATCATGACATCAAGATGTATGAATATGAAAAAAAAAAAAAAAAAAAAATTGAGTCCTTGAAATAGTGCATCATGCAACATATTAACTAGACTGATCATTTTCAATATTTTCATATGTTTATAGATCTACTTGATTTTAACCATTTTTGAAGTTTAAAATTTTATAATTAGGGATAAAAATATATTTTTAAGTAATCCTAAATTTTTTTTACCAAAATTACATATTATGATAAAATTTGGAGGTGCGCCTTAATTGGATTGTTTAAGGTCGCAACCTTATGGAAACGACACCCTAAAAAATAACCCTATCACTAAAAAGAATGTGGAGTAAGAGTCCTAGAATAGAGAGAGTTTAGCGCATATGATGCACTACAATAAGGACACTAATATAAATATATTACAATATTCTTATTATAGACTAATATAAATATATTACAATATTCTTATTATAGACTAATATAAATATATCAGATTGTGCACCTTTTCAATGGTTGAGACCGAATTGGTTTTGGGATGGTATGTATCCCGACTCGGTTTCCCCCTAAAATGCCCCTTTAATTTATTTATTTATTTTTCTTTGAACATTTCTAATGTTGTACCCTAAATTCCCACATGTAAACCTTTATTTTAATTTTTATTATATTTAATTTATTTTTATTTTTTTTGGGATCATCAATACAAATGATCTAAGAACGATCCGAATCACCAATCCAGCAAGGGATCGGGGGTGACGATCCACTCCATCAATCCATTTTTTAAAATATTGATTGCACATGTAAATCATGATGTTGATAATAATATTATGATAATAATATAAAACATAATGTTGTATATAATATCATCTTCGTATTTGGATTTTACAATAATAAAATAAAATTTTACATTAAGCATTAATTTTAATAGTAAAAATCACAAGAATAGTAATAATTGTTTTATTTGTTAATATAATTATTTAATAAGTATTAGTATTATTGAAAATAATCATTTAATATCATAAGTTATCTTAAAATAATATCATTGGTTCGATATTATTAATGTTTTTTATTCAATAGTTTTTAAATAACTTGGAATTATGAAACTCAATATAAATTTTAAAAAGGAAATATGTTAAGCCATTCTATTTAGGCTCCCTTAGAATCTCTCAAGTGAAATAGAAATATCAATTATCAACAAAACAAAGCAATTATATACATCCCAACATAATAGAATCTTATGTTAAAAATAAGGATATATATGAATCAAGGTTTTACAAAATGGATTGGTGACCCGGATTGGCCACCCAAAAAACCATGTCAAATCGGTAGATCCGAGAATTGGATGGTCTCGGCCAAAATATTTTTCAAAATATCACTATAATTTCTCAAAAATCTAGTTTTTTAGGTTTCTAAAGAAAATAATGGTTAAAAAATATGTAAATATTGAGAATCTATCTTGTATTGCTTGTTTGTTACATATGAAGTTCATTTTATAGTCAAAATAAAATTTAAAGGCCAATAATAATGTGTATTTTCAATATACAATATTAATTTATTTAAAAGTTTTAATGCCATTTCTTTTAAGAAATACCTTTGTACCCACTTGTTCTCTTTCTCACTCTGGACCTTAAAAACAAAGCTCCCATTTTCGTCAAACCATTGAGTTCCTCAGTCCAATACCCAATCATCCCTCCTTTCTCTTCAGAGAGAGAGAGAGAGAGAGAGAGAGATGGATGCCAAGTGGAGAGACAGAGAGACGCCGGAGAGGGGGGAGAAAGAGAGTTGAACACCGAGAGAGAGAAACCCACAAATATGTAATGGTCATTTAGGGTGTGTTTGTTTGCCAGAATAAAACTTTCAGAAAAATAACGTTCATAATACTGTAGCAGTTCCGCGCTTGGCTGTACCGGAAAAAGTTACTTTTTCATTTTAAAATGAGAAAGTTTAAGTTCCTTCGGGGCCTTAAGAACCCAAACTCTCCAAGCATTTATGCCCATTACTGCTGCTCCTGGTGATCACTATTCATTATTAACTATTTACAATATGATATATATTATATAAGGAAAATTGTTTCATGCGGGCTGGACCGCATTTCTACATATGCGGTTTCGAAAGTGTAAAGCATCCATCTTAAAGATAGATGCAAGTAGGCGTTCCATCTAAAAACAATGGAAGCTAACGGTTCAAATGTTTTATTAATATAATTATTATTTCTAGTTTTTCAAATTTATTTATTTTTTTATATTCATGATCTCCATGTTAGAGATTATCTATCCTTAAAAATTAAATCCAAAAGTCCATCTAAAAAATAGATTTATTAATAAGCCCGCATTTCTACCTATGCGACCTTGGCCGCATAGAAACCGGGTCCATTATTTAATATTTTATATAAATAATATATTATTTAATATTGTACTGTATTATATAACATTAAATAATATATATAATATAATGCATAATATTAGTACTATTAATATAATAATATTTATAGTATATAATATTATACTGTATATTATATTATATACCAATTATTTAAAAAAATGGATCGGTGTCCCTGATCGGGCACTTCAAAAACCCATCCCGATCGGTGAATCGGTGATCCGGATCGGGAATCGACCGACTTGATCGGATTAAGCTAAAAAAAAATCCAAAAAAATTATTAAAATTAATTATAAATGTTGTTTTTTAGTAATCCAATAAGAAATGAATGTACTCCATTGTTAACTTCCACTTTTTTCATCAATTTGTAATGTTGATATGTTTTTTATCTGTATAAACTTATGTTTACCCTTAAATTTACATCACACATAAGAAAAATCATATAGTTATCATGGATAAAATATATAATCGTACATGGACTACTATAAATAGTAGATGTAATTGATAAAAAATGGCCATCAAAATCTCAATTTGTCGGAAAGCCCTAATCCCCTAAAAATACCCAAATTATTACAAACTAACTGACTATAATCCAAATTTATTACAACCTAACTAACTATAATGTTATATGTTGAAATTAAAATTGTTGGTTTAAATTTTATAATTATTTTATTATACAAATAATAACAAATCTAAAATAGTTTGTAATACGATCTAATTTAAAATGTATTATTGAGAACTGTAAGAAAGATAATAAATTATATGATTTATAATGTAAAAATTAATAAATAAAATAAAAATTTGGTCAAAAACTATTGGAATGCATACCAATTTTCGAAAAGAACACTTTGATTTTTCAAAATTTTAATTTTTTAGATTTCTAGAATAAATTTAGTAAAAGAGATTGTTAATGGAAAAAGAGAGATTTCAAATGAAATAATATTTTTTTTTAGTAATTTTTTAGATTTATAGAATAAATTTAGTAAAAAATATTGTTAATAGAAAGAGAGAGATTTCAAAAAAAATAAAATTTTTTTTAAAAAAATTACTTTATGCTTATTTTTATTGTCAACAAAAATAAAATAAAATATGTCAAGGCGGAATCAAACTTGAGACATGAAGGCTTGACATGGAGGTGACACTCTGCCCCATCAACGTAAGTGTAAAAGTTTTTTACATTAATAATAATAATCCAAATTCCGTTGTAATTTAATGCATCGAGGGAAATATCCCACATCCAACAACGAGTTTTAGTTTCGCTTCTATAAATTGTTTTTACATTAATAATACTTATCCAAAGTCCGTTGTAATTTAATGCATCGAAAGAAATATCCCACATCCAA
This sequence comes from Amborella trichopoda, assembly GCF_054954075.1. Lineage (NCBI taxonomy): Eukaryota > Viridiplantae > Streptophyta > Magnoliopsida > Amborellales > Amborellaceae > Amborella > Amborella trichopoda. Next base: position 30,578,019 of record NC_142343.1, read on the forward strand.
CAACAAGCTTTTAGTTTCACTTCTATAAATTGTTTTGTGAAGTCATTAAGGTTTTATATATTTTATACAATAAAAATATATAAAATATATTATATGTATATTATATTATATTATATATACATTATATATTTATATTTATATTTATATTGGTAGTATATATTTGTTATCCAGGTACTCAAAACTTTTTTAACTTATCAAACATAAATATTCATAACTTCTTAAAACTTTCTAGAAGATAATATTCCGCTTCCTAAAAAAAAGAATTTCTTGTTTTTTTTTAAAAGAAAGTTTATCTTCCAATAAACAAACCTTGTAGGAAAGAATTATTTAAAGCCCATGAAAAGGTTTCACATCAGGCATGTAGAGGAGCATGTTCTTTTTACTTTATAAAAAAACCAGCCGCCCAAAATAAAGTATAATTCCTAGTCACATGAGTTGCTTCCTGCTTACATATGCACCATTCGTCACATATGCAGCATCACGCTGACCTATGCCTGGAAATGATTGGATATTGAATAGTGGGGATTAGGCCATTTTTGAAAAAAAAAAGTTTAAAAGTTTTACAACTTTTTTTAAAAAAAAATTCAAAACCGATTTTGGTTAAGTATAGAACCGGCCGATTATCGATAGATCCAGTATGGGCTGATCCGGACCTGCCACTTCTATGGGGGGATACGGTCAGATCCTGATATACTATGTGAACCAGAATGGTCACTTAGATTTCGATCTTATATTACGAGATCCATAATAGCCACGGCATTTTCCATTTAGATTGTTGAATTTTCAAGCACTGATATAAATATTTAAGTTTTTTAAATAAAATAAATTAAGAATATAAAACTTTCTTAATCTTGAACTTTAAATGTTTATTGAGGAATTTATTTATTTCAAAATCTATTATAATCTATATGATGAAAGCATTTTTTTTTTCTACTTTTTAACTATGAGTTTAATTATTTAATGGACACTTCCATCAATATAGATATAATAAGTAATACGGAAATTGGGCCATTACTTATTTAATTGATATGGGAGCCCAGGCCTACATTTAAATTTCATTTAATTTCAAACCATTAAGAGTATAAAACTTTCTTAATCTTTAACTTTAAATGTTTATTGAGGAATTTATTTATTTCAAAATCTATTATAATCTATATGATGAAAGCAATTTTTTTTCTACTTTTTAACTATGAATTTTAATTATTTAATTGACACTTCCATCAATATAGATATAATAAGTAATACAGAAATTGGGCCATTACTTATTGGGTGCAGTTGGCATACGGTCGCCTCTGTAGGTGTAGAGACACGGTTCCCTTCAAATTTTATCATGGTATTTTTATTATGGTATATAATTTTGATGTAAAATGTTACTAGGATTATCTCAAAATCTATTTTTATATCTAATTATAAAATTTTAAATTTAAAAAATGGTTAAAATCAAATAGACCTATAAATATATAAAAATCTTGAAAATGGACGGTGTAGATAATATGTTGTAAAATGCACTATTTTTGAGACTTAAAATCTCTTTATTTTTCATAGTCATACATCCCGATGTCAAGATGGTTAATCGAAAGGTTTTTCAACATTAAAACTACCTTTTTCGATGGATTTTTGAAGGGCATCCGTAATTCTATAAACTTTTTCCTTACTTATTTAATTGATATTAATTGATATGGGAGCCCCGGAAATTGAGCCATTACTTATTTAATTGATATGGGAGCCCAGGCTACATTTAAATTTCATTTAATTTCAAACACATGTTAACAATGCAGATCATTAAAAGATGTTAACAATACATTATCATTAAAACTGATATTAATTGATATGGGAGCCCAGGCCTACATTTAAATTTCATTTAATTTCAAACCCATGTTAAACAATGCAGTTATCATTAAAAGTGAACAATGGAGTTATCATTAAAAGTGAAAAAGCCGAGTTGCAATCGTGAACGAGTTATCATTAAAAGTGTAAAAACCGAGATGCGATCGTGAATATCATTAAAAGTGTAGAAACCGAGATGCGATCGTGAATATCATTAAAAGTGTAGAAACCGAGATGCAATCGTAAATATCATTGAAAGTGAAAAAACCGAGATGCAATCGTGAATATCGTTAAAAGTGAAAAAACCGAGATGCAATCGTGAATATCATTAAAAGTGAAAAAACCAAGACGCAATCGTGAACGGCATTAAAAGTGAAAAAACAGAGATGCAATCGTGAATATCATTAAAAGTGAAAAAACCAGTTCGCAATCGTGAACGGCAGGATTCGAACCTGCGCGGGCAGAGCCCACATGATTTCTAGTCATGCCCGATAACCACTCCGGCACGTCCACTTAATTCGAGAGTTATTTCACAATCTCACATCACAATATAAAACAACTCTATGATGATGATACGCTTAGTGAGAGAGATAGGGATTTCCTGGAAAGCATAGGATGCGACTATTTTCCTTTGGTGCAAGGTGGCCATATTAATCTTGACCATTAAATGTGAAATTGGGTGACTATAATTATTTTTTTGACTAAACTCGAACTTCAAAAGAATTGTTTTCAAATTTTATAACACATTCAAGCTATCAAACTTCACATCATAAGGTTGTAAGGAATTGTGACCACCTTGTATCAAAAGTAAATGGTCTCATTGTATACAATCCATTTTCTTCCACTTCAATTTTAAGGAGCTATAACCAGAGATTTTCATTCCAGAGAGAGAAATGGCATTTCTTATTATTCAATTTTTAGGAATGGATACAAGGCTAGGTTGTCAGACCAGTGTTCGCAAAATTGAACGGGGACCCTTAAACGGACATGGGGCCGGAAGTGGTTTAACCGGTAAATCAGACGATTCAACTGTTCTAACCGTGCAAGTCCCGGGCGGTCAAAAAAGTATTTAAAAAATAAAAAAGATACAAAAAAGATATACTAAAATATGAAAAACATATAAAGAATGATTAAAACAAAACACATTCAAATGAGGTTGAAAATTAATGAAAATATTTTAAAGAATCAAGTTGTGCCCAGGGTATTTTTTAAAATTTTCAAAAAAAATGGGAAAATATAAAAGTAAACATTAATGACCATTTTTTTTTTAATATTTACCATAATGTAAAGAATATTAAAAATAATATTTCAAACCAAATTTTTTATTTTTGAGATTTTATATTTTTTTTTCCAATTTATTCGTAAAATAATCAATATGAAAGGATCATCTCAATTCAACGCTCCTTCATCTATTTTGTTAAAAAGTACTAAAAATATCCCTATTATAATTCGGATTTTTAAACAAGTAAGGGTATATTAATTATTTCCCCCTTTAGTGCCCTACGCAAAATGAAGTATAAATGCATGTGCTTCTTTTACGTTAAACCTGAAATTAAATTTTTTATTAAAATCTCTTGTTTCGGGTTTGGAACTCAATCAAGACAAGAGATGTGCTTATGCCCTTGGCTCAACTTAAATGGCCTTAGCCAAATGATGAAACTACCCCTATTTATTCTGATTCCAAATCAAGAACATGAGTATTTTTTTATTAACTCTCTTGTTCTAAGTTTGAAATCCGAACCATACAGGGGCCTTTTGGTAATTTTCCTCCACTACCGTTTTGTTCAAATGATGAATTAGGACATTTTGGGTATTTTTAGACCAAATACTTAAAGAAATGGTAGCTGTGTGAGGTTTATTAGACAAATCAGCTAAATTAGTTAAGATTTGACTGCTTTAATAACTATTTGACATGGGTTGATATAAAAGTACTATTTTGCATATTAAAAACTAAAAAGAAGTAACCTATGTACTAAAACTTTTTAGGGCATGGCGCATGCCGATGTACCAAGTTTCAATGGAAAGGAGCCTAACACGATAGAAGGAATGCCACAGCATGATTAGGTTGTTTACAATCCTAAAGAGACATATAATATGATTCGCTACATATAATATATGATTAGTTTTCTATGAGTGAGAGAGTAATTAGTTTTCTTTCTTTAGAGAGAGAGAGAGAGAGAGTTTCTTGATTCAATGAACGCAAAAAGGGCACCCAATGGGGATGAGTTAAAGGTCCAATTCGTAAGTTTGATTTCAAAAGGAAAGAAGAAAAGAAAAAGAAAAAGAGGTCATCTCGTATTGATTTGATGAAATTTTGGATCGCCTGGTTAACTTGGTTACTATTTGGGTCAATCCGGATCACTTATTATAATCTAGGTCAGCAGAGTTTTGGGGTCAATAACAAAGAAGCAAAAAAAACTATATATATATTAAAAAAAGAAGAATAAAAGAAATAATGAGAGCCTAATAGCCCACCAATAGATCCTGATCTGGATCAACCGTTTTCAATCTGGAACGGTAATTTTTATAATTTGAAATAGGGCCATCATGGAGGAGAATGGGTCTCAAGAACCATGTACTTATGGGGTAGTATGGACCGACCTTATGACTGTCATATTGCAATATGACCATAGAGATAAGGGGTTGTATATAATGAGACCATTTACCTTTAGTACAAGGAGATCACAACTACTTATAAATATCCGATGTAAAAGCCGATAGCTTGGGTGTGTCACAAAGCTAAAAAGTTTATTTTTCAACTTTGAGTTTAATAGATAGAATTAATGTCACCACCCAACTTCACATCCAATAGTCAAGATTAATTGTGACCCCCTTGTATCAAAGGTAAATAACCTCATTGCATACGTTTCCTAGAGATAACATTGCATTATACTTGTCCAAAGTTGTTCATAATAATGTAATATAATATAATAGGGTTATATTATGGTGTTCACGCTATAAATCATTTTATAATTGTACTAAACGAATTTTGGGCACTTATATATCTTTGTTTTGTACCTAAAGTATTTTTTTTATAAGTATATTTTTTGTCATTAGGGGGGTGTGACATCACTCACATGGGGTATGGCAATATCCACATAGAGCACACAATAATATTTAATGCTCCATGTAGATGATGTCACACTCTTTCTAATGATCAAAAGTATCTTTACTAAAAATATATTGTATTACAAAATAAAAGTATATAAGTGTCCAAATTTTGTTTAGTACAAATATAAAATACCCTATCGTGTGAGCACCCTAACATAACCCTATAATATAAGCTTTATAATATAATATGGGTGCGGTTTGTATAGAACTGAGGCTCTAAACAATCAAAATAAAGTGCACATTTAAATAATGTCAGAGAAATGTGGTTTCAATGCTGGAAATCTTTGTCATAGCCTTAAAATATATTTTCATTTTCAATTATAAAATTTAAAGCTTGAAAGATAATGTAAATCGAGCATATCTATGAATACTCGAAAATGTTGAAAATTGACGGTCAAAAAGTGAGTTACAAGATGCACTATTTCCAAAACTTAAAATCTAATTTTCTCTCATGTTCATGCATATTGATGTCAAGATGATCAATTTGAGGATAATCAGGCATGAATACAACATTTTGAGTTGAATTTTTGAGGTGGGCTCTAATTTGATTGTTTAGAGCCTCGGCTTTATCAAACTTTTTTCATATAATATAAGGAAAAAGTTTGTATAAGATTGCAACTTTAAAATTTAGAATTAAATATGCACTTAAAAAAATCCATCATAGAAGGTTGTTTTGATGTTGAAAAAACATCTAATTGATCATCTCGTCATCGAGATGTATGAATATGAAAAGAAAAAGAAAGGTTGGGACTAAAAATATTATATCTTGCAACAAATTATCTAGACTGTTCATTTTTAATATTTTTAAGTGTCTATAGATCTACTTGATTTGTTGGGACGAAAGAAGTTATTTAAGGAAGTTCTCAATATATATGCTTGATAACTTGCTGGAATGTTAAAGAAGTTCTAGGTACATGTGTTTGACAACCTGTTGAAACATAAAGTGATGTTTATTTAAATTTTATTTTTATATTGTAAATATCTATTACATACATAAAATCTATTATACAAAAAATCTATTATATTTTATATTATGTAATATATTATACAATATTAAATAAATATATATTATATATAATAGTATAAAACAAATATATGGTAAAAATTTAAATATAAATATATGATATTTATAACATACTTTAATATATAATATAGTGTATTATATATTTTATTATTTAAATATATATTATATATAATATATAGCATAGTGTATTTTGTGTTTATTTTATTATATAGTATATAATAAAATGTATTATATACATAAATATATATACTAAATACAATAAAAATATATATTAATAATATAAGTATATAATATATAATATATAATATATATTACATAATATAATATATATATATATATATATATATATATATATATATATATATATATATATATATATATATATATATATATATATATATATATATATATAATATAATACATATAACGTAATAGTATACTTTATATTTATTTTATTATAAAATATATAATAAAATATATTATATTACATAAATATATATCCTTTATAATACAAATATATTAATAATTTAAATTTAAATGTGTAATATATATAACATAGCATACTATATTATATATTGTATTTTATATTTATTCTATTAATTTTTATTTTTATTATTTATAATAGTATAAATATCCATTATATAGATAAAATATATTATATAATAAATTATATTATATATCATATAATAAAATATAAAACATATAGTATAGATAACATAATATAATATATAACATAGTGTATTATTTAATATACTTTATTTTTATTTTGTCATAAAATAAATAATAAAATATATATTATATTACATAAATATATACACTATATAATACAAATATATTAATAATTTAAATATAAATGTGTAATATATATAACATAATATACAATATTATATATTGTGTTTTATATTTATTCTATTAATTTATGTTTTTTGTATATAATATTATAAATATATATTATATAGATAACATAATATAATATATCATATAGTGTATTATTTAACATAATAAATTATTTTATTAATATATATATATATATATATATATATATATATATATATATATATATATATATATATATATATATATATATATATATATATAAGGATGCAATCCTATAATGTAGAACTACGAATGCCCATAAAAAATCCACTTGAAAAGGTAGTTTTAATGTTGAAAAACCCTTTGATTGATCATCTTGACATCGAGACATATGCCTATGAAAAATAAAAATATTTTAAGTCTAAAAAATAGTGCATTTTACAACATATTATCTACACCGTCCATTTTCAAGATTTTCATATGTTTATAGATCTACTTGACTTTAACGTCCATAAGCCAACTGCACCCATATATATATATATATATATATATATATATAAGAATAAGATAATACAAATACAAATATAAATTAACAATGTAAATATAAATATAAGGAGGAAGGTAGAATAGGGTTTGAGGAACCAAGTTCCTATTTTAAGTTCCATCATTTTAGATGGAACCTTTTTTTTTTAAGCACAAGGAAATATGGAAAATCTAGGTGGAACTTCTTTACTGTATAAGTCCCATGCATCAAACATATAACTTGCACAATGATGGAGAAGTTCTTTCTTTCTCCCCTAACTTCTTGTTATCAAACATGTTATTAGAGCTTGAAATAGATTCTCAAGCCATCCTAATAAGTTTTTACACCAAAATTATATTTATGACAAAATTTGAAAGTACGCCTTAATTTGATTATTTAAGATTGTGGAAATTATAGAAACATGCACTTATTTTTTAGTACAATATTTTCTTTTCTTTATGTATACCCATATTAGGAAGGTATTTCAATGCATATGTTACTTTCTTTAGTAGTACATAGCTTTGTAATCCTATAAATTGGGGCTTTTGTTCATATCTTTGTTAAAAATATGGCATCGAAACCCAGGTTTGTCCTCCATTCTTCAACTTCGCTAGTTTGAGATTTAGTCCAAGAGGTACAAGAGTTTTGATCTGTGACGATTTTGTATGTCATCTCTCAAACATCGGTGAACCCCTCAATCAGATTGCGTCTCATCTGGCATCAAAACCCAAGTAAGCCATTGTTGTCATCCGCCCCTCTGATGTCCGACCCTTGTTGAGCTGGATCGGAAACCCGCCTCTAAACCCACCTCTGAAAATGGCCTCTGACAACGGCCGATCTACACCATTTGCAAAACAACCACCGAGTCGTGTTTTGACACTTTGATCTATCTCTCTGCTGAGACATGTTTCGACTCTCTAATCTATTTTGGATCTTACTCTTCTCAACTCTGAATCTAAGGTCCAACTGTGCTTGTTGATTTGCCGACCAATTTGCACCATTTGCAAAACAACTACCGAGTCATGTTTTGACTCTTTGATCTGTCTCGGGTCTACCCCATTTGGTATCGGGTCCATTGTCACCCTCACTATGAGTTTCTTTTTTTCTTTTTTTTTTCGGTCCTTTTTTTACCATCATATGCATGTATTATCGGCAACAAGGTCAAAATCACCCGCTATTAGATTTCAAGTAATGTGATTTGTCGTTTAATAGCTAAAAATGACTACTAACTCTAATTATATACGATCTTTAAGACACCCAAATGAATAGGGCTTAAAGTAAATATTTTATCTCTAACAGTTTACGGGTACGGGTCGGGTCCAGTTAGGCCCCGACCTGGACCCTATAGTGTTCAGGTCCATGCTTTGGATCCGGACCAGATCCGCGGGGTCCAAATGCTAGACCCATACCCGACCTATGTCGGGTATAGCCGGCACGTCCCGGGTGGGTCCATTGCCACCCCTACCTGCTGGTCTTCCTTGATAATTCATGGTTCCAAACTTCCTATTTTTTTCCCTTTCTTTTGAATGACAACGTAGCATGAAGGAGACTTCACTCACTCTCATATCTTTTGATGTTCTTATATATAAAAGGGAATGAGATTCAATGAATGAAAAAGTCTCCTCTGGATCCCCCCCGCGAACTACCTATTTTTTAACACCCCAAATTGAAACCGTCAATTATTAAGAACAAAAATGCATTACTCATCTTTGTCCTAACCACACATTTAGCTTCCCCACTATTTCCCCATCTCATGATTCTTGTTATGAGAGAGAGAGAATTGTTTAAGAAGAACACGGTAAATGGACAATTTCCATGTCTAATTAAATAAGATGAGTGCTTATACTATTCTTCAAAGGGAGCGCATTATACACTCTCCATCGGGCATCATCTACTTGGGAGAAATTTGATTTGAAACTTTGGGATCCATTCACTATATAATTATTTTTGGAAAAAAATTTGAATTATGAGTTTTTAAACATTTGACTGTCCAAAACATTAGAATGTATAGATAGTTCGGATGGTAGATTCTATAACATGACGTATTGAGTTCCATTTCTATCATAGATAAATGATCGGTTCCTCACCGATCCTTTTAAAAAATACCTTATACTAAGCATAAGAAAAACTATAAAGGAAACATTTAACAAATAAGGCACCAAATAATTCCATAATTAAACTATAATTAATTAGTTTCATGAGCGATGAGGTAGGGAAACATTCTTGGGCCTGAATAAAGCGTTTGGACGCAGCGACTTTTAAATGTCGTGAGCCTCCACAATTATTGTACACGTGAATACGAATTTTTTTCAACCTAGATTTCCTGCTAAAAGAAATCGTTATGTCTCTCTCTCTCTGGATTTCGTATCACTCTAGAAGTCCATGAGTAATTTCTCTTTAGAGTCGTGTCTAACGTCCAAAGGAATAAAAGAAAACAAAGGGAGAATATGCTTTCAAATATTCAATAATTTAATTTCTAAAAGATTGTGTGGATTTCTAGACAATTTCTTCACCCGTGTTGCCAACTTTGAAAAACAAAAAAAAGATTTTAAATCGTACTCTATATTAAGAAGGAAAAAGTTTATATAAGGTGAAAACCTTATAGTGTATGAATAAGGTGCACATTTAAAAACCCACTAAAGAAGGTTATTCTTATACTGTAAAACTCTCAAATCGATCATCTTGACGTCGAGATAAATAGACAAGAAAAAAAAGGGATTTATAGTTCTAAAAATATTTAATCTTCTAACACATTATCTAGACCGTCTATTTTCAAGATTTTCAAGTATTTATAAATGTATTTGATCCTCACAATTTTTAAAACTTTAAATTTTATAATTAAAACTTTAAATTTTATAATTAAAAACAAAAATAGATACTCATATCACCGCATGGCTTTTTGTAGCACTTGCAGCACCAAAACTGCATTTTCAACTTAGTTTTGAGCATTTTCAACCTAATTTTGAGGTGCACCTTATTTTAATAGTATAGGTGCATCTTATTTTAATAGTATAAAGTTGGCACTTTATACTAATTCCACCGTGGATCATTGGATTATTATTTTCAAAAAGAAATTTTTTTTGGTAATTAATAAGCCAAAGTGGCGTGCGGCTCCCTGGCCTGACAGTCCATGCGTGATTCATTCACCGAAATTTCACGAAATTTGAGGTTGAGGTTGATGTTGAAATGCGCGCCTTTGTCGTCGACTGACTGAGTGCGACTCAAACGACGGCTCGCGTCACCGACCACTTGAAAGAAACGAAAATGCACAGAAAACTCATCCAAATATTAGGGTTCCATTCCAGTCCAACTCTCTTAAATCTTAACAGGAGGGTGAAATGGGGGCAGATAATGTTTTTTTTTTTTTTTGGTAATGCAAGCGTAGTATTTGTCCTTCTTGCATATTGTAATCCGTATATATAAATTGGGCAAAGTTATCCTTGGGATACAGGAAAATAAAAGATCCGAAATTTGATTTACTACGAGTAGTGTAATAATAGAGAGAGAAAAAAAAGTTTGAATGAGAGGCAATCGGGTAGAGAGAGATAGAAAGTATGGGAGAGTGAAAAAAGGAAAACCCAGTTTTTGGTGGCTTTTGGAGGTATCTTTTGATTAGCCCATCAATGTTGGCAACTTTTACGATTTCTGATCAAAAGTCACTTGGCCCGGCCTTTGGATTACACATGCTGTTGGTATTTTTGGTTTTGTAAAATATTTTGATGTATTTCAAAATCGGGTGCAGTTTGCATACGGATGCATCCGTAGGTGTAGACGGAAGGTGCACCCTCAAATTTTATCACAGTATATAATTTTGATGTAAAATATTTTTAGGATTATTTTAAAATCTATTTTTATATTTAATTATAAAATTTTAAATTTAAAAAATGGTTAAAATCAAGTAGATCTATAAACATATGAAAATCTTGAAAATGGACGGTGTAGATATTATGTTGTGTAATGCACTATTTTTGAAGCTTAAAATCTTTTTATTTTTCATAGTCATACATCTCGATGTCGAGATGATCAACCAAAGGGTTTTTCAACATTAAAACTATTTTTGTCGATGGATTTTTGAGGGGCATCCGTAGTTCTACATTATAAGGCAGCATCCTAATATGAATTTTTTCCTTCAAAAGAACTTTATGTTTTGTGTGGTTTTTCTAAATTTTTGTTTTGTAGAGAAAGAAATGTGTGGGTTTTTAGTCTCACATTAAAGAGTAAGTATGAATTAGGCGGTATTTAAGTGTGAGCATCCTCATACTGTGTGTTCTTATAAAATTAAATTTTTTTATACAAATTGTATGAATATAAAATTTGGTACGCGTCATCCTCTCATTGGGGCACACCTATAAAAATAATTTTTTGATATAGTACAATGATCAAAATATCTATTGAAACTTTTAGAGGTATTTTGGTCATTTTATTTTATTGAAAATATTTTCTCATATTTTTTACGAGTGTGTGTTTAATAGAGGATTGGGCGTCCAAATTTTGGTGTGAAAATAATTTACATAAAAAAGGCTAAAAATAAAACAGTGTAGAGATGTAAAATTGGATTCAAAATCGACGGTTGGATAAGGGGAAGTATATAAGTTTTATGTCACATGAGAAATACCGAAAGCTTAGAATACTACCGTTTTTCTTGTGAAAGCTTAAAATACTATCCTTTTTCTTGTGAAATACAATAGAGTATTTTATAAAGCTTAAAATACTAACAATCTCAAAATTTGGACACATTGGGGCGCACCTATAAAGCTTAAAATACTAACAATCTCAAATTTTATAAAGCTTAAAATACTAACAATAATCGTAAAACCAACGAGTTCTCCGAATCCGAAATTTTATTGAAGTTTTCGTACTCTTTCGTAGGTTGAGCCAGTGTTAAAATGATAAAAAGTTTCGGCAAGTTCGTATGATTGCGTTCTCATTGCACGTTCACACTGAGCTGGCATGGCCCGAATTAAAAAATGACACCATTCGCAAAACTTGAGACACAAGCCACCATGAGTCTCAAACTCCCAATCCCTATAAATACTTCCATTCCTTGCACTCCTCCAGTTAAACCAGCCTTACGTACTCTCACTCTCTCTCTCCAAAATCCTCACCCTCCCAACTGCAAAGCCTCTCTCTCTCTCTCTCTCTCTAAAAACCTCATCTTTCCGCTCAAACTTCTCTCTGCATAATTCTCCCTTTCTGCAAGTCCCTCTCTGTCTCTGCAAAATTCCCTCACTCCTCAGCAAGACTCACTTTCGCTCTTCTGCAACGCGCTCTCTCTCTTTCAAAACTATTATTTCTCTGCGACTCTCTCCTCCTGAACTCTCTCATTCCTCTGCAACTCTCTCTCTCTCACACAAACTCTATCTATCATTCGTCTGCAACTCTCTGTTTCTCTCACTCTTAAGTCTCTCTGTGTGAAGTTTTTTTACCCAAATATTCCTAGAAATGACACTTCAATCTGTAGAGGATAGTAAAGCAAAATTTAGGAGAAACCCTCCACCGAGGAGAGGCCAAATCAAGGCAAAGATCTTCGCTTCCATTGTCAACTCTCTGATCCCAACGGCCTCAAATAATGGAAGTGGTGGAAGCCCTAATGGAGGTGGAGGCGCACGTCCTGAAACCTCTCCTCGCACCTCTTTTTCATCTGAAGAACACTCAGATCCCTGAATAAAATAGTCATTTCAAATTCCGTAATTTCATGGCCTTTTTAGTGTTTATTCCCCCTTTCCACTGAGGGTTTTGAAATTGGATGTGGTCAGTAACAGTCTCGTTCAGTAGCTCTCTGATCTTAGGGTCTTCAATAGAAAGTAAGAAATCCATGGATCGATGCTGCTTTCCTGTGCTGTAACTGCCTTGAATTTACAGTAAAAAACAAAGTGGAAAGGGCGGCTTCCAGGCTAGGGTTCGATCCTTTTAACTTTCCTGCAGAAGAATTTACTTTTTGATTTAGTTGCTCTCTGGTCTTAGGGTCTTCAATAGAAAGTAAGAAATCCACGGATCGATGCTTCTTTCCTGTGCTGTAACTGCCTTGAATATACAGTAAAAAACAAAGTGGAAAGGGAGGATTCCAGGCTAGGGTTCGATCCTTTTAACTTTTCTGCAGAAGAATTTACTTTTTGATTTAGTTGCTCACTGATCGTAAAGCAATGGAACATAGTCAGGGTTTGAACTTGATGCTCACCTCTCAATGCCAAATGCAAGGCATAATACTCAGGGCCATGGATGTTACAGAGAAGAAAACTGAGAAAATGGTATAATCTGAAATTTGTGAGGGGGAAAGCTTCATCGTAAAGTTAGGGTTTGTTTTTTTAATACTGTAGATTTTTTACAGATGGATCCCAATTTCTTTCAGGCAATGAAAGCATATTATCTATCAGTGTATTTACACCAATTTTAGCTCTTATTTCCTTTCTTTTCCATGGTTGAACGCTTATTCCCTTCTTTCACTCTCATGGCAATTTATCTCTGTACTGTACCCGTAACATGTCGAAATAGGCGGTTTAGTGAGTGAGAGAGAGCGAGAATTTCTCGAAGAATCATTGTTTTTATTTTTATTTTTAAGGAATTGGAAAAGAAAGAGAGAACGAGCATAGCCGTCACACGTGGTTTAGAAAAATCGCACCGGGACGGATAACCGGATATAAGGCCAAAAACGGTATAATTGGTCAGTAAAATCGCACGGGGACGGATAACGGAAATAAGGTCAAGAACTGTTTAACCGGTCTAATCAGCAAATGCGCCCATTCAACCGTTCTAACCAATGGTTTTAAAAAACGGATCGGTGATTCGGATCGAGTTTTTAAAAAATCGATCCGGATCGGCAAATCGGCGATTTGGATCGGCAAATCGGCGATCCTGATCGAGAATCGGGTGAATCGGTCAGAATAAAGCTTAAAAAAAATTCGAAAAAATTATTAAAATTCATTATAAATATTATTTTTTAGGAATTCAATAAGAAATGAGGGTACTTCATTAAGAATTTTCATGTTTTTGAATGAATATGCGAATATTGATATATTCTTTCCCTGCATGAACCGCCATTCAGCATTTAATTTACATCACACAAAAGGATAAACATATAATTATCATGGAATAAGTATATCAACATACATGGACTACAATAAAGTATAAAATTAGTAACATATGATCTAAAAATAAAATGATAGACGACGTTATTGTTCTTCTTGGTCACGCTGGTGCCATTGATTGAATTCGTTTAACAATTCATTGATTCGATCTAAAAACGAATCATCGATATTAGCAGGCGTCTGACTATTCTCAAATCCCTGAGTGTTAGTGTTTTGTTGTGTTCCCAATCTAAAGTCCCCGAAGATTGTCCATCCTTCATGCTCATTTGCACTGTCGTGCTCATCCCTACACTGTTGCTGTTGGGACTCGATATGTAAATAATATGGCTGGGATAGGGTGGCCTCAGAATCATCATCTCTCTCATTTTCTCTTTGAATAATATGGATTAAAAAAAAAAAAAAAAAATTTTCAAAAAAATCGATCATGGATTAAAAAAAAAAATCACAAATTTTCAAAAAATTCTATCATGGATTACCAAAAAAAATTTGATCATGGATTAAAAAAAAAAAATCACAAATTTTCCAAAAATTCTATCATGGATTACAAAAAAAAATTCGATCATGGATTAAAAAAAAAAAATCACAAATTTTCAAAAAATTCAATCATGGATTACAAAAAATTCGATCATGGATTACGTAAAATTCGATCGATTGCAAAAAAAAACAAACAAAAAAAAACAAAAAATTCAATCGTGGATTACAAAAAAAGAAAAAAACAATTCGATCATGGATTACAAAAAACTCTATCATGGGTTACAAAAAAAGCAAAAAACGAAAAATTCAATCATGGATTACAAAAAAAAACAAACATTTCGATCATGTATTACAAAACATTCGATCGTGGATTACAAAAAATTCTATCATGGGTTACAAAAAAAAAAAAAACAAAAAATTTGATCATGGATTACAAAAAAAAAAAACAAACATTTCGATCATGGATTACAAAAAATTCTATCATGGGTTAAAAAAAAACAAAAAATTCGATCATGGATTACAAAAAAACAAAAACAATTCGATCATGGATTACAAAAAAATCGATCAAGTATTACCAAAAAATCTATCATGGATTACAAAAAAAAAAAAAAAAAAAAAAAAAAAAAAAAAAAAAAAAAAAAAAGACGTACGGGACTCGCCGATTCCGTACAGTGAATCGGCGAGTCACTGTACAGAAATCGTCCGGTTCTCTCTAGAACCGGACGATTCCCGTTTTTTTTGCCGATACGATCCACTTTTTACGATTTTCGAATCAAACCGGACGAATCCGATTCGACTCGGCGTTTTTTAAAACACTTGATTCTAACACAATAAGCATGATTCACATAAAGAATAGAGAATAAAAGTGCGGGGAACCATGACGGTTGGTTTAGAGAGAGAATATGGGAGCGAGAGCTGTAGGTGTCCAGTAAAAGATTTTAGAGAGAGGAAGTGTGCATACAGAGAAAAACACAAGGGGAATAAGATCGGTCTAAACCGACCGGGTTAGTAGTCGTGGCCAAATTTCTGATAAAAGCTCTTTTTATACTTTTCTTATTATCCCTTATTTTATTCGCTCAAGATAACCATCGGAAGCACATGCATAAACTTAAACGGTTTAGTAGAGTTTTATTTTTTTAATGGCCACAATCAGTGGTCAAAATATGAAATGGGACCCACCCATGTGCTGTTCGAGTTATTCGAGTTACACGTCGGATCAAGTTTAAATGGTTGAAAAATTTTAAAATATATAATACTAAAAAAAATATATATATTTTTAAAATAAAGTTAAATGCAATATATTTATAAATTTTTTTTTATATAAGGTTACAATTTTAAAATATAGAATTAAGATGCACCAAAACAATCCATCGAAAAATGTTGTTTTAATGTTGAAATTTTTTTTAGTTGATACTTTTGATTTTCATATTTTATAGATCTACTCGATTTTAATTATTTTTTAAATTTAAAATTTTATTATTAGGTATAAAAATAGAATTTAAACTTTTTAAACTTTTTTATAATTTTACTCCGACGACGAGTCCAAGTTTTTAAAAACTGGTCACAGTGAGTTAGGACCTCTCGCTCTCTCTTCTTTCATTTGCCCATTACTCCATGGAAGGATGGACTCAGTCTTGGCATCCATCAAATCCTTTAAAAGTCGCTTCCTTGTTCTCTGTTCTTTCTAATACTTGACCAAAAGGGCCTTTCAAACCCTCTGACAAGGACTACAAGGGGGAAAATGGTTATTCTAAATATTATATAAAAGTCAGCAAAACGACAAAAAAGAGCAAAAAAAAAAAAAAAAAAAAAAAACATCAGACCCCACCGAATATAAAGTAACTTCAAAAGATATTGCTTTTCATAGTAAGCTGGAAAAACTTTCCAAATGGGCCGCTCATATCAAATGGCGCTTTCGGGATTGAAAGATTGTATGCTCCCGTGGGAGCAAATTGTAAACTGGTTCCTCAAGGGGAAAACCTACTTTGGAGTTTCCTTTTGGACACAAACTTTGTTGGTGTAACTTTCTTCATTTGATTGCAACCTTTTAAATAAAGTATATAAATCATCTCCTTCTTTAATACTTTCATGTAAATGAAATTGGTGTTTGTCCTCATCATGGATCCATTCTAGTTAGGAAATTAATATGTAAGATCAAGTTTTCCATTCTTTATAAAAGTGGACTACTTAAGATGGAGTTTGGTGGATTTTACACAAATATGAATCAAATGGACGTAACAAAGGACAAAGTAGGATGAGATAAAGGGTGTGGTTCGTATAAGGTTGAGGTTCTAAATAATGAAAGTACAACGCACATTCACATGGTGTCGATGGATGTTGTTTCAATGCTGAAAAAGTTTCTGATGGTCTGAAAATTTATTTTATATCTAATTATGAAGTTTAAAGCTTCCGAAATAGTGTAGATCAAGTAGATCTATGAACATTTGAAAATCTTGAAAATTAACAGTCAAAAAAATATATTACAACATGTATTTCCAAACTTGAAATAAATTTTTTCTAATGTATGAACATATTGAGATCCACATGATCGATTTGAGCAATTTTGGGCACCAAAACAACCTCTTTTAGCAAATTTTTGAAATATGTCTTAATTTGATTGTTTAGAACCTCACCCTTATATAAAAGTTTTCCTGACATAAATGACAAACTAGGTTAGTGATCAGGCATCCACATCCTAGGCAATTTAATGGAGGAATCTTGACATGACAACACGCTAACTTGTAGACCTAAACTAAATAACCTCCAACCATGTCCTTGTTGACAAGCTGTCTTTTTGTTTTCCTAAATCAAGAAAAAATGGTTGGTTTAGTTCTTTACTTCACCATTTATGGATCCCTGACCAACAAGTCAATGATTAAAAAAAAAAAAGAAAAAAAAATGACCAACCATATAAGAAAAAGTTTATATAAAGTTGCAACTTTAAAATAGAGAAGTAAAGATGCATATAAAAAGTCTATCGAAAAATGTAGTTTTAATGTTGAAAAACCTTTTAATTGACCATCTTGACATCGAGATGTGTGAATATGAAAAAAAAAAATAAAAATAAAAATTAAATACCATAAATAACACATCTTACAACACATTATCTAGCATGTCTATTTTCAAGATTTTCATATGTTTATAAATCAACTTGATTGTAACCATTTTTGAAGTTTAAAATTTTATAATTATATATGAAAATGGAATTTTAGATAATCCTAAAAAAATTTTACACCAAAATTACATGTTATGATAAAATTTGGAAGTGCACACACCCACTATATAATTTCCCTTTATCACATTTCATACAAGGAAAATGTCTGTGTGCGTGTGGACATGTGGCGCAAGAATAAAATGGGACTATCGCTGAAAAAAATTTAGGGTATGTGAATTTAAAAAGAGTGATGGATAAATAATTTAGGGTATAGAAGGTAGGTTTAGATCACATGAATCCCTTTCTAATTCCTATTTCTATAGGTGAAGATGAGATTCTCACGCACATATGCCCCTTCTCCGCATGCACAAGTACCGTCACGAAGCCGGTATTTGCTTGCCACACTCATGCAAGAGAAAAATGTAATATGTATTGGGATTGTATATAATGAGACAATTTACTTTTTATACAAGATAGGTCACAATTTTTTACAGCCATTTGATGTGAAATTGATAGCTTGGATGTGCCATAAAGTTCGAAAAAATTTCTTTTGAAATTTGAGCTTCGTTAATGGTATAATTGCAGCCATCCAACTTTACATACAATGATCAATATTTTTGTGACCACCTTGTATAAAAGATAAATGGTCTCATTCTATACTTTCCCATATATATTTTCTTATTTTGGAATGTTTGATATGAGTAGTTTGTGTGTGCCTTTACCGTCATATCCAATGGTAGCATTACTAGATGGCATCAAAGACCCTTCGCGCCTACTTATTCACTATTCATTTGTTCCCATCGTTACCACTTTTTATTATTTTTTTTGTTTTTTGGTAGGGGAAGACATGCCCTACCTTTTTTATTAATAATTAGTTTTTTTTTTTAAGGTATTAGTAGCTTTGTTTTTCAAGTAGATTAACAATTAGTTTTTTTTTTAAGGCATTAGTGGGGTGGTGTTAGTGGTGGGAATGAAAACCACGGCACGATGATTAGGGTGTGGAGTGCTACCACCACGACTCTCGCCCAATAGCATGAATCAATGTTTGCAAAAAAGGGTGGATTGACTAGGACCTGCCCAAGTTACTCGGGCCTAACCGGTATGGTTAAGCTCGACTTTGGTGATGAAGTTCAGGATATTAAATTTTAAAAATAAAAATAAATAAAAATTTTAAAATAAGAAATTTATTTGTAATGTGTTTTTAATGTTTTCTACCATTTTGGCAAAGATTGGAAAGTGTTTTAGCTATGGATACTTATTTTTACATTTTCTCGTCTTTATATTTCTAAAATATCTTAGGTCACTAATTTATTTAGCAAAATTTTATTTTTAATACTTTTTTAACCTCATTTGGATATACTCTATTTAAATTTTAATTTAACTATTTCCTTTATATTTTTAGGAATGTTTTATTTTTTAGCTATTTTTGGCCTAGTCGGTCCTTGTCGGACTCGGCCTGGCCCAAGGCCGGGCTCGTGGTTTCCTAGACTAGCATGAATACATGTTTCCTAAATTTAGGAAACTTTCTATATTTGTTAATCACATGTATTCCTCGTATTTTTGGAAATCCTATTTTTGTAGAGTTTGAATCCATTAGGGAAGATTATGTGATTCCCAGCGAAGAGATTATTTAATTGGAATGCTTCATGTGGGTTATTCCTCCTCGGATTTCTTCTATATAGAAGACTATCTGTGGAGAGAAAAAGTTAATGTGTGTGCTAATGGCTGAGTTCTTGTAGTCCTTTGGGGGGTATTTTAGAGAGAAAAAAACTCCAATTTCTTGCTGTTGAAAGAGAGTTTGAAAATCCATGTATTTTCTATACTTGTAAGATATTTTTCTTTGTTAACATAAGACAAGTTTATTGCCCCGTGGAGGTAGGCAATTTTCGAACTATGTACATATTGGTGTTTCATTATTTCTTTTTTTTTTTGTATTTTTTTATTTCCCTTTATTTTTGCCCAAATCTTAGCTTTTATCTTTTACAATTGGTATTAGAGCCTTAGGGTTTAAGATCATTGTCGAGCACAAGGTTTTTGGCATATCACATATCTTTTAAGATACTTATCAATCAAATATGAAATCCTAAAATTTAATAGTTTACATTCTCAACCATGAAGCCGAAGATTCATGCGATGTTGCCAAAAGATGGTTATACAGTGACTTTAAATGGCATACAAAAGAACTTGCAAAGATGGCAGAAGATGAATTTGACGATAAGGATGAGTTGCCCAAGGTAGATATTGCTTTGCCCTTAGATGAATCCATTTTTTTTTATGAAGGTAAGTCTTTAATAGAATTTTTCTTTTTCAGCAATTTTATAATATCAAGATGAGTGATGCGGCTTCTTCAACAATTTTATAATATCAAGATGAGAAGTATGGCCAAGCAACAATTTTGTAATATCAAGATGAGAAGTATGGACAAGCAATGCCAAGATTATGAACATAAAGGAAGCTTCATGGGAGAGAATTATGTAAGGGATCTAGGTGATATGAAATCAAGCACCAGTTGTGCTTGTAGGTATATAGATTCACCTAGAGCATGTGTGAAGGCAAGATGGCCCCGAGAACTCAAGAATGAGAGTATTGAATAATGTGAAGTTTGCATAAGAAGAACCAGCATAAAGGAAGATCAGCAAGGCATGTTCATGTCGGTTATTGAGTTAGAGAGCTTGCAGAATTGGCTATGGTATATATGTTTTTCAAAAACGAAATAACCACATATGCTTTGGCAAAGCAAGGGTATGATTTTACATCTGGTATTTATTGGGACGTGATGCAAATATCACCTCTATGGTATTTCTCTTTTGTTAAAGAGAATTTTTGTTATAAAAACTGGGTCCTTTATGAAGTTCTATAAAAGACTTTTTTAGATAGAGAAAACATGATGAAAAGAAAAAAAGAAGTGTAGAGAAGTTTTGGGGGATAGCGATTAAGAGGTTTCTTGTGTAAACCCTAGCACCATTGTGGCTCTTGGATTAGGCTAGATTTGATCGGGTTTTCTTATAGCGACGGTCTAGTCGATGGAAATATGGAAATAATACAATTGATGGTGGGACTATGATAGAAATCTTTTATTGAGTTTTTTTTCTATGTATTAGGTAATCTTGTAAATGTTTTCCTTGAGATAATGAATGAATCCTTGCCCTCTTACCCGTGGATGTATCCCATTTTGGGTGAACCACGTTAATTCATGTGTATTCAACTTTTTGCTTGTGTTATGGTTGTAGTGATTTCCCATATTACTTGTTTCTTGATTTTATAATTTTTTCAAATATATTGCGCACACAAAATTGTTCTTGCGGTATTTTATTTGGGTTGTTGGGGTCATTGTCACTGTTGGAAAAACCTGGCGATCTAACCGCTAACTGCCCGGTTAGATATCCGGTTTTGGGTGGTTTTGGTGATTGACAGTTATTTAAAAAAAAAAAAAAAATGTATATAAATTCCCAAAACTAAAGAATTTAGTTTGTAATGTATTTTGTAATATTATTTACATTATGGTAAAGATTAAAATTTATTTGGTCATTAATACTCACTTTTATATTTTCTCATCCTTTCCATAAAATTTTTAAAATACCCTCGGCACAAATCGATTCATTAAAATCCATGTTTTTCATTAATTTTCAACATCATTTGAATGTATTTTGTTTTAATCATTATTTATATGCTTTTCATATTTTTGTATTTTTTTGTATCTTTTTTATTTTTTTCATCACTTTTTTGACCGCCTAGGACTTGTTCGGTTGGAATGGTTGAATTGGCCGGTTTACCTGTTAGGCCGATTAATCCGCTTCTTGGCCCACGTTCAGTTAACCGTTCCCGTTGAATTTTGAGAAAACTGGTCACTGTTGTGGGGTGCTCACCACATCAAGTAGGGATTTGTGTTATCCCGATTTGGGATTTGTGTTATCCCGATTTGCCAACAAGGTCAAAATCAGGCTTAAATAGGGCAGTTGTTATTTTTAACATACTAGAAAACCAAATATAAATAAACCCAAACCAAAAAAGAAGACTTAGGCATAAGCCACATTTTGAAATAAACAATTCAAGGTTACTCAATGGAATTGGCATTCGTATTTCTTCTTTGATTTCAACACAAAGAACAAGCATTTGGGCTTCCCCTACTGAAGAGCTATTCAAAAAAATGGGTAAGGGCATGTCTTCCCAAATGAATTACCAAAAAAAAAAAAAAATCACTACTTTTCTAAAAGGAAAAAAAAGAAGCCCCAATGTGGCGGCTAACTATCTATAATTTTCCAAACAGAAAAGAAACGAACTTTTGAGATTTTTCAGTACAAAATACTTGACTAAACCCACCACCAAAATATCACAAAAGATTGGGAAGTTGTGTTAACAATAATTTTTGAAAATAACCCAATTTATCCTTAATCAGGTAATTACTTCGCCAATGAATAAATCAAAAAATAAAATTTGAAAATAACCCAATTTATCATTAAGCAAGTAATTACTTCGCAAAAGAATACTTAATCAAGCAAGCATACTTAATTAAGCAAGCTCTTATGTTAATCTAGATTCTCAATTTTTTAATAAAGTACCCCATTTTCCACTGTGGTTTCATATAAGTAATCAAAGTAAGAACTTTGAATTGAGGAAACCATACATTTCCAAGACAAATGCAAAAGATAACATCTATGATGCCCAACAGTTAACTCATGTTACTTGTATTACGGTATGCTAAGAGAGAGAGTACGTGAAAGAGGATGAGAGAGAGAGAATTTTTGAGGTGCTTCTTAATTTAATTGTTTGGGTCTTAATTTTATATAAAGTTCTTCCATTACATAATGAATTTGATTTTAAAGTTATCATAAAGATTTCTTATGCTCAAAGTATTATTCGAACGAGGTCTCGAGGTAAGGCCTGAATTTTTTCTCATAAGGCATTATAGAAATTGCATCCAAATAAATAACGAAAACTTATGCGACATTCTTCCTATCTGTCCAATCTAAATGGACAGCTGGTACATCTTTAGTCATAGTGTTGCTACTAAATTATTTTATTTGTAATTCATCGAAAATTGTTCTAACATAATTGGGATATTTTACAAGAATATATATATATTTTTGATAAAATAAAATTACCAACCGATACTATAAGTTATGAATACTTTAGTCTTTTTATTAGGAACACTTTTTTTTTTCTTTTTATTAGGTGACCTTATAGCAAGTGGGCACATCTCAAATTTCACATCAAAATAATTTCTAAAATAAAATTACTTTGCGTTACTCATCGAAGATCAGATGCTCAGGCTTACTCGTGACATTATGGTTGAAGCTATCACAACTGTTTATTCAAATTGGATGACGGGAAACAGGAATTACATAGGTTTGATGTTTGCTGTGTAGGTAGCAACAATAAGGTTTTAAATAAATTTACTTATATGGGAAACATGAATAATTTTGCACAGGACACTCATTAAGAAAATATATTTGTATCATGAGTGGTTTTACAAGAACAACAATTTATCAATAATGACGGTGAATAGCATTGCCATGGATTTTTGTTTTTAAGTACTTTTCACATAAATGGAGAGCTAACGATGACTAGGCTTTGACACGACCAAACTTGGATGAAAGCAGTATTTTTTTTTTTTCTTTTTCTTCTGTTTTAGTCAAGAAAAGGTGTCGAAATTAGTTGAAATCTATTATTCAAACCTAAATTTAAGAAACGCATTTGTAATATTCCAGGTGTCATGAATTCTTTCTCATTGTCACTTTCTTTCCTGAAACTCAACTTGTAATGGGTATTTAACATTGTTTGAAACAATGTTGCATAGACACAGATACGAGTATTTATTTATGACACAGATACGAGTGTCAGAAATATAAACTCTAAAAAATTACATCTAGACACAACATGTTTGTATAATATATAAGTATCTACATAAATGTGTATGTTTATATATATACCTATATTGAAATCTATTTGTAGTTCATATCTGCATTTACACATACAACAATTCATATCATAAAAAAATAGTAAAGCATCCAAAAAGTAAAAATAATTAAATTAGTAGTCCAAAAAGATTACATTGTGAATTTGAATTTTATTCATCAAATTTTCTTATAAACCAATCCAAGATTGCATTGTAATAATATAGAAAAAGCTATTTAATATTTGCTAATTATTACAGGAAAAAGTTTATAAAAGTGTGAGACTCTAAACAATCAAATTAAGGCGCACCTCAAAAGTTTTACTAGAAGAAGTTATTTTTGATGCCCAAAAATCATCAAATTGATCATCTCAACCTCAAGATGCATGGACATGAGAAAAAATGGATTTCAAGTTTTGGAAATAATGCATCTTGTAATGCATTTTTGGACCATCAATTTTCATGATTTTCAAATTTTCATAGATCTACTAGATCCTCACTATATTTTAGGCCTTAAATTTGATAATAAGATATGAAAATAAATTTTAAAGCTATCACAAAGATTTCCAATATTGAAACCACATTTCTTGACACTATTTGAAGGTGCACCTTACTTTGATTGTTTAGAGCCTCGGCCTTATAAAATTAGTGCAAAGCTCTAAGCAATCAAATTAAGGCGTATCTCAAAAATTTCACCAGAAGAGGTTGTTTTAATGCCAAAAAATCCTCAAATAGTTCATCTCAAGCTCAAGATGCATGGATATGAGAAAAAATAGATTTCAAAATTTGGAAGTAGTGCTTCTTGTAATGCATTTTTTGAACTGTCAATTTTCAAAATTTCATAGATCAACTCGATCTGCACTATTTTTAAAGCATTAAATTTTATAGTTAGAGATGAAGATAAATTTTACGGCTATCATAAAGATTTCAAATATTGAAACCACATTTCTCGACACTATTTGAAGGTGCACCTTACTTTGATTGTTTAGAGCGTCGGCCTTATAAAAACAGCACTTGTTTTTTGGGGGGAGGAGGGGGTTGGGTAATTAAAATGGTTATGTAATGAAAAAGCAATATTTGGGAAAAATTTATAAAATAATTAAATATTTCTTACTCTTTATCATGGGTTCTATATCTAAATATTATCAACTGTGATGCTTTGTCCTAATATTTTTAGGCACACAAAAATATTAATGGATATTGTTAATTCCATCTAGTAGCTTAGAGTTAATAATGTATTTTTAGTTTCTACGACTTTTAATTTTTATTATAGCTCTATATTTATTATATTTATTAAAGAGTTTCTTATATTTATGCTAAAAGGTAAACTCAATGTTTATAACTTAAAACTTTTAAAAAAAGAAAATATTTAATCAAATAAGGATAACCATATTTCTACTAGGACTTTGTGCATGTATAAGAATATGACTCACAAACTATTGAATAATTCAATGCAAGTTGTATGCTCATGGATAAACTACTTTACCACTAAAAGTTAACAAATTTTCAATTTTTTGTTGACTTACTTGTTGCCAGTGTTTAACAAAGCCAAGTATCGCTGAACTAAAGACATCTTGACATGCACAAAAAGAAGATATTTATTAATCAAATTATGCATTTACACGTTATTAGTAATATGAGCCCTTTTAGAAGCAAATAAAGATGGTCAGCACCTTTAATCCAGAGCTATGGGCATTGAACATGTCAAGTGGAGTAATAGTGAGAAGGAGTAAAAGTGCCAAGCTCCATTGTATTATTATGAAATTTCATATTGGACGATATTATGGAGTTTTCAGTTTAAAAATATCTCTGGATATTTGATCTCTATGCCTATCAGGCGTTTTTACGTTAAAGGGAATCAGAGAATTTGAAAAATAAATTTATTATTTAAAAGTGATCTTAAAAAAAAATTTCTTTCAAAAATAGATTTTATTTTTTATAACGTTAGAATTATTTAAAAGACTGGCCGTACATGAAATTAATAAGTATATAAATTCACATTCTATTTTTTAAGGAAATTTTCTTTTTAGTGGTGAGTCTTGTATCAAAGAAAATGTTATTTATTCAAAAAATATAATCCATGGTAAAAATCTTTAAAAACATATATTATTTAAAATGATCATAAAAATAATTTATTGTAAAAATAAAAATTGTTTAAAATATTTTCCATACATGAAATTAATAAGCACAAAAATTCAAAATTTATTTTATACGTAATTTTATTTTTTAATAATGTCTAATATCAAAGAAAATATTATTTACTTAAAATTTTTAATCTCTAGTAAAAATATTAAAAAAGGTATAATGAAATCATAATACACGATATAACCAATAAATTTTTATCTTAATAATCTTACAAAAATACTTATAATTAATTATTAAAACCTCAAAAAAGAAAATAGACGAATAGTAATATAAAGCATACTCACATAGTTAGATCATACCTTGTAATTAGTTTCTTACTCAATTTCCCAAGTATGCTCAAATATATGCAATAAATTGAACATATCACTCATCAACAAGAAAGCCACAAACCAAAAACAAAAGCCCTATTACCAATAAACAAATAGGGAATTTCTAAACAAACAATGAGATAAGAGAGAAAGGTAGTAGAAAATGACAGGGTTGTGGAGAAGAAGAAGAGAGAGAATATCATAGGGGAGGGAGAGAGAAAGGGGGAGGGGAAGTCATGCAGAGAGAAAAGAGAGAAGACATGGAGAGATCCACATAATAACATGAGAGAGAAGTCAAGAAGAGATATAGAGAAAATAAAGATTAGATAAATATCGTAGGTTTGGAGGAGTAGAGTAAAATAATAGATAGACGTCTACTTTTCTCAAATTTCCTTGTTATGCACCTCTCTCCTCTCTCTCTACCACACGTCTCTTTCTCTCACCTTCGCCTTATATCATCTCTCTTAATTTTTAGAACTAAATCTCCATAAATTTCTCTTTTTCAAGATTTTATGATGTTTTAAAGAAAATAAAATTTCTTCTCTCGTCTCACTCCCTCTTATGTGCTCTCTAGTTTCTATATCTCTCTCCCCTTAAAAGTACGAATTCAAAAGAAAAGAAAACTTTCCCTATCTCTCTCTATTTTTTTAAGATCAATCACTTTGATCTATTCATCGAAACCAACTTTACATCAGAACTATGCCTCAATGCTAAAAACAAAGACACTCAAATCCAAGTTACAAAAAAAACTAACAATGTATAGCAAAACTACTTCCCATAACCTGTCAACAATTAAACTGCTATCATATGCACCCAGTTTTACAAGTCCATCCGCCTCCATATTACTTTTTTTAGTAAATATGTTTAACAATACATTCCATCTCCTTACAATAATCATTCACTTCATAGATTAGACTATGAGATCTCCATGGATATACAGCTTCTTTCTTTATCCATTTGACAATATTCATAGAATCCCCTTCTACTTCCAATGGTTTTTGAAATTCCTTCACCAATTTAATCCCTTGAAGCACTGCTCGAAGTTCAGCCTCATTCACAGTCACTACCCCTACCGGTCCATGATACTTCAACATAACTTTGCCTTACCAATCTTTAATTATTCCTCCCACACCCGCTTGACCAGGGTTTCCCATTGAATACCCACCAAAATTAAGTTTAACCCAGCCAATACTTGGGAATTTCTCATAAACTTATCTTAATTTTCTTCATAGATCTCTCTCTTATTAACACATTAAGATCATACATCATATCCATTCTAAACAACCCACCAATCTTGGTTAATGATTAAAAATTCAACAATCACCATACAAATTTTTTTATCAGTTAAGCAAGAGATTAACTTTTACTCTCAAAACATCTCCTATTCCTTTCCTTCCATATCTCCCACACCACCATAGCCCTTACAGTTTTCCAAATGACCCTACCCTTCTTATTAATCCCTGTTGTCAACCAATCTCCATGCATATCATCAATCCTCATTGGACAATTAATACTGAATCTCTGCCATACTAACACCTGATTCCACACAACCTTAGCAAAAGAACAGTTAAGAAACAGATGATCAATTGACTCCGCTTCCTTCTTGTGCAAAATACATACATTCATTATAATTTGTTCTCTTTTCCTTAGCATATTAATAGTCAAAATACTGCACAACTTTAGTAGCCACAAAAAAGCACTAATCTTCAATGTTACATACCATTTCCACAGTTTTCCTGCATCTTTATTAGACTATCTAATTTCAAACATCGGGTTATACGCTGAGCTTATTATAAAAGATCCATTCCCGCTTGGTTCCCATACAACTCTATTTTGTACATCAGGGCAGTAATAAAATTATTGGCACACACATAAGCACTGCATATATTCATTAATGGCAACTTCATTAACCCTTCTATATGAATAATTCACATTCTGCCTTAAAGAAAAGCATCTACCTTCCACCATTTCACTTACCATACAACTTTTTGAATTGGTCTTAGCAAATAAATTATGAAATTGAGTTTTTAGAGCACAATCGCCAATCCATTTTTGTTGCCAAAACCTAACAGTATCACCCTTCCCTACTACCCTTCTTGAGTTGCTAAGGAAAAAGACTGTGTGAGCCAAAATACCTTTCCAAATATACAATATACCATTTTATTTGCCCCTTTTGCCACCAACCCAAGTTCCATATATTCTCCATACTCTTCTTCAAGAATTTTCCTTCATAGTTGATCTTTTTCCTGTGCACATCTCTATTACCACTTAGTTAGTAATGCACTATTCATGATTTTCAAAGTTTTATTCCCCCCCCCCCCCCATCACAGATTGGAGTATAAATTTTAGCCTATTTAACCAAATTATATTTATTATTTTCCTAAGTATCCCCCTACAGAAATATCTTCATAATACATTCCAATCTTTCTTCAATCTTACTTGGCATCTTAAACAACGACATATAATAAATGGCTAGGTTGGATAATGCAACTTTAATTAAAGTTATATGACCCCCTAAGGATAATAACTTGAATTTCTATGAGTCCAATTTATATTGCATGCGTTGTATCCAAGGATCCCATAAAGATATAGGTCTGACATTATAAAAAACAGACAAACCAATATATTTTAAAGGAAAAACTTCAGTACCACAATTCATCTTTCTAGCATACTCCTTCACCTCTTCATTCAAGCTACTCCTATCATATGTTTTTTGTAAATTTACTTTTTGTTCAGTAACAACCTAAAAAATTGTAAGAAATCTCTTGAGAGTTTGTATTTCCATCTCATTTGCACCGTGAAATATTAATGTATCGTCTGCATATTTCAAGTGTCACACCATCGTCCCATTAGATTTTACTTGGAAACCATTCAACATCCTTAACTATACCACCGAGGTAAGTATCACACTAAAGATCTCTCCCATTATTGTGAATAAAAAAGGGGACAAAGGATCCCCTTGACGAATCCTTCTAGAAGCTTTAAAAAACCCTTTGGGCTTACTATTGATTATGATTGAAAAATGTGTTGTTTCCAAGCAACCTTTGATCCACAATATCCATCTTTCACAAAAAATAAAACCCATAGCTCTCACGGTGTTCAAAAGAACCTTTCACTTAACCTTATCATAAGCTTTCTCAAAAGCAATTTTACAAACAATCCTAGCTGTTTTTTCTAGCTATTCAAGAGCTAATAACATCTTGTGCGCACAATATACTATCTGTAATTTTCCTATTTTAGATAAATGTTGATTGTGATCCTTTAATAACCAAAAGCAACAATATTTTTAGTCTTAAACATATTCAATAGATAATATTAAAGTCACCCCAATTAACCAAGGCTCTGAAACATATTCCCTACATGCGAAAGCTCATTCCATAACATTGGCCAGATACTAGAAGAGTTTAGACCATACACATTTGAAACCATAAAAACGAATACCAACAGAAGTAAGGAAAAAGACGCATGATAAAGACCATTCATTCACACATAACCATTCACAATTAAGAACAGAGGGATACCAAATTATCCACAAACCCCGTGATAAACTCAAAAAATTCGTACAGCAAAATATTATTGGTCTAGAGCCCCAAACAACTTTAACATCAAATAAGTTCGGACTAGAGATCTTAGTCTCTTGGAGCAAAACCAAATCAAGGCATTCTTTCTTTACCATTCAAAGAAGCTCTAATTTCTTTTTCAAACCACATAGACCCCTAGTATTCCAAGTTAAAGACTTAATCATTAGGAAACAGAAGATAAACCATGCTTGGTAGCATATCTGATTTAACATCACCTGAAACATCTATGTTATTAACACTTTTTTTCGGCTTCACTCCTTTTTTTTCCTTTAGTTCTAGTCTTTCAAGTACTTTCTTTCTCATTCTTTTTAGCTTGTTTCTTGATAGGGGTATGCAATGTCTGAATTGCATCAACAATTTCTTCTACTGGACCAACTGCTTGAATTTGCATAGCACCAATCATCTACTGAATCAAGACCCAATCTTCCTCGTTTTCCCAATCCTCAGCCGCCATAACACATAATTGCCTCGCATATATCACAGTTTCTTCATGATGCATATTCGAGGGCTCTCCTTTTCATATACAACTAGAGGATAATCACTTCCCCCATTCATGATCTCCGAATTCTCCTCATCTACATCAATCTTTATTATTTGACCTTTAGGCCATTCGCTTCCATTTGAACTCTTTGAAGGTCTGGGTTTGAACCATACTGTTGCCCTTCGATAAGGTAATAAAAGTCTCTTATCTCCAACACTTTTTACAATTCTCAATCTCTCAAAGTTCTGTTTTGAATCGTCGTCTTCCTTTTTCTATATAAGCGAACCTTCCACACCTCCCATCTTATCACAGTGTACAGGCAATTGATTATCTTTCTTCCCTCTGACCACCATCGCTGTCTTCTTAATAAGAGTACAACCATTTCCATTGGACACCTGGTCTGATTCACCCAAAATCAGGGAGTTTGCAATCTCTACTTCTAGCATTTGATTATCGTAAAATGTGCAACACTTAGAACTCCCTTCATTCTCATGACACGTATTCTGTTGTGCCACCGCATGTCTGTCTACACTGTCCCTCTCCTTATTAGCCTCCATATTACCGAACTGTCCATCATTTGCCTAAATCATATAACTGACCCTCTATAATTAAATCATTCTTACCGTTAATTCCCTTCTTATACAATCTATGTAGATTCCCATCTGTCTGATGATGATTATGCAGATTACCATCTTTCCCCTTTACTTGCCAAACCATTTTGCCGCTCATTCCATACTTTTGAACTTGATTTTGAAACTGCCCTCTCTTGCACCCCCACGTGTCCCATCCATGTTCAGACCCCCTGTAAATTCTTCTTTAAGAATTTCTCCTATGTCTCTAATAGCTTCCTACCATTTCCTTCAACACTTTCCCCATCAAGCTTCTTATTTTTTTGATTCACAACCTTCCACTCACCTTTAGTCACACACGGATTTCTCTGAATAAACCTATTGATGTCAGATCTTTGATTATTACATTGCTTTAAAAAGTTCTCACATTTAACCTTCAGCAAAAACTCAAAACCTTCCTGTCACACCCCAAGTTTACTAACATTCCTATGGTGCGACAGAATATTCTTATACTATCTATATATGTAACAAATTTTAAATTTCTAGTACTATATTCGCACTCAAACAAAATTTTCCATTTCTTTTAATCTATACAAAGTCTACCCACAACCGATATTAACATGAAGGGCTAGATATATACATCTCTTGATAGAACAAAATTACAATGGTGCATTTGATCAAAAGTTACAAGGGGAATGTCAATCATGCCAACAAATTCTTCAAAGATGGTCCTGCTGTATTCGAACTATGGACTGCAATTACCCTGAAAAATATTTACCATAGTTTAATGAGTTTGGCTACTCAGTAAGTGTTCATCAAGGTCTTAAAAAATAATCATGGTCGGAATATATAAACATTTTCTTAAGAATGTATGTTAAAAAACACCTGAGGAAGAATTGAGAGCACAAGCATTTATAGATAACAATTGCACTTTCACAAATACACAGTTAAACATAATCCAAATAATGGAAATGTATATAAACATTGTAACAAAAATGCATAATTCAAAGGATTTCACAAAAGGCCTTACTGGCGTTCCAAATAGGTCACCTATATACCCCACCGGCGTCCTGATGGGTCCAAACAATCCCTGCAGGTTCAAACATACCTCACCGGCGTACCGAATGAGTCCAAATAGCCCCTACTGAATTGGTCTAAACAATCCATGCAGGTCCAAACATACCTCACCGACGTCCCGAATGAGTCCAAATAGTACCTACCGACGTAACCAAAAAGGTTATAACAATCCCTGTAGGTCTGATCATACCTCACAGGCGTCCCGGATGAAACCAAATAGTCCCCACGAACATAACCGAATAGGTCCTAACGATCACTGTAGGTCCACATATACTCAAATTATCTCTGAAACTCTTTAAACATCAGAAAACAACAATATCATATATGCAAAGTATCATTGAAATCATTAACATGAATTCACTTGAAGCAATTTAATAACAATCACTTCCATTGAAATATCTGTAAGTAGCCAGTCAAACATTTTGGGCAATAATTCCAAAAAGGTTGAGACATTCTTAAAATGTAACATGATAAATAATCTATTATTAATAGAAAAACTCTCATAAAAATCCATAGGTAAATATAGAATTCTCAACTGTTTAATATCCTTAACAATAAACAGACATATCACAAATCATCTTACATAAACATGTAAACTTTATAACACAAAATTCCAAGTTTTTAACCAACTGTTTTTCAAGAAAAGTAAGGCCACTTGCACATAATACTTACAATATCAAAATTCATACTGACAAACAGAAATACGGAAACAACAGTTTTTAAATAACTATTTTATAGGAAATTGTGATCGCTTATACATAAAACTTATAAAATAAAGATGATGGACGAAAATAACACAATTGTATTAAAAACAACCTACTTTTCAGGAGAATGACATCACTTACTTATGTGTCACTTTGAGAAGAGGAATTGCGGAGACCATTTTCATTTTTAGAGTCTTTGCTCTGTTTCTGAAACCATAGGTAACTGTTTGCGGCCCCTGGGCATTACAGGGACTAGGCACAGTGCATAACCAGGAAGAAGACAAGATGATAGATTTGCCATTAATGGAACCGCAAGAAACGATACCTTCACTCTTAAAGCTACTCTGACTATCCAATAACAAATCTTCTTGAAATTTGGAAAAGAAAAGCAAAATTGTTCTCATGGCTGAAACCCAATGGCAGCCATGAGTAGTGTATTCAAAGGCTAGCTTCATTATTCTCTGTGACCCAACTATTTACAGGGTTTTCACTCCAAACAGGGAAGGCCATGAAGCTTAATGCTATAAAAGAGAAAAGGCAGGGCAGGGCAGGGATTGTGAGAGGTCTAGAGAGAGAGAGAGAGCGTGAGGTGCCGCAGTGCAAGCAAGAGTGTGATGAGAGGTATAAGAGAGAGACTTTCTAAAGTTAAAATACCTTTTTAAAGGGAGAGAGAGAGTATAACATGAGAGAAAATTTTTAAAATGGTAACACCTTTTATAAAAGGTGTCTTAACTACATGAACGTAGTTTCTTGGATTACCACGTAAGGTGGCAAACATCTCGTTTAAAATAAAACATAGTGCAAAGGAAGTGTATACCATAAGATCTACACTATAAAAGTAGACTAGCAACAATTTAAACAAAAATAATACCAATTGGTTGGAAATATTTTATTAAAGCAAAGCATTGCCAAAGCTTGTAATCTAGGCCAGCTAGTTGTAAGCATTTTATTTTATTTTATTTATTTATTTATTGTTTATATCTATCAACACTATTAATATTATGTTTTAATTTCACAAATTTTAAGGTCGTCACACTTCCGCCTTAAAAACAATATTATCAGGAATGATCACTCCCTTAATTTTCTGAATCTTAAGTCTTAGAATACCATCATCACCAGCAACTGAATTCCAATCAATTTCTACAAATTTACCATAGAGATTGGTAGTTTGTTTAAAAAACTCAAAATTCCATATATGAATTAGGATACCCTCCATTGTGCTCCAACATCTTTCAGGTGTTGTTTTTAAAAAATTTAAAGATGCAGACCATTGTTAAATAGCTAATTGACTACCTCTGTATCTCCAATGTATTTTCTTTAATATTTCATTTCCATTATCCTTATCAGATAGAAGAAGAAGCACAAATCTGTCCAAAAGAAATTTACAGTTCGGTTTATCAAATAAATTCCATACCTTCCAAGCCCATCTTTCAATGCTTTTGATATTCATTAATGGTGGTGAAAACGAGCCAATCAACGAAGATTTCAGAACTTGCCTTCTTGCTATGCAAATTCATCCAGAATCTGCATAATAAAAGATTCATTACCTGATCCACCAGAAACCTTGAATGCAGCTCACCATTATCAGTAACAATGGCTTGTGAATTCACTATCACTACTTGAGCATAAGACATTTGATTTGATTCTTCACGCCAGCCACCATTTCTATTCACAACCATCTTCGTTCCTCCAAATTCCTCTCTCTCTCTCCACATAAGTCTCTCTCATGCCTCCCTCTCTTTTTATCTTTCTCTCTCTATCCCCCACTCTTGCCATAACACCTCTTTCCCTCTCTTTCCATTTTTTTTTTTAATATTTTATAATGTTTCAAAAAGAAAACTTCCTCTCTCTGTCTATCTCTCTCTCTCTCACACACATACTCTCTCTAATTTCTCTTTTTCTCTCTTCTCTTAAAGGTGGAATATCTAGAGTCCCCTCTCTCTCTCCCACACCGTTTTCTCTCTCGCTGATAACATCTCTCTCAATTTTAAGAAATATATCTTCTTAAATTTCTATTTTTAAAATGTTATGATTTTTTTTTTTAAAAAAATTGAAACTTCCTCTTTCTCTCTTTGAATATTAACTTTTTCTCTCTCTTCCATATCGTCTCCCTCCATCTCACGTACTCTCTCGAGTTTCTCTCACTCTCTCTGTCTTTCCTTAAAGATGGGATTTCAAAAGAAAATGAAACTTCCTCTCTCTCTCTCTCTGTCTCTCTATGTAAGTCTCTCTCACACCCTCCCACTCTTTATCTTTTTCTCTATATTCCCCTCTCTCTCCATAGCACCTCGTTCCCTTTTTTTCTATAAATTTATTCAAGATGTTATTCAAAACAATGAAAGATTATATAAATATGATAGGTTTGGAGAAAAATACTAAAATACTAGATAGATATCTAATTTTCTCAAATATCCTTGCCACACTCCTATTTCCCATCTATCTCTACCACACATCCCTCTCTCTCTCCCCCCCTCCAACCCCCCTCCTTCCCATATCATCTCTCTCAATTTTAGAACATATATATCATTAAATTTCTCTTTTTTAAGATTTTATAATGTTTCAAAGAAAGAAAAACTTCCCCTCTCTCTCTTCCATATCATCTCCCTCCCTCTCACGTATTCTCTTATTTCTATCACTTTCTTTCTTCTCTTAAAGGCAGAAATTCAAAAGAAAAGAAAACTTCCTCTCTCTCTCTCTCTCTCT
Source organism: Amborella trichopoda (assembly GCF_054954075.1). NCBI lineage: Eukaryota > Viridiplantae > Streptophyta > Magnoliopsida > Amborellales > Amborellaceae > Amborella > Amborella trichopoda. The sequence goes on from NC_142343.1 coordinate 30,613,494, forward strand.
CTCTCTTTTTCTTTCTATTTCTTTCTTTCTTTCTCTCCAAATAAGTCTCTCTCATGCCCTCTCTCTCTCTCTTTATCTTTCTCTCTATCCCCCACTCTCTCTCTGTCTTTCTCTCTATCCTCCTCTCTCTCCATAACACTTCTTACCCTCTCTTTTTATAATTTTTTTTAAAAAAAATTTATGATGTTTCAAAAAAAGGAAACTTCTCTCTCTTCCATATCATCTCCTTCTCACGTACTCTCTTTTTCTCTCTCTCTTTTACAACCTCTATAGAATAGGCCCTTTTTTTATTTTTGCAACACGTGTCTATCCATTAACTTTGGCTTAAAACATATAATATATAAATAATCTTGTCAAAAAACTATTTTCACACATAAAGATTAAAGAATTTTATTGTATGATTTGCGGTGCTCTTTTGTAGCTACCAATATCAATCTTTTATTTTGATTCATCTTGTATTTTTAGTTTGTGGTTTTGAAAAAATATTTTGGAGCAATTATAGATGACAATGGGTTTTTTTTGTCTTTTTAACTAGGATCAATGAGTGTGTGCCTATGCTCCACCTGAACTAGAATGGAATATGAGGTCCCTATATAGATAGAAATACGTGCATGATGGTCTTTCTGCTAAAGTGCTGCATCTTCTGTAATGTGTGCCTATGCTCTATCTAAAACACAAGGGTACATGAGGTCTCAATATGGGTTAGGAATGTCTGCATGGTGATCTTTTGACTGAGGTGTTTCATCCTCTGTAATTTAAATATGAAATTGTATAGTTTGTCTTTTTAACAATCGTCAACGGTGTAGAGAGTTATTTTTTTAATTTCTTGAAAAAAAAAAATCGTGTAGAGAGAATTGTCAGAGAGTGTGTGTATCAAAATCTAACCTTAAAATGATCTAGAAAATAAGATCTGAATTGTCTAATTTGTTTGTCGTATTATAGATGCCTTATTTCCAGGTAATCATTTTTATTAGGCATATACTAATATGCAATCATCAACTTATGAAATGAACAGTTAAACTAGTTTAATAAGAAACTACCCAAACCTGATTTTTAACTTAGTTGAGCCAAACAAAAGTTTGTCATATACTAAGTTCTTCAAGAAACTACCAAAATAACATTGTTTTTAAAACCATGTTCTACCTATACTAGATTATGTGTACCCCTATTTTAAGGCATGTCTAAGTTTTGCATGTGCTAAGAACCCAACGACTCATAACAATTAGGTCCCCACCGATCCATACCAATTAGGTACCACCAGTGGTTTTAAAAACGAATTGGTACCCAGGATCGGGCACCCCCAAAACTCATCTGGATCGCTGAATCGGCGTTTCAGATCGAGAATCAGCTGAATCGGTCGGATTCGGTCTTAAAAAATTTCAAAAAAATTATAAAAAATCATTATAAATGTTGTTTTTTAGGAATTCAATAAGAAATGAGGATACTACATTAATAACTTTATTTTTTGCATCAATATGCAAATATTGAGATATTATTTCCCTGTTGAAGATCATCAAACATTTATTAAAACTTAACTAAATGCAATATTATACATTGAAATTAGAATTATTGTTTGTATTTTTTTTATTTTATCATCATTTTTCTATACAAATAAGAATAAATGTGAAGTTTGTCTTATAATATCATTTAATTTAAAAATATAATTTACAACTCTAACAAAAAATAATACATTGCATAATTTATATTGTAAATAAATTAATAAATAAAATATAAGATCTAATTATCATTGTAATTAGTATAATTATTTATTACAAGATTATAATAAAAATGATTCAAAAAACAAGGTATGGCCCTAATAAAAATAAAAATATTCACTAAGGTAACTCAAATTCTTTTTTTCTTTATTTTTAGTTTTATAAATATTGATAGATTGTAAAGTGCAACACATTATTTTAGATCCTTTTTTTATTGTTCAAAAAGAAAATATTTTAGATCCAAAAGCACTTCATAAATAAGCTTTTTCACCTAAGGGATTAAATGTACATTGTGATCCTTCAGGTAACTCTTTGCACCACTTCAGTCATGCCTTATGCGCTTGCTTTGTTAGTAGGTTAGTTGTCAAATAGAAATAAAACAATCCCACATCCAAGAATGATAAGCTTGAACAAGTAATATAAAAGTCATTGAGCGTGTATGTACTTAATGAATGGTTGCTGGTGGGTGAGTGATCTGATGAGCAATTGTGATATTACATTACGATATCAAAAATCATGGCCTCATTGTAAGTGATGAGTTGTTTGATGTTGTGATATCATGTGTCGATGCTAATTGTTCTGCGATATCATAATCGTTGGTGATGCATCCGATCCATTCCGTCATGGAACCTAGATGTCATCAGGGGATAAATACGGCCGGATCGTCGTCATGGAACCTAGATGTCATCAGGCGATAAATACGGCCGGATCCTCATTGGTACGTGATTACTCGTTTTATGATGTCATAATCGGTGGTGATGTATCCTCGTTTTATGATTGATACGTGGGCCGGATCCTCATTGGTACGTGATTACTCGTTTTATGATGTCATAATCGGTGGTGATGTATCCTCGTTTTATGATTGATACGTGACTACTCGTTTTATGATGTCATAATCGGTGGTAATGCATCCTTTATGATGTCATAATCGGCCGGATCCTCATTGGTACGTGACTACTCGTTTTATGATGTCATAATCGGTGGTAATGTATCCTCGTTTTATGATTGATACGTGACTACTCGTTTTATGATGTCATAATCGGTGGTAATGCATCCTTTATGATGTCATAATCGGTGGTGATGTATCCTCGTTTTATGATTGATACGTGACTACTCGTTTTATGATGTCATAATCGGTGGTAATGCATCCTTTATGATGTCATAATCGGTGGTGATGTATCCTCGTTTTGACTGATACGTGACTAATCGTTTTATGATGTCATAATCGGTGGTGATGCATCCTTTATGATGTCATAATCGGTGGTGATGCATCCTCGTTTTATGACATACGTGACTAATCGTTTTATGATGTCATAATCGGTTTATGATGTCATAATCGGTGGTGATGCATCCGACGTTTTATGATGTCATAATTGGTAGTGGTGATGCATCCGACGTTTTATGATGTCATCAGGCGATAAATACGGCCGGATCCTCATCATGGAACCTAGATGTCATCAGGCGATAAATACGGCCGGATCCTCGTTTTATGATTGATACGTGACTACTCGTTTTATGATGTCCTAATCGGTGGTGATGCATCCTTTATGATGTCATAATCGGTGGTGATGCATCCTCATTTTATGACTGATACGTGACTAATCGTTTTATGATGTCATAATCGGTGGTGATGCATCCTTTATGATGTCATAATCGGTGGTGATGCATCCTCGTTTTATGACATACGTGACTAATCGTTTTATGATGTCATAATCGGTTTATGATGTCATAATCGGTGGTGATGCATCCGACGTTTTATGATGTCATAATTGGTAGTGGTGATGCATTCGACGTTTTATGATGTCATAATTGGTGGTGATGCATCCGATCCATTCCGTCATGGAACCTAGATGTCATCAGGCGATAAATACAGCCGGATCCTCGTTTTATGATTGATACGTGACTAATCGTTTTATGATGTCATAATCGGTGGTGATGCATCCTTTATGATGTCATAATCGGTGGTGATGCATCCTCGTTTTATGACTGATACGTGACTAATCGTTTTATGATGTCATAATCGGTTTATGATGTCATAATCGGTGGTGATGCATCCGACGTTTTATGATGTCATAATTGGTGGTGGTGATGCATCCGACGTTTTATGATGTCATAATTGGTGGTGATGCATCCGATCCGTTCCGTCATGGAACGTAGATGTCATCAGGTAATAAATATGGTCGGATCTTCGTTTTATGACTAGATCCAGAATGGGTTGGGTGTTACACGAATTGCCTAACTCCATATCGGGTCGTCAATTTTTAAAACACAGGGTACCACCAACAATACTTAAATGCGAAGAGAGGTGCTTCTTTTTCTATATATATATATATATATATATAAACAAAATATCATCAAAATTAACACTTCTTGCATTGAAATGCGAAGTGAGGGGCGTCTTTTTCTATAATAAAAAAAAGACAAAATATCATCAAAATTTGGATTCTATTTGTAGAGCAGTCTGAAATGATCATCTCAAGGCTCCTTCATCTATCTTGTTAAAATGTACTAAAATATCCTTATTAAATTTGGATTCTTGAACAAGTAAATGTTTCCCCAATTTAGTGCCCTAAGCTGAATAATGTGTTGCATATGCTTCTTTTAGGTTAAACCACAAATAAAAATTTTCACTCAAATCTCTTGGGACTTTTTGAGTATTTTTTACCAAATACTTAAAAAAAATAGTTGGGTGAGGTTATCTTATTAAACAAAGCAATTAATCGCCAAATTAGTTAGAGTTGACCACCTTAATAACTCTTTGACATGATTATTTTAGTAATATTTTGCATATAAAAAACTAAAAAGAAATAACCCATGCACTAAAACTTTCTAGGGTACCGTGTTTTTTTTTCTTTTTCTTTTGTATTTATGACCTGATAACTTATTGTGTTATGCTTCCAAATTTCAATAAAAAGCGACTTAACATGATAAGCAAGTTTACTATTTTTAGGGAAAATTACATAGAAATCCGTTATAATTTACGTTATTACGGTTACACCAAATACTTTTTGTTATTATACAACTGTCCGTTTTTTATCTTCCATAACGCTATTTTAAAAAAAAGACATATTTGCCTATTTTCGGATGTTCAACATTTGAATTTCTCATATTTTTGGATGTTGAATATTCGAATTTAGCCGCAGGTCAAACGATGCTTTTTCCCATTTTCAGATATTCCGCATCCGAAAATATCAGAAATTCGGATGTTGAACATCCGAAAATGACTGATAGTTGAACAAAAACATAACCTCGTTACTGATAGCGAGGTTTTCCGAAAAACCCTAGCTGCATATCCGAAAACCCTCACTACTACCATAAACCTTGCATCATATTCAAAATCTATCATCGCTACTGTTTCAAAGTCTTCAACATCCTTCATCTTATTCAACAAGGTAAGGTTTTTTATTTTTTTGCTTGTTTTTCATTATTTTTTTTAATTCAAATAAATCATTGTGCTCTATGCATCTAATGGTCCAAAAATACATCAGTATAGAAGTAACATTTTGGTGCTTTTATTTTTACTATTAATTTTTTTATTTTTTACTAGGTTTTGTTGTGTATATGATGAATCCCTAAAAATACATCAGTATAGAAGTTACATTTTGGTGGTTTTATTTTGACTATTCTCTGCATCATTTTGGTGGTTTTATTTTTACTATTGGTTATTTTATTTTTTACTAGGTTTGTTGTGTATATCATCCATCCCTAAAAATACATTAGTATAGAAGTTACTCAATTTCTTACTGTTGGGAGTGAATTTCTTACTCAATCCCTAAAAATACATCAGTATAGATGTTACTCAGTATATGATGCATCCTTAAAAATACATCAGTATAAAAGTTACTCAGTATATGATGCATCCCTAAAAATATATCAGTTTGACTATTTTCTGCAGCATTTTTACTGTTGGGTGTGAATTTCTTAATTATTTATTCACTTTTTTTATAAAATATTAGCATCTTTTTGTTGCATTTGATCAATTTATCAATTATATCAATTTTTTGAAATGTAGGGTTGCCCAAATAGTGAAGATTTGTGTTGGTGAAATTTGTATGTTTTTTTTAATGCTTATTGTTCTTCTTGTGAAATTTGTGTCTTCTATTGAATGCTTATTGCTCCTCTTTTGAATATATGAAATTGAACGGTTAAAAATGGTTAACCTGATATATGCAATTTCTAGTGTTAGAAATAGGTATTAATCTAGATTCTGAGTGATAGTTTACTAATGGATGGTTGTTTTTGGGTGGTTGGATATAATGAATTTTGGACAGAACAAATCTTTAATTACCAATAATTAGAAAACCACTGGGCCAACTAGAGACTTTCCCGAGTTGGCCTGGACCAACTAGAGACTTTCCTAAGTTGTTTGTTCATTTGTTATCCAGTAAATTTATGTATCTATAACCTTATGATTAACATGGTAACCATGTAGGATTTCAATAAATATAAATAGTTTACATCTCGATGGAGGATATTCATGAGGTCCTCAGGACCCTAGTTTGCTACAACTTTATTCTAGACATGCATCATATTTTACATGGGAATGACAGATATATGCATATATTCATCTGCCCTTTCTATTAATTTATTATTTTTCAATAAATTGTACTCAGGTTCAAACATTCTATGTGAAATACATCTATATGTATTCGGACTAATATGTTGTCTATTTATTGTATTTTAGGAGAAAGAATAAATTAGAAATGATGAGAAGAATTTTCAATTAAACGAATGGAAATTAACAGAATAGCAAGTTGAATTAGTTAATGCGTCTGGGTTGGGTCCCTTGTCTATCATTCGGCCAGGCCGAATTGATCATCCTTTGGTCTCAGCTAATGTAGAGAGGTGGCATTTTGAGACCAACACATTTCATTTCAACATTCATATTGGTGAGATGACACCAACGCTATTTGATATATATGAGATATTAGGCTTAGCTGTAGATGGCGAGCCAATTACATGTCGTCCTATCAATGACCTGCAACAGTATATAGAAGACAATTTGGGTATGGTCGCTGATGGCAACCTAAAAAGCTTGAGGCATACATGGTTGAAGGCGAATTTTAGGAAATTGACACCGGATGCAACCTCTATTCCAGTTTATAGATATACTAGAGCATATATGCTCTTCCTCATCAGTCTCACCATATTCGTTGATGCATTAGTTTCAACAGTGCCAACAAGGTACTTGCAGTTTTTTGAAGATATTGAGGGAGCCAGCAAATATGCTTGGGGTGTTACAACCGTTGCATTCCTCTATCAGTCACTGGGAAGAGCTTGTACCTTCAAGCTAAGACATTTTAGTGGTTCAACCACTCTCATGTAGGTAACCTTTTTTTTTTGGTATATGACATAAGTGTTGCTGAATTTATTAAATATTAAATAATCTTCGTTGTTGAATTTATTGTAGTGCTGGTCATATGAGCATATTAGGCATATGAGGCCCATACCGCATAACATCTCTCCCAATTTGCTTAAGGCCAAAAGATGGGAGCCCCCGAAGAAATATTATGGCAATCCACATAACCTAATGCCCCTCCCATTAGACAAGAATTTGGTAACCTCCAACCTAATGAGGTTAGTGTATAATTTGATATTTATTACTTTCAAATGCATTTAATCATTTGTAATTATTTTTATTGACTGATTGCATATCATATAACAGGTAATATGAAATCCCTATTTCAAGCCTGATGAGGTCATTTCAGATGACAGGCAGAAGACATTTGAAACTACAATGTGCCTAACGACACTTATATTTTACGATATTGTCGAGCCGTACATGCCAGATCGAGTACGCTGGCAATTTGGCGCTAAACAGAGTATTCCTAAAAATCCCTTGGTTGGTGGTAAGAGGGCTAGCAGACAAGGTGGACACCAAGATTGGCGAAATGTGAATGCAAATAAAATCCACCAATGGTTGTCTCTCCATGAACGCATGAGGCCTGATATTCAAGTAGTTACTGACAATGGGTTGCCCTCCGATGAGTACAAGGCTTGGTACAACTTAGTGTCTCATCCTCTAGTACATAATGTCGCTAACCCACCCAGTTGGTATGTTTATATTGACGTACACATTCTTATAGTCTTGTATTTACCTATTTGTTCCACGAAATTGTTTTAATATATTAATTAGGTAATCTTGTTTGTACAGGTTAGTGTAGTTCAGGCATCTACAGTCATGTTAGTGGAGGCACTTACACTTAGACATAAGTGGTATTCGAAAGATTATAATCGCGTTAACAACGTGTTTGAAACATTGTCTAAGTTGGTGCTTGTTGATATGGATGACATAAAAGCCAGCATGACAAGTTTACAGCGTGAATATCAAAACGATGGTGTACCTGACGAGGCCGGACATGATGAAGTGGGTGAAAGTAGTCGGGCTGTAGAAGACCTAGCTCCGTCCACACAACTAGCAGTTGAGGAGCCCAGAAAATATAATACAAGAAAGAAACAGTATCAGCCTAAGAGAAGGCGACCAATGTAATGGGGTCTTGACCATTGTAATTTTGTTCATATCTTCATTTTGAATGTTTTGAAACAATTAATTTGTTCATTTTGAACGATGTAATGTATTGGTCTTTTTGGCCCACCCTATTTGTTCAATGAATTTTGTTAAGTACAATTTGGTCTTTCTACTTTATTAAGTCTGTGTTTTTTTGAAGAACTCGTTGCTAGTCTTTGAGCACCATTATCAATTGGGATGAATCAAGAGCTATTAAACCTGAATTTCATACCAAAGGCGTGAAAGAATCAAGTGTAGTGTGATTAGAGAAATGGAGCGAGGCACAGATCGTGTCGAGAAGGCTGGGGGGCCTTTCGAGCTGATCTAAGAGAAGGGAGATCCAGTCGATTCGATATATATCTATATATATAAATATGAAGGTTGGTTTATACATTCAATTGATGAATGTTGTTTAATGTATATAGCAACTTAAAACATTTTCGGATGTTCAACATCCGAAAATGACACTGTCAAAATCAAGGAAATTCTGGATTTTAAGAGTCAATTTTCAGATGTTTTAACATCCAAAAATGGCATATTTTTTTAATGTTACACATCTGAAAATTGACTATCAAAATCCAGGAAATTCTGGATTTTGGCAGTCAGTTTTCGAATGAACATCCGAAAAAATTTCCTTGTCAAAATGTGACATTTTCAGATGTTGAACATCCGAAAATTGACTGTTAAAATCCAGAACTTCCTGAATTTTAACAGAGCTATTTTCAGATGTTGAACATCCGAAAATATGCCATTTTCGGATGTTCAACATCCGAAAAAATTTCCCTATCAAAATGTGACAGTTTCAGATGTTCAACATCCGAAAATGTAACATTTAGGATGTTCAACATCAAAAAGTTGTTTAGACATCAGATTGATCATATGGACATCATCACGATGCATTGACATGATAAAAAAATGGACTTCAAGGTTTGATGCATGGACATGAGAATGATGCATGGACATGACAACAACGATTGGCAAACTCATAATAGTTTCAGAAGGTGCTCTAAATTCTCCATTATAATATTCATGACAACAACGAATTCCAATTGCACTGACACAATTTTGACAACAAAAACACAAGATTCATTCAAGTCATTAATTCATGAAAATCATAATTCCATACAATAATATAATATTGACATCAAGCTCACTCTATCGCTTCTCTGCATGTCTCCCAATTATGACCCTCTGCGCCGCATCGTTTGCACTTCAAAGGCCTGGTGATCTGATGTTCCGTCTCGAATATCCTTTGTTACTTTTTTGGTCTACCGGGAATACGTGTAGTCCTTGGTGGCAACACTGTCCTACTGTAAATACCTATCAACTCAATATCATCCGAGACAAGCACAAAGGGAATTTCAAATGCCCTTGTAAAGTATTTTGCTGTAAAATACTTAAGGCAGTACACAGTGGGATCCAAATGTATATGGTTAATGCCGCAATAGCATGGACACACGGAATGCCACTGAGTTGCCATTTTCTACAACTGTATGTCCAATACGTTAAAGCGACAGTGTACTTCTTCCCAAGGTAGTGGATCTCAAACTACGTGTCCCTGACGGATATAACTGTGTGCAAAAATCGAGCCTTCATTTTTCGCGTGTCAAGTAATTCTTGGGCCTTTGGTACTAGTATGCCGCTACAAGTATTACCTAACTCCCTCTTCTCTTCAAACCTGGTCATCAATTGTACCCTTATTTCTTCATACATTGTAATGATCGGCTTCTCTTGAGCTGATAAAATCCAAGCATTGAAAGACTCGACAATGTTTGAGGCAAGATGATTGTATACAGACCCTAAAAAATAGGTATCCGCCCAATATTTGGGTGGAATATTCTTAATCCTATCATATGCTTCTAGGTCGGCACACTGTATATCAAACATTATTTTTTCAAACCCAACAATAGTCACTTTATGAGCAGCCTTCCAAAACAGCATAATCAATACTTCAATATTTGTTGACCTCTTCATAAAGCCCTTGAAGTTCTCTTCCATATGTCGCCGGCAAAATGATGGAAAACATGTTGGAAATTATTTTTCTATTGCTTCTAGCAGGCTTTTCTGTCGATATGATATAATGGTTAAGGCAGGCAGATTAGGGTACTCATTCAAAAGCTCACTCAATATACTTAAAAACCAATACCAACTCTGGTAATTCACCTTCTCAACCACTACAAATGCAAATGGGAAGAGCCCATTATTTGCATCTAGCGCGAAAGCGCACAATAAAATGCCTTGATGCTTTCCTTTTAGGAAGGTTCCATCAATACCAATTAGTGGCCTACATCTATTAAAAAACCCCATAATGCATGGACGATAGACAATAAATAGCCGTTTGACCTTGCCTTCATTTGTGTGAATGCGAACTTCGGTTCCCGGGTTAGTTCTTCTGATATTCTCAATATATAGGGGGAGGTCATGGTATTGTTATTCATGTGATCCATCTATCATCTCTCTAGCAACCTCTTTTCCCTGCCAAACTTGCATGTAAGAAAGTTTGACCCCGTGATCACATTGAACATCCTTTATAATATCTTTTGCTTTAATTTTTAGTTAGTCAAGAAGGCGTTTAATCTTTTTTGCCACCCAATCACTACGAGCTAGTGGCTGATTGACCCTCCCCATTGGACTACTACATGTGTGCTCTTTAACCATAGACTTCACTTTAAAGCATGCGGTGCTGCCAACTCGTAAGCACCGCACTTGTCATGTGCATCCGTCTGCCTTGCAACTTGCCCACACCCGTCCTAATTTACTTTTGTCAAACTTCAAAACAAAATTGTTGTGGATTGGAAAATCAACTAGATGATGCCGGCATTCATTAACATTTTCAAACAATTGCCCAACATTCAATTGAACCTCGTTACCAACTCCTCTACGTGGACTCTCTAGTGGTTCAATGTCCTCCATATCATGCTTTGTTATGACCTCAGGGTTGGGCACCAATCCAATGTTTTGATCTTTCTCAGGTAAAGTGTTACGTCGACTGTTGACAAAAGATAGAGTGTAAGATGAAGCAACAATTTCTGCACATATAAGATTAAAATAAAGCAATTTACAGATGAAAAAATAAATTGTAGATATACCTATTCCTTGAAAAAGGACCCTCAGCAACAAATTCTTGTTGTGCCTCGGCAATATATACTACAATTCTTGAAGATTCCCCTCCCAACATAAAAGATGTATCTATATCATCACTAACAGTAATCACATCAAGCCCACTAGATAGACTTGTGTTGTGGTACATAATAGCTAATTTGCTTGGATTACACTTGGTTAAATTTGCAAAATGATTTTTTAGTTCCTCCAAGGAACTATTCCCATTATACTTGGTGACCTTCAATTTTTCTCCTTTATAAATAACACGTATGTCATTTGCATTCGTCTCAAATGACCCCCCATATCAGAATACCAGTTGCACTCCCTCAGTAGTCATCGTCAATACTATTGTATTAAATGAATAGCAAAGTTAGTGTTACAAAAAATCAATACAAAAAAATTACCAAAAATTGATATATTTCTTACTACTTTAGTGTTCATAAAATCTGAGTATTGCATAATAGATTGAAATAGTTTACTACTAAAATTGTCAGTAGCCATCATCAAAACTCATGCATTAAATGGATAGAAAAATTAGTGTTACAAAAAGTCAATACTAAAAATTTACCAAAAATTGGGATATTTCTAACTACTTTAGGATTCATAAAATCTGAGTATTACATAATAGATTGAAATAATGTACTACTAAATTGTGAGTAATAAACATTAAACAAAAGAAAACAAGAAATACTCACATAAACACAAAATAAACAACAAATTTTAATGCAAACAAACAAGTTTAACAATTATTTAGCCAAAACAAGGAATACAATGTATCAACATGATACAAATAACAAATAATTACATAAAAAAACAACTTCATCAATATTAAACAAATTCCATTATTCATAAAAAAATACACAAAAAATGTTATTCACAAAATAATAAATAAACTTTAATTAATCAACCATATAAAGAAAGAGTAAGAACGGTACCAATCACGTCCAAATAGTGGGTCAATCTCTTCAACTTTGTGGGTTACTGTATCAAGGGACAGTAAAGGGAGTACGATGCTTCAATGATCAGTTTTTCCCAACTTTATAAAAATAAATATATATATATTTCCGTTTGTGAGCAAAAAATGTTGGCGCACAATATTTCACATGTTGAACATCCGAAATTCTCAGAATTTCGGATGTTTAAAATCCGAAATTCTCAAAATTTCGGATGTTCAACATCCGAAATTCTTAGAAGTTTGAATGTTCAGCATCCGAATTTGTTAAAATTTCGGATGTTCAACATCCGAAATTGAGAAAATTCACTATTGTCGGCACGGTTGTCTTCGGATGTTGAACATCAAAAAAAGGGCAAAAGTGTCTTTTTAAAAAAAAGACGTTATGGAAGATAAAAAACGGACAGATGAGTAATAACATAAACTAGTAGGTATAACTGTAATAACGTAAAGTATAACTAATATGTATGTAATTTCCCCTTATTTTTAATAAGGAATGCTCCAATATGATAAGGTTGTTTTCACGAGTGCAGTTGGCATAAGGATGCATCCGTAGCTGTAGAGGTAAGGTGTACCTTCAAATTTTATCATGGTATATAATTTTGATGTAAAATGTTCTTAAGTTTATCTCAAAATCTATTTTTATATCTAATCATAAAATTATAAATTTGAAGAATGGTTAAAATCAAGTAGATCAATAAACATATGAAAATCTTGAAAATAGACGGTGTATATGTTGTAAAATGCACTATTTCTGAGACTTAAAATCTTTTTATTTTTCATGGTCATATATCTCGAAGTCGAGATGATCAATCAAAGGGTTTTTCAAAATTAAAACTACCTTTTTCAATTGATTTTGAGGTGCATCCGTAGTTCTACATTAAAAGGTTGCATCTTTGTAGAAACGTTTTCGTGTCTTCACACCTAGAGAGACATGTAATATGATTCTCTACAAAGACTATATGATTAGTCTTCTTCGAGTGAGAGAGGAGGAGAGAGAAATTAACTTTCTTTCTTGAGAAACATGTACTCACTGGGTTATGGTGCACCGACCTTATGACCATCATGTTGCTATATGATTGCCGAGGTAGTACTGCATTATCCTACACAAAATTGTTCATAATAATGTAATAATATAAGGGTGTAGTTGGCATACGGATCATCCGTAGCTGTAGAGGAAAGGTGTACCTTCAAATTTTATCATGGTATATAATTTTGATTTAAAATATTTTTAGGATTATCTCAAAATCTAATTTTATATCTAATTATAAAATTTTAAATTTTAAAAATGGTTAAAATCACGTAGATCTATAAACATATGAAAATCTTGAAAATGGACGGTGTAGATAATATGTTATAAAGTGCACTATTTCTAAGACTTAAAATCTTTTTATTTTTATGGTCATACATCTCGATGTCGAGATGATCAATCAAAGGGTTTTTCAACATTAAAACTATCTTTTTCGATGGATTTTTGAGGTGCATCCATAGCTATAGAGGTAAGATTGCAACCTTATATAAACTTTTTCCATAATATAATATGGGATTGTATATTATGAGATCATTTATTTTTTGTACAAGAAAGTCACAATTATTTTTAGTCAGATGTGAAATCCAACAGATGAAAGTGTTTCACAACATTCGATAAATTTTATTTTGGAATTTGTGCCTTAGCACTGACACGTCATCATTCACTTAATTTCAAATATGATGGTCAATGATGATTGTGGCATCCATATATCAAAAGTAAATGGTCTCATTATATACTTTTCCATATAATGTAAGAAAAATTACAAAAAAACCCTCTCAAGTATACCATCTATGCAACTTACGCCCCAACTAACCTTTCCTCTCATTTTGTTCCCCACAACCATCTTTCCTTGCAAAAACCCCCCAATCCAAAGCAAAAGAAAAAAAGACTAAACTACCCCCTCTCTCTCCTCGTGGCTTTTACCCATGACTCTCTCCCCATGAGCTCCGGCAGTCCATTTAACGCTCCGGGAATGAAGACACAAGCTCCAGCAATACAAGGACTCGCTCCGGTAGTACACCTTCTGGAGCCATAGCGCTCCGGCGGTTGAATAGGTTGCTCAAGCAATGAGGACACACGCTTCGTCAGTAGAAAGACGTGCTTCGACAGTACACCTTCTGGTGCCACATCACTCTGGTGGTTGAATAGGTCGCTCCGACAGTACAAATACGCGCTCTGGCAATACACCTTATGGAGCCACATCGCTCCGGCGGTTGAATTGGTCGCTCTGACAATACACTACTTGGGACCATCAATTGATTTTTTTTTTTGTAGGGAAGGGTATTTCCATCCAAAAAATAATAACTTTTTTTACCTTGGGTGGTTTTTGCAAGGAAAGCTGATAGCGGGGAAAAAAAATGAGAAGAAAGGTTAGCAGGGGGTAAGTTGCATAGATAGCATGCTTGAGGGGGGGTTTTGTAATTTTCTCTATAATATAAGCATCCTAGTTAAGCAACAAAGATTTCCTAGGACTAGGGCTGCTAATGGACTGGGGCGGGCCTGTTAATGTTCTTCGGGCCAATTCGGGGCCAAGATGAACAACAGTCGTTATAGGGCTTGGACAGGCTTTGATGGGCTGGCCTGATGAGTCCCGAAAATGTCTTGGCCTGGCCCATTTAGCATGAAATTTTCTTTTTTCTTCAAATCTTCACTTTTCACAATTTTTTTGCTTTGAAATTCAAGAGATGAGAATAATACAAAAAAAAAAAAAAAAAAAAAGAAGAAGAAGAAGAGAGGAAAGAAGTAAAGAAAAGAAGAAGAAATAAAGTGACTGCCCCTGTGGGATGGATATATGGCACAAATGCATGTCATGTACTTATGGAGTACTGCCCTTTTTTAAAAAAAAACTCTAAATTTCCTCCACCGCGGCCCCTAATTTGCAACCCAAATCTCTCTCTCTTTCTAAAATATAACTTAAGAATAAAAAACTTGAAGTTTTGTTTTGTACCAGAAGATGACTTGTTGCTTCTTTTTGTATTTTGACAAGTTTTATTTATTTATTTATTTTTTTCGCTGTTGCTTCTTTTTGTTTTTTGACAAGTTTTATTTATTTTTTCCAGTGGCATAGTGGAGAAAATTTCCTGGTCTGACATAGGAATGGAACGTGGGATGCATAAAATGACCCATTGCTTCTTCCCTTGCTTGCTTTGCCTAGTATTACCTACTTTCATTTTGAAACTTTTTACCCACCTTATCTATTTTTTTTAGGAAAAGGCTTATATACGGTTGCAACCTTATATTGTAGAGCTACGGATGCACCTCAAAAATCCATCGGAAAAGGTAATTTTAATGTTAAAAAACTCTTTGATTGATCATCTCGATATCGAGATGTATGATCATGAAAAAAAAAGATTTAAAGTCTAAAAAATAGTGTATTTTATAACATATTATCTACACCGTCCATTTTCAAGATTTTCATATGTTTATAGATCTATTTGATTTTAACTATTTTTAAATTTTAAAATTTTATAATTCATTGTAAAAATATATTTTAAGATGATCCTAATCCCATTTTACATCAAAATTATATGCCATAATGAAATTTGAAAGGGCACCGTAGCTCTAGACCGCATCCGTATGCAAACCGCACCCTTTTCTTTATCTGACTTTTATTCTCTCTCTAAATAAAGAAAGTGAAGAAGAAGTAGTAGCTAGCTTAGCCTAATCACCTTCTATGTGGAAGAACAAATTTTGGCTTCTTCTCTTCTCTCTTTAAAAATACATTATTGAAACCCAATTTTTTATTTATCTCTTAAAAGTTAAAATCCATTCTCTTTCTTTTTAAAAACCTAATCTCCCTTTTTCTATTTAAAAACTCACTATTTTTTTCTTTAAATACCCAATCTCCTTTACCCTCTCAAACAACTCATTCTTTCTCCATGAAAGCCTATTATCTCTATAAACCAAATCTCTTTTCCAAAAACCCATTCTCTCGATAAAATCCTAATCTCTCTTTTTCTCTCTAAAACCTCATTCTCTCTAAAAATTCAATTTCTCTCTAAAAACCCAATCTCTTTTACTATCTTTAAAACCTATTTTCTATTTAAAACCTAATCTCTCCCTCTAAAAACTAATACTCTCTCTCTAAAAACCCAATATCTCTTCTTTATCTAAAAACCCATTCTATTTTGAAAGACCCCATCTCTCTCTCTTAAACCAATTCTCTCCCTAAAAACCAGATCTCTCTTGAAAATATTTTAGCATATCTTTTGTCTGATGAAAAAAAAAGAAAAAAGAGGTTTCTTAATGGGCCAACTTGACCAAGACCAATAGAGTACCAACGGGGCAGTCGGGCCTCACTGGCATATTTCTGGGCCGGGATGAGTTTTCATGGTCAATTTCCAGGCTGGTCCTGGACAGTTCCGAGACTCGGGGCGGGCCGTAGCGGACCGTATGCAGTCCTAATATTCATAACCCGCACAAAACGCGGAACACCAGCCATCTCCGAATCTCAATGTCTATGAATAATACCGCATTCTCCCCCTGCTACACTAACCTCTCTTTCTCTCTCTCTCTTTCTCTCTCTCTTTCTCTCTCTCTCTCTCAACGTTTATCTCTCCTCTCTCTTTCAGCTAAACTCCCTCTGTCTTTTACTTCTCTCTGCAAAATTCTCTCTTTCTCCAATTCCCTCTTTTTGTCTCTGCAAAATTCCCTAACTCACCTTATCAAGACTCGCTTTCATTCCTCCCAACTCACTCTCGCCATCAACTCTCTCGCTCCATTAACTCTCTCGCTCCATTAACTCTCTCATTCAACTCTCTCTCTCTCCATTAACTCTCTCATTCAACTCTCTCTCTCCATTAACTGTCTCATTAAACTCTCTCTCTTATTCCTCTGCGATTATTTCTCTCTCACTCAAAAGTCTCTGTGTCAAGGTTTTATTCTGAAATATTCCTAGAAATGACATCAGTGGAAAGTAAAGCAAAAGAGATGAGAAACCTCCACGGAGAGGCCAAATCAAGGCCAATATCCTTGCTTCTATTGCCAGCTCTGTGGCTTCAAAGAACGGAAAAGAAGGAAACCAGAATGGAAAAGAAGGAAACCATAGCTCTGATATCTCTGTGGCGTCAAAGAATGGAAAAGAAGGAAACCCTAATGGAGGTGGAGGCTCACCTCGTGAAGCTGGCAGCTCTTTTTGATCTGAAGAACACTTAGACCCCGGATTCCCTGGAGAAAATAGTCCTTTCCATAATCCTTTCTATATCTGTAAAATTTATGTCCTTTTTAGTGTTCCACTTAGGGTTTCGGAATTTCAGATGTGGTTAATAACTGTCTCGTTCAGGAGCTCTCCGATCATAGGGTCTTTAAGAAATCCATGATGCTGCTTTCCTGTGATGTAACTGCCTTGAATTCACATACAAAAACAAAGTGGAAAATTCGATCCTTTTAGCGTTTCTTCCTTTTAACTTTTCTGCAGAAGAATGTACTTTTTGATTCAGTGGATCACTGATAGTAAAGAAATGGAAGATAGGTAGGGTTTGAACTTAATGTGCACCTCTCAATTCCAGATGCAAGGCATAATGCGGGTTTGCAAAACTTTACTCAGGGCCATTGATGTCCTAGAGAAGATGGTATAATCTGTAATTTGTGAGGGCCAAAGCTTGATTATAAAATTAGGGTTTGCTTTTTAAGAGATGGATCCCAGTTTCTAAAAGAGTAGGATCTCTTTGCGCCAATTTTAGCTCTTATTTCCTTTCTTTTCCATCAATGAACGCATATTCGTTTCTTTTCCATTATCATAAAAAATGTACAGTTTAAAGTGAGAGAATTTGCTGAGCTAACCGGGCTGTTACTATTTGAAACGGGACTGTTAGAATCTGAAACCGCCTGATTTTTTCTACACTACTGTACTAATCACATTATCATAAAAATGGATGATTGAGAGTCTTCTCCATTATCAAAAAAAAATTGACAGTTTAAAGAGAGAATTTCTTGCTCTAACCGGGCTGTTAGAATTTGAAACCGCATGAACCGGGCTATTAGAATTTGAGACGGCTTGATTTTTTCTGCACTGCTTTCTACTGTAATCACATTATCATCAAAATGCTCTCTGCTGTACTAATCACATTATCATCAAAATGGATGGTTGAGAGAGAGAATTTCGTGAAGATTTTTTTTTTTCTTTTTTATTTTTTAAGAAATTCGTGATTTAAGGGCAGTTTAAGAAACTTATGTGGTATCATTTTATTTTTTTCATTTTTAGGAATAACGGCTGAATTTAGAGGAGGCTATGGACCATTTAGTGAGAGAGAATTGGAAAGGAAGAGAGGAGCAAAACTCTCGCAGCAAAGCACTTCAAAAAATTCCTCTATTATTATCCCGTGGTGTGGTTTGGATAACACGTCAATCTTATACGATTGAAGTAGGGTGCATCTCAAAACTATGCTGAAAATGTAGTTTCGGTACCCAAGAGCTTTGCGATGATTCATTTGTGAAATTTAAATTTCTTAAATCAAGAAGATTTATTAATATTTGAAAATCTTGAAAATTGACGGTTCAGATAATCTGTTAGAATATTAACTATTTCTAGGACTACAAATCCCCTTTTTTCATGTTTACGAATCTTGAAATTGAGATGATTGATTTGAGGGTTTTCCATTGTGAGAACAACCTTCTCTAATGGAATTTTTAGGTGCACCATACTCATACAGTATGAGGTTGACACCTTATATAATGTTATTGGAAAAAAATAAGGCTGCAACCTTAAATTGAGGGAAAAATTGACCATCTCAATGTCCAGATGAATAAATATATAAAAAAAAAGATAAAGATTTTGAGTCTAAAAAATAATGCATCTTGCAACACATTATCTAGACGGTCTATTTTCAAGATTTTTATGTATCTATAGATCTACTTGATTTTAACCATTTTTGGAGTTTAAAATTATATAATTAGATATGAAATAGATTTTGAGATAATCCTAATAATTCTTTACATGAAAATAACATGTTATGGTAAAATTTAGAGCTGCGTCTTAATTGGATTTCTTAAGGTCGCAACCTTTTAGAAACCACATATTTTGCCACCCACATTCCTGAAAATAAAGAGTAATTATATAAAAAAGTGTTTGGCCAAACTTATTATTTTAAGTAAAATATTAAAATTTAAATATTTGTATTTATAATATCATCTCACAAATATAATCATGAAAATTACTTCTTTTATTTTAAATTTTTTTGTGATCCATGAATGATGATAATTATTTTGTGGGTAGACAAAGTAGTATGCATTTTTTTGAGCAGTTTAGCGGCAGAAAGACATTCTAAATAAAAGAAACTTACCATTTATATAAAAAAATAAAAAACAGTAATTCTTAAAACTTTTCCATTAAATATTTTCTTAAGCACAAATAAAAATAAGAACATCTCACAATCGATAACTCAAAACGTGCGCAGAACATGTGCCCTTCGCTAGTCATTTTAAAGCATAAGCATAAAAGTTTAGCAGACTTTTTTTTTTTTGTGCTTATTAAAATGGGTGGATTAGACTAAGCCCCAGATGATCTCAATCAATGGTCAAAACCAGAAATATGAGACGGAGTTACTCGGCGGGACCAAGCTAAAATGTGTTAAAAAATAAAAATACAAAAATTTTAAAACAGGAAAAATATGTTTAAAGTAAAATTAAACACAATATATTTAAATAAGCTTTAAAAAGTAGTGAAAACATAAATTTTGAAAAAAAATCAATTTTGTAAAAGGAGTATTTTACAAATAACCTTAAAAAATATAAAAATAAGCATTTATGGCCAAAATATTTTCCAATCTTTGCCAAAAGATAGAAAATATAAAAATACATATTACAATAAATTTTTTGCTTTTTTTTTTTAATTTTCTGTGCATTCTTTTTTGTTTTTTTAAAGATCCCTCGTCAGGGTGGCGAGTCCGACATACTCGGACAAATCGCCCAAGCTTTTAAACGCTGGTCTTAATGAATACGGACCTCTCTCTCCCTCAATTTACCAAGTTCTGCTAAAATCTCTTCCTTTTTTTCTTCTCTTCGTATTGGTACATGAGGTTTTTAAAAAATGATTAATATAGATATGGTTTGTAAGGTTTTATTATCATTTGACCACATTTTTTTTATTTTTTATTTTTTTTATATAAGTTGCCCTCCTACCTAGCAATAAAAGCACCGAACAGGCCTGTTATTTCTGCAGAGCAGGCACCGAACAGGCCTCTTATTTCCGCAGAATACCAGACCACTCGTGAGGTATCATCTAAGGTGAGAAGCCCAAATAGATATTTACAATCAAATATGATTGTATCCAAAACGCCCTCCTTTGTAAATCCAGTTCTTGCCCCAGCACACATTCTTTTGACCATTGAGGAACGAATGGAGCATCTCTCGTAGTGCTGGAAGGCAACGAAGTTGCTGCATTGCGTTGAAGTTGCTCAGATTCTTGGTAAGAATCGCTATTGCAAATCTATCGAAGCCTACGCTACTTGTTGTCAGTAAAGAAGTTGTGGGAGCTATTTTTATTGAAGGCGACTCTCTTAATGTGATTAAGTGGGAGCTATTTTTATTGAAAGCGACTCGATTAAGTGGTGCCGGTTGGAACAATAAACCCCTTGTACTTCTCATATCTTTTGGTTGAAAATCATGGATTATTATCTCCTGGGATTGGAGTTTCTTTCTCTCATATCTTTCGTTAAGCTAATGATTCAGCAGATTGACTTGCTAAATATGGCGTCTCTCTATTTTCTTTGTCGACTTTTGATGTTTTGTTTCCAAACATGTAATCGATGCTTTTCAAGAACTCATTCAATAAGGGTGTGGTTTCCATAAGGTTGCAACTTTAAACAATCCAATTAAAGCATACCGTCAAATTTGATCATAACATATAATTTTGATGTAAAATATTCTTAGGGTTATCTCAAAATCTATTTTCATATCTAATTATAAAATTTTAAACTCCAAAAATGATTAAAATCAAGTAGATCCATAAACATATAAAATTTAAAAAATGGATGGTCTAGAAAATGTGTTGTAAGACGCATTGTTTCTGGGACTCAAAATCAATTTTTCTTTTATAATTATACATCTCGATGTCGAGATGCTCAATTAGAGGGATTTTAAACATTAAAATAATATTTTCCGATGGATTTTTGAGGTGCATCCGTAGTTCTACATTTTAAGGTTTCAACCTTATATAAACTTTTTCCTTCAATAAAAGTACTTATTATTGTAAAAAAAAGAAAAGAAACCCTCTCATTGCTCCTGGCCTCTATGGCTATTATAAACACGTCCAAAATGCCCTCCACTTGATCTATTTTAAAAGAGCCCAGTTTCTATGCTGCCAAGCCCATATGTAAAAATGCGGGCCTCTTAATAAATATATTTTTGAGATGGATTTTCAGACTTAATTTTTGAGGACATGCAATATCTAAAATGGAGATCATGAATAAGAATAAATAAATTTTAAAAAATAAAAATAATAATCCTAATAAGAAAACATTTGGACCATTAGTTTTCATTGTTTTTAGATGGAACACCTACTTGCATCCATTTTTAAGATGGATGCTTTATACTTTTTAGACAGCATATGTAGAAATGTGGTCCAGCCCGCATGAAACAATTTTCTATTAGAAAATTTTTGAAGGGACAAAGTGTGATAAGGAGATCATTCTAGTTTAGCATCTTTCAATTCAATGGGCTCAAGCTTTTCTTTGCAGCAAGGATTACCCCAAATAGTTTTTTTCCACCAATTTGGGGGATTTGTTGTTTCACAAGCAAGTCAAAATCATCAAATCCTCAATATGGATACCCCCTCCTAGCGGCTGGCTAAAGCTTAATTTCGATAGAAGTGTGAGACAAGAAACTTCAAAAGCCGGATTTGGGGGCTTACTCAGGGATAGTGAAGGCCTATATATTTCTTTTTATTTTAGGGAGTTGCCTATCTATGACATCAATGAGGTTGAGCTAAGAGCGGTCAAGTCGGCTTTCAGCGGATCATGGACAAGTCATCATTGTAGGGGATTTAGCTAATGTTATTCAATGGTGTTCTCAACCCTCATTAATCCTTTGAAAATGGACCTCAATTATGGATGAAATATGTCTAGCTTTAGCTTCTAAGGAAGTTCGGTTCCTTCATATTAATCGTGAGGAAAATAACAATACTGAAGCTTTAGCAAAATTAGGTTCTTCATAGTTCTATTTTCTCTTTCCTTTGTTCTCTTTTCTCTTCTCCTTTCTTCCTCTCTTTCTCTTTCTTTTTCTCTTCTTTCACTCCTCTGTTTTTTTCTTTTTATTCTTGTAATATCTCATTTTCTCAATGAAAGCTTACTGTTAACATTTTAAAAAAAATTCCATTAAATATTTGGGCTTTTCACAATGTTGTCCGGTATCCATAATACCGGTCAGGATCAAGGCATTGCAGAAATAACAGGCATGTCCAACATTGTTATTGTCAGATAAGATGGTAACTTAAACAAAAAAAAAAAAAACAGGGGGGGAGAAGGGGTAGTCCTCATAATTTATAAAAAAAATGACATCAAATGACAATAAAGGCCCCCAAACCACCTCCGTATAT
Source organism: Amborella trichopoda (assembly GCF_054954075.1). Lineage (NCBI taxonomy): Eukaryota > Viridiplantae > Streptophyta > Magnoliopsida > Amborellales > Amborellaceae > Amborella > Amborella trichopoda. The sequence continues at coordinate 30,636,333 of NC_142343.1, forward strand.
AAATCGCTCTTCTTTAAAAGCTTTTGTAATGAGAAAAAGGGAAAAACTTCATAGCCCCCCTAAATATAAGGTAATTTTAAAAAATATTACTTTCCATTTTGGACGCAAACTGTCTTGGTGTAACTTACTTATTTTGATCGTTTAAAGTTGCAACCTTATGTAAACTATACCTTCTTTTAATAACTTCATGTAAATTGCCAAAAGTAAATTGGCTTTAGTCCTCATCATACTTAGCAAAATAATATGTAAGATCAAATTTTCCATTCTTTTTAAGAGTGGACTACTTAAGATGGGGTTTGGTGGATTTACACTGATATCGATCAAGTGGATGAAATAAAAGACAAAGTAGGATGAGATAAATGGTGGTTAGGCATTCACATCCTAAACAATTTAATGGAGGAATCTTGACATCACAACAAGCCAACTTGTAGACCTACACGTAATAGCTAGTGATCTAATGTAATGGTTGTATCACAATATCATGCAATTACACTTTTAGAAAACCATATTTGTCGTATTTGTGTGACCCAAAATTTTGCATGCACACTCTTTTTATCTCAATAATCAGTTCAAAAAAAAAAAAAGTTCGATTTGAACCTTAGATATGGTCAAAATGAATCCCCTCCAAAAACGAATCTAGACTGTTCATTAGGTGAATTTTAAGATCTTAGCCTTTACAAACTCAAAATAATTTTTTTATTTTCTAACATTGTTCATCTAATGATAATAAAGCCATCTAATAAAGCTTACTGTTAACATTTTAAAAAATTTCCATTAAATATTTGGGCTTTTCACAATGTTGTCCGGTATCCATAATACCGGTCAGGATCAAGGCATTGCAGAAATAACAGGCATGTCCAACATTGTTATTGTCAGATAAGATGGTAACTTAAACAAAAAAAAAAAAACAGGGGGGGAGAAGGGGTAGTCCTCATAATTTATAAGAAAAATGACATCAAATGACAATAAAGGCCCCCAAACCACCTCCGTATATAAATCGCTCTTCTTTAAAAGCTTTTGTAATGAGAAAAAAGGGAAAAACTTCATAGCCCCCCTAAATATAAGGTAATTTTAAAAAATATTACTTTCCATTTTGGACGCAAACTGTCTTGGTGTAACTTACTTATTTTGATCGTTTAAAGTTGCAACCTTATGTAAACTATACCTTCTTTTAATAACTTCATGTAAATTGCCAAAAGTAAATTGGCTTTAGTCCTCATCATACTTAGCAAAATAATATGTAAGATCAAATTTTCCATTCTTTTTAAGAGTGGACTACTTAAGATGGGGTTTGGTGGATTTACACTGATGTCGATCAAGTGGATGAAATAAAAGACAAAGTAGGATGAGATAACTGGTGGTTAGGCATTCACATCCTAAACAATTTAATGGAGGAATCTTGACATCACAACAAGCCAACTTGTAGACCTACACGTAATAGCTAGTGATCTAATGTAATGGTTGTATCACAATATCATGCAATTACACTTTTAGAAAACCATGTTTGTCGTATTTGTGTGACCCAAAATTTTGTATGCACACTCTTTTTATCTCAATAATCAATCCAAAAAAAAAAAAAGTTCGATTTGAACCTTAGATATGGTCAAAATGAATCCCCTCCAAAAACGAATCTAGACTGTTCATTAGGTGAATTTTAAGATCTTAGCCTTTACAAACTCAAAATAATTTTTTTATTTTCTAACATTGTTCATCTAATGATAATAAAGCCATCTAATAAAGCTTACTGTTAACATTTTTAAAAAAATTCCATTAAATATTTGGGCTTTTCACAATGTTGTCCGGTATCCATAATACCGGTCAGGATCAAGGCATTGCAGAAATAACAGGCATGTCCAACATTGTTATCGTCAGATAAGATGGTAACTTAAACAAAAAAAAAAAACCAGGGGGGAGAAGGGGTAGTCCTCATAATTTATAAGAAAAATGACATCAAATGACAATAAAGGCCCCCAAACCACCTCCGTATATAAATCGCTCTTCTTTAAAAGCTTTTGTAATGAGAAAAAAGGGAAAAACTTCATAGCCCCCCTAAATATAAGGTAATTTTAAAAAATATTACTTTCCATTTTGGACGCAAACTGTCTTGGTGTAACTTACTTATTTTGATCGTTTAAAGTTGCAACCTTATGTAAACTATACCTTCTTTTAATAACTTCATGTAAATTGCCAAAAGTAAATTGGCTTTAGTCCTCATCATACTTAGCAAAATAATATGTAAGATCAAATTTTCCATTCTTTTTAAGAGTGGACTACTTAAGATGGGGTTTGGTGGATTTACACTGATATCGATCAAGTGGATGAAATAAAAGACAAAGTAGGATGAGATAAATGGTGGTTAGGCATTCACATCCTAAACAATTTAATGGAGGAATCTTGACATCACAACAAGCCAACTTGTAGACCTACACGTAATAGCTAGTGATCTAATGTAATGGTTGTATCACAATATCATGCAATTACACTTTTAGAAAACCATATTTGTCGTATTTGTGTGACCCAAAATTTTGCATGCACACTCTTTTTATCTCAATAATCAGTCCAAAAAAAAAAAAAGTTCGATTTGAACCTTAGATATGGTCAAAATGAATCCCCTCCAAAAACGAATCTAGACTGTTCATTAGGTGAATTTTAAGATCTTAGCCTTTACAAACTCAAAATAATTTTTTTATTTTCTAACATTGTTCATCTAATGATAATAAAGCCATCTAATAAAGCTTACTGTTAACATTTTAAAAAAATTCCATTAAATATTTGGGCTTTTCACAATGTTGTCCGGTATCCATAATACCGGTCAGGATCAAGGCATTGCAGAAATAACAGGCATGTCCAACATTGTTATTGTCAGATAAGATGGTAACTTAAACAAAAAAAAAAAAACAGGGGGGGAGAAGGGGTAGTCCTCATAATTTATAAGAAAAATGACATCAAATGACAATAAAGGCCCCCAAACCACCTCCGTATATAAATCGCTCTTCTTTAAAAGCTTTTGTAATGAGAAAAAAGGGAAAAACTTCATAGCCCCCCTAAATATAAGGTAATTTTAAAAAATATTACTTTCCATTTTGGACGCAAACTGTCTTGGTGTAACTTACTTATTTTGATCGTTTAAAGTTGCAACCTTATGTAAACTATACCTTCTTTTAATAACTTCATGTAAATTGCCAAAAGTAAATTGGCTTTAGTCCTCATCATACTTAGCAAAATAATATGTAAGATCAAATTTTCCATTCTTTTTAAGAGTGGACTACTTAAGATGGGGTTTGGTGGATTTACACTGATGTCGATCAAGTGGATGAAATAAAAGACAAAGTAGGATGAGATAACTGGTGGTTAGGCATTCACATCCTAAACAATTTAATGGAGGAATCTTGACATCACAACAAGCCAACTTGTAGACCTACACGTAATAGCTAGTGATCTAATGTAATGGTTGTATCACAATATCATGCAATTACACTTTTAGAAAACCATGTTTGTCGTATTTGTGTGACCCAAAATTTTGTATGCACACTCTTTTTATCTCAATAATCAATCCAAAAAAAAAAAAAGTTCGATTTGAACCTTAGATATGGTCAAAATGAATCCCCTCCAAAAACGAATCTAGACTGTTCATTAGGTGAATTTTAAGATCTTAGCCTTTACAAACTCAAAATAATTTTTTTATTTTCTAACATTGTTCATCTAATGATAATAAAGCCATCTAATAAAGCTTACTGTTAACATTTTTAAAAAAATTCCATTAAATATTTGGGCTTTTCACAATGTTGTCCGGTATCCATAATACCGGTCAGGATCAAGGCATTGCAGAAATAACAGGCATGTCCAACATTGTTATCGTCAGATAAGATGGTAACTTAAACAAAAAAAAAAAACCAGGGGGGAGAAGGGGTAGTCCTCATAATTTATAAGAAAAATGACATCAAATGACAATAAAGGCCCCCAAACCACCTCCGTATATAAATCGCTCTTCTTTAAAAGCTTTTGTAATGAGAAAAAAGGGAAAAACTTCATAGCCCCCCTAAATATAAGGTAATTTTAAAAAATATTACTTTCCATTTTGGACGCAAACTGTCTTGGTGTAACTTACTTATTTTGATCGTTTAAAGTTGCAACCTTATGTAAACTATACCTTCTTTTAATAACTTCATGTAAATTGCCAAAAGTAAATTGGCTTTAGTCCTCATCATACTTAGCAAAATAATATGTAAGATCAAATTTTCCATTCTTTTTAAGAGTGGACTACTTAAGATGGGGTTTGGTGGATTTACACTGATATCGATCAAGTGGATGAAATAAAAGACAAAGTAGGATGAGATAAATGGTGGTTAGGCATTCACATCCTAAACAATTTAATGGAGGAATCTTGACATCACAACAAGCCAACTTGTAGACCTACACGTAATAGCTAGTGATCTAATGTAATGGTTGTATCACAATATCATGCAATTACACTTTTAGAAAACCATATTTGTCGTATTTGTGTGACCCAAAATTTTGCATGCACACTCTTTTTATCTCAATAATCAGTCCAAAAAAAAAAAAAGTTCGATTTGAACCTTAGATATGGTCAAAATGAATCCCCTCCAAAAACGAATCTAGACTGTTCATTAGGTGAATTTTAAGATCTTAGCCTTTACAAACTCAAAATAATTTTTTTATTTTCTAACATTGTTCATCTAATGATAATAAAGCCATCTAATAAAGCTTACTGTTAACATTTTAAAAAAATTCCATTAAATATTTGGGCTTTTCACAATGTTGTCCGGTATCCATAATACCGGTCAGGATCAAGGCATTGCAGAAATAACAGGCATGTCCAACATTGTTATTGTCAGATAAGATGGTAACTTAAACAAAAAAAAAAAAACAGGGGGGGAGAAGGGGTAGTCCTCATAATTTATAAGAAAAATGACATCAAATGACAATAAAGGCCCCCAAACCACCTCCGTATATAAATCGCTCTTCTTTAAAAGCTTTTGTAATGAGAAAAAAGGGAAAAACTTCATAGCCCCCCTAAATATAAGGTAATTTTAAAAAATATTACTTTCCATTTTGGACGCAAACTGTCTTGGTGTAACTTACTTATTTTGATCGTTTAAAGTTGCAACCTTATGTAAACTATACCTTCTTTTAATAACTTCATGTAAATTGCCAAAAGTAAATTGGCTTTAGTCCTCATCATACTTAGCAAAATAATATGTAAGATCAAATTTTCCATTCTTTTTAAGAGTGGACTACTTAAGATGGGGTTTGGTGGATTTACACTGATGTCGATCAAGTGGATGAAATAAAAGACAAAGTAGGATGAGATAACTGGTGGTTAGGCATTCACATCCTAAACAATTTAATGGAGGAATCTTGACATCACAACAAGCCAACTTGTAGACCTACACGTAATAGCTAGTGATCTAATGTAATGGTTGTATCACAATATCATGCAATTACACTTTTAGAAAACCATGTTTGTCGTATTTGTGTGACCCAAAATTTTGTATGCACACTCTTTTTATCTCAATAATCAATCCAAAAAAAAAAAAAGTTCGATTTGAACCTTAGATATGGTCAAAATGAATCCCCTCCAAAAACGAATCTAGACTGTTCATTAGGTGAATTTTAAGATCTTAGCCTTTACAAACTCAAAATAATTTTTTTATTTTCTAACATTGTTCATCTAATGATAATAAAGCCATCTAATAAAGCTTACTGTTAACATTTTTAAAAAAATTCCATTAAATATTTGGGCTTTTCACAATGTTGTCCGGTATCCATAATACCGGTCAGGATCAAGGCATTGCAGAAATAACAGGCATGTCCAACATTGTTATCGTCAGATAAGATGGTAACTTAAACAAAAAAAAAAAACCAGGGGGGAGAAGGGGTAGTCCTCATAATTTATAAGAAAAATGACATCAAATGACAATAAAGGCCCCCAAACCACCTCCGTATATAAATCGCTCTTCTTTAAAAGCTTTTGTAATGAGAAAAAAGGGAAAAACTTCATAGCCCCCCTAAATATAAGGTAATTTTAAAAAATATTACTTTCCATTTTGGACGCAAACTGTCTTGGTGTAACTTACTTATTTTGATCGTTTAAAGTTGCAACCTTATGTAAACTATACCTTCTTTTAATAACTTCATGTAAATTGCCAAAAGTAAATTGGCTTTAGTCCTCATCATACTCAGCAAAATAATATGTAAGATCAAATTTTCCATTCTTTTTAAGAGTGGACTACTTAAGATGGGGTTTGGTGGATTTACACTGATATCGATCAAGTGGATGAAATAAAAGACAAAGTAGGATGAGATAAATGGTGGTTAGGCATTCACATCCTAAACAATTTAATGGAGGAATCTTGACATCACAACAAGCCAACTTGTAGACCTACACGTAATAGGTAGTGATCTAATGTAATGGTTGTATCACAATATCATGCAATTACACTTTTAGAAAACCATGTTTGTCGTATTTGTGTGACCCAAAATTTTGCATGCACACTTTTTTTATCTCAATAATCAGTCCAAAAAAAAAAAAGTTCGATTTGAACCTTAGATATGGTCAAAATGAATCCCCTCCAAAAATGAATCTAGACTGTTCATTAGGTGAATTTTAAGATCTTAGCCTTTACAAACTCAAAATAATTTTTTTATTTTCTAACATTGTTCATCTAATGATAATAAAGCCATCTAAATAAACCGGAAAAGAAAAAAATCCTTATAAGGCTTAGATTTAAGCAGCTTATCCAAATAGACGGTCTATGTTAATTTGGCTAAAAAAATACTTTTGAAGTTGTGTTTTTAATTATTATTATTATTTTATTATTTATTAGAATGAAAAGAGTCTATATTTTAAATTTTGGATTAAATAAATGGCCCTAACATGGGCTTTGAAGATTGTTGTATTATATTACTATACAACCGTTGCATGAAATCCTTGCCCAAACTTAATGGGCCGCAATCTCATACAACCGTTGTATCATAATATAATGCAGCCACAATTTTAGAAAACCATGTTTGTGGCATTTGTATGACTCAAAATTTTACACACACACTCTCATCATCTCAATAATCAATCCACAAAAAAAAAAAAAAAATTTCAATTTGAACCTTAGATATGGTCAAAATGAATCCCCTCCAAGAACGAATCAAGACCGTATATTAGGTAAATTTTAAGATCTTAGCCTTTACAAACTCAAAATAATTTTTTTCTTTTTTAATATTGTTCATCTAATGATAACAAAGCCATCTAAAACAATCGGAAAAGAAAAAAAATCCTTATATGGCCTCGGTCTAAGCACCTTATCAAAATAGACGGACTATGTTAATTTGGCTAAAAAATACTTTCGAGGTAGCGTTTTTAAATTTTTTTTTTTTTTTTTTGAGATTGTTTATTAGAATCAAAATAATACATATTTTAAAATTTGGATCAAACAAATGGCCTTAAAATGGGTTTGGAAGATTGTTGCATTATATTACCATACAACCATTGCATGAAATCATTGCCTCAACTAAATGGGCAGTGATCTAATGCAACGGTTGTATCATAATATAATGCAACCTCACTTTTAGAAAACTATGTTTGTGGTATTTGTATGATCCAAATTTTACATGCACACTCTCTTCATCTCAATAATCAATCCCAAAAAAAAAAAAATTGATTTGGGTTTAGTTACTTTATTCACCATGACTAACCATATAACCAAGCAGTCAACGATTAAAAATAAAAGATTAAAAATGACCAATTATATAATATCTTTTTATCATGTTTCGTTTTCTACAGGGAAAGTATCTACCTGAGTTCTACGCGACTGTGGACATATGGCGCAAGAATAAAATGAGACTTCACTGCTAGTGAGAATGCAGGAGACCATGTAGGGTACGTGAATTTATGAGTGGGAAAAAGTTTACATAAATGCCGAGTCTCCAAACAATCAAATTAGGGCGCACCACCAAAATTTCACTAGAAAATGTTGTTTTGATCATCGTAGCCTAGTTCGCCACTTGTCGGTTCTTATTTCGGCCGGTTTTGGCGATCTAGCAGAGTATTTTTTAAAAAAAATTCAAAAAAAATTATATAAAATTCCATAAATAAGAGATTTTGTTTGTAATATATGTTTAAAATGTTTTTCATCATTTTTGCCAAACTTGAAAATTGTTTTGGCCAATGTTTACATTTTCCCATCGTTTTTAGAAAATTTTAAAAATACCACTAATTCTTTAAAATTCATTTTTTTATTAATTTTCAACTTCATTTGGATGTGCTTTGTTTAATAATACTTTAAATATATTTTTCATATTTTATTGGATGTTATTTTGTATTTTTTTTTTTTAACACTTTTTTTACCGCTCGGGACTTGTCCAGTTAGGCCGGTTGAACTAGCTAGTTTACCGGTTAGGTCGGTTGAACAACTTTTGTCCCCATGTTTGCTTAACCGTTCCAGTTTGATTTTCCTACACTGATTTTGGTGCCCAAAGATTCTCAAATAGATCATTTCAACATGGATATGAGAAAAAAATGGATTTCAAGTCTTGGAAACTATGCATGTTGTAATGTATTTTTGGACTATCAATTTTCAAGATTTTGAAGTTTTCAGAGAACTGCTTGATCTACACTATTTTTTAAGCTTTAAATTGGATAATTATAAATAAAAATATATTTTAAAGCTTTCATAAAGATTTCCAATATTGAAACCTCATTTTTCGACGCTATTTGAAAATGCACTTTACTTTGTTTGTTTAGGGACTCGGCCTTATACAAATCGCACCCTTTAAAGATAGAGATGGATAAACAGTTCAGAGCATAGAATGTAGGTGTAGATCGCATGAATCTCTTTCTAGTTCCTATTTCAATAGGTACCAATTTAAGTGGAAGTTGAGATTCATACACACACAAACCCTTTTTCGTCATGCACACGTACCGCAATAGTGGGTATCAGCTTGCCGCACAAGAAAAAAAAATCTAATATGTATTTTCTTTATTTTGGAATGTTTTTTATGAGTAGTTTGTGTGCAAAAACAAAATTCAAACATTTTAGTTTTTGAAAAGGCCATAATAGAAATATTACTATTTATTTTTTAGAGAAGGATGCGATAAGATAGAAAAAATATATATTGCATGTAACAAGATAGGAAAGTATATATTGCACTATTGTATTGTCATTATATATACAATATATGAACCGTTACAAAATTAATGTGAGATACAATTATTTTCTCAAAGAGTTACTCTCTCTAAAATTCTTTAGCGGCAGCGACAAAGGCCTTACCTGTTAACACTTCATACATTCAAACGTTACTACTTATTGGTAGTAGCGTGAATCAATGTTCACAAAAACGGGTGGGTCAACCAGGGCCCACCCAAGTTACTCAGACCTACCCGGTCTGGTTAGCTTGGTTTTGGTGGTCAAGCTAAGGATCTTAAAAAAAGTTTTAAAGATAAAATTAAAAATTCTAAAAATAAGAAATTCATTTGTAATGTATTTTTTAATATTTTCTATCATTTTGGTAAATATTGAAAAGTGTTTTGGCCGTGAATACTTATTTTTACATTTTCTCCTTCTTTATATTTCTAGAGTACCTTAGGTCACCAATTGATTTCTCAAAATCTATTTTTTCATACTTTTTTTAACGTCATTTAGATGTGTTTTGTTTAAATTTTACTTTAAACATTTTTATATTTTGTAGGATATTTTGTTTATATTTTGTAACTCTTTTTGGCTCAGCCGGTACTTGCCCGGGTCGGCTGGTCTCGTGAATACATGTTTCCTAAGGGGTCATTTGGGTACCTTGAAATACATTGTCTCAGAAATATATTGCTAGCGTAATTATTACTGACGTAATTTATTACATGAAAATTGATTGTTATTGTTTGGGTAGTATTTTGATGCAATTTGGGTAATACATTACTACTTTTTGGCTATGTTAAGAAGAAATCAGGGAAATGCATTACCAATATTTTGGCTAGGAAATACTACATTACTTTTATCTATAGTAATGCGCTTTTTGTTGTACAAGTTTTTTTTTTTTTCCTTTGTTAAGATAAAATATCAATTTAAAGTACTTCATTTTGTAATATGTGAATGAACCAACCAGTAATTTTATCCCTTCTCTCTTTAATTATTTCATTAATAACTGAATAGCTTCATTATTTTTCAAAGAGAGAATATTGTCCTCATCACTACTTACTAATATGTGAAAAGCAATGTCGTCATTATTATACTAATGTGAGGCCATGGCGAATACATTTGACATTGACCTGCATAATAAATAACAAGGTTTGCAATAACACACATAATCCCGACACAATCATAAAATTCAAGAGTGAAAAACACAATGGATGAGTGTGTCCAACAGATTGAGTCTCTGTTTAATCCAATGTTATCAGATTCGCTTCAGAGTCTGCTTCAATTTGGTTTGAAAAATGAAACAATTTGGTACTTCGGCTGATTCGGGAAAGACTTTGGGTTTTTTATTTTTTAAAAATAAAAATTTTAAAATATTTTTTATAATTTTATATAAAAATAAAAAATTAAAAATTTAATAATAAATAAATTAATTACTACTTATATATTCAAGCCTCTTAACTTTTAAGAGAGAGAATAAATAAATTAACTACTTAAAAAGGGTTTAGTTAGAGGTGGCTACTTCATTCATTTTTATGGAAGATAGGCGAGTTTTGACTTCAAATTATCCACCTCATGCTCGACGATCCAAAGGGCGTGCCGGACGGGAATAGATTACCAGTCTTACTCGTAATCCCTTTCGCAGCTATTTTGGTGGAAAATCCAACACACAATTTTGAGCCATGTACGGTAAGCCTATTAGCATTTCACACTTGTGTTGTTGCGTACCCAAACAACAGAACATGTGAGATTCATGTAAATCCATTTCCTTAGATTGTCCGATACCCAAACAGCCCCTAAATTTAGGAAACTTTCTATGTTTGTTAACCACCCATATTTCTCGTATTTTTGGAAATCCTATTTCCGTGGAATTTGAATTCATAAAAATATAGGAAAGGTCATGTGGTTCCATGGGAGAGATAAGACTGTCAGCTCATGTGGTTCCATGGGAGAGCTAAGACATTCTAACTCCTCAATGAAAAAATAATTGGAATGCCTCGTATGGCTTATTCCTCCTTATTTTTTCTTTACTGGTTGAATTACGTGAGTTGCTCGTATGCAATTATTGGTAGCAAATTCATTAAATATTCAATGATCAAATAAATTTATTATTAAAAATTTGATCAATTATAAGTTATCTCTTAAATAATAATAAAATTTTAATTACTTATCATTTTTATGAAAATAAATTCTATTAAAACATTGGTTTCCTAAAATACTGATTTAAGAGACTATTTCTTTCTCTACTCTTCAAGTCTCTCATCTCTCTTAAAATCTCTTATTCTCTATCTCTCTCCTCCTCAATTTTTCTTACAATGTTGAGATCTCACTCCTGTGTGCACTCATATTCAGTTTCCCCCTCTCTCTAATTAAGATATAAAAATAATGTGGAGATATAGAAACAATATTGAGATCTCTCTTGTGTATACTCATACTCTCTCTCTTTCAAATTTAGTAACCCTCAAATAAGTGCTTATTCTATCTCTCTTCTCTAAAGTTAAGAATATGTCCTACAATCTTTATAAAATTAGGGTCCCTTGGTATTTTCACGACACGTGTCCACCCCATAACTCTGGCTTAATAACATAGAGTGTGTGTGTGCGCACGTGTGTGTATAACACATGTTTTACACATGATTAAAAAATATTGACTATCTAATAAAAGCACAAATTTTTTAGATAAAAAACATAAAGAATACATATATTTTTATGATTACAAACATAAAATAATGATATTTATGTGGAAAAAACTCACTAAAATTGTGAACTAGAGTAAAAATTTGTAATTATTTTAATTGCTTATAATTTTTGTTTCTTATTTTTTACTTCAAAGAGAACATCCGCAAAATAAGATAATGTATAATTTAATTCAAAATAGGTGCTTATGAAATTTTTTAAAAAATAATTACATACCTTGAGAAAAGCAAGGTTTCTCTTACCTTTTAAGATTAATGTGTTCCTCAATCTTCATAAAATGGGAAGAACACCTAAAAAAATACAAACATAAGTAATACAAAAAAAACAAATTACTACGACTTACCTTCAATACAGATTTTGTTAAGCTTCATTCAATGGTAAAAAATATCTGAAAATTACAAAATCCATGAGATAATATGAAAGAAAGGCAGGGGATTGCTTTACAATTATCATTGCATTAATAATTTATAATGTATAACTAACCAACCATAACATATTAAAAATTAAGATTAATAAAAAAAAAAAAAGATGAATGTTGTTCAATAACAATGACATCTACAAAAAAAAAAAAAAAAATTTCTTTTGCAACCAATAGATCATAATTCAATTACCAAGATAATTTGATACACTCAATAAGCAAAATCATAACCACAAATATGTCAGCCTTTGCTATATATTATATATATGCAAAGCCATTATAAATATTCTAATCACAATGAAAATTAATTTAGATGAACAAACACATAAACACAAAAACAAAGGTATTTAAATAAAATTTAAAGTTAACAAAACTGTACCAATATAACAAAACGATGCGCCTTTTAATCATTTGAAAATAGAGTCATCAATGCCGACGTTGATGGGGCATCATTGCGGATTGTTTGATGATTCATCCCCCCATTTAATGAAAATGCTATTCCAGGGTATGGCGTCTGTTTAAGGTAGTCTAGAGTCACTATTGGCCCGTGGATGTGCATGGTTCAATCTAAACCATTACGTCCACCGCAATACCAACCCTAAATCAAAATCAAAAGGACAAATTCGAAATTCGAAAGGATATTTGTCAAAATAATAAAGGGAGCCTCCTCTCACTCAATATAAATAGGAAAATTTGTCCAAAAAATGGGAAAGAGAATTTTTTCAGCATGTTGTTATGTACCTCTCCATCTAAATCTTTCTCTAAGAATTGTATTTCTTATCATTTTGATTTTCTAATTTTTATAGAGGAAAAAAAGAATCAATCATCTCTCTAATAATTATCTCTCCTATAAGAATTATATTTCTTATAATTTTGATTTTCTAATTTTTATAGAGGAAAAAAAGAATCAATTATCTCTCTAACAATTATCTCTACTATAATTTATATAACTCAAAAGGGCATTATTGGTTGTACATAACAGATTCATATGCATTACATGAAGACATGTAATAAGAATAATAGAAAGGAATATTAATAAAAAAAATTTAAAAGGAAATGTTAAAAACAAAAAAAATGAATAATTAGATAATGTTATAAGAATATGCGTCATAAAACCAAAATTTTACTTCATTTCTCCCCATTTTCCATTTCAATATGTTTCTCCTTGTAAATATTAGATTTTTCTAGACCCATTTTCCAAAGCCTTTGTTGTTGGAACATATCTTTCTAGGCCAATAAAATAAAGTAAGAATTATATATATATATATATATATATATATATATATATATATATATATATATATGGGGGAAAGCTTTCTATGTTTCCCCTACAACATAGAAGTTCTATGTTCCCCCTACCATCCAGCCGTCCATTTTTTATCAAGAAAGTCACTCACCGTTTGATCTTAGATCCGACATCTCAAAGTATTTTATTTTTAGTTTTTTAATAAAAAAAATTTCAATATAAAATTTGGTACATGCCATTCTCATTGCGGCGTACCTATAAAAAATATTAACAATAATTTTTCGATAAAAAATAACGACCAAAATATCCCTTGAATCTTTCAAGGGTATTTTGGTTATTTTATTTTATTGAAAATATTTTTTTATATATTTTTCGTTAGTGCAAGTTTAATATAGGAATGGACGTCCAAAATTTGGTGTCAAAAAAGTTTATAAAAAAAAAATTAAAAATAAAACAGTGTAGAGACTTGACATTGTGATTGGGACAATCTTAGACCTCCAGTCAAAAATGGAGGGGTGGATAAGGAAACATAGAACTTCTATGTTGTAGGGGGAACATAAAAAGCTTTCCTTATATATATATGAACTAATTTATATATAGATAAAAAACATACCCAGGATTGAGCTCAAGACTAGGTGGTCAGGTGATGGGATGCCGCAATATTACATCTTGAGTTTCATTCCTACTACGTGGTGGGGCCTCTTTCCTACTAAATTACAAAAAAAAAAAAAAATCGATAAAAGATATACCTCCTTTCGCACTTATATATTAAGAATAAAGATATGCATAGCACATTGTCGAAGTGGAAAAGGTTGAAAAGACTCGAAGGAGATGTTGGTTTAAAGAAGATAAAAAGAGGTGGTGAAAACCACAGTAGTATTGATATATCGCCATAGAAGAATTGAGAAACAATAGTAGTGATCCATAGCCATAGGCTGATAGATACGTTGAAAAAGTGATAGAACATTGAAATGTTTCGAAGAAAATGGAAAGATTGAAATGTTTTGAAGAAATGGAATGTGAGGATTTACAGATATCAACTATTTAGAATTATCAAATGTCTAAAGTTATCTACCTCTGTCTGGTTCACTTACTCTCTCCCAAAAACATGAAAATCGTTGTAGCACTCTTAAAATTCCTAGATATCTAACAGAGGATATCTCTTAGAATATCTCCTTATCTTTCTCATTCATTCTTTCCAAACCTATTTGGGAATCCTTATAACACCTAAGTAGACATAAATTATTTAATATCAAAATTGAAAAGCGTCTCTATCTATACTTAATCCATAAATTTAAGGAAAGGTAAACAATACAAAATAATTTATTTATTTCGTGCATAATATTTTTTTATTCAAGACAATGGATGTAATGTTTGCTTCTAAAAGAACATGATTGTTTTCTATTAATTTTCAAATAAAGTATGATTATTTTTAAAATATTGCTAATATTTTTCTATTATAATAAAATAGTGAAATATAAACTTAGCATAAGAGTGTTGGATACAAGAATAGCATAGATAAATTTATATTTAAAGCTACTGCTATGTATCAACTATAGCGATTGAAAAGCATTGACTATCTAATGGAAACATAAATTTTTTAGATAGAAACATATAAAAAATAAATTTTTTATCACTACAACCATATATATATATATATATATATATATATATATATATATATATATATATGTGTGTGTGTGTGTATGTGTGTGTGTGTATGTGTGTGTGTGGAAAACTCACTAATGTTGTGAGTAGAGTAAAAATTTGTAATCCTTTTCATTACTTATAATTTTTGTTTATTATTTTTTACTTCAAATAGAACGTCCAAAAAATAAGACCACGTACAAATTAATTTAAAGCAAATACTTTGAAATTTTAAAAAATAATAATTGCATATCTTGGGAAAAGCAAGGCTTCTCTTACCTTTAAAGATTAATGTGTTTCTCAATCTTCATAAAATAGGAAAAATACCTAAAAAAATACAAACAAAGATAATGCAAAAAATAAGTGAAAATAATTACTACAGCTTACTTTCAATATAAACACCTACAAAATACAAATAATACCTTAAAAAAATACAAACAAAGGTAATGCAATAAATAAATAAATAAAATTACTACGACTTACCTTCAATATAAACACCTAAAAAATAAAAACAAAGATGATAGAAAAATAAAATAAAAAGACTCACTATGACTTACCTTCAATATGGACTTTATTAAGTTTCATTGAACCCAAAAATTATTGCAATAGCGAAATTTAGACGTAGAAAAATAGGTACAAACATTTCTTTCTCTTCCCACAATTAAGCGCACAATACTAAATGAAATGTCCTTTTAGGGTTTTCTAACTTTTATAACATCAAAACCCTAACTAATGAGAGAAGAGATAGAGAGAGAATGGGGCATGCATGCATGCATTGAGGTTATCATATTTGGATGGGGAAACAAAAAGTTATACAATCTTAACTATGTATGCATATCTTTCTCTCTCTTAAATTTGAGTTGGGGACCAGTACCACTATTAGGAAGTTTGAACCAAAAAATAAGAGAACAAAAAATTGGGCGTGAGAGAGGTTATCATGCTTGGATATGGAGTCCATACTTTTCTAGCTCGAGTTCATCACCCACTAGGAGTAAAACACCTAGCCTTGGTTCGGGGCACTTAGAACCGGTCAATCTCAAAGTTCTAGTAACCATAGCAACCCAAGGAGTCCTTCATAATCATCCTTCAGTATGCACCCAATTGTGCAAACTTTTATGCAAACCTTAGTGACAAGGACTCCCTTCAAAATCATCCTTCAATGTGCACCCAATTTTGCAAGCTTTCTTGCAAAACTTAGTGACAAGGTAAGTCCAACCAGGCTCAACTGAATAACCTAGGTTCAAACTTTGGGGCAACCCAATCAATCAGTCCACATACCCCAAAATCAAGGACACTTGTCCATGTTAGGCAACTAGCCGATTAGCTAGGTGGTTCTAGTTCCAACCGCTCGGTAGTCAACATGGAAACACATATGAAGAACCATCAAGGCTCTTTAGAAGTGATGGGTTTCAATATGCCTACGTGCAAGACACCCTCAAATATTTTGAAGATTACCAAATGGTATTCGTTATGCCGTAATATAGAAACAAGTTAAGGAGACCTAGAGGCGCGCATCACTGCTTACTTACTTTTACGACTATCCTTGAAAGATAGTCTCAATCACCTAAGTAAACACCACCTCCTAATTGGGAATCATTTCAGAGTTCAAACAACCTAGGGACCACACTCACTTTGTACTCCATAGGACCACCAAATCATAGTCTAACCGTACAAAGTACTGCATAAAATCCTAAAAACTACCCAATACCCCAAACAAATCATCTTGGAGACCAATGAGCCTAGTAAATATCCTTTATTTACCCAGATAGCAATCTGATAACCAGAAACCTGAAGACCGATATCTTAAAGTCCTAACCTTGTAGACCCCTCAAAGTACATTCAAATTGGGCGAATTTTGATTTAGATCGTGGAGGAGATAACAATCTTTTCAATCCAACGTATACCGTTTGAAAGCTATGGTCAAAACAAATTTGTTTTAATCCTACATCGCCTACTGGGAATCGTATATGACACATAATACATCACCTAGCCCAAAAAATCCCTAAAAGACACAAAATGCATCTCATATCCCTTTTTGACCAATCAGCTTCAGTTTTGAGGGATAAACAGGTGGGAAGATTCTAAAAATACATTTTGGATATAGAGAACTATAAAAATTCATAATTCGGGTTCTTTTGGGGAAAGGAGGCCATTTCAAAACCACCATGAATCCAAAGCCATAAACCACACCAGTCTCCCAGCCCAGTTTTTCTTAGAAAACACCCTAGTAGAGCCCTAAGCCCATTGCAATCTAGGAACTCCAGTAAACCCTAGATCCAATCTAACCCTAAAAGATACTGCCAATTCAAGGCAAATCGAGAAGAAGAACATCCCTGTAAATTCCAGATCAACAACGTTGAGGGACATTCCTAAGCATCTAGTCCTCGAAGTTTGAGAAGAATTCCATATCAACAACCTTGAAGGAGAAAGGAGTAGAGACTTGCCCTTTTCATCTTATGCAAGACCCAACTCTAGGTGCCGGCCCTGAGAGGCACATTTATTTGCTACTTTTATTTTATTCCTTGGTATTTGTCCTTTGTATTTCAAGAACACTCTCAAAACTTACTCTTGTTTTCCTACTCTTTTTAAATGCTCTTTTCGGTTTTACACAAATCTAAATGAGAAAAAGTCTCATTTGAGACCAATTTTTCATATATCGGAATTTGATTGGACCCATCTTTATTGACTCTTTGATTGATTGAGTCTCTCACTGATCAGAATAGAGTGGACTTTCAGCAGTCTGTTTTGTCCAGATGTGTGTAAACACTCCTTCAAGTGATATTTTGATACACCTTATGGGGAGGTCCTGTTGGTGAGTATGGGGAACATGGGGCTCTCATGCATACTATTTTTTTTTTCTTTAATCTTTATCATAAATATTATGTTTAACACTAAATAAGTACCCTTCTGAGAGAGAGAAAGTGACACTATCTAATAGGCGATGTTTTTTAGAGTTTTTAGGTTTCAAAGCTAGTTTAGCAACCCACAGGTCCCAGGATCGAAATCGATTATTTGGTTTCCTGTGATTTGTATTTTATTTTAACGAACAATATCTCTCTGAAAATTCTTTTTTCTTCGATGTCAATTCTCTATTTACTCTGTTGAAATTTCTCTTCTCTGACATTGTTGATTTCATAAGCCATTTCCATTCGGTTGACAATTTTTCTCTCCTTAAGAAGAGAACCCAGTTAGATAAGCTTCTTGAATTAAAAACTAAGAGATTGTTGTTAATTGTGCCTTTTTCATTATCAAATTTGATGCTTTTGTAGTTGCTTGTTTTTTTAGTCTTGCCTAAGAGGTGAGTTATATATATATATATATATATCATTGTTAGCTTTAGAGTAGAGGATCGTACCATCACTCAATTTTCATCTCGTTGTTATCTTAAAACAACCTCACGAATTCATTGTTATCTCCATATGCCATTTTATGCTTAGATTGCATGTTGTTGTTCACGTTATGTTTATCTATTATACTAGGTTAACTCATTGTAATCGTTTGGTTGTGCCTTAGAAATCCAACTTTGGTATAGAATATCTCCAGTGAATATCAGTAAAATTCACTGAAATTTCAGTAAATTTCATTGCTTGTTCTTTACATGCTTTTATTGTTAACTATCTTGCAATCTTACACGACAACTCTGCTAAAAAGTTTATTCTTACCAGGGTCTTCCTTCTTCTTTTTTTTTAATTCTGATTGGCCAGAGTGTCCCTGCTTATTCACTCTCTAAATTTTGATGTTGAGAAAATAAATAAATATTTCTCTTTACCTAATATTAATTGTTTTCTTGTGAAAACATTTCGGCAATCTCAATCATCCGCAAAATACTTAGAAAGAGAGAGATATAACTATTGCTAAAATTTTAGATAAAGAGACAAAGAGACATATAAATGTTGCCAATAATTTAATTTTCTACTGCTACATATTTCTTTTTAATATTTTTGGACTATGATTTAGGAATATTTATACATATTCTATTTGCATAATAATTATCATTGCTTAGTATAATTATATTATGCTTTGGTCTCTTTAAGTAAGAAAATTTTCATGATCTTGATTTTGTGAATTCTTTTTTTTCTTTTTTCTTTTTTTTTTGTGATTATGCAATGCCATGTTTTTGTTGAAAATATCAAATAGCATTGTAGACTCTCTCTCTTGTGCTAAGACATATTTGTATTTAAAAATAATAATAATTGTTCTTATGCATGAGTTGACATAAAGTAGTTGTTGCCTTACTTTATTAATTTCTGTTGTATCACAGCAGTGCAAACATAAACTGTTCGAGAAAATTTTTCTTTGAGGTTGTAACTCACTGAGAGTCGGCAAACCTATTGATTTGACTAGCAGACAACCCTTTTTTAAACACAATTATTTTTTTTATTTTTTTTTTAACTTTTAGGTATTATCTAAAATAATTATAATAATAAAATGGCATTTAAGCTAGTCATGTCAGAACTATCTAAACTTGAAAAACTCAATGGGACAAATTTTTCTATGTGAAAAAGAAAAATTGGATATATTCTTTTTCAAGATAGGGTAGATTATGTTCAAGAAATAGAACCACCAGCTTTAGAGCCTAATTAATACCAATGGTCACACCAGAAGGCGACTTGAAAAATGGTTAAAAGATGACAAAGTAACTAGAACTACTATGTTGAGTTTTATGGAAGATGATTTGATTAGAGTTTTTGAGGATCACACCACCTCTCAAAGTATGATGGGTGCCTTATCTGAAAAGTATGGGATCACTTTTGAAACTCATGTGCATTTGTTGTTAGAAATATACAATTCTTGCAGAATGAAAGAATCAGACTAAGTAACCGAGCAAGTCAATAAAATGACAATGCTCGCAAAGGACCTTGCTGCAACTGGGAATACAGTTCTCTACCGCATGCAAGTGTCCATAATCCTTAACATCTCCGTTCATCTTGGGAGTCTGTTGTAATTACATTGAACCATTCTGCACAAAGGATAACCATGTTAAATCTTCCCATGCATCATAATAGTGAAGCTGAGACAAGAATGATGAAGAAGTCAAATGAGCTCCACTTGACCCAAAGATTATCTTCTCAGATCCCCAAGAAACCTTTCAATAATCAGAAAAATAATAGGTATAAGGGAAAGGGGAGAAATTTTAAAATTAAAAGAATAAAGTTGAGAAGACATGTTTTTATTGTAAGGAAATTGGGCACATTAAGTTTAATTGTTCTAAGCTAAAAAATAAAAGTAAGAACCAGAATAACAACCATGTTCGAAATAATCAAAATAAAATAAAGAACTTGATATGTGTAGTCCTATAATCAATAGTTGCCGACCATGACCTAAGAAATTGGTTGGTCGACTCAATCTCCACTCAACATGTCTCGAGGACCAAGGATGGAATCACGGAATTGAAGGAGATTGCAACCGGTAACCAGTGGATTTACATGGGAAATGAGACATATTGTGATGTACTAGGTGTTGGTACTTTCAAGTTGTGTTTAGGAGAAACAAATCTCTTATTGACTGATACACTGTATGTGTCCAAAATGAGGCGCAATCTGATTTATGTCCCTAAGCCTGACGACAAGGGTTATGAAATAAGGTTCAGATCTGGTCGGGTCACCATTGGGAAGCATTCTAGAGCATTGGTATATGGTATTAAAGTTGACAATTTGTATCGACTGAATATTAATGAAAGTTTATCATTTTCTGGTTATTTTGATGCTCTTTTGATGCTTTTATGTATATGGATGATCCATATTTATGGCACTTAAGATTATGACATATAAATAAAGACAATATAAATCAAATGGTTAAAAGATGTTTGCTCCCCAATTTAGGAAAAATCGTCTTCAAAACATGCGCGCCATGTATTTCTGGTAAATTAACTAAGAGCCATTTCCTTAAAGAGAAAGGTCTAGTGGACTACTTAGTAACTCATTAAATGAAAAAACACATAGAGGTATGGAATATTTCATGACAGTTATAAATGATTATTCACGTTATGGATATGTATACCTAATTAGTAAAAAATCAGATGCATTATAAACTTTTAAATAATATAAAGCTGATGTCTAAAAGCAGTTAGGTAGACATATTAAAATGCTTCGAATAGATAGGGGAGGTGAATATTGCTCGGCCTTATTTATTGAATTTTGTAAAGAGCATGGTATAATTCACCAAACAACCATGTCATACATACTATAACAAAATGGTGTAGCTGAAAGGAGAAATAGAACTCTAATGGACATGATTAGGTCCATGATGAGCCATTCAAATTTATCACCTCATTTTTTGGGTGAGCCTCTAAACACTGCAATGTATATTATTAATCGTGTTCCAACTAAATACATAAACTTGACCCCATATGAATTATGGACAGATAAGAAGCCTGACCTTACTATCTTGAAAGTTTAGGGTTCTTGGGTACATGTGCTTATACCATCATAAAATAGAGATTAATTACAAAGTTAAACTATAAAATGCTCTTTTATATATTATTCCGAAAATTTTAAAAGGCATAGATTCTATAACCATGATACTAGATCATTACTAGAGAGTTGTGATGCTCATTTCTTAGAAAATATAGACGATGAAAATATTTTAAATAAACCTATTAACTTACATGAAATTGATAAAGATAAGGGTCTGAAAGACCCTGTTTTTCAGACTCTCTCTACATTTGGTGAGAATGATTCAATTGAATCAAGTATACCAGACAGGCCTAAAAGAACTAGAGTCTCACCTACGACTTTAGAAGAATTTTATGTATTTATGAATGAAGATAATTATTCTTCAATGAGTTAAAATACAATAGATGAACCTCGAAACTACAGTGAAGCTATTAGCTCACATGACTCAACTGACTAGACTCAAGCTATGAATAATGAACTTGATTCTATTAAAATAAATCAAGTTTGGTTGCAAATGAGTCCTAAAGAAAAAACGTAATGCAAATGGATCCATTGATAAATATAAAGCTAAGTTGGTAGCTAAAGGATTTACCCAAAGGGAGGGCATAGATTATGTAGTGATTTATTATCTTGTAGCAAAATTTCATCTATTAGGATCATCCTAGCATTAGTTGCATATTATGATCTAGAATTATTTCAAATGGATGTCAAAACAGCTTTCTTAAATGGGGAACTAATATATATATATATATATATATATATATATATATATATGAAACAACCAGAAGGGTATGTAATTAAAGGCCAAGAAGACAAAGTATATAAACTTAAGAAATTTTTATATGGTCTAAAATAGTATTTTAGACAATGGTATTTTACTTTTCATAATGCAATTACTGAAATTGGTTATATAACTAATATGTTAGACCATTGTGTATATGTCCAGAATAGTGGGAGAAATTTTGTTATATTGTCATTATATGTAGATGATATTTAGATAGCCGGTAATGATATTGACATGATTAACCATACCAAATCATGGTTAAATTCTCATTTTGAGATGAAAGATATGGGAGAAGGCTCATATGTATTAGGCATTAAGATAACAAGATATAGAAGTTCGAGACTTCTATGTTTATCATAATAAAATTATTTAGAAAGTATTTTTAAGAGATTTAAGATGGAAAATTGCAAGCCCATAGATACACAAGTTTGTAAAAGCTTAAAATTGTCAAAAAAAATGTATCCATTAAATAATAGTGACAAAGCTGAAATGGAAAGAATTACATATCCTCAAGTTGTATGATGCATAAATTATGTCATGTTGTGTATAAGATCCGATTTAAGTCATGCATATGGTCTTATAAGTAGATTTAAGAGTAATCTTGAGATAGCTTATTGGCAAGCCGTAAAAATGATACTTATATATATTTAGAAAACTAAAAATTACAAGTTGTGTTTCCAAGCTGACAACTTAGAGGTTACTAGGTACTCTGATGCAAATTTTGCAGGAGACCTAAATGATAGAAAATCAACCTCAGGATTTGTATTACTCTTTGGAGATGGATGTGTTTCTTGGTCTAACAAGAAACAAGGTTGTGTAGCTCGGTATACTGTGGATGCCGAGTATATTACGTGTAGCATTGCTATAACTTATGCCGTCTAGATTAAATGCTTGATTTGAAGCTGAATATAGCTGACGGACTTGTTCATTTTTTTTGTGATAATCAAGCTGCTATTTCATCAATTAGAAATGAACCTTATAGTTCCAAGGGTAAGCACATTAAAATTAATTGTCATTATATTTATGATATTATTGAAAGGAATGAAATAATTGTAAGTTATTTGCCATCTTCATATATGATTGCAGACCCTTTGACAAAAAGATTGAGTGCAGAAATATTATCAAAGCATGTAGCTTTGATGGGACTTAAAATATTTAAGTCGAGAATCCCAAATGGGATATTTGTTTTGATGTCTTGATCATGAGAGGAAAAGCCACATTGGTGTAAAAAACTTCATGACATGACTTTGGATGTTTTTTTTTGTTATGAGATGTATAACCGCACTAGCGTGAAAAGCCTCTTGACAAGGATATGCTCGTTAAGTGGTATTATATCAATATATCTAGCCCTCATGACCAAGTGGGAGATGTTGGTACGTATAGGTGGCCATGGGGCCCCTACACATGCTATTTTTTTTCTCTTTAATCTTTATCATAAATATTATGTTTATCACTAAATAGGGGCCTTTCTTAGAGAGAGTAAGAGCCCTTCTTAGAGAGAGAAAGTGCAGTTATCTAACAGGTAGAAAATAACCATCCACATCTTAAGATTACAAGGCCACGTTTCTCAGAGTTTTAAAGAAAAAGCCGAACGTTTTGGCGAACGGCCTCTTCCATCCTCTATAACTAGGCCTTGCATAGCCATGGAGGGGAAAATCATAGAGAAGTTTTGAGTTCTCATTGTTCTGGAAAATCCTCCACTCGATGATACTCAGTCTCACGACATTGCCCCTAATCCTGGAATTTAGAGATCCATCTCTTCCCTCATAATCCAACAGGTCCTCTATTGTGATATCGTGAATTTGTGAAAGACAACCCCCATGCAATCTTGTATAAACTATTCCAAAAGTTTGAATCTTTAAATAAGACTTTTGCACAGGTTTGCAATATATGTCCAAAATACATGTATACGCTATCGAATAGGCTACATGTACAAAAATTTGGTTTCTAAAAAATACTTCTACCAAGTCTATCGAAAAGAGGAGCTAAGGTGCAATTAGGGGTGGTAATGGGTCGGGTATGGGTTCGGCCCGACTAGATCCGGATTCAGACCTGAATGTATTCGAGTTCAAGTTTTGGACCTGGACCAAATCCGTTGGGTCCAAAAGTTGGACCCATACCCCTACCCATCGGGTCCCAGGTCTGGTCGAGTCCATTGCCACCCCCACTATGAGTTTCTTTTTTTTTTTTTGGCCATTTATTTACCATCATGTATCCAAATTATTGGCAACAAAGTCACAACCCACTATTAAGTTAAAGATGATTATGAAATCTTATTGTATACAATCCTTAATACACCCAAACGAATAAAACTTGAAATATTTTATCTCCAACAGTTTACGGGTACAAGTCGGGTCCAACTGAACCCAGACTCGGACCTGAACAGTGTTTGGGTCAAGATTTTAGATCTGGACCTAACCTGCGGGGTCCAAATGTTGGACCCATACCTGGACCATTCTGGTAAACCTGGCAGGTCCCAGGTCCGGTCTAAGTCCTTTGCCACCCCTAGGTGCAATTCGCTCCCGCGGGACCATAATATGAAACCTTCTCATGCCTTTAAGCCTATTTTCCGTTTTATTTATGGTTTTGGACCCTTTATCTTTGTCGGATTCACCGCTCGCTTAATTTTGGCCAGTAGAAAACACATAAATCATTTAGACATAAAATTTGTTGCTAAAAATAGTTCTCGAAGTATGCTATCAGTTTAAATTTCCATTAGCATGATGCACTTGAAAAACCACCAACTATTTTTAAAATGGGTTGGGGCATGTAATCCTACTGATCAGCCAAAAAACAATACACCACCAGAGGCCCATGTGCATTTTTTTATGGTGCTGCAGCCCATCATAGCGCTTGTGCATGTGTGCATACCAAAAAAAGAACCAAAACCGGACCCTTCAAATAATGAGAGAGAGAGACGGAAAATTCCCTTCCATACCAGGAGAGTAGTGAAATAAAACAGATTTATCAATTGGAGAATTTGGACCGTATTTCTACATATGCGGTCAAGAAGTTAAAGCATCCATCTTAAAGATGGATGCAAATATGTGATCTATATAAAAGCAATTGAAATTAACGGTCTAAATATTTTTTTAATAGAATTATTATTTTTATTTTTTAAATTTGTTTATTTTTTCATATTTATGATCTCCAAGCTAAAGATTATATATCCTTAAAAAATAAGTCAAAAAATCCCTCTCAAAAATACATTTATTAAGGGGCCCATATTTCTACATGTGCAAGCTTGGCCCTCATGCTAACCGCCTCCTTATCAATTTATCTTTCTATCTATGTCACTAACCCGTACATTTTTAAGTAGCCATTAAGTGGAAATATTCATACAATGAAATTTTTTGGTGAGTAAGCTAAATGATGTGTTTGTGTTTTTTTTCGAAGGTTTTATGAATCACACAAAAAATATTAAAGAAATCTTAAATCACACTATTAATCCCCAAAAAAAAATTTGTTGACACCTTTCCAAGTCAAAATAATAATTGTTTGAACCAAAATACCCCGACTTTTAAATTTAAGTTTTCTTTCTTACCTAACAAGTGGGTTCAATACTAAAATTGCAGGAACAGATTTGAGAGAAAAACTGTGGACAAGAGAGAGAAAATTGGATTAAAAAGAGAACCAATTTTTTTTACTTAAGGGTTGGGTGAAAATAATAATAATAATAATAATAATTCTAAGGTGAGTAGTGTGGTTTAAGAAATACTGGGGGAGGCATGCTTAGAAAGTTAGATCAAGAGGGATCATTATAATTTTCCATTAGTTTTTTGGATCCATGGTGTTTGACCATTTCCGTATATCCTTTCATTTCTCCAACGTTGTCATAAGTGTGTTGTGCACGAGAAATATACATACACATGCAACCAGTGTTTAAAAGATCATAACCAATGGTTTAAAAAACGGATCGGTGACCTGGATCGGGCTTCCAAAAAACCGATCCGGATCGGCGAATCGGTGATCTTGATCGAGAATCGGGTGAATTGGTCAGAATAAAGCTTAAAAAAAAGTCGAAAAAATTGTTAAAATTCATTATAAATATTGTTTTTTAGGAATTCAATAAAAAATGAGGGTACTCCATTAAGAATTTTCATGTTTTTGAATGAATATGCGAATATTGATATGTTCTTTCCCTGCATGAACCACCATTCAGCATTTAATTTACAGTATTTCGTGCTCATCCCTACACTGTTGCTGTTAGGACTCGATATGTGAATAATATGGCTGGGATAGGGTGGCCTCATAATCATCATCTCTCTCATTTTCTCTTTGAATATATGGATTAAAAAAAAAAAAAACAAATTTTCAAAAAAATCGATCATGGATTAAAAAAAAAATCACAAATTTTCAAAAAATTCTATCATGGATTACAAAAAAAAATTCGATCATGGATTAAAAAAACAAAATCACAAATTTTCAAAAAATTCAATCATGGATTACATAAAATTCGATCATGGATTACATAAAATTCGATTATGGATTACATAAAATTCGATCATGGATTACAAAAAAAAACAAACAAAAAAAAACAAAAAATTCAATCGTGGATTACAAAAAAAGAAAAAAACAGTTCGATCATGGATTACAAAAAATTCAATCATGGATTACAAAAAACTCTATCATGGGTTACAAAAAAAGCAAAAAACAAAAAATTCAATCATGGATTACAAAAAAAAAAACAAACATTTCGATCATGGATTACAAAAAAAAAACAAACATTTCGATCATGTATTACAAAACATTCGATCATGGATTACAAAAAATTCTATCATGGGTTACAAAAAAAAAAAAAAAAACAAAAAAAGCGATCATGGATTACAAGAAAAGAAAACAAACATTTCGATCATGGATTACAAAAAATTCTATTATGGGTTACAAAAAACCAAAAAATTCGATCATGGATTACAAAAAAGCAAAAACAATTCGATCATGGATTACAAAAAAATCGATCAAGTATTACAAAAAAATCTATCATGGATTACAAAAAAAAAAAAAAAAAAAAAAAAAAAAAAAAAAAAAAAAAAAAATCCGTACGGACTCGCCGATTCACTGTTCGGACTCGCCGATTCCCTACAGTGAATCGGCGAGTCACTGTTCGGAATCGTCCGGTTCTCTCTAAAACCGGACGATTTCCGATTTTTTAACCGATCCGGTCCCTTTTCGCGAATTCCGAGTCGAACCGGACGAGTCCGGTTCGACTCGGCGTTTTTTAAAACGCTGATCATAACGATTGGTTGAATTCATCACTGACTGATTTCTAGTTGGATGGGTCGGTTCTGATCTGTATTGCCTGGTTCCACTTAAAAGACTAAAATAGAAAAATAGAAAAACTAAACATTCGTGAAATGATCATTTCTCAATCAATAGAACAAAAAGGAGATGTCAAAAAAATAAAACAATGTTAAAAATCGATCAAAAAAACATATTGGGCATTGTAACGAATAGATTTTTTGATTGTCCATGAAGTCAATAGAACTTGATGCAAAACGATTAAAAAAAAGAACTTTTTTCAACATATTGAAAAATTAAGATGAAAAATGGTCATTTTGAAAAGAGATGTTGAAAAAGATCGATGAAATTTTACTGACAAACAAGTTAGATCAATTCATTTATATCATACTGTTACTTTGATAATCAATCTTTTTTCTTCAAAATTTTGATATTTTCAATATACCATCGAGATTAAATCATTTTTCATCGAAAATTTCCTCCAAACCCTAGATTTCCACCATAGATCTATTTCAGCCAAAAATATAGGGCAATAGAATTTCATGGAAGATGAAGATTTGGTGATAAATTTGAGTTAACTTGGTAAAATAATTAGAGAATGTTAAAGAAAATAGGATTTGGGGTTGAGAGAATCCGATTAGCTCTAGGGCGTGTTTGTTTGGGGGAAGACACTTCTCCTGAAAAAGAACCTTTCCGAATGCTGCAGCAACTCTCGCGTTTGATACTCACGTTTGATGCACTACAACAGGAGAATTACATATGCAATTTACTATTTGTTTCTTATCATGTTCTCTATCTGTTTTATCTTTTTATTGTAATTTATTGGCAAGCATTGGAATCAGCATTTTATTAGCTGACAACGAAGAACTGGGCCTTTTGTTTTGCTTGGGTTTGAAGTTGAAAGCAAAATGGAAATACTCATTTAAAAAATTAGGGATTTGTGGGCTACATAGATACCAATTAACTAGGAGCAAATATGAACATAGAAATTAAAAGTGGGAAAATGGTTTGCTAGGGCTGCAGCTCTATCAAAGTAAGTATAGCCTCACCTCATAACTTATCCAAAATTGCAATTCAAGCATTCAAAAAACATTTACATCAATCATTTGGACTTGCATATTATGGTTGTGAAAAAAAAAAAGATTTCAAGTTTTAAAAGTAGTGTACGTTGTAACAAATTATCAAGACCGCCCATTTCGATCTAAAAATAAGTGTTCCCATATCCACAAGATTTGTTCCATTTTTTTTAGTTTCAAATTTTATTGTTAGTATTGGAAATTACTTTTAGAGCCATAATGAAGATTTATTTTACCAAAAGTGCTTTCTGAACGAGGATTTGAGGTAAGACTTTATTTTGTTTTCGTTAAGCCTAGGCCTTAGAAACTTCATCCATTAAAGTGGTAATGTTAATCCCACAATTTTATGTGTGATGTTCTTATATTTGTTTACAATCCATTGCATGTAAATGATGATTTCTCTTTGTAGGTCGAATTACTTGTTTTGGTAGAAATTTGATTTGTAATTATATCCATGTAGAGTCTACAAAGTACATGTAAGAACTCCATATTAGGGTTTGGAAACTTGACGATGTCTCATGAAAATACGACTTATATTCAAAGATGTGACTGCTGGTGTGTCTTTCGAAAAGTCGCTTCGTCATGAATTTCAATAGTATATTGACTGGTTTTTGTGATTAAGCTGCTGAATACTGCTAGATTATTGGACGAAATTCAATTCATTTAATCTTCATATTCTTATTTAGATTTAATGATCATTTGATCAATAGATTTCGATCAACTTACAGAGAATTTTCTGCTAAAAATTCATTCACATAATCATGTCATTTTCTGCTAAATCATGAGGTAGAAACAATGATACTAAAGTGATTTTATTATCGTGCTTTCTTGATCTTTATGAACTAAACTTTCATTTAGTTCATGTAAGTGATGGGATTTGTCTTGAATCCCTACAAGATTTCCTTTTTATTTTGGGTTAATTGGGATTGCTTGTAACTAATGTCCCATTGTATAGGAGGTTTATTTTGGATAAGCCCTATTGAGATTAGAATACTAAATTAGGATAAAGTCAAAGTTGCAATAAAGTTAAAAAATATGGGCCTCATGTGGGTATTTGGATTGGTTGCATTTCTTTTTATATTTGGATTGGAGAGTGAGAAAGTGATACAGGAAAAGAAGGGAAACTTGGGTGTGTGGAGAGAAAATTGTAGAGAAATAGAGAGTTTTATAGTACTCCTAAATAAGTTCCTTGTAATTTTCGTTCATTTAATTAGTGAAAACTATCGATTGTCTTTACTCATGAATATAATCACATATGTGGCGAACCACATAAAATATGATTTTTTTGGATTATTTATTTCTTGCTTTACTTTATGTGCTTGTTTTTTGCTTCTTGTCTATTATATTTTTCTTGCTTTTTATTCACCAAAAATCAACATGTCAGGTTTTAAAGCTTTCGTGTACAACAAGTGGTATCAGAGCCTAGTTTGAGGTTGTCGATATGTAGTAAAGGTTTCGAATACAAAGTTTGAAGTGAAGAACTTTGATGGCTAAAATAATTTTGGAATTTGGCCAATCAATGTTTGGGATTGGCTAGTGCAAAAAAGTTTGAATAAAACTTTGAAAGGAAAATCAAAGACAACGAAGTACATGTCAGATGTGGATTGGGAAGACTTACATCTAAGGGTTATGAGCACTACTCGATTGTACATACCTAGCGAAAGTTTAACGTTGTCAATGAGGATTCGGCATCAAGCATTTGATTAAAGCTTAAGAGTCATATAGAATGAAATCCCTCACAAATGGACTGTTTTTGAAGTAACAATTGTACACTCAAGGGAGGAATGAAGGTATGGATATCCATGAGCATCTGAATCATTTTAATAAAATTCTTTGTGGATTATTAAAAATTGGTATTTGGATGGATGATGAGGATAAGGCTATAATCTTGTTGTCCACACTCTCTCATTTGTACGAGCATTTTATCACAAGATTGCTTTATGAATAAGATTCCATAAAGAAGGAGGATGTGACATCGGCTATTCTCTTGAATGATTTGAAGAACAGACATGGAAATACTTAGGCACATGCAAATGGTTTTGTGGCTAAAAGAGATCCATTGAGAGAAGTAAAAAAAGACATAAAGTCTAGGGCAGGTCTAGATCCATATCTAGATCAAAAAAAGGTAATGCTCATTGCTATTACTATAAGAAAAAATGGCAAATCAAGAAGGATTGTCAGAAACTTAAATAGATAGAGAAATAAAAAAGAGCATCTGATATAGCCAATATTATTGATGAAAGCTTGGTAAGTAGAGCAAATAATATGTTATTAGTAACGACAAATTGTGATTACTCTAAAGGCTCGTATGTTCTTGATTTTAGATTCTCCTATCATATGTGGCATCATTGGGATCGGTTTACCACATACATGAGCATTGATGGTGGATCATTTCTAATGAGGAACGATGTGGCTTGTATGATCATTGTTGTTGGGACAAGTTCTATTAAGTTGTACGATGGAGTCGTCAGAACTTTGACCGATATGAGACATGTTCCAAATTCTAAAAAGAATCGTATCTCTCTAAGTGCCTTAGACTCTAATTGTTGTAAATTTGTTGGACAAGGTGGAGATTTGAAAGCTTAAACTAGTTGTCATGAAAGGTAAAAAGATCTGACTAAATTTATATGTGCTGCTTGGAAATACTATCATGGATGGAGCAGCAGTTTTCATATCTGATTGTGGTGATTCTAATCCGAGTCAGTTATGAAATATACGGTTGGGAAGCATGGGTGTGAGAGCTTTGACGAAGCAGTGCAAGTTGGAAAGAAATACAACTTAGACTTTCATGATCACTATGTCTATGGCATGCGATGGAGGACGTAATATTACACATTGGAGCGTACCACAAAAGGCATTCCTGATTATATAGATGTATGGGGCCTTGTATCAATTGTCTCAAAAGGTGGATCTATGCACTTTATTTTCTTCATAGATAATTTATCAAAGAAAGTGTGGATTTACATATTACAGAAGAAGGCATATGTATTTAATACCTTCACGTATTTGAAAGTTAATGTTGAAAGACAGACTGAGAGTGAGGTCAAGTACTTGAGGACTAATAATAGTAGGAAGTACACTTCAATAGAAGTTTATAGAACTTTTGCAAGAACGAATGAATTGTTTGCCGTTATATCACTCCATAGACACATCAATAGAATAGAGTTGTGCGCATGACAATGACACTTTTAGAAAAGGCTCGCAATATATTGAGTAATGCTGGTTTGTCATGGACTTTTAAGTAGACACACTTAATGCAGTGTGTTACCTTATCAACAGGTCACTATCTACGTCAATCAAGTACAAAACACCACAAGAGGTATGACACAGTAAAATCGGTGATTGTTCTCATTTAATAATTTTTGTTTGTCCTGCTTATGTACATGTAAAGGATGATAAGTTGAGTCTGAGATCAAATGAGTGTATTTTCCTTAATTATGCGGATGGAGTGAAGGGCTTTAAATTAAGGTTCCTGGATCCTAAGTCGTCTAAGGTTATCATCAATTGTGATGTTGAGTTTGATGAGTCCACCATGTTGAAGCACATTCAAAAGGGTGCAGAAAAAGAAAATTGCAGCAATGGTGATACAGTTGAGATGGAGTTAACAACTCCAGAAATACTAAAAAATATGTGCTAGAAAATCCATGTGAAAGAGTGGAGGAATATGTTGAACACGAGGAGGTTGTTGAGCCTACTCCGTATGAAGAAGAGTCTTAGCTTGAAAAGGGAAAAACACTAAGAAGCCAGGTATATATTACGGTTTTGAATACATGATGGCTTATGCATTGGCCACTACAAGCCAATGGCCTTTACTTTTAAAAAAGCTACCTTGAATATTGACAATAGCATATGGAGTGATTCCATAAATGAAGAAGTTAAGTCTATTTAAAAGAATCGTACTTGGGATCTTGTGAAGTTGCCTAAAGGCAAGACAATCAATAGATGTAAATGAGTTTATAAGAAGAAAAAACATTCACCTGAGTTTGGTGGTAATCGGTTTAACACACGTTTGGTTGCAAAATGCTATACACAAAAAGAAGGTATTGACTATAATGAGATCTACTATCTAGTTGTGAATCATGGTTTTATTCTAATGTTACCAGCCATAGTTGAATTGTTTGATTTCAAGTTAGAGTAGCTTGATATCAAGACTGCATTTCTTCATGGAGAGTTACATAAACAGATTTATATAACTTAACATGAAGGATTTGTAATTAAAGGCAAGGATGACTTGTCTGCACACTGAAAAAGTCATTGTATAACTTGAAACATTCTCTTTGGCATTAATAAAAGCGTTTTGATACATTCATGATTGGAAACGGGTTTGTCAAAATTAAGTACGATAATTGTGTTTATTTTAAGATATTTATTTATGATTTGTTCATCCATTTATTGCTCTATGTGGATAATATGGGTATTACGATGAATGATTATTTAGAAATCAGTAAATCGAATATTCAACTTGCCAAAGAGTTTGAGATGAAAGATTTAGGTTCAACAAAGAAAATTCTGGGTATGGAGATATATAGAGATAAAAAAATGTGAATTTGTAGCTATCTTGGAACGAGTACATTAAGAAGGTCCTCACTAGATTTAGGATGGAAATTTCAAAGCTCTTGGGTACTTCTCTTGCTTCACATTTCAGACTGTCAATATCTTCGAGTACAAATGCAGAAAAGGAATACATGTCTCGTGTTCTCTGTACGAGTACAGTTGGAAATCTGATGTATGTCATGGTTTGCACTCATTATAATATTTGTCATGTTGTTCGTCTTGTTAGCAAGTATAAGGCTTATTTAGGAAATGAGCATTGGTATGCCATAAAATGAATTTTGTACTACCTTAAGAGCACATTAGATGTGAGTCTGGTGTTTGATAGAAGCAACAAGTCTAGTGACAAAGTTATTGGTTATGTTGATGATGATTTTACGAGTGAAAGATTTATTATAAATTATGTGTTTACACTTGCAGGAACTCTAATCAGATGGAAGTCAATGTTAAAATTGTGGTTGCCTTGTTTACAACTGAAACAAAATATATTGCCATTATTGAAGCCGTCAAAGAAGTTGTTTGGCATATAAGGCTTATAAGTAATTTGGGCTTACGATTAGATGAGACTATTGTTTATTATGATAATCAGGGGCAATACAATTGGTGAAGAACCATGTATATCATATAAGGACGAAGTATATTGATTTCACATAACATTTTATCTGTGAGATAGTAGTTGAGAATGATATCTTGTTGTTGAAGATTGATGCCAAGAAGAATATTGCATATATGCTGACAAAACCATTTCCATTACATAAATTCAAGTTATTCTTGGACTTGATTAATTTGTTGTCAAAGTAAACACCTATGGGGCGGATGTGGAGAAGATGGTTGATGGGAATCACTTTTGGAATTTAAGCAAAATGGAGATTTGTTGGGATTTGTCTTGAATCCCTACAATCAAGGGATTTAGTTTCTTTTTATTTTGGGTTTCCTATTTTATTGGAATTGCTAATAACTGATTTTTTATCATGTAGGAAGTTGTTTTTGGATAAGCCCTATTGAGATTAGAATAGACTTGTAGATTAAATTAGGATAAAGTGAAAGTTTCCGTAAAGTTAGAAAATGTAAGGGCCTCGCATGGATATTTGGTTTTGTTGCTTTTATCTTTATATTGGGTCATTGTAGAGAGAGAAAATAACATATAAAAAGAAGGGAAACAAGGGCGTGCATAGAGATAAAATTGTAGAGAGATAGGTTTTGTGGGAGATTGAGTTTAGCATCTCTAGTTCTCTCAAGAAGTGATTTGTAATTTTCTTTCATTTAATTGGTGAAAAATCGTCGATTGTCTTTGTTTATGGATGTAGTTACTTCTGTGACAAACCACGTAAAATCTGGTGTTCTTTTTGTATTATTTATTTTCTGTTTTATTTTTCGTGCTTCTAATTTGCTTCATGGCAGTTCTATTTTTCTCGCTCTTTGTTTACCAAAAATCAACCTACCGGCTAGAGCTTCCATACACAAGAATATGTTTGTTTTAGATTGAAATGATTTGATATTATATAATTAGATTGGATCAACTCTCTGTTATTTATGCAACAAAGAAAACAACAACAATATTTTGCATTTTGATCAAAATTTCTTGCATGAAAATCATCATGCTTGAGTTGTTCTTGATCATGAATCATTCATTGATGAACTAGTGGATCATCACGCTTGAGTTTTCTTGCTAGTTGTTTTGAAGGCATAAAAAAACCGCGCTTGTTAGTTTTCAAGATACATTTTTTCATTATCAAGTTACATGTTGATTTAGTTTCCTTGCAGAATATTATGACATGCTTGGAATTATGTTGCCTTTTGTTGTGATACAATATTATTTTGTCTCATCAATGCATATGTGAAAATTTTAATATATATTTTTATTCTTAGATTTTTACAATGATAACAAACAACAGGCGTTAATTTGAAGATCCTCAAGGGCATATTCCATCTATTACCAGTTTTGTCTTATTGAAAGGGAAATAAAATTCATAAGACTAGTTCTTTTTTCATTTTTTTGTTTACTTTGTTTATATTTCTAAACAATTGAAGAGTATAATCTTGGTAATAAGCTTATTATGATTTTGGTTGTTTTTATGTATTAATTGTAAATGGCTAGTTGTAACTTATAGAGATTGACAAATTGTTGAAGCATGTTCCCTTTCTATAGACTGACGAATTGCTAAAGCATGTTCGTTTTCTTCGTTGATAGGCAACCTTTATCTACACTAAAAAAAAATAAATGTTGAGTCATTTTGAAAGGGAAAGTTTATATAAGGTGTCACCTTATACCTTATGAGTAGGTGCACTTAAAAAAACCCACTAGATAAGGTTGTTCCCAAAATGTAAAACCCTCATATCGATCATCTCAACTTTCATATCGATCATCTCAACTTCGAGATTCCTAGATATGAAAAGAGGGGGATTTCTAGTCTTGAAAATAGTTCATGTTCTGGCATAATATCTAGACCGTTCATTTTTAAGATTTTCAAGTATTTATAGATCTGCTTGATCATCACCAATTTTGAAACTTTAAATTTTATAATAAGAGGCAACAATAGATTTTCATATCATCGCAAAGCTCTGCAGCACTGAAACTGCATTTTCAACATAGTTTTGAGGTGCACCTTACTTCAATAATATGAGGTTGACAACTTATACAAACCTCGCTCTTTTGAAAGACAGTGTTGGTCATATTGTTGCACTTAATTTATGATGTTAGCATTGTTTGTAGAAAGTGAAATTGGCAATTTAGCATTATCAACATGTGAAGCTACAAAGTAGAATTCTATTTTTATAGAAAAGATACATGTCATTGGTTTTTTTGTCATCATTATTTATTAATCTATTTCGTTTTGTATATTACCAAGAAATGACCTGCAAAAACTACTACATGGTCTTCAAAGACAAACAGCCAGGGGTTTATGACTCTTTGGCGGAGTGCGAGCACCAACTGATATATTACTGGGATGCAGATCACAAGGGTTATGTAACTAAACAAGAAGGAGAAGAAGCTTTAATGCTCATATAAGGAAACACAGATTAAAGATACATGAAGTAATGAAATGTGATACATTTCCATGGCTATAACATAGAATAATATAGATCAAACACAAATGTAGAAATGTATCTTGAACAATATAATATGCACAATGTGTTTGCTTTCGTTGTAGTGGTAGTTGGAGTCGTCCTTTTTCTTTTTAAGAATTAAAACGCAACATACCATTTATGTGAGATGTACTTTGCTAGACATCGAAAAGTATTTGGTTTTTTTTTCATAATCATGCTCTCTTCCTGTGAATCTCTATCTATGTTATCTATATGATGTACTATTGACGTTGGAAAACACATTACATTGCCTTGCTTTTATGTGCTTCATGTAGTTAATTATCATTGTTGCAGCGGTTTAAAATTGCATTGATGTGAAGCATATGAATGGTCTCAAATATATACATACACTCAGAGATGTATGAATTTGGAAGTCACTCCTCTCATGTCATATTTCTCATCTGGTGGTCTTTATGGCCAAAAAGACCACCAGATGTAGATACACAATCTCTCTCTCTCACTCTCTCTCTTTGGAATTGGGTTGAACTATGTATATGATGTAATTGTTTTATGGGATGAATGGATATGATAAAATGTAGATATTGATAGTAATGGTGGTGGTCTCTCCAGCTAAAATGTTTTATGTTATGTAATTTGTGTGTGTAATCCTATGGTTTGATTTTCAAAAATCTTCGACATTGTATATATATGGGGAGAGTCTGAGGTCAACCCGCTAACTGACAGCTATAGCAAACGCTCAATGGCCTAGGTTGAATCTAGGCCGATTTAATGGTCACGACAGTATTTCATATTCGAATTTTAATTTTCTCTACAAATCTAAATCACTTAAACTTTGAAGCATCTATTCTTAAAAATAAGATAATCTAATAAAATTATCAAAAATGTAATTCACTCAATTTAAATAGAACAAAATAACCTTCAAAATTTCAGGGATATTTTGATCAATTTATTTTTATTGAATTATTATTTTTAAATATTTTTATCAGATGCTTCTTGATGTAAAAAAATATTAAAATCTAAATAAAAAATGCAGTCGTGACAGTCAGATCATCCCAGCTTCAATCTGGATCGTTGAGCTTACACTATTCCATTAGCCCAAGATCTATATATATATATATATATAGAGAGAGAGAGAGAGAGAGAGAGAGAGAGAGAGAGAGAGAGAGAGAGAGAGAGAGAGAGCAATGATATCATGCAACCGTTGTATAGTAATATGATGCAACAATATTAAAAAACCATCTTATAGCCATTTGTTTGATCCAAAATTTGAAATATACACTCTTTTCATTCTAAGGATCAATCACAAAAAAATAAAAAGTTGAAAACACAACCTAAAAAGTATTTTTTAGCCCAATTAATATAGGCCGTTCATTTTGGTGAGATACTTAGATCTAGATCTTAGTAGGATTTTTTTCATTTCCAATTTTTTTGGATGGATTTATTATTATTAGATGAACAATGTTAAAAAAGAAAAAAATGATTTTGAGTTTATAAAGGCTAAGATCCTGAAATTTACAAAATGAATGGTCTAGATTCATTTTTGGAGATGACGCGTTTTGACCATATCTAGGGTTTAATTTGTTTGGAGATTGATTATTGAGATGAAGAGAGTGTGTGTGAAAAATTTGGGGTCATTCAAATACCACAAACGTGGATTTCTAGAAGTGTCGTTGCATTATACTTTGATACAACTGTTGCATTGGATCATTGCCCATATATAAATAACTGAAGGGGAGAGAGTATAAAAAATGGACCTTAAAAAGATGGCAAGCTTTCTATACTCCCCGTACAGCATAAAACTTCTATACTTCCCCTTATCCAACCATCCATTCTGAATGGAAGGCTAAGATTGCCCCAATCACAATGTCATGTCTCTACACTATTTTATTTTTAATTTTTTTTCTTAAACTATTTTGATACCAAATTTTGGATGTCCAATCCTCTATTAAACTCGCACTAGCAAAAAATATATAAAAAAATATTTTTAATAAAATAAAATGACCAAAATGCCCCTAAAAATTTTAAGGGGTATTTTGGTCATTATATTTTATAAAAAAATTATTTTTAATATTTTTTATAGGTGCGGCACAATGAGAAGAAGACACGTACAAAATTTCATCTTTATACAATATGTATAAAAAAACTAAAAATAAAATACTTTGAGATGTCAAATCTAAGATCAAATGGTGAGAGCCTCCCTTGATCAAAATTGGACGGTTGAATGGTAAAAGAAGCATAGATCTTATATGCTATAGGGGAAGTATAGAAACCTTTCCCTTAGAAAAAAAGATCTAAACTATGTAATTTGTTTATCATGTTAAAATGTCATTTTTTCAAGAAATTGTTTTTACTAGACATATATTCATATGGAATGATCAACTTATGAACGACTGGCAAAACAACTTATTCACTTCTCCTTTTTTGTTTGTGTATGTGGGGTTTATGCTCATCATTCAATTGGAATTTACAAGTTAATGGTGGTAGTTATAGCAGCTATCAAAATACCAATTCTCTTCTCTTTCAAAATAAGATTAAAGAAATATGAAGCGTGTATTTTGTTGAACATGTTGAAGATCAGGAGTATCATTAATGTCTCCTTTATACATGACATACGCGCCCCATATCGTTAAAAAATTTATTTATTTTTACAGATTAATGATCTCTATATTATCTCTATATTAGATACTATATATTTCTTAAAAATTAGGGCCAAAATCTATTTCAAAAATAAATTATTAAGAAGTGGTGCATTTCTACATACAAGTCCGAGGACTAATAAAAACCCTGTCCTTTTCTCAATGAAAAACCCTTTTTCCTGTTTTCACAACCTTGTATCCTTTCAATTCCTCAATAAAATTACAGCTAAAGCTAAAAGGTTTCTCTATTTCACATCTCTCTTCCTTAAGGGTTTTTTTGGGAAAATTATAGATACCATGGATAGGCACGTCAACCTGTATTTTTTTTTACCACACCACTAACTTAAATATTATTTATTTTTGCATCTAAGGCCCAATAATAAAGTAGTTTTTTTGGAACGAAATGATCCACAATGAATAGCTCATTCCCATCCCTTCACTTTCTCTCAAGGCTTTCAAATTTTCAGAGATTTTCTCTCTTTAAAAAAAAGAAATTTGAGATAACTTGAAATTTGAGATAGTTTTTGTTTCTAAAAAAATTGAGATAGTTTCTCTTTAAAAATTAAAATTTGAGATAACATATTTCTTATAAAATTTCGAGATAGTTTCTCCCTCTGAAAATTTGAAATGCTAAAAGATTATGCCCTTCCTAGAGAGGATACTATCCAATACCTTCCTCAGGCAAAACACATGCTATGGATACCTTTTGGATCTTAAAATTTGGGGATGTAATCTTTACCAACCCATGGAATAATGTCGGCCCAAAAAAAATCTTAAATAAGCTCTCTATGTATTATAAAAAAATTATGCTCTAAGACTAAATAGCTGTCCAATTTATTTAGGGCTAGATCCAAGTGTTACAAAACTTAAAATTCAAAATTTTCTTTTAAAAATAACCATCAAGTATTATTATGTGTTTTCCAAAATTTTAGACTAAGTGAATTCTCATAAGTAGGTGTTTTGAGTGAGGGAGGAAATATGCAGTTTTCTCTCTTGAGAACATAATATATGCACTCATTTGAAATTTGATATATTTTTTCTCTCTATATTTTTAAATTTCAAGCACAGTAACTATTTTAAAGAGGGAAAAGTTTATATTGAGCTTAGGTTCTAAATAATCAAATTAGAGCCTACTTCAAAATTTTCACTATAAGAGGTTGTTTTGATACCCAAATATCATCAAATTGATCATCTCGACATCAAGATGTATGAACATGAGAAAAAAATGGATTTAAAGTTTTAGAAATAGTGGATCTTGTAACACTTTTTTGGACTGTCAATTTTTAAGATTTTCAAGTTTTCATAGATCTACTCGATCTATACTATTTTCAAAACTTTAAGTTTTATAATTAGAGATGAAAATATAATTTAAGGCTATCACAAAACTTTTTAGTATTGAAACTATATTTCTCGATACTATTTGAAGGTGGGCTCTAATTTGATTGTTTAGAAGCACAACTCTACACAAACTGTACTCAAATAAATATACGATGAATATTTTTACTTTCTTACTTTTAAGAGAGATACCAAAATAAATATTATTGGCGTGGGTAGCTTAATGTCAGAAGTATTGGGGTTAGCATATATTGAAAGTCTCTCTTACTCTCTCCGGCTCTCGAAGCAATCGGCGGCCACATTTGACAATGCCTGCCAAACCAAAAGTCAGTCTCTCTCTCTACAAGCTAAAAGTCAGTGTGTCTCTCTCTAACCCGTGTTCTCTTCTATGGACCGTGGACTATGGAAGTCTTCATCTTACTTTCCTTCTTTCTTCTTTTAGGACAAAAAAAAAAAAAAAAAAAAAAATTATTGATATTCGTTTTCTTTGACCAACCTTCCTCTTGTCAGTGGGGACCGCAATGGCCCATTTCTTTTATCCCCCCATTTCCATTCAAAAGCTAAGCGCTTTCTCTCTCTCTCTCTCTCTCGAAACTTTTTTAAATCTCTTTTTTTTATCACATTTCATTTTGAAACTTTCTCTGCAACTGAGCCGACTGATCTCCCAATTTTCTCCACAATTCCGTTCTATACCCACCATGCCTTTTCTTGATAAAAAGCTCAGTTTTTTCTTCCAAGTCCCTTCGTACAAGATGGCTTTAAGGTTTTAGGTTTTTGGGCTTTAGGGTTTTCTGACGTTGCAGAGGATAATGAACGCCAATTCTTCAAGTGGGGAAGGGAGTATGCAAGGGGTTGCCACTCATGGAGGGAGTTATGTACAGTACAATGTTCTTGGGAACCTTTTCGAGGTTTCTTCAAAGTATGTTCCCCCTATACAACCCATTGGTAGGGGTGCATATGGTATTGTCTGGTTAGTATCTGCATTTTTCTTGTCTTTAAGTTATTTTGTGAGGCGATTGTCCTTGTCTATTATGCTTCTGCTTGAGTTTTTGGGTGGAGTGATTGATGGACAATTCTTTTTTTATTAATACTATTTGAAATCTTTTGTGGCTTCTGGTTTGGTTGATTAATATTTTAGTTGTCAATTGATTGTCATCATCTGAGCCTTATCCCAACTATTTGGCGAAGTTGTCAATTAATTGTATAAGCCATTAATTCCTATGTTGATCTCATGTATGTCTTGATAGTCGTTTTTTTTTTTTTGTTTTTTAATAGAGTTTGTTTTCTTTAAGTTTAAGTGTGATGTATATTTGGTAGAACAAAATTTCGCATTTGGATTTTGCGTTGCTGTTCTAGTGCATACAACTTTGTTCGGCTTTGATTTTAATGACTTGGTGGTTCCTTTTGATGGCTTGAATATCAATGGCATGAACTGATTAGGGTGAGTTTTATTCTTGATCAAATTTCTTTTGGGTATGGTAAATATTAAGATGAATTGTTTGTTTAACAATAATCATTGTTTTTGGCTGCTCAAACTGGGAATCTAAACTTTCAACCAACCCCTTAGATCTGAGTTATTCACTAAAATTCCACCAAATGAACTGTATTCTCTTTAGCACAAGAAATTATATAATATGCGTAATACCCATGTCTTCCAATTGATATTGGATCATCAGTCTTTAAGTTCTGAGTTGCCTAAGTTTGGATGGGAAATATTGACAATCAGCCAAAGTCACAAAACAGTGTAAGTTTGTTAACAAAAATAGATGTGATTTTTATTAAAAGTTTGGAAAATATTTAAATTAACCATATAGTCAGTATGCCTCCTCAAGATCTCTCTGTCTTTCTCAGACGGATTGGGTTGCTCGATTTTGTTCAAGGAACCTTTTGAAATGCCCTGCATTTAAGTGAATTGTCAGAACTCAATAAAACTGCCCTGCATACCATTCTTACTGAACACTGTTCCAATGCGATAACTATATTTGGAACTTTTTTTTTTTAATTCATTTTATTATCAATAAAGATTCCTGCACAACTTGTGGAAAACTTGATCTAACTTGTTCAAATCTTAAGATCTGCTGTTCACTGATTTTGGCCATAGCTATCAGTTTCACTTTGTTTTAGCCCAAAAAGGCAACCCTTCTTCTTGGCTGATAGGCCAGAAAGTAAAGTCCCCTGAAATTCTTGGGCCCTTGTCTAGACATCTTTTGTGTGAGAGCCCAAATAGACCTTTGTGGTTCGAATCCACAATTGGTTTTTTTACCTTTTCCATATTGGTAATCAATTGGTCATCTACGGCAAGAAATTGGCTGTAAGCAAAATTTTCTCTGTTCTTTAGTGTTGGGTCGGGAAATCTACTCTTTTTTCCCCCCTTTTTTCTTAAACTAGGTTAGCTTAGGCTTAACCAAACAAATTCATTGGTTTAACATGGAAAGCGGTCTCTAGAAACTTTCCTCTAACTAAGATTTGAGGGTGGAGCCTATTTTTGTTGCAATATTTGTGATCATCGTATCATTGCCTATCATCATGAGTTGTTCTGATACTTCTCTTTCTTGACCATAATTTGTCTTAGCACTAGAACTTTTTAATTTTGAGGCTAACACTGAAATTAAGTATATTTGATAAGTGAATCTTATTTGTGCATAATAATGATTTTTTTTTTCATAGTTTTATAACTGTTAATGCAAATAATTGAATGCTTTCTGCTATTTGATGGATGTCTAAATGATTAACATCTTTCTCTTAGACTTATACCTTTTTTATTTTCTTTAGTTATATCCTTTCTCTATTACCAACCTTTTATTCATTAGCATGAATATTATATCTGGCTCTACCTAAATTAAGCAAATAGAAAATATTCTACGTAGAATTATCCAAACAAATGGGGACATATATATTCGCATATATGGAACCAAGGTTCAAGCCCTTTCTTTAGTGCTGCCGAACTTTTAGCCCAGCCAAAAAAACATATAGAACCAGAATGGTATAGCACTGTCTAGATCCAAATCCCATAGAGAGAGGGCTTCTAAACTCTCTCCTTGCCTTAGGAAATGATTATTGCATTTAGTCGTGGAGTATTCCAGCAAAAGTTTCCTGGTTAACAACTCCAGCTTCATGATCATTGATAGTGAATGGCGACTTGTTCAATGCCATCATGTGGGCCCAGCAAGA
This sequence comes from Amborella trichopoda, assembly GCF_054954075.1. Classification (NCBI taxonomy): domain Eukaryota; kingdom Viridiplantae; phylum Streptophyta; class Magnoliopsida; order Amborellales; family Amborellaceae; genus Amborella; species Amborella trichopoda. The sequence goes on from NC_142343.1 coordinate 30,679,714, forward strand.
ATATCTTTGGGATTGGCAAAACTCTCAAGCTAGACCATCAAGGAACTGCTTGTATACTTTTTAGGAGTGAGAAATGCAAGTAGCACGTAAGAAGGTCTTCCTTTCTTCCCAAAGCTATCTCCGATGATGCTAGTAAACCTTTTGGGGTGGGATTTCCTACATTACTACATTATTATCGAGCTTTAGGATGCCAGCTAGAGGCACTTGACAAGGTCGCGTCTAAGAGATTTGGTCTTTGCTAAGAACTATATGAAATCCCACCTTTAGAGCTTTTTCAGTTCTTAGGAGCAGAGGGAGATACTAAATAAGACAAACTGGAGATCACCTAATATCTGACCTCTAAAGCAATTGGTAAGCCACATTATTCCCTGAGAGTAGATCACCCTCTCAAAAACCGACTTATAGATTTAAGAGGGATTCATGACTTCAAAAATCCGTTTGGATACCTAGAAATATATTATCTGTGAAATATATTACTGGCGTAATACATTACTGCGTAATACATTACCTGCAAATGGATTGTTATTGTTTGGGTAGCATTTAGATGCAACCTGGGAAATACATTGCTACTGTTTGGTTATGTCTGGAAGAAATATGAGAAATGCATTACCAACATTGTACAAGCACTTGCCTATAAATTATCATTTCTTTCTTTTTTGTCACAAAATTCTACTGAAATGCGGAATTAAAGTCATCATCACACCATTCCAAATAGATTTTCTAATAATAACATCATCACCATTCTAGAGAGAGAGAGAGAGAGAAATAAAGGTATTAATAATAACTATTCCAAAGATAGAGAGAGTGCAAAGTATTGATCTTAATCACCATCATTTTAAAGGGAGAATGAGAACGTGAAATAAAATTGTCATTGTTCCAACAAGATTTACTAATGGTATCATACTCTGTTTAATTTCAGCAGCATTATGTATCATACTTTGATAATTTTAGCAGCATGTAGCTCACCTTGACTATAAAAAGAACGCACCGAAATTCATATCAAAGATTATCAAAATAATTCACTGTTGTTCATATCAGATATAACCTAAACTCCAAAGAAATTTCCTAAATTGTAGAGAGAGAGCCCATATCAGGATTTAGAAAAAGAGCTCGAAAAACTCAAGAGAGAGATTCCCAAATGATGAATCATACAAGAATCTCAAAAGAAATTCCATAGAGAGATACCCACACACAAAAACCAATTGTCATAACGAAAACCCAAAAAGAAAAACGATTGACCTTATGAAATAAATATTGGTAACTACTGTGTGATAACCTCATGATCAAGACTTCTGAAACCTTTCATAATTACTGATTTTATGTAAACTAAAATAACAAGAACGAGCCAAATCAACCTATAACTGTACTGATTTTATGGAAACAAGAGTAACAAAGAACGAACCAAATCAACTTAATCTTATCTGCTCAAATCAACCCCTTTGGCCTATAAAATATTTACTGTTGCAAGAATCTTTTACCCACCAAATCCTACTTTTATAGGGCATTAGAAGAAATGAAAGCCCTAAATTTTTTAGAGCAGATTTATGCCATAGAAAAATAGGTAAAACCCTAATTTTTTAACGCACACACAGATACAGAGAGAGAGAGAGAGAGAGAGAGAGAGATTGCTCTTACTTGGACACGGTAAGAGAGACAAATGCTTACTTCGAATAGGGTGAGAGAGGTTGCTCCAAGAGAGAGAAAAAGGCAACAGTTTTGCTCGAGGTTGCTCCAAGTTTGTTGTTTCGAGAGAGAGAGGTAGCAAATTTGCTCGTAGAGGTTACCTGCATGGCTTGCTTGTAGAGAGAATGAGCACAGAGAAGGGAGGCTCGAAGAGGGACAGAGAAGAGAGGTTGAGTTAGCAGCGAAGGGATTTGGGGAAATGGCGCATAAACAATTACCCGTCGCGCCCCGTAATTGATTTCTTAGCTTTCCCATGCGTAATGGTTTTCACGACATATGGGGAAATGACACGTAATCTATTTTCAATTCCTTACTCTTTAGGTGTACCCAAACACTGAAAATGCTAGATTTCCTTCTAATATGTTTCCTTGTAATGGATTTTCAGGTATTCAAACGACCCCTAAAAGTTGATGTAAGCACACAAAGAATCAAACAAACAGTCCTATTGCTATCTTGTGCAACAAAAAGAAAGTGAATTGATAAATGAAATGGAATCTTGGTATATTTATAGCATTGCATACTGAATAATTGGTGACCTAAGTAAACAACTATGTATAAGATCAAGGTAGAGAAGCAAAATAGAGTTATTTTAGTCCTAGACCAAGTGGCTATCCCTTAAAGTTTCATCAGAGCTCCAGAGCTCTATGTAGGTGATGACTTGTTGTTGGGCTTCATCCTACACTAGGTGGTTCTTATGAATGACCTTTCTTGAATTTGAGGCTTCATCCGAAGGATTTTTAAGAACCAATCTGTATTCTCACCAGATATTGTTAATCTTATCCATTCCCAAGGGGGGAGTACAAATTTAAAGGAATGTCTGGTCATGTAACTCATCTTTGAAGGTGTATTTTTGGAGCTCCATTAAGGATAATCCAGTGTTGAAGGATGTCGTGGTGCACCACTAAGGTGTCTACTATTCATGAAGGAGGGCGAAAAGGGTGTAATCGTCCAAGGCATTTCCTCTATGTTACCTTGACACTCCCAAATGGAAGACGTATCACATGTTGACAAACCCAGACACTGTGTTGAAAAATTTGAACTCGGTGCACAACTTAACCATATTGACTCACCAAATTGAACAGTGACTCTCAAAAACTTGGGTTACTTTCGCCCTTTTTCTTTTTTTTTTTTATTGTATGACGAGTCAAAAAAAAGCAATGTCACCAATGATGGGTTCCAAACCCAGCCTTTCACCAAGTCAGAACCACATTGCTACTTCTTTGGAGTTGCCATTGACTTGATTATATAACCCAAAAACAATTATATATCCTTAAACTCAGGCATAACGGAGTTTTTCACGTGTATGATGTAGCAACTTGCTGGGTTGGATTGACTCTTTGAGTTTTCTTTAGTTGAAAATTATTTTTTATTCACTGCCCAGACATGCCATTGACACACGTTCCATGCCTCTTGAGCATATTTTGTTATGCAAACTGGGATTGCTTCACCCATAAACATGGGTGGAAGTTTTCGTTAGACGTGTTTTCTATATTCCCACCCATGTGTTGGGTGAGAAAGCGAAAACATGTGTGCAAATAGCAATCCTTTTGAAATAATACTGACATGTTTATGCAATCTGTTGCTACATACAAAATGGGCCATCCAAGGCCAAAAGGCTCATTACAAGAGAGTGAGTGTCACTATAAGAGAAACATTGTTTGAAGTGCTGCATTTGGGGTTTCTTCAAGGGGTGCGATTACTTGCAATTCTTTATTATTGATAATGTGATCGTAATTGTATGTATTGATGTATCATAATTTTTTTGTGGATTTATGTCAATTGTATTTTTAAATATATTTTGATCTTGGTAAATATTCAGTAGCCCTGTTGTAGCCTTATAGCGTTGCAGATGCAGTATGTTGGGGATAAGAATACATAAAAGGAGTAGATATTACTTTGCAATGTTGATAAGTTATAGTTAACTATGTATCCATGTCATCTCATAATTCTCACATAACTTGTCTTATGCTTAGATGCCATCATTCTTGACATTTTCTTCACACTAATGAAATTCATTTAGTTTTTCACTATGCACTGTCCTTTAATCCCTATGATTATTTTTCATTAACATTTTTTAATAAACTAGTATTGCAATTTACCTTTCTATAGCTGCGCTCGGAATTCAGAAACCAATGAAGAAGTGGCTATCAAAAAAATTGGGAATGCCTTTGACAACAGAATTGATGCAAAGCGGACCCTTCGGGAGATTAAGCTCCTTCGCCATCTGGACCATGACAATGTACTTTCTATTATATTTTTGGACTATGCCTAGGCAATAGATGTCATGTTTCATTCTTTTCTGTTCTTATAGTTATTACATTTATTTGCTGTCTTTCTGTTATTTATTTTTCCGTCGTTCTGTTATCTATTACATTTATTTGCTGTTGTTATGTCACTGGTTTCAATTTTTGTGACAAAACTGCCACAAGTTTTGAGAAATTCAACTATAGAAGGTTTTAAAGATGACTTCTACAGTTACCTATGGAAGTGAAACATTTCAAAATAAATGGCACTCTTGCCCATTAATATAGCTCTTTAAGGTCACTTCTACTATAACTGATATACTATGATTACTGATTAAGGTTATGTGTTGTTCTTCTTTTGATTGAGCACTAAAGGATTGTTTTATTTTTCCTGCAGATAATTCAGATCAAGGACATCATACGGCCACCCCAAAGGGAAAACTTCAATGATGTATATATTGTATATGAGCTAATGGACACAGATCTCCATCAGATAATACGCTCTAATCAATGTTTGACTGATGATCACTGTCAGGTTTGCTAGATATTTTTTTGATTGACGTCCATTCGTGTTGGATAGTTTTATCATTCAATGAATTTCATTGTTGTAAAACCTTTTCATGAATATCAGTGCTCATAGCCACATGCACATATGAAGGTAGTTTAAAGTTATCCATTTTCCAAGATTGGTAGTTGTATTGTGATTGTTTAGTAATTACTGTCATTCTGCCTGATGTAAATGCTGACAACTAGTTTTTAGTTTGAAATAATGATTGTCTCCAAAATATTGTTGCTTATAAATTTGTCCTGAATTGGAAGATTCAAGCTGCATCAAATGGATTAGTGTCCAAATGTTTTATTAGAAAATAAAATATTCCCATTGAGTGTGGAGCAGGAGCATGATTTGAAGATTGGAGAAGATGCGCAATTTTGGGGTCCACATGGAATCTGTGGATGAGAGTGGGAGGTTTACCTTGGAATATCTGGTTTCTCAAGTTTTACTCGTCCCTAAAAAACTATTCACATGGAAGGGATTTTTAGTGAGGACACATCTCTTTGGAGTTGAAGCAGGTGCACAATGTAAGGGTTCACCAAGGAATCTATGAATTGATAGTGGGAGGTTTACAATGGAACTTATGGCTTCTCAAGTTTTAGTAATCCACGAAAGAACGACTCACATGGAAGGGGAGACTGATTCATAGCGAGGACAAATCCCATTGGCGTTTGGTAGCAAACTTGTAGATCAACTTATGGACCATCATAGCCACAATTTTTACCAAATCTATGTGTTATAGGGTATTTTTCGACACTTATATCCCCTGTGCGAATAAGGAAGAAGCTAATTGCGACTTAGGCTTGTGGGAACCAAAATGCCTGCAGATTATGAAAGCACTACTGAAATAAACCTTGATCTAGAGCGAATTTTGAAAGGTGATGGATTGGTTCCAAAAAGCATGTGGGGGTAGTCTTTGACTCCCTAAGAATACCTGCCAAGTCTCGTCAAGATTCAATGAAGCTAAGGTGGATCAGATGGAAAACCATTTTTCAAATTCGACCCCTGGCATGCTGAAAAAGCACCTCATAACTACATCCCTATCATCGGGGTTTTAGATGAGTACTAGACCGCTTTCGTTGGATTTAAAAGGTTCGAAAACCCCCAAATATCAAATTTCAGCACATTCAGACACTTCTGGATCGTTCTGAGGCTAACTTACCCAAAAAGGGTAGGTTATACACTATTCTGGTGTATCCTAGGTGAACCATGGAAACTGGGTCTTATGATTTCGGGATCATGTTCAAAAGGGCATAACTTTTCCATTTCAAGCCCAATCAAGCCCAAATTTCAGGAGGTTCTTTGTCTCGTTGGCACACACGTTTTAATATATGGCACGTCCTGTGACACGGTTTGAGACGGAAGAAATCCTAGAGAGAAGTCGCTCAAGAACTCATGTGTTGCAGATTTTTGCAAGAAGGGGTTTCGCTCAATCAAACCATCATATGACGAAGCCCTGACCTTGGATCGACTTGAAAACACGTCCGTTGTGACCGTGACGTTGAGGGGTTTGATTCAAAGTAAACATCACATGTGATAAAAGACTGAAAAGGCTGTATTTTGATGTTGCAAAAAGGGGATATTTTTCGGTGACCGGAATCCATATTCTGGCGACTTTCCCAATTAAGAAAGTGAGATCCGGCAATCCAATCGAGTCATTTTTTTCGCAAAATGACCATGGTGGCTTCCTTGTCATTCTATGATAAAAAGATTGAGCCAAAACGTCAAGAAATGGGCAAGATCTAAGATCTAAGATTGCAAATTTTCCATCTTTTACTGGATTTTGCCAAGAGCCCAAAGCTTTGATTCAAGGATCAAGTAATATGCCAAAACGATTGCCTCGTCGAGACCATCATTTTTGTGACATTATTTCCGTCGGGGGTTTGTCGAAAGGACTCGAAATGACCCCCGAATGATCAGCATAGCCCATGGTACCTTTTTGGGGACCATCTCCCCATTTCCAAGATTATGGGTAGGGGCAAAACGGGATTTAATTTTAAATCATGAAAAATGTAATTTTTAGCAATTAGGGTTAGTTTTGAGCATCCACCGTTGTTTCAAGGGGATGTTATATAAGCATCTCATGATCATTTGTAAAGGAGCAAATGAAAAACCATGAGCTTGAGGAGTTCAAATTTTTAATGAAATAGCTTGAGCTTTCTTTGTTTGTGATATTTTTTTGTCTCTACCCCCTTTCCCCCAAAGAGAGGAGAGAGAAAACATTCCCCATAAGAGACTATCCTTGGAACTTTCCATTTCCTACTGAGAACCCCTCACTTCCCACTTGGAACTCTCCACTCCCAACATAGCTCCCGGTCTAGTTCAAGGACCACAATAGGTAACCACTCACCCTTTTTCTATCATCTTCCTCTCTTTTCTCTCTCTTTCTTTCTCTTGCCCTTTCTTTTCTCTCTCGTCGCTCTCTTTCTCTCCCGTCCCTCTCTTTCTCTCCCTCTCGCTCTCTCTCTCTCCTTTCTCTCTCTTTCCCTCCTTTCTCTCTCGTCTTCCTCTCCTTTCTCTGTCTCTTTCCCTCTCTTTTCTATCTCTTCTCTCTCTCCCCCTCTCTTTTTTCTCTCATTCTCTCTTTTTCTCTCTCTCTCTCTCTCTCTCTCTCGACCCAATCGGAACATCGGCTAATGATCCCCTCTTCCCCCTCTCTTTCTCTCTCTCTTCCTTTCTCTTTTCTCTCTCTCTCGGCCGAGTCTGACTGGCGGCCCCTCTTCCCCCTCTCTTTCTCTCTTTTCTTTCTCTCTCTTGGTCCAGTCGGACCCGGTCCCCTCTCTTTTTTCTTTCTTTCTCTCTTTTCCCTCTCTCTCGGCTCAATAGCCACCGGTCCCCTTTCTTCCCCCCCTCTTTCTCTTCTCTCTCTCTTTTCTCCTCTCTCTCACTACCACCGGTCCCCTCTCTTCCCCCTCCTCTCTTTCTCTGCCTCCTCTCTCTCGCGCCTATCGGCATGGATCGACGGCTTAGCCCCTCTTCTCTCCCTATTTTTTCTACTCTTCTCTCTCTCTCCCACCGACTCGAATCGGCAGCTAAGATGTTGACCCCCCTCTCTTCTCTCTCTTTCTTCCTTCTCTCTCTCTCTTCTCCTCTCTCTCCCACCGGTTCGAATCGGCTGTCGATCCCCCTCTCTTCTCTCTCTTTCTTCTTTTTCTCTCTCTTCTCCTCTCCCTCACCACTGACTTGGATCGGCAGTTGGGCCGCTGGTCCCCTCTCTTCTCTCTCTTTCTTCTCCTCTCTCTCACCATCGACTCCCTCGCTCTCACCGGCACCACCGATCCCCTCTCTTCTCTCTCTTTCTTCTCTCTCTCTTCTCCTTTCTCACCACAGACTTCTTCATCCTTACCGGTGCCGTCAGTCCCCTCTCTCTTTCTCTCTCCCCTCTCTCTCGCCCACCGGCTCGGACCCACAGCTAAGCTGTCGGTCCCCCCTCTTCTCTCCCTTTCTTCCTCCTCTTCTCTCTCTCTCTCTCTCCCACCCCTCTCTTCTCTCTCTTTCTTTCTTCTCTCTATTCTTCTTCCTCGCCCTCACAGGCTCGAACTAGCAGCTAAGCCGTCGGTCCCCTCTCTCCCCCTGCTTTCTCTATCTTTCTCTCTCTCGCCCACTTGCTCGAATCAGCGGCTAAGCTGCCGACCACCTTCTCTCCCTTTCTTCCTCCTGTTCTCTCTCTCTCTCCCACCCCTCTTCTCTCTCTTTCTTTCTTCTCTCTCTTCTTTTCTCTCGCCCTCATCGGCTCGAACAGGCGGCTACGCCGTTGGTCCCCCTCTCCTCTCTCTTTTTCTCTCTTCTTTCTCTCTCTCTCTCCGTCACACTCACTGGCTCGGTTAATCACCAGTCCCCTCTCTTTTCTCTCCTCTCTCTTTCCCTCTCTTTCATTTCTCTCTCTCTCTTGCACTCTCTGCTTGGACCGGTGGCTAAGCTACTGGTCCCCTCTTCCCCCTCTCTTTTCTCTCTCTCTCTTGCACTCTCGGCTTGGACCAGTGGCTAAGCTGCTAGTCCCCTCTTCCCCCTCTCTTTTCTCTCTCCCCTCTTTTCTCTTTCTATTCTATCTCTCGCTTTCTTCCCCCTCTTTTCTCTCTCTCCCTCCACTTTCTCGCTTTCTTACACTCTCGGCTTGGACCGGTGGCTAAGCTGTCGGTTCCCTCTTCCCCCTCTCTTTTCTCTCTCCCCTCTTTCCTCTTTCTATTCTGTCTCTCGCTTTCTCTTGATTTCTCTCCTTTCCTCTCTTGTTCTCGCTCTCTCTCCTCTCTCTCTTTCTCTCTTTTCTCGTCCTCTCTCTCTTCTCTCTCCCTCGGTCTCTCTTCCTCCCTCTCTCTCTCAGTTTCTCTCTCTTCTTCCCCTTCTCTCGATTTCGCTCTCCTCTTCCTCTCTTCTCGTCTCTCTTTCTTGCTCTCTCTTCCTCTCTTTCTCGCTCCCTCTTTCTTCTCTCTCTCGATTTCTCTCTCTTCCTCTCTTCCTCCCTCTCTCGGTTTCTCTCTCCTCCTCTTCCTCTCTTCTCCTCTCTCTATCATGATCTGTCTCACTCTTTCTCTTTCTCCCCCTTCCGCCCTGATTTCCTCTCTCTCTCACTTCATCTTGATAATCTCTTACTCTTTCTCTTTTTCTTTCTCAACAATTCCCATTCTTTTCTCTTTCATCATTTCCTCTCTCTCTCTCTCACTTTATCTTGATAATCTCGGACTCACTCTTTTTCTTTCTCAACAATTCCCATTCTTTTCTCTTTCATCATTTCCTCTCTCTCTCTCTCTCACTTTATCTTGATAATCTCTGACTCTCTTTTTCTTTCTCAACAATTTCCATTCTTTTCTCTTTCATCATTGCATTTCTCTTTTATTTACACATATCATCATCATCATCACTCTCTTTACCCTTTATTTTAACATTATTACAAGGTTGTTTGTTAAGATGACTTCGAAAGGCTGTCAAGTTGATGAATAATCGTCCATTCTTATCTTCTTCATCTCCTTCACTTCCCTCATTTCACCTTTAATAAATTACCCATCTAACGAGAAGTTAGGGTCCTTTGACCCACTTGTCTAGCCATCTTACGCATGTGTGTTCATAAGGCGCAGAGTGCAGCAAGGGAGCTAGAGCCGAACCAACCTCAGGGTAGGGGGCTTTTCGTCGTGATCTAAGAAGGCGTCATCACATGCCCTAGCGTATCACAAACCCACCGTGAGGTAGGTCCCACCTCACACCTTATAATTCCCTCTCATTAGTTGGTACCTGCCCGCACAAGCACCACACGCACCGCAGTTTTCGAGAGAGCGATCTCGAGCCGGATCCCACATCTAGGTCCCTGCACGGTCTTCTGACCCGACCAGATCGAGACCCAACCAGCTTGACGACTCCATTGGGGACATCGCTGCCCCATCGTCAGCCTAGTTTGCTTGCTTAACATTTTGCACAACACACACACATCTTCAGGATTATTCAATCCCTACGTCCGAGTCGGGGACTTCATCATCTCTGCACTAGTGAGTTTGTCCCCTAGGGAAGGGGTTTCACGAACCTCGCTTCCTACTTTCCTCTTGAGTTTAGACCAGGCTTCGCGCTCTCGGGTTCTGACCCGGCTTGGGGTGAGAAGGGACTCCCAAGTCGCTTACTCCCCATCCACCGGTATTGATGGACAAGCCGTCGGTGTCACTTGCATTAGTGGCACAATGACCACCTCTCACCGTATTCACTCGGTGACTGGCAAGTCACTTGTCGGTCTTGCTACTCGGGGCAGCTGAAAGGCTACTTCCCTCTCTTCCGCAATTGGTAGATTACCTGCCATTGCCTATGAGGGTCGCCATACGGCCATCCCCCACCCTCAATCACTTCGAAATGCCAGTTTTCCTGGCAGTTTGACCCAAAGAGTAGGCTTCAAGGCCACTCCCTCTCACCCACTAGCTAAGACCAGCGGCTCACCCGCAAAGTCCACATCTCAGGGCAGCCTTAGGACTACCCCAGTCTACCACCACAAGCTGGGTCTTTTAGGACCTAGCCCCACACACGAAGGCAACCCAAAGGTCACCTCACCAAGCATGTTGCATTTGCATCACTCTGCTCCTGGTAGCTCGAAAGCTACATCCCGGAAAGCACACGGGCGATGACCTTGTCGTCAACCCCACTCGCACATGTTTGCGCACCCCGTGAGTAGTGGTCAAGGCCACTTCATCACACACACCTGCTTGTAAGATCGGCATTTCTGAAGCCGGGTCTTCTATCCGAGCCCGAGTCGACCCTCAAGTTACCCGAGAGCCCTTCACGTGCCGTGCACATGCACCCGACCCTCTGACTACCCATAACTCTAAGGGTAAAGGCTAGTGGTGCGCGCCTTCTCCCCCTTTTGCTTCGCTTGTTCCACCAAAACCACTAACCATGTAGTACTCGAAGACGTTTCCGCTGAGTACCCTCCTCTTATCTCCTCAACAATCCCATGCACCCACAGGTTCCTGAAGACAGGCGCGGGGCAAGCTCCAATGATCAAGAAGGTCAGGCATCCCCTGTGTCTTCCAGCCAAGCACGAACCACATAAGAGAGTTGAAGAACCGACTCCTTCAGGTCCTCATTCCTTGCCCTGACTGATGGAAGTAGCTTTGGCCTGCTTAAGGAGGGGCAAACGCTTACAATGCTGCTCGCAATTCCAGTTTTGGGAAAAAGTATATTGAAATCTGAGGATCAGGCACAAGAAAATTGTGCGAATCCCTCAGAAGAAGAAGTCCGAGAGACCGGTGGCACCTGAGCCCATCGACCTTTTAAAGGATAACCCCTTCTACCTGTTGCAGTCAGTGACGGAGTCCAAATCAAAAGGGAAAGAGCAGTGTATGGTCATTGAGGTCGTTGAAGATGGCTCGAGTCATCAAAACCCACGGTCCCAAGACCTTCGTGAATCGATGACAACCCGGTCTCTTAGTAGAACCAAATCTTAGTCGGGGCATACCCAACCCCTTCTGACTGGTCTCTCGGACCGGGTCACCCGATGTTACGACGCCCCAGCTATGCTCGAGACCTCCTTCCCCGAGGAGAGGGCTGAGGTCATGGTTATCAATCAAACCAAGGACGAGCCTCAAGATTGCATAGCCCAACTTGAAGTGGTCATTTATCAAATGATGGAGTGGCTTAATCAGGTAGAGAATGCCAGACCCCCGCAAAGTCATCCCATCATGGGGCCAGTTTGCCACAGATACTGCAGTCTGCGGACGAGGTGCTTAAGCAACCACCTCCTCCACTGGCATATGGTCATTCTCTCCCCACGGCGCCTTAAGCTCCTTCTCACCCAGTTACAAAAGCAGATATTGATGCTATGGTCAGTCGCAGATTACGAAATAGGTAAATTCCCGGGGTCCAAGAGACAACCCTCTATAGCAAGCCCTACCCTGCATTCATCGACTTATTGTCATTCCCAGCTAATTACCAAAAGGGGAGACTCCCAGTCTTTAATGGCACAAGCTCGCCTCATCAGCATATTGCACATTTTGTATCCGCATGCCAAGAAACGGCCTCAGATGGTAGGCTTCTCTGTCAGTTCATGGAAACACTAGACGAACCAGCATTTAGGTGGTATGCTCGCCTCCCACTGAACTCCGTTCGCTCCTGGGAGGAGATGGAGCACTTATTTTACAAGCGCTTCTATGAGGTTGAGAGGAAAATGCAGGCCATAGAGCTTCTTACCATGACCCAGGGCCCAGATGACCCCATAGATCAGTTCATCACCAGGTGGAAGGACTTGGCCATGTACCAAAGCAACCCCATGCCAGAAATATGTTGTGCAGATTTGTGTCCACAATATGTGTCCCGAGATCTCGTTGCGTGTTGAAGCCTCAAACCCCACCTCTATTTCGAATCTGATTTCTAAGGCAGTCCCTATAGAAAGCTTGTTCAAGCACCACGGTAGGGCCCCGTCGTAATCTTAGGTGGATTGCTTGTCCTCTTTCTCTAATGCTTCGAACTGGTCACCGGCTTCAAGGTCAATTTGGCCAAATCCAAAATGATTGGCTTGGCAGTCGATCCTCTCTTCACCCGGGCCCTTGTTGCCAAATGGGGATGTGGGGACTCCCTCCCTTCCACTTAACTCAGTCTGCCTCTTTGCCACAGCAAACCCAAACTCAGTCAGTGGAGCCACATCATAGATCGGTTTGACTGCAAACTGATCGCGTGGAAGGGGAGATTTTTATCTCCAGCAGGTAGAGTCACCCTCATCAAAGCTACCCTTTCCAATGTCCCCATTTAAAAGATATCCCTTTTTCATATGCCGCCCATCGCCTCGAACAACTGATGTGCAAATTCCTCTGGTCTGGCTCAAGGGAATCCAATAAGATTCACCTCATCTCCTAGCAAAAGGTTTGCAAACCCAAGGCCCTCGGTGGCTTGGGGATCCAAAACCTTCTACCCAATGACCTAGCCCTACTCGGAAAATGGTGGTGGTGGCTCGCCACCCAGGAGGGGCACCTTTGGCAATAGGTTCTTCGCCACAAATACCACATCAACAATGCCTCTTGAGTGCCCCAAACAGACCTTACAGCTCCTCCTCGGGGGTTTGGAGATCACTAACCTGGTGCCTAGACTATTTCAAAGCCCATATTCGCTTTCACCCCCACCATGGTGATAGAATCCTTTTCTTCCGACCTTTAGGCTGGACATACACTCTTGAGGAACCTCTTCCGCCTAGCCTATGCTTCAGTGGTGGATCTCTTTCCTTTTTTGGGCTCAGATCGCTCTTGGATTCCCAATTTTTGTATAGCCCTCCACGAGAGTGAGATCCCCTCCTTTCTCGAGCTCTCAACCATTCTCCACCCTCTCTACCTCCCTTCCCAGGGGGAGGATTCTATCATTTGGACTCCTTCCCCTAACTGAGTGATCTCAGTGGCCACCTTCTATCGTGTCCTTGACTTCCGCAGGACCTCCCCCCCCTGCCTCAGCCCATTGTCGCAACGGCATGGTTTTTATTCACCCCTCCGAGAATTCAGGTTTTCTTCTAGATAACATTGTCCGAATGAGCCCTCACTGTCGACCAGCTCCTATGCAGAGGAATGATAATCCCTAATTGTTGCGCAATGTGTAGGGAAGATTAGGAAAACAACTCCCACCTTTTTATCCATTGCAGCTTCGCGAGTCAATTGTGGGACAACCTCCTTGGCCTTTCCAAGTGGACCTAGGTCACCCCCATGTCAGTACCTGACTTTTCCAACAGTTGAATTTTCTCCCGTGGCCCAAATCTGGCACTTTGCTGGGGAAGGCCTCCGTCGCCGCAACTCTTTGGACCATTTGGAAGGAATGCAACCAAACGATCTTCCAGGGTAAATCCTCTCACCCCCGGGTGGGACTCCATCAGGTCCACTGTGATTTTTTGGGTTTCCAACCACAGCAGATTCAAGCTTTTACTGGCATTGAACTTCCTCCTCAATTGGCAAATGATGCTTCCCTTCAGGCCCCATCGTAATATCGTATTTTCTTGCCTCCCTGTGGTGCCCCCCGGAACTTGGCCAAATGAAACTCAATTTCGACGGTTGCTCTCTCGGCAACCACGAAGTAGCCATGCTCCCTTCCTTCGCCTCGCCCATTGGATGGGCTGACTCCACCACGGCCGAAGCCCTTGCCCCTTTGGAAGGCCTCACACTTTTCAACCCTTCTTGGAGTTCTTCCCTTGTGGTGGAATTAGACTCCAAAAATGTCACCACATGGGCCTCTAGAGAGGCCCCACCCCCATGGCAACTCATTTCGGTCTTTGACGAGATCTTCGACATTTGTAGGTATATACAGGTCTCATGGGTGCATATTTGGCGCCAGGCCAACCTAGCAGCAGACAATCTAGCTAAGCAAGGCGGTACCGAGGCTGAGAGCTAGCTCGTTCATACACTTATATACCCCCTGGTTTTTGGGTTTTTATGCTTGTATAGCATTTTTTGTTGATCAATACCCTCCGGGTGGTTTTTATACAGAACTCCCAACTTGTGGGTACCCATTTTTTGCAACATGTACGTCTCTCTTTATCAATACAAATGATAACACTATAAATATACTAATAATAAAAAATAAAAAAAATAGAAAAAAATAGAAAAACACAGACATGCACCACTCGATCACACACCAACAAACAGAAAGATATTTCTCTGTTATTCCAATGAAATGAATTTGTGGACATCACTGATATTTTTAATTGCTGCATCAACTTAAATTATTTTTGCAAAAATTCATTTCTCTTGTGTCCTTGCTCTGCAGTATTTCATGTATCAATTATTGCGTGGACTAAAATACATACATTCTGCCAACATTTTGCACCGAGATTTGAAACCCAGTAACCTGCTTCTCAATGCAAACTGTGACCTCAAAATATGCGACTTTGGGCTTGCAAGAACCACCTCTGAGACTGATTTTATGACAGAGTATGTTGTGACTCGTTGGTATCGGGCACCTGAACTACTTCTGAATTGCTCAGAATACACAGCTGCTATTGATATTTGGTCGGTAGGTTGCATATTCATGGAGATCATGAAGCGAGAGCCATTGTTTCCTGGTAAAGACTATGTCCAGCAATTAAGACTAATAACAGAGGTAAATGCTTATTACCATAGAGCGAATAAATTGATGGGAGAGTATACTATAATTGCTCATTTGAGCCATCACTGTCTGAATAAATGAGGGATGTGGTGGGAGAATGGGATGGGGAATTCAACATGGCCCCAGCATCCCACACTGTCGCCATCACGTTCTGTTATTTTATCAGATGGCAAGAATCCCAGTGAACTATGGTTTTCAATAGTCCATTGGGTTCTAGACTTCTAGTGTATTTTTCTTAGTTAATCCATGGGTTTAGTGTCCTTTGCAAATTTCAACTTTTTTGTAAGGTACTTTCTTATGTCTTGTGTATGGTTTTTAAGGGCCTGTTTTTATTAACTTCTTTATTCTCTGATTAGTTATTAGGATCACCAGAAGACTCTGATCTAGGGTTTCTAAGAAGTGACAATGCTCGGAGGTATGTGAGGCAACTACCCCATTTCCCAAAGCAGCCATTCTCCGAGAAATTCCCAGACTTGTCCCCTGAAGCCATTGACCTTGTAGAGAAAATGCTCGTGTTTGACCCTTGCAAGCGAATTAGTGGTATAACTCATTTCCTTTTTCTTTTCTGCTCCTGATTCGAAATGCCTTGTGCAATTTATTTTTGGTCTGATTAATTATTAATTGCCCAAAAAGAAATAAGGAAGAAGGTTTGGTTTTATGATATTTTTGTGCAGTTGAAGAGGCATTAAGGCACCCTTTTCTGTCAAGCCTTCACGAAATAAATGAAGAACCTATCTGCTCGTCTCCTTTCAATTTTGATTTTGAACAGGCTTCATTCACTGAGGAGGATATAAAGGAGCTTATATATAGGGAATCTTTGAGTTTCAATCCAGATATGAAGTAGTGGATGTATTTGAGTGCTCTTTAATCCTATTGATCGTTCCCCTTCCCTTTCTGTTCTTCGGTGTCCTGGTGAGTTACTGTTGTGGATCTGGATCAAGAAAGTTACATATTTAAATGCAATACTGTGTTGGGTATCGAATAGAGCGAAGCCAAGTGTTGCATAAAGAAAGAATTGTGTTTTCTTTATTTGCTTTGGTGATGGGAAGGTGTTATGCATATGTTGCAGTGGTTTGATATATGGGTTCTGGACTTCCGTGTTATGAAATAAGATGTTTGTTAGGTAAAAGATTATGGAGTCGTCATGGCCACCACACTTAAGTATGTTATTTATGTAACTATAGGGGAAGTACCCCCTTTATATGTCTTTCACATTTTCTACTTTGTATGCCTCAAGCATAACAATTGGGATATGGAAAAATGATATATTGATGAGCAAAACTGGATTAGTTGAGACCTATACATGCTAATTAAAGTACTGAATGTGAAAATAAGCAAATGAGCTATTATAATATACTCTCCCATCCAGTACTATAGCATCCTGGATATTAGATGCATGTGAAAATAAGCAAAAAGTACTGAATGCACCTCTTTCTCTAGAAATGGGAGCGGTTTTGGTGGCAGCGCGGCTTCACCCAGGGTGCTCTAATGGCATTTTTAAACTCCATATTTTCGATGAACTGAGGACCCGAATCAACTCTAATCAACCTGCAAATCTGCTTCTGCCCTATGAGATGGTTTTGGACGGCTTAAGAAGCTCCAAATCTGCTCGATTTGGTTGGACATTCCAGAGCATATCTTGAGATAATAGTCAAGATTGAGCACTTTTAAGGCTTCTTTTATTATATTTAGACCCATGATTTAGTTGGATAAGTGAATGGATTTACAAATTTTTGGGTACTCGAGTGCCTAGAGTCAATAGAGAAATGGGTGCGAATGTGGTCTGTATGCGAGTGGTAGATGCACTCTTGTGGGCTACATTGAAGCATCGTCAAACAACTTAGCTTTACTGGAGGTTAAGCAAAAAAGCAAAACAATGACATAAGCTTTGAATTGTGAAAATGGATCAATGATCTGGATCACCCATATAGAAAATCGATATGAATCGGTTGATCAGCGATACAAAACCGCGATCTGGCCGAAAGAATTGACCAATAAAAATAAATAAATAAATGAATATTTCTGTGTCTTTTTGTTTTTAAGTTTTGTTTCTCAATAAAACCAAGATTTTATTAAAATATGGAGATCCTATTTATTATGTTTTCTAACTCTATAAGCTAACTCTACTTATTTTTTATTTTATTTTTTAGTCCAAACAAAATTTAAAAGGACATGCGATGTAAACGTTATCCTTTCCCTTCACTCAAAAACTTGTTAGAATTTCCCCAACTCTAACTCTCTCTCTCTACTCTCTCCCCATGTCTCTCACTCTTCTCTTTGAGCAACAGAGTTTTCTTCATTTGTATACTACTAATAATGCCTTTAGAACATAGAGAGAGACGGAGAGAGAGGGCACAAGGGTTGATCTCTGCTGCTTGGGGAATATCATTGTATCTCCCACTTCTACTCTGACATGTGCTGTGATTGCTTGCCAAATAACCTGATGACACCTCTAGAGGGTGGTGGTGGGGTTTGTGAAGAAGATGGCCATCTTAACCAAGAGCAGCCGCTGGTCTTTTGTGGTGGTGTTGAGTAGGGGTCTCAAAATTGGTAGAAGAAACTCTTGGATCAGCCAACTTACTCCCACTAAATCTCTTCATTGAAACATTTTTCCAAATACTGGTTGACGCAGAAATTCAACCATCTCTCTCATCTCTTCTTCTTTTTCACACAAATCTGGTTTCATTTCCTCAGCCATTGGAGGAGCAAGTGAATCCTTCTTGCTTCTTGGCCCATCATCGCAAGGCAAATCAGTTGAAGTCTGAGAAGAGTAGAGTTGCTCACTAGGTGGAGATTGAGTAATGAAGCTTTGGGGGCTACAAATTGGAGAGGGAGAACCCAGGGAGTCTCCATGAGAGAAGAACCCAAGCTGAAAGCCGCACATATCGTTTTCATGAGGTCGAGTCAGATGAGTGATTTCAAGCTTTGAATCGACAAGTAGAGAGATTCTAGAGAGAGAGGGGCGGACAGAAGAGAGAGGTTGGGAAAGAGAGGGAGAGTTGGAGAAATATGGTGAGAGGACGGGAGAAATTCGGGGAAAATAGAGAGATGATAAGTTTACAGTTTTACATAGAAAATGTCATTTAAGATTTGTTTGGATTAAAAAACAAATTAAAATTACTCTTAGTTAGAACTTGGAAGATATAATAGATATGAGCTTTATGTCCTAATATATATTTTTAAACCTTTTATTTATTTAATAAAAAATTTAAAAAATGAGCCAGTTCTTTGATAAAACCTATTTAATTACAAAACCTGCTGGTTTTTGACGTATGAGTGGAATTGGATCACTCCCACCAATTCCTCATATGGATTGCATCCATAAGGTTGAAACCTTCAACAATCCAATTAAAACGCAACTTTAAATTTGATCATAACAAATAATTTTGATGTAAAATATTTTTAGGATTATCTCAAAATCTATTTTCATATCTAATTATAAAATTTTAAACTTTAAAATTGGTTAAAATCAAGTAGATCTATAAACATATGAAAATTTTAAAAATTGATGGTTTAGATAATGTGTTGTAAGATGCATTATTTATGGTATTCAAAATCTTTTCTTCTTTTATGATCATACATCTCGATGTCGAGGTGCTCAATTAGAGGGTTTTTCGACATTAAAATAACATTTTCTGATGGATTTTTGAGATGCATATATAATTCTACATTTTAAGGTTGCAACATTATATAAACTTTTTCCTTTCTTTCCGCCCTAATAAAATCGTCATGGACATATGAGAGAGAAAGAAATAGAGAAGAGAAAGATTATACCATTAATTTATGGATTTTCCAATAAGAACATTCTATTGTTGGAGCTAAATATACGTTTACTCCCTCAGGCAAGAGAGAGAGATATTACTTTCATGAGAGACAAATTATTAAGAGTTTGCTCGTGGGAGCTAAATTTACGTTTACGCCGGGCAAAACATAGGTAGGAGAATTTTTTGACAGGCAGGTGTATTTTTACTGACCTAATTTTTGGAGCAAGTGGAGATAAAATGAAGACGGGCGATGGAAGAGAGAGAGCACTCATCATCATAGTAACACATCTTATATAGAAAAAATAAATAAAAATGATAGGGTACACTGGAAATCTCTGAAGATATATATATATATATATATATATATATAAATAAAATTTTGGAAACCAAAAAATAGTCTTTTTTTTTTTTTTTGGAGTGCTTATACTAAGGGTTTTCAGAAGCTGTTTATTTGGATATTCCCCCCGATTTAAAAGTAGAGTTAAATATTTGAAAGGTTGGAACTTCATCTTTGGAATTACCCTATTGTGTCTAAAGGGCACTTAGGTCATCACAATCCATGTTGACCCTTATTGCAACGCGGTTGGAGAGTTCAATTTTGAACCTTTCAAGCAGTTTGATATTACAAAAAAATATACACAAGGTTGCAATCTTAAAATGTAGAATTAAAGATGTACCTCAAAAATCTGTCAAAAAATGTTGTTTTAATATTGAAAAACCCTCTAATTGATCATCTTGACATCGAGATGTATGAATATGAAAAACAAAAAAAAACAAAAAAAGATTTTGAGTCTAAAAAATTGTATATCATACAACACATTATGTAGATCATCCATTTTAAAAAAATTCATAGGTTTATAGATCTACTCAATTTTAACGACTTTTTTAGTTTAAAATTTTATAATTAGATATGAAAATAGCTTTTCAGATAATCCTAAGAAGTTTTTATACCAAAGTTACATGAAGAATTGTTGCAACCTTATAAAAACCACGCCCAATTTAAAATTAGGAGCTGCATTTTTATTTTTATCTTTTCATATTTTACGTAGTTCGAGAGTGTGACTCTTAAATTGCCTATCAACGTTTTGAAATCCCCTAACACTTGGAATTTCTTTTGGTTTTGCTCTTTTTCCTAACAAATATGCGGTTTGAAAGTCACATTTTTCAACCAATCTTCTATTTTATTAAAGGAAAAGTATAGAATGAGGCCATTTATGAATGATACAAGGTGGTCACATTAATCTTAATTATTGGATGTGAAATTGGGTGATTCCAATTATTCCATTAACTAAGCTCAAATTTTTTTTTAAAAAATTTCGAACTTAGTGATACATCCAAGCCATCAAATTTCACATCAAATAGTTGTGAGAAATTGTGACCATCTTGTATCAAAAGTAAATGGCCTTATTGTATACAATCTCTTTATTAAAACCTCAAAAGTCACTTACAAATACATCAACTCAAACTTTCTAATTCAGAAACCCTAATATGCCCAAACTTAACAGTTCCTTTCCTAATGGGTGTGGTTTCTATAAGGTTGCAACCTTCAACAATCCAATTAAGGCACGCCTCCAAATTTTATCATAACATATAATTTTGGTGAAAAAAATTGTTAAGATTATCTCAAAATCTATTTTTATATTTAATTATAAAATTTTAAACTCTAAAAATGGTTAAAATCAATTAGATCTATAAACATATGATAATATTGAAAATAGATGGTCTAAGAAATGTATTGCAAGATGCATTATTTATGGGACTCAATCTTTTTTTTCTTCATATTCTTATATCTCGACTTCATATTCTTACATCTTGATGTCGAGATGATCAATTAGAGATTTTTTCAACATTAAAACTAACCTTTTTTTTATGGATTTTTGAGGTGCATCTGTAATTCTACATTTTAATGTTGCAACCTTATATAATCTTTTTCCTTTCATAATTTGACGATTGCATATTAATACTTCTCTAAATAAAATGATCGATTGAAAATACGCCATCTAGAATATGATAAACAAATTAGATGGTTCATATCTTATTTTATAGAATATTTTGTAACCAAATTTTGATTTATGTTCCC
The DNA here is from genome assembly GCF_054954075.1 of Amborella trichopoda. Classification (NCBI taxonomy): domain Eukaryota; kingdom Viridiplantae; phylum Streptophyta; class Magnoliopsida; order Amborellales; family Amborellaceae; genus Amborella; species Amborella trichopoda. Next base: position 30,700,582 of record NC_142343.1, read on the forward strand.
TCTCTCTCTCTCTCGAATATTCATACAAAATCCTATATTTAGTATGTAATTCTTAAATAATAATATTCTTTTTTGAGTAGCATGACCAATGAAATACATACAACTAATAATAATATTATTTATAATAAATATTTATTTAGCCAAAAATTTAAATGATCACTAGTCCAACAATAAATATTTCAAATGATAATAATAATACTAGTTACAACACGAACTAAAACAACACAACAACGAGTCAACGACGACGGCGATGACAACAATACATAAAAATACCATAATAATATGAAAGGACGAAGTTTGCAGGTTTTAAAGCCTCCAAAAGGTTTCTCACTTGCAGTACGATAATGATACATTATTATTTTATGCGGCTTCTGTGGATCAGATTGTGCATATTAGACGAAAGTTTTTGTGATTATGAAGTCGGTTTGGGATTGAAAGTCAATCTAGATAAGACCTCAATTGTTGGGATTGAAGATGTTCTTTCTACTTTGGCATTCCACCTTGGATCCAAAGTAGACAAGTTCCCTATCAAATATTTAGGGATGCTTTGAAAGAAAAATCTATGTGATCTTTTGTCGAAAAAATACAATTGTTTTTTTTATTTTTTATTTTTTTATCAATAATAACAATCACCCCTTTTGTTTTGACAACAAGATCACATACAGATGATCTTATTACAAATAATATATATTTCAAAATTAAGTAACACAATAATAAAATAAAACTCAACCACTTCGTGTCATTTATACAACTTAATATTATGCTTGAGAATATAAAAATAAAAGAGCAAGTAAATATCAAAGAAAATGCCGGAGAATACCTCAACCGGGATCAGTGGTCTAACTTCAATCTCCACCGGAAAAGCTGATTTGGCCAAACTAGGCAACTACCCTTAAATCTCTACAAGACTTAACCCCAAAGTAATTTTTAGGCGTCCCTCTGATTTCCCAACCTTTAGTATCTCATAGTTCTAGAAGAGAGAGAGTACTTCACCTAGGGTTGGGGCGTGCCTCTTATGGAACTTTTAGAGAGAGAAAGTTGGAGAGAGATAATAAGGAGGGAGAGAGTGTAGAGAGAGAGGAAATAATATCCCCTTTTATGGTACAAAGTTAGGTTAAAGGTTTTTTAGAGTTTTCTCATAGTTTATCTCTTTTATGAGATTGAATCTTGACTATTGATCAAGGTGATTTGTGATGTGAGATATCTGAGTCATCCATTCCATAGATGGGCCGTCAACATTATGGAAGGCGCATGAATCATTATCCCCCTTTCTTTAAACGATTTTCCCATCAATATATTTAAATAACATAAATATCATGCATTCCATAAAATTGCATGATCCATCTCACATATTCCATAAGTTAATATATACTGCCATATTTAAACAAGATAAGGTCAATGTTTACTATATAATCAAATTGACCATATCCCTTAAAGATTTGACCACATGCTACAAATGACTTTAACACAAAGCAATCAAGAAAGAATCCAAAGGGGTGGGGCATGCACCCATATGTGGCACATGTGGGCCCCCACCCATGTGCCACATGGTGGCCCATGTGCACTATGGGCCCCAATGGAATTTTATAAATATTTTTTAAAATTAAATAAAACAATTCAATATATATTTCAATTTTTATAACTTTGTAAAATCAATAACTGTATTTTTATCAGTTCAAAAATCATAAATAAAATATTGAGAGATTCATAAAAATTCAACTAATAAAAATAAAATCATTTCAAGAATAAAATGAACACAATTAAATTAATATGATGGGAAAATGATCCACATGGTTTTAAGAATTCAATCTGTAATTATGGGGTACTTCACGTTCAATTGCGGACTACAAACCACATTTGCTTTATCAAACCGATCCAGTATTTCCCATGACCCACAGTCCAAGCAGGGGCTCATTAGCGAGTCACCAAAGTCTGCCCGATGAGTCAAGGGGTCGCAATCTCAGTCTGTGGATTACAGGTCTTCCCCTAGAGACGAGTCAAGATCACTACGACCTGATGCGACCACAGCTCTATGGTGCATAGGGGTATCTCTCGTACTTGCATACGCTTCACCCAAAAAGGTAGATAACTGGCTTTCCCGAACGATCTATCGATATGCATGCCGTGTGATGGAACATGGATGAGATTTTGGCCCCCGTTTCTGTAAACCAACCATCACACACAAGGGTCACACAGTCCCTCGGCTCACTCATCCAGGCATAAGCTCCGACCTCTTCAAGGGCTAACTCAAAACCCTTCTCGGTTTATTCCTTAAGCCCAGGTACCTTGGATTTTCCAACCGACTGGCCTAGATCGTCAAGCACAGTCTGGTATCAGTAAACATCATTTGCTTAGTATGGTCCTCAAGGGACCACACTCCCACTGAGTTTATATTCCACGATAATAAATATTTTTTATTACACACTCATAAGGTTTTTAAAGGCTACATGAACCCAACATCTCTCACTTGGCCTTTGAAGGACTTACATTTTAATTTTCTCACTTTCTCTCGTCCCCATCTCTCTCACATGTCTTGTAAAAATATTAGGGACAACTCCCTTAGTCAGAGGTCTGCCATCATCAAATTTGTAGATATATAGTTGATCTCGATCTCTTTCAATCTAACATCATTTCTCAGGTGATAGAAGTATGGGTTGATATGCTTGGAATTCTTGTGAAACCGAGGCTCCTTAGAAACACAAAGAGTCGTCGCGCTGTCGCTGAAAATTCGCACTGCCTCACAACGTACAGGATGAAAATTAAGCTGATTCAGAAACTTTTTAATCCACACAGCCTCCTTGGTTGCTAGACAACATGTCACATACTCAGATTCCATGATGGGCAAAGCCACAATGTCTTGTTTCTTTGACTTCCAAGAAACCGCACATCCTCCAAGCATAAACACATACCCAGATGTAGATTTCACATTATCTAGATCTGCGAGATAGCTTGCATCTAAATATCCCTCTATTGTTATTTCAGTTCCCCCTTTGTATATGAGCGCATAGTTTATAGTCCCTTTTAAATATCCAAGAATTTTTTTAACCGCTTTCCAATGCTCAATTCCTAGATTGCCTTGGAAACGGCTCACCAGACTTATGACGAATGACAAGTCAGGCATTGTTCTCGTCATGGCGTACATAAGGGACCCAACTGCGCTCCTGTATGACACTCTCTCCATGGCTCTCATATCCATGTCTTCGGTATGACACATTTTATTATTAAGCTTCGCCTTTTTTTCTATTGGGGTAAACATGGGCTTACACATACTCATATCAAACTTTTCAAGTATTCTTTTACAGTAGGTTGCCTGATAAAGTTGGATAGTCTTCTCCCTCTTGTTTCTTATTATCTTGATGCCCAACACATATGAAGCTTCTCCAATATCCTTCATATCGAAGTGTTGTGCAAAAAAAAAATTCGTCTCTACTACTAGGGCGATTGAGCTACTAACAATTAGCATATCCTCCACATATAACGATATAAAGATCCCATCACTCCCACTGACCTTTTGATATATGCAATAATCCCTATTATTTATAGAGAACCTTACAAGAGCAAGGGTCTCTTGGAATTTTATGTACCACTGTCGCGATGCTTGTTTCAGGCTATAAATGGATTTATTAAGTTTGCATACTAGGTTATCTTTCCCTTTTTTCCTCAAATCCTTCAGGTTGGTTCATGTAAATTTTTTTTTTTAAATCCCCATTTAGAAAGGCTGTTTTGACATTCATTTGATGAACCTCAAAGTCAAAATGGGCTGTTATAGCTATAAGGATTCAGATGGATGGAAATTTGGCAATAGGGGAAAAAGTTTCGTCATAATCTATCTCTTTTTTCTAAGTGAAACCTTTTGCAACTAACCTAACTTTGTATTTTTTTATTTTCCCTTCAGAGTTTAACTTTTTCTTGAAAATCCACTTACAACCAATGGCCTTACGCTTTTGAGGTAAAGATACTAATTTCCGTACTAGCAATTTGGTTCTATTTTAATTTTCAGTTCATGATAAGGGGTACTGATTCTACAGCCTTGAAATCAGAGCGGTTAATGACAGCCACGATGATCACTTCTTCGAGGAAGAGTTCCTTGAAGGAGGGGTGAGTAAAAAACAAGTCGACTTTTATTAGGAGGCCAAAAAGAATGATGTAATTCGAGACCCAGAATCTGAAACTTCTAAACCAACCCAACCTAAACCTGAACTCCCTTAAGAAAATGAACATTTACTTGAACCAAGACAAAGTAACCGAGTCAGTAGACCACCTCTATACCTAGAACAATTTGTCTACCTAGAGGAACACTTTGATAAGGTTGGGGAATATCCAGATTCATAACCTAGAACTTACCATGAAGCCTGGACCTGTCCTGAAAAGGAATACTGGGTAGAAGCCATGAAAGATGAATATGCTTCCATTAACCAAAACCATGTATGGAAATTAGTACCTTTACCCCAAAAGCGTAAACATCATTTGCTTAGTACGGTCCTCAAGGGACCACACTCCCACTGAGTTTATATTCCACGATAATAAATATTTTTCATTACACACTCATAAGGTTTTTAAAGGCTACATGAACCCAACATCTCTCACTTGGCCTTTGAAGGACTTACATTTTAATTTTCTCACTTTCTCTCGTCCCCATTTCTCTCACATGTCTTGTAAAAATATTAGGGATAACTCCCTTAGTCAGAGGTCTGCAATCATCAAATCTGTAGATATATAGTTGATATCAATCTCTTTCAATCTCACATCATTTCTCAGGTGATAGAAGTATGGGTTGATATGCTTGGAATTCTTGTGAAACCGATGCTCCTTAGAAACACAAATAGTCGTCGTGCTGTCGCTGAAAATTCGCACTGCCTCACAACGTATAGGATGAAAATTAAGCTGATTCATAAACTTTTTAATCCACACGGCCTCCTTGGCTGCTAGACAACATGTCACATACTCGGATTCCATGATGGGCAAAGCCACAATGTCTTGTTTCTTTGACTTTCAAGAAACCGCACCTCCTCCAAGCATAAACACATACCTAGATGTAGATTTCGCATCATCTGGATCTGCTAGATAGCTTGTATCTAAATATCCCTCTATTGTTATTTCAGTTCCCCCTTTGTAAGTGAACGCATAGTTTATAGTCCCTTTTAAATATCTGAGAATTTTTTTAACTGCTTTCCAATGCTCATTTCCTAGATTGCCTTGGAAACGGCTCACCAGACTTATGACGAATGACAAGTCAGGCCTTGTTCCCGTCATGGCCTACAGAAGGGACCCAACTGCGCTCCTGTATGACACTCTCTCCATGGCTCTCATATCCATGTCTTCGGTATGACACATTTTATTATTAAGCTTCGCCTTTTTTTCTATTGGGATAGACATGGGCTTACACATACTCATATTAAACTTTTCAAGTATCTTCTTACAGTAGGTTGCCTGAGAAAGTTGGATAGTCTTCTCTCTCTTGTTTCTTATTATCTTGATGCCCAACACATATGAAGCTTCTCCAATATCCTTCATATCAAAGTGGTGTGCAAAAAAAAAATTTCGTCTCTACTACTAGGGCGATTGAGCTACTAACAATTAGCATATCCTCCACATATAACGATATAAAGACCCCATCACTCCCACTGACCTTTTGATATATGCAATAATCCTCATTATTTATAGAGAATCTTACAAGAGCAAGGGTCTCTTGGAATTTTATGTACCACTGTCGCGATGCTTGTTTCAGGCTATAAATGGATTTATTAAGTTTGCATACTAGGTTATCTTTCCCTTTTTTCTTCAAATCCCTCAGGTTGGTTCATGTAAATTTTTTTTTTTAAAGCCCCATTTAGAAAGGCTGTTTTGACATCCATTTGATGAACCTCAAAGTCAAAATGGGCTGTTATAGCTATAAGGATTCGGATGGATGGAAATTTGGCAATAGGGGAAAAAGTTTCCTCATAATCTATTTCTTTTTTCTAAGTGAAACCTTTTGCAACTAACCTAACTTTGTATTTTTTTATTTTCCCTTCAAAGTTTAACTTTTTCTTGAAAATCCACTTACAACCAATGGCCTTACGCTTTTGAGGTAAAGGTACTAATTTTCGTACTTGCAATTTGGTTCTATTTTAATGTGGGATAAGAACATGTGCTGAGCAACCCCAAACTCTCAGGTATTCAAGGGAGGGAGTACGACTTGTGAAAATTTCGTGAAGAGTAAGTGGGGTAGCTTTTGTGGGAGTCCGATTAAGGATATAGCACGCTGTCAATACGGCTTCTCCCCAAAAGTTTAAAGAAAGAATTGCATACCTCATCATACTCCTTACCATTTCAACTAAGGTCATATTTCATCTCTCAGCTACACCATTTTGTTCGAGAGTACAAGGCATGGTGTATTGATGGATAATTCTATTTTCAACGTAGAGTTATTTGAAAAAGTCAGATGAATATTCTCCCCCCCCCCCTTTATAGGTTCTAAGAACTTTGATTTTCCGGTTGGTTTGATTCTCTACCTCGGCCTTATATTCTTTGAATTTTTCTAGGGCTTCTGATTTTGTTTGAATAAGATACACATGGCCAAATCGCGAGTGGTCATCTATAAAAGAGATAAAATATCTTTTTCCACTTTTGGTGGTCACATTCATAGGTCCACATATGTCACTATGGATGATTTCCAATACTCTAGTAGCTCTTTTTTCCCTAGTGGTATTTTTCCTTACTAATTTTCCTTACACACAAGACTCGCACACTTTCGATAAATCTTCCTTATAATTTTGAAGAATCCCGTCATTTTTTAATCTTTCCATTCTTTTGATATTAATGTGTCCTAACCTCATATGTCATAGGGTAATATCTAATTTATTAGGGGACGAGACATAAGCAACATTCTCTTTCATTACAATAGTAAATAGTCTATCTACAAGTCGTCCAGTCATAATCACATCTTTCCCTTTTTTTACTACCACTCTCTTTCCAATGAAAGTGGTTATGAATCCAATCATGGACATCTTAGGGATCGAAACCAAGCACTCCCTCATATCAGGAACATAAAGTATTTGCTTTAGGATCAATGTGCTCTCATTCTTCAGTTTCAGCTCGAAATCTCCAACTCCAAGTATATCAATTTTTTGATTTCCTCCCATGTAAATATGTTGTTGTCTTGGCCCCATAAGAGTGAAAGAACGGAAATCATCCTTGGTGTTTGTGACATGAGCCGTAGCCCCCGAGTCAAGGCACTAAGAAGCTCCCTTGGGGTCAACCAGCATAGATTCAAAAACCACACATGCCAATTCCTTGTTGGTCCCTCCAGATTTGTTGAACCGACAACTATTGGCTATGTGACTCACTTTTTTGTAAATAAAGCAAGTTTGAATCTCTCTCCTTACTCCCTTATTTCCAAAATCTCTCATTTTGAAATCTGTTTTCTTTCCAAAATTATTTCTTCCCTTTCATTTCTTAAATTTAAAAGAAGGTTGATATTTTACCATATGCACGGCTTCCCTTGTAGTTGTTGTCAGTAGTTGCCTTGAATTTGTTCTCTCTTCTTTTGCTTTGATTGTAGTGATGAGCTCCTCCAGTTTTTGTGTTTTTCTTTTGGCTGAGATGGAAGATATGAAGTTCTCCCATGAATTAGGAGAATTAGGAAGTGAATTCATAAGATGAATCACTTGCATAGATTCATTGGGTTTCATGCATGTGTCTTCAAGTTCTCTGACTAGCACACGAAACACGTGCACATGATCTGCAAACTTAGAACCTTCTGTCATCTTTAACTCATTAGACCTTCTCATAGTCATGGTTTGCTTCATAAGAGAGGGTTCAGCATACTCTCTCTCAAGTTTATCATAAATCTCACTTGCAATATAGATTGACTTATTCTCAGAAGCATATGAGTCAGTCATGGTAAATAAAAGAATGTGTTTGCATCTTAGATTCCTCTTCTTCCAATTGGCGTACTCATCTTTAATGAGTTGAGATGAAAAGGTCGGTCCTCAAAGAGTACCTCATACAAGTTTTCCTCATAGAGCACAAATTTGACTTTACTTTTTCCATGAAGTAAAGTTGGTTCCATCAAACCTTTCGGTTTTCAGGATCTCTGAGATGAAGGTACGAGCAGCCATATATTTCTATTCTCAAGCAAAAAAAAAAAAGACTCATAATGGCAATCAAGTAAAACTAGCTCTGATACCAATGAAAGAAAACCTATGTGATCTTTTGTCGGGGAAATACAATTATTTATTTTATTTTTATTTTTTTTTATCAATAATAACAATCACCCCTTTTGTTTTGGCAACAAGATCACTTAAAATGGTCTTATTACAAACAATATATATTTCAAAATTAAGTAACACAACAATAAAATAAAACTCAAGCGCTTGATGTCATTTATACAACTTAATACTATGCTTGAGAATATAAAAATAAAATAGCAAGTAAATAAAAGAGAAGATGTCGGAGATTACCTCAACTAGGTTTTTTACACCCCACATCGAATCACCACATCCAATGACGTGGGATCAGCGGTCTAACTTCAATCTCAAATCGAGAAAGCTGATTTCGGATAAACTAGGTAACTACCCTTAAATCTCTACAAGACTTAACCCCAAAGTAATTTTTAGGCTTCCTTCTGATTTCCCAACCCTTAGTATCTCATAGGTCAAAAAGAGAGAGAGTACTTCACATAGGGTTGGGGCGTGCCCCTTATGGAACTTTTAGAGAGAGAAAGTTGGAGAGAGAGAATCAAGAGGGAGAGAGTGTAGACAGAGAAGAAATAATATCCCCTTTTGTGGTGCAAAGTTAGGTTTAGGGTTTCTTAGGGTTTTCCCATAGTTTGCCTCTTTCATGATATTGAATCTTGACTGTTGATCAATGTGACTTGTAGGGTAAGATATCTGAGCCATCTATTTCATAGATGGGTCATCAACATTATGGAAAACGCATGAACCATTATCCCCTATTCCTTAAACCATTTTCCCATCAATATATTTAAATAAAATAAATATCATGCATTCCATAAAATTGCATTATCCATCTCACATATTCCATAAGGATATGTCAAATATTGTCAAGTTAATATATACTACCATATTTAAACAAGATAAGATCAATATTTACTATATACTCAAATTGACCATATCCCTTAAAGATTTGACCATATGCTACAAATCAAAGTTTTCAAAACTTAAATGACTTGAACACAAAGCAATCAAGAAAGAATCCAAAGGGGTGGGGCATGCCACCCCTATGTGGCACACGTGGGCCCCCACCCACATGCCACATGGTGGGCCCATGTGCACTATGGGCCCCCATGGAATTTTATAAATATTTTTAAAAATTAAATAAAATAATTTAATATATATTTGAATTTTTATAACTTTGTAAAATCAATAACTGTATTTTTATAAGTCCAAAAATCACAAATAAAATATTGAGAGATTCATAAAAATACAAATAATAAAACTAAAATTATTTCAATAATAAAATGTACACAATTAAATTAATATGATGGGAAAAAAATCCCTATGGTTTTAGGAATTCAATCTGTAATTATGAGATACTCCACTTTCAATTACGGACTACAGACCACACTTGCTTTATCGAACCGACCTAATGTTTCTCATGACCCACAGTCCAAGCAGGGGCTCATTAGTCGGTCACCAAAGTCTGCCGATGAATCAAGGAGTCGCAATCCCAGTCTGTTGATTACAGGTCCTCCCCTAGAGACGAGTCAAGGTCTCCACGACCTGATGCGACCATAGCTCTATGGTGCATAGGGGCATCTTTCGCACATGCATACGCTTCACCTAAAAAGGTGGATAACTGACTTTCCCGGACGATCTATCGATATGCATGTCGTGTGATAGAACATGGATGAGGTTTTGGCCCCTGTCTCTGTAGGCCTACCATTACACACAAGGGTCACACAGTCCCTCGACTCACTCATCCAGGCATAAGCTCTGACCTCATCAAGGGCTAACCCAAAACCCTTCTCGGTTTATTCTTTATGCCTAGGTACCTTGGATTTTCCAATCGACTGGCCTAGAGCGTCAAGCACAGTTTGGATCAGCAAAACATCATTTGCTTAGTATGGTCCTCGAAGAACCACACTCCCATTGAGTTTATGCTCCACTATAATAAATACTTTTCATTACACAGTCATAAGGCCTTTAAGGGACACATAAACCCAACATGCCTATCGCGGATCATAGATTGCTTCGATCAGTTTGGGAGCCGGTCATTCAGAGGGCAAATATGAAACTTGATCTTTAGAAATCAAAGCACTTATCATTTGGAGGTAGACCTAATTAAATCATTCTTATCTAACTTACCTATCTATCAAATGACTATATTTATAATGTCAAGCTCATTATAGTTAAAACCATTGAAAAGTTAATGAGGAATTTCCTATGGGGGTCGGGGGATTTCGGAAGGAAGTATAATTTGGTTAGTTGGGATAGGGTATGTACTCTTGCCTTGGAAGGAGGTTTGAAGATGAGGAGATTGAAATATATGAATTGGGAACCAGTGGTAAAATGGTGATGGAGTTCATTAGCTGGGGAAGATATGTGGATAGGGGGAAGAGGTCCAAGATACCAATCATTTGTTTAAAAAGGGATTTTGCAAAATAAGCTTTTTATGAAGCAATATATAAGATGGGTGGTTGGTGAGGGAACTAAAGTTCCTTTCTCGCATGCGGGAACTAAAGTTTCTTTCTCGCATGATAGATGGTTGGGAGATGCTCCTCTGAAATTGTCGTTTCCTTTTCAATGCAGCAGGAATCCTTTGGAAAAGAGAGTGATGAGAATAGCAATCATCTATTATTTCATTGTGCTTTTTCTCATGGAATATGCTGCTGGTTCTTCCATATGCACCTAATTGATCAATTGTGTTATATGATTATTTGCCGAAAGTTGGGAGCCTTTTATTCTAAAATGGGAGGGCGGTAGTGCTACAGGAGATTTGGCTGGAAATAAATAGGCGTATGTTTGAAGTAGTATCATTGGAGGTGAAATATTGAGATGAAAGATTAAAAAGATGATATGGAGATGGTTTTCAGTGACAAACAAAGGGTTTGGCATCTCTGAGGTGGATATTGAGGTTAATATTCTAAACAACTATCAAAATACGACCAAAAGGTCGGTGGGAAGCTCCGACGGTACGAAGTGTGAAATTGAATATTGATGGCAGTTCATATGGGAACGGCTGGCTGGAATTGGAAGGTTGCTAGAGATTCAAAGGGAGCTATCATCTTTTGCTTTGCGGGGTCATGTGGTAAATTACCGCAAATGAGGCTGAATTATTAGCACTTCTCTATGGATTGAAAATTTTGAAGAGCAAGAATATTCAGTATCCTTGTACTGTTGAAGGCAACTCTTTGAATGTGATTAGTTAGTTAGTGTTCTAAGATTTGGAGGCCTCCCTGGAGATTGAGATCAATTTGGATAGAAGTTATGGAACTTGGAGCTTATCTACGTCTTTCTTTTAGGCATGTGCTTCACGAGGCTAATGATGTACTTGTTCTCTCTTATTTTGCATTTGTTTAGCTTCTTGTAACCACCTTTGATTAATAAAAAATTGAATGATTTCAGAAAAAAAAAAGAAAATAAAATGGATGAAGTTTGAGGTTTGTATAAGCCCTAAGCTTTAAGAAAACAAAACCTCAAATCCTCATCCGGAAAGCACTTGATATCTCTAAATTAATTTCCAACACATACAATAAATGAAACTAAAAAATGTACAAATCTTGCGGATTTATGAACATTTATTTTTTGGGCGAAATGGACGATCGAGATAATTTATTACAGTGTATACTACTTTTAAAGCTTGAAATCCTAATTTTTAAAGTATAATATTCAAGCCGAGATGATCGATGTAAAGGTTTCCCAATACTTGCATTGTAATTTTTGATGAGTTATGAAATGAGGTTTTATTTATTTTGATAGGGCTACAGCCCTATCAAACCATTTTTCATAATAAAAAAATATTATATTTTAATACTAGTATAATGCGATATTAATATATTAAGATGATAATGTTATATTATAATAAAGTTATTAAATACTAGTATAATGCGATATTAATATATTAAGATGATAATGTTATATTATAATAAACTTATTAAATACTAGTATAATGCGATATTAATATATTAAGATGATAATGCTATATTATAATAAAGTTATAAATGAATTATGAGTAATGATCCTATGAGACCCTCCCACACCCATGTGTTTAAGACCCCAAAAGGATCACCATTAAATTTGGCTCAAATCTCTAAAAAAATCAAGTCTCACACCCATGTGATAACTTTTCTAGAGATCTGTGTCAAATTTAATGATGATCCATTGGGGTCCTACACACATGGGTGTGGGAGGGTCTCAGAGTAATGATCCTATGAGACCCTCCCACACCTATTTGTATAAGACCTCAAAGGATCACCATTAAATTTGACATAGATCTCTAGAAAAGTCAAGTCCCACACCCATGTGATAACTTTTCTAGAGATATGTGCTAAATTTAATGTTGATCCGTTGAGGTCCTACACATATGGGTGTGGGAGGGTCTTATAGGATCATTACTATTATTATTATTATTATTATTATTATTATTATTATTATTATTATTATTATTATTATTATTATTATTATTATTATTATTATTATTATTATTATTATTATTATTATTATTATTATTATTATTATTATTATTATTATTATTATTATTATTATTATTATTATTATTATTATTATTATTATTATTATTATTATTATTATTATTATTATTATTATTATTATTATTATTATTATTATTATTATTATTATTATTATTATTATTATTATTATTATTATTATTATTATTATTATTATTATTATTATTATTATTATTATTATTATTATTATTATTATTATTATTATTATTATTATTATTATTATTATTATTATGACGGTGATCGTTATCGTTATCTTTATCATCATCATTATCATTATTATTACTATTAGGAAAAACTTTATATAGAGTCGAGGCTTTAAGCAATCAAATTAGAGCCTACCTCAAAAATTTCACTAGAAGAGGTTGTTTTGTTGCCCAAATATCCTCAAATTGATCATCTCAACATCAAGATGCATGGACATGAGAAAAAAAATGGATTTCAAGTTTGGGAAATAGTGTATTTTGTAATGTATTTTTGGACCGTCAATTTTCAATATTTTTAAATTTTCATAGATGTGTCTATCTACACTATTTTTGAAACTTTAAACTTTATAAATAGGGAAAAGTTTATATAATGTTGCAACCTTCAAATGTAGAATTACAAATACACCTCAAAATTCCATCGAAGAATGTTGTTTCAATGTTTAAAAACCCTCTAAATGATCATCTTGATATCGAGATATATGAATATGAAAAAAAAAAAAAAAAATTTGAGTCCCAGAAATAGTGCATCTTGTAACACATTATCTAGACCGTCCATTTTCAAGATTTTCATATATTTATAGATCTACTTGATTTTAACCATTTTTAGATTTTTAAATCTTATAATTAGATATGAAAATAGATTTTCAGATAATACTAAAAAAACTTTACACCAAAATTACATGTTATAATAAAATTTGGAGGTGTGCCTTAATTGGATTGTTTAAGGTTGCAGCCTTAAAGAAACCACACCTTTATAAATAAAGATGAAAATACATCTTAAAGATTTTAAGTATTGAAACCACATTTTTTGACACTATTTGAAGATAGGCTCTAATTTGATTGTTTAGAGCCTAGGCCCTATACAAACCGGACCCTAACTATTAATACAATATTAATACATTAAGATAATAAAGTATTATTAAAATAAATATAATGATATTTTATGTTACTATTATAATATTATATTATTATATTATGTTCTATATTATAATATAATAATACTAACATTAATGATGTCCATAACGACGGTGGTGATGATCAATACACCACACAAATGGTGAACCTTGTATTCACTATTGTGAAACTTTTAAACATGAAATGCATTTATTAGATAAAAAATGACTTTTGATCATAAACACCTAATGTATGCATTTTTTATCCCTTTAAATCTTTCCGAAACTCAACTTTAAATTTAAAAGATTCTTTTGATTAGAATTTAAAATGATTTAAAATTACAAATATGCTCTTTCCAAAAATTTTGAAAAAATTATTTTTAGTGTTAATTTTTATATCTGTAAAAGCATTTCATTATAAAAAAAATTTCCAAATAGAAAATTCAAAGTTCACTATATGATATATTCTAGAATAAACCATAATAAATATTAAATAAAAATATTATATCTATAGATAATATCATTATTATAATGAGTGAGAATGAAAAAGGATGAGAGGCACCGGGCCCAATCCAAAAAGCTAACTTTGTCAAAAGCCTGCATTTACTCAGTCGATGGCGCCCCCCAATATGGTTCTATAACATCCCACCGTATCCTGCATCTTAAATATGCAAAAGTAGATTTTGCACATAGTCCCAAAAATGACCTTATCTTTTCCCTTGCAACTTTTTCTTTTGATCATGGCATCAAGCAACAATCCAAACCGACCACATTCCAAACTGCAACAGTCCAAATCAAGTACTCTTGCTTAGGAATTCAATGATTAAAATCATGAAATAAGTTATTCCTAACCCTAAAGACTAGAGTATCATTTGAAACCTGGAAAGACTATTATCTGATTGAGCTTAGTGATATTCAAGATATTAATTATTGTATTCCCTGCCAAACTCCATCGGAGATTAAGAGTCATCCCTTAATTTGATCTTTCTTTAATCCATATTCCTATTTCTTCAATACTTGCCAAAGATTAAAGGTTTTTGCTTGAATATCAATTCTCAACCATTATATTAGGATGTATTCCAACGAGCAAATGATATTTTTTAGGAGAATTTTAGAGAGAGTTCGAACAAAAATCTGGGAGATAATCTCAAAGGATAGTTGTTCATAAAGCTTCAAACATACAAATATAGTGCTATTTTTCAAGATTTGAGAGAGCAAACCAGGAAATGCAGAACAAGTTCTAGAGAGAGAGAGTCACAGCTCGACTGCCTCTCATCTATATGCAAGTTTCACAGGATTTATATGAATAATGGGTCTTTATATCTGTAAATTTTCGTCCTTTTTCTTTTGAGTTTTTTATATCTTTGTAATCACAGATCAAAGGTGATCCCTTGTAAATGAAACGTGTTGCTCACGAATGATTTGATCACTTCCCAAATCCATTCTTTGATGAAATACTCCTGTTTATACGGTCTTGAGTGTGTGTATGTTCTCTTGTTTTTGCATATAGAGTCATATCTACCTTTCCGGATTCCCCTTGGTACACATTTTACTGCTCTCAGGCTCTTCTCACCTTCCATTTTGTTCATTTAGAATAGACTCTGGTGATCCACTCTTGATTTAATAGTGAGAAACATCGCGACTTTTTATCCTTCCTATTTCTCTTTCTTCCCTCTGCTATTCCCTCTCTTTACCATGTTCTGAAAGTGTTTCACAATGATTCATCAAAAGGTATAGCGAAACCAGCGATTCTATTACCTTTTCCTTAAAAAGAATGATAACAATATACATAACACAACATACATAAATATACAAAACTGAATGAGATCAAGCTCGACGAATTAAGATCATCTCTTTTGGGTGCCCACTCCTTTCTGTAGCCACAGATTTAGTGATCTCCGAGGGATCTTCAACCTTTGGACATCAACAGGTCTTCGAGTTGTATATTCACGTAACTGTGGCCTCTTTGACATGGTAAGAGTTTCAGGGGACAGAGAACTGATAACATGTGCATGCCTTGTAGAGAGCTCACCAAGTTCAGGACCTTCCAAAACGGAAAGGCCCAATTCCCCTTGAAGAACTCTAATGACTGCATCACGTACCCTCAGCTCTGTTTCTGCAGCATCCATATTTGATCTTGTGTTTGCAGTGATGATAATCATATCATCTCGAACAGGTTTACCTGCGTACAACAAATGCAACATCTTAAGCCATGATATCTATAACCCTTTTTTCATAGTTATTATATCACTTTTAGAAAAATTCTAATGAACCACTCCGAAACTTTGCAAATGGATTGCCAACATATAAGTCAGGTTTTTAATGCCACATTCACCTGTAGCAGAACACATAAAGTTGATGCTACGAAGGGTATGACATGATGAAGATTCAACTAGGGAAGAGGTGAAAATCAGGCTTTTCTAATGTCATGATGTCTTAGCCCGCATAATCCTCTTTGAGGCATTTCTCTTCCATTCATTAATCGAACATCCAGAGAATAAAATCAAATGGAAACTGTGTGTGTGTCCAGGGTCCTCATACCATGGCAATTGTCTATATACTGCATGGAATAATCAGTTCCCTCATGTCCTAATGCCAACACAGTAAGTGGGTGTAATTCCTCCACACAGTCGGTTGAATGAGTTCGAGATAAGAGTCCCCCAATTTGTTGAAATCACATGGTTAAGGCCTTAAGGGACACATTTATATTCATACATGAACATGAATACATGCATACAAATGTGCATGTAGTATATATGAAAGGGTGTAGTTGGCATACGGATGCATCCGTAGCTGTAGAGGTAAGGTGCACCTTCAAATTTTATCATGGTATATAATTTATATGCAAAATGTTCTTAGGATTATCTCAAAATCTATTTTTATACGTAATTATAAAATTTTATATCTCAAAAATGGCTAAAATCAAGTAGATCTATAAACATATGAAAATCTTGAAAATATACAAGGTAGATAATATGTTGTAAAATGCACTATTTTTGAGACTTAAATTTTTTTTATTTTTCATGGTAATGCATCCCGAAGTCGAGATGATCAATCAAAGGGTTTTTCAACATTAAAACTACCTTTTCCGATGGATTTTTGAGGTGCATCCGTAGTTCTACATTATAAAGTTGCATCCTTATATAAACTTTTTCCTATATGAAATCATTTCATGAAATCACTTCCCATATGTGTACAGATATGAATATATGGCCCCATGGAGCAAATTGTACCTTTACTCCCTCGGGCAAAGACTCGCTAGGAGTATTTCTAGGACCCCAAGTTTTGGGGATGTAACATAATCAACCTAGAGGCCAGCCTAAAAGAAAATTGAATATAAACTACCTACATCCCAAAGATAAATCTCAAAAAGAGAAAAATCAAATTTGCATCCTACAAAAGGTTCAAATGAGTCCAGCAACGATGAATGTAGCCCCCATTTGGTGATCATTTATATCTAGGACTTTAAGAACTCAAAATCAATTTTCTTTTATAAAATTGTTCAACTGGTGATGATAAGGCCAATTCCGGGATGAAAAATAGGGAAAGTACATAAAGAGACTATTTACCTTTAATACAAGGTGGTCACAATTAACCTTGGTCATTGGATGTGAAATTGGGTGGCTGCATTTATTTCATTGCCCAAAGACAAAGTTCAAAAGAAATTTTCTTGAACTTTTTGACACCAAAACTATCAAATTTCACATCAGATGGTTGTGCAAGTAATTGTGACCTCCCTGCACTCCCCGTAAATAGTCTCATTATATACAATCCCCCCCATCAAATGACGACCTAAGTTACTTGTGTTCAAAAAGTTTACTTTTTAGGGAGCATTTTCGAATTTTTATTTTCTGAAATTGAACCTTGGAATGGAGAGAAAGTCCGTGCAAAATTTGGGGTCATAGAATTGCTCCTAACATAATTAAAGGAACAGTTTCATTATATATATCTCCGGCATGATTTATAAAGTGGTTCCATTTTATGGGCCTGTTTGGAGATACTCGTTATCATTGATAATTCACTCAATAAAATTAGTCCTGATAATAAATTATCTATCACTGATAATTCACTCAATAAAATTAGTCCTGAGAATTAATTATCTATCGTTTGGTAGTGTCCAACATAAAGTTATCTGAGATATGTTTATAGGCAGTTTATACATGCAAGTTCATCTTTTGAAAAGTTGTTTTTATAGTATTCAAAGTAATTTTCTAAATCACTGAAAAAGTTAACAAAATAAAATTATGCAGAATATAATAATTTTAGATAAGATAGCTCCAAATACAATTATATAAATGGGGAGTAATTTTATGCAACGGTTGTATAGTAATATAATGAAACAATCTTCAAATACTATGTCAAAGCCATTTGTTTGACCCAAATTTTAAAATATACACTCTTTTCATTCTAATGAACAATCATGAAAAAGTAAAATTTGAAAACACAACCTAGAAAGTGTTTTTTAGCCCAATTAACATAGCCAGTCCATTTTGGTGACATACTTAGATCTAGGTCCTAGAAGGATCTTTTTTCTTTTCAAATTTTTTAGATAACTTTATTATCATTAAATTAACAACATTAAAAAAGAAAAAAATTGATTTTGAATTAATAAAGGCCTAGATCTTGAAATTCACCAAATGGACGGTCTAGATTCATTGTAGGAGAAAACTCATTTTGACCACATATAGGATGCAAATTAATTCTTTTTTTGGAGATTGATTACTGAGATGAAGAGAGTGTGCATACAAAATTCTGGGTCATACAAATTCCACAAACATGGTTTTCTAAAAGTGTGGTTTCATTATATTATAATGGCATAGTGACATGATATCATTTCCCCTTATATATATATATATATTGATATATATATATATATATATATATATATATATATATATATATATATATATATATATAGAGAGAGAGAGAGAGAGAGAGAGAGAGAGAGTACAACAAGTAATGCAAAAGATGGAAGACCTAGAATGTAGTTCTCTTTAAGCATCCGCAGCTTTGCAAGGACAATGATTCGAGCCTCGACCTGTTAATTCATGGAATGTAAGTATTCAATTCATCTAACAGAGTTGATGAGAAATATCTACTTGACAGTTGAAATTCAGCTGGCATTAACTTCTTTTATTTATGGATTAGGAATATATATATATATATATAAGAATGAACCATAAAACCAAGGCTAGTTAAACTAACATGGGTCCAAGAGAATACAAATTGTTCTCCCCAATAATGAAAATTTTAATGAATATCTACAGGATTCTCTACCTTTGTAAGCCCTCTAAGATCAATTGTCAAGTTCTCTGCAAAGTTCTCTTGTAAATATGCAGCTACTTTCTCAAGAAGCAGGCTTTGAGGACCATAAACTTCACTTCCTTTATCACATTTGTCAATATTCAACTCACTCCACCGTTTACCTTTATCAGATATCACTCCCTCACACCACTCCTCAAGTAGTTCCTTCAAGAAACGATCATTTGAATTATATCTGCATAGTTTAAGAAATTGTTGGATTAACCAATGCTCAAATGGTGTTGGATTTAATATTTTACATACCCTGCTTTACGCATGTCCTGATATATTGCCAAGCATTGCAGAACTTCATCCAAGGATCCATATCTACTTCGAGCAGTCAACAAAGTATTGTATGTCACCTGCAAAGCATGTAACTTCAGGATCTTGTGATCCTCAAAGTATAAACACTTCCACCAAGTAAAAGATGTTCATTTAACAGGATACATCATGGCAATAGTTAGAGAAACAAAAAGCAGAAAAGAAGTATTTTACAATCTAGCCAAAAGATTTCATGCTTCCGAGGGAGCATACTGGCCATTCACTCCCTCTGTGCAAAACCCAATCTAGGAGTATTTTCCGGACCGTAAATTTTGGGGATATAACGTCCTAAACCTATATGCTATACTCACCAAAAATAAAAAGGTCCAAATTGTGTTGTCCATAGGCATGAAAACAATAAGGGTGCGGTTTGTATAGAGCCTAGTCTCTAAACAATCAAAGTAAAGCGCACCTTCAAATAGTGTCGAAAATTTTCGTTTAATACTGAAATTTTTTGTGATAGCCTTAAAAAATATTTTCATCTATAATTATAAAATTTAAAGCTTCAAACATAGTATAGATCGAGCAGATCTATAAAAACTTGAAAATCTTGAAATTGACGGTCCAAAAATGCGTTACACGGTGCACTATTTCTAAAACTTGAAATCCATTTTTTTCTCATGTTCATGCATCTTGATGTTGAGATGATCAATTTGAGGATATTTGGGCATCAAAACGACCTCTTCTAGTGAAATTTTTGAGGTGGGCCCTAATTGGATTGTTTAGAGCCTCAACTCTATATAAACTTTTTTCAAACAATAATGCCTCAAGATTGAATAGAAACTGTCCTATTTCTTAATGGTGAGGTCTTAGCATTAAAAACTCAAAATTTGAACTTTTTCTTTTGAATATAATCATCTAGTGATTTTTAGGTGGTTCCCAAAATTTTGGATCAAAACAATCTTCCCAAGGTAGTCTCCTGCCCAAGGGAGTAAATGTACAGAACACTCCTGCAGGAGCATAGTACACCCGCTTTACAATATAATTTAGTTTTGATACTCATTGTACTTCAATTGCAATCACATAAAAACATTATGATAGCTTTTGAATGTTCGAATTTAACTTTGTAAATTACTATGTATCCATATATACGCTACAAGATTAATATCACACTTGAGAACCTTAAAACATTTGGAGATCAACAATGGCAACACAATTATTATCTAGATAACACTCACCAAATTAGGCTGCAACCGGTGTCTTTTCATCTCCTCAAATAATGAAAACGCCATTTTGAAGTACTTGTTACCAACACATGCCTACCAATACAAAAGAATGTTATTGCAAACATAAACAATCAAACCAAACTTCTTGAATTATTCAAACCAGCTCCCAAAAATTATTTTTTGAAACCATACTAAGATATCGGACAAGAATCTTCCAAAGCTAACCAGTTTTCATTCTTACCTAGAGTTGAATTCAATCAATTGTCCATCACAAAAGCAAACTAATTGTTTCAACCAAGCAGCAAAGCACATAGATAAATCAATTCACACCACTATACAGTTCTGTTTATGTGGCTGTGTGCTTGATACTGTTTAGACGTGTTTAGACTTCAAATAATTATCCGTACTGTACATCATATTTCTCCATAGTAACCATATTTTTAACAGCTATTACAAAAAATTTCAAGAAAAGAAAATGTTCCATTGTCGCATCTATACAGGTCGAGATCAAATTTGTGGCACGTAAGCTTGCTAAGCAAGCACTCAGAAACCAAATTTTCCAATTTTATTGGATGTCTCTGATAAAATATCTTGCTGTGCTCCTTTTTATTAACACAAATCTTTAACTTCATCAAAAAAATATATCTTGCTGTGTAAGCAGGAACTTGGAAATCTCTATGTAAGGAATGTCTTGAATTCAAAAGTTGAAATCCGGTAAAAAGAGTTTCCTTTGAAGTAGGGACACAAAAAAAGAAAACAAATTTGAGATCAACTTACATGCCTTGGTTTAATTATTTTTTGAACACCAAGCAAGGTCAACATACCAAAATTTCCATTGTTTCACTCCAGAAAAAAAGTATAATGCCATATGCACTCTCAAATGATTCAATTCCTTCTCTATCTGAGGAGCAGCAAAAAAATAGTATAGGTGGATTTCCCTAGTCGTTAATCACACAGAATTATGTCGATTATTTTTGTCTTTACTTTTTGATGAATAAACTTAGAACTGTTCTTGCAGGTAATTACAGAAAATGGGGATCCCAAAGGTCGAATTATAGGTCAATAGAATGTGACGAAGCCCATTATAAACAAGAAATCTGCTTGTTGAAAATTCAAAATTGGGAAATAAATTTGGTGTGAAAACAATAATATTGCAGAACATTATCAATACAGCAAAACAAGTAGATCTCACTCATGAAAGAATGCTAATAATTATTAAACAGGAAGATACATTGATCGCACTACTAACCTTGATTGCTGTTGTATATGCAACAACATCAGGAATAATACCTGCATTGTACATGCTTTTGAATGCCTACATCACAAACACAAAATACACAAAAATATTGCATCATAAAGCACCATTAGTTTATCAATGATAATACAGTTCACAAAAAGAAATTTCTAGCCAAAGATATATTAACCAATTGCTGACAACATTATTCTTTTGAATATGTTAACTTTTGTATTGAGTAAGACAAAAGTATATGAGGCGTATGAGAATTGCTGACAATATTATTTGACATCATAAACAACACACACATATCATCCAACAAAAAGTGTATTACATGCAAGGAAAATGAAGTTTAGCAACCAAAACTTAGTGAGGCCAGATTCAAATCCCAATCTAGAGCAGGAATGAGTACTATAGAGCAGATAAAATTCTGAAAAGAAATCATCAATCAGAAAAGTTTGGATTACCTTATGAACTGGAATGCACCTTCTTACAAAAACTATTCATTGACCATGCCATTAGTTGAGGCTTATAGAGATGCAGATTGGGCTGGTTGTATTATAGAGATCTACGACAGGTTAATATACACAAGGTAACCTTATAATTTGGAGAAGTAAAAAGCAATCAATTGTAGCCCATTCAAGTGCTGAAGCACAGTATCGATCCATGGCTCATGGAGCACGTGAGTTTCTGTGGTTGAAAATCCTATCACGAGAACTTGGTTTCTGGTAAAGAAATCAATATCCTTATATTCTGATAACAAGGCAGCCATTAATATAGCTCCCAATCCAGCCCAGTAAGATCGAAGCAGCATTTTATCAGAGGAAGAGTTACTAATAGAGAAATTTGTCTTCCTTATGTGATGACTGAAGATCATCTAGCATATATTCTAACAAAGGCCATGGGAAACCTCGAATACTATTTATCTTAGAGGAGTTGGGCATGATTGAGGTCTATGCACCATGCTAAGGGGGAGTAATGTGAAAGTGAATATTGGCTTCTAGTTTTCTTTTAATTGTATTTTAAGCCCCTAAGGACTTATGTATCCTTCTTCTACTTAAGTCAATTTTATAATTAATATAATACAGTACAGAAGTGCATGGGGTTCACAAGTTAGACCTCACATGACCTTCTCTCTTCCTTTTCTTTTCTCAAAGTATCTCACCTCCCCATCTTTCTTTCTAATCAAGCCTTTGATCTCTCTTTCTATTCTCTCCTTCTTTAGTGCTGCTGTATTATTAACTGTGATAAGCCATTTATATGACAAATAAACTACTCTCATATTTAGCCAACCCGACCATGTGACTTGCCTATATATTTACTATATAGAGGTTACTTTATTTGTTATGTATCATACAGATTGAATAATTCAAGGTTAAAAATTGAGATTGATTATAAGAATAAAACCTCCACAAGTAACTGAGTTGAATCACTCGAGCACCAAGTTGACTTGACCTAGCATGCTACCAACTCATCTCCCAGTATACCGAGTTGGCAAATATTGAGTAAAACATGATTCCTTTATTATTCCATTAGTCTTTGTTGAATATTGGAGCATGTCTCCTCTCATTAGTTTGCCATTTTTCATCTTCCTATCATAGGATGTCTTCCACTTCGTCCACCTCTCCTTGAGAAACTTCACACATTGTTTCCCGAAGCATTCTACCATCATCCTAACGAATTGCATATCTAAGAATAAGCAGGCCAGGTGTACTGCTGATAACTGAAATAAAGTTGAAACATAACACAAGCAAACTCCATATGAATGTTATTTATGGCAGTTCAAAACAGTGAGACTCCATACAAGAATTCCTGTTTGATCGGTAACTAAACCAAAAAAAAAAAAAACCCTCCCTAATGGATATTGGATTTTGCAATGGTACTCTTGACATTCTCTTCTTCAATAGAGCTACTCAAGTCAGCGACCTTTAACTATAAGCAACTGTCCTTGTATAGCATACACACAAACACAAATGTACGAATGCATGTGTGGAAACACCGACAATTGTGTGTGTACATGGGTCCTGGAATGTAACTTAGAATTATGTCCATGTTCGCGCATGTATGACTTTAAAAATCAGCCAGCCAACCAAGACTAGGTCTGAGTAAACTCGCCTCAGTTCACGGCTGAGTCTTAGCAAGCCTATTAAGATACAGGCAAGTCTAAAAATTACACTGTTTTCTCAATTAGACATGGTCAATTCTCACCCATCTGACTCAGCTCAGCAAAATGACAAAGTCCCGAGATGAGTTCACACTTCTCTTGTTACGTGCGCTGGAAGTAGAATTCACACCTGGAATATGGTGCTATAATTGTCAAGACCCTAGATGCACGCACACACATGCACATACCGGCACACACCATTTACTATAGTGCATTCTTTACAGTGACTATAAATATCTACTGCTCACTAAAGAATCCTCCTCCTTGGCATAGAACAGAAGGCATAAAAACATAGTTCAGGGAGCAATCTTTTCCAGTACCCTTTTCTTCATTTCCTTTGTTTGTGGCTCATGGTTCCCATGATGCTCCAGCCCTTAAGCACCAGAAACCTTCCTCTTATATTACATGTAAGAGGATCTCCCCCTACTGTCATATCTCTAATGTCAATAACCTCGGTATCTCTATCCCTCTCAATACTTGAATATCTCTCTCTTAAAACTTAAACCCCCAGTACTCTCTCCTGTTCTACTTTCTTCATCATGCTAAAAGAAAAAGATCAAAAAAAAAAAAATGTGCTTTGGAAAACTAATGATGTGCCCACGAGCCCCCATCATTTTCCGACCCCAACACCTGCCAACAGTCAACATAACATTTTGCTGAAACACAAAGTTCTTTGTTTCAACAGATAAAGGTCCCTCAATCCAAAATATAAAAAATATGAAATGCATGTATAAAGAAGTCCGTTAAAATTTTGAAGACTTTGATCAGAGGATGAACCCCCCAACCATCCATTGTTGCATTGGACAGTTGAAGCACCTGATATAAATGCAGGATAAGAAAAGGCAGCACAAGACAGATCTTTTCCAATGCTGGCTATGATTTCCTTTAGTACAAGAATAAGCAAATTTAGAACAGTGCCTGAGTTCCTCCTCCTGACATTTTAATTCCGTTGAATATCAGTAAAATATAAGCACTTTTTAAGTTGATAATATGGATCCACATTGGTCCTATTCAGCCATTGGTACATTGAAGGATATTATTTACAGTACACAGAATAATTTCAACTTGAAGCTGACAGATTCCAAGAACATCCTGGAAAATCATAAATATCTAAAGAAATAAAATTTAGTAATTGCAAGGACTCAGAATCCAGATTAATCATCACAAGGCTTCAAAATGTAAGTGACACAAAGCAAGCTGCAACTGGTTGTTCTTGGGAATAGCAGCTAACTAACATATTCATTGAGTCAATGGTCAATAAATAGTTTATATGAAATAAAGAACTGAATGCAAACACATAGAATAAATAGTCTAACCTGTATTGCACCCTTCATGTTGTACGACCTTCCACATATATCAATCAAAATTGACCAACTTATGTGATTAGGAGAAAGACCTCCAGCCTTCATCTCATCCATTAAAGCTTGTGCACGGTAGTAATCAGTACCACAAGCTTTCATTAATATATTGTATGTGGCAACTGTGGGTTTGAAAGGAATAACCTCAGAGAAATTTAAATCATGCGGATCTAATGCATCACTAGTAATATGGAATTCATGGTTTCCACTTGAAAAGTATTCATTCTGCTTGATATCTGTAACTGTCTTGCTTCCACATTCTTTTGCATTACTACCCATTGAAAACCCATTTTGCTTCCAGAAATGAAAAATACGAAAAGCTCTATCGAATTGGCACGACTCGACACATGCATTGAGAAGAATGTTGCAACACTGAGTATTTGGCTCACAACCAACGACAAGCATTTCTTCAAGGACCTGAATGACTCGTTCTACTAGCCCTGCATTAGCACAGGCACTAATCAATGATGACCAAGTGACTATGTTTGGGCTAACACCAGCAGATATCATATCATCTTTTATTTTAAACGCCATTTCCCACATTTTTGCATCTGCGAATACCTAGAAATCAGTCAAATAGACATTAAGTCAACATGCATCCCCTAGCATCAGATACCTGATCTCAACCAACAAGTACATGGGAGCATTTACAGGAAAAAGAAAACAGTGAACAGTGTATAGGAAGGACTTGGAAGATGACACCATAAGATTTTGTATACCTTGATTATCGTACTATAGGTGATAACATCCAACTTTAGGCCACCAAACAAGGCTCTCTGAAGTATCTCCTCATAGATTTCTTGAGCCAAATCAACTCTTCCAGCGAGGCAACACACCTTCAATAACACATTATAAGAAGCCATATCTGCAGCAACACCTAATTTCTGGAGATGGCATGGTTATGAAAAGATTAGTGAAATACAATAGAGTGCAATACTGCAAAGTATCCCATTATAAAACAAAGGACAAAATAAATCGGAGACAAAAATAAAAATGTACGGAATATATCATCCTGCTGAGTACTTAAACATAGTTTTTTAACCACAGCAGGGGTGTTAAGGAGAAAGAAAATGCTCAACAATATGGTCATGCATCACTCGATGTGGTTACATAATAGTAAATTACAGAAAAAAATACTTAACATGGTTTCTTCTAACACTGGAATAATAGAAAACTCATTGAAGAGATTATGCAAATGCCAATCATCCAGCATAAATAAAAAGAGAAACAGAAACTATTTCCAAGGACAGATGCACAAACACTTGATCGATTTATGTAACCCACCTATAATACAAGAGGAAGTCAAAGAAGGAGATGGCATTACTTTCATTTGCTTGTATATATGCAAGGCATAATGCGAATCATGAGCATTCACATTCATCAGACTGTTGAACACGAAAGTATTTGGAGTGATCTTCTGAACTAACAAGTCCTGCAATAGAATAATTCTTTATAAATCGAAGCAGTGATCAAATTAAAAAATAAATGCATAAATATTCTCTTACTCATACATAGAATTATTCCAGAGGATGGAAAGGGAACTCTAATACCCGTATTGACATAAGCATTGTTTAAGAAAGTAGACATATGCAAAAGGAGAATAAAAAAAATGCAATTCACATATACAGGCATGTGCATAAAGATAACTAGCACATGGAGGATGACCTCAGAGACTAGATATGGACCACTAGCAGTTACCTCAAAAATGCTCCTGGACTTCAACGAGTCACCACAGTAACCACAAGCATCAATGATACTCCGGTATATGTACATGTTTGGACTAACAGATTTCCCCTTTGATACTTCAAAAGCAACTAAGGCAGATTGCAAATCTTTCTTCTTCCCAAATTCACATATTAAGAAATTGAACCAAACATCTGCATGAGGAAGAATACTTGCATACCTACAAAGGAATGTTGATGTTTAATACCAACATTTATGGACACCCATAACCAAGCACAATCTCAAAGAAATTTTGATCTTCTATTCTTGGACATAGTACTCTTAGGGCCCGTTTGCCTCCTTGGACTCAAATTTCAAGGAGTTACTTTTCCTAGAAAAGGCTGAGCAATCGTGTTTTGTTCGTTTAGAATTCACATTTCTGTTGGAATTGAGATTTCCATGGGATTCCTAAATACTCATTTTCAGACTAAATTTTGAAAATCTCAATTCCACGAAAATAGGTGGAATTGACATTTCATGGAAACCACATTAAAATTTTAGAGAGGGAAACTATATCAAATTTTAGAGAGAGAAAACATATTAAAATTTAAGAAAGGGAAACTATATCAAATTTTAGAGAGAGAAATTACCTGAAATTTTTTAGAGAGAGAAAATACATGAATTTTTTAGAGAGAGAAACTATCTCAATTTTTTAAAGAGAAACTACCTCAAACTTCATGTTTCAGATTGAGCATCTCAAAATTTTAGAGAGAGAGTATCTTAAAATTTTAACGAGAGGAAACTATACTAAAATTTAAAGAGAATAACTATTTAACAACTTTTAGAGAGAAACATCTCAAAACTTTTACAGAGAGAAACTCTCTCAAATTTTAAGTTTTAGATAGAGAGTATAAGGAAATTTTAAAGATTAAAAACTATATCAAATTTTAGATCGAGAAACTACCTGAATTTCTAGAGAGAGAAACTATATCAAATTTTAGATAGAGAAAATACCTGAAATTTTTAGAGAAAAACTATTGCAATATTTTTAGATAGAGAAACTATCTCAAATTGTAAATTCTCTTGAGAGATTATATTATAATTTTAGAGAAAGAAACTACTTGAAAATTTTAGAGAGACAAACTAACTCAAAGCTAAAGTTTTAGAGAGAGAACACATCTTAAAATTTTACAGAGAGTAACAAATCAAATTTTAGAGTGAGAAAGTACCAAAAATTTCTTACAGACAGAAACTATGTCCCATTTTTTAGAAAGAAACTATCTTAAATTTTAAGTTTTAGATAGAAAAAGTATTTTAAATTTTTAGAGAGAGAAACTATATCATATTTTAGATAGAGAAACTACCTGAAACTGTTTAGAGAGCAAAACTATTTGAAAATTTTTATAGAGAGAAACTATCTCAAATTTTAAGCCTTAGATAGAGAAAGTATCTCAAAATTTTAGAGAGAGAAACTATATCAAATTTTAGAGAGTATCTAAAATTTTTAGAGAGATAAACTATCTCAAAAATTTTAGAGAGAAACTATTTTTTTTATAGTTAGAGAGAGAAACTATTTCAAATTTTAAGTTTTTGAAGAGAGTACTAAAATTTTAGAGCAAAAACCATATCAAATTTTAGAGAGAGAAACTATCTCAAAAATTTTAGAGAGAGGATTTGCATTTCCAAGAAAAAAAATATTCCAGGAAATCCAAATAGTGAATTTGCATTTTCCTGGTTTCTACCAGATGTAATCCAAACAGTACACCATATTCAAGGAAATGCCAATTCCAGGATACACTTTTCCACATGATTGAAAAATCCAAGGAACCAAACAGAACCATAAGGAACTACTTTATCATAAATTGCTGCTTTTCAATTAAAACTTATTTGTTGCAGTTTGAATGAATCAAAATTACAATCATCTACAATAGGTGTAATGTATTGTGAAAAGTAAACAAATGCAAAGACAATCCACAGAAATGCATATCCAAGTTCCAAGATGGCCTGGGAGTATTTCATTTGAATTCTTTATAGCACTCATTTCTTGTAGATTGTATCAATCATGTTCCTCACAAAGTTGAACCATACATATAGCCGCATGATACAAATGTTCAGGCATGCAGCACGTGCACAAACATATACATATAGAAAATTCATCGTGTAGCCGACCCCAAATTGTTAGGAAAAGGCTCTGATGATGATGATGATGATGAAAGCACGATTCATAAAACTTCATCCTTTTTTGAATTCAAAAAAAAAAAAAAATCTTGCTGGATGCATAAATACATATAAACTCAATCTAGTTTGTTGGGAGCAGCTCATTTAGATCAGTTAGGAGAAAATAAAAGATACAAGTTAGGAGAAGGAACAGAAACATTGAAATTTGTACAAACTAGATCAGTTTTCAGTACTAACTTTATTGCATATGAACAATGCATAGAAGGAAAGAATTCCCCCTTTAGAGTTTAGTTTTTTACGACACTTCTTGTGTATGAACTCCAATTTAATTTTTTTTAAGCCATGATACAT
This sequence comes from Amborella trichopoda, assembly GCF_054954075.1. Taxonomy (NCBI): domain Eukaryota; kingdom Viridiplantae; phylum Streptophyta; class Magnoliopsida; order Amborellales; family Amborellaceae; genus Amborella; species Amborella trichopoda. Next base: position 30,730,104 of record NC_142343.1, read on the forward strand.
CTAGACAGCTTATGGGCTTACATTGGAGGATATAGAGCTCGGAAACCTAGGAGCTATATACACATATTTGTCCCTAGAAGTTCCAAAATTGGTCTGGTTCCTATAAAAAAATTCATTTCTTATTAAAGGTTTATCTACTTAACATGTACTGTTGTACATAAGAACCTTCTAGAAGTATGGAGGGCTCAATCATAAAAATGGTGGACTCAAGTTTGAACAATAAGGTCTAGCATCACAAAGTTATGCCTATATTAAAACAATAAACCCCTACAGCATTCCAAGAATATTCTCGGACAACCCCAGCCCCTCCATATTGCTCTATTCATTTTGTATTGAAGGTTTATCTCCTTGACATATACTGTTGTACATAAGAACCTTCTAGAAGTATGGAGGGTGGACTCAAGTTTGAACAATCAGGTCTAGCATCACAAAGTTATGCCTCTTTTAAAACAATAAACCCCTACAGCATTCCAAGAATATTATCGGACAGCCCCAGCCCCTCCATATTGCTCTACATATCGAGGAACCAACCTTGAACTGTGAAAATGACAATAAAGTAGGCTCCAACAAATGATCATAACAAGCTCATATGAACCTCACAATTTATATTTGTCATGTAATTTGTTTGTTTTCTTGTACTATATTCTTTGTAACATTTTGTTTCTGAAAAAGGTACAACACTTGACAAAGGTATAACACTTAATAATTCTACAAGTTCCTGTATGGCACGTTTAAATCTAAATGGTAATGTTCTCCTTCCAGCAGGCCAAAATTTCATCTCGGCATAATTCTCAAAAACAAATCAACGTATTACCAGGATAAGATTATGAAGAAGCCAATTTAACTAGAAAGCATGCTACTCGGTTCTCAGTTTCATCACAAAACATTTTAGTGAACAATTAAATCACTTGAAGACAAAGAAATAATCAATAGAAAGGTCTGAAACTATGATATTAACCCAAGATTTAAACTTAACCCAATAATGTATAACATCCAAAATCATTTTAATCTTGAAAGGCACGATATAGAAACCAACTTGGAAGAAGTTGGGTTAAGGGTATATTTCATAATACCTCCCAGCCATAAAAGGATCATGCCTATCAATACAAGCCTGTAAGATGAAAGTTGGTTTCACAACATCTTTTACTGAGAACCGATAACCTAGAGCAAAAGAAGAAGAACCTTAATTAGAACTTCCAAGATCAATTTTTGCGACCGCGTAACCATTTTGTTCCAACTCAAAGAACCATACAATATTTGTATTTCCTAAGCACTTTTATTGAAACATCATTAATTCCATTATCACTTTGGTGGTCATCAAATATGACAAAACAATTGAATTAAACAATTGACTAATAAGAATATTAAAAGAACTCATGATGACCACTGACAGGGCTTCAAAAGGGGTATTCTATTTAGCTAGACCAAGAAAAGTGAAATAGACTTTGCTACACATGTAATGGAAAATCTCATTATTTCACACTAATCAACATCAGAAAGCATAGAGCAGAGCATCTAAAAAGTAGTGAATCCAAAGATTGAGAAATGTGGAGCGATAATTCATCCTCTAGGCAGTATGCAGGAGCTCTGGATCTATTTCATGTAGATCTTACCAGAATAAGGTGTAGTATCGAGACCCCAGACAACGTGATATCATACCATGACAGCCTGTGAAGGTATATTGAGGTGAACTTTGAATTTTGCAATGGAAAGTGGAGGAGAAAATTGTTCAAATTTCAACCACTACAATGATGGGCATCAAAAAGAAGACGACACGCATTAAGTTTGTTGATTTTTAGGTTATCCCTCAAGAATGTCATGCACATAAGCAGTGAGTGATGTTAGATATAAGGGACGAAAACGGTGAGGAAGCTATCCTTTGACTCTTGAAAGAATAATAAGCAATTATATCAAGGTAATGAGGCTTTTTGAGGGAGTCTACATACTAGGAAGTCCCAGTTAAAATCTATGGACTGCTAGGTAAAGAACATATCAAAGGCTTAATCCCCTAAGAGTGGCCATTTCTTTTAGTGCATGACACAAGAAAGGTTTTGACTGGTGATTATATCATGTTGATTTGACAAGCCATGTACATGCAACATTATTTTGGAGGAGGAACATTCTAAGATCATCCTACCATAAAATTAAGCATCTGAGTTTTAGCCACTTCTTCCACTATTTGGAAGTTTTGAGGGCTTTCACCTTTCAAAGGGTGTTTCTGGTATCTAGGGCAGTGATTAATCCTAACAAAAAATGTATCTGATTCAGTACCAGTTTTAATTGCCCAATGATATTCCAGAGATTATAGGACTGAAAAGTAGAACTACTAATATGATGGTCATTTGCAGGGTATAAGTTTGGGAATCAATGTGCACTTTCTCTTAGTAGTTCACAGGGAAGTTGAGTATAGATTAGCTCCAACAAGATTTGAATCAAGTAATCAGAAACCTAAGCCAGCTAAGTGCCAATAATCTTTAAGATATCAGGCCTCTTTCGATGTGCATATAGCTCACCAAAAAGGCGATCTAGGCACTCGTATATATGCTAATCTTTTCATTGGTTCATCATGTCAGGGTATTGATATTATCCTGATGGTTTAGTGCAGGAAAAGGGGAGACACTTCAGATAGGTCTAATTTTACTGAATAGGTGATACATGGCTATTTTTAATTACATCTGTCAAGCACTGACCTATGTATGCATTAAAACTGACCCATTTTCATTTGAATTACAATTTAGCATTATAGTAGAGCAACCCACAACCTCTCATAAAAGATGATTAATACAGGATGCAACATAACAGCATAAAGAAAAACATGGGCTCGTTCCATTTTCCTTTTCGTACATCAAAGGGGATGATTCAACCAAGATTAGAAATTAATGAATTTTAGAAGAGCAAGCAACCCTTCCATGCCCAATTTGTGTTCATTAGTAAGCGGGGTTGGTGTCTCTCAGAAACATCCAGTAAATTGGATGTATGGAATGAGATATAGAAGATTACCATGGCCTCTGCACCACGATGACAACACAAAAATTGAGAAATGGTCCAAATCCCAAAAAGAAAAGATGCATTTGATGGTATCCATTGGCCAAAATAAATGTTCCATTGTACTTGGCTCAGTACTAATTATATTATATTGAGGAAATTAAGGCTCCAATTTTTTTTCTTTTTTGCCCGATGACAAGGTAACAAACAACAACAATCCATTGAAAAGTCCAGTTATACAACTAGATGCACCCTGGTAAAACTCGGGATTATCCCAGTAAGATTTGAATTGAAGAGATTGCCGGATGCATATAGAAAAGCATCACTCAACACTATAAGATAGAAATGAATCTAACTAAATTTAATGCGCCTGGGGAGACTGACTTATTAGCACTTCCCTTCATGTAACGCTCTAAACAAATAACCCCATGGATTTTTACCGAAAAGAAAAGAGAAATTTTGCTACTAAACTGCTTACAAGAAGTTCCCTACTTCATGCTGTTCCTTATATTTATGAATTTTGAAAAACGAGCCCATCATCAGTGGAACCAAATTGACCTTTTTCAAAGGTAAGGCAATGAAGATACAAACTAAGAACTTGCAAAACTTGCATTGAATTTCAAATAGGTGATCCCGAAGCTATTAATACAATCATCCACATTAAATTTTCCGATAGAACAACAATGACTGATATTCCATAAACTAACAGGTGCTCCAAACTCTCACAAACAACAATCATATCAAGTAATTTGACAAAAGAAATATAAAAAGCAAAAGTACATCAAGAATTTCCCCTACATTACCGTCATATGACCTCTCCATAGTTTACATAGCCATTTTCTAGAATTCTCAATAGAAGAAAGAAAAAGTTCAAAAATCATAGAGGATTTCCACTCGCTTCCGACAGCAGACTCAACCAACACTCAAGGAAACATTTTCTCCAACCATTCCGAAACACTAAATTTAAAAAGTAGAAAAACTACCCACAACTCCCATCACCATTAATAAAACCAAAGTGAGCTTAACAGTATAAGAAGAGTGAGATCAAACTATCATAGACAATGAAAAATGAAATCAAAGGAAAGTTAAGAACCTGCAAAAATCTCCACCAACCGCACAAATTCCCCAATATTATCACCATCCAAAACCCTTCTGCATGCACTCAAGAGCAACCTCCTAGCTGAACCATCAAAAATCAAAGAAGGGCAAATCCCAAGCTTATCAAACTTCTCCATAACTCCAAGCACTGTATCAAACTCTCCGTTCTTCAAACACAGAGCAAAACCAGCTGAAACATGCTTAATACTGAGAGCTTCAACAAAGTGGCCTGGAGCCATGCCTGAGCCAATGAAGCTCTCCGCAAGCATCGAAAATTCATCCAGCCTTCCGTTTTCTGCAAGTTTCGAAGCCATTGAAGCATAGAATTTCAAGGAACTAGGATTTTGCAAGCCAAGGTCTGGCCTAATATCAGATAGAAGAGGGGTTGAAGAGAGATATTTGAGAGAGAGAGTGGTTTTAGTAGGGTTTTGTGGGGTTTTTGTTGGAAAGGTTCTGATGAGCCTGTTGTTGAGGGTTAGGGATGAATTTGGAGGGATAGGTGAAGAGGAGGAGGCCATGAGGAGGTCCCTCATCCTAAACTAAGCATTTGATAGGCTTTGCTCACTCCTAACTTTTAAGGGAGAGGGAGAGAGAGAATATTTGATTGTGATTGAGACGTGTGAGAAGCAGGGAGCTCTCTTACTGTACTAGCAAAACACAGCAGTGACCCCACTATCTTGATTTACAGAGAAAATGGGGTCTACAATCGAAGACTATCCTTTCTACGATCACGAGTGACGACTATAACACTTCTGATTTTCTATTTTGTGGTGTTTTTTTTGTAGGGATTTTCTAGTGAATTTCCTGTTATGAGGTATTTTTAGCATATCATAGAAATTTATTAAGTCTTATCTGAAGTGTTTCCTTTAAGAATTGGTGGTTTATATTGCTGGAATTTTTCTGAATTTCTTTGTGTATAATAACTTGAAGAAATTGTGAGCGGAATGCTTAATAAAAATATGGAAAAAGTTTTATATAAAGATGCAACCTTATAATGTAGAACTACGGATGCACCTTAAAGATCCATCGGAAAAAGGTAGTTTTAATATTGAAATTTGATTAATCATCTCGACATCGAGATGTATGACCATGAAAAATAAAAAGATTTTCAGTCTCAAAAATAGTACATTTTACAACATATTATCTACACCGTCCATTTTCAAGATTTTCATATGTTTATAGATCTTCTTGATTTTAGCCATTTTTACAATTTAGAATTTTATAATTAGATATAAAAATAGATTTTGAGATAATCCTAAGAACATTTTATATCAAAATTATATACCAGAATAAATTTGAAGGTGCACCTTATCTCTACAGCTACGGATGCATCCGTATGCCAACTGCACAATAAGAAGCTCCCACAAGGATGATGAATCTTTGCAAAAGTTTAAATGTAAAATGTGATGTTCTAAGTAGTTAAAAATTCACTTCTGCTTGTTTAGAAATTGAGAGGGAGAATGAAAAGGATTGAAATGGAGCACCTCTTTATCTTGGTGCAAAAAGTGTGTGCTCCTCTAGTAGGTTGCTAAATTATAACTAGTGGCTCTATATTCTATCACTTGCTGAGCTAATTTAATGTAAAATGACCAAAGTTCACAAGCTTATGAAATGCTCTGAATCTTTAACATACTTGCTTATGAAATTGTGAAACTCGTGAGTAGTGATCCATTGCCAAGTTCTTCCGTCTCTATTAATGTTCTTCCGTCTCTATTAATATTTTATAGAATGTGCAAATTGCTTGATTCAAAGCAGAGGTTTCAAATGGAATGAATTTGCCTAGTGTAGATAAGTGAAATTCTTTTTGAGAATCAAATGGAGTTCAGTGCATGAATTTGTTTTAATTCGCATTAGTTTATTAGTACACAGCAGTAGTAACATCCTTCCTTATGAAATGTTCTAACTATGTAATTTTGTGCATGTGCTTATCAATTGCTCTGAAGCTGTAACATCCTTGTTTATTAATGTGCATGACCTGTAACATCTTTGCTCATGAAATGGTTGAAATTTGATTTTTTATCGAGGCTATTTCATAAGCTACATAGACGTGAGATTAAATTTCAATCTTAATTATACATTGTAAAAAATGCATTAGATAGGTAATAGTAAGAAAATCTTATTCAAAAATATACAGTACATAGCAGCACTACGGTTTATCAAATAGGGTTCCTAGCTTTCAGGCTACCAATTTTCACTTTCCTCCCAGATTATAGGTAAATCAGCAGTAGGGAGAATCCCAAAAAAGCTGTAGAGGAATTTATTAAATGCACCCTAAGAGAGTGTTCTACATTGGAATTGAATGATCTAAATAGCATAGCCAGTGTTTTAAAATCCGGCAATTTTATCGATTCGAATACGAATTTGTTGAGACCTAACTGGTTCGGTGATTGTATGGAGTATGAATCCCGACCTATTTCCCCAATAAAACCCTAGTTTTATATTTTTTGTTTTTTTCTTAAACTTATCTAATATTTTTTTAGGTTCCCTTAAATCTCTACCCTACAAAACCTCTATTTCAAATTATTTTATTTTATTTATTTTTCATCTATTTTTAATATTCTTCTCAATTAATGATTCATACTAATCCAAACCCAATCCACATCGCCAACCTAGTGATCTGACACAAATATGTAGGTGAACGATCCACTCAACCATCCTAGTTTTGAAACACAGATCAAAACAATGTAGTTAGAACCAGTGTTCATAAAATCAAATTGAAACGGTTAATCGGACATAGGCTTAAAAGCGATTTAACTGACCTAATTGGTAAGCAAGTCCCGGACGATCAAAAAAGTGTTGAAAAAAAAAAAAAACCAAATATATATATATATATATATATATATTAAAATATGAAAAACATATAAAGAATAATTAAAACAAAACTCATTCAAATGAAGTTGAAAATTAATGAAAAAAATAGTTTTTAATGAATCGATTTATGCTTAGGGGTATTTTTAAATGTTTTTTGAAAAAGATGAGAAAATATAAATGTGAGTATTAATGACCAAAACAATTTTTAACCTTTATCATAATGTAAAGAATATTAAAAAATATATTACCAATAAAATTCCTTGTTTTTAGAATTTATATACATGTTTTTTATTTTTTTTAAATACCTGTCGATCACCAAAACCAGAACTGGTTCCAATCTAACCAAACGGTTAGCGGTTAGATCGTGCAGTTTTTCCAACAGTGGTTATAACCGATCTGAAACATGATAGCGCTTATTACCATGTTGTAACCACGGCTATACATATTATTTTGAGCTTTTGATTCTAGGATTGTATACTATGAGACCATTTATCTTTATTACAAAAAAGTAACAATTACTCATAGCCATTAGATGTCAAATTGGATGACTTGGGGTGTATCATAAAGTTTGAGAAATTTTTTTGTTGAACTTCTAGTCAATGACACTCCTGCAACTACCGATTAGAAATCTACGACCTCCTACCCAAAGTAAATGGTGTTGTTATATACTTCTAGTTTGATTTTTGTTATATGGGAATCCATGTGAATTTGGACAATCCATGCTCATTAAATTGCATCGGTATCCGTCAATGATGCAATGTGTAGGAACCACTAGAAATGGCATGATCTAAGTTCTAAACACCCTCTCAGTAGTCTTTGTTTCTTGATTGGACAATGATACATGCTCATCCCGATAGGTTTTCAGTGGTTACATATGTCACTGCCTTGTTTTTTAAAAAAAGAAAAAAGTTTACATAAGGTTGTAACCCTAATTATAGAAATTACCTTTCTTGTAGAATAAAGTTGCAATAATCTACATTGCTCATTTTATTTGGATGGTATAGATTTGATATTAGAAAGTGATTTGCAAAAGGTCAACCTTAAACAATCAAAGTTAGGCACATCCTCCAAATTTTGTCATAAGATGCAAAGTTGGTGTCGAAAATTCTTCGGATGGCCCGAGAATCTGTTTTCATATCTAATTATAAAATTTTATGGTATAAAATGGTTCAAATTAAGCAGATATATGAATGCGTTAAATTAAAATCATTAAAATGAACAATCCAAATAATCTATTGCGGTTTTCCAACATCAGGATAACATTTTTCGATAGATTTTTTAGGTGCACCTTAGTTCTACAATTTAAGGTGTCAATATTGTATAAGCGTTTTCCTTGATACTATCTCACAAGATATGTCACTTTTGATATTATCTTAAAATATGTATCAAATCTACACCGTCTAACTAACATAGACATTATAGGATGTTGCAACTTACTTCTACTAATAATGTTGCAATCTTATATCCCTACTTATTTACCAAAAAAAAAAAAAGAGGTTGCATAGATGGATTTTGGATCTAAAGTTTTAGAGGTTGAGAATCCCAACCATGTTAAACATGAATATCATATCAATAAATAAATTTTAAGACTTTAAATGGTATTTAAAAGAAAAATGTTTTGATAAGGGTGCAGTTCTATCAAAATATGTAAAGCCTCACCTCAAAAGTCACTAAGAATTGGAGCTCTAAAGTTGAAAAACACTAAAATCAATCATATCGGCCTTAACCATATGGTTGCCAAAAAAAAATAAAAAAATAGGATTTCAAGCCCTAGTTATTGGAATTGTGTCAGGCCTTAAATTCTTGACATTTGCAATGACTCTTAGCTTTAGTGGGAGTATAAAAATGATATGACTCTAGGATCATGGCGAACTAGGACCAAGAGTCGTAGAACCCCCGATTAGATCATGATGAGGATTTATGCATGGGAGGTACTAAAGAGGGTTGAGGGTAACCTCTTAGTCATAGTCGGTTGTTATGTTTGTGCCTCATGACTGTGTGATGGGTCAAGGCAAAACAATTTATATATGAGCTTGATGATGAAAAGCCTTATACGAGAAGTTTAGGGCAAATAGAGGACATTGACCTAAATTCCTGACTCCTAGGACCTTCTCGTAGCATGTGCATAGATACAATTGCAATGCATGGGAAGTCGTTTTTCTAAGGATCTACTAGATAGAGCTATGCACATGTGACAAGAGAGGAACCCTTACACCATATATGTGCATCTCCTCTCGAGGGTACACCTGATATCCACTTAAACTTGGGGATTCAGAGTCACACATCGGTTTGACTTTGATAAAGTGAGATTATGAGCCATTGATTATACATTGTGGATCATAAGTCTGTTGGGTCATACCGAGAATGGGGTTTTAGATTCTAAGTCTAGCCAAGTGAAATGCTATATTTTATAATTCGATTTCAATGATCATAATTTCCCTTGTAAATGTTTTTAATCGGTGAAATTATTTAATTTGATGGAAAATCATTAAAATGATTTTTGTGGATTTTGAGAATTGTTTTGGATTTTTTGGTACTAAAATCCAGTTTCCAAAATTATTTCAAAGAAATAACAAACAAAGACAATTTTCCAGGACCACACGGGACATCCAAATAGCTAATGGGTGTCTACATGTCAGCTTGAGGGGGTCCCACATCCCCCATGTGGAGATGACGTGGTGGTGACATCTACCCCACTTGCAGGCCCCCATGTCCTTTGTTTAATTATCCTTTTAAATTAAAGTGTTATGAAATTTTTTAAAATAGTGAGATTTTGACAATTTATTTTTAGCACATGTTAAATATCTAGAGCAAGTAGTTTGTGCATGTGGAGGATTCTAAAAGGGGTATAGAGTTTGTAATTACAAGCCTAACCCTAAAGGTATATGGTAAATGTGCAAATAACCAGTTAGTTTACGTTACATGATTTTATTAACCCCTTATGCTCTTATGAAATAGGGAGAATTTAAGATTTGCCTTTTGCTGGATTTTTTATCAAATAACCATAAGGCCATACCTTCCATCTTGGTTTTAGATTTATTAAATGTAAGGAGAATGAGCTTTCTGATAACAAGGAAAATTGGAGTGAATTAAAAGAAAATAAAAGTGTTTAAATCTATAACACACATCTTGATGGCATAATGGTGGATAGTGGGCTAGAATCATATCTCTCTTGATAGCCATTGGTAGATGGTATGAAAGGCCAATATTCATCTATCTAGAAACACCTTCATACTTGAGGGTTGAAAAGTTATAAATACCCATGAGCTTTCCTTTTCCCACACATGAGTTCACACTTTATATTTTCCCTCTGATTGGGTGGCACACCTCTCTCCCTCTCTCTCTCTTCCAAGAGTGGCACACCCTCTCTCTCTTTCTTCTCTCTAAGATCGTAATGTGAGAGAAGAACTCATGTGAAGGTCTCATTCTACTCCACTAATAGTGGTCCAAAGCTCAAAATTCAAGCTATAGATGATCTAATCTTCAAGCCTTCAACATCTGAATAAGATCAATTATATCTCCATTGATTTTCCTTAATTTGTTCTTGCTGTAAATTATTAATTACATCAATATTACTTCATCCTTTGATCATTAGATCTTTGATCTTTTGATTGATCATTAGTCCCTCTTAATTCATATAGTTAAAGGCTTCATCCGGACATATTTTGACATAGTTTTTCATTATCTTTCTTCTGTGGATTTTGGAGTAATTTTAGAAGATATTTCTTCCATGGATCCCTCTTGAACATTCTTCTTGATATCATGAATTGTTGATTTTATAAAAAGAGAATATGGAGATTTTTTATGTGTCGGATTGTGTACTCAATTGAATTAGTTTTGTGTTTTTAAGACCCAATTTTCTCTCACGATTTTTCCACTCGATTTGATATTTGGATCTCTATAAATCCTTCCATGATTAAGTGAGTATCGGTAGATACTTGACTTTCCACTTGATTAGATGATGAATTAGCTCGATTTTGTTCTATGACATCACATATCACCGAATGGCACATAGCTAAAACCCAATGCTGTAAACTGGATACCCGAGAGCTCCGATTGGCTTCCCAAGGTCATTGTTCATTATACACTTGAGCATATGTATATTGTCGTAATGGAGATCATGTTATACTGTTATTTTTTAGGTCTATTTATGTATTATTTTGCTTTGTAAATTTGAGTAGCACTAAAATTTTAAAAGCATATTATTCATGTGCAGTTTGATGATCTTCACTCATGGCTTGTTTTGTTCATATGTAAGGTACCCTAATTGAGTTGTATCTTCCATCTTGAGTATATTTCAAAATCAATAGCTCACTGTTATAAAAGTGACCTTGCTGTAATTTTAAATTTCGAGTTGTAATTGCAAATGTATTGTAAGATTTGTAACTATAATGGCTTGTAATTTCTCTATCTTTTAATTCAAGTCGAGAGCATTGGTTTATATACACTCTCAGTTGTAACATATTATCTAAACCGTCCATTTGTCCCTAAAAAATAAGCGTTCTCAAATCCGTAATATCATCGCCATTTATTAGCATCAAATTTCATAGTCATTGATGAAAATTGATTTGAGCCGTCATGGAGATTTCTTATGCCTAAAATGCTTTTCAAATGAGCATTCGAAGTGAGGCTTTACTTTATTTTCATAAAGCCTAGGCTAATAGATATTGCATCATTTTATTTTATTTTTTCTTTTAATGAATTTTCATTTAATATTTGGAAAGGGCCCCCATTTTTTGAAATCCATCTTAAATATTGATGTGCGGGGGAATGCTTTTGTTGAATTGCATCCCCATCAAGTACTTTGAAAGGGCCTTTTCATATAGTTACTGTTCTTTAAGAAATAGGGTTACAAAAGTGGCTCGCCCATGAATGAGAGAGCGGATCAAGCCTCACCGCTCTTCAGTCGAAGGGACTAAAGAGGTGATGTTTATCAAGAACTGCTCCACGCTAAGGTTATCAAGGTCAAGATGATGGGGGCCATAATGCGATGTCTAGGGTTCCAGAACTTCATTCTCATCTAGTCTCAAATTAATATTTTTTTTAAAAAATTCTTGATTACCAAACAATATTTTCGAGTAGTGCATCAAGTGGCGCCTCTCTCTAAATCATAGTTATCTAGACCGGAGTAGATCACATAGTCGGACCGTCAACTATTGCCTTGGCTAGCCCTACTTAACATAAAATCTGGTTTGTTCGAAACCAATCAAAATCAATATTCAATTGGTTGTGACCAATTGGAGCTTTTAATTTTGACCAATTCGACAAGTTAAAATTGTGAAAACGTTTTTGCCAATATATTTTCTTATATTTTTAAATTATTATCCTTTTTTTCCTTGTTTATATTTTTCTCAAATATAATCCAACTAATTTGACTATAATCGAACCCGTTTTGATTAGACTAGACGCTTAACTGGTTCAATTAACTGTTCCAATCCTTTTGGGTGAGTTGGGATTGACTAATAAATATAATTATTGAGATCCCGATACCTAAATAGAAGCCCCTTATTAATGAAATGAAATGATTATGGGGTTATGACTTTTATGAGTAAATTTTGTGACCTTGGCGTTATGGAATTTCGGGTGGCAATGGCCTGCCCAGCCGAATCAGCCTGGCCCTATCAAACTAGGGTCTCTGCTACAAAATGTGGCCTGAGAGTTAGGCAACCACAACTAGACGGCAGAGCCGGACCGGGAGTGGGTCATGGCCATGGCTGGCCTAGTTCAGCTCTACCCCAACCTACTTATTTATTAGTTTTTTTTTTTTTTTTTTTTTTGACATTGCCCAGCCCTAATAGGGCTAGGGCGTCTTTCGCCCAATGCAAGGCCAGGCTAGGGCGGGCCTGGGTCTGTCCCATGGAGAGTAGGGCCAAGGCTAGCCCAGCGCGATGCCATCCTTATATGGAGTCGATAAAATAAAAAAGAAATTTTAACAAAATTTAGCATTTATACAATAAAACATGAAAAATATATAAACAAAAGTTTAGCGAGTAAATCCATAATATTGAATATTACTTTTCTAATTAACTATTAAAAAGTTAGGAAAATCTTCATAAATATCACATTTCAAAAAGATTCGTAAATATCTCAAATAATTTCTGGTGTTTAAAAAATGTCCGATATTTTTTATCTTTTATGCTCGTCCCTTTTTTGTATTTTTTTTTTTTTTCAAAATACCCTCTATTCAAATCTAGTTTCAAATCCAATTTTTCATAAATAAACTCAGTTCTAAAGTGCAAGTTCGGAACTGATTTTTAAGTGACTTTGTTTGGAACTTGAACATCGAAACAGAGCTATCCTTTTTTTTTTAAGGATAAAAAAAGATTTGATGGAAAAACCTACTATAGTGTGCTTCCACAAGAGCACATTACGTGCTTAGTCCCTCAAATAAAAGATCTATTTAGATGGAAAATTTAAAATAATCATTTCTGAGCGAACAAGTGTAAATTGTCGTCTTGCAAGACCATTAGGTGATGATCTTGCTGGCCACATGGTGCACTTGCTCTGGTAGATATAGAGACAGATCTCTTTAAATTTTTTTGAGACCCAGAAGTGCTGGATGATTATTTTAATAGAAAACTTTTAGACTTTTCATCAACAAATATCCTCTTTTTTTTTTATTTTTTGACAAGACATAAATCTATTGATAAAAGATAATTACAAAAGAATTACAAATCAAGAAGGAGAAATGACCACAAAGTGTAAATGAACAACAGCTTTTGCCAAAGATTCTACCTTATCATTTGCCTCATGCTGGATATGTTGGAATGAAATAGTATTGTGCCAACATAGATAACAAATTTTTATCCAAACTTCTTACAAATTCCACAATAATCTCCCAATAAAATTGCATTAGTTGATAACATTTAAATAATCCCCTTCCACCCCCCAACATAAATTAACATATTTTCCTTTCAAAATTTTCAAACCTTATCCTTCTAATACATGTTGGCCCTAGGTTCCATAAATAATTCCCATCAAAATTTAGCTTAACACTTCAATGTATAGGCGGAGGCCATCTCCCTCACAGCTGATTTTCAATATTGCATGCGTTACCAAATTCTTTAGATTTAACATGACATCCAATTTCTACACACCATTTCTTTCTTTCGTGTTTGGATACCAAAATCACACATTATCATATCATTATTTTTTGTCATATCATAACCATTTCTATAAAAAATACGCCTATTTTTTTCCAATCAAACCTCCCAAAGCAAAGCCCCATGAAAGATATTCCAAATGATTACACCTTCTTTGGCAAACTAGCTCAACTTAGTTGTCGAATAATTTCATAATGTCTAGCAGGCAAGGGTACCAAATATCCTTTATTTGAGAGACTAAATATATAATATGCTCCATTAGTAGCGATGCACTAGTTTTTTTAAAAAAAATATCTCAATATTTTTTATTTTTAACTTCTATATCTCATCATACTTAATATATAAAAATATTACTGATAAAAAAAATAAATTCAATCTTTTCCATCTGACAACCCACCTTCTGTTTATAAATTATTTACCCTAAAAAAAACTAAAATCACGTCCAATTCTTTCCTTCTTTTCTTCTCTGTTAACGTGAACCACCTCTCTCTCTCTCTCTCTCTCTCATGACCGTCTCTCTCTTGCAACCCCAAAGAAGCAAAGCAAGATTATTTTCACAAGCAAGGAGACTTGAGCAAAAGGATATCATTCTCATTCTTCAGCTTGTGTGGCTTCCTCAACTTCTTTTGCCAGTCTGGTTCAGCTTCCGCAACAACCGTCGCCATAGCAAGAGAAAGACTGTTCATTTGTAGAATCAGAGAAGGAGAACCTTGTCCATCTGTCAAGGTCTCTCAGCCAAATGAGAAGAAAAGTAGAGATAAATCAGTGGAAGAGGAGTTGAAGGAGGTAGGGAAAAGCTAAAAAAGATGAGACTTGAGAAGGAGAAGGCGGATGAGATATTGAAGGAGAAGGATGAGCTTTTGAAGCGGAAGGCGGAGGAGATAGAGAATAGGGGGAAGGCACAAGAGAAGCTCGACTCTGAGATCAAGAAGTTGCAGAAACTGAAAGAGTTTAAGCCTAATCTAAGCCTTCCTATTGTGCAGCCTCATCCGACAAAGGAGCAAGAGAAGAAGCTAAATCCCCCATATATTTTATGGTGTAAAGAGCACTCAAATCAGATTAAAAGTGAGAATCCTAAAGCAGAGTTCAAGGAGATAAGCAACATTTTGGGAGCGAAGTGGAAGGATTTGAGTTCAAAGGAGAAGAAACCATATGAAGAAAAGTACCAAGCTGAAAGGGAGCTCTACTTAAAAGTCTTAACCCAAAAATTTCGTAACTCCAACTAGAATCGAGCTTCTACAATAGTTGCAGAGCTCTAAAACTCCTTCGTTGAAAGGAAACAATAATTTCTTCAAAGCTCAGAAATATTTCAAAGTTGAAATGGTGTCCTGCTGCGTCTTTGCAAGTGACCAGAGAATTGATCCAAGATTTGTACAGTGGGAAAAGAAATCTTTTTTACAAATAAACCCTAATTGCATACAAAAGACGCAAGATTTGTACCAAAATGAAGACCCTATTGGTTGCAGAAGAGAGAGACAGAGAGCTTTGAATCTCTTAGTGGTCAAAGCTTGTAAAGTCAAGTCTCGAGAGAGAGAGCTACCTCGGCTCGCAAGAGAGAGAGAGTTCTCTGGTTTTCGCAAGAGAGAGAGCTGCCTCTAGTTTTAGTAAGTGAGAGATGGAGTTTTGAGAGAGAGAGACAGAGGGTGGTTCACGGTTAGCAGATAAGAAAAGGATACGGTGTGATTTTATTTTATTTTTAGGGTAAAAAATTTATAGTTACAGGGTGGGCAGGAGGTCGTAAGATAGTAAAGATGGATCTCTACCGGTTTTAAGGAATATTTTCATTTTTTAAGTCTCATGAGATACAGAAATTAAAAATAAGACCTCGTGAGATTTTTTTTTTTTTTTTTTTCATAGGCTTTAAAAGATTCTAGAAAGTTGAAGTCCCACGTCATAGTCTTAAAATAAACACGAGAGACCTAGTTCACGACTTTAGGTACCGCATTGGTCACTTGTATATTTAAGTGAAAAATGAGTTCAAATTTGAAGTTCCAAATCCACATCTTGACCAAAAAGAAAAAAAAAAAGAAGGTATCGACCTTAAGGTATACTTTAAAAATCCATGAGAAAAAGGTTATTTTGATAGTGAAATATCTCAAATTGATCATCTCAACCTTGATATGTTTAAATATCAAGACAAAAAAATTTTCCAGTCATGAAAGTAATGTATTTGTGGCAAATTATTTTGACTGTTCATTTTCAAAAATTTTAATCGTTTATAGATCTGTTTGATCTGTACTGTTTATGAAGCATTAAATTTCATAATTAGAACTAATAATATATTTTCTTTCCATCTTTCTGACACCAAAACTTCATATTTCAGCATAGTTATGAGGTGTGCCTTATTTGATCGGTTAATATTGATGCTTTACAAAACCTCACTCTGGGCCCTAATTCTAATATTGCAGTTTTGAATGAGTTATTTTTTGAAAAAAGTGACAAAAATATGAAAAGGGTATGCTTTGTATAAGGTGTCAACTTGATACTGGTGAAGTAAGGTGCACGTCAAAACTATGTCGAAAATGCAGTTTTGATGCCACAAAGCCTTGCGACGATATAAAATTGCCCCCAGTTATGAAATTTAGAGTTCCAAAAATAGTGATGATCAAGCAGATCTATAAATACTTGTAAATCCTAAAAATGGACGGTCTAGATAACGTGTTACGACATCTTATACTATTGAAATAAGGTGCATCTCAATACTATGCTGAAAATGCAGTTTTTGTGCCACAAAACCAACAATATGAAAATCTGTTGTTGTCCCGAATTATGAAATTTAGAGTTCTATAAACGGTGATGATCAAGTAGATCTATAAACACTTGTAGATCTTGAAATGGACGGTCCAGATAACATGTAAGAAGAACTATTTTTAGAACTAGAAATTTTTTTTCTTTGTGTCTATGAATCTTGAGGTCGAGATGATTGATTTGAGGGTTTTTCAGCATGGAACAACTTTATCTAATGGGTTTTTTTTATACACCTTATACATGATACCTTATGAAAGCTTTTTCCATGTGAAAAACAAACCTCCCATACAGTATAAAGTTAACACCTTATATAAGCTTTCTCCATATGAAAAATAAGACATTTGTTTAAAATATAAGGTCAATTTATTAAAATACACAACTAATCTATTTAACATCAGGTGTGGTTTATATAAGGCGCCAACCTGAAACTGTCAAATCGTACGTCTAAACCTTGCTAGATGTTCTGATGCTGAAAATTCCTGCCACGGTCCCAAAATCTATTTCCCTACTTAACCATAAAATCTAAAGATCAAAAAATGATGTAGATCAAGTAGATATATAAATACTTAAAAATCTTAAAATCCTTTTAATCAAATCAAGCATATGTAACTAATGTGTTATAAGATGTACTATTTTTTTTTATCTTTATCCAGGCATCTCGAGGTTAAAATGCTTCCGGCATTCACAAACGTTACATCAACTTTTTCTTTTATCTTTATCCATGCATCTCGAGGTTAAAATGCTTCCGGCATTAACACAAACGTTCATCAACTTTTTCCTTTAACACTTTACTCATAACCATTCCAACCCATGATCATGTATAATAATGAGCCTGCTTAAACTAATAAAAATGTATATATTGTTAAATTGCTCATCTCTTAGGTCATCTTGACAAACTTCCCAAATATAAAAGATCATGAACATTTTGTATACAAGGGAAAATATATGAAAGGGTTCCTTTTAAACTATAAGTCACGCCTCCTTTTCCCTCCGAATTTTCTTGAACTTCTCTCCCTAGATGAGTTCTTCATCTAAACCCAGTGACAATCAGCCAAAGTCCATGGTTATCTAGCATTAAACTAGAGCAAAAAATCCCAATGAGATGAACTTTTAAAAACAAAATTAAATACATTTTAAAAATTAACTTCAATAATTTTTAAAAAGAATAATTTCCAAAATAGGATTTCCAATTTTTTGCAGATGAAATAGGTATCTATGATAGAAAACAAGTAGAAAAGTGAGTAATTCAAGAAACAGAACTAAATATGGAAAATTAACAAAAATAAATGTGAGAAGTCAAATAGATATATGAATAATATCAAATGACTTAAAAATTAGTAATTAGTTGTATATTAATATTTAATTTAGATCAAGTTTCTAAAATTTAGTGACGCTTAGCTCAAAAAAATGTCATGGCTACAGTTAAAATCTATCTAATTTAATGTCTCAAAATTATTTTATAATAAAAATAAATTTGAGCTTAGAGATAGCAAATTCAAAAAATAGATACTAACTATTTAGAAAATTATTCCATGCTATAAATTAAAGAAAAAAAAAGTAAAGTAAAGGAATTCCCACTAAAATGGAATTTTTATGGCTAGATGGGATAGGACATTTGCAGAACTAGGATGGCAACGGGCTGGGCCTCAGCTGGGCCAACTTGGCCCTAGCCTGCCTCTTATTCCTATAGGACCACCTAGTTTGGATTGCCAAGAGGCTCTAGCATAGGTCCGGCTCTAGTCTTGTACAAGCTGGGTCTAATAGATCCAGAAAAAAAAAAAAAGAGAAAAAAAAACAGAAAGAAAAAAAAAGTAAAAAAGAGCTGGGCCGGGTCAGCCCTAAGCTTGGCTCGGGCCTAGCGCCAGACCACATTTTGTGTGCCTAGTTCTTAATTTCTAGAGCCCGGCCACCCAGCCAATCGCAAGCCATGTGCACGACAGAGCATTACTTTGCCTTCCTAACCTTTAGAGCAAAGCGATGGGCTACATTGGGCTTGGTGAAGTGTGGAAAGAAGCCGAAAGCAGAGTACAGGAAGAGGATGTTGCCTAGGATTCTTTGAAGTGTTAATGGACAGTTCCAAATGTAATGATGGGTCGTGATTACTAGGGTCAGTAATTGGTGACATTATGATGCATGGTTCTCTTTGACGCCTTTTTCCCTTCTATATAGTTCCCATCCCATCTCTTCCAATAAACAAGTGAAACCCATTCACAATGGAATGCCATGTCTAGAGTAAAGGATTGCTGAATAAGCAACATTAACGAAGCCATAGATCACTAGGGCATTTGGAGGCCATAGAAGTTAAAATTTCAATTGCTCTAAGAAGGGTGAGGACCTTAAACTTTTCTCAAACCCGTCTCAAGCCCAAGTAAAAGAGATGGATTGTGTTAGATAAACAGCTAACATAAAATTTTGCTAAAGCTTTCCGTAATCTTGAAGATGGCGGACCAGGATTCCTGTAGCCGACTCCAAATATTTGGAAAAAAATGTTAATGATGATGATGAGAAGTCGAAACCCCAATAACAACCCAACCCTAATATTTATAATAGTAATATAATTAATGTCAACATCATCATTATCATCATGGTAAAGCCAATAATCAAAGTTTACATCATTCTATATCAAGGGACAGTTTGTTATTATGATCTTTCAACGTGGGTGTCACTCTTAACTTCAAGTCCCCACCTATTTTCAAGAACAGCACAGGTGCCAGTTTATGATAATTGCCAACCATTCATCCAACTGACCATTTAACTGCAGTCTACTAAACAAGAAAAGAATAAAATGAAAAGACAACCTGGACAACACGATCTTCCCTCATCAAAATTGTTAGAACGTGCATTACTTTTCCTTCCTTGCAGCTTTTGCTACTACCTACCGAACCATCTCTTCAAGTGGAACATCAAGATTAGCCCACTTCAAAAGACGCTGCCCAAGAATAAATGACTATGAGAGCTTCACGATGCTGTGTCTGCGACTGGTTCACGAATCTCAAGAGAGGTTTTTGATAGGCTCGCTTCCAACTCATTTAACTCATCCATATCCAGTTCATCTTCATCTCCAAGTACTGCTTCAGCATCCTCATCTGTGATAGATGATGTGCTTGGCCCTTCTTCACTTGTTGCATTCTTGACCTAACAGAAAATAATATAAGACAAATAAAATGAGACTGTATTTGGCAGTCAATATATCAATAGGTTTGAGCTTTCAATTTTCTAACCAATCATATTATATAAAATATTCACAAACCAAGAATGAGGAAAGAATTCAGCTCACAAAATTCTCCCACTGGGTTCTTCTAGTTCTTTTTTGAAATTATTCATGGATTACCAAAAACTTCATTCTTTAGGTGGTGCAGGAATCAGGGTAGTGACAGGATCCAATCAGTAAACTTGGTAGTTCCTATCCAGTATATAGAGCATTCCATAAAAGGTAATGGAATCTTAATACACAACAAAATGTCATAGAAGCATTTCTTTCAAATGGATAGCGTATTTTATGTCCTATCAATCAAGCAGTTGAAAGCTTAACAATGAGGTAATCACCTTGGATAAGGCTCCTTGAGCTAGCCATTCCACTTATACCACTAACCCATCTGCCCAAGCAGGTATTTGAATTTCATTACTATATTCATTCTGCATATTACAATATTTGTCCTGTAATAGCAACACAAGGTCGCTGACATACATGTGCCCCAAGATAACTCTGTTAACTACTTAGAAGTTTAATAGATGAGCATTCGCCATAGGTTTGTGTTACCATTTCTTCCTGCATTTTCATTTGTTTTCCAAAGCCATCAATTCTAACATATGCTATAAGAGCCACCACAGGGCGATTGAAGGATTATTCTTGTGCGATGGTATGATAGTCCATCCATCCAATGTGAATTCTTAATTCTCACTTGTTTCAAATGGGAGTTGTGTATCTATAGGATTTTGAAAAATTTCTTGGATTTTCTGAAAGGGTATAAATGGAGTTTTCCAAAACTTCTTTGACTTGAATCATATAGCCAGGAACTAAACTTTCCTCATTTTCTTGTGATCTGTTAATCAGGATGAATTTATGCTTTCTTGAGGTTTGCACCACCCTCGTTAGTATAATGTTTGGAAGAAATTACAATTTCCAGTGGTGATCAGTGCCAAAGTTTTAGGGATTTTATGCATGTTTCTTATGAATGCATATAGAGACCATCTTGGGTTTTGTGTCCCTGAAAGCCAAGTTCAATGGGTTTCTCAACAGTTTTTTTAAACAGCTCAAAAAAAAAACGCTTGAGGGGTTTTCCTTAACTGCCAGTCTGCCAGAGAATCTTCTTAACCACCAGATAGCCAAGTAACTACAGATCCCTTAACAGCATGAGAACTATAAACCCACAATAACTGAAAAGTAAGCAAATCACAAAGGGTTCAACTTGAGAATAGAGCTTGTACTTCTCTTTCAAAATGAACACACAACTCAACTAAGCTTAAGCTTGAACTTTTGAAATATGAACACAAGGTTCCAAAAACAAGCCTAAAATTCAAACTTCTCCAAAACAACTGACACAGCATATGCTTCAACAATGCACCCATAGGCAGAACATGCTCTCATTACCTTCAAGCCTACTTGGTTATTCCAAGACGCAAAGTTTCTTGACGAGTTTACCTCTAGGACACAATTAAACCCAATTCAGCACCATAACTCTTATCTTATCTCCAGAGAACAGAGTCGCCAAACTGATTTGCCTTACATGTTGGTTTAGGTTTGGACTTGATTTGAACTCAAGAAGATCCAATTTCCAGGATATTCTTGGTAGAAAAGGCAGCTTGTAAGTTAAAGCTGGCGAGAACTCATTAAAAAAAATGCCTGAGCATGTTTTAACTCTGAAAGGGGGTATTTATAGAAGTTCCCAAAACTCAGTTTCTGTTGGTTGTTGAAAAAGTGGGATGACATGTAGCGAAGGGACAGCATATGTGGCAAGGGATTTGAGCTGTGTAGAAAGAGACAACTTAGTGGTGGCGAGAAGTCACCTTCACCTTTATTACACAAAAAGGTGCTTAGTGCTCGCAAGAAGTCGGGCAGCTTGACTGCCTATTAAGATGTGGCTTATCCGGGATGAGAGACATCAATAAAAGTTGCTACCCATATAAAACCAATAGCCCGGAAACTACAAACACAATGTCAAACAAGCATGAGTGTTCCGTTTAAAGCACATCATGATGGTTAATGACATATGCACGGGCTGTGACCAGACATAATGGGATGGGATGTGTCCATGGTATTGCGACAAACTGCAAATAAGAGAAAGGTCTTACATGTACCACAAACAATGCACCACAAACAAAGCAAAGTTTGTTTCATCATTCACTGTGTCTATAGAACAAATCAAAAAATTTCATTAATTCTATGGGCTTGAACACTACAAACAACTTTACTCTGCTTCATTTGGCAAGGGAGTTGAGAGATTTCAAGCAAGTATTTCACGAGTACAATCATTTACAATTTAACCGACTGGAAAAAGAATGTGTCAGAGACAAATTCATTCAAGAGTTTTTTGCCACTTTTTTCTCGACATTTGGAGATGACAGTGATGGAACTGACACGCTCTCCCAGGATGCTTAAGATCCATATTAAGACTCAGGATCCAAGGTCACACCATCCACAGGTGGATGAAGTTAAGACCCACACTTAAACACATCATGGCATCTTGATGTCATAAAACTGAGGTTCCTAATTATATTTGAGACATGTAGGAGTAGTTATCTACTAATCTGAGAAGACGTAATTGGAAGCTTTGGACTTAGAACCAAAGAGAATTATAACTGCTGAATCAGTTCTTGCAGTGACCCATATTGACTTCACACCACTGAGATGCAAAGTCACAAGGGTGGGAAATGGGACGCATATCACCATCCTATAGGAAGTCAACAAGGTGCCTACCGTAAGACGATAAGGTATGTTGCCATAAAAAGTCAACAATAACATATATAATGCTTATTGTAACTCCAAATGCATCTAGTTACTCCTCCTGTTCAATAATGACGTATATCACTACTTATTGTAACTCCAAATGCATCTAGCTACTCCTCCCGTCCTCGAGAGAGAGAGAGAGAGAGAGAGAGAGAGAGAGAGACCTTTCATCCTTCCTCTAGGATATAAAATTCCATAACATCCATCACATGACTGTTGTCCCCACTCACATGCCATACAATTTCGAACTGTCATGGCAACAACATGCTATGAGCTTCTGGAATTGGTAATAGATCGTTTCATGTTAGACCTCTGGCTGCTCACGTTTACTTATCCAAACTAATTTTTCTAGATTTTTCAATTCACCATGTATCTGTTTGACACTTCTCAGTCCAATCAGTAAAAACTTTGTATCTTCGACACAAAACTGAAAATAAGTGCTAGTGTCCTTTTCTGACCATACTCCTGAAATCTATGAAGTTAAGTCCTAGTGGGAGTTGTGTGATGTGGCAATAACCATAGTTGTCGAGAGATGGAGTGAGGGAGGATAGAAAGAGTGTGAGAGATGGAGTGAGGGAGGATAGAGAGAGTGAGAGTGAGAGAGAGAGAGAGAGATGGAGCGTGTGTTCATCAAAAAATAGGCGAATCTACGAAAAATATCAAAAAAATATTTTATATGAAATAAATTGACCAAAATACCCCTGAAAAGTTTCAAGGGTATTTTGGTCAAAACAATTTAGCGAATTATTATTTTTTATTTTTATTAAGTGCGCCTCACTAAGATGAACACACGCTTCAAATTTCAAATCATTTCGATGTGTAGAAAAAAAATGAAAAATGAAATACTACCGGACAATCGTGACCGTGCGATGAACTTTGGACGGTGATGAGGGTAGGCGAAATCACTGTTCATTTTCGCCTATAGGCGTTTTGTAGTATCTTCCATAGATATATATATATATATATATATATATATATATATATATATATATATATATATATATATATATATAATAAAATTCATTAAATAGAAAGAATAACATTCTAACATAATAGAATTAAATTATAAAATAAAACAAAAGTATAAAAGCAAAACAGAGAAAAGCTCGAAGTAGAGGTGAGAGGCAAACTTAAAGTACTCCTAGTAAATACTTAGGCTTACAACAATCACTCAAAAATCACTCGAACTTACAACAATCACTCAAAAATCACTCAAACTTACAACAATCACTAAGACTTACTAAAACCTTAGCTATGATATGTAGAAAGAAATCCCAAGGTGTTCTCCTTCTGAGGTATCGTCCTCCTTTTATAGAAGAAGGGAGGGCAGATTCCAAACGTTCTTAAATCCGCACCGACAAGGTAATATGCCTTTTCCTTCACGTCAAAGTAAAAAACAAATATTCTTGTCGTTTTTTACTATAGCAACAGTGTCGGCAATAATGCATCTTTTACTATAGCAATAGTGTCGACAATAATGCTTCTTTTATTGTTAGTAATAGTGATTGATGTGTTGACAGTCTTCTTTTACTGTCATTTTTGGGACACGTGTCCTGAATGGTGATGGAGTCGTACCATCCCTGATATTTTATCTAATTTAGTTGGAAAAATATCCCCATACAATCATCTTCATTTGGAGGATCCAAATCTTCGGTTCTGTATCATTTGAGGAAATTGGTATTTTAACTTCTACTTCTTCTTCCAGGGCAAAGAGTAATTTTCTCCTAAGCTTTGCTTTTGACAGAGTGGATTTTTCTGTTGCATTAGAGCAATGTAGCCGGAGAATCCCATGTCTGATTTTGGTGAAGAGTTCGGAATTGCCTTCATACAAATTTTTCTCGGATCTAAAGAATCATTCTTATAATTGTCCCACCATTTAATTGAAATTTGCCTTTGTAGTTCTGGAATATAATCCCACCAGTCTGAATCATCTTCAGAAATTTGGTAGGACCATTTTAAATCCAGGGAACCTGATATAAGGTCGTGAAATATATGTGATAGTTTTGTTTTATACTAGCTTTATTATATTCAAAGAATTTTCTCTGTGATATTTGGAATTTTTCTGGAAGTATTTGGCTTAATGATCCCCATAACAAGAACCAACTTTTAAACCAGTTTGGAAATTCTATTGGCTCAGTTATTTTAAACTGCACATACCAGCTGTGTGTATTTTTTGCATTCTGGTAGGCAAAGACTTCGTCCCATGCCTTAATATATTCAAAATAATGATAGGATTTGATTTTAAATCCTTTGGTACTTAGTGCCCTTGATTTTAAGGGATTCAAACCCCAGTCATTATAAGTGATAATCTTATGTATTTGGAATTTTGAATATGTTATTTCCGAGTCATTGTTTCTATAGTGGTGAACTATTGACACCGACCTGGTTCCATTAAAATAGCTTCATACCATTTTCTACATCTTTCTTCTATATTAGGATGTAGATGATGGCGCAGATATATGGCGGCTAATTCAACAAGGTCTTTTTCCCTGTGTTCATTTTCTATTATGATCAGCGGGATATAGGCTATATCAAGAAATGGAGTTCTATCAGGGTTTGGACTATTGTAGCATAGAGGGGATTGTTGAGGAGATATTTGAATATCTTGAGCTTGCTTTTTTATTAAAGCATTCGGATTTGATGAGGATGCCAAGGATTTTCCTAGGCTAGAACTATTTCTAGCCAGGTGTTGTCCTGGATTATTATATATAATCAGGCCTTTTCCTGAGCTAAGGACTATATCCATCGGCTGTTGGCTTCTCCTTCCCTCCCTGCAAAAATTCTCTAATCAAAAAGTCAGGATGATGATTATTTCTCCCTTGAATATGTTCAATATCTCAAAATCAGAAAGAATACCTTGCCATCGAGCGAAAATTTGCTTGGCGATGAGATTTTTGACATCCTTTTCTAAAATGTCTTTGGCTGATTTGCAATCAGTTTGTATGAGGAATTTTTTGTTAAGTAGGTCCCTTTGAAATTTTGTGACACAATGTATTTTTGCTATGTTGTGTCGGATTCTAAGCTTTAGAGGTAAAGCGTATAAGTTGTTCCTCATCTAGGATTTTCTGTTTAAGGATACCTCCTAATCTTATTTCAGAAGCATCTCTTTCAATAATCTTAAAAGCTGTAGGATTGGATAGAGCTAAACAGGGTAATTCTTTGGCCTTTTGTTTTAATTTTCTGACTGCCATAGTATGCTCATTAGTCCACTCTGGAGGAACCTTTTTTAATCTCTGGAATAAAGGTTTAGCATCTAAGGCTAAATCTTTATAAAAATTTGAAATATAATTTAGACATCCTAAAAATCTCTGTAATTTTTTTTATCTTTTATGATGTCAAGAAATCTGGAAGCAAATTCAATTGCCCTATCGATAGGAATTATCCTTCCTTGAAAGATACTATGCCCAAAAAACCTAATTTTTGTTTTAAAAAGATTTATTTTCTTGCATAAACAACTAGTCCGGCATTTTTTATAGCTTTTAAAAATATATTTAAATGTTTCCAATGGTGGTCAATATTATCAGAATGTACGAGGACATCATCAATATAGACAATAATGAATTTAGTATATGGATTAAAAATGTCATTCATAATGTTCTAAAATTCTGAAAGGGCATTTTTTAACCCAAAAGGCATTACATTCCATTCAAAGTGCTCGAAAGGAACATTAAATGTTGCTTTATATTTATCTTTTTCCAAAATTTGAATTTGCCAATATCCTAATTTTAGATCAAACTTTGAAAAAATACAGGCATTGATTAATCTATCAAGGAGATCCCTTTTATTTGGAATAGGGTAGCGAATCCATCTCAAAACCTTATTCAAGGGTTTATAATTTCTAACAAGGCGTGGGGCTCCCTTTTCAATCTCCGAAACTTTTTCTCAATAAAAAGGTGCACAGCGCCAGGGTGAAGAACTTTTTCTGATTAGTTTTTTGTCGAGGAGTTCTTGTATTTCAGTTTTACAAATTTCTAAGAGTTTGCTATTCATTTGTCTTAGCCTGGCTTTAGTTGGAATTTTCTGTTCGTTAAAGCCTGGTTCATAAGGAAGTTCCACAATGTGTTGCTTTCTATTCCAAAAAGCGTTAGGGATTTCAGCACAAACTTCTTTTTCCAATATTGTTTTGAAGTTATTTATTTTACTTTGTATTTGTAGAAATGTTTTCATCAATAGTTTTATACTGAACCTCTTTTTTTAAATGAAAGAGAAATCTTTCTTTTGCAGAAATCTTATTTTTGATACTATTTATTTCATGAATTCTTGGTTTATCAATAAAGTCAAATTTTACTTCATATCCTTCAATATCAGCTTTTATCCCAGCATTGTCAATTTTAATGGGATAAAACATGTTTAAGAAGGGAGTTCCAAGTATCATAGGCTGGCTCAATCCTTTAACCATTATAAAATGAAATTTAAAGCATGCACCATTATTACAAACTGTTGAATCAAATAGTTTATATTTTATTATCATTTCACTACCATCAGCAGTATTCAAAACCTGGGTTGTTCTGCTGAAATATTTGGTTGGAACCAATCCTTCATTTATACAGTTTAGATCGGTTCCTGAATCGATAAGAGCAGTAATTTGAAAAGTGAATTCCTTTTGTACCACTATTTTTATGATGGTAAACCGTCTTTGGGTTATCACTTTATTCAGAAGGTTTACATATTTATAATCTTGTATTTTTCTTAATATATTACAATTACTGGAAGTTTGTGGATCGTCTATTACTCTTGGAAGCGTATCTTCCATTTTGGGTGGTAACAGATTGTGATTATAATCATGCATTATATTATTAAATTCTTCTTCAGAATTTTCTTTTTCATTCCCACTTTCATTTTTAGTGGCTGCTACTTCAAGAATTTATACTCTAGTTTTTAGAGTTATTAGTTCATTCAGGACCTCATTTATTTCATTTTTTAGATCATGAATTGTAGGTTCTTTTTGGTGTTGAGTTTTATTTTGAACCCTTTTCAAAATATCACTAAAGCTGTAATCTTCATTAGTAGGAACTAGAGTTGGTTTAGGAGCAAGAGAACTTGAAGGTTCTTTGGCCATGTTGATATAATGAATTAAGGCTTCTCTTTTAGCCTCAGGGTCACTTATTTTATCAATTAGGCCAATTATGAGATTTTCTTCCTTGGTCAGAGTATTTAAGTTTAGGTCTTTCAAACAATTGCACTGACAATTTATTCTTCAGAATCTGTTTCAGAGTCTGAACTGGAGAAAATCAATTCTTCATCATTTATCTCTCCGATGGGCATTTCTTCATCAGAGTCAGAAGATTCTTCAGAATCATCTCTTTTAATTAAGAGGATATCAAATAATTGCTTTTTTATTTCAAGGTCTATTTCTAAAACATTTATTTTCTTTTTCACATGATATTTATTTTTATAGTGTCCTACTTTTCCACAGTTATAGCAAACTCGTATTTTCCTTTTTCCCTTTTGTTTAAAGGAGTGAGCTTGTAAGAATTTCTTAGGAAAGGTATTTTTCTTTCCTTTTGAATATCTAGACTTTATCTTTCTAGAATCTCTAGAGTCTCTAAATTTCTATTTGTGAGAGGACTTGGAAGTAGGTATTGTATTAAAGCCGAGTTGCTCACAAAAATCTCCCAATTCCTTTTTCCCCGTCATTCTTTGTTTCTCCAATTGTCTTTTCAATTTTAAGTCTGTGCATAAAGCAAGACCTTCAACACATATTTCTGCTGATAATTCTCTAAGAGTGTACAAAGAATAAGGAATAATTCCTCCATGCTTATTTTTCAATCTTATTTTAACCTTTTCTCCAAATAAATGAGGAAGTCCGGCAATGAATTTTTCTTCCAATGGTCAGCTTTACTATCTTCTCTAGATAGCAGTCTGGAATAAAATACATCTTTATACCATTTGAACTATGAGAGAGTTGGACAATGAAGATTTGAAAGTAGATCCTCAGATCTAGCTGATAAAAGAGTCGTACTCCCCACAAAGTGAAGTGTGATGGTATATATTAGAGTATTTTCTGCATCTCCATCAATAACTATTCTCAAGGACATGTCCTGGTCCTACCTCACTTTTAACAGCTCATTACTTAGTAGCATTTAGGATTTGATTTTTTGCTTCTTCGTCCATATGAAAATCCCACCATCCTCAAAGCCATCCAGTAAACCCACATATAATGGCATTAGCAATTTCATGGTCTTAATTTCCACTTGCTTTACATGCGATGGCATACATAGTCATATGTTTCATGAGATCGAGAATTTGATTCTCAAACATCCCATCAATATTCCAATTACTATAGATCGTCTTGAATAGGAGACTGAGGTAGTAATGAGGTCATCTTCTATTTGTAGATTTACAAGAGTGGGCCTAGGATAATACATTCTTGTTGGGGCTACAGCCCTAGTCTTTTTCCCATAGTCAATCCTATTAAGCTCCAAGCTTTCTGGCTTAAAAGCTTCTTCTATTTTAGATATTTCAAGATCAGAAGAAAATTTTTCTTGTTGAAGCACTTGGACATTACCTGATTTTTCTTTAATGTCTAATTTTTCAAATCTTTTCATCAGCTCATCTACCAATTATTTATTATCTTCTTTCCTTTTAACTCCTTGCAGGTTAAATTTTCCTGCAGCAATACTCGGAGGCAATTTGAATAAAACTGCACTCTTTTCTTTATCTTCTTTCTTCTCTTGAGGTTTTATTTTATTTAAGACGATTTCTATTCTATTGGTCTGTTTCCCTATAGTCTGTAGGAATAGATTTGTATAATTATTTTGTTCTATTATATGGGGTATGGCTTCAATTTTAGCCATCTAGTTATCTGAATATTTTGGTCCAATTTTGAAAGGTGAAGCTTTTATGTCTTGTTTTTCTCCTTTTAGGTTTAGACTAGTTTTAAGAGGATGGATAGCTTCAATGTTTTCTCCTTTAACTGTATGAAAGGTTTGAAAGGTGTTTTGGACAGTATTAATATTCTAGTACTATTATCCTGAAATTCTGGGTATTTTATTCCTTCTTTTTTAAGGATATACCTAAGTCATTTAAAAAAATTTATATTTGTTTTATGTTGTATCATAAATTTATTGAATTTACTATGAAAGAGTTCTTTTAGTCTTTCACTAAATTCTTTGAGGAACCATTTATTTGTTTATTTTCTTCAGACAAAAAATCTTTTTTACTCATTCTTTATCTATGACAAACTTATCTTGGATTTGAATTGTCAGAACTTCGAAATCGAATTCAGACATGGTTGGCTCATCAAGCTCAGTCTGAGAAGAACTGTGAGTATTTACAGTTTAAACTGGATGGTGTACCAGTTTTTCATTTTTTCTTAATCCTTCTAAAATGATTTTGTCATCATGTGCTTTTGAATAATTAGAATGAGGTACTGAAGAAGTCGAACTTCTAGAAGGAGTATAAGTTGATGGTACAGTATTCCTGGCATGCAGCCTATGAGCTAAAACAATATTTGGAATACTCAATCTAGTTCTTCTAAGGGATGTAAATTGAATTTCAATTTCTCCATTTGGATATTCAATTATTTGTTCAAGCTCTTTATTTTCGGGAATAGGTAAACGAGTCTCAGTTTGTAGAGACCAATTTTCTGGTAAGTTTACCTGCTTCCAGCATATAGCTTTAGGCGTAACAAGATTGAATTTTTCCATATTTGTTTGAAAAAGTATTATTTGTCCCTTTTTATTCATTAATCTTGCATTAGGACAAAGAGTGTTCATGACCTTATAACAAATTCTATAACAAAAACCAAATTTTGGGATCCAGGGTCCATGTCAAAACCTTGAGTTTTAAGGTTAAGGGTTAGCACTTTTAATAAATTTGGATCGGATAAGGACACAGAAAAATTTGGAAAGCAGTTGAAATATATGGGTCCATTACAGACACTTGACTCAACAATCCCTAAAAGAGAGTCACTGAATCTTCTATATCTACTATCTCTTAGACAGAGTAAAACCGAATTGTTTAATCCTTCTCTAGTTTATGGTTTTACTGCTATTTGTACAAGACCTATATGAAGATAGTTATAACCCCTTTTTATATGATCTGCAATCATTCTAGTTGAAAAGAGTTGAAAGCTATCTTGATTTTCCATAACTGAGAAAGTTTCTTCAATTTTTTTTATTGAAAAACTGCTTTTAAACTCAAATGTTCCCCTTTTATAAATATCATTTGTAGGGACCTTTGAAATATTCCAATTTTGCAATTGTTTCTCAATATTATCTATTATTATTTCTTCTCTATTATTTACTCGTAGAGTATTATTACTAGAACTACCAGAAGGGGTTCTATTCGATAGTGTTCTAAACAAATTAGCCATTTTATCTTAGTTTTCTTTCCCTGAGTCAACCGGAAACAGTCCCTGCACCTTATGGCCTTCCTCGCTCCCGGTGGTCTTTGGATCACAACGACTTTAGGTATGTTAACCAGATAAATGTACAAATTGGTTCAGTTTTCTACTGAATAAAACTAGCTCTAATACCATAAATAGGAGAAAAAACAAGACATAAAAGCTTCACCTTTCGGACCAAGAGATTCTGATAAATATATATATATTGTGTGTGTATTATTCCAATTTATACGTGTGTGTGTGTGTAAATTATTCCAATTTATACATACATTTACAGTATCCTCAGTTGTTACTATACATATATTGCAATTACCATAATGATAACCATAACGTATGTGCATGCATATACTTACAAATATGTATTATCAAATTTTTCAGAAGTGATATTTAAAAATAAAAGAATGAACAATCAATCTTTTAGCATTATCAATATGCTGAACACATGCTAATAAGAACTTTATAGCTAGAAAGTCCAATAAAAAATAATGAAATCCATGAAAGAGTACGGTTAAGAGTCTGTAGACACAAGCAAATGATCGATATTTGGGGAGATTTGGGTGAGATACAATGAATGCATAAAATGACATTAAATTGATGTTTAACACATAAAGGGCATTACAGAATCCAAGATAAGATTTATAATATAAACAAAAGCATTTAGATGAAAATTAAGAGAATAAATAACTCAATGAAAAATGTCATTACTCATACACTTTCAAGTAATATAACATAAAAAAAATCGTCAATTGAATAGACACTTTTGAAATGGTGAAAAGACTGTGTAAAAAAAATATGATGTACAAAATATTAATAATTAAAAATCAAGGAAAAACTTTTAGGGAATATTTGAAGTGACATGCATTAAATGCATGAAATGACACAAAAAGCATTACAAAATCTAAGAGAATATTTTTATTATTCATTATAGGTTCCAAATGAAGATGAAAAGAATAAAGCAAATGTATGAAATTATTCCATCATTATAATGCACTTTGAAATAATATGAAATAATAAAAATCATCAATTAAGTAGACAATTTGGAGGAGTGGATCAAGATCCTTTGCAGTCAAGGATCGAAATCCCTTTAAGTTAGAAACTGAGATCCCAATAGGTAGAGATCGAGATCCCTTGGTGGGAGGAAGCGAGTACTGCTTGGGTTCCAGCCCCAGGACAGCCAGATCAAAATTCCAAGAGGGCATCACCACCCCTTGACGAAGATCCCCGCAACTATGGGGGTACAGGTGGTGAAACTAAATATGAAGAGTATTCCTTTTTTATATCAGCGGAAATTTTCAGCTTGTGTACATGACCTTTATATGTTATTCTGGATGACTTTACTATTTTTGTTTTTTTTGAACTGTGATGACTTTACCTTTCCTAGTGGCTTATGAGTTAGTGAATGACAGTTATCCTTCTGTTGCTAGTTGAATATATAAAGGTATTTACTTACCCCAAAAAATATAAATAGATATAAAGGTGCTCGTGGTTCAATTGCTTTTAGCATGTTATTTTCTCTTGGTCATTGGTCGCATTGTCATCTAGATGAATGTCATTGCTAGCATTGTCATCTAGATGAATTGCAGCACCTCATAGATTCAACTAGATGATAATGCTGGAAGAAGAATACATTATTCAAACTTCCAGTAGTTCACTGTATTTTTTCTTCTTCGCCAATTTTCTCTACAAGTCTTATTTCTTCTGTAGATTCAAGCTGTACTTTTTGCTAATACCAACCAATTTCATTTTCCTTGTAGCAGGTCAATGAATATAGGAGAAATGGAGCTTTAGAGAGAGAGAAGGTGGATTTTGAATTTAGAGAGACGAGAGAATGTTCAGTTGTGGTGAATGCGGTCATCTGGGGAAATTTGGGAGAGGGAAGAAGCAGAAATGGGACAGAAATAGACAGCTTTTTTTTTTTTTTTTTTGGGGGGCGAGGGGGGGGGGGGCAGGTGTTCTGGGTCGAGAAAAAGAAGATTTCAAAAAAAAAAAAAATGGGGCTGAAACCTAAGGAGAAAAGATGGCAAAAGATGGCTTCCATTTTCTCTCTCTGACAAAGATTAATCAGTTTACTCCATTCTATGGAACTAGAGAGGGTAGAGACCTGTAGAGAGAGAAAAGAGATTGCGATGATGGCAAGAGAGAGAGAGGAGATGAAGTCAGGTAGAAAAGTGGGAATGAGGAAGAAAGGCCACTGGTGAGCCTACCTAATTAATTTTTGGACCCGGTTTCTATGCGGCCAAGCCCACATATGTAGAAATAAGGGCCTATTAATAAATCTATTTTTGAGATGGATTTTTGCACTTAATTTTTAAGGACATGTAATCTCTAACATGGAGATCATGAATAAGAATAAATAAATAAATTTTAAAAACTAGAAATAATAATTCTAGTAAGAAAACATTTGGACCATTAGTTTCCATTGTTTTTAGATGGAACACCTACTTGCATCCATCTTTAAGATAGATGCTTTACACTTTTTGGACTGCATATGTAGTCATGCAGTCCAGCCCGCATGAAACAATTTTCCTAAATTTTTTATTTTTCATTTACTAAAATGCCCTTCAAAATTGTATTATGGCTATATTGAA
The DNA here is from genome assembly GCF_054954075.1 of Amborella trichopoda. Classification (NCBI taxonomy): domain Eukaryota; kingdom Viridiplantae; phylum Streptophyta; class Magnoliopsida; order Amborellales; family Amborellaceae; genus Amborella; species Amborella trichopoda. The sequence goes on from NC_142343.1 coordinate 30,763,731, forward strand.
GAAGGGTTATTTTCGGTAAATAAACCATTCACACCTCTCTCTAAATGTAACCTCTTGTTTTTGAGGGGTGTGACCAGTAAAATATCCATGTGTGTGTGTGACACAAAAAAAAAAATGAGGGGTGGCATTTTCCTACAGTGTTAGCCAATGGGCTAACTAAGAAGCACACAGATACAAAGACATTGAAATAGGGTGAAATTGGGTGAGATTTTTACTAAACTAAAACAAATAACTCCATTTTTAATATTATAACAAATGCACCATGGAAAATTCCATAGTAAGAGAATACCATATCACAAGAAAGAGAATTGACATTTATCCTCGGAACATGATAGTCTTTTGATGGTCTTCATGAAACAATGGTTTCTTTTTTTTGAGAAAAGCTAACATATGAAACATTGGATCTATCTCTGATCTCCTATCAGTATCAAAGATATAAGAAACATATATATACATGCAGGTGTGTGAGGGCGTGCACACACACTACTGCAGTATAGTTAGTGAACATAAGCGTCTTTATAATTGGTAATTTATCTAGTCACATATCAGTTATCAAAAAATAATCATCTAAATCCCAAATCTAATGACCATGGATAATGATCCCAAGTTAAAATGGAATTGAGATTCCAAAAAATAAGTAGTCAGCTCCCAAGGCGGATCAGCTCGGGGAACGCATAACCCTGTTCCTGAAGTGGGATCATCCCCTAGGGAAGGCACTCAACATGACTATGGTAATCACATTAGACATCCACGTTTTTGACATACACACTGCAGGTTTAATGCCACATTTAGTGCTCGTTAGTCCCGAGTTTTACGGTAGGAACTGGGGACCATGTTCAAGAGAGAGCAGAATTTCGTGTGTGACCATGAAATCAAGTTGAATCATAGCTAGGACGATACCAACAGACAAATTTTCAAAATCTCAAGTCCATAAAAAGTAAACCAAGATACCTGTTGACAGAGGAATTTTCAAGAGCAACCAGAACAATGGCCAGCCACGTCTCCATGGGTTTCCTCACTTCTTGCACTGTCTAATGCATAGTTGTGGGAAACGTCTAAGACTCTTAGGAATCAGAATCGTGGTTGGCTAGAAGATTCATGTTTTCAGAATTGACAGCCGCACAAGAGAAACTACGGAAAACAAGATTCCTATTATATAGGAATCCAGATTCGACCCAAATGGAATCTAGAACCCTACATATATGGAACTGAGATTCTGTCCTCTTTAGAATTGTGTTTCTGATTTATTTGGAATTGACCCATATAGAATCTAGATTCTTCCATATACAGAATCGAGAATCTAGATTCTTCCATATACAGAATCGAGATTCTGATATCTTTGGAATTATGTTTTAGATGCTTCTGATAGGTTCTGAATTGTTTATTTTGTAGTTCATGGCCCTATAATTGTGTTTCTAATTTGTTGGGGGGAGTATCATTACATGTGGAATCCAGATTCAACAAATGCATAATCAAGATTCAACAATTGCGGAATTGAGATTCAATAAATATTAAAAAACGATATTCTATAAATATTGGAATCGAGATTCCTAAAATAAAGAATCAAGATTCCTGACTCAATGGAAATGGATTTTGTGAAGATTCCTTGTCAGAATCGCAGAATCGGAATTCCAAAATAGGAATCACTGAATCAAGATTCCGAAATAGGAATCACGACCTTGGGTGAGAGATTCCGGTAACTATGGTCTAATGTCAACATCACCATTTCCTTGTTCTTGTGGTGCCCCCAAATCATAGTCATCTAAACAACATTCTTGCATCCATTTTCCCAAAATTAAAAAGAAGAAAAGATAAATATATATTAATGGGCAAAAGCATGCAGTCCATATTTGTCAATAGCAGCCAAAAACAACCAGGACAGATTATTAAAAGCAGAAACCTCACCTTCGGCTCAGATACATCAGATACTTCTTCTCTTTGGTACTTTTCATAAGCCTCCGCATCATCCACAAACAAGCTAGCGTCCGATAGAAACAGCTCGCGACCACTATAGGTGATCCAAATTTGAAACAGTCAGCAAGACTATAGTATTAACACCCAAATTCGTTGTATAAAAAGATAAAAACTACCTCATGCGGTCATTCTTAGCTCTCTCAGCCCTCAAGGCAGCAAGACTAGCCTCCCTTGCTTCTGACTTCTTCTTCTTCCATTGCATGAATAGTTCAGGAGTAAGTGGCGTTGTAGTTGTTACTTTTGCACGCTGGAGAATAGCCGAACATTGTCAAATTTCATGGAGCAATAAAATATTGTGCCACTAAGGAAATGCTTTCATCCAAGAAAAGAACACAAACTTTTCTCTTTTTCCCAATCAATAAAAAGGCAGATACTGTTATAACAAGAAAACAGATTTATTACCTGGTTTTCAATCTCATCTTCGATAGATATCTTTTCCGTCTCTTCCTCCAATAAAGCCTTCATTTGAGACTTCAAAACATATCCCGGAGGGAGAGCATGCCTGTAATGACAGTCTTTCCCACCGTTAGGACAAACCCAGAACCAGCCATATTGCTTCTTTTCCACTGCTTCAAGAAAATATTTACAGACCTGCAAATAAAATCCCAACACTTCAGAGAGAAAAAGCACCCAAAAAAGATAAGAAGAATTAAAAATAAGTAGTTCAACTTGTGTGCCACGCAAAACACCCAAGAGATGTAAAGACGACACATAAAGTATAAAACATTTAGTTAAAGTGTATGCAGTATAATTTCAGTTGATACTCATGCTGCTTTGGATTTCCCTAAGAAACGCTTCTTAATTGCAGGGCAATCAGTGCATAACAAAAACTCAAAGAGGGTAAAAACTTCCGGAAAGAGGTATACATAAAATGGGACAGTTCCAGAAACAGGTACACCCAGAAAATGAAGAGGTACACCAATAAGAACAAAGTTACCCAGTAAATATTATATGCATGGTATAATCGGATGTGTATCTCTTCCTCCACTCTGCACAGAATTAGATATTCCTAATTTCGAATTTTATCTAAAACATTAAGATTAGCTCAGTAGTCTGTCCAGGTATATTTTTTATTTGATTCTTAGATAACCTACTGGATCTTATGGGGCATTTACCTCACTTTGTACTGTGGAAACTTAAATATTACCACTTGAAGTACTTCTATATTCTGTTTACATGGTATTGAAGGGGCCAGGTTCTGAACTAGGTTATCTAGTAGCGCACAAATGCCATGTATTCAAGCATTCCCTCCAGCGACATTCACATAAAGAGAGCACAAGATGCTAAGGATTGCTATTCAATATAACTAAGAAGTACAAAAGGGCCACATCTTCTGAAAGGAACGAGGGCTTAGCAAACTAAATCAAGCAAACAATCCGATACCCTGGCATACAGCAGTGATCTCAATTTATTTCGAACGGCCACGACAATGAGTTATATCAACCGATACGTATTCCCGCAATACGTAAGTCCCGTTCCACTCATTAGAACATGAAGCAAATGAAAGTTGATAAATTCCTTATATTTCAAGCCCTGGGTTTAGTTCTTAAGGTTTGATTCCTTGGAGCAACTCCTCATTGAAGTTCCATCATGGAACTTCTCCATGCCGTCAAAAAGTTAGGACGCTTACAAGTTACATAATTATAACAAATAAACAAACATTAACCCCAGAGACACAATATCAAATGTATAAAAAAGAAAAACTAAAAAACTGAATAGAATAGTTCAAGAAAACCAAATTATAGAACAACTCATTTCACCACTCATAGTGACAAAAAGTCACATTTCCAGGAGATGCCAGTTGTAAACAGAGCAACCAACATGTTCACCATAGATTTCATCAAATCAAAATTACAAGAACCTGGAAACCTCTTGAATAAGCTGAAACAACAGTCATATAAGGTTTATCTTGTAGAAAATCCGCACTGCCCACAGCAGTCAAGTAACTGAAGGAGCTAAGAAGTCAACCCTGGGTTCCTCCGTATGTATTATTCTCTTTGTAGTTCTCTCAAAAAACAGTAAATCATCGATTCTATAACTCAATCCATGTGAACTCATATGATACACTATGTATAACTAGTTACTTTCTCGCCGTATACATGGGTATGTTTAAGTTAGGTGGCCTCAAGTAAACTCTCATCACTCTGAAAAGATCCAAACTTCTTTGTGTGCGTAATGTCTGATACATTCCATGTGCGTAATGTCTGACACATTCCAATCTTGAAGTATCAATTCCATAAAAATAGGTGGAATTAACACTTCCAGGAGATTGAAAGAGAGCCAAGGGCTCCAAAAACTTGCTGTAAGTTATATTTTTTAGAGTGGGTTAAGGTCTGCCCCAAAAAAGAACCTCAAAGCCTAGAGTTGTAATAATTAACATAATAATTGTATGCAATAATTATATAATTATAATAATTATATAATTATATATTTAAAAAACATTAAAACTGTTAACTCTTTATTAATGTGAGATTACTACAACATTTGTTCCCCCAAAGGCGGGGCCAAAAATAAAACAAATATAGATGGGTAATCCCACGCATGGAACCCAGGAGAAAGCCAGAACAAAAAGTAAAATTCGAAAACACAGACGGCAAATCCTTCCGGTTACAGTCCTACTCTTTTACAATCGAATTAATAGAGGCACTTTCTTTCGCAAGGGTAACCGCCTCTACTCTCGCGCCAAACATGGCTCCAAGAGATAGAAATTCCCGAACAGAGATGGGCAATTTCTTCAAAGATCAGCGCCAATGCCCAGAAGTAGGGGACTACTGCTGAGGCCCAGCGGATGGCATTGCTGGAATCGCCTTCGGTGATGAGGGGGCAAGACCAATGTAAGTGCAAAACGAAGACTCGCAAACCTTCAAGGAGGGCGAGGGCTTCCACTGATTGGGTATCATCATGACCGATAGATTTGGAGAATGACGCGAGAATGTGGCCATCATTGTTCCGGAAGAGACCACCTAACCAGCCTGGCCTGGATTGCCCCGGGAACAACCATCAAACTTGAGCTTGATGGATCCCGCGCTGGGGAAGGACGACCAGTGGGAGGACCGACAGACCCTGGGCTGTGAAAGGTGTAGGAGAGGTTGCCAATTGAGCTGGAAAGCAGACCGAAGGACGCCTTCGAAGAGTTTGTGATTAGAGGCCCAAAAAGAGACTAGGGACTTGATATGATCGAATGGTACTTCGGGGACTTGTCTATGCCTTGGAAGATACGATTGTTTCGCTCAATCCAAATAGACCAGATTAGAGCAAAGATCGAGGCCTTCCAGAATAAGCGACCCGACTCCACCCAACAGTGAAATTGCAAACCAGAGAAGAGACACGGGATAGATTGGGATATATAACTATATAATTTTTTATATATAATGTATAATAATATATATGATATTATATAATATTATAACATATATAAGATACAATAAAAATTTTTATTATAATACTATATCATAATGCTTTAATATATATAGCAATATATAATTAACACGCATATTATAATAGATATATAATACTATAATATATAATTAATATAGAGACTATAATATAAATGTTAGTATATAATACTATAGAATTACATTTTATAACTTACAAGAGACATCTCCCAGGCAATCCAAACAATGGACAGGCATCTATCAGGTCTCTTACCAGATCAACCCAAACAACAGACAAATATATTCTAGGAGATACCAATTCTAGTAGACAGCAATTCTAAGAGAAGCATCTCCCCAAGATACCCATTTCCAGGGAACCAAATGAGGCCTTAATAGTAGGCTAGAGATGAAAGCAGGGATCAGTCCCCCACCCCAGTCCCCTGCTCTTCTTTACCACCTTTTTTCTTCTTCCAACACCATCCTTTACAAAACCTTAAAGGAAAAAAAAGGCCTAGTACTTATCCAGACACGTAGGCAGTCCAACCATAGTTACCGGAATCGCTCCACAAAGCTCATGTTTCTGGTTCCAAAACCCGATTCCACGTTTCCATTAAGGAATCTCCACATAAACCGTTTTTCTGAACCAAGGAAATTCGATTCCTTAATTTCGGAATCTCGATTCGACACATCTTTATAAAACTGTTTTCGGAACCAAGGAAACTCGATTCCTTAATTTCGGAATCTCGATTCCTTAATTTCAGAATCTCGATTCAATACATCTTTAGAAACCATTTATCCGAACCAAGGAAACTCGATTCCGTAATTTCAGAATCTCTATCCAACACATCTTTGAAAACTTGAACCTATTAATTGCGGGTAGACGTTCCCAAATATATCGAATTTGGATTCTAGCGAGAATTAAATCTTGTTTCGATGTCAATTGGAGTAGAAATTTTCCTTCGAATGCTTCTAGTGGTTGCAGGGTTTCATTATTTTACTTGTGCTACCCTGGATGGCCTTTACTTTAAATTTAAAATATAATTGATAAATACAACACATACAATTAAAAGTAAAAGCATGGCGTAGACATAATCCTATTTTGTCTTTATAATAACGGTGTGGTTTGTATAAAACCTAGGCTCTAAACAATCAAATTAGAGCCTACCTTCAAATAGTGTCGAGAAATATGGTTTCCATACTGGAAATGTTTTTGATAGCCTTAAAATATATTTTTCATCTTTATTTATAAAGTTTAAAGCTTAAAAAATAGTGTAGATCAAGAGATCTATGAAAACTTGAAAATCATGAAAATTGACGATCCAAAAGTGCGTTACAAAATACACTATTTTCAAAACTTGAAATCCATTTTTTTTCTCATGTCCATGCATCTTGATGTCGAGATGATGAATTTGAGGATATTTGGGCATCTAAACAATCTCTTCTAGTGAAATTTTTTAGGTAGGCTCGAATTTGATTGTTTAGAGCCTCGGCTCTATATAAACTTTTCCCTTATAATAATGAAGCCAAAATCACAATTTAGGAATACTTGTCTTTTGTATATAATGACCATAAGTTCAATAGTCAACACAATCACTTTAAAATTCGGGAAACCTAATAAGAGACATCCAATATAGGTTCTAAAGTTGATGAGGCTCAAGATGTGCTTGTGGCTTCCTTCTCTATAAAAATAAAATCCTGATTCCTGGTAGGGTTGATCAAACATATTCCATAGTCCATATTATTGTAAATATCGATCTCAAACTAGCATTGATCTCTGATTTATATACTTTAAAAACTTGATTCCAAATATGTTAGAATCACAATTCGAAACAACAACATATCTATGTTCCACATATGTCAGAAACTCGATTCCATAGATGTCGGAAACTCGATTTTGCATATTAAAGAATCTTGACTCCTGGAGTGTCGATTCCAGGGGAATGGGAATCCTGATTCCAAGGAGGACAGAATCTATTTCGGTCGAAACACGATTCTCAAAAACTAGGAATCTCGTACCTAGCAATTCCTATTGTACGTACAACGATTCCTAAGACAGAAATCTTCTAGTCAGCCGCGATTCCAGCTCCAAAAACGATTTGGGTTCCCAGGTGTTTCCAACAACTATGAGTCCAACTAATATAAGCAACTACTATGAAGCCAATCTAGCCAATGCCTCTGGGAAGTGCCAAGGCTACTAGTAGACCCCATTAGTACAATGCCACTTAGTCATTTGGTCTTAGTTATGATTTTTAATGTTTAAAATTTGCATTACAATTTACCTGACAGTCTATAGTTCTTTGTTTCTTTTTTGCTGAAATTTGATGAAGCAACTGAGCATTGAAGGACCCTTCAATCAAAACAAATCATGAATCGACAAATCTTGGATATGTTTATCATCTCCTGTGGGCTTTCATGTTTTCTCTGCTTTGCTAAGACTACTGGCTAACACCAAACACAAGTATTTCATGTTTGTTATTCTCTGCTATCAAAAAAATATTTTTTAAGTTTGCTTCATTGAATATCACGATGTATCATATAACTTCTCGGTCATTTATGGCGATGATTCCATATAACATTGATATCTCTACAGTCTTTCCTTCCTCTAAACTCCCTTATTCCTTCACTTAGCATATTCCAACTTATTGTTGCGATAACCAATCATGTCATTCCACGTGCCAAACATTTCTTTCTATAGTAATTGGAAACGCCTACGATTCCAAATCGTTTCAGGAATCGGAACCACGGAATCATAAGTGGCCAATTGATTCCTATAGTTGGAATCACCATCCATATAATGCCATATCACATGAAGCGAGATTCCTACCATTTTGGAATCACACTCCTATCCATTAGGAATCGAGATTCCTACCTTGTTAGAATCGAGGTTCCCTCAACTTGCATCGAGATTCCTAACTTACGGGGACCAGGCCTGAAATTATTAAGAGATGAGTTCCAAAGTGATTTAACGTTTTAGATTATCTATAAGCAAGAACTCATTAGTATTGAACTCCATATATTGAGTATGTTTACCCAAGGCTCCACTGTTATTAGAATCGATGTCTTTGACACGACCACCCTTAACATTGGCATCAATGTATTGGTCCCCTTTATCACAGTTTTCCACAAGTGATGGAAACAAAGTCGAGTACCTTAACTAAGTACTTTCCTAGAGTTTTTAGATTGAATAAAAAAAATAAAATTATTTTATTTATTAAGAACATATTTAAAAATATAAGACATTTAATACAAATTCTTGAAGGGATTCCATAAATAACAAAATTTTCAAATAATGTTTAAATAACAACTTCTTAACATTTGAATAACAAAATTTTCAAAATGATGTTTAGAACATTCTAAGACCATAAAATGAAGCAAGGTCTCATATTGGTTGAATCACGGTTTTGTGCGCCTCTGAATTGCAAAATTTGGTGAGGTGGAGTCTATATTCTAAATACATCGGAAGAGATTCAAAAAATGTGGAACCGTGATTCCTAATTTCCAGGAATCAGGATCTATGGCGATTCCTTCACATAAAGGCAGAATTACTATTCCAAACCAGAATTCCTACCTAAGGTGGACGATTCTGGCAACCATGTTTCATTCCCATCCCCCTTTATTCTCTTGGTCATCATTCTTATAGAACTACAAAAAAAAAAACGTAGTCATGTCGTAGACTTTTCCCTATAGAAGACAAATTGGGAACAATAAGTATGGAAATGTAAGCACTATCATGTAACCTAAGGTAAATTGTACTTGCATATCCATCACAACACACTTAATATTCTTATCAAACTTAATTGAGCAAACTATCCAGAGCCCAGATGCGAAGACTATTTTTTCTTGTCATTAATAACAATGTTTACTGCCTGTCTCAACTTTCAAACTTTGTTCTCTGAGCGGTGCCAACTGTCTCTAGTGAAATCCAAATTCTTGCATAGTGAAGGAGAAAGGCCTCTATACATAAACGGGTTTCACTCACTCTCCGTTTCTTCCTTGCTCATCTATAGACAACTCATTATAAAGCATAAAAAAATTGTGTGATATGGTAAATAAGGAACAAAATTAGTGTCTAATGACTATGTCCCCTTTCCCCGATCGGTGTCTTACATCAGTTTCTTTTATTATCAATAAAATTGTTTAGTTGTCTCTAAGGGGCACAAAATTGTGTGGTATAGAAATGGGAGAGACCATTGCACATTGCTAATGGAATAAGAATAGTGTTTCACAACAATCTCCTAAATCAAGAGAGGCCCACACCCCTTTATGGTGCACAACCTACCTATAGGAATGCCCCTTATGCCAACACTCCCACTTGTCCAATAGTGAGATGCACATTTGATTTTATTTTATTATGCAGTTGTATTTAAAGGGGAAAGCTCCCGCTTTGTAAAGATCCAAGAATGAGAATTGAGTAAATTTGATCTTGTAAAAAGATCGAGTTGGGGTGGATTCCCTTGCAGACCTTGAGAGAGGATATATTCTGTCAACCCCGTTCTTTTTTTATAGTTATTCTTCTCGTTTTATTTTCTTCCTGCATCAATATGTGTGGAGGCATGTTGCTTCATCCCCAACACTCTACCATAAACTTAAGGAAATGTGGCATGCAACCCTCGGGAGCCTGTCCTACTCTATCAAGAGACCATACTAGGTCTCCATTTGACTAACTTGGAACATCTGATCTCTCCTAGTCTTCTCTCACATGCCCGAGACCCTATACCAGGACAATATTCAACCCCTCCATGCAAACTTATCCAATTCATCTAGCTCAAACCAACGAGCCCTCACAACTCAAAACTTTTACAAATAATTAGTAGAACATGTACCTCCTTTTTTTTTCGGGAAATGCAGTGCACGTACTCTCTTAATCATTTTAAAAATTTGTTTGAAAGGAAAGCTCGTACTGATTAAAGCATACACTACCTTTCTGGTACCAAACCCAAGGTTGAGGCCATGGTCATCGTAAAGCCTAACATTATTCAGCTTTGACTTGACCATAGCCGAAGCAATGTTTCAAACTAGGCCACATCAGCCCATGGCCTTAAGGAGATGTGCTGAGGAGAACAAGTTCATGTTATCCTCTTCACAGTCAAGGATCTCCACTTGCACTTCAGATCGCCTAACAAATCGCTCTCATGTAGTGAAACAAAACAAGGATCCATTCTTTCACCTGTATAGGAAAGTCTACGCCATTCATATAATATGTGTGGTACATACACAGAGTATGTATTAGGATGAGTGGATGACAGCAGGCTTTAACCACATGCAACTCTTTGTCTCATATAAGCCTCATCCTTGTGCAGAACCTGAACATCTCGAATGTCCATATCTGGCAGTATACAAGCCACAAGAACTCGATAAACAAAATTTAGGCTCCCGAATGTCACAGGATGCATTTCCTAAAGTGTATGAGAAAGCACTTTTGATAAACCAACAAACAGCCACGTCAAGTGATCCTCATCACAAACACACCCTACCATATGATGAATGGGAGATATTGGCACACAGGGCATCCCAATGGGGTAGATAGCCAATAGGGTCAAGGGGCGCACTTAGTTTATGGGGTTGCTCAGAGAGCAATGTAAACTCAGAATTCAGAAGATTGGATTTTTCGTATTTGTACCTCTTTAGATTTAAACAGATTGGACTTAAAGAGATAATTGGATTCATATCCAAATATCAAACTGAAATAGAGAAGTAAACGACCAATTAAATCTCATTGGGAAAGGACTCCCATATTTGATTCAAAATGTATATAGGCATGGGGTTAAGGCATATCCACATGAATTCAAGCAACAAAGCCAGCAATCCACATGATATCTCATAGAAAGACCTTCAACATGGATCCCAAGTTCATTTCATAGTAGCTGGAGGCGGGAGCTGCTGAGGGATCGGAAGTCGGAGCAGGGGATCACCTCTTGCTAGGAGTTCCATAGTTTGGGAGTGCCACGAAGACACTTTTACATAAATAATAAAACAAGGGAAATTTAAAAAATAAAAGATTAATTGCAACTTTTTGAAAACAATTTCGTTGCAAAATCAATATATTAAAAAAATAATTTAAATTATAATTTACTAAACACATTTATATGATCCTACATTGTAAGAATAGTATTTTGGTAAAATTACATATAATTCCTGCGATTTCTTCAAATACCCCACTTCATTTCAAAAAACAAAAAAACAAGCATGAGGTAGATCAAGCAAATAACTATAGATGTATAGGGAGAGAAAGATGGGAGAGAGATCATTCTCTCACTTGTACATACATTAAAAAAGATAATGGATCAAAATCCCATAACCATTGGTAACAAATATTGAACCCATCATTCCCTCCATTTAATGTGATTATAGGAAAATTGAATTTTAATCTCTCTCTCTCTCTCTCTCTCCCTCCCTCCCTCCCTCCCTCCCTCCCTCCCTCCTTCTCTCTCTCTCTCTCTCTCTCTCTCTCTCTCTCTCTCTGTGTGAGAGAGAGAGAGATTGATGTAGATTTAATAATAATCCCTTTTTCCTTAAAATATTTACAAATAGTGTATTTGAATATATGTTTTTGAAACTGTTGACAATTGGATTTGAATAGATGTTGACTTTCCTTTTCTTATGGAAACAACTATTGCTTCCTTTCTTTTGATGGATATGCATTTATTGCTTCCTTTCTTTTATCAATATGCATTTATTGCTTCTTTTCTTTTAAACATATGAAGAATATGTGGGTGTCAACGCATTAACCTACTCATATGGGCTCCATTGTGAGCCCCTCGTAACTAAGGTCACTTCCTCTCATTGTAAGTGCCTTCTATCCCCCCCCTTCAGTCCAACCTTGTGGTATGATGTGTTTGCCAGGATGCGCTCTTGAGAACCCCAATCAAGAGCTCAAATCTTGCAATTTGAAAAATGCTATAAGCCCTATGGGTAAGATAGCCTTCAAGATGCAAGCATTCATCATTATCCAAAAAAAAAAAAAGAATGCAAGCACTCATCGCCACCTAGTTTGTGGGAACGTTAAAGGAGACCAATCTGCCAAAGAAATGTATATAACCTTCTCAATGATTCATTGTCTATTTTACTATATATCTACTGCATAGTAAGTTAGGGCATTACTAAGATTTCTCAGTTTCACTTGCATAGTTTTTAATACAATGAAAACATTGACAAAACAAGAGAAAAACAATCCTCTCTAACAGTAGAGATTCAAAGGTATTCATGGCTTATTAAAGAAAAAAGGCTATTAAAATAAGTCTTAATTTCTCCTTTTTTAAGCAACCTACCACCACGACACCACAAAACCATCTAGGAAAGCCAAATTAGACTTCCTTTTGACCCAGTTGATTCACTCAAGGCAATTTTTTGAACTAACTGTCCAACATCGTTATGCAGGCATGATTTAAACCACGTTATCAGAAGGTATTTCTTTAATCGAATATGAGGGTAAATGGGAATCAATTCAATTCTTCTAGCGACATGTTTTATCGGATAACATAAACAAGAGTGTTGGAGGCTAGAAAGCACAACAAAGAGTACTCCATGGTATACTGATACTTCTGCATTTGCATGCAGTCTCAAACAGAGTCAGTTTTAATCACTGCAGCACCATAAGGGAGGTGAATTTGATTATATTTTTTTTTTGAGAAAGTTAACTATTTGATTACATGATACAAGTAAAGTACCTGCAGCACCATAAGGGAGGTGAATTTGATTATATATTTTTTTTTAGAAAGTTAACTATTTGATTACTTAATCTAAGTACTGTACTTTACGCATACTTAAGAGTCAAAGAATCAATGCAATAAGGACCAAATTACACAGACTGGTTTTGGGGGAATGAACCAGTAATGGTCCTTCTATCCTTCTGGTGCAAATCAAAATAAACCAGCCCACAAAACTGGTTAGAAATATTGTATTTTCTCCAATCAGAAATTAAAAAGTTGGTGTTTTATTTCCAACCGTCCATAGAACAGTTCTTAATATTCAAATTGCATCAACTCGATCAATTTTCTCCCAATAGCTTTATCTAATTGTCAACCTAATCAAAAGGAATCGACCAGCCCATAAGAAGTTTGTAATTTTTCCTGAACTCAAGCAAAATATTGATATTTCTTCCTTCTACCCCCTGTCCCTCCAACTCTACCAAACCCGCTTTTCATGTACAAAGTTTCCAAAACTCCACCCACCTCACAAAAAGAATGGAAAAAGAAATGGGAGAGAAGCAATGGAGTAAAGGAGGAGAAAATACCTATTATCTTGCCGTCGATGCCTCCTCTCTAGAGCGAGCACATCATTCTACACCTGATCCAACTAAAATTGATAAGTAGTCTCATTTCTTTCTTTTTTTTGATAAATAAGTAGTCTTATTTATTAATTCCCTCAAAACTGTAATTTAGATATATAATACAGCTAAATGGAAAAGAGAAAAAGCTAAAGAAATAGATGGGTATAAACAATGATTCAAAAAGCGGACCGCTCAACGCCTAGGCTGTCCGAAAGGCCTCGGCGCATCGCCCAGGCCTAGGTGGTCAATCTGGGTGGTCGATCCCTGGGCCACCGCCTAGGCGGTACGGAACCAGCCTTGGCGGGCGCCCAACCCTGGGCAGCCGCCCAGGGGCGCAAATTGATTTCGGTAGGGGCAATTTTGGTCATTTGTTTTAGTTTTTGTTTTTAAGAGCCAAAATTTAGGGTTTTAGATTCATTTGAACCCTAAAACTTGTTGGAGCCAATTTCGAGAGAGAAAGCCCCCAAAAATCTAAGGGTATCTCAAAGTTAACAAAAATCGATCAAAACATCATCCATTGATATTAGATTTACTTTTTGAAATTTTGCAAAGTTATTAGGGGTTTTTTAGAAGATTTTGAGTATTTAAAAGCATCTATGAGATGGAAGTTTGAAGATTGAGCAATCAAACTCAAAGTAAGTGATTTTTTTTTATTGCTTTAGTAATTTGCATTATTTTTGAGATGTCTTCTTCGAGATCTAATAGGAGTGCTGATTTCGGTTGGAAATATGGCTATAACCCAAATCCTAATGATAAAAATCGCATAAGATGCAAGTTTCGTGAAAAGGATACAAAAGGGGGCACAAACCCGTTCAAGAAACATCTTGCTGGTATCAGGGGGGATGTTGCCCCATGTAAAAAAACTCCTGCTGATGTTAAAGAGGAAATAAACAATTTTTTGAACATGGTGAAAATGAAAAAAGATGAGAGATTTGCCTCAATAGCAAAGATTAGATCTGGGGTTCGGGTCAATTTTGATGATGATGATAGTGATAAGGAAAGGGAGGGATGTCAAGAGGTTGAACAATCCATTATTAAGAGAAAGGGGAAGGGAGTTGTAATTGCTTCTGGTTCTCGAACTAAGAAGCCTCGGGTTAGAGGCTCTATGGATAGTTTTTTACCTCGGCCTAACCCTGAGATTGCAGGAGAGAAAACAAAAAAACAAACCACCATTGAAAATAGAATTAAGAAGGAAGAGAGAGATAGAGCGGCGTATTATCTTGTTATATGGTTTTATGAGGCAGGCAGCCCTTTCAATACCGCTCGCTTAAGCAGCTTCGATGCTGCGATAGAGGCAGTTGGCCAATTTGGCCCTGGGATGAAACCCCCAATCCCATATGAGCTTTCAAAGCCTTTTTTAAAAATGGCAGTGAGTGCCACGAAGGAAGTTATAGAACTTAAAAAGGATGCATGGGCATGGGGTTTCTATTATGACTGATGCTTGGAGTGATAGGAAGAGAAGAAGTCAGATGAATTGCTTGTGAATTGTCCGGCAGAGACTGTATCTTATAGGTCTATTGATGCCTCTGATCATATCCATAATGCCCATTACATATTTCAAGTGATAGAGAAGGGAATCAAGGAGGTTGGGGAGCATCTTGTTGTACAGGCTGTCACAAACAATGCTGCTCCTAATGTTGCTGCATTTAATTTGTTGCGCATAGCTTATCCTATAATCTTTTGGACACCACGTGCAGCACATTGTATAGACCTCATGCTTGAGGCACTTGGCGGTTTAACCAAGATATCAGGTGCAGTGAAGAAAGCCAAGTTAGTTACAAAATTCATTTATAACCACCATCTCACCCTCAGCATGATGCGTACCTTTACAAAGAAGAAAGAGATTGTGAGGCCTAGGATCACGAGATTTGCGACCTGGTACTTATGCCTAAATAGCATACATTCGAAGAGAGTGCAGTTGAGGAAAATGTTTATCTCTGAATGGAGAGCATGCAAGTGGTTTAAGGATCAGGTTGGGAAAAAGGTGAGAGATATTATACTTTCTAAGCCTTTTTAGAGAGGGGTGAAGGGTATGCTGTTAAGGTTTTTTTTCCTCTTGTCAAAGTCCTTCACATAGTTGATAGTGACACGCCATCTATGGGCTACATATATGATGCTATAGAGAATGTAAAAGAGAGATAGCCCAAAATTTCAACAATGAAGAAACCCGCTACAAGCTCGTTTTTGAGATTATTGATGAGAAGTGGGATAGGCAGCTACATCGGCCATTGCATGCAGCTGGTTATTATTTGAACCCAGCTTTTTGTTATATTAATAAGGATATACAAACAAATGACACAATTATGAATGGATTTAATGAGTGTGTAGAGGTGCTAGTCCTTGATCCTGATATGCAGGATATTATATGCGCTGATGAGCTGATAAATTACAAGTGCTCATTAAAGTCTTTTTTAAGTCCAATGGCGATGAGGCAAAGGGCCAAAATTGATCTAGGTATTAATAATATTCTTAAGTTCATCAAGTTCAAGTAATCAAGTAATTTTATTATTTATTTATAATTTTATTCTATATCTTTGCAGCCCATTGGTAGAGCCAACATGGGTTTAGTTCTCCAAATTTACAAAAGTTGGCCATTCGAATCTTAAACCTAACCACTTCTTCGTCTGGTTGTGAGCGCAATTGGAGTACTTTTGAATGGGTAAGGCCATAAGGGTAATTTGTATAATTTTATAAATAATACATGAACCATAGATATTAGATTTTAATTACTTTCATACTTTCATTTGATTTTATTATATTCATACAAAGAAAAGGAACAGGCTTGAATCAAAGAGGCCCAATGACTTAGTCTATGTCAAGTAAAATTGTTTCTTGAAGGACAAGTTTGCTAAGAGAGATAAGAGAGACCCCATCAGATCAAAAAATATGGACCATGCTATGGAGTGGTTAGTTGATGATAATGAGGTCGAGGGGCATGAAGGATTGACATGGGACATGGTCACGGATGCTTCAGGGACATCAGCGGACCCTCCTAGGGCCACTAGATCTTCTACACAAAGAACAAGGATGGAGGAAGAGGAGGAAGAAGAGGCTGATTCAGAAGAGACGGAGGAGGACGGGGACGACCAATATGTCGAGGAGGGTGACAACCCCGTCGACTCCGATGAATATGATGCCAATGCAGCTGGCCCAAGATTTTCTGATGATGAATGTTAATTGTTGAATAATTATTAAACTTTGAAGTTTGAACTTTGATTGAAGTATTGTGTATTGAACTATTGAAGATTCTTTTGAGTCTTCAAGTATTACTTTCATAGTTTCATAATTCAATTTTGTTTTCTTCCTCATGGTGGTGTACTGCAGTACTGGTGAGATACTATTTGATAACTTGGTTTGATAATTTGGATGGTCGTAAATTTTAAGTTTTAATTGGATATGGAGTATGAACCGACTTATGGATTATGGTTATGTTTATGGAGTGTGTGCTAAATGCTAAAATGTAGTATAATTTGAATTATGTACTGCAATATATATAACTGATACTGACATAACTGCACTGTAGAATCCTTATTTAGGTTCAACTGGGCCGCCCAAGTTCTGGACACCCGTCAAGGCACTAGGCGACCTAGACCCCCCAGGCCGCCTAGGACCCGCTTAGCGCTTTTTGAAACACTGGGTATAAACTTTGGTATACAAAAAAGGATAATAATAGAAATGGGGTAGGCATAATAGTAGACACAGTAGTTAATGTCAAGAGAATAGGTGATAAGCTCCTATTAATTAAATTTGTATTAGGGGAAGAGATAATTAATATAATTAGTGCTTATGCACCACAAGTAGGATTAGAAGATCGAATTAAGAGACAATTTTGGAAGGACATGGATGGAATAGTCCAAGACATACCAAATGAAGAGATGACCTTTTTGGGAGGGGACTTAAATGGTCATGAGGGAAGGACAATAGAGGATATGAAGGGGTACATAGGGGATATGGGTTTGGGAAAAGAAATAAGATGGGTGAGGCTATTCTAGATTTTGCTATGGCCTACAACCTAGCAATAGCAAACACTTACTTTAAAAAGTGAGATGAACATTCCATAACCTATGGCAGTGGATCACATAAAAGCTAGATAGACTTCTTCCTAGTTGAGAGAGTAAATCAACCATCATGTAAAGACTGCAAGGTTATCCCAAGAGAGAGTTTAACTACCCAACATAGGCTCATGGTTATGGACGTCTGCATCAGTACATGGAAGAGAAGGGTGAAATTAATAAGTGTACAAGAACTAAGTTGTGGAATTTAAAAAATGAGAAAATAAACTTATTTAGAAATAAATTAGTTAAAGAAGGAAAATGAAAATCTGGACATGAGGTCAATGTTATGTGGAATGAGATGGCTAACTGTATTAAGAAAGTGGCAACAGAAATTTTAGGAGAATCTATAGGGAAAATAAATTCTGATACGAAAATTTGGTGATGGAGTAATGAGGTTTAGAAGGTCATTAACAAAAAAATATCATGTAATAAAACTTGGCAAGGTAATAGAAATAATCAAAATTTAGAAGAATATAAAAATGTTAAGAAAAACACTAAACAAATAGTAAGGCTAAACTTAAGGCATATGATAACCTATAGAGTTAATTGGAAACAAGAAAAAGTGAAAAAAATGTCTTACAAATTAGCAAAAATGAGAGAGAAAAAGCTTAGGCATCTAGACCATATTAAATACATTAAGAGTAAGGATCAAAAAGTCATGGTGAAGGATGAAGAGGTCAACGAAAGGTGGAGAGTTTTTATTTTCAAGAATTGGTAAATGACGAATACTATAGGAACATAGCAGTAGAAGGAATCGTTGGCATAAATGAGAGCGAAGGTCATAGATACATTTGTAGGATTACGATATTGAAAGTGAAAGAAGCTTTGAAAAGGATGAAGATAGAAAAGGCTTTAAGGCCAAATGGTATCTCAATATAGGTTTGGAAGTGCATTGGAAAGATTGGCAATACCTGGCTGACCAAGCAGTTCAGCAAGGTGTTGAGAACAAAGAAAATGCCAGACAAATGGAAGAAAAGTATTGTAGTACCTATTTACAAGAACAAAAGAGACATACAGAATTGTTGGAACTATCGAGAGATCAAACTTACGAGCCCCACCATGAAGCTCTGAGAGAGAGTGATTGAGCAACGACAAAAGCATGAAACGAGTGTATATTTATGCCAGGGCAAGGAACGGCCGAGGCTATTATCCTGCTTAGGAAACTGATTGAGAAGTTTAGGGTGAAGTGAAAAGACCTCCACATGGTATTTATTGATCTAGAGAAAGCTTATGATAAAGTACCTCGAGATTTGATTTGGTGGGTATTGGAAAAGAAATGAGTCTCCAAACAATATCGACTTGGTAAGAGATATGTACAATGGAGAGCTAATTAGTGTACGAACAACTAGTGGAGAGACGAGTGAGTTTTCAGTGACAATAGGTCGATATCAACGGTCAGCATTGAGCCCATACTTCTTTGTCTTAGTTATGGACGACTTAACTATGCACCTACAAGATGAGGTACAGTGGTGCATGTTCTTCGCTAATGACATAGTTTTGATCGAGGAGACTCGAAATGGCATCAGCACAAAACTGGAACTTTAGAGGGATGCTCTAGAATCTAAAGATTTTAAAATTAGCAGGATTAAGATAAAATATATGGAATGCAGGTTCAATAATAGGAGTAGAGACGAGGAAGTAGTATAGATTGATGGCTAGGAAATTCCAAAAAGAGCGTACTTTGGATATCTTGGGTCGATAATCCGGGAAAATAGGGAGATGGAAGAAGATGTCGCACATAGAATTAGAACTGGGTAGGTGAAGTGGAGATGTACAAACAGAATTTTATGTTATCGCCATACACCATTGAAGTTGAAGGGCAAGTTCTATAGGACAGTTGTGAGACCCTTTGCTCTATGGAGTAAAATGTTGGGCTGTCAAAAAAAATATCCCATAGAATGAGTGTAGCAGAGATGAGGATGTTGGGTTGGATGAGTGGCAACACAAGAAGGGATAAATTTGAAATGAATACATTCTAAAAAATTTAGGTGTACACCAATCGGCAATAAGATGAGAGAGAGTAGACTTAGGTGGGAATGCAACACCTATTAGGAGGTGCTAGTTAGTTCAAGTCGAAGGCTCAAAAAGGGTAAGGGGTGGGCTCAAAAGGACATGGTTGGAAGTAGTGAGAAAAGATATGGGGACTTACAGCCTCATTGAGGGTATGGCCCTTAATAGAGTATAATGGCGGACAGGGATTTGTGGAGCCGACCCCAATTAGTTGGGAAAAGGCTTTGACGATGATGATGATGATAATGATTTCTTAATTCCTTTAAATATGTAATTTAGATATATAATACAGCTAGTGCTAGTGATAGGAGAGCAAATGGTTGCAATCATATAAAACATTATAGATACTTTAAAAAGAAAATAAGATTATCTTGAAAGTACTTTTACAACAAGAATGTCCAACTTTAAAACAAGAGTTTCCTAATTTTTCAATGTGTTGTACCATTCTAGTCCTAACTCTTTCCATTCTCTAGTTCGAAGATTCTACAGACCAGTTAAAAGAAAAATACTCCAACAAATCATGCAAAACCAGTGTACCTTTCTTATTTATGGGTTTTGTTAGGGTACTTCTACACATGGAGTACTCATCATTTTTGGACACTCATTATTTAAAATGCAAAATGTTTTAGCAAGGTATTTTTCATTATTAGAAGGGATAGAACAGATATTTTAATAAGAAACTAATGGCATTCTATTAGCGGTTAAAGAGCAATTAATGCTCCATATGGGTGATATCACACATCATGTCGATGATGTCATTCTCCACTATAGATAATAAATGTTTAGAAAATGACATCATATTACCATGCCATTATAACATAATGAAATCACACTTCTAGAAAACCATGTTTGTGGTATTTGTAAGACCAAAATTTAGCGCACACACTCTCTTCATCTCAATAAATAATAATAATAATTTGCACCCTATATATGGTCAAAATGAGTCCTTACCAACAATGAATCTAGACTGTCCATTTGGTGAATTTCAAGATCAAAGCGTTTAAAATCAATTTTTTGTTTTTTGATCTTGCTAATCTAATGATAAGAAAATCATCTAAAAATTTTGGAATGAAAAAAGATCATTCTCAGGCTTTAGATCTAAGCATCTCACCAAAATGGACGGCCTATAGTAATTGAGCTAAGAAAACAATTTCTAGGTTGTATTTTCAAATTTTTCTTTTTTGTAATTGATCAATGAAATGAAAAGAATGCATATTTTAAAATTTGGGTCAAACAATTGGTCTAACATGGTTTTTGAATGAAACGAATATTCTTTCATCATATTACTATACAACCATTCCATGAAATCACTCCCCTAAATGTTTTTCTATCTAACAAGAATTTCTACTTTGCTCTTGCTTAATTACCTAAAATATCCATAGACAAAAAAGTTACTACATTGTGGATAAAGGTATCAAGAATCCAAAAATGTTGAGTACATTAACGAAATAATCCATGTGCATGAGTACCCTAACAAAACCCCTTATTTATTTAACATGCAAGGTATAATAGCTCCGACATTGACACTAACGAATTTTTTTTCCTTTCGACAAAAAAGCTTTTATTGTTTTACAAATGAATAAATAAACTAATAGAGTCGTATATTTGATGTTATAAATAATTACTATCTCTAGTGATAGCCCATCGTACATTGAGACAAGTGTCAAGAAGTCACAGGGAAATCCCAAATGCTTCATGGAAACCCTATCATAGGAAAAGAACCTGTGACCTCAATGACCTCCATGAAGCTTGCAAAAACAACATATGATTTGTGTCCTAAATGTCTCATCTCTTCAAGTATGTCTTCCAATCCCTATGGCACCCATGTCTCCCAACTGTAGTTGCAAATGCATGTGCATTCTCAGGAGCGGGAGCAGGCTCGGTTCTACAGAACTGTGGATTGCTAAAAGCTCCTTGTGGTTAAAGAAATAATCCATGTTTATGAGCACCCTAACAAAACCCATTATTTATTTAAACATGCAAGGTATAATAGCTCCGACATTGACACTAATGACATTTTTTTTCCTTTTGACACAAAAGCTTTTATTGTTTTACATATGAGTAAATAGAGTCATGTATTTGATGTTATAATAATTACCATCTCTGGTTATAGCCCAGTACATTAAGACAAGTGTCAAGAAGACACGAGGAAATCCCAAATGCTTCATGGAAACCCTATCATAGGCAAAGAACCTATGACCTCAATGGCCTCCATGCAGCATGCAAAAACAACATATGATTTGTGTCCTAAATGTCTCATCTCTTCGAGTATGTCTTCCAATCCCCAAGGTGCCAATGTGTCCCAACCATAGTTGTCAAATGCCGATGCGTTCTCAAGAGCGAGAGCTGGCTCAGTTCTGTAGAACCGTGGACTGCTGAAAGCTCCTTGTGGTTAGGATCGTTGTATGTATGATCTTATATCAAGGGAGTATGATCCTTGTCACATGAAGGGCGATTCCATGAGGTAGGAATCACAATAGTAAGTTTTAAGGGATCGCGAATGATGCGTGGGTTCACAGTTCCATTGGGCACAAATCTGAAAAGTGCATATGAATCAGTCCCAACTAGAGAAAACATCATATGCACTGCATCATACACTTGAGAACCGCGGTTCAAACCTACTGGGAACAAGGATCACAATATAAAGATCTGCGTTCCATCCAAGATCCTAGCTAGAATCACGGGATCGATGTTCTAAAGCGGCTCCGTGACCTACAAGGTTCCAGTAACTATAGTCCCAAATCACCCATCTATCTGATCATGTGCATTAGGGAAGCTCTAAGCACAGTCACAGCTAATAGAAACCACCAACGAAAGTTGTCCTACGCGCTACCAATCAAAAGGTATTTCCTAGAGGGAAATATTGCTATTTCTGTGAACAAACTACTCAACCCGATCCCCATAACCACCAACAAATATAACAGACATAGGTTTGAAGCAATTGCTTGATCCTCAAAATTCTTAGGACAAATGCCAACAAACCATGAACGTGTTACTTCAACCCAATACCTAGAGGGGTTCAAGCACAATCAATGGGTGAATGGACCCAAAATCCATCCTCCAATGGATGTTCTTTGCGTAATAAGGAATGAATTGCATTGGAGGATGGAAAGCAACTACCTGTTTTCCAAGAAACATTATATTCTTTTCAGTAGACAATCCAAACGTACTAGTTCAAACAGTGTTTCAAAAAGTGCTACGCGGTCGGGGGGGTCCAAGCCGCCCAACGCCTAGGTGGGCGCCCAAAACCTGGGAGGTCAAGTAGAAAATTTTTTGGGCTTTCTCTCACTAAAATAGCCTCTAATGGGTTTTAGGTTTCAAATGAACCTAAAATCCACAATTTTACCCTTTTAGTATTAAAAAAATGACCCAAAAATACCCTCAGGGAGCTGCAGTTCCACCCCTAGGTGGGGATGCAAGCCCTGGGCGGCCGCCTAGGCAGGTTCAAGCGGGCGGCCGCCTAGGCAAGTTCAAGCGGGCGCCCAAGGATATTCGCCCAGGCGGCCGCCCAGGCGCTGGGCGGTCCGCTTTGAAACACTGAGTTCAAATCGTTTATATATAGTGAGAAAATTGAGTTTGAATACAGCACCTTCTCTATACTCGACGTATGAATTAATAAATAGAGATGCTCTAAGAGTCAAAATCAACTTTTGGGTTTGATAGGAAAAGGTTGAAAGTCTACCCTTTTAGCCCAAGTAACAAGAAAAATAGAATCCACAAAAACTAATTAAACATTGGTGTTCACTTGATTAGAGTGTTCTCAATTGGACCTATTTCATCCAGCCATCCGATCCCGAAACGGTATATACAACAGTACCAACCAATCAATAGAATAACAGTCTTTTTCCCCTAATCTAAGCAGACTAAGTGTCCCCTTCCCCCAAATTCAGCCAAACCTTCTCTAGACATATGGATGCTTTTGTGATCCCCAACATAACCTAACACAAACCCTCAAACACCCAACATCCCCCCTTCCTCCTCCCAAGAAGGGAAATAAAATTGGGAAGGAGGACTGATAGGGTTTAGAAGAGATAAACACCTTTCAAACCCTCCCGCCTTCCATGCAATACCAACCAAATGACAAAATACCTTGGCATAAAAACGAGCTAATAGCCTCTCTTTAAGAAATGGCAATTTCGTAAAGTTCAAGAAGAAATACAGCATCCTCAAATGACCTATTTACACTGTTTTAGCATCAGCAATAGCTGAAAGAAGTTCATCTACAGTCCTCACCTCAGATGCAACAGAAATTAACAAGTTTTTAGAAACATAATAATTCAGATATTAACATGTTTTAGACATTAAACATATTAAAACATTTTAGACATAATACATATTAACATATTAACTCCACCATGGCCAGTCCCAAACCGATCATGCCGATCCCATGCCCATATAGAGGAGAAGGATTGTGCTAGGTAGGCAGCCAGCATAAAACTTTGCCACATCTTATTATGAATCTTGAGGCGATACAGGAATTCGGCAGCCGATCCCAAACAGTTGAGATAAGGCCCAAATGATGATGATGAGACATATTAACAGGTTTGTATCCAACTACTAGTCTACCCAAAGAAAGCTTTCAAAACAAAATAATTCAGATCGAGATAGACCAGTAGGTCTACCATTTGTGGAATTTCCTTCTGCCATGAAGAACGGTCAATTCAGTTTATTTTGTGGGGTGGGAAAATGAGATGCTGACTGAATCGTAAAAACCTAGTCCACAAACTCTATTGTAACCTATCTAGCAACTACAAATCTCAACAAATTTCACCCTTTCAATTTGGCATCCTGCACCATGTTTTCGTAATGAGAGGTCCCAGCCAGATTAAGATTTCTTCAAAATCAATAGAAACACGTCAATGTTAACACAATCCACACACACCGAGAAGCCTAAAGATGCAAATATGAAGACTGGAGCAAAAGTTTGCACTTACTACTTCCCTAACTTTTGTCCACGTGCATTACATCTTCCTCAACCATTCCCATTTCATAAGGTTTAACAGCCTCCAAATCGCAGCACTTTGGTGCTAGAGATTGCCCCAATCAAATCTCACTGGCCAAAAAGTTATATATAGAAGATAAAGAATGCACCTCTAGCAAAATACATGCATTCATTCCACTTCTACCTTTTTTAATACTTCAATCTTTAATAGCTCTAACAGTCAGTCCAGCAAATTATAAGGATATTACATAAGCCCTACAGTAAAAGAGAAGAAAGACTTGTATATTGTATACCATGCTATAGGCTGAAGTATCACCAATCAAAGGTCACCCGCCAAAATGTTAGATATAGAAGATAAAAATACACCTTGAGAGAAAATGCACATGCATTCTTTCCTCTAATTTTTTTAATACTTCAATCTCTAATAGCTCTAATGATAAGTCCAACTAATTATTAGGATGATACACAAGCCCAAAAGTAAAGGAGAAGAAAGACTTGTATATTGTACAACACACTATAGGCAGCAATAAAGAAAATACTCATAACGTAATCTAAATTTGACTGCTACAACATACTGGAATTTCTTTTTCAATAAATGCTACAATAACTTTTACAATATTCAATTATAAAAAATAACACTGTATAAATAGCTGTGTTATATTATAATATTCATAAATAAATAGCAAGAAGATCAATTCATAGAAACAAATTTTTCTTCTGCCCTTTAACCTCCTAAAAAGACCCCAAGTACACTGGGATTCAAGCATCTCTTAAAGGAATGAAACTTTTTCACTTTAAATTTTATAATGACTTTAGACATACTACCATATTGGACCCCAACAAGGAGAGAAACCTCCCTTTTCATGTGTTTCACGACTACCATTTTTTCAGTTTATTGTGCTCGGTATGATTCTATTCCAGATGAGAGTGTGTGATTCATGTGAATGGTATCAGTATCATGATATAAGAACATGAAATAATTAAACTAGTAAAAGTCCAAGCACAATAGTTATAGCCAAGGTTTCCGATGATTTATGAGAAAACATTTGGGTATCAGTATCATGATATAAGAACACGAAATAATTAAACTAGTTAAAGTCCAGGCACAATAGTTATAGCCAAGGTTTCTGATAAAATAAAACTGCTTGGCAAAACTGCTTTCACAATCATAAAAATACTCCCAAGAAAGAATACTCAATATCATGCCATAAAGATCAAAGTTCAAAAATATTAAAGCTCCACAGATAAAATATTGAGTGAAAAAACACTGCAATTCTTCAATAATGTATGACGTCTATATAGTGAATCCATATCTCAAAAACAGGGGTCTTTCAAACTTGGAGACATACAACCAGATATTTTTCCATGCCAGTGAAAGACAACTTTAAATAAGTGAAATGGGAAAAGAAAAGGAAGCATACAATCTCAGTTGGCTTGTTTTGCTTGTATTCCGTTCTCTTTGACTCTACAACCTGTTCTAATGTCTCTTGATCCCAGTCCTCCATCGTTTCTATAAAGAAAAGCAAAAACAAAATTTACAATCACACTCATATGCAATAGTTCGTAAATGATTTTGCACAAGTAAAGCACTAAGCAGAGATAGATAGCCAGGTTAGTGGTTAAAAGTAAAAAGAGCTCTGACCTTGATCACGCTTATCACTATAAATGTCAATCTTTTCGCCTTTCCTCTGAACGTTCAAATCATGCGAAAACTTACACTTGAATCCCTTGGCGCACTGCCCAACTTTGAAGAATTCGCATAAAATGGACTTAGGATCAACACCTGGGCAACGGCCAACACCATTCTCTCATCAATCCAAAATTGAATATTAAAAGATAGAGAGAGTGAGAGTGGACAGAAGCAATCAACATACCAACTGGGACTTTAGGCTGAGTAACAGCAATCTTAAACAGGTCATTCAGCTCCTTATCTTTAGCCTTCTCATCTTCCTTCTTTTTCTGCTTAGTATTCAACAAATATATTCATAATCAAACAAAATTGTAGATTTCGGAAGAAACCCAATTTACTAGATGTGGTTGTTTCCATATAAAATACTAAAAGATAATAAAAAAAATAGAAGAAGCCCAATTCCAGCAAGTTGTTTATTTCAACAAAAAAAAATTACATTGAAAAGAATAGCAATAATTATTATTATAAGAATAACAATAATCATAATAATAATAATCTAAAAAATCAATATAAAAGGTTTTGGAGGAGTGAAATTCGTCCAAGTTGATAAACAAGAAACCCATCATATGAGAATAAAATACATAGCTAACTATAAAGAAGAAGAGATGATGAACAAGAATGTGGGTGATGAAAAGGAAGGAGAAAGTCTGCAACTGCGATGAGTAAAAAGGAAAATTAACATGGAAAAGGGGATACCTTGGCTGCTATTTTCGAGGGATCGGTTTTGGGTTGAACAGATTGCTGAAGGCTCTGCACATATTTCTGGACATTTTTGCTCTTGTTTTTGTTCTTGAGGCCGAAGGTCTTGTCCTCAACCACCTTCTGCTTCTTTGCAAGCTCTGCTTTGGATTGCTTTGGAGGCATGATGAACAATCATCAAAACTCAACCCCAAGCCCAAGCGATCAAGATTAAGCACCTCCCTCTCTCTCTCTAAGACACAAAAAAACACCCCACCCAAAAAAATTTACTTTTATTTACAGATGATACAGAGAAAATTTCCCAACTTCCACCCTTTAAACCTCTCTCAAGATTTCTCTTTCTTCTATAGTGGTTTGATTATGGACAAGAGGCCTGTCGATGAGAGAGAAAGTATGGGGAAGCGAGTGACGAGTGAGAGTGGGTTTTTCTGGTTCTTTCAGTTCGGTTTCTCTCTCCTCACAACTCGATGATTCCTCCAATAACCGATGATACTCTTAAATATTTTCTTAGGGCTGAAACACTATTAAAATAATCAAAGCCTCGCCTTATAATTCATCAAAGTTTGCAATTTAAGAGCTGGAAAAACTTTTAAATCGATCATCTCACCTTGAACACTGGTTATGCAAAAAAGAAAAGTTAAGATTTTAAATTTTATATATATATATATATGGAAAAAGCTGGGATTAGCTCACTTATGTGAATATATGAGCCTAATTATTTAGATCGAATCTGGGCCGATTTGACGAACACGGATATCCAATAGCTCACCAGCTCACAGCTACAAATGAGCTTAATGGCCCAGATTAAATCTGGGTCAATCTGATGATTATGACCATTTTTTGTATTTTAATTTTAATTTTTTTTATACAAATCGAAAGTAATTGGAATTTTGGCCGTAAATTCTTTAGAAATTGAAGAATCCAATAAAATATCAAAAAAATAATTCATAAAAAATAAAGCAAATTACTTTTTAAATATTTTTATTATGTACGCCTTGATGAGAATAATAGACGTCTAAAATTTCAATTGATTTTGATTTATAAAAAAATAATTAAAATTTAAATACGAAATAAAATCGTGACCGTCAGATCGGCTCTATTGCGCTCATATATAGCTGTGAGGTAGTAGCTTAACCTCAACATATATATATATATATATATATATATATATATATATATATATAGCAATGATCCAATGCAACGGTTGTATCATAGTATAATGCAACGATACTTCTAAAAAACCATGTTTGTGGTAGTTGTACGACCCCAAATTTTGCAAATACACTCTCTTCATCTCAATAATCAATCTCCCAAAAAATAAAAGTTCAATTTGAACCCTAGATATGGTTAAAATGAGTCCCCTTCAAAAATGAATCTAAAGCATTCATTTTGTGAATTTCAAGATCTTAGCCATTATAAACTCAAAATAAATTTTTTCGCTTTTAACATTGTTCATCTAATGGTAATAAAGCCATCCAAAAAAATTAGAAATGAAAAAATCCCTCTAAGGCTTAGATCTAAGCATCTCACAAAAATGAACGGCCTATGTTAATTAGGCTAAAAAAATATTTTCTAAGTTGTGTTTTTCAATTTTTTATTTTTATGTAATTGTTCATTGGAATGAAAAGAGTGTATATTTCAAAATTTGGAGCAAACAAATGGTCGTAAGATAGTTTTTTTAAGGTTGTTGCATCATATTACTATACAACCGTTGCATGAAATCATTGCTCATATATAGATATATATATATATATATATATATATATATATATATATATATATATATATATATATTGAATATACCCAAAATTGAGCAATTGGGAACTGTTTGGATAACCCCATTAGATTCTATTCCCAATAAATAATGATGCGCCAAATTTGTCCGAAAAACGTGAGCGAAAATAAACTCAAATTTTTTTTGCTCCAAAACCTCCCTCAAACCTCTTCACTCTGCGTAGCACTTAGAAAAGCCTATCTCCCCCTCCTATCTCCCCCTCTTAAGGGGTCTCACATAGAAAACCTCTCTCCCACTCTCAAGTAGGTCTCTCAGCTCTTTCCTTCTCTCATCTTCAACTATTGTAGATTTTTTTCTCTTCCTTCTACAGGCATTTCTTCCAAATTTGAGTCTCATTTGCAAAAGCCTCCCTCCCACTCTTAAGTAGGTCTCAAGCAGGTCTCACTGCTCATTCCTTTTCTCATCTTTCCTTCTCTTATCTTCAACTATGCATATCATATCTCTATGTACCAGTTCAAGTTTTTCACTCTCTAAAAAAAATGAACATTTCCATCTTTTTCTCTAGAGAGCCGTGACCCTAATTCAATAGAGCTCTCCTTAGCATTCCCTAGGAGAGTGACTGGGTTACTGGAGAGTTGTTGTACTCCTAGATTCCCTTCTCTTACTCTCTCTAGAAATGGAGAGCGGTTATACTCCTAGATTCCTTCTCTTACTCTCTCTACAAATGGTGAGCGGTTGTACTCCTAGATTCTCTTCTCTTACTCTCTTTAGAAATTCAGTGTTTTACTTTTTGCCTTTTCTCATCTTCAACTATCTAGATTTCTTCTTTTACTCCCTCTAGAAATTCAGGGTTTTGCTCTCTCTTCTTTCATCTTCAACTATGTAGATTTTTTTCGCTTCTCTATGCGGTCATTCCCCCAAACCTTCAGGAGTCTCACTTACAAAAGCCTATCTCCCACTCAAACAGGTCTAACCGCTCTTTTATTCTCTCATCAATCCAACAAACCTTCCGGAGTCTCACATACAAAAGCTATCTCCCACTCAAACAGGTCTCACAGCTCTTTTCTTCTCTCATCAATGTACCTTTCCATCTTTTCTTCTCTCATCTTCAACTATCTAGATTCCCTTCTCTATCTATAAATTCAGATTCAGGGTTTTGCTCATCAATGTACTTTTCTATCTTTTCTTCTCTCATCTTCAACTATCTAGATTCCCTTCTGTTACTCTCTCTAGAAATTCAGGGTTTTGCTCTTTCTTTCTTTCATCTTCAACTATACAGAAAATTCAGGAGTTTTCTCTTTCTTTCTTTCATCTTCAACTATGCAGAATTTTAATTATGCAGAATTTTTTCGCTTTCTTTCTTTCATCTTCAACTATGCAGAAAGCTTCCCCCTTGGGGCATTCCCCCAAACGTTCCTAAGGCGCACTTACAAAAGCCTCTTTCTCACTCTCAATCAGGTCTCACAGCTCTTTTCTTCTCTCATCAAGGAACATTTCCATCTCTCTCTCTAGAAAGCAACTCCCCTAATTTCACAATGAACTTTCTATCTTTCTCTCTAGAAACAACGGCCCTAATTTCACAGAGTTAGCATTTCGATTGGGTTGCTGGAGAGCGGTTGTACTCCTCTCGATTCCCTTTTCTTACTCTCTCTAGAAATAACATTTCGACTGGGTTGTTGGAAAGCAGTTGTACTCCTAGATTCCCTTCTGTTACTCTATCTAGAAATTTAGGAACCATGATTCTTCGGTTCGATTTTGCTCGATATCTCTAGATTCCCTACTCTTACTCTCTCTAGAAATTTAGGAACAGTGATTCTTCGGATCGGTTTTGCTCGATATCTCTAGGAATCGTGATCATTCGGATCTCGATATCTCTTTGGATCGGTTTTGCTCGATATCTCTTGGAACCGTGATTGATAATAATATTGAACTTCTTCTCATTCTCTATGTCTCCTACATTTATAGGAATATTTAATAATAATATTGAACTTAATATTTAATAATAATATTGAACTTCTTCTCATTCTCTCTGTCTCCTGCATTTATAGGAATAAACTGCAGATCGACAGAGGAATCAATATAATTAAATTATAAAATTGTGTAAATTGGGTTTGAAATTTCTTATCGATTTCTTACAATGCATCCAAACAGACATATCTAGCAAATAAAATTTTATTCTCATATTTTAATAGACATCCAAAGAGTATACCAACATAATAAAATAAAACGATAATATTCCTCAATTGCAAAATAGACATCCCAACAGTATACCAACATAATAAAATAAAGCGATAATATTTCTCAATTGCGAAGGAAAAAAATTGCATTTTTTTTTTCAATGTGAATATTTCTTTCTTTGACATCCAAACTGAGCCGAAGATAGAAAATAAAAACCGTTTGAATAACCTCATAAAAATTCCTGGTTCATGTAAAAAGTTTACGTTACACTCAAAACCAGAGACAAAAAGAATCAAGTCTGAATGAAATTTTTTTTGGCTTCAGTCGTATTTCTTTTAAAAATTTACCCTCCTGCGCCTCTTTATCTCTCTAACTCTCATGTTCTTCCCTCTCCTCCCTACTTATATCTTGTCTCCTCCATATTTTTCCCTCTGACTCCTCCCTACTTCTCGATACTCTCTCTCTCTAACCTGCTCTATTAAACCTACCCCATTTTCCCTCTCACTCCTTTCCACCTCTCTCCTTTTTACCTCTTGGCCATCCTCTCTCTCTCCATCACCTTTTTTTTTGATGGGCAAAGAAACGCAAGGTAGACCAAGAGCCCCAACGAACTCAAACTTTGAAGAAGAATCAGAACTAAAAGCAACTTATCACCATAACTTGATTAGAGAAGGAGAAGAAGAAGATCTCGACAATATCTTAGAACCATTCTCCAAAGACCATGTCATAGAACTTATCATGACTGCAGTTTCCTTAGAGGGTCTTTAGAAGATTTTAAGATTGGAAAACATCTTAAAGGTGGAAGTTTGAAGATCGAGCAATCAAGCTTAATGAAAAAAATTTTGTTTTTCATATTGCTTAGAATAATTTGAGATATCTTCTTCCCGCTCTCATAGAAGTGGTGATCTGGTTTAGAAATACTACTACAACCCCAATCCTTCAGGTAAAAATTACATAAGCTGCAATTATTATGAAAGGGATAAAAATGGGGTATAAACTGGTTTAAGAAACATCTTGTCGATATTAGGGAGATGTTGTCCCTTTTAAAAAAGTTCCTAATGTGATTAGAGATGAGATGAAAAATTATGTAAATATAGTAAAAAATAAAAAAGATGCAAGAGAGGCATGCACTGTAGACTAAAGTCTGGTGGGTTCGTCTTAATCACGATAATGATGATGATAGTGATGAGGTGGAGTAGTTTGTTATGTCCTTGACTAGGGGGAAAAGAAAAGGAGTTGCAGTTGGTTATGAGGGTGGGGGGGGCCTAAGAGGCCTTGGATTAGGAGGCCTGTGGATTGTGTTTTGCCCTAGCATGACCTTTAGGTTGCAGGTGAGAAAATAAAGAAGCAAACAACCTTTGAAAATAGAATCAAGAAGAAAGAAAGAAAGAGATAATTGCTCAGTACATTACTCGATGCTTTTAAGAGGCATGCATTCCCTTCAATGTCGCTCGCTTAAGCAGCTTCTACACCGTGGTAGAGGCAATTGGCCAATTTGAGCATGGGTTGAGGCCCTCAACCCGTTATGACTTTTTAGAGCCTATTTTGAAAAAAGATACAAATATCACGAGAGATATTGTGGAGTCACATAGGAATACTTGGGCCACTATGAGGTTTCTATTATAACTGATACTTATAATCACAAGAAGATAAGTTGTCGGATGAATTTGTAAGTGAATTATCCATTAGGGATGTTTTTTATATATATCTATTGATGCCTCTAATGATAGCCATGGTTCCCATTACTTTTTTAAAGTGTTGGAGAAGGGCATCAAGGAAGTTGGGGAGCAGCATGTTAGATAGATTGTCACCGATAATGCTAGTCATAATGTTATTGCTGCTAATTTATTGCGTATAGCACACACCTCAGTCTGGGCGTAAGTTATATCATCAACTGCATCAGATAAGATATTTTTAGCCCACGATGGCGAATGATGCATTCAAATGTTCTAAAAGGTGCCATGAATGCCAGATACATGACGATTATATTTATTAGTCACTCGAGCCATTGCCACACTTGAGCCGTTGCAACACTTGCTCACCAACCAGCGTGTGCTCAACGCCATTGTGTTCAAGGTCGGAGTGGAGCCGACTGACACGGTGCTGGAGATAGGGTCGGGCACTAGTAACCTCATCCTCACCCTCCTCTACCACGTACGCCATGTCGTCGCAATCGAGATCGACCAACGCATGATACCTACCCTCATATCTTTTGCACACCATGCATAACACATTATATAGACCTCATGCTTGAGATTATTGGAGGTTTGAACGAGATTGCAAGTATAGATAATAAGGCTAGGTCAGTTACAACTTTCATTTATAACCACACACTCACCATCAGGAAAATGTGTCGATTTACAAAGAGAAGGAGATAGTGAGGTTGGGGATCATGAGATTTGCTATTTAATACCCATGCCTACATAGCAATTCAAGGAGAGTCCAGTTGAGTCAGATGTTCACCTCTTATGATTGGAGAGCGTGCAAGTGGACCAAGGATAAAAAATGGAAGATGGTGAGAGAAATTGTGGTATCTAAAGCTTTTTGGCTTTTTGTCAACGCCCTTCACATGGTTGACAGTGATAAGCCCTCAATGGGCCACATATACGAGGTAATGGAAGATTGCAAGAGAGATGTAGCCCACAACTTAGATAATGATGTGAGCTGCGATGAGCCAGTTTGGAAGATTATTAATGAGAAATAGAATAGGCAGCCACATCGACAATTGTATGCAGCTGGTTATTATTTGAAACCAGCTTTTCATTATGTTGATAAGGATATACCCAAAAATGGAACAATTGTATCTGGATTAATAAGTGTCTAGATGTGCTAGTCCCTAATAAGAATCTCCAATACATTATATGCATTGATAAGCTAATAAGTTACAAGTACATATTGAACTCATTTGGGAGTCCAATGGCGATGAAACAAATGACTAAAATTGATCAAGGTAATAATATACTTTATCCAATCATCAAGTTCAAGTTTCTTTTTTGCTGTTTGTTTTTGTATTTCATATATAATCGTAACTTATAATCAATTTGCAGCCAACATGGGTGTAGTACTCAAAACTTACAAAAGTTGGTCATTCGGATATTGAGCCCAACCAGTACCTTTGAGCAGAATTGGATTAGTTTTTAGATGATAATTTGTTTTATTAATTTATTTGTCTTGCCACTCATCCATCTCAACATCTTCATATCTGTTATACTTATTCTATGAGTATATTGGTTTTTAACCACCTAATATTCCACCCCATAGAGCAAAGTTGGTCTCACAGTTATCCATAGAACTTGACCTTCAGCTTCATAAGTATGCGACTATCACATAAAATTCTGGTTGTACATCTCCACTTTATCCAGCTTTAATTCTATGTGTGACATCTTCCCCAATCTCTCCATTTTCCTGGATTATCGATCAAATATATCGAAATTACGCTCTTTTTGGTATTTCTTGGCAGTCAATCTTAACTACTTCCCTATCTCTACTTCTATCATTACTAAACTTGTATTCTATATACGTTGTTATAATTAAGCTAATTTTAAAACCTTTAGATTCTAGAGCATCCCTCTAAAGTTCTAATTTTATGTTGATGTTGTTTGGGATCTCATTGATCAAAACTATGCAATCTGCGAACAATATACACCACAATGCCTTATATTATAGGTGCGTACTTCTATCATTACTACACTTATATTCCATATACTCTATCTTAGTTAGGTCAATTTTAAAACCTTTAGATTCTAGAGCATCCCTCCAAAGTTTTAACTTTGTGTTGACGTTATTTGGGGTCCCATCAATCAAAACTATGCCATCTACGAATAATAAACACCACGGTACATCATATTATAGGTGCCTACTTCTATTGTTATTAAACTTATATCCATATACTTTGCCTTAGTTAGGTTAATTTTAAAACCTTTAGATTCTAGAGCATCCCTCCAAAGTTCTAACTTTGTATTGATATTGTTTGCGGTCTCATTGATCAAAACTATGCCATCT
The DNA here is from genome assembly GCF_054954075.1 of Amborella trichopoda. Lineage (NCBI taxonomy): Eukaryota > Viridiplantae > Streptophyta > Magnoliopsida > Amborellales > Amborellaceae > Amborella > Amborella trichopoda. The sequence goes on from NC_142343.1 coordinate 30,798,659, forward strand.
ACGAATAATATACACCATGGTACATCATATTATAGGTGCCTAATTAAGTCGTCCATAACTTTGACAGAGGTATAGGCTTAATGCTGACCCTTGATGCAAACTTATTGTCACCGAAAACTTCACTCGTCTCTCCACTGGTTGTTCGTACACTAGTTAGCGATATATCATACATATCTCTCACCAAGTCGATGTAGTGTCTAGAGACTCTTTTATTTTCCAATACCTACCAAATTAAATCTCCGAGGTACTTTATCATAAGCTTACTCTAGATCAATAAAGACTATGTAGATGTCTTTTCTCTTCACCATAAACTTCTCAATCAATTGCTTCTCAATCAATTGCTTAAGTAGGAAAATAACTTGGTTGTTGCCCCCGGTATAAAACCAACTATGTCTCTGATACACTCATTTCATGCCTTAGAAGAAGTTTCTATAACCTAAAAATGAGAAATCACGCACCACGACCATTTATAAGCATCCAAATTCGATCAAACCACCATCATTAGACTCAGCATGATCTTCTGATCAATCAGTGAGATCCTTTCAGCACTGTAATATGGTGTAGGTGAGAGGAAATCTACACTGGATATTGCGGTGTAGTCCATGTGGCACTTTTGTATAATTCGAGCTAGTGACTTCTTGTTTTGGGGTAGATTTTTGCAATGAAAAGACATTTTCCTAGACTTTTCAAAAGAGCTAGATATGAATAGAAATCTTAACCCTAATTCCCAGTCATAGGAACTTACAACATTTTAAGCTCTAGCTTTAGGCCATTCAAACCCTAAATCTAGAACCCTTCTTCAATCATATGTAGAGATCAAAACAAACATTTTTAGGCCAACAAAAAGCCCTGAATGTAGAATTCCTAGGCATGTCTCTCTTCCCTAGAGTGTAATCAATCATTCACGATCATCAACTTGAAGATCATGAAGTAAGGATTCAATCTTTATGGTCTGATCCAGGCATAACTCTAAGTGTCAGGCCTTAGGGATCAGACTTCCATGTTCTTTCTTCCTTTCTCTATTATTTACTTTGATTCATTGTTTTCTCAGTTATTTAGTTTTATTTTATTAGGAAATCAGTTATTCCTAATTTCTTTTAAGTTTATTTAGATTAAAAATGAATATTTACCTTTGTTTTTATTATTGCATCATCATTATTTCTTCAGTAGTTTTTTTAGATTAGTTTTGTTATTTATGTTTTCTTTTGTTTGTGTTTCTTTTGGATTTCATACTATCTAAGCTGGCTCGACTACAGATTTGCGAAGAATAAGCCTTTAAATAACTAAGTTTGGATACAATCTCGGACATATCAGATATCTCTTAGTCTGGTCGATCTCGGGTTCACGTGTATACACTTATGTCTGTGACTAACATGAACATAGAGAATGCATATAAAATAGAATACCGAGAAAGGCCATCGTGTACTATATAATCAAATTGGGACCAAATTATGAACTTCAACATAAAGCAAATATCTTCTGATCATATAGATGTTTAAGGTTGTATTATTATTGTTATTAGTATTATATGTAAAAGATATAAAAGCCTACAATTTTTAGGATGTGACTATGTTATCTAGTAGGTCGGTGTTCGAAATGAAACCTCTAACAATATGTACAAAGGAAACATCAAAATCCCTCAAGTGGATCAATATTTCATCTTTAAGGCTATTGAGGCGTCATAGGGTGGAATCTAGGACCATGCACCAACTAATCATGTTAGCACAATATAAAGTTGTAATATTAAAATGTAGAATTACAGATGCACCTCAAAAATCCATCGAAAAAGTTTTAATATTGAAAAACTCTCGAATTGATCGTCTAGACATCGAGACGTATGAATATGAAAATAAAAAAAAGAGTCTAGATCGTCAATTTTCAAGATTTTCATATATTTATAGATCCACTTGATTTTAACCATTTCTGGACTTTAAAATTTTATAATTAGGTATAAAAATAAAATTTCAGTTAATCCTAAGAGTTTTTTATACCAAAATTATATGTTAAGATAAAATTTAGAGGTGCCCCTTAATTGGATTGTTTAGGTTGCAACCTTATAACAACATAACCTTTAGGATAAAATTTAGAGGTGCCGCATAATTGGATTGTTTAAGGTTGCAAACTTATAATAACATTAACCTTCACTTAATCCGTACTAATCATATTTTTATAAAAATATTTGGATTTTTCTTAAAAAGATTTCCATCAGATATGACAGTTTTGCATACATCAAAGCGTAATGCCTGGCAAATTATAACATTCTAACTGCCTATTATTTTTGATAATCGTAATTCATATTTCCTTGATCTCAGCCAATAAATAACCCCTCTCTCTTCTTAATCCCTTTTATATCCCTTTATGAACAGCCCTGTAACTGATTTTACTCTTCTCTGCAGATAACCGAACTCCGATATCGATCAAACACTCTCCAGATAACAGAACTCGCCGATATCGATCAAACACTGAGCAGATGCAGGTAGCCGAAGAGGGTGGGCTCCAGTTCTACTGAGCAGATGCAGGTGGGCGAAGATGGTGGGTTGCAGGTGGGCGAAGAGGGTGAGTTGCAGGTGGGCGAAGAGGGTGGGTTCTGAGAACTGAAGAACTGAAGAGGTGGGTTTCTCAGACCTGAAGAGGGTGGGTTTCTGATAACTGGAGAGAGACTGATAACAGGAGAGAGGCTGCTAACTGGAGAGAGGCAACCTTGTAACTGATTCTTCTCTCCAGATAACCGAACTCACGGAGCCGATATCGATCAAACACTGAGCAGATGCAGGTAGGCGAAGAGGGTGGGCTTCTGAGAACTGGAGAACATGTTGAGGTAATCTCTCTTCTATCTTTCCAAAACTCTTCAACATTGTGCTTCCTCCTCTTGACTTCTTCTCAGTTTATTTGCATGTGAATTAATCAACTTTCTATCTCTCTCTCCTCTACTTTAATGTTGATTCCTGCTTTTTTCAGAGGCACTCTCTCTTCAGCATTGTTCTTCCTCCTCTATACTTCCTCTTATCCATTTATTTCGTCTACTTTAATGTCGATTCCTGCTTTGATTCTATGTCTGTTTTTCAGAGGTACTCTCTCTTCAGCATCGTGCTTCCGCCTCTTTACTTCCTCTTATCCGTTTATTTGCATGTGAATTGATCAAGTCTCTCTCTCTGTTTCCTACTTTAATGTGGGTTCATTCTTTGATTCTATCTCTGTGTTTCAGAGGTACTCTCTCTTTAACATTGTGCTTCCTCCTCTTTACTTCCTCTTCTCCGTTTATTTGCATGTGAATTAATCATCTCTCTCTTTCCTACTTTAATATGGACTCATGCTTTGGTTCTATCTCTGTGTTTCAGAGGTACTCTCTCTTTAACATTGTGCTTCCTCCTCTTTACTTTCTCTTCTCCGTTTATTTGCATGTGAATTAATCAATGATCTCTCTATCTCTTACTTTAATGCTGATTGTTGCTTTGAATCTATCTCTGTGTTTCAGAGGTACTCTCTCTCTCTTTCACTGTCGCCTGTTTTTTCTTTGTACTCTCTCTCTCCCTTTTCGCTCCCCATACTTCCATTCTTTGGTTTGAAAGAGAACCTAATTGAAGGATTTTATCCCTGCAAAATTACTCTTCCAGGATTTTACTCTCTCTCTCTCTCTAGCTGTCTATCTTTTCAAACCCTGTTTCTCAAGCTTCCTTTTGATGGCTTTTTTGACAATGTAGGTGCGGCTCGTTGATGAAGGGCTGAGAGGATCATGGCACCATGGAACAATCTTGGGTTTCTCAGAATCAACATGGTCTTGGTCTGTTGAATACACCCACCATAAAAATTTAGACAACACAAACTTAGTTGATTTGATACCAATAACACCAACAATCTTGGGTTCTTCGAACCAATATAGAGGAAGGATCAGACCCCCACCACCTCCTGTCTCTCATCAAAGTTTGGTTCATGGCCTTTGTGTGGATGTCCTGTTCAATGATGTTTGGTGGGAAGGTGTGGTTATAGAGAATGTAGGAGAAGATGGGTCTCTTGAGGAAACAGTGTTTTTCCCTGATGAAGGAGACGAGCAAAGAGATTGTCTTAGCAATATACGTATAACTCAGGATTGGGATGAATTCTCGGGGCAGTGGCGGATTAGAGGACACTGGCCATTGATAGGAGTAGTAGAGAATCTCCAAAAAAAGGGGTTGTTTCTCCCTCTGAAACGCCTCTGGTATGAAGTGAGGATGAAGAGTGAGTTTATGCAGAGGATTTTAGAATGGAACAGTGGGCAGATTTCTTTGTGGGAAAAGCTCATAAATGGCACCATTCGAGAAGCTCAATTTGCACTGTTATCTAATTCTGATTGTTTGGCTTCTGATTTCAATCGGGCTAAATGGGCAGCGAGAGAGCAGACTGAGAAACATAATCGAATCTCAGTGGATGATGAAGTCATGGGGACCAATGCCTATTCATCTTTGTTTTCAAATGGATCAAATTCAAGAGTTTATAATCCCCAACTTGCATTTAAAACTGACATCATGGAAGAAGGGACTCTGAACCTTTCAACTTCCATCAACTGTTTTTCTGATGATGGGATACTTGGTGGATCATCTACTGGGACAAGGGGATCTGATCTTGAAATGGAAGATCTCTCATTGCCCACAAATTCTCTCAAAAATATCAATGACATCAATTTGAAATCAAGGCCTTCTTATGGGCGGGAATCTTGGGTTCTCATCGATAAGCACAAACATTTAAAGGCAGTGTACTGTCCCCAAGCTATAACAGATTATCTTCTTGAATTCAAGAAGAGGCGTCTCGATAATGATGATAAGGCAAAGACTAATAAAGAAATGGTAACGAAGGCAATGGAGCATCTCAAAGCGGTGGGGTGGCATTTTCTCTACAAGCAGAAGAACGAGAGGTTTGAAACAAGGTATATTTCACCAATTGGGAAGAGCTACAATTCACTCTATACTGCTTGTGCAGCATTAGAGAGAGAAGGCATAGACAAGATGCCCTACACCAATGGAATCTGCAAAAATGATTCTTCTTTTACTAAGAAATCTATGGAGCAACTTGATTCCGATTGCATAGTATTGGGGAGAGAAGGTATAAACAAGGTGCATAGGAATGTGGAAAAATGCAAGAGATATTCTTCTCTCATTAACAAATCTGTGGAGATGAGGGAAACTATACTTGGAGAGAAGGGAGATAGAGTACCTGGACATGGCCTTGAGCATAGAGAGTGTTATATGGTAAATCCTGCTCCTCCAACTTCTTCACTTTCTGTTTGTACTGAGAGAGCCTCTTGTCGTGGGAGAGAAGGACAAGATGTTATGGCCTCTCAGGCTACTGCCCAAAAGGTGTACAACACTAGGGGAATTCGCAAGAGGTACACTATTGAACACGTCTCTTGTGACGAGATAAAAAGACATGATCTTTTTGGGTCTCCGGTTATTACGAGAAAGTTGCGGAGCATTAGGAGAAGCTTCAAGAGGAACACTTGGCATTCATTGTTTACTAAAATTGGTGAGAGAGACATACAAGATCTTTTGTCCTTTTCTACTACCAGAAAGGTGCGTAGCACTAGAGGAAGCAGCAAGAGGGATATTTCCTTTGCTAATAAATCTATGGAGGCATGGGACGGTAGAGTTGGTGATGAGGAGAGAGAGGAAGTAACTGGGCATGTCCTTGTTGATAGAGAGGTTGATGTAGTAAAGTTTTCTGCTTCACCATCCTCTTTGCATTCATCTTGTACTGAGAGGGCTTCTCCTGGTGAGAGACAAGGACAATATCAATTCGCCTTTATGGCTGCCACCATAGAAAATAAAGGAGAAGAAAATGAGGTTTCTGATGTCTCACTTCAATGTAAGAATGGCTTGGGACTCTGCAAGACACCCAGGAATGAGTTATCTGTGTCTCATACTCCCTCTATTCAAACTGTTTTGTCTTGGATGATCAATAACCGTTTGATATCACTAAATGAAGAATTATATTATCAATTGGACAGTGAGGATGATTCCCTTATAAGAAAGGGGAAAGTACGTCCAGAAGGAATTATGTGTGACTGTTGCCACAAGATCTATACTATTGCTGATTTTGAGGCCCATGTTAAGACCCCATCAACCAAGATTTCCTTAGTGAACGGAACATCACTTTATCAGTGCCAAAAGAAAATGTTGGGTAGAAGTATGCTAAAAGGCTTAATACAAACATCTTGTGAGAGAAAGAAGAGAGAATATGGCCATTACAAGACTGATAAGATATGCTCTGTCTGCCACCATGGAGAAACTTTAGTGACATGCCATCGTTGCTCATCTGCATATCATTTGGATTGCCTGGATCAAAAGGTATAGATCCTTCTTTTTGGGGTGAATTCTACCGAATTTTTCTAGGTCTTGAGATAGCATTAGCTATTCTTTGCTAAGCAAGATTTTCTCTTTGATTATTTTCTCACCTGGTTATTCTTTTAAATTTTTGGATCATATTCATTGTATAGTGGTAAATAGATACAGAAGGGGTAAGAAGAGAGTAGGCACCCTACGGAATGGTTATCCTGTACAAAACTCCCACGGGTTCAAGAAATGTAACGACCCCCTTGGGGCCACCAAAAGATGCTATTTAGGGAGTTTAAAGAATAGAAAAAGGTTACAAAATGGAGATTGATTCTTTTGGACATTACCATTTTACTTTAACCATCCGTTAGACATCGTTTTCTGTTTTATCTCTTCTCACCTGAATATAGTACTTCTAAGATTGATTTTTTTGGTTGTTCATGGATGATAGTTTTGATCGATGAAACCTGAAATGACATCAACGCAAAGTTAGAACTTTGGAGGGAGACTCTAGAATCTAAAGGTTTTAAAATTAGCTGGACAAAGACAGAGTGTATGGATTGCAAGTTTAGTAATAATACGAGCAATGACAATAAATTATTTAAGATTGATGGCAAAGAAACAAAAAAGAATGCACTGTCAATGTTTTGGGTTGATAACCCAGAAAAATAGAGAGATTGAGGAAGATGTCACACATAGAGTTAGAGCTAGGTGGGCGAAGTAGGGGTGTGCAATTGGGGTTTTATGTGATTGCCGCATACCAATGAAGATGAAGGAAAATTTCTATAGGAAATCAATGATTCAGCTTTGCTTTATGGGGCAGAATATTGAGCAATCAAGAAACTATCCATAGGGTGAGTATAGCTGAGATGAGGATGTTGAGATAGATGAGTGGCAAGACAAGAAGTGATAGGATTCAAAAGGAATACATTCAAGAGAACTTAGGCATGACTCCAATAGGCGATAAGATGAGAGGAAGTAGACTTAGATGGGCTGGCCATGTACAGTGCAGACCCAGTATAACACATGTTAGGAGGTACGAGTTAGTTTAAGTGGAAGGCTAAAAAAGGCCAAGGGTAGGCTCAAAAAGACATGGTTGGAAGTAGTGAGAAAGATATGGGGACTTATGACCTCATTGAGGGTATGGCTTTTGATAGAGCAAAATGACAAATCAGGATTCATGTAGCCGATCCCAAATAGTTGGGAAAAGGCTCTGATGATAATGATGATTGATTTCTTTTAGATATTGTTGCTAATGTTTGCATCATTCACTAAATGGTATCCATTAAGATTTGAGGTCATCATTACAGTAGTCGGACTATTCCGTATCAAATGTCCCCATAAATACAACATTCGACAAAAGTTTTTGTCAATTATTGTTTTATTTGAACTATTATTGTATTTGCACACTTTAATGGATAAGGTAGAAAGTTTTCACATTCATTTGTTATTTGGGGTGTCACTAGAACTTGTTAAGGTCCTAGACTTTGATAACATTTGCGCTTAAGAAAGATCTTCCGACAGGGAAATATATCACACACATCTTGTGTATGATGTACAGTACACCGCTGGGCTATCCACTATGCATTCTCTACCATGGATGGTGGAGATCAAGCACTGTTCTTGAGTATCACTATAAGAATTACTAAATAGTATGTACTTGCTTTTTCATTCCCACCTTGTACCAATCATCCAGCAGCGGCACACACTAATCAATTTCGTTTTGAACCAGTCCGAGATGGGTCGGTCACCCCTATGACTAGTTTGCATCAGCTAGGTCAGGCTCCTCGTGCTGCTCTTGGACAAAAAACCAGCCTGTCATGGGGTAGGTAGGACCGAGTCAATCATTTTATGTATGCCCACCAGAATGAGCACTGCTTGTGAGGAAGAAATCATTTGATATTCGGATATAGTAAGCAAATCTCCTTGGTTCACAATCCCTTCCCCATGGATGATATGGCTATACATGAGCGGGATTAGTCAAGCATTCTAAGAGTCTTTTCGTGGGCACATTTAAAGAAATGATTTGATATGAAATGCCTAGTTAAACTCGAAACCTGCTCTCATTTTTCTCTCAAAGGAAATTTGTAGTTGATCTGTTGTTTGGAACCGGCTAAGTTTACTCAAAGAAAAAACATTTGATACCTAATGCCTTATGGGAACTCAAATTGTTCTGGAATAATTTTTAGTTGATCTCCTAGTATAAAGGCGAGCAACTTGGAGTGACGTCAATTCCCTCTGGCAAAATCTCTCTCGCTCCCCCTCCTTCTTTCCCTCCCTCCCTCCAAAACCTCTGAGGGATCAACTTTGATCTCTGGGCTGTACATGGAGTTCTAAGATGTGTAATTTCTAACCAGGGACATGAATTCTACATATGGCAATATCATTTGGATAAATTTGTAGATCTAGACATTTGCTTAATTGGGTTGGATGTCTAGGCAATTTAAGGTCAATAAATAACCTGGTTTCACAGAAAAGTCATGATTGCTGTTGTCTAATGTCCTCCCACAGCAAACTCCAGTAATCTTTTGTTGTGGTTTATAACTAAAATTGAGTCACTTGAGCCGCATATGAATAGAGGTCAGTAACCATTATTGTATGTTATCCTCGTTGCCTCACCCATCAGATTTTCTTATGTTCTTTATGCATTACTGGAATAATTAAAGAATGCTAGCACATATGCTTAAATTCAGGAAGTTCACTAGCACTGCAATATCTTAGTCCTCATGCAATAATTGTATTGTATGTCTCCATTCACATCTTTCTCTCTATATTATGGCTCTTCATATGAAGTACTGATCTTGGTCGCATTATTCGTCTATGTTAGGTTGTTGATGCAGCCCAGAATACTTCTCTCGAGTATCTAGATAAGAGAGACAAGCTTAAAGTTTACAAGAGGAACCGCAAAAAGGCAAAATAGCCATTGAATCTGTCATTTTATTTCTTTTATTTATTCATTGAGTCATTTTATTCACTTAGGGGTATAAGTAGTAATTTTTAGAGTCTTTATGTCATTTTTATTCACTTAAAATCTTTTATAATGAATGGCCATAATTAAATTAGATAGATGGCCAGGATTTAGTCTTGTTTTGGGTTTTCATTTATAAAAGATTTACTCAAGCATAATGAAGCATCTTGTTATGGACTTTATTCGAAACCCTAGAGAAGCTAGTGCTCCTTCTTTTATATCTGGTTTTTTAATCTTTCTCTAATTTTGGGTCTTCTCTATCTTCTTCTTTGCTAAACTCTAGCTCCAAACTACTAGGTCTGTGCCAGTTATGCATAAAACTTTTAGGGATGATTCCATGTTTGTGGAAGTTCTATTGAACTAAAGTAGTGGTTAAAATAGTGAGAAAAATTAAAGAATTCTGGATCATATATGCTTAAATTCGAGACACCCATATTAGTATTTGCAATATCTTGGTCCTCTTGAAATAATCATATTTTGTGTCAATAGACTCTATACACTGATCCCTTTCTATCTTTTTTATGGCTTGATTGGTATCCTGCTCACTCTTCTCTCTCCATCTTCTGCATATCAAGTGTTGATCTTGCTTATGTTATTTTTATCTGCTTAATTGTTCATAAAATATTTGGAAATGATCTCAGACTTTTGGTAGTTCTCTATTGAACTTAGGGGGTGGGTTAATGTTCTTCAATTTACATATTTCAGATTTGAATATTGAAGGTTTGGTTTCTCTTGCTGGGTCTTCATGAAATCAGGGTAGTGAACTTTAACCTTTTATAGGGCATGATCGAGAATGATTTATAGGGAAAATATCTCCATCCCCCCTATTTTTAAGTTTCATTTCATAATAGACCCAAGGTTTCAAAAGATATCTTGGGGCATAAATATTGTAGATTTTATTTCTTCTACCCCCTGAACTAATTTAAACATTTTTTTTAGGCCAAACAAATCTAAAAAGACATGCATTTTTTAAAAGCCATCCTCCCAAACTTCTAGAGAGAGAGAAGGGCTTCATGGAGGTGAGAGGTTATCAGGAGGAGAGAGAGAGAGGTGTTTGGAGAAACACAGGAGGAGAGAGAGAGTGAGAGATGCACGAAGAGAGAGAAAGAGAGAAGTCTGGGGTATATAACTGAAGCGAGAGAAAGGATTGGGTTTAGAAAGAGTATGTCTTTCTCACATTTGTTTAGGTTAAAAAGTAGGTTTAAAGTGGCCAGGGGGTTAGAAGATATCTTCTGAAACCTTGGGTTTATCGAGAAATAAAACCTAAAAATAGGGAATATGGAGATATTTTCCCTTATTTATATTTGGAAAAATTTGGCAGTATTGGTTTCATATACAAAGCAGTGTGTTTATTTAAGCATGCGTTTAAGCAGGATCGTAAATCTAATTGAAAAAAGTTAGCAATTGTTTATATGCTTTTTCAAACAGCAACAGAGACTAACTCAAGTGTTTGGTGAATTTGATGTTGAAATATCTGTGAGGAAATCAAGTGGCATTGGTGTTTGAATTTCTTCGTCAAAAGCTTACATTTGCCTTGTAAATCAAACAAATTTTGAATAAGCTACATTATATTAAGTCATTGTTAATATTTGGCCTGGAGACTCTTCCTGTTCTGATCTGTTTTATTCTTTAGGATTCGACTGGAGGAAAATGGTTTTGCCCCTCTTGCTGTTGTGCCAAATGTGGGAGGGGTGAATTCAATGATGACAACAATCACTTCACAGAGACTGCAGCTTTGTGCTGTGAGCAGTGCGAGCGTCAATGTGGGTTTTCATTCTGAATCAATGTATCTCTTTTGGCCTTTTGCTTCTGTGCGAAATGCTAAAAGTGGATTGTGTTTTTTATCTCATTATTTTCAGATCATGCTGGTTGCTGGAATGAAATGGGGCTCCTGAAATTGCAAATTTATTCAGGGGGAAATTGGTTTTGTAGCATAAATTGTTCCAAGGTATGTTGACTTTCTTGCTGATGTATGCTAATTTAATAATTTTGTATCTGTGTGACGATGAAAACTTATTTATTCTAATCTATTTTGATCTGTAAATGACACTTGGAAGCTAGTCAGGTTTCTGCTTATATTCCCGATATCATTAAATGTTTCTCAATTTTGTGATGATCAGCATTATGAACTTGCATATGTTTTGAAGTTTTGTTTGGTGCATCAGAATTTCAAGTAGATCCCTCATTAAAATGGATGAGAATACTAAATTTAATGGGGCCTAATTGCCAAAACAAACATGCCATTGATAGACGTTGTCCATCAAATCTATCACTATATACTAACTGTGGCTTTCGTAAAGTGGTCATGTGTTAGATATTTAATGATATTTAATCAACCCCTGTTGTCTTGTATTAATTTTGAGAATAGACCTATTCAATTCAAAACACCCCTACTATTTTTCCAAACAACCCAGGTGAGTTTTTTGGATCCAAGTATCCTTAGGCTATGTTTGGTTCGTGCATAAATATTTCCACATAAATATTTCCCTGAAAATATTTACGTATGTAAATTGTGTTTCACATGTTTGGTTCATTCCAAATGCATATGTAAATATTTTACCATGGTAAAATATTTTACCACGAAAGGGCCAAAACATGGTAAAATGAAACCACACCTCTCGAGGTGTGGACTGAAGGTGAACTATTTTATGAAATCCAATTTATATTATATTTATAATATACAATATACATATTTATATTATTATAGTTTATAATATAATTATTATATATAATATATATATTATTCACATTATTTATAAATATATAAATATAACATATTATATTATAATATTATATTAATATTATATATAATATTTATATATTCATATTATATTAATGTCATATATAATATTTATATATTCATATTATATTATAAATTACATATTATATTTTGTATTATATAATATTTATATTATACTATATTATTGTATATATTATATTATAATATATTATATATAATATTATATATTATATATATGATATCTATATAGTAATATTATATTTATATAATAAATAATATTATATATAATACCTATACATATTTATATTATATTAAATATAATATATAATACTGATATTATATATTATAATATTTTAGAAATGTTATATATAATATAATATGAATATATAAAATATATTATAATATTATATAATAATATCTATATATTCATATTATAGTATGTATTAAATATAATTTCTATATATTATTTGCATTATATATAATATATATTATGAAATAAATATATATTCCTTATATTGTGATATATATTATCTATAATATATAATATTTATATTATAATATACATTTATTTAATATAATAATATATATAATATAAGAAATCTTATATTTCTGATATTATATATTTCGTATATTATATATTATTATTACATTATTTATGTTGCATATAACATTGGTATTATATTATATATTGTATATTTATATATAATATATATTATAAAATAAATATTATGTATTATAAAATAAATATTATCTATAATATATAATATTTATATTATAATATATATTATTTAATATAATATTATATATGATATATTTATTATATTATATATTCAAGGTTTTGTGTAAATATTTTCACACCAACCAAGCGCTACCAAACATATGAAATTGTTTACGCAATGCTTTTTAAATGTGCTACCAAACATCGTAAAAAGAATCCATATGCAAATATTTACATAGGTAAAGTGTTTACATATGTAAATATTTTGCGGGTAATATTTACGCGTGAACCAAACGTACCCTTAGCTTTGCGGCTTTCTGGGATAGTTTGTAGAAAGCTATCAGGGGCTTTTTGGGAAGAATGCATGTCTTTTCCAATAAACTATATTATAATCAATTAGTAAAATATTTATTAAAACTAGAATTTTAAATTATTCATTTTTAGAAAATAATATGTAAATTCGTATTGATGCGCAATTAATAATATTAGTTTCCGATAGGCCCTCGATTTCTCTAAATTCCAAAATTAATTTGATTCTTTTATTTTCACATCTACTGATAGGAATGTGTTCAAATTTCAACTAAAATTTTTGTCTTGCATGCTAGTTCAAATTTAGGCTTCACAAAACATGCCATACTTGAGAACTTCATGATATCAACCCCTGGAAACTCCCAAAGTCCTCTTTAGTGGTGAAGGTTGAAACCCAATTTGAATTGTCTAGCCAGGTCCAACATTGTTAGCTATCTTCTCTTCATTATACGAACTCCTTTCCTACTATCATCTTGTCCACTGTCTTCTTATGTGGAGAGCATTCCCCATATGACCAATGGAATCTTGATATCTCCTTGGTTTGCAACTTTAGGCATCTGTCTTTTGCAAAGCTAATTGTAGTTTCTGCTTTTGTTTCAATTGGCTCCTCATCGAATTGTCTAATATCAGCCATTAAAAAGTAGGGAAAATATCTTCGTACACCATCTTTTAGATATTTTTTCAATATTTTTTTTAAAAAAGGAGAGGTGTTTAGGGATAAACACTAGAAGAGAGAGAGAGAGAGAGAGAGAGAGAGAGAGAGAGAGAGAGAGAGAGAGAGAGAAGAGGGTTTAAAAAGGAGTGGAAAATATGATGTCTTTTGAACTTCTATTTGAGTTAAAGAACATGGGGTCAAATGGGGTAAAGTTGTTCCAAGGGGTTAGAAGATATCATATATGGGATCTCTATGCCGTCAGATATGTTTTGAAACCTTGGGTTTGTTGAGAAATAAAACCTAAAAAGAGGGTGTACGGAGATATTTTCCCTAAAAAATGATGTTTATCTGACTTCTGAAAAGAAAAAAAGTAAAGCAAAACATTTATCCATGAAGCATATTTCTAACATCAAACTATCTATTACAAGTGTAGGTTCGCAACCTGCTTTGTGTCAATGACATCCGGTACAAATGCACTGATTCACCTTCAAGTTATCATCTCTAGCTTCTACTGAACTTCTATCACCGGTCTCCAATTTTCTTCAATTCTAGGAATGTAGCTTATAAAATAACCAAAGGAAAAAGGAAAAAATAACGGAATCTCACCCTTTATCAACTGAGGGTATCGTTTTTCCCTTTCATATTTTGATGCCAGGTGATAATATTATTAATTAGGCTTAACAAATACAACAATGTGTTTGTGTATTTTTTGTCAGAAAAATCCTCACCGTTTCCCATTCTCTCTCTTCTCTCTCACCTTTCCTGCCTCTCTTTTTCTCTCTAAATGTATCACGCATATCTCTTTCTTCTTTGAGGTTTGAACAAAATCAACTAATCCCACTCTCTTAAATGGGATACGACCCCGCAAATCACTTTCTATCGCTTGCCAGCTCACCATCTTCCTCTCTCTTTCCTTATCTAATACTATCATTAAGCGACAATTAAGGGCTTGAAATATTCGCAAGAATAAAAGGGGACCCTATACCCCTAGAGATAATGTAGCGCAGATCCCCTAGAAATTGAGGGAGGTTACGGCAAACTATGTCAGATATCTTTCCATTTTCTGGTATCAAATACCATCTTTTAAGGATAGAGGTAGATGCCACAGAATAGAAAGAGATAAGGTAGTGGACAAAACATTCAAAAAAGATGAAGGTTAATAATTTATGGTAATTTATGGATTAGATATAAAATTATTAAATAGTAACTTATTTACAATTGTAGATATATTTTGACTTGTCTTTATAATAGTATTTAAAAACTTGTTGTTTATTATATTATTGGAGTAAATTATTATGTTTATCATTTATTATTCTTCAAATTATCTATAATATACTTATGTACGTATATGTTAGTACCAAAAAAATGGTTTAGGAAATCCTCATTAAGATAGAGTGACAAGCAAAAAAGGGTGTCTTTTATGTTCTTGAACACAATAGAGAGACAAGAAAAAAGAGGACATGTTTTATTTATTTTTTTAAAAATAATAATTATTATATTTAACACAATAATAATAAACATTCATAATTATTATTTTTAAAAATAATTAATAAATATGGTTACTACTACTATTGTAATTGACAATAATTATTAATTATGCAAAAAGAGCACTACTAACTAATTACTAATATAAAAATCGCTAATAAATATAATATGATTAATATAAGAAAATTATTATGCTTTATAATAATATAATTTTCTTATATTATCCTACTTATTGCTTTTATATGATAATTATGGTCCTTACAATAATGTAGTATGATAGATTAACAGCAGCAGCAACAACAACAACAACAACTGCAGCAACAATAATAATAGGTGATTATTTTATTTAGATTTCATAAGCACATGTGTTATGTTAATGCTTCTTTAATAACTTTATTATGAGGAAATTTTTGTTTAAATTAACTAATTTGATATTTTTGTTATTTGCTATTGTGCTCAATCAATTTTTGCTGATTTTTGATGTCACTAAATGAGTTTCCACTTTAGGTAGATTGTGAGTTTATTCAATTTTTGGGGTAAGTTAGCTCTAATGTGATAAGAAAAGAAATAAAACCCCATTCAATAATAATTAATATCATTATTGTCAATAACTATTTTTAATTATTCAATAATAATTAATATCACTATTTTCAATAACTATTTTTAATTATTCAATAATAATGTGTTGTCATTGTTATATTATTTTATACTATTATTATTGCTATTGTTGTTATTATTATTATTATTATTATTAATATTAATATTATTCTTATTATTATTATTATTTATTAGCTATAGTTATTAATATAATATCTTTATTTGGAAAATGACTATCAACAATTAATTACTAATATAATAAACTAAATAACTATTAAGTGATTCTTATATGTATGAGTATTATGATTTATCATAACATTATTGTAACGATCGTACTTATTAACATAGTACTATTGTTTGGTCGTTGCAATGACTTGGGCCAAGATCCAGCCCCGGGACTTGACGGCTACCCAGTAGCCCTTTCCAAAAACTCCAGAACTCTTTCCAAAATCCCTAGTTTGATCATCAAACTTGATTGGGAGAAGGCCTATAATCATGTTGATTGGGCTATCCTTGACGAAAAGCTCCTTAGAATGGGCTTCAAGAACTGTTGGATATTCGTTGCTGCATCTCCAACCCCTTCTTCTCCGCCCTTATAAATGGTTCCCCAAAAGGTTTCTTCTCCTCCTTCAGAGGCCTATGACAAGGGGACCCCCTCTCTCCATTCCTGTTTGCCACAGTAGTTGAAGTTTTAGCATATTAGTTGCTAGAATGCCAAGATGGCCTCTTAGAGTGCTTCAAAATCAGCAAGCAAGGCACCAAAATATGTCACCTGCAGTATGCTGATGATACCCTCCTCTTTTGTGCAGCAAGTCGACTCCCTCCTTCTCTTCCTAAAATGCTTCAAATTGGCCATGGGCTTTAGGGTGAACCTGGCCAAATCCAAAATGATAGGCATCTCAGTTGCCCCAAGCCATCCAGGACTTTGCCAATAGGTGGGGTTGCAATGTCGACGTACTGCCATCTACCTATCTGGGCTTGCCCCTTTGCATTGGAAAGCTCAGACTGAGGCAATGGAGCCACGTCATTGACAAATATGACCAGAAATTGGCCGGTTGAAAGGAGAGATCCCTCTCGTTGGCGCGTAGAATTACCCTTATCAAGGCAACTCTTTCAAAGTTCCTGTCTTTCAGATGTTACTTTTTCACATGCACGCCTCGTGGCTTCCCGACTAGAGCAACTTATGAGGAATTTTCTCTGATCAGGTGAGGGGGACATCAAAAAGTACCATCTCATCTCCTGGGATAAAATTTGCAAGCCTATATTCTGTGGAGGCTTCCTTGGTAAGTGGTGGTGGTACCACAACCTAAGAGGGCCATCTGTGGCAACAAGTCCTCTGCCATAAATACTGCCTTGACCCTTCAAGTTGGCTACACCCTTCAAATGCTAATAGCTCTTCCTTAGGAGTTTGGAGATCCATTCTCCACAGTTATAGCCCCTTCAAAGCCAATATCCGTTTCCAACCTAGGAAAGGCAATAGAGTCAAATTCTGGTTTGACCTCTAGATAGGTAACACCCCCTTGATGGATCAATATTCCAAGCTCTTCCTCCTGGCTAGGAACCGTACCACTTCTGTTGGTGATCTTCTTGACTCTTTGGGTCCCTTTGGAATTTGGAACCCCAATTTTGGAAGGCCCCTTGTAGACTGCGAGTTGGATGACTTCATTGAGCTCTCCTTATTCATTTTGTATACCTTCGCACCTAGGGTGAGGACAACACTTGGTCCCCAGCCTCTTCAAGCAGCTTTTCCATCTCCTCCTTTTGTCGCTAACTTCAAATGCCCCTGACCTTTCTAGCCTCACCCCCTTCTGTAGCTGCTAAAGCCTGCTCGCTTTCATTCCCCCAAAAATCCATGCGTCCAATTGGTTAGCCTTTCAGAGAGCCCCTTAACTGTAAATCAGCTTCAAAGAAGCGGACTGCCTGTCCCCAACAAATGTGTGATGTGCATAGTGGAGGAGGAAACTGATGCCCATCTTTTCATCCATTGCATCCTTGGCAGGGACTGTGAGCGGACCTTCACCACCTCTTCAATTGGTCCTTGGTGGTCTCGAGGCCAATATCACACTTCTTCAGCTCTCTCCAATCCCTAACTTGGGCCAAATGAGGCATCTTACTATGGAAAGCCTTGGCTGCAGCTCCTTCGTGAAACCACAAGATATTCTGAGGACAGAAGACTCCCCTTCAGCGTTTCAAAAAGCTCTAGGCGGGTCCTAGGCTGATTGGGGGGTCCAGGCCTCCCAGCACCTAGGCGGGCACCCAGAACCTGGGCGGTCCAGTTGAATCCAAATAAGGATTCTGCAGTTGTTTGAGTATCAGACTATCAATTATATTCAAATTATACTACATATTAGCATTTAGCACATATTCCTTAAGCATAACCATAATCCATAAGTCGGTTTATACTCCATAATCCATATCCAATTAAAACTTAAAATATTCCAACCAACCAAATTATAAAACTATGAAAGTAATACTTGAAGACTCAAAAGAATCTTCAATAGTTCAAATGTTCAATACACAATACTTCAATCAAAGTTCAAACTTCAAAGTAACAAAGTTTAATAGTTATTCAACAATAACATTCATTCATCATCAGAAAATCTTGGGTCAGCTGCATTGACATCATATTCATCGGAGTCGTCGGAGTCATCACCCTCCTCGACATATTGCGACTTGTCTTCCTCCGTCTCTTGTGAATCTGCCTCTTCTTCCTCCTCTTTCTCCACCCGTGTTCTCTGTGCAGAAGCTCTAGTGGCCCTAGGAGGGTCAGCTGATGTCCCTGAAGCATCCATGACCATGTCCCATGTCAATCCTTCATACCCCTCGACCTTATCATCATCAACTAACCACTCCATAGCGTTGTCCATATTTTTTGATCTGATGGGGTCTCTATTATCTATCTTAGCAAATCTGTCCTTCAAGAATTGATTGTACTTGACATAGACAAGGTCATTGAGCTTCTTTGATTTAAGCCTATTCCTTTTCTTTGTATGAACGTAACAAAATCAAATGAAAGTGAACTAATTAAAGTCTAATATCTATGGTTCATGTATTATTTATAAAATTATACAAATTACCCTTATGGCCTTACCCCTTCAAAAGTACTCCTATTGCGCTCACAATCGGATGAAGAAGTGGTTAGGTTTAATATCCGAATGACCAACTTTTGTAAATTTGGCGAACTACGCCCATTTGGCTCTACCAATGGGCTGCAAAGAAATAAAAAAAATCGTAAATAAATAATAGAAATTCTTGATTACTTGAACAGTTGAACTTGATAAAGATGAACTTAAGAATATTATCAATATAATAATATTTAATACCTAAATTAATTTTGGTCCTTTGCCTCATCGCCATTGGACTCCCAACGCACTTGTAATTTATCAGCTCATCAGCGCATATATATCCTGCATATCAGGATCAGGGACTAGCACCTCTATACACTCATTAAATATGTCATTTGGTAGAGGAAAAAATACCTTAAGAGCGCCTTTCACCCCTCACCAAAAAGCCTCAGAAAGTATAATATCTCTCACTATCTTCCCAACCTGAGCCTTAGACCACTTGCATGCTCTCTACTCATTCGAGGTAAACATTTGCCTCAACTGTATTCTCTTCGAATGTATGCTATCTAGGCATAAGTACCAGGTCGCAAATCTCGCAACCCAGGCCTCACAATCTCTTTCTTCTTTGTAAAGGTACACATCATACTGAGGGTGATATGGTGGCTATAAATGAAATTCGTAACATACTTGGCCTTCTTCACTGCACCTGATATCTCGGTTAAATCGCCAAGAGCCTCAAGCATGAGGTCTATACAATGTGCTTCTAGGATAAGCTATGCGCAACAAATTAGATGCAGCAACATTAGGAGCAGCATTGTCTGTGACAACCTGTATAACAAGATGCTCCCCAACCTCCTTGATTCCCTTCTCTATTACTTGAAATATGTAATGGGTATCATGGATATGATCAGAAGCATCAATAGACCTAAAAAAAACAGTCCCTATTGGACAATTCACAAGCAAATTCATTTGACTTCTCTTCCTATCACTCCATGCAGCAGTCATGAGAGAAACCTCATACTGAGCCCATGCATCTTTATTAAGTTCTACAACTTCCTTCGTGGCACTCACTGCCTTTTTTAAAAAAGGCTCTGAAAGCTCGTATGGGGTTGGGGGTTTCATCCCAGGGCCAAATTGGCCAATTGCCTCTACTGCAATATAAAAGCTGCTCAAGCGAGCGGTATTGAAAGTAATGCCCGCCTCATAAAACCATGTAGCCCAATAATACGCAGCTCTATCTCTCTCTTCCTTCTTGATTCTATTTTCAATGGTGGTTTGCTTTTTTATTTTCTCTTCTGCATTCTCAAGGTCAGGCTGAGGTAAGAAACTATACATAACCGAGGCTTCTTACTCCCAGAACCAGAACCAGAAGCAATTACAACTCCCTTTCCCTTTCCTTTAATAATGGATTGCTCAACCTCTTGACATCCCTCCCCAATCCTTTCCTCATCACTATCATCATCGTCAAATTTGACTCGAACCCCAAACCTAATCTCTGCTATAGAGGCAAATCTCTCATCTTTTTTCATTTTGACCAAGTTCAAAAAATTCTTTATTTCCTCTTTAACAGCATCGAGAGTTTTTTTACATGGGGCAACATCCCCTCTGATACCGGCAATATGTTTCTTGAACCAGTTTATGCCCCCTTTTGTATCATTTTCACAAAAATTGCATCTGATGCAATTTTTATCATTAGGATCTGGGTTATAGCCATATTTCCAACTGGGATCACTACTCCTATTAGATCCCGAAGGCATCTAAAAATTAATGCAAATTACTAAAGCAATAAAAAAAATCACTTACTTTGAGCTTGATTGCTCAATCTTCAAACTTTCACCTCAAAGATGTTTCTAAATACTCAAAATCTTCTAAAACACCCCCAATAACTTTGCAAAACATCAAAAAGTAAATATAATACCAATGGGTGATATTTTGATCAATTTTGGTTAACTTTGAGTAACCTTTCGATCTTAAAAAATTCACCACAATCTAGTTTTTTGGTGGTTTTCTTTCTCTAAATTTGGCTCAAACAAGGCTTAGGTTTCAAATGAACCTAATTTTTGGGCCTTAAAAACAAAAAAAATGACGTAAAATGTCCCGACGCTTTTCTTTTCGGCCCCTGAGCGGTCGCCTAGGCGGGTTTCGTACCGCCTAGGCGCCTGCTTAGGGATTGAACGCCCAGATTGGCCGCCTAGGCCTGGGCGCTGAGCCCAAGCCTTTCGGACAGCCTAGGCGGCCGCGTAGGCGCTGGGCGGTTTGCTTTTTAAATCACTGCTCCCCTTGAACCCTTGAGAGACAGCATTAGAATGTTGGTAATCTTTTGGGCCAACTTCAAAGCCGACACATTTGTTAACGAAGGAGCTACTCGGGTGGACGTATAGGGAACCTTGCGACACCTTTTTGCCTCTCGGTTTCCCTAGTCCTATTCCTTTTTTGGTTTTTGGGATGGTTGTATAGCACTTTTTGACTCTGGCCATCCTCTCGGTAGCCTATTTTTGCAACTTGTAAATTTTCTATACTCAATACGAATGTTAACAATTTAAAAATAATAATACTAATAATATAATAAGATCAAATGGTGATGATGAAGATGATGATAACAATAACTATTATTAATTATAATATAAATGATAATATATTTAAGATTACTAGTATATTATATTAAGGTTAATAGTGTAATAACATAATAAGAATTATAAGTTTTATTATTATTTTCATGCTTTAAAAAAATTTTATGACCAAGTTTTAAATTCTTATTATTTTCATGCTTTAAAAATTTTTTATGGCCGAGTTTTTAATTCCTTATAGAAAATACTTACTTTTTGTGGGTTTTATTTATTGATAATCATTGTCCTCATAATGATATAGTATGTCATTATAATATTAATATCATTAGTAACTGTAATAATTGTTATAATGCTTATTAACGTTTATTGTTATTATTATAAGTCTTGATTATTTATAGTATAATTAATAATTAATAATGTAACATTTGATTATTTATTGTCTTATTCTTTTCATTTATTGTGTTGGTTTGCTCATTATGTTTAGGATTTTAATAGTATGATTGTATTTTATTCAGATTCTTCATTATAAGATTCATATATAGAAGAAAATATTAGCAGGAAACCTTAATTTGTTTTTGTTCTTGGTTTAGTTTCTCCCATTAAGGCAAAGTAAGACCTAAACAGTAAAATTGCTACAATTCTATGCTTTGTGTGTCTATTCTTTTATTTGTAATTTTATAATATCATTTTGATATGGATTACTTGGTAGCCATCTTTTTTCAGTGCATAGTTTTAAAATATTTTCAATAAAGCAAAGCCGGTCTCAAAGTTATCCTATAGATTTTTCCCTTCAGCTTCATTGGTATATGACAATCGCATAAAACTCTAGATGCACATCTCCACGTTGCCCAATTAACTCTAATTCTAAGTGCGACATCTTCCTCGATCTCTCTATTTTTTTGGATTATCGATCAAAGATATTGAAAATACTCTCGTTTAGGTATTTCTTGGCTATCAATCTTAACTAATTTCTCATTTGTACTCCTATTATTACTGAACTTGCATTCCATATACTTTGTACCCTATCGTAAGCTTTTCTAAATTAATAAAGACCATTTAGAGGTATTTTGTCTTCTTCCTAAACTTCTCAAATAGTTTCTTAAGTAGGAAAGTGACATCAATTGTTGACCTCCATAGCATAAAACCGAATTGATTTTTTGATACACTCATTTCATGCCTTAGTCATTGTTCATCACTCTCTCCCATAGCTTCATAATGTAGCTCATAAGTTTGATACCTCGATACTTTGCACAATTCTGTATGTCTCATTTGTTCTTATAAATAGGCATCACATCACTTTTCCTCCATTTGTTTGACATTTTTTGTTTTCAACCCCTTGTTGAACAACTTGGTCAGCCAACATATGCCAATCTCCCGCATGCACTTCCCAACGTCTATCGGGATACCATTTGGATATATAGCTTTTCTTATCTTTGTGCTCCTCAAAGCTTCTTTTACTCCAGATATCCTAACCTTGCAAATGTATTATGCCAAAGGTTCGTCCTAGCACTGTGTTCCCATTGTGTTCGTCATTTAACAATTTTTGCTCTCCACCTTTCATTAACCTCGTTGTCGTTCACCAAATAATGTATTTGATATGTTCTAGATTCCTACTCTTCCTCTTTCTCATTTTTCCTAGTTTGAAGATTTCTTTTTTACCTTATCTTGTTCCCAGTTTATTGTATAAATTATCATATGCCGTTTAGCCTTATTTACTATTTTCTTAGCATTTTCTTAGTATTTTTATATTTTTGATCATTTCTATTACATTGCCAAGTTTTATAACATGATTGTTTTCCTAATGGCCTTTCAAACCTCATCACTCCACCACTAGATTTCTTTATCGGAATTTCTTTTCCCTCAAGTTTCTTTTGCCTCTTTCTTTATACAATCAGCCATCTCATTCTACATAATATCAACATCTTGTTTAAAGTTCCATTTTCCTTCTTTTACCAATTTGTCCCTGAATAGGTCTATGTTCTCCTTTATTTAAATTCTAGCAGTGTGAATCATTCACCCAAAAAAAAAAAGAGAGTAGTGTGAATGACTTGCATGTGGTTCAGCAAGAAAGACCACTTCAATTTTCTCTCCCCTATTCAACATCCTTGTTGTCATGATTGCCAAACTTGACCCACCCTCTGTGGAGGAGGAATTGGCTGAATTATAAGCCATACTGGCCACAAGCATGCCAAAATGAAAGCCGCATTGGCTCAAAAGGATGCTGGAATAGCTGCTTTGATGGGAAATATTAGCAGTTGCTATCATCTCCAGATCATAATCTCGAATATACCTAGTTCAGGCTCCACTACACGCTCCGTACCGATCATAGGCATGCATACACCTGGTGAGAGCAGTACACCCGTCGTTGTAGAAACAAGGCAGATCATTAACGGCTTGAAAAGCTTGCAAATATGTGGAGTCAAGATCCCCAATACATGCAAAGAACCATATCTGTCTCATGTGGAGGATTTTTCCTTTTACCCAGGGATATCAACACCCAAAAATTCATCTAGTTTGATTTGAGAGGAGCAACAGAAAAGAGAAGTGAAGAAAAGGAGGAACTATTCTGAGAAGAAGAAGAAATTCTCCATGATACAAGGTAGGGGCCCATGTAAGCCTGTAAGCCATTAAGGAAGGATTGATCTATTAACCAGGTATCATTTTACTTTCTTCTTGAAGATATGTAGGAGAGAAGAGAAAAAGAACAAAAAAAAAGATCCCAATGTTGCTTACTCAATGAGAATTGGGGGGTCTGTCTTAGAGATGTATCTAACAGAGTATCAGATCATGCTCTGGAAAGAGGTTTGATAATGATAAATTAGAATGCTTTGTTTAAAGCTTTTTAATTTTTTTCCTGATTTATTAAGGAGGTTGAAATGCATATCAGAAGAGATTTGGTAGAGGAAACGCAAGGCAAATCATTAAGAGCTAGGAAACATGGAGATAGTGAGGGGCACCTCAAAAGACAAAATTGGTAGGAGAAAAGAGAAAAAGGAAAAAAAAAAAGATCCCTATGTTTCTTATTGAATGAGAATTGGGGGTCTGTCTTTGAGATGTAACTAAGAGTATCCGATCATACTCCGGAAATGGGTTTGATACTGATAAATTAAAATGCTTTGTTTACTACTTCTTATTTTTTTTCCTGATTTATTAAGGAGGCTAAAACACATATCATAAGAGATTTGGTAGAGGAAACGCAAGGAAAAATATTAATAGCTAGGAAACATGGAGATGACGAGGGGCACCTCAAAAGACAAAGTTGTAACTAAAACCAACAGTAATAGAGGCACCTGGATGACGTGCTCCTTTGTATTTCAGTAGAGTGGTAGCATCATTGGTGTTACTAGGAGTGTGGCAGGAGATTAGGCAGTTACAACATAGCTCAAAGGCCTTCTCCATAATGTGGTGTACCCTCTAAGGGATTTAACTCTTCTCGTAGTCATTGTATTGCATTTAGGTACTCCCAATCCACTATGAGAGTTAAACCTTTAGTATCTATTGCTTTGGTTGTTAAACGTTAGCACATTTTCCTTTCATTTTTTATCCCTTCCACCTTACCGCATTTTTCAATCTCCTAATTTAGCTTTTAGTATGCTTTGGAAACTCGCAACTATATGCAACTGTAGGCTTGTTAGCCTTTTTTGTTTGATTCAGAAGAAGGATGAGCTGGGTTGCTTGCGTAACCATCTCTTTCCAAGACATGATATACTCTCTCTGTCTTGTCAACCTTTTGAACCTTCATCCTTTAGTCCTCTGGCTCTTTGTGTTGTAGGCTGGTTGATTGAACTAGCACGTAGCTGACTAATTGGTTAATGGTCATTGCATCTATAGGCTGGTAATATCGCAACTTTAGCACATCGACTATTTGTAACCTATTCACTCTTTGATGTGCTGGAAGCAACTTGTCAAGAGCAAAAGCATTGTTGTTCTATCATGTGCCTCGCTTGCAGGAGCTATCGCAATTTTACTAGGTAACGTTTTTTGTACTATCAGAATATTAGGTGTTGCATTTCTATTGATATGTTAACTTTTTTGCCTTTGTTCATTAGTTGTTGTGAATCTATCTTCATCTTTTTATGGTCCTTTAGGACTTATTTTTTTATTTTTATTTTTATTTGTAGTATAAGCTCCAGTACTTAAAAAGTGTTAAATATGACCAATTTTAAGTAATAATCTCAAGTTTTTTTTTTGTAGATTCATGCACAGTTACGTGGCCTTCTAGGTAAACCGAATTCAATAGGTGCTCAAGGTCTAAGGTGGACTCTTCTTAGAGGAAGGAACAATGACAGTAATGATCCCAATCAATCAGACACTGCAGATATGGCTGCATATCATTGCAAACTATGTGTCGCATGTGATGTACTTCATGAATGTTTTGTACCTATCATTGATTCTCACACGAACGGAGATCTTTTTGTGGACCTCCTTTCTAATGAAAGGTGAGTTTTCTTTACTTTTTTCTTTCCTTTGATTGATGATGAGGAGTTGTCTTTACTGACTAAGTATCACTTTGTTCATTTTTGAGTAATATTAGCATACTTTGTTCCCAAAAAAGCTTATTGTTGATCGGGATGATTTCCCATTTCCCTTCAAGAAAATTTATACCATACAATTTTCATGCCTAGCAAACAGTTGATGAAGAAATAAAGTAGCGTAGAGCCCAAAAGTTATAAGCTAAGAGGGTAAGAGAGCCAGATAACTTAAACTCACCCCTAAAATGCCTATGATACAATCAATTCCATAGTTTTCTATTGCATATGCTGTTGTGGCAAAGTCTCTTCACATGGCTTAGGGTTATAAAGAGAGACTCAATTAAATCTTTAATGAGCGAAGCTCCTAAAAGTTCAACCGGCTAGGGTTGAATCTCTTGAGGATAACATTATGGCAATGAAGTTGGTGTTGTTGCGAGTATTGTTGGTTATTATCTATGTCTTGAGTAGAAGTTACTTCTTTTGTATATGATTATTGTGTTAGATGTGTAGAGTCTTTTATACTCATTTATCTGTCCATAGGGGAGTTACTCCCTCAAACTTTCTTAATTCGAAGTAAAGATTTGTGCCCAAGTTTTGCAGCTTCATGTAAGACCAACTTTAGGAGATTCTATCCATATGATCATTGCTTGAAACTCTAGTCATTGAAATCTTTTTTATTAACCAGACATTTGAATAATGAGATTAGTGATAGTCGTTGCCTATTTTGATGTGGTGAGCACTAGGAATGCTGGTCCCACCATGTGTGGGAATTTATGGATCCTAAAGTTGCGAGGTTACCAAGGGCTAGTATTGTCACATAAAGGATGCATACACAAGGATCGATTTCTTGTCACAGCTCAATGATGTGAAGAAACGTCTTACTCTCTCAGAACTGAATTATTATACTTGAAAAGTGATATCATCTGTACCTATTAATCCATAAAACAAAGAAGGAAGCCAGCGGGCCCTCAAGATACATGGCTTTTAAGGTTTGTGACCTAATTCCAGGTTCAGAATTGTTTTCTCATATCCCTTCTCATACAGACTACAGGAATGTCATTTGTTTGTCTTGTAACCAAATATTTCGTGACAGCACAAAGAGCCCTGAGATGGGGTGTCATTAGATTAATAGAAATAGTACTTGATGATTGTCATGGTATCATATGTGTTAGTTTGCCTATTGAGGATTGTCCACAAGGCAACTCTGTAAAGATCAAATTCCTAGAAAACTAGGCGAGAACTCTGATCAGCAATTTGTAGTCCACCAAAGCCAGTGCAGTTCAATTATTTTAGCAATTTCCGTGGGCAGCAATCAGTTGCACTTGTAAGGAGAGGCCAAAAACTACGGCGGAGTTCTAGTTCAAAAATCCTAACGGGGTTTCAATGGGAAAGTCTATTGGTTCCTATTTATCATTTTTGGGTGGTCAGAGTCCTATTTATCATTTTTGGGTGGTCGGAGTCCTATTTATATTCCATGTGCGGCCTGTTGGCTAAAATTAAGTATGAATCCTAACTAGGTTAATTTACCCCCAAAAAAAATAAAATCCAAACTAGGTAATGGTCTATTACGTGATTGCATGTGATTAACTTGGAGATATGGATGGAGAGGTAACTGGAAGGGTGGGAGTTGAAGTTCCTTTCTATTGCTGGCCCCTTGCTACTGAACTGATCAAAACCAAGTAGAAATACTATTTACTGGATTTTGTCCATGTATATATATGAAGTGCCCTTTTACAAAATTACGAGTTAATGCTCGTAAATTTAACAAAAAAAATGTGTGTTAATTCTGGTGGACAGGATTGGAAGAGGACCAGAGCACTAGTTCAATGGTCTAGTATAGTATGTGAATTGAAGGCTGAGTTGGGATGCAAGATTTTGAGCAGTCTTATTTCACCTTTGCTTGCGCAGCAAAGGGAGTGGCTTGAAAAGAAAGTTTGAAATGGGATGGGCCATATGAAAGAAGGCTTAAGATAGTTGGGAAAACTTTTGGATTGACATATAGGTGTTTAGCAAGGTCCTTTAGTGGATTTTTGTGAGGTTAAAAACCTAGAACACAGCTGGTTGAGAGTCAGCAATTTTGTTACTGAATTGCATAAAATGGGGCATCCCAAGATGGACGTAAAGAGCAGCATAAATTTGGAGTGCTAGGTTAAGCTGTGACATACATTTACAGATCCAAGGACGGATGCATGTTGGCTCTGGAGGGAAGTTTTTGGTTCATTTTGAAGAATGTGGTGTTTTTATTGTATCACACTAATGTCTAGATATGGGTCAGTAGCAGCTGGGGCCAGAAATTTTTGAAGGTGTAGAAATGGGTTTGAAATTTTGTTTCTTTTTTCTCTCTTTTTTTCTTGGGTAGGTCAGTGGTGGGATTTGAACCTGGATTGGTAGTGTTGGCAATTGCAACATCCCACCATCAAGCCAGGAATCCACTTTGCTTTTGTTTACAGTGCTGTATTTAAGAGTGACTTTGCATTATATGCTTTGGTAACTGTTCAGTGGGGTAGATGGAATGAGGTCAGCTGTTGTTGAAGGATACTTGACAAACTGAGGAGCTTAAGGCTACCTGAGGTAAGTGTTTAAAAACTGGGGAGTCTGAATTGGACTCCCTTGAGTCCTCCCGGTGCTGTATGACCCTAACTTGGGTGACCCATGTCTTGGCCGAGTCTTGACCAAATCTTTATATAACACTAGGGATTTGGTCAGTGTCTTGACCTCCACACTAGGGAGTTGGCAGCTGAGTCGGAACCTCCCCCACACTAGGGAGTTGGCAGCGGAGTCGGAACCTCCCCCCGCCCCCCCTGAGTTCTGTGTTTTTACATTCATCATCATCAGATACTGTAGGTTCAGGAATATATATATATATATATATATATATATATATATATAGTGAGAGAGAGAGGGAGTATTTTTTGCGGGATTTTAATTTGTATCTAAAAGTAGGAATGTTTCCCTTTACACTACTTGAAGGAATGTTTTTACACTACTTAAAGGAATTTTTGTATCACTGCCGTAGAAGAGCAAACAACTCTCCGTGTATATTAGCTAAACATTCGTAAAAGGGAAATTTATTTACAGACCGGGTTGTTTTACAGTTATAACGGTATGGCCCAAAAATAGCCCGTTATTACCTGGAAGGACGGATCCACGATTTTTTTAATTTTTTGCCAATATTGCCCCCTGTCCTATGTTTCAAACATTGGATCGCTTTATTTACGCCCTCGAAAACTTACCTTCTTCTTTCTCTCTCTTCTCTTTTGTGTCTTGTCTGCTTTCGGTCCTCTCTCTCTCTCTCCTAGCTTGGGCCTCTCTCTCTCTCTCTAAAGATGCTTTCTTTGTGAATGCAGATTAAGAAAACAAAAAAGCCCAAATTCTAGGAGAGAAAATTGTTTCTGAAAATCACTCTATTTCTAAGATTTGAGCTTTCATATTTGCAAAGCTAAATTTCTCTTCAAGCGGTAACACTTTTGTGGTCATGGATCTGATGGGAGTCAAGTTCTTCCAAACTGACTGATAGGTGCCGAACCCATGGGCTAACACGCTCACCTTCTCGCCTGAACCCACCACCCTCACATCATGCGCCTCCTCCACAATCCCCATCCTTGTTTTCTTTTCTCTCTCTCTCTCTTTCTCTCTCTCTCACGCTCTCTCTCTCTCTCCTTCTGCTCAGCGTCACCTTCTCTGTCTCCTTCCCGACTCACCTTTCCTCTTCCTTTGACTTTCACTTTGGAGTCTGGAAATTTGCCTTGGTGGGAGTCAGCCTTTATGTTGGTCGTTTGCCACCACTTAGGCCAACTGTTCATCAACAAAAGAGACAAATGTAAACCTCTCATATGCATATGACCCTTCCCATTGGACCGCTTGGTGCAATTAAACGCATGATTCACTCAAGATGCGGTCTGATGTCAAAACCATCGGACTGCTGGATTTCCACAAAAAAATTGCAACAGAATGTGGTCAGATGGTTCAAACATCGGATCGCATCGTTCACTTCAAAAAATTGAACAAAATGCGGTCAAATGTTAGAAAAATCGGACCGCTTGATTTTCACAAAAAATTGCAACAAAATGCGGTCCGATGGTTCTAACATCAGACCGCTTTGTTCACTAAATATTTTCAACAGAATGCTGTCTGATGTTTTAACCATTGGACCGCTTTTTTCATAGAAAGTTGGCAAAAAACGATAAGTATTGGGGTAACCAAGTGTTTCGATTTTTTAAAACCAAAAAGAGGGCAACTTGGCAAAAATTAACAAAATTTGGGGATCCATCCTTCTAGGTAATAATGGGTTATTTTGGGCCATACTGTTACAACGGTAAAAAAACCTGGTTTATATGTGAGTTTCCCTTCTTAAAAACAAAGTGAATTACTACATTGACCAAGTGCTCCAAACGGGATGATACAAAACCTTGATGCTGACAGTGTGGTATATGAAACTATTTGTTTGGGAAGTCTGCATCTACATGTTAGTCATGTCATCATGCATATTTCTATCTGAAAGAAATCTCACGGACAACATCATCTCAAACATAGTTGTTCTTTTATTCATTCCGAGCTATGTTAAAAGAATATACCATAACATAGGCTTCTGGCAAAAAATGATTCCAATAGTGGCTTGCTTTGCATAAGATCAATAGAAGTTTCTTCGGCTTCCTCATTGCCGAGCATTTAGAAAAGAAAGGAAAGGTTAACCTTTCCCTATACTCCTGTGCATTCACTCAATATCAAAACATGAATTGCACATTAGAAATGAAAAGATGTTACTTCTCTCATAATGCTTTTGCACTTTCTTTGATATCCAAAATCTTATAGGTGGCGGTAGAAATTCAGTACACAGTTTTTTTCACTTTTGTGACCAAAATTTGATGTCGATGGTCTCTGAAAGAGCATTGTTTGATGTTATAAAATTTTTTTTCTAAAGCTTGTTGTGCATCAAAATGGGATTGTGAAATTTTGAAGGATGCAGGTCAGGACTAAAATGGCTGGACTTTTGGGGTTTCTATACCATGATTTTGGAAAGAGGGGATGAAATAATATCTGTGGCAACAATCAGGTAATCTTTTTCCTTTTCAATTTCTTTTTGGCTTGTATTAAGCTTTCGAGTGTCTGCCACTTATTCCATTATCTTGATTTTCCTTCCTGGTTGGTTATTTTTACAGGATTCATGGAGAAAGCGTCGCAGAAATGTCTTTGGTTGGAACATGTGTTAAATTTAGAAGACAAGGCATGTGTCGAATTCTTCTGGATGAGCTTGAAAAGGTACTTCTGAATATGCAGCATCGCTGTGATCCATTTGATACTATATGAGCTTTCTAATTATCCCTGAACTGTTTGTGACAAATGTTTTGTTAGGGGTTTTGTGAGAAAATTGAATGAGGGAAAAGCATAGTATAATCTAATGGACTATAGAAAACCCTAGCTTATCAAGTTACCACATTCCATTAAAATGATGCATGGTGATGAAATGGGACCCACCAGAGCAAGACATGAAACCTACAGTGGCTCCCATTTGTTTACCATCACCAACAATTTTGTTTTATGGTCATGATCCATTGGATGACGATTTTTCCATGTTTTGTTGATTTATTGTATACCTTCCCTTTTTTGAGAGGATCTATAATGTTTTAAATAAGATTTTGCTTTAACCTTCCCTGGTTTTTTCCCAGATGCTTTCTGCACTTGGAGTGGAAGTTTTGACCCTGCCCTCAATTCTCCAGCTAACAGAAATGTGGAAGACTTGTTTTGGGTTCAAAGAGGTAGGCCATTTGGAAAGAGCCAAGTTTTTAGGGTTCACCTTTCTGAATTTCCAACAGACAACGATGTGTTGGAAGAGCCTGAAGTAGGAACAAGACCTTGGTTTCTATATTATTTTTTGAGCTCGTACGGCATGCTTTAGCAAGAGCTCACAACACATTTGCTTCCTTAGGCACAAGAGCCACTTAGGAAGATTTTTTCTATGAAAAATTTCGGTATCCATTTTAGGATACCAAATAATTATTTTTTCCAAAAAACAGAGGATTTTTGGTTTCCTAAGACACTTGGTCTAACTGTCCAAAAATAGGACTCTCTGTTCAGTCTTAGGGCGTTATTTTTTCAGGCACATACAAAGTGTGCTTTGTTTTCTTTTACTGACTTCTTGAGGTTGTGGCTACCTTTAGGAGGTTGCATTCCCAAAATTTGGGGTCCTACAAATACCCTTAGATGGGGTTTTACTTGAGGGAGTGACTAGAGGATATGCTACTTTCGGGAATATAATCTTGACTCTTTCTTTCTATTTTAAAAACACAGTTTGTATATAATTAATGTTATTATCATTGTTGCAAGATTTTTTGCTAAATCAGATTACCCTAATGTGGATTAAGCAAGAAAACTGATCCAATTTGTATATAGTTATTACCATTCTTTTTCTACGATTAGGCCTTGGAAAGGCTTTTTGCTAAATCAAATTACTATAGTGGGGGTTTTAAGCCAGAAAACTGAGATAGCTCTTTGATTGCTCAGCATATCCAATGCATGCTAACCCTGCATCAAACAAATGACAAGTAGGAGAGTAGCTTTACCAATAACAGAATATTCTCCATAATTCTGTGTCTAGGAAGTGCACGAGCATGCATAAAATATTTTCATCCATGGTGAAAAAATCCTTCTAGAGAGCATTATGGCAAAAGAAACCCTTTAAAAATAGTGCTCCCATTCCTTGAAACACCGATTTTTCTTGTTCCTTATCTCTAAGGAAAGAGTTTGCATGAGGTTATAACCTTAAAGTAAGGTGTACCTAAGAAACCTTACAAAAGAGAGTTCTAACTTTGGAGAATCCTCCAATTGATCATCTTGACTTTTAGATGTATGGATATAAGGAAAATTTTTTTTTTTTTTCAAGTCTATGAAATAGTATTGAAAGGTATGCCTATGTGAGAATCAAGGTGATAAATTCAAAAGTTTTCTTTTTTCTTTGATTATTATATTTAAAAGCTACTCACATGGGCTACAAAATAGTGCTGTAAATAAAAAATAAAACCTAAATATAACTTAGGACCTTTCTTTTTATTGTCAAAGCAAATAGACCCAGCTTTGGAATAATATTAAACCTTTCACTATGATTTTAAGTAGAATGTATGTTCTTGAAAAATCACAAAAAGTATGCAAATATGACTAAAAAATAAATAGAAACAACTGGAAAGATTTATTTGATCATGCCTAGGGTTGCTCATTGCAAGAAACCTTAGGAACAAATTAGGGTTGGACTTGAAGGCAAAGAAACTTCTTATGACCTGGAGTACCTCTTTATTTTCTTCAAGTAACAAAACCCTAATTAAGGTTTCAATGTGTCACCCTCGTTTTATGAAATTTTGGATGGCATGACCTTTTTTTTTTTTTTGGGGGGGGGGGGGGGGGGGGGGAGAGAGAAACAAGAGCAAGAGAGAGAGATATATTTGATGCATGGAGGAGAGAAAAATGTGTGTAAAGAGAGAGGGGCTCAATGGTGTTTAAATATAAAGAATTCTTTGTCCTATTTTGATTAGAATTCCTTCGTTAAGTATGCCTATCTTTTAAGTATGCCTATCTTAATGACTCAGCTTAACCAATAGGAATTTGTTGGGTGCAGTTGGCATATAGATGCATCCGTAGCTGTAGATGTAAGGTGCACACTTCAAAATTTATCATGGTATATGATTTTGATGTAAAAAAAAATGTCCTTAGGATTATCTCGAACTCTATTTTTATATCTAAGTATAAAATTTTAAATTTCAAAAATGGTTAAAATCAAGTAGATGTATAAACATATGAAAATCTTGAAAATGGATGGTGTAGATAATATGTTGTAAAATACATTATTTTTTAGACTTAAATCCTTTTTATTTATCATGGTCATACATATCGATGTCGAGATGATCAATCAAAGG
Organism: Amborella trichopoda; assembly: GCF_054954075.1. Taxonomy (NCBI): domain Eukaryota; kingdom Viridiplantae; phylum Streptophyta; class Magnoliopsida; order Amborellales; family Amborellaceae; genus Amborella; species Amborella trichopoda. Next base: position 30,832,441 of record NC_142343.1, read on the forward strand.
GTTTTTCAATATTAAAACTACCTTTTCCGATGGATTTTTGAGGTGCATTCGTAGTTCTACATTATAAGGTTGCATCTTTATATAAACTTTTTTCATTTATGAAATCGTTGAGGTGAGAGATTTAAATTTGAGCCATCTATCCCATAAATTAGAGTCATGATTTAGGAGGATAATTAAAAACTTTATCCGCTTATTATTTTGAACCATGTTCAACTTTTAGTTTAATAAGGATTATAACCAATTTAGATTTTCTAGATTTTCCTATTATCTCTTTCAAATTTTTGTAGGAAGTGAAAGACAATAATAATTTGGCCAAAACAAAGTCCCACAATAACAGGAAACAAATCTCTATTTTTTTAAAAAATGTATAACTTAAAGACAACTTAATCAAACTAGAGACCATTTAGAAATACGTGGGGCGTGTCTCTCCTGTGGACTGCAAGTGGGCCATATAGGCCACATGTTCCACTTTAACGATGGTATGTGGGAGCTGGGTCCAAGGTCCCTAACCGCCTTTCTTTATTTTAAAAGTTAACAGAAATAAATTTTAAAAAAAAGTTGAAAAAATTTCTAAAATTCACAAAAACATTTCTAATGACAAAAAATAAAATATCTACAGTACTCAAAATTTTCTTAACATTAAAGTAGGTTATCAAACACAATACGCAGAATTTATTTATGCCTTTCAGAACAAAAAATTCAATTTTTCAGAAGATTTAAAAACATTCAACTTTCTAAAAAATATCTTTTAGAAAAAATAACGCACCCTCAGGGCAATAGCTGTTTAGGAGAGACAGAAATAATACTATGATCCATATGATCATCGCAACAATATGGTCATAGTCATTGGGACCCAGTCAACCTCCACCACTGCCCAATCTATTTAAGGATGGTGATGGCTCATGTGACTATACCATTTTTATGTTCACATATGGATTACAATATGAAAAAATATTTAAAGAGACCATTTACTTTTCATAAAGGTTATCACAAACACTCTTGTCCATTAGATTTTAAATTGGGTAGTTGTAAGAGTATTATTGACTAAACTTAAAGTAAAAAAAAAATTATCGGATTTCAAGATGCATCCCAAGCCATCTTATTTGACATCTAATGGCTAGAAATAATTGCAACCTCCTTGTAACAAATATAAATGGTTTCATAGTATACAATTACTCTTGGTGATTATTTGCCAAGAGAACATTTCGCCCATTGAAACTTGAATATGTTAATTAATTGACGCATGACAATCATTAAATGATTTCATCTCCTTTTTATTCTCACTTTCTCTCAAAACTCAAAAAAGAAGCATGAAAAAGTTTTCGATCTACAAAAAAAAATTAAAGAATTTCTTCTCCTTCGCAATTTGAGAACAAGCGAGGACATGAAAGGATCTCTCTCCCTCTCTTTCTGGCAAACCCATCCACGTTTTAGGGGAGAAATATTCCTAGAGTGAAATAGAATGCTAAGTGAATGGATACACCTAAAACATACATTTTGAAATGAATGTAATAAAGTTGTAATTTTTGTTCATAGTACTATAATGCCATTTCAAAAAATAGAAATTTTGAGAATAGGCTGGGGCGTTGGCGGTAGTACCAATGAGTCCTACGATGAAGTCTCTGACTCCATTCTCACCAAAACGTACGAGCCCAAATCCCCCACTGACTTACTTTTTAACTTACCCAATAAATAAATAAATAAATAAATGGAATAATGTTCTTGATAACCATAGAAAGTCACTTAGATAGGCCAACTTGTCATTATCATAAACATGTGAACTTTTTTTCCTCAAAATGAGTAATATAAATGAGTGTTAAGGGATTCAGGAAAATATCGTACATAGAATTAGAGCTGGGTGGGCGAAGTGGCAATGTGCAACCGGTATTTATGTAATCGTCATATACCAATAAAGCTGAAGGACAAGTTCTATAGGACAGCTATGAGATTAGCTTTGCTCTATGAGGCGGAATGTTGTGCAGTAAAAAATCAAACACAGAGAACAAGAAAAGAATAAGCATAAAAAAAATTGTGTACCTCTTTCACTTTCCTCCTTGTTTCTTTCCAATATTAAAACTTTAGTTTCCTTCTGGGTAAGGAGGAAAAATGAAGATGATCTCATATCGATCTTAAACTACTGCGATGGATCTCTTCTTGTTGCTGAAGAAGATATAATGAGAGGCTTTGGCTGGGAAATGAGAGGCACCTACCGGAAAAACCATAGTTGGCCAGAATATAAGCTTTTCCAAGTACTATGTATATTAGGGTCTCAACCACTCTTCCTCGCACTAGAAACATAACACAAGTTAACCGACTCTCTGGTTCATCGACCATGTCTCCATTCCGAGAATCATCTCAGTTTCAATAGAAAATAAAATAATTTCAAGTTAAAAAATGATATGAAATGGAGGTTTTGCTAATACGTGTGGGTGGCCATGGGGCCTCACATGTGCCATATTTTTCTCTCTCTTAATGTAACTAATAAATTATAAGGTATTTTTAATCTTTATCACTAAAAGGCTTCTTAGAGAGAATATACTTTTATCTAATGTGTAGAATATAACTACCTATCTCCTAGGAAAACGACATCTTTCCATCCCTCTATAAGTAGGGTCTATTGGCTATAGAGAGGTACATAGAGAAAACACAAAGTTCTCAATAGTTATAGAAAGCCTTGCTCTCTGCTATATATAGTCTAACGACATTGTCTTCAATACCTGAGACTTTGGCGAGTTCATCTCTTCCCCTCAAAGTTCAACATGTTTTTGATATGGGTCTCTTCTTTTAGTGCTAAAGAGAAGGTTTTATCGGTACTTCAAATTTTGAAGAGAATCTTATTTTACTTGAGTTGTAGCAAGGGAAGAGAATTCCAACAAAGGCTATTTACTTGATGAGAATCGTTAGAGAGAATATGAGAAACCAAATCAAGGTTTTGTATTGATGTAGTTGTCTATGTCAGTCTTCTCTCTCTCTCCAAGCAATGGTGACCAGGGCTCTTGTTAGCGTATGGATATATTGTTAGTATTGATATACATCATTATGGATACATATCAGTATGGATATGTATGTATATGGGTATGTATATCCCTTGATAAGGGTAAGTGTCAATATGTATCTCAAGATTAGTTAGTAATTATCCATGACTGTTGGTATCTATCCAGAACTGTTATTAGCCATATATTTATATTGGTCTTGTATATTCTTGAGTATATAAATAAAGTGAGAGTTCTTTACCCTATTCTGAGTTCCTAATATGGTATAAGAGTAATAGATTCTTCAACCTTTGGGGGCTCGACTATTTAACCTCAGATCTGGGCTCGCCGACTTCATATTTGGGGTTCGAACCTTGGTTTTGAGGTAGGGAAATTTCATTACCCTCTGCCTCTGTCTTTGGCTCGGATTCGTGCCCAACATATTTTCACGAGATTCGAGTTTCTCTCTCTTTCTTTAATCTAGGTTTATTCTCTCTAGTTCGATCGACCGCTCAACCTCTTTATCTTTAGTAAATTAGTTCGTGGTTTTATCACCGTGTTTTAGTCATGGCCCTGATCTTGCATGTGGGGAACAACAATAAAAATGCTTTCAAGGTGCTGATTGCAGCGGAGTATGCTGGTGTGGAAGTCAAACTCGTCGAGTATTTTGAGGTGGAGGTTTCTAATAAGACTCCTGAATTTATTAAGATGAACCCAATGTGCAAGGTTCTCGTGTTGGAAACACCTGAAGGTCCCATATTCGAGAGCAATGCTATTGCACGTTTTGTTGCTCGTTTGAAGGGAGATAACATTCTCTGTGGCACTTGACTATTTGAATATACCCACATAGAGCAATGGATTGATTTTGTGATTTTTCATCTCTTGAGATTGATGCTCACATTAGTCGGTGGTTCTACCCTAGATTGGGTTTCATGGTCTACCTTCCCTTGACCGAGGAAGCTGCCATTGCTGCGCTCTTAAGAGGGTATAAAATCTGGAGAAACTCCTTCATCATCATCCGACAAAAAGAAATTACGAGACACGCCCTTTGCACAAAAACTTATGCTCTCCTCTTCGTCTATGGTTGAATCAATCAATACTATCAATTTAATAAAACCTTCAGCTCTCCTCTTCATCCATGGTTGAATCAATCAACACTCTCAGTTTAGTGAGAGAAACTCATAAACCAATGAACCACTACCAAAGGCCTCTGAGTCGTGTTTCGAATCTTTGTCGAGTCAGTTTTGACTCTCTACCGAGTTACTTTCGACTCTCTGCCAAGTCATCTTTCGACTCTCTGCAACACAGCCTTTGTCTCTGTTCTGACTTATGTTCTAGACTGCGAGTTGCTGAAGCGAGTTGCAGACTCTGCCTAGGATCCATACCGAGTTCTGTTAGTTCTTCCGGATCCACCCCAAGTTCTGTTGGTTCTTCCAAGTGTCATTCTGTGCTTGGTGTTCAAGCAATCTATGCACGTGAAGACTTAAAGATCCAACCAGTTCGTTTATGCAACTTCTTGTTCAAACTTCAGCTGCTTTGTGTAAAAGCATCTTGAGTTTAAGGGAGAGTGTTAGCATATGGATATCTTGTTAGTATTGATATACATCATTATGGATACATATCAGTATAAATATGTATGTATATGGGTATATATAGCTCTTGATATGGTTAGGTATCAATAGGTATCTCAAGATTAGTTAGTAATTGTCCATAACTGTTGGTATCTATCTAGAACTGTTATTAGCCGTATATTTATATGGGGTCTTATATATTCTTGATTGTATAAATAAAGTGAGAGTTCTCTGCCGTACTCTGAGTTCCTAATAGCCATGACTTTAAATTTCAATGGTTATTTAGGAAAAATTCTCGTATCATCTTGAATCTTAGAACATCTTGAATGAGCCATGAAAGCCTAGCTTTGCCCTGATTTCTAAAATGGGTTCTCTCTCCAACCATTATAACGGGAAAAGTGTGATCAAACTCTCATTCTTTCAAGAATTGAAGTACTCCACTTTGAGAGAGAAAATTTATGAATCTTCTTCACTCCAAACTTTTTTTTTTTGACAAAATTTAATATTTATTGATAATAAGTGGAATTACAAGATTGCAACGACATCAGCAGAGGAAACAAAAGTAGCAAGATAGACACCTTTTTTAGCTAAGGAATCAGCTAAATCATTGGCCTCCCTATACACATGTTGCAAGAAGAAGGTCAGAGAGGACTGAAGCTCAGAGATTTGAATCCCGATCTACTTGAGTTTCCAGGGGATACATTGCTCTTTTTTACACCATTTAACCACATTCATCGAGTCCCCTTCTATGATGATACCTCCCACATAATTTTCTGCCAGTAATAATTTTAGACCATGAAGAATCGCGAGCATTCACCTGGTTAGCCGTGGTAACTCCACACTGCCCAGCAAAAGTGAGAATAACTTGACCCTGCCAATCTTGGATAGCTCCTCCAAAACCTGCTGGGCCTGGGTAAGCCATCGAGCTTCCATCAAAGTTTAGCTTTAGCACTCCTCGATCTGGTGGTTTCCATCTAGTGTATGGTCTGATCTTTGGCACATCCAAAAGAAAGAGGCACATCCAAAAGAAAGATGTTGGAAAGGTTAATCATGACATCAACCTTCGACAAGCCCTAGCCTTCTTTGGTCACCGACAATCACGACCATAGGGAATGTTTGATTTATTTAACACCATGTCAATGCTACAAACTCTTCCTTCAAACGTTCTCCTGTTTCTCTCCAACCACACTTCCCACAAAATAACACCTCGGAGAATCGTCTAGATAGAATTCCCAATCTTCGGTAGAGGCACCTCAAGTTGGGTTATTAGGTCTAAGACAAATTGTGGTAGGGTTAGGTTAAGGCCCAGCAATTGAAAACACCACCATCAGATTCTGGATATAAACGAGCAATGAATAAATAAGTGTGGCTCACTCTCACCATCTGACTTGCACATGAGACACACATTAGTGATAATCTTTCCTCGCTTAATCAAGTTATCAACAATTAAGATTTTGTCTTGGGCCGCTAACCAAAGGAATACTTGAACTTTATGTGGTATAGGTCATCTCCATATTTATGAAATATTTGGTAGAGTCCAACAAACCGTATCAAAGAACAGAAGATTATAGACAGACTTAACCAAAAATTGGCCATCATTTTCAATCTTTCACACCACTTCATCCTCATTATGCTGCGCAATAAAAGTAAGCTCAAGTTCTCGTAACAGATTAACAAACGACATGTAAAGATGACTATGAATTCTATCATAAGGAAAAGTGATATTCCAGCTAATCTTGTCGCCTCTAAACTCCATCACATTTGCTACCGTTGCCTGCAGCAAGTTTACCTTCTCATACAAAAGGGGAAAAACATATTTCAAAGGCTCATCTCCCAGTTAGAATGAAACTGATGTACCCACACCTGCCAACTATAGAGTGTTGCGATCAACTATCTGTCTTAGGGCAAAAATATTTATCCATAAAAGAGACGTACTTTCCCTACTCTCTCCTCTGCAAATCCACATACCAAAATTATCAACTTTGTACTTTGATAAGAGTAATCTACACCATAGCTATTCTTTGCAGGTAAGACTTCGCTACCACCACTTAGCGAGCAACGCTTCATTCAATAATTGGCAGTCTCCTCACCCTTAAACCACCTTCCCTCTTTGGTGTGCAAACGTTGTCCCACTGAATGAGGCGATATTTCCTCTAATCACCGAAAGAGCCTCATAAAAAATTGCGCATCATACCTTCAATACGCTTTGTCATAGCCCTCAGTATATGCAGCAGAGACATTTGATATATTAGAAGGTTTGCTGAACAAGAGTTGAGTAAAGTAACTCGACCTTCAAAGATAGGTACTTAGGCTTCCACTACTCCAGCTTAAATTGGACCATTTGAATGACACTGTCCCAAGCAGCAACCGATATGCTTCTATTTGATATTGGCAGACCCAATTACCTAAATGGGAATTTTTCCACCGACATTTAAACCTCAAAGTAAGGTCTCTGACCACATATCCTCGCCACAATTAACCCCAATCATAGTCGTTTTTCAAAAACTAACTTTCAACCCTATTAACACCTCACAGCAGATAAAAAACCTCTCAATCCTATCAACTTATTCTCTATCACCATCACAAAAGAGCAATGTATCAGCAATATATTGAAGGTGGGAAATTCAGAGATACATTAAAGCCTGAAAAATACACTTGCTCTATAATTTTGCATATCATTTTACTAAAACATTCTGCATACAAAGTAAACAGAAAAGGTGAAAGAGGGTCGCCCTGTCTCAAACCCCTAGATGCCCTAAAGAAGCCTTTTGGGCTTTCATTAATGAGAACAGAAAAGTGTGTCGTCGAAAGACAACCAAAGATCCAACTTCTCCATCTATATCCAAAATCCATTTGTTTCATAACAGGAGGAGTTAGCAAAGGTACAATTATTCCTTTGTCTTGCGGGAAGGTCAGTTAAGCCCCTTTACTGGATTGGTAGGTTGAAGAGAAAGGCTTTCAGCTTTGTTTGGCAAACCAGAAAGCATATAGATATGGTCAGTAGTTGCCATTTTAGGGAGGAAAACCCATGGCCTAATTCTTGAATATATAAGTTAGGTTAGTTTTTTGATATAGTCTTGTCATTTGAAGGGAAGGCTATCTCTAACAATATGCACCATTCCACTTTGTCGTAAGCTTTCTCCAAATCCAGCTTCACTACCCCTGATTCTCTGCTTATCAAAGCTAGAGTGGATATACTCTTGAGCAATTAAAACACTGTTTGAAATCAACCTATTTTGAATAAAGGTTGACTGTGTATCCGAGATGAGCAAAGGAAGGACCATTTTCAGCCTTTTAGCAAGGATTTTACTTATAATTTTATAGAGACTAGTGAGAAGGCTGATAGGTCTAATATTTGAGAGAGCAGATATAACAAATCTATTTGGAATTAAAGCAATAAAAGTGGCATTTACCTCTTTAAAAAACTCCCATGTTGCCATAAACTCCCTCACCATCTCCAACAACTCTAATTTAACTACCGGTCAGAATCTCTGAAAGAATGTCAAGGGGAAGCCATCTGGTCTTGGGGCCTTATCTCCAGGGAGTTTGAACACTGTTAGCTTAAGCTCATCCATCGAAACCACCTTTTTCGAAACTGTCAGCAATAGAAGAAAGGATAGTCGAAAAGGCCGGTCTGTTCAGATTGGGCTTAAAGGGGATTTCAGTAGAGAAAGCTTTATGGAAGTGAGCCAAGATACTGTTTTTTCAAGATGTATTGTCATCTTTAGCCACACCCGGGATCAGGAGACCAGACAAGTCATTCTGTCTCTTGCGTGCACTAGCAATAGCATGGAAAAACTTGGTATTACGGTCACCTTCTTTTAGCCATTTTACCCTGGACCTCTGTTTTCAGCAGATCTCCTCAGCTCTATTAAGGGCATCCAAAGACGACAAAAAATTGTTAACAACCCAACAACAGCCTCAGATATAAGGCTCGTTTGTTGAATGTCCTGATTCCATCTCTGTAACTCATCCAAGATATTGTCAATTTTAGTTCTGATTGAGTAGCAGTTCTCATATCTCCAACTTAACAGTCTATTTGTAACATTGAAAAGCTTTTTATGAATCTGTAAATCCCAAAGCTATTAGAATTCTCCCAAGTGGATTTGATCATATTAACAAGACCTGTTTCATCCAACCAGTCCAACTCCAATCTAAAAGGCTTTCTCTCAATATTACTTAAGCTAATATTAAGTAATAACAGAGTGTGATCAGATGAAAGTCTCGACAATGCTTTGACTGTCACCAAAACACGGCTAAGCTTGAACATAACCAAACTATTAGCACTGTTATAGATAAAGTAAAATTCCCCTGCGAGGGGCAAATCAAAGAGCTGATGACGCTCAATAAAGAAATTAAACAATCGCAGAATTGATAGCAATATTTGACAAGCTCTCATCTGGCCAATGAATGAAGTTAAAGTCATTACCAAAACATATTGGTACATCATTAACAAGCAAAACATCACCAGGATCATTAAGAAAGGCTTCTTTAAGCGGAGGTATCACAGGGTCATAAACATTAATAATACCCCAAGAATTACCAAAAGTCGGCCCTTGAAAAAAGATAACCACAAACCTATCCCTTCTCTCTACACTCAAACAATGAAGAGAGAGGGGATCTCATAGAATCCAGAGCCCCCCTGAGGCCCCTATAGCATCCACACCCTCAAATTTAACTGCCCCATGACCCCAAATATCCTTAACCATAGCAAAATTTGGAACAATAGACATAGTTTCTTGCAAGATTATAATATCAGGTTTATATTTCCTTACTAATAGTTTAATATAACTTTTTCATCTGGTATCTCCCAAACCTCTAATATTTCGTGAAAAAATTATCATTAAGATTGAGAAGTAGAACCTGACCCTCCCTCGAAGAGACCGGAGTCGTCACAAGCAACATGAGGAGGAAATTCATCTTGGTCGTCGCTTGAAGACTCGCTGTTAATTTCGATCACATGGTCCTCCTGAATTCTGATTCCTTGCACAGGCCTGGTCCTTGGGCCCCTAGCAGCTTGACGTGCTGAGAACCTTACAACATGGTTCAAAAGTATCATTTGATGGTGGAGAGAATGAGCCCACCACCATTGCACCAGTTATGCACCTAGTATCTTCCACAGTTATTGCCTACGACCATTGATGGCACAAGAACTACCATATCCCACGATCATCTCCTATCTCCGGCAAATAATTATCTCTCTCCCCTGTATTTAGTTTTTTTAGAGAGAGAATAGTACAAGAGAAACGAATGGGAAATTAATAGCATGGGAAGTGAGCGCATAAATCTATTAAACCTTTTCCCTCCATCAAAGAACACCTCCATCAAAGAACCGTGAGCTTATCTCTTAATCTCCCCTCTTCTTCACTCCAAACTTGTTCCCCTTACAAACCCATGCCCTCTCTATTGTCGCATGAATCCTCACTCATCTCCCTATTCTTTATATTTTTTAGAAAAAATCAAGAATAGCTTAAAAAATAAAATTGATTTTAAATCTTTCGACACTTAAAATAACCATATGTGTTCAACAAGTAGTTTTAGGGTAAATGTTTTTATATAAGACATCAACTTTATACTATAGAAGTAAAGCACACTGAAAAAAATGATTTTTCCAATACTAGACAGCCATCCAATTAATCATATTGACCTCGGACTGCACGAATATGACAAAAAACGGATTCAAGTCATCAAAATAGTCCATCTTGGAATGCATTATCTAGACAATCAATTTTCAAGATTTTTGTGTTTATAGATGTGCTCGATGTACAAAATATTTTGAGCTTTAAATTTTATAATTAGAGTTGAAAAAGGATTTTCATCATAATTAGAATTGAAAATGGATTTTCAGGCCATCAAATGTCCTTTTGGCATAAAAATTACAGCCTTTGAAAGGATTTAAAGATGTGGGGCTTACTTTGATTTGTAGTCCTTCTGACATCAAAATTACAGCCTTTGAGAGGATTTAAAGATGCGGGGCTTACATTGATTTTTAGGCTTGGCACCTTGTACAAACCGCAATCAACCATTTTTTTAATAGATTAGGGATTTAAAAATGCGGGGCTTACTTTGATTTTTAGGTTTGGCCCCTTGTACAAATTTTTTAATAGATTAGGGATTTAAAGATGCGGGGCTTACTTTGATTTTTAGGTTGAGCGCCTTGTACAATCTGCAATCGACCATTTTTTATAATAGATTAGGGAGTTACATTCCACATTTGAGTCTATCATTTTTTTTAATAGATTAGGGAGTTACATTTTGAAGGTGCCATTTTTTTCAATAGATTAGGGAGTTACATTCTACAATTAGGGAGTTACATTTTGAAGGTGTCACAATCAAGTCTATCAATTTTTTTCAATATATTAGGGAATTACATTTTGAAGATGTTAATTGAGAGTGTCAATAGTAGGAATGGATACCATGATGTGATAACTGGATGTGGGGCTGCTACCATCACGACCCCAGCCCGTTTCCTCTGTTGCGTATTATGTTGAGAGCATCTATAAACTTTGAGGTCTAAAAAGTCCCCATACTAGGTTTTGCTTTGTATAAGCGTCCACTTTGCTCATGCACAAGCACGTAACAATTCTCGATTTTTGTTTTTTATTATTATCCCCAATTTTAGGTTTGTAAACAAAACAATCGTCGTAAGTTGGTATTTTGCCTTAAGGGGAGTAAGAATGCCTCTATAATCTCATCCGTTCACATATTTATATAAAGGAACTAGACTTGTAGCCTAGCACTAAATTTGAACGAAAATATTGCTCAAAAGTAATGCTTGAAAACTCGGATACGCAACCGAGATCAGCCACATGGAAAATCAATTTGGTTTGGCAGATTGACAATCTGGATCAATGGATCGATTGCATCCGGTCTTAAAAAATTTACTAAAATTCCTTAAAAGAAACTAGTTTTTTCATTTTCAAAATGAATACATTCGAGAGAATTTAGGTGTCGCAGCAACAGGCGGCAAGATGAGAGAAAGTAGACTTAAGTGGGCCGACATGTATGGCGTAGACTCAATACAACGCCTATTAGGAGGTGCGAGTTAGTTCAAATGTAAGGCTAAAAAATGACAAGGGATGGGCCCAAAAGGACATGGTTGTAAGTAGTGAGAAAATATATGAGGACTTATAGCTTCAATGATGGTATGACCCTTAATAGAATCGAATGGAGGACAAGGATTCGTGTAGCCGATAATAATTAGCTAGAAAAAAGCTTTGATGATGATGACTAGAGACCACATATTTCCATGTGGATGGCTCCACAGCCACTAAATAATAAAAATTTGAAAAGTAAAAAACAAAAACTACATGAAATTGTGGCTCGTGTAAATAAAAAATAAAAAATAAGATTTATGATAAATACGAAATTACATGGAATTGGGCACTGATTGTTGGTAGCAGTGTTTGAAAAGTCGTCGATTCGAATCGAACTCTCCCGGTTCGATACGAGAATCGGCACGGGGTAGCAGTGTTTGAAAAGTCACCGAGTCATACCGGACTTGCTCGACGGTTCGACATGGGAATCGGCACCCACGTGCGGGTTCCACCAAAACACATAGAACCACTCGTGTCTAGAGAGAACAGGGCGGTGAACCACTCGTGTCTAGAGAGAACAGGGCGGTTCGTAGTGATAACTTGCTAAACTCGTCGAGTCACTACAGTGACACTGGTGATTTCAACTGTTAGGGCCAAAACACAAAGAACCACCCGTGTCTAGAGAGAACCGTGAGGTTCGTAGTGATAACTTGCTAAACTCGTCGAGTCACTACTGTGACACGAGCCACGGGCGAACTATTAGGGGCAAAGTTTGTAATTTATTTAAAATTTAAGGGCGGCATGGTTCTCTCAGTTCGACATGAGAACCGTCACAGGGTTGCAGTGTTTGAAAGGTCACCGAGTCGTATCGGACTCGCCTGCTTTGATACGGGAATCGGCACCCCCGTGCCGGTACCACCAAAACACAAAGAACCACTCATGTCTAGAGAGAACCTGGCGGTTAGTAGAGATAACTTGCTTAACTCGCCGAGTCACTACAATGACATGGGCGATTTCAACTGTTAGGGCCAAAACACAAAGAACCACTCGTGTTTAGAGAGAACCGGGCGGCTCGTAGCGATAACTCGCTAAACTCGCGGAGTCACTATTGTAACAGGGGCCACGGGCGAACTGTTAGGGGTGACACGGGCCACGGGCAAACTGTTAGGGGTGACACGGGCCATGGGCGAACTGTTAGGGGTGACACGGGCCATGGGCGAACTGTTAGACACGGGCCACGTGCAAATCGTTAGGGATGACACGGGCCACGGGCGAACTATTAGGAGCAAAGTCTGTATTTATTTAAAATTTAAGGGTAGCAGCATGGGTCTCAATGCTACATGTGTCTAGAGAGAACTGGGCGGTTCATAGCGACAACTAGCTAAACTCGTCGGGTCTAGAGAGAACTGAGCGATTCGTAGCGATAACTCGCTAAACTAGTCAAGTCACTACTGTGACATGGCCACGGACGAACTGTTAGGGGCAAAGTCTGTAATTTATTTAAAATTTAAGGGCAGCAAGGGTTTCAATGCTACATGTCAAGCACGCATCACCAAGTCACTACTGTGACACAAGCCACGGGCGAACTGTTAGGGGCAAAGTCTGTAATTTATTTAAAATTTAAGGGCAACATGGATCTCAATGCTACATGTTAGGCGCCCATGGGTCTCAATGCTGAGAAGCATGCTACGCAACCAACGTGGGTCTCAATGCTGAGAAGTTGCCTGCTACACAACCAACATGTCTTGTAAAGCCTCGCTAAAAGCATTTATAGGATGCACCAATGGTTTAAAAAACGGATCGGTCACCCGGATCGGGCTTCCAAAAAACCGATTTGGATCGGCGAATCGGCGATCCGGATCGGGAATCGGGTGAATCGGTCAGAATAAAGCTTAAACAAAATCCGAAAAAATTATTAAAATTCATTATAAATATTGTTTTTTAGGAATTCAATAAGAAATGATGGTACTCCATTAAGAATTTTCATGTTTTTGAATAAATATGCGAATATTGATATGTTCTTTCCCTGCATGAACCGCCATTCAGTATTTAATTTACATCACACAAAAGGATAAACATATAATTATCATGGAATAAGTATATCAACATACATGGACTACAATAAAGCATAAAATTAGTAACATATGATCTAAAAATAAAATGATAGACGACGTTATTGTTTTTCTTGGTCACGCTGGTGCCATTGATTGAATTCGTTTAACAATTCATTGATTCGATCTAAAAACGAATCATCGATATTAGCAGGCGTCTGACTATTCTCAAATCCCTGAGTGTTAGTGTTTTGTTGTGTTCCCAATCTAAAATCCCCGAAGATTGTCCATCCTTCATTCTCACTTGCACTGTCGTGCTCATCCCTACACTATTACTGTTGGGACTCGATATGTGAATAATATGGCTGGGATAGGGTGGCCTCAGAATCATCATCTCTCTCATTTTCTCTGTGAATAATATGGATTAAAAAAAAAAAAAACAAATTTTCAAAAAAATCGATCATGGATTAAAAAAAAAAATCACAAATTTTCAAAAAATTCTATCATGGATTACAAAAAAAAAATTGATCATGGATTAAAAAAAAAAAATCACAAATTTTCCAAAAATTCTATCATGGATTACAAAAAAAAATTCGATCATGGATTAAAAAAAAAAATCACAAATTTTCAAAAAATTCAATCATGGATTACAAAAAATTCGATCATGGATTACATAAAATTCGATCATGGATTACATAAAATTCGATCATGGATTACAAAAAAAAACAAAAAATTCAATCGTGGATTACAAAAAAAGAAAAAAAAAATTCGATCATGGATTACAAAAAATTCAATCATGGATTACAAAAAACTCTATCATGGGTTACAAAAAAAGCAAAAAACAAAAAATTTCAATCATGGATTACAAAAAAAAAAACAAACATTTCGATCATGGATTACAAAAAAAAAACAAACATTTCGATCATGTATTACAAAACATTCGATCATGGATTACAAAAAATTCTATCATGGGTTACAAAAAAAAAAAAATAAATAAAAAATTCGATCATGGATTACAAGAAAAAAAAACAAACATTTCGATCATGGATTACAAAAAATTCGATCATGGATTACAAAAAATTCTATCATGGGTTACAAAAAAACAAAAAATTCGATCATGGATTACAAAAAAACAAAAACAATTCGATCTTGGATTACAAAAAAATCTATCATGGATTACAAAAAAAAAAAAAAAAAAAAAAAAAAAAAAAAAAAAAAAAACCGTACGGGACTCGCCGATTCACTGTTCGGACTCGCCTATTCCGTACAGTGAATCGCGCGAGTCACTGTACAGAATCGTCCGGTTCTCTCTAGAACCGAACGATTTCCGATTCTTTAGTCGATACGATCCACTTTTTACGATTTTCGAGTCGAACCGGGCGAGTCCGGTTCGACTGAGCGTTTTTTAAAACACTGGGATGCACACTTAGATTAAAGCGCGTTTTTTAAAACACTGGGATGCACACTTAGATTAAAGCTTCCATGAAGGATAATTCCCACATGCATGCAAACTGATTATAATATTTTTACGGCTATTCAAAGCATATTACCATTTCTTGGAGCTTGTGGCTTTGAGTCACAAAATTTTCTTATGCGTCCGGACTTCGAGTCCCTAGGATGCCATGCTGACTTCGGCTCGCTTGGGCGTCATACCCTTTTTGTCCCCTCTACAAGACATCCCGACTTCGAATCGCTTGGGCACATCCCTTTTTTGTCCTCTACAAGAAATTTGTTCGAGTCCCTTGGGCGCCATCCCGACTTCGAGTCGCTTAGGCGTCATCCCTTTTTTGTCCTCTACAAGAAATTCGCCATCCTTTTTTTGTCCTCTACAAGAAACAAAATAAAGTAGAAAAAAATAAAAACATAAAATGTTTTTTTTAAAAAAAAATCTCCTTTTTTATCATCTACAAGAAACAAAATAAAGTAAAGGAAAAAATAAAAAATAAAAGGTTTTTCAAACATAAAAAAATGTATAAAAGGAAGAAAATAAAGTAAAAGGAAAAAATAAAAAATAAAAGATCTTTTTAAAAAAATATCATAAAATATTTTTTTATTTTCTTGTCAAAAAAATAAAATGCAATATAACAAGAATTAAAAGGTAATATAACAAGTATTTTTTATCAAAAAATAAAATAAAAAGTATACAAAAATAAAAAGTACCTTAGTAGCATCATTTTCTTATTTTTGTTGTCAAAAGAAAATGAAAGGTAATACAACCAGCAAAAAAATGTAGCACAACATATTCTTATTTTTTTAGATTTGTTATTATTTGTATAATAAAATAATTATAAAATATAAACCAACAATTTCAATTTCAGTAAATAATATTATAGTTAATTAGGTTGTAATAATTTGGGGTTTTTTTAGCGGATTAGAGTTTTCCGTCAATTCGAGATTTTAATGGCTATTTTTTTATCGATTTAATTCACTATTTATTATAATACACATACGAGTATATACTTTATCCATAATAACTCTATGATTTTTCTTTTCTATAATATAAATTTAATGGTTAACATAAGTTCATATAGGGAAATAACATCTCAATATTCGTAAATTGATGAAAAAAATGAAAGTTAATAATGCGATACTCCCATTTGTTACTGGATTCCCAAAAAACAACATTTCTAATGAAATTTTATACTTTTTTTGGATTTTTTTTAAAGCTTAATCTAACCGATTCGCGATCCGGATCGTCAGTTCACTGGTCCAGATGGGTTTTGAAGTGCCCGATCCGTGATACCGATCCGTTTTTTAAACCACTGGTTGGTAGTAAGGGAACCTACTGGTTCTTACATGTTCTTGATATTTAGAGGGAACTGGACTAGTTCCCTAGAAAACTGATTAAGACCAAGTCATTCCAATCCCAATAAGTATTTTTTAAGTAAGAAGGCATTTAAATAAGGTATGATATACAATGAGACTCTTTATCTATTGTACAAGGAGGTCACAATTGCTTCTAACCATCTAATGTGAAATTTGATAGCTGCGATATATCACAAAGCTTAAAAAATTTCATTTAAACTTTGATCTTGGTTAATGGAATCAATACAACTACCCAATTTTAAATGTTGTGGTTAATATTAATTGATACCACCTTGTACAAAAAAATTAAGTAGTCTCAATATACACTTTTCCTTTAAATAAAGCTCTCTCCCTTCCCCCTAAAAATCACATCATTTTTTACACACGTCAAGTTTTAAAAAATGCTCAATCCAACCCACAAATCAGTGGTGTTGTTCTGCTTCCCTAATTATAGGACTCGTGGCGGTTCTGCTAGAAACCTGCCGGTTATCTCACGTGTGAGAAATCCAAATTTTGAATATTTTATAATGGTGATGTGGCATCACTTTATTAGACCCATCCATCGGAATGTATAAAATCTTCAATTCCTTCCCAATTCAACGGGATTGTAAACTCAAGAGACCTATCTCTTCTCTCTCTCTCTAAAACTTATACGGTCTCTATCTTCTCTCTCTATCCCTTAACAGCAAGTAGGGGCACTTGTGTCATTTAGCTTGAGCCAATTAAACAACATTACTCAAAGGAAAAATTTATATATGGGATCAATCTTGAAGTATAGAAATAATGCATATCTCAAAAACCTACAATAAAAAGTTATTCCGATGCTAGATAACCCTCTAAGAAATCATCTTTGATCTCAAGATATAGAGTATAAATAAGAAAGATCGTTAGAATCATGAAATATGGGCAATGGGCAATTGGAGTACTTCTTGAACAAAAGCTTTGGGGACGTATCAAATGTTAAATCTGTTGCTTTCACCACAATTTAAGCATTCCAGTGGTTTTTTTTATCGAAGAAAAGGAAAGAATGCAACTGTCCTGTATTTTTAACAAAATAGATATATAGGGAAAAAGTTTATATAAGTACGAGGCTCTAAACAATCAAAAGAGCTCAGCTCAAAAATTTCATTAAAAGAGGATGTTTTGATGCCTAAATATCTGCAAGCATCTTGTAATGCATTTTTGGTCTTTCAATTTTCAAGATTTTCAACTTTTTTAAGTTTTTATAGATCTACTCGATCTACCCTATTTATGAAGCTTTAAATTTTATAATTAGAGATAAAAATATATTTTGAGACTGTCGTAAAGATTTCCAATATTGAAACCATATTTCTTGACACCATTTGAAGGTGCGTTTTATTTTGATTGTTTAGAGCCTCAGCTATATACAAACCGC
Source organism: Amborella trichopoda (assembly GCF_054954075.1). Lineage (NCBI taxonomy): Eukaryota > Viridiplantae > Streptophyta > Magnoliopsida > Amborellales > Amborellaceae > Amborella > Amborella trichopoda. The sequence continues at coordinate 30,850,273 of NC_142343.1, forward strand.
ACCCAATCATGAATGAGAAAAAAAAAGAAATCTTAAAAAATGAAAGAGACCCAAAAAAGACATTATTCGGTTTTTATGAGTCCCCAACTCAAACTACTTTCATGTGGGCTCTCATAAAGACCCATTATTTGTATCGATCTTAGATCCAAAGTTGTAGTAAACTATGATGATTATGAATATAAAAAAATAAAAATATAATATAATATAATTTTAAGAAATTTTTATTAGAATATTTTCCTGTCCGCTGGATATGAATCTTTAGTTGTGGATGTTCATCTTAAAGATGTATGTTTGTCATTGTGCAGGCTAATGAGTCCGCTTATTCACATAACACTTTTTCGTGTTTGGCAAGTTAATAGGTGAAGGGAAGTTAACGGGCATTTTCTTTCTCTAACAATGCACCGCATCTCTCTCTCTCTCTCTCATTTGAAATCCTCTAACGGCGCCAAATCCCATAATCTGCAGCTATATCTATCGATCTCTCTCTCTAAAACCATGCCAATTCTATTCTCTTCCTCATCTTTGTCTCTCTAGCTTCCTCTCTCTCTATCTGTACCTTTCTTTTCTCTGAATAAATCTAGGAAAATCTCTTGCAACATGGGCATTCTAATCAGTACAGAAGACATGTACAATCTCATGCTCCTCACTCAATGTGCCTATGATGCTTCATTACCTGGAGGATGGCTCAACACCCTCCTTCCATTGGGTGCTACACGCTTCTCTAAAGTCTGTATAAAAACCCTAACCCTAAGTGACACAGACCAATGTCTAAAGATGCTCGCTCTCCCCAAAGACAATGTCGAAACCCTAATTTTTCCAATCCTTAATGTTGAGGAGAGAAAAAGAGTGGGAGAGAAGGGGAGAAATGGGGGGTTGCAGCTGTCTGCTTACGATGAAGGAGGAAGGATTTGGAATCTGATTTTCAAGTATTGGGACACTTCGAAGACATATGTACTGATCGAGGATTGGAAGACGATGGTGGATACGAATGGGTGGGAAGTAGAGGTTGACACTCTCTCTTTGTGGAGCTTCAGATTTGGCTGCAACGACAAACTCTGCTTCGCTTTCTGCTGCGATGGTAAACGCAAATGCTTGTGAATGCTTTGGCAACGGATTCTGAATACTGAGTCACTCTCTCACACCCTTTTTTCTAGCTTTGTTTTTCTCATTTTTTTTCATTATGGGTGGGTTCTGCTACTAATTGGGTTTTCTCTCTCTTTCTCACAAAGGGAGAGCTATGAAGATTAATTGACTCTCTCTTTTTTTTTTTTTCTGAACATGTAATTGGTTCTCTTCCTCTCTCATACATATACAGGATCAGGAGTAACCAATTTTTATAGTTTATTTTGTTGAGTTTCTCTATGAAGAGTGAGTAACCAATTTTTGTTTTTTTTGGTTGAATTTCTATATGAAGAGTAGGAGTACCCAATTTTTCCCAAGACCATTGTTAAGGGAGTCTTGTGGGCGAAATCTGCCGTGAGTTAAACATATATAATTCTGTTTTGGGGGGTTTTGTATTTGACCCTGAATGAGAATAACAAAGCATGTATAAATCATTTGCTCATTTCTGAATAATATTTATCAATCATTAATGAATGCGTTGATTCAATTGTTTTCATTTTTATGTTTTTGATAATTGGTGTTTATTTTGCCAGTCTCTCTCTAACCTGCAAGGGTTTCCTTTCTTCTCGTTATAAACTCTCGTGCTTCACACTCTTTTATTAAGTTATTTAATAGCCAATAGTTTCTCCCAATGGTTTAAAAACCGGATCGGTGACCCGGATCGGGCTTTTCAAAAACCGATCCGGATCGGCGAATCGGCGATCCGGATCAAAATCGGGTGAATCGGTCAGAATAAAGCTTCAAAAAAATCCGAAAAAATTATTAAAATTCATTATAAATATTGGTTTTTAGGAATTCAATAAAAAATGAGGGTACTCCATTAAGAATTTTCATGTTTTTGAATGAATATGCGAATATTGATATGTTCTTTCCCTGCATGAACCGCCATTCAGCATTTAATTTACAGTATTTCGTGCTCATCCCTACACTGTTGCTGTTGGGACTCGATATGTGAATAATATGGCTGGGATAGGGTGGCCTCAGAATCATCATCTCTTTCGTTTTCTCTTTGAATAATATGGATTAAAAAAAAAAAAAAACAAATTTTCAAAAAAATCTATCATGGATTAAAAAAAAAATCACAAATTTTCAAAAAATTCTATCATGGATTACAAAAAAAAATTCGATCATGGATTAAACAAAAAAAATCACAAATTTTCAAAAAATTCAATCATGGATTACATAAAATTCGATCATGGATTACATAAAATTCGATCATGGATTACAAACAAAAAAAACAAAAAATTCAATCGTGGATTACAAAAAAAGAAAAAAATAGTTCGATCATGGATTACAAAAAATTCAATCATGGATTACAAAAAACTCTATCATGGGTTACAAAAAAAGCAAAAAACAAAAAATTCAATCATGGATTAAAAAAAAACAAACAAACATTTCAATCATGGATTACAAAAAAAAAACAAACATTTCGATCATATATTACAAAGCATTCGATCATGGATTACAAAAAATTCTATCATGGGTTACAAAAAAAAAAAAAAAAACAAAAAAATCGATCATGGATTACAAGAAAAGAAAACAAGCATGTCGATCATGGATTACAAAAAATTCTATTATGGGTTACAAAAAACCAAAAAATTCGATCATGGATTACAAAAAAAATCTATCATGGATTACCAAAAAAAAAAAAAAAAAAAAAAAAAAAAAAAAAAAAAAAAAAAAAAAAAATTCCGTACGGAATCGCCGATTCACTGTTCGGACTCGCCGATTTCGTACAGTGAATCGGCAATTCACTGTACAGAATCGTCCGGTTCTCTCTAGAACCGGACGATTTCCGATTTTTGGGCGATCCGGTTCCTTTTTCACTATTTCCGAGTCGAACCGGGCGAGTCCGGTTCGACTCGGCGTTTTTTAAAACGCTGGTTTCTCCTTTTCTCTGCACTTGCTCACGATTGTCTTGCCGATTACTCTCTCTCTCATTTTAAAATTGGTCCTCAATTCCTTTTTTTTTTTGAAATTTCAGTATTTTTTTCCGTACTTTTTCTCTCTCCCTTTCATTTGTCTAATTTGGTTTACAAAACGGACGGTATCTCAGATCGGGTACCTCAAACACCTATATGGATTGATGAATTGGCGATCTGGATCGAGAATCGGCCGAATCGATCGAATTAAGCCTTAAAAAAAATATTAAAATTCATTCTAAAATGTTGTTTTTTTAAGAATACAGTAAGAAATAGGGATACTACATTATTAACTTTCATTTTTTTTCCATCAATTTACGAATATTGAGATGTTCTTTTCCTGTATAAACTTATTTAAACCATTAAATTTATATCACAAAAAAAAAAAAATTATAGAATTATCATGGATGAAGTATACATCATACATGGACAAAAAAAATATGATACTTGTTGTATTACCTTTTATTTTATTTTTTTGAGAAGAAATATTTGTATTACTTTTTATTTTTTTGACGAGAAAAATAAGAAATAACAAGAAATATTTGTTGTATTAAGAAATACCTTTTATTTTTTTTTGACAAGAAATACTTGTTGTAATACTTTTTATTTTTCTTTAACGAGAAAAATAAAAAAATAACAAAAAATACTTGTTGTATTAAGAAATACTTTTTATTTTTATTTTTGACTAAAAATACTTGTTGTATTATATTTTATTTATTTTTTGACAAGAAAAATAAGAAGATATTGTATTACCTTTTTTTTTTTTTTACCAAGAAAAATAAAAAAATGATGGGTTTTTGGGGTGCCCGATCTGGGGCACCGATCCATTTTTTAATTATAATATAACATTATAATATAGTATTATAACTATTAATTACAATATAATATTATAATATTACATCAAAATAATTTAAAAATATTAGAAAAAACTTCCATATAATTTAAAAATAATTTTAATGTTTATAAAAATAATTAGATTGACATAAACTTAACATAATTATATTTAAGTTACTAATATAAACAAACAACAATTTCATATAATTATGTTAATTTTTACAAATTATTATTCTTGTGGACATCAACTACGCGTAAAAGTAAAAAGAATTGACGAAGGATCACTTTAGTTGACTAAAGATCACCCTTATAATGTAGAACTATGGATGCCCCACAAAAATCCATTAGAAAAGGTAGTTTTAATGTTGAAAAACTGATTGATCATCTCGACATCGAGATGTATGACTATGAAAAATAAAAAGATTTTGTCTAAAAAATAATGCATTTTACAACATATTATCTACACCGTCTATTTTCAAGATTTTTATATGTTTATAGATCTACTTGATTTTAACTATTTTTAAAATTTAAATTTTTATAGTTAGATATAAAAATAGATTTTGAGATAATCCTAAGAACATTTTACATCAAAATTATATACATGATAAAATCTGAAAGTGCACTTTACCTATACAGCGAAATTTATATACATGATAAAATCTGAAGGTGCACCTTACCTCTACAGCGAAAATTATATACATGATAAAATCTGAAGGTGCACCTTACCTCTACAGCGAAGGATGCATCCGTATGCCAACTGCACCCTTTAGAAAGATATGTTTTTTATTCTAAAAAAAGAGATTATATTAGAAAGATGAAAGTTTCGTTGAAGCACTTGGTAAGGAATTTTATGTAGGCCACATTTCATATATACATAAACGGGGAAGTTTCAATTGTTGAGAGAGACAGAGGGAGGGAGGAGGGAGGGAGGGAAGACAGGGAATTACATGCCATCAAGAAAGAGGAGAAAGAAGAGGTTTGGTAGCTAATCCTAAAAAAATTTCTTTTAGGGCGTGCTTGCTTTTCTGATTTTTTAAGATTTTGTAAAAATTTTGCATTTGTTTCACACGTTTCATGTTTAGAACCAGATCTTTCAGCAAAAGTTCCCCATTTTTTATTAAAAAGTGAAAGATTAAGTTCTTAAGAGCATAAATTTAATCTTTTATAATTTTTTTGTTGATCACTATTCATTATGCATAATATAAATACATAATATTAATATTATTAATATGATATAATATAATATAATATTATTATAACATAATATTATAAAATATAATATTATAATTTATAATATTATATTATATTATACTATATATTTATATTTATTTTAAGAAAAGGTTTTTGTGAGCCAATGGGCTCACAAAAAAAAATAAACCCAATGGTCCAGATTGAATCTGGGCCGATCTAATGATCACGGATGCCCGATAGTGTTTGAATTTTAATTTTTTTTCTACAAATCCAAATCACTTGAAATTTTAGACGCGTGTTAATAAAAAAAAAAGTGAATATTCAAAAAATATTAAACAAAAATATTTTACATGAAATAAAATGACCAAAATACCCCAAAAAATTTTCAAAGGTATTTTGGTCATTTTTAATTTTACGGATTATTTTTTTTATATTTTTATTAAGTGCGGCTTGATGAGAAGAACATTCATCTAAAATTTCAAGTGATTAGAATTTTTAAAAAAAAACTAAAATTCAAATACTTTCGGCCGTCAAATCGGCCCAGATTCAATCTAAACCATTGAGTTTATACTATTATGTGAGCTAGTGGGCTCACCCTAAAATCTTCCTTTATTTTATTAATGCAATTTATATTATATAGTATATATGGAAGATGCATAAATAGTGAGATGAGAACTTCCAAAATAATCTTCACCCCTAAAATCATCAATAAAAAGATCGACCTACAAAGAGAAGGCATATGAAAACGCATTCACTCCTAAAAAGTATTTGGATAGATTTGAGACTTAAATGGGCCATTTGGTCACTGGAAGCTGGAAATCCATAGAACCTGGAAGTTATGGAATTCAGAACCACGAACTTTGGGCACCTCATAATGAAAGCAGTATTTTTGACCTAAACGGTTAATTGAAGTTATCATTGATAAGATGGTGATACTTGTTCAATAAACAATATCTTAAACGACACTTGTTAGGAGGTACAAGTTGGTTCAAGTGGAAGGTTCAAAGGGCAAGGGGTAGGCCCAAAAGCACATGGGTAGAAGTAGTGAGAAAAGATATAAACACTTATAGCCTCACTGAAGCTATAGCCTTTGATAGAGCAGAATGACGGACCACGATTCGTAGAACTAACCCCAAATAATTGAAAAAAAACTCTAATAATGATGACGAAACAACATCTTAAAATCGTAGTTCATTCACGATAGGTCTCACAAAATGGATAGTTCAGATTACAAAAAGTAAAAAGTCAAATAGTTGTAGTTTCGCACTAGATTGCATTTGAATTATTCATTTTCATGAATTAATTACAATTACCTAACTTACACGTTACACATAATAACTAATGATGCCCATCAAGAAAAACAACAAACTGTCCATTTTTTAACATCAATATAAAACCATTAAAAGTTCAAATAAAGAGTACAAGCTATCAAATACATAAATGTCCTTTTTTGCATTGGTATAGATAGCTAATGTCATGAGATTCAAGGCTGCGTCGACTTAATTGGAAACAAAAAGATCTGTTAAACAAAGAAGGCGAAATGAGTCGTAGTTTTAAAAATACACTGCTGCAATGCAAAAGATGCATTATTCAGAAAAAATGCTGATAAGCCTAACACTGCCCAGAAACCCAACAAAGCAACCAGAGGAGCAATAACTACAAAACAATCCAATTATAAGACAAATGACAACCATTTTCAATTCCAATGCGGCTACAATCCATGGAATCAAATTTCAGAGGTATCAAAGCCAAAAGGTATACCCAAGTTTTTATTCAGCGAAAAGTGGCCTCCTCTTCCTCTAAGCCAAAAATAGAAACAAAGAAAATCGAGTCTCAGCCAAACTAGGCCTTTATATTTGGACCTCTAATGAAATTTCTACTGAAGTTCTATTGGAATTCAGATAATTCAAGCTTTGAATTTAGTGTATGGAAAATCTTCTCTCTTTGAACCAATTACAAAATCCAGACCAAGGTCTAATAAAACCAAGAAATCCACAAGAAGATTTACAGCTAATGATATCATTCCTTTTCCAAAACTTAAAACAATCAGTTTACTGATAAACTGTAACTTGAATGTAAGCATCCATAGTAATTTCATCTCATTCCATTGGATCCTCTTCATAAGGGCATCATTAGCATTTCAATTAATTGCGAACACTGATTCACAAAACCATCTAATGAAAACCAGGGGAATAGCCAACAACCTTCCCCAAATTTTCCTAACATACACTATAACTAAATTATGATAAATTTATGCAAACAAAATTATGATAAACCATCTAATCCAAACACCTTTCTTTTGATATTTATGCAAACAGAATTATGATAAATTCAGGTTCTCTCCATACAAATTGCATTTACCCATAAAATATTAATTAACTCGCTTCAACGAGCACCAGTCATTATAATTTTCCTAACATACACTAAAACTAAAAACATAAAATTTATAGTTCATAGCCTTTTTTCCAATTAATTGGAGTTGGCAACATGAATCCTGGTCCACCAATCTGCTCTATTAAGGGCCATACCCTCAGTGCGGCCATAAGTCCCCATATCTTTTCGGACTACTTCAGACCACGCCCTTTTGGGCCTACCCCTTACCCTTTTCAGTCATTCCATTTGAACTAACTCGTACCTCCTAACAGGTGTTGTACTTGGTCGTTGCCACACATGGCCAGCCCACCGAAGTCTACTATCTCTTATCTTATTGTCTGTTGGTGCCACACTTAAATTTTCCCAAATGGATTCATTTCGAATTCTATCTCTTCTTGTCTTATCACTCATCTATCTCAACATCCTCATCTCCACTATACTCATTCTATAGATATATTGTTTTTGTCCGCCCAACATTCTGCCCCATAGAACAAAGCTAGTCTCACAGTTGTGTTATAGAACTTGCCCTTCAGTTTCATTGGTATGCAGCGATCACATAAAATTCCAGTTGCACATCTCCACTTTGTCCACCCAGCTCTTATTCTGTGTGCGACATCTTCCTCAATCTCTCCATTTTCTTTGAGAGATTGAAAATTTATAATTATATATGTTTCTTAAAACCCAACCAAACCAAATGTACATTAAAATTCAAAACAAGAGAATTGCATTTGATAAATAAAGAACCAACTAAAATCAAAATATTAATCAAAAGGAAAGGTAAGAAACAAAACGAGCCATGGATTAGTTGAAGAATCGAATAGCCATATTTAAGTTGCAGACTTTTAAATGCAACACGTCCCCATAGGTCATATCCAATAAATAGAGCAACAGTCCAATGCTTCCCAAGTCCAAGAAACTGAACTTCAAAGGCTCATGAGGCTCTTTGATCTGATCTGAATGCCATTCAAAGGCATCTCCAAAGGTGGAAAAACCATCTCCCATTCTTCTACCTAAAATTCCGGTAACCTTCATGATCCCACTCTCAGACTTCATTCCAAGCTATTCTTTGCTCTATTAATTCCCCTACACCATTATGCTTTCTTCTTTCTGAAGAATTTATTGGATTTTAAGGCAGAAGGATTTCTTGGATTTTAAGGCAGAAGGATTTCTTGGATTTTAAGGCAATCAGATATTGTATTAGGGTTTAATGAAGCCAAGATATACAACGGCTGATCAATGACCTCCAAATGAAAACTAGGGCAAGTAACAGAGCCTCGTAATCGGGGTACTGCAAAAAACTTGGCAGTTGTAATCTTTTGAGGTTCAAGAGGAGAGGGGGGGGGGGGAGGCTTTTGTTTTTTTTGGGTGGGGGCAAACGGGGTTTGAATCCCCAGCTCATGTTCCCACTCCCTCCATGCAAGGGAGTGAGGGTGTCACCATCCAACAAAACACCCCCGCCCCCGCCCCACCCCCCTCCGTGCGTCACTTGAAGTCTTGGTACCTTATTTTTTGAGGTACCGAAACTTCAATTTCTAGGGGTTATTGTAGCAATCCCTGTCATGAAACAAGGGCAGTAACAGGGAGTTTGGTCACCAACTTTAGACTTCAGGTTACCAAATGGTCCCAAAAGGGATCTTTCCAGCATATATCCAAAGATGTTAGCATGACCATTTTGGGTGAAACCACTTGGTCCCAGGCACTCTGCATTGGAGGTATCGCTTACCAATTTTCTAAGTTCTTTTAATCACTTTTACAGTGAAAAGAATTGGAGAACAAGTCAAATCAAATTAGATGAGTCCTAGGTTGACTTGGTTTTAGCAGAGGAGTAGGAGAACACATTCATCCTTCTAAAACTGCTCAAGCAGTTGATACCAAATATTATTGTAAGAGCAGAAAAACCATCAAGGGATAATTTCCATTTGGAATGGCATAGAACTGCCAAATAAGAGCCATGGCAGTTTCTCGTTGATTGTAGAGAACCTCAATTCCATTTTCAAACCCAAATAACAGCTCAAGTAGTTCCATGTCTCGGGCAGTAACACTTTGACATATCGTTCTTACAATGAAGGTGGACGAGTTCTTATGTCTGTTGTACTAGGAAGCTTGCCAAGAGCACATTCAATAACTGTATGCACATTGCATGTATTCACACTCAGCAATGGGCCTTTCTTATAAAATAATAGAATAACTTGGTGTACAGAGACAATTGCTTCACAACAGCTTTCATAAGCAGTCTTCAAAAACTCAGCGAGTACGACTATGAACCACCTGGGTCACTCGGAACCAGCACCCTCCCAGTCCCAGATGATCTTAATTCAGGTCTCTCGCATCTAGCCGAATCTAAGGCTTGACCCAATCCATCTTGGTCTTTCAAAAACCAGTGATTCTGGTCCAAGTATTGACGAGTCATACTCGGGGACTCAGCAAGCCAACTGAGAGCTGCTCGCTGCCTGATTCTATGCCAGTTCTGTGCTTTTAAACAATGCCTGTAAGCATGACTTTGGATATGTATTAATGTTTACAATTTATGGCATCACCTTCAAGCTTCAATCCTATAGGAGGAACAGCCGCGACATAGGATTCACCTTTAGAGCATATATGATAACAGGTAGTGTCTTCCTAGAAGTTGAGAACTTCTTAATACTGTTCAAGTTTCGTTTTTGATAAAAAAATAAACTTCAAACAAAACTTCAAGGAACTGTTCATGTTCCAATCTTGCGTTAAAAAAAAAGTTTCAACCCAAGGGTCGGAACTAAACTTGGAACTTTTTTTATGACCCCCCCCCTCCCCGGATAACCCTAGTTCCTCAGCATTTCGCAAGAGCAATTCACAGAGAAGCAGAGTCCTCCGCCATCTCTCACACAGAAAAGAGCTTGCAGTTCACAGAGAGCCCTCCTTCCACCATCTCTCACATAGAGAAAAAGAGTTCACAATTCGCAGAGAGCCCTCTCTCCGCCATCTCTCACACAAGAGAAAGAGCTTGAAAAATCTATTGTTGGGGAATCATCAGTAGGTCGAGCTCCATTGTTCCTTGGCTTGAGTCACCAACCTCCCACCTTCCATTACCAGGTATGGTCTTTTTTTTCTATATACCTATTTCTCTTGCTCGAAAAATTAGGGTTTCTCTGTGCGAAGATCTTCTAAGATCCTGTGATATTGGTTGTTATGGCTTTTTTTCGTGCTAAAAATGCTTGATTTGGTTTATCATATGTGGGAGAAATTCTAGGTTGCCCATATTATGGAATCAGAGGGTTTCCTTATTTTTTTGTATTATTCCATTTTTCTGTGTTTATTTGTTATTGATTTGATTTTGTGGGTTCCTACTCCATGGTCCTCCGTTTTGTAGAAGTCCCAATTGTAAATTGTGAATTTTGGCAAAAGCCCTAAATTTCATTGGACTGGTGTTTGTTTGCATATACGGTTTCACTTCTGGTGTTGATCTCTATATGATTTCCATGCGGTGCTTTTTATTGACAATTTCTAGAAATTGTTTATAGAATTTTGTGCTTTTTCTTTCTTTTTGGCAAGACTTGGCAAGACTTTGAGCTCTGATCTCTGTTTACAATAATTTTTAGATGGACCATACATTTTTTATTGAGCTCTGTTTAAATCTATTGATCTCCGTATTTGTTCTTGCTTTTTTTACTCTGAGCTCTGATCTCTGTTTACAGTTATTTTTTGATGGATCATATATTTTTTATTGAGCTCTGTTTAAATCTATTGATCTTTGTGTTTGTTCTTGCTTTTTTTACTCTGAGCTCTGATCTCTATTTATAGTTATTTTTAGATGGACCATATATTTTTTATTGAGCTCTGTTTAAATCTATTGATCTCTGTGTTTGTTCTTGCTTTTTTTACTCTAAGCTATGATCTCTGTTTACAGTTATTTTTAGATGGAACATACATTTTTTATTGAGCTCTGTTTAAATCTATTGACATATGTGTTGTTCTTGCTTTTTTTACTCTGAGCTTTGATCTATATTTACAATTATTTTTAGATGGAACATACATTTTTTATTGAGCTCTGTTTAAATCTATTGATCTATGTGTTTGTTCTTGCTTTTTTACTCTGAGCTCTGATCTCTGTTTACAGTTACTTTTAGATAGAACATATATTTTTTATTGAGCTCTGTTTAAATCTATTGATCTCTGTATTTAAATATATTTGTTCTTGAGCTCTTGAAGCAAAGAGCTCTTATTCTCTGTGTTATTGATCTCTGTGTTTGTTCTTGAGCTCTAGAAACAAAGATGTCTTATTCTATCTGTGTTATTTATCTTAAGGTATCTATAGACTGCTTTAATTTTGAGGTCCAATGAAGTTTATCATGGAACATTTGTGTCAATTTGTGTACAAATGTATCTCTCTAGGACGCTTCTCTCACTCATCAATTTAAAACTCTCTCTCTCTCTCTCTCTCAATCCAACATACTTTACTTTCAATTGATATTGTATTCATCTTGCCTATTATTTAAAGCTAATCCAATACAGATACCCAGTTCTTCTTTAACTTCCCAAGAGGTTATCAAACAAGAAACTAGGAACTTCTTAACTTCCCATGAGGTTATCAAACACAGAAGCCAGCAACTTCTTAACTTCGCAGGGAGTTCATCAAACACAGAAGCTAGGAACTTCTTTAGTAACTTCCAATTTACAGTTCATGAACTTGCTTCCAGTTATCCATGAACTTGCTTCCACCCTTGTCAATACTGCACCAAGCACTAGTCCAAGAGATCTCTTATCAACTGACACCAAGCACCAGTCCAAGAGTCCAAGAAGGAATCTCGATCCCCACTTCTTACAGGTTGCTCTTAGACACCCAAAGGGAAACTAGTGGCTAAGAAAATGATTGATTTGGATCTTAGTTGTCATCATGTAAATTCCAAATAAAGCAGCTTCTTATGTTTTTGGATGTTGTAAAGTGTGAAATTGTAAATAAAGCATATATTTATCAATGAAAAATCAGCTCCATGTTATTGCTAATAGAATTTTTGTTTTATTAAATTTTAATAAAATTTCTGTTTTTTATTAATTACAAAATTGTACAGAATGTGCTCCCAACCTTGAAAGCTTTTTACATGCATCAATCTATCAATCCCACTCCTGCTCCACGCGACTATGATTTGAGTTGCAGGCAAAATTGTTGACCACTAAAAAGTGCTAGTTCTGAGTGCATTATCAAATCACTAAATGATAAAATTGGTAGAAATATTGAAGGTTCTAATCCACAGCCTGCGAATGCACATGCATGAACAATCAATTGTAAATATTCAGAAATCTCATATTCTACATGAAAAACAATTATTAAGCAACAAAAATTCATAAATAAAATAATAAAACTAAAAGTGTCATATTCCTTAATTGTAATAGAAATAGAAATTAAAGGTGTCCTTATAATTTGAGAATTTATATTCATTTTCTAAGCAAAATAAACTTTCTTTAGAAATCTATTATCCATAGATATCTTAATTTATTCCATTTATTTAAATGGAAAAAAAATGAGCACCAAAATTCTTAATTTAAAAGTAAAAATTTTGTGAAATTATATTTCTTAGTTAACAAGAAATAAAATCTTATGGAAATCCAAAAGATTAAAAATTCATCTAAACCCCATACATGCTACCTTAAGGAAAGAGAAAATATGCAATGGAACCTTTTGCATAAGAACTCTAGTCTTCAAGGAGAGTTTTGTATGCTACAAGGAGAGGGGAAAGATCTAAAGGCTCCAACTGACAGCTTTAATCACATGATGATGATTCAAACACATTCATCATAAGCAATTTTGTACACGTAGTATAGATTAAAGCCTGCCTATAAGCCCATGCTCACAATGTGAATAGCCCTGTGGGAATTCCCTTGGCAACAGATATTTTGAAATATTTCTTCCCATGAGTTCATGACTTTAGGGAGTTTGCATCCACCCAGGGTAGAAGCTTTCTTGTGGCTTTCAACACCAGGCAAGACGTTGTGAAGCAATCATCCCAAGCAACGGAGGCTGGCAGTTCCACGACTAAAACAACTTTTGTCCCCTAGGCTAAACTAAAGAGGCGCTTACACCATGCTCCTTCATAATGACGACTGCATTCAGCTTGGAATACCTAAGTAGAAATCATGTGTTTACATGTGACATGGTGTCATTATAGCTTGCTTTTCTTGTTGATCCAAATGAAATTTCCTTTAGTCTCAGTACCTCGATATCATATTTTTGCAAATGTGGAAAAGCATATAAGTTAAAAACTTCATTATAAATATCCATTTCATATGAAACGAATAGATAAGGATGTTAAGGTTACATTTGTTTCTTTTCTTTTTTTGATATTGGGAAGAGGCTTGATGGTTCCCTTTTTCAGAAATTGAGGTTAAGATTTCAATTGAATGAATCCGTTGCAGGCATAAAAGGATGACAGATCAAGGTGGATCCCCTAAAGACAAGATTTCCTCCAAGTTCAAGGAAAAAATGGAAGCAATCCTCAGTGATGAAACCTGAAGAATAGAATCCTACACACCCTTACACAGATAATAGAGCAATCATTAGGTCAAAGATGATTTTATTGTTTGTTTGTTTTTATGATTAATTATCCTCAGTATGACAATCTATGGAACTAGTTACATCAGTGTCTACTTTATTATTTCAAATAATAATCAGATTACTTCCAAAATACAAATAAACAATACAAACTCACTAACAAATTCATTTTTTTCATGATAAGTCTATTTCAAATAGTATCCGGAACACTAAGACTAAAATAGACTTGGTGATGCCCCAAGACATTTCTTAATGAACGAAACAACAGAACAAGGAAGTCAAAAGTCATATTAACCCATGCAAAGTTGGATGACCTAAGTAAGTACTGCATAGGGGCTCCAATAATAGCACAATCATATGCTACTCACGTTGATTTCAGTGGCTACTCTACTGATCAGCTAGAGACTAGCTCATGGTCACTGTAAGGTCCAGAAGCGAGTTTAATCACGAATTGTGAATGAGGCAAAAGAGCACAAATAAGGCGCAAATCAGATGAAGTAAAGACCTTTAGGATGGAATGAAAGCATGTCCAAGCTGCTTCAATGAGAAAAATCAGTTCAAGAGTCCAAGATAATTTGGTCCAGATATCCAACTCAGATTCATAGGATCAGATTAAAACAATGTTCAAAAACAAGGCTCAGACTCAGGACTCAGCAGGGTCCAGTGTCCAAGTTGATTATACAGACTTGGAGGGGTCTGTCAAAGACTCAGCCGGGTATGTCAAAGACTCAGCCGGGTATGTCAGAGACTCGGACAGTCTGTACAAGTTATAATATCAAAATGTAGGAACCAGTCGAGTTTTGGCTGGTTCGGGCAAGCCCGAGTGGACTCACCTGATTTTTAGAACACAAACAAAAACAGCGGCACATACTTTGAATTGGGAAAAATGTATTTGTACTTTATCTTTTGACAGATCGTATGTATCAGCAATGACCAGTTACAGTGTTCGGTACCAGTTTCTCAAACTAATCCACTACACAATTGTGAAAACATAACCTGTAAAACAAACATAAGTTTACCATATGCAATCCCATTCTTTTAGGAACAAAAATGAGTGCATTGTTCGCTTTGGAAGCAATCAAAGAAAGAACAAACATCCAGATAATAGATGCTAACGTGGCTATAATAACATGGAGCAGAGGCCAACAACATCGATAACAATGATGATGGTAAGGCAGTTGATGCCTGTCTTGATATCATAAAATCAAAAAATGAAGCTCAAAGAATATTGAAAAATAAGCTAAAAAGCGATTCAAATTATGACGTGATGATCATGCAGTATGACATCAAAACAAAACTCAAGCAGGAGTGTAGTGACCCACATATTAATCAATCCTAGCACATGCTTAATGGTTTCATGACTCAGTGAAACTGACTGCTTTTGCAAGCCAAAGTCAATGTTGACTAGGGAAAAAAACAAACATTACGTGTCCAAAATAAGAAATAGAAAACGAGAGAGAGAGAGAGAGAGAGAGAGAGAGAGAGAGAGATCACTATATCAGATTCATCTTAAGATGCCTCCACATCACCTGAGTCGATTTACAACCAGTCCTTCTGTTGGATCTTCAAAGGTAAATAAACCTCCGACAAATACTGAAACCCAAATGAGCTCAATGCCTGAATCTCAGCCTTCTGCCTACTTTTTACCATGATCCCTAATTCCTCAACCCATCCAGGATTCTTCTTCACGAACTCTTCCTCCAACAAGTCCTTACCAGTCTTCACATCCTGCTCGGTCATAGGCAGTCTACACTGCTCTGGTATCTTGTACTTGTCCAGATCAGTGGGCCTAATGCCCAGCCATTTTATATCAGGCGTAGTGAGATTTGAGCTATCATAAGACATATTCTTTGAGCCACACATATAAACTGATAAGATCTTCAGTCCATATGGATCACTATCAACTAGTGCCAAAACTGGAAGCTTCAACTCAACTTTCATCTTCTTCAAAAACAATCGAGTCGCTACATCAGGTTGACCCTTTGCTGTAACAATAACACACGGAAACCTGTTATAGAATCGATCCTCTGCAAGTCTCATGAAAGCTGCATCTTTCTCGACCAGAAGAATGAAATGGGCATCACTCTCCATGTCACTAACCCTATCGATATTGGGGGGAATTGCTTTTCCACCAACCCCCATTCTTGTACAGTCGATGCGATCACCATTATCACTGAATATCAACCTCCCAACCACTACTCCTTTCTCAGATGCCACCACATTGAGGCTTGATCTTGTACAACCAAGCATACAAGAAACATCGTCCAGGATACTATCAGATTGACTCTGGTCTTGAAAAAGCTTGACGTCAGTGTAAAATAGGTCACGTTTTGTAACATGGATTTGCTTGATAGAGAGCTGATGAACAAGTTGCAGGATCCTTGTGGTAATGGTGGCTTTTCTAACAGTCGAGAGGTTAACAAACTGGCGAGAAGAGGACTTATCTTTGAGAACAATTCGATCTAGCTCCGGTACATAGAGCTGATTCGAGTTGTTGCGAGAGGGTACCTGGTAAGAGAATCCATTACCAGCAAGGATCGAAGCAGCAATGGAGAGGATGGTGTGCTCTATGGCCAAGCGAACTGAGGTCGATTCAAGGTCAACGACTTCTCTGCAAGCAATGCCCAGATTTAGGTCAGAGAGAGAGAGGGACTGGGGCTTCTCTTTCTGAGCAGCTCTAAGTTCAGTAATGGAATTAAGGATTTGTTCGTCTGGTTTTAAGCGTTTTTTGAAGGCAAGTGCTCCTTTAGAGGATGATGCTTCCTCTGAGTCTGAGTCTGCTTTTACAGGTCGTTTTCTCTTGCGGTCCGCCATTAAAACTCAGGCTCGAGATACAACGAGAGAGAGAGTGCAGGAGGAGGGGAGATTAAAGCGCTTGGATGTGAGACAAAAAAAGAGCAAGCAAGCCCTAGGGTTCGAGGGCGAGAGATTTGGCGGGAGTCAGATTAAAACGCCGAGTCCTCTTTAAGCTCAAACCTCAAAATAAATTTTGTCGAACTCGGCACATCACGCTATCAAAGTTGTAAATATAGCTACAAAGATAAATGATCTCGTATACAGGCACATAAAATAAAGTCTCACCTCAAATCCTTAGTTCGAAAAGTAATTGTCAGTATCAATAATAAAATTTCAACCTTAAAAATTATACAAATGTTATATGTCCGTGAACACATATTTTTAGGGTGAAATGGACGTTTTGGATTTGTTACGATATAAATTAAGCTGTTTGGATACCCAGAAATATATAGTCTGTAAAATATATTATCGGCGTAATATATTACTGGCTAATATATTTCCTGTAAATGATCGTTACTGTTTGAGTAGTATTTAGATGCTGAGTACTATTTAGATGCAACTGAGAAATACATTGTTATTGTTTGGCTATGTCTGGAAGAAATATGAAAAATGCATTACCAACTTTTTACCATCACGTGCTTATAAACTGTCATTTCTTTCTTTTTTGTCACAAAATTCCACTAAAATGTAGAATTATTATTTCTTTTTTTTTTGTTACAAAATTCCACTAAAATATGAAATTAAAATCATCATCATACCATTCTAAAAAGATTTCTATTAATAACATCATCACCATTCCAAAAAAATGTTTTAATAATAATTTATACCATTTTATAGTCATGACACCATTTCCTACTCATTTTACATACCTTTGGCACTTATATGAAATCACTATGTCGACATTAGTTTCAACATGATAAGTCATTGGAACAATATGATTGAATAACATGATTTTATTATGATAAGCTTTATTTTTATTTATTGTTTACAGAAGTCTTTCAAATGTCTCTCTATATAATTTTAAATAACTAATAAATTTATAGTACTAAAACATAATGTGAACCCTAAATTTACTAGTTATTTAGGGTTCACAAAACATAATGTGAACCATCACGTTACGCTCCTCCCCTCATTTGAAAGCATCAATGTCATATAATAATAAAAAAATTCACACAACATAATCCTCATAAGATATTATTAAAATCTCAATTCAAATAACATACATTTTTAGTCTCCTCCAATACTTCAAAATTTTATACTTCAATTACTAAACTTTTTAGTTTACTAATCAAACTTCTTCCCATTTTTTCACTCGTATCCTACCGATTTTGAATTTAGTATCATAAATTTATTGTTTATTTGAAATTATATTGAGAGACATTTGAAAGACTTTTGAAAAAAATAAATAAAAATAAGGCCTATCATAATAAAATGATGTTATTCCAATCATATTATTCTAATGACTCATCATGCTGAAACCAATGTCATGTTAGAAAACATGTGATTGCATATAAGTGCCAAAAGGCATTTAAAATAAATAGGAAATAGTGTCATGACTGCAAAAAGGTACAAGTTACTATTAGAAAATCTTTTTGGAACGGTGATAATGTTATTATTAGAAATCTTTTTGAAATGGTGTGATAATGATTTTAATTCAGTTTTTTAGTGGAATTTGTGACAAAAAAGAAGGAAAAGATAATTCTGCATTTTAGTAGAATTTTGTGACAAAAAAGAAAGAAATGATAGTTTATAAGCACGTGCTGGTAAAATGTTGGTAATGCATTTCTTATATTTCTTCCAAATATAGCCAAACAATAATAATATATTTCTCAAGTTGCATCCAAATACTACCCAAACAGTAACAATTCATCTATAGGTAATATATTATACAGTAATGTATTACGCCAATAATATATTTCACAGACAATATATTTGCAATTTTCAAGCATCTAAACGGCTACTGAAACAATGGAAATGCCATTAAATGTACTGAAACAATGGAAATGCCTTATTTACTTGTAATCTATTATCATATCAGGTAATAAATTTTGAAGTACCCAAATGGCCCCTTAGTTTGAAGTCTGATTTTTTTTTGCAACAATCTTCAAGCGGGGATAATCTTATTTTTTTTGCAACATAATCTTCAAGCCGAGATGACCTATGTAAAGACTTTCCTGTACTTGAATTGTAATTTTTTGATGAGTTATAGGATGATGATTTATTTATTTTAATAGGGCTTAGCACTATCAAACCACTTTCCTTGCTTTTTTTTTTTTTTTAGGTCATGCTTGATAACGCAGAAAGCAGCGCAAGTCTGTCCCTATACTGTAGTTTTTCCCTGTTTGGAAAGTAAAACTAGGGAAAATCAATTCTCCCGTATTACCGTTTCAACTTCCCGTTTATTCAAAAACGTCTCTTTATAGGGTTCAAACAAGAAGTACCTCTTCCATTTTGGTATATATTAGTGCGAGCTCTTGTGGGAGCATACTATGCACTTATTTTTTATAGTAGACGATTAACTTGGGGAAGATTTTTTTGATTTAGAACCACCTAAAAATAACTAGATGATTATATTCAAAATAAAAAAGAATTTTGAGTTTAATATTTAGATATCACCTTTTAAAAATTTGACAGTTTCTATTCAATCTTGAAGCATTATTTTTTCAAGCACATAAAGTATGTAATTTGAAAATCTTTTTATCAAGTATAGATATTGGTTGAAAAGTTTACATCCCAAAATTTAAGTCCTAAAAATACTCCTAGATTTTGCCCGAGGTAATAAATGAACAGCATGAAATCTTTTGGCAATATGATCTATATATACTGCATCATCAAGCCATCACAAGAACAAAAGGAAAACAATAGTAAGAGAGAAGGTACGGCAAACAGTCCTGGAGTTAGGATATGGTCTTCATGAACTAGGATATAAAAAGCTAAGGATCAACTTGGATGTCAAAGAAAAAAATATTCACAGTTAAAAAAATCTGCCGAGTTTTTCCCACCTCAATTGGAAAGCATTCTCAACTTATTTTATTATGTTAGTAATCTGTTTGGATGTCTAATTTCATTGATTTGTCGAACTAGCCTTTACCCCATCTTGGTAATTTTTGGGATCAGGGGTACCAGGCTTCTTCAAGGCGCATCCATCACATCAGTTGGAAATGGCAGTTTTGATGGCAAGATTAGGGATTAGGAAGGTCATGGCCGTGGCTCCCATGTCCTTGTAGGCCTCGATGCATCTCCTCTCAAAGGTCCATCCAGAAGAAACAATGAATGGGTCAACCGTTGGAGCCATGGAGATGGGGTACAGGAACTCCGATGGCCATTCTCGTCGAAACTTCAATGGCTGAAAAGAAACCTATGAGAGATCGTCCACCTTGCTTTCCTACTACCCATTTCAAACTCAATCCTCATAAGCGTAAAAACTAACTTCTCCAACCATCAAACCCAAGCCGGATTTGACAGTTACAGCCAAGAAATGCAGAGTTATCCTCACAGAGAAAAAGTAAAAGAAAACCCGACCAAATTCACTACAGATATTTGATGAGCTTCAAGAATCTCAAGAACCCAACCCTGGTCACTTCAAATGCAAAGAAGGAAACCCAACTATAAATTTACAGAGATTTGATGCCCCACCAGGTGGTTTTCTTCTCATCCACCCAAAAAAGAAAGAAAAAACCGATGCACTCCTAAATGGAAGAGGAAAAGACAGCTCGTTTGATCAGCGATCCTTGAAAACCCAAATATTCAGGTCAATCTCGTCTCTCCAGGTGGTTTTGATCAGCGATTCTTGAAAACCCAAATATTCAGGTCTGTCTAGACGACAAAGGAAAAGAAAAACCAGCTCGTTTTCTTCACGGAGAATTGAGGATCTTGAGGATTCTTAAAACCAAGAAAAACCAGGTCGTTTTTTTTTCTTACAGAGATTTGAGGAGCTTTGAGAGAGTTAGGGAGAGAGGCGCGGAAGGAGATGAGGGAAAAGCAGGAAGGAGAGGGAAGAGCATGAGGGTTAGAGAGAGAGAGCCGCGAGAGGGTAAAGTTTGAAGCAATGGTTTAAAAACCGGATCGGTGACCGGGATCGGGCTTTTCAAAAACAGATCCGGATCGGCGAATCGGCGATCTGGATCGAAATCGAGTGATTCGGTCAGAATAAAGCTTCAAAAAAATCCAAAAAAATTATTAAAATTCATTATAAATATTGGTTTTTAAGAATTCAATAAAAAATGAGGGTACTCCATTAAGAATTTTTCATATTTTTGAATGAATATGCGAATATTGATATGTTCTTTCCCTGCATGAACCGCCATTCAACATTTAATTTACAGTATTTCGTGCTCATCCCTACACTGTTGCTGTTGGGACTCGATATGTGAATAATATGGCTGGGATAGGGTGGCCTCAGAATCATCATCTCTCTCGTTTTCTCTTTGAATAATATGGATTAAAAAAAGAAAAAAACAAATTTTCAAAAAAATCGATCATGGATTAAAAAAAAAATCACAAATTTTCAAAAAATTCTATCATGGATTACAAAAAAAAATTCGATCATGCATTAAACAAAAAAAATCACAAATTTTCAAAAAATTCAATCATGGATTACATAAAATTCGATCATGGATTACATAAAATTCGATCATGGATTACATAAAATTCGATCATGGATTACAAAAAAAAACACAAAAAAAACAAAAAATTCAATCGTGGATTACAAAAAAAGAAAAAAATAGTTCGATCATGGATTACAAAAAATTCAATCATGGATTACAAAAAACTCTATCATGGGTTACAAAAAAAGCAAAAAACAAAAAATTCAATCATGGATTAAAAAAAAACAAACAAACATTTCGATCATGGATTACAAAAAAAAAACAAACATTTCGATCATATATTACAAAACATTCGATCATGGATTACAAAAAATTCTATCATGGGTTACAAAAAAAAAAAAAAAAACAAAAAAATCGATCATGGATTACAAGAAAAGAAAACAAACATTTCGATCATGGATTACAAAAAATTCTATTATGGGTTACAAAAAACCAAAAAATTCGATCATGGATTACAAAAAAATCTATCATGGATTACCAAAAAAAAAAAAAAAAAAATTCCGTACGGAATCGCCGATTCACTGTTCGGACTCGCCGATTCCGTAATGTGAATCGGCGATTTCACTGTACAGAATCGTCCGGTTCTCTCTAGAACCGGACGATTTCCGATTTTTGGGCGATCCGGTTCCTTTTTCACTATTTCCGAGTCGAACCGGGCGAGTCCGGTTCGACTCGGCGTTTTTTAAAACGCTGGTTTGAAGAGAAATGCGACCCAAGCCAAAATGATTTGAATTTGACTTGAATATTTTTGTCTTGAGGTTTTGAGGGTAAAGTGATATCTTTTTTCGATAAGCTATAAATTTTTAGGAGGTTATTCAAACGGTTCGTACCTTTTATCTCAATATTTTTTTCTTATCATTTGAAAATATTATAATTTTGGATACATTTAAACCGGCACTAAATGATATATCAAATTTTAGAAATTCTCAATCCTAGATTTTGGAGAGAGTGATAGACATAGAAGGGTATTTAATAATTAGAATAATTAATTTTGAATCTCAGTTTGGGATATTTGTGGTCCTTGATAATATGTACACATTTCGTAGTAATAAATTAGGACATATCCTAAGAAAAGCGGTAGGTTATGCAACCTTTAAAAGAAAGATGCGGTTTCTATAAGACCAACACTTCATGAAAACAAAGTAACCTTTAAAAGAAAGATGCGGTTTCTATAAGACCAACACTTCATGAAAACAAAGTAGAGCCTGACCTCAAGTCCTCATCTGCAAAGCATTTTCAGCATCAGAAATCTCCATGACGGCTCTAAAATTAGTTTCCAATACTAACTATAAAATTTGAAGTTAAAAAAATGCTACAAATCATGCGGGTCTATGAACACTTATCTTTAGTGTGAAATGGATGGTCTATATAATGTGTTACATTATTAGGTTTCGCAATTCTTTTTTTTTTTTTCCACAACCATTTGAAGATTTTTCGATGCCAAAACTACAATTTTAGGTGAGTTTTAAAGTAAAGCTTTCTTTATTTTGATAGGGTTGCAGCCCTATCAAAACATTTTTATAAAAAGAAATAGTTTAAGGCAGTATCGGGGGTAAATGGATTACTTTCAAGATAGAATAAATATCCATGCTTGTTATCCAAAAATTCTCTTTTTGTCGATCTGTATATTCTCTTTTTAATGAAACTTGAATTGTTTTGTTTCTACTATTGTCTCTTAGCTTCTCTCTCCCTCTCTCTCTCTTATATCAAATTTGGGGTACTCCCTTCTATCTATCTTCTATTTTATATCAAGTGAGAAGAGTACCCTCCTTATTTTTGTGTCATATGCCCTATTTTTTCTCTTCCTTAATAAATCTCTCCTTACCTACTGTGAAAGATATTGTTTCTATTATCTTTCAAACTTGATTTCTATAACTGTTCACATTATCTATAACTGTTCATAGTTATACATGAATGTACAGTTCTATAACTGTTCACAGTATCTATAACTGTTCACACTCCCCCTCAAACTCGAGATGATTTGAGAAGAATCATGGAGAGTTTGGAAACAAACTGTGAGAAAGAATGATGGGGACAAAACTTAGTGAAGAATTGGTGAGTTGAGTTGCGATAGGCACATGTGGTAAGGAAATTGTGCTTGCAAGATATTCTTGTCGAACATTGTAGCAATCAACTTCAATATGTTTCATGCGCTCATGAAATTCTGGATTTTTAAAAATATGAACGACACTCTTATTGTCACAATAAAGTGGAGTAGGAGTGGAGATAGTGACACCCATGTCTGCGAGCAGCCAACGTAGCCAAACAATCTATGTGGTGGTTTGTGCCATAGCCCAGTATTCAGCTTCCGTAGTTGATTGTGCAATTCGTTTATGTTTCTTGGTTTTCCAATAGATGAGAGAATCACTAAGAAAAATACAGAATCCTGTGGTAGATTTGCGATCACTTGAATTTCCTACAAAATCGGAGTTCGTATATGAACGAACCTCAAGTGAGGTAGAAGATGAGAAGAATAAGGCTTGGTGACGGGTATCCCTGATATAACGAATGATACATAAAACAACATCGAGATGTACAGAACACGGGGCACTCAAAAACTGACTAACTGTATGTGCTGCATAAGCAATATCAGGGCGTGAAATAGATAGATATATTAGTTTCCCAACTAGTTGCCTATAAAAGGTTGGGTTAGGAAGAGCTTCACTATCGGTAGCTCGAAATTTGGCATTGACCTCAAGAGGATATCAACCTTTTTTGTATCATTCTGAAGTAAATCTTGAGAAACAATCTCTGAAGCATATTTTAGCTGTAACAATAGATAGCCACAAGGAGAATAAGCTACCGTAAAAAACCCAAATCTTTAATTTCAAATGTGTTATTGAGCTTTTGTTTGATTTTATAAATTGTGCCTATATCATTATCAGAGGTAATCATGTCGTTGACATATAGTAACAAGAGAACCTGTTCTGCAGAAGTTCCAAACACAAAGAGCGCTGGATCATGATGACTTTGTCGAAATCCAACTAAAAGAACTTCATTAAGACCCGTCGAAGTTTATACATGTGGTTATGAGGATCCACAACTCCAAGAGGTAACTTCATATGTACGTTTGTATCAAGATCACCATTGAGAAAATCATTTTTTACATCTAATTGATGGAGAGACCATTGATAAACAGAAGCCACTGAGACAAGTGTACGAACTGTAGTCCTATGAGTAACTAGAGCAAAAATTTCTACAAAGTCAATACTATGTTGCTGTTTGTAACCTTTTGCCAGCAGGCGGGCTTATAGCGTTCTAGCCTGCCATTTGCATTGGTTTTAATTTTATATACCCATATGCTCGAGAGTATTCAACTCATCAGTCATTGCTTGTTACCACTCAAGTTGACTTGCAGCTTCTTTATAAGTCTGAGGTTCAGAAAAGAATGAACAAAAGGCAAGGAAAGCTTAGTGTTGAGGTAAGAAGGTTTCATAGTCAGAAAGTCGGGAAGTGGAACAGATACCCGAGTGCTCCATCTAAGCGCAGAAAGTGGCAAAGGATCAGCAGGGGCAGGGTTTTGATCAATACTGTTAGCATGAGATGGTAGAGTTTCTTCTTGGACTTCAGAATGAGCGACACGAGTAGAATGACTAGAGGGATGAAGAACAAAAACAGAGAAGGAGACTAAGAAAGAAAGGTGAGAAGGTGATGGATTATTGTTACTAGCAAAGAATGAAATCTTCTCAGAAAACACTATATGTCGGGATATCCAAAGTCTTTTGGTCATATGGTCATAACACCTATATCCTTTTTGATGATCAGGATGACCAATAAAGCAACATTTGATCGACTTTGGAGACAACTTATCTCTCTCAGTTGGGGGTAATAAAACAAAGCAAGTGCAACCAAATACATGTAGGAGGGAATAATCGGGTGGTCATGTAAACAATTTTTGAAAAGGTGTTTTGCCAGATAAAACGGAGGATGGCATGATGTTGATGAGGAAGACTGAGGTACGAACAACTTTTGTCCAAAATTCTTCTACCCAAATTTCTTTTGGGACAGATGTAGAAAAAAGAAGGGACCTTGTGGTTTCCAAGATATGACGAATTTTACGTTCAGCAACACCATTTTTTTTTGGTGCATAAGCACATGTTTTGTGGTGTTGAATGTTGTGATTAATCAAAAATTGTTGAAGCAACCCACTGACATATTCCCCTGCAGAATCTGAGTGCAGGGCATTGATTTTAGTGGAAAATTGGGTTTCTAAATACGAATAAAACTGAGTGAAGGTTTTAAAACTTTTAGTGTGAGTATTCATAAAGAAAACTTATGTATAACGAGTATGATCATCAATAAAGGTTACAAAATAGCGTAGCTCTCCACACATCAGTATGAACAAGATTGAACATAAAAGGAGAAACATAAGTACTTTGAGAAAAAGGTAAAGCATAAGACTTAGCAAATTTGCAAATTGCACAATGTTGGACATCAATACAAATTTTATTTCTAATAGTACTAAGCACATTGAGGGAAAATAAAGACTGTAAACGAGATGCAGAGATGTGACCAAGGCGTTAATGCCAAAGGGATGTGTCATCAACAATAGAAACAACAGACAAAAAGGTTTGGCATATGGAGATAATTCGGGTAGTACAAATCACCAATTTTACACCCAGTCCCAATCAATTGCCCTGATTGCCAATCATGTATGTAGCAAGAAGATGGAGACAACAATATTACAATTGGAACTGATAAGCTGACCACCGAATAATAAATTCATAGCAAGAAAAGGAACATGGTAAACATTAAAAACCTTTAATTTACCAGAAGGGTCAGAGGTAAGAGATATAGAAACCCTTAATTTACCGGAAGTATCAGTAAAAGGGTTATGGATTCATTGGAGGTCATATGGTGATATAGAGACCCTTAAGTTACCAGAAGTATCAGTAAAAGGGTTATGGATTCATTGGAGGTCATATGGTAAACATTAGAAACCCTTAATTTACCAGAAGTATCAGTAAAGGGGTTATGGATTTGTTGGAGGTCATATAGTGATAGGCTCTTGAGTCGATCAGCCAAGAGGTAGAAACAGAGTTACCTGAAAGGGAGGGAGTGAGTTCAAAGGCTAGGTGTGTTTGGGAAAGTATACACTGTACTTGTTCCAGGGTAAATGTCACAGGTGGTGAAGTAGTGGTAGGACTGAGACCTCCAATTTGAGTTGGGGGGTTCTTGAGCAATAGTTGACTTGTATCAACAACAACAACGAAGATGGGTTTTTTCTTGTTTGGGCAGTTGTACTTGAGGTGTCTCAATTCTTTACAATAGTTGCATCTGACAGATTGCATGTTCTTGGGAGGAATATAATACAATTTGTGTTGATTCTGTTTAAGCACATTTGACCTTTGAAGTCGGGTTGCCACAAAAACCGTGTATCCTTTAACACTTGAGTTAAGAGATTTGATCTTAGTTTCTTATGTAATTAGCTCAGAAATAGCTTGATTCAGAGTAGGGAGAGAGCTTCTGCGGATCAAGTCATTTCTGATACTCTCAAGTTCTAGATAAAGTACCATTAAGAATTCAATAACTTGAAATTCCTCTTGAGATTTAACAATTATTTATGCGCTAGGACTATATTCAATTGCAGGTTCCATTAGTGCTAGAGCATCCCAATGTGTCTTCATGGAGGAGTAAAAATCTTGAATTGACTGCTCTCCCTGTCTGAGGGAGCAAAGTTCCTGTACTTGCCCAGTTAGTCTGATTATAAATGTCCTCAAGAAATTTCTATGCTTCTTGAGCAGTTTTGAATGTGCTTAGGTTGATCCTTGTGTTGTTTTCAGAAGTTCTCATCAACCATGCTATAATTCGAGCATTATTTATGCCCCATTCTTCAAGTTTTCCTGGCTCAATACGTTTCCTCTAGGCCCCATTTATGTATCTGATGAGGCCTTTTCTATGAATGACATTCCACATAAATGAGGCCCAAAAGGTGTAATTAGTGCCATTGAGTTTAATGGGTACAAGTTGGAAGGACTTTGATTTTTCCATGAAGGGGATGCAAATAACAAGATTGTTCAAAGAATAGTATAGTCCTAAGGTGATCCCTCTCACTTTTGAAAGAACAAAACTTTTTACTTGGTTTTAAAAGGAAGGTGTAAAGTGGGATGCTTTTAAGTAAGTGGAAAAGAAAGGAAGGTATAGAGAGAGAGAGAGAGAGAGAGAGAGACAGACGTAGAGAGAGAGGCTCATAAGTGAGATAGACTTAGAGAGAGGGGCTCATACATGGAATCTCAAGATGGTTCTAGCCAAGATGCAGAAACCAAAGATGACCCAATTAAGAATTCAGCCTCTAACGTGGACCCAATAGCCCCACCCAAATTTCCCAAATGGACTAAGCACGAAATAGTGGTTTTGATAGAAGGGAAGAAAGTGGAAGAGAGCAGAGGTAAGAAATACAAGGTATTTAATAGTGGTCCTACAAATACTGAATCGAAATGGTCCAATGAAGAAAGAGATGGAGCACTTTATCCAGAGCCTATAAGAGGATCAGAGTGGGAGAGGTCTAATAAGGACCAATCCTTTTGGTTGTTGATGAATGATTTGAGGAGAGAGAGTACGCTTCCAGGGTTTTTCTGATAGGGAATTGTATGATGTTATTGAGATAACTTTTTCCTATGGTAGACAGCAGGGTGATTGTTCTTCTTTTGTGAAGGAAGATGAGACTGATCCAAACGTAGGGCGAGGGACCACTGAGGAGGGTCTTTTTTTATTTTTTATTTTGACAGGTGATTTATGCAGGCGATATTAGATCCCGATTTCAGAAGACTGATTTGGCAAGACCAGAATCTTTTTCTGTTGGTTGAGTTCTTAGGTGCTGAGATAGAAAGATGGAAAGGCAGTTCTCAAGAGAGAGAGAGCAGAGAACAGGAGAAAGAGTAGAGAACAGGAGACCCAAACACATCTGCAAAAAAAAGAGGCTTTGATACCATGTGAAAGATATTGTTTCTATTATCTTTCAAACTTGATTTACAATGACGGATTTATACATGAATGTACAATTTCTATAACTATTCACAGTTATACATGAATGTACAGTTTTTATAATTGTTCACACCTACAAGATTTTATCTTCTCTCTCTCCCTATTTCTGTGTTACATGTCCCATTTTTCCTCTTCCTTAATAAATCTCTCTCTCCCTCCCTTCCCCCCCACAAGATTTTCTCTCTTCACCCTCTCCCTATTATATATTTCTTTAAATATATTCTCTGTGTTTTGTGCCACTTGTTTCATATATCTCCATTCCTAATAAATCACTACTCCCCATGAGTTTTTTTTTCTCTCTCCCTCTTATACTTTATCTTTACAAGATTTCATATTCTCTCTCTCCCCTTATTTTTGTGCCACGTTGTCTCATTTTCTTCTTCCTTAATAAATCTCCCCTCCCCCACGATTGTCTCTCTTCTCTCTCCCTATTACACTTTTCTTTAAATATATTTCCCATGTTTTGCACTGTGTCCCATCTTTCTTCCTTTCTAATAAAGCAACCCCTCTCCCACGATTTTTTTTTTCTCTCTCTCCCTCTTACACATTTTCTTAAAATTACATGTTTCTAAATTCTCTCTTATCTCTCTCTTATTTATATCATCTACGATTACCCACTCTACCATTTCTATCACTCTCCCCCTCTTTCCTAAAATCTCTCCCATTTATTTTTCTATAATCTCTCATCTCTCCTTTATTTATATCATCTACAGTTTCCTCTCTACCATTTCTATCTCTATCTCTCCCTTTAATAAAATTTCTCTCCCCCATTTATTTTCTTAAAATCTCTCCTCTCAAAATCTCTCTCCCAATTATTTTATTAAAATCTCTCATCTCAAAGGCCTCTCTCAACTATTTCTCTCTCTCAAGTTCATTTCTTTATTGATCTCTCACAATGAGTTTTTAGCTCGAAAATATTTTCTTAAGAGAAAAGTGGAAAATACGATGTCTGTCTCTATCTCTATGTAATAAATTTTTCAAATTGTAATATGAATTTTATAAATATAGAATATATGTGGTTTGTCCTCTCTCTCCCAGGTCATGAAATTCAATTAGAATAAAAAAAAACTAAGGATTTAGATTCTTGAATAGTTTTAATTTTTTATTATAAACATGAATTTAGTAATAAAATAGTAGTATATTTTTCAAATTATTATATGATTTTTTACATGTAGAAAATAAGTAGTTTGATCTCTTTCTCACATGTCGTGAAACTCAACTAGATTACAAAAAACGAAGGATTTAGATTCTTGAATAGTTCAAAATTTTTATTATAAATTTGAACATAGTAATAAAATAATAGTTATTATTATTATTATTATTTTTTGATTACCTATAAGTTATTTATTTATGTTGTTGTCTCTTCTAGCTTTTTCTTGTTA
Source organism: Amborella trichopoda (assembly GCF_054954075.1). Lineage (NCBI taxonomy): Eukaryota > Viridiplantae > Streptophyta > Magnoliopsida > Amborellales > Amborellaceae > Amborella > Amborella trichopoda. The sequence goes on from NC_142343.1 coordinate 30,880,007, forward strand.
TTTTTCTGTTGTATTATGCTTCTATTATGAAATAATATTTTAATTTTTATATTATAAGTTATTTTTATCGTATAAAGTAAATCCCATGGGTCTTAAATGCTAATGGAAAAAATGATTTTTTTCATTCTTGATTCTTATGTTAGATTACATCAATTTTGCTTCTATCTCAATTTAACCCTTTATGATTTTAGCTGCATTTTATTATATTTTATTGTTTTATAAATATTTTAACATTACAATAGTTTTTTGATGACAGTATAGCTTTCTCTGGCTATTTTCTAGATGTATTATTGCCTCTTCTGAACTCTTTATTATGAAATAAAATTAAAGGGAAAAATTGAGATAGAAACAAAGTTGATTTATCACTTAACATAAGAATCAAAAAGAAAAATAGTCCTGTTTCTTTAGTATTCAATATCAATGGGCCTTACCTAATAAGATAAAAGTATAATAATAATAATAATAATAGTACTAATAATAGTAATAATAGTAATAATAGTAATAATAGCAATAATAGTAATAATAGTAAAAATAGTAATAATAATAATAATAATAATAATAATAATAATAATAATAATAATAATAATAATAATAATAATAATATAGTCTTATTATATTATTTTATTGTAATAAAAAATAATTATATATATATATATATATATTTATTATTTTATTTTTATAATAATAATAATAATAATAATAATAATAATAATAATAATAATAATAATAATAGGAAAAAAATAAAATAATAATTTTGTTTCTATCTCAATTTTGGCCTTTGCGTATCTTAACTATAATTTTTACATTTTAAAAGTTTTTATGACTATTTTAACATTGCATTAGTTTTTTAATGACATTACTATATTTTTTTAATGTGATTAAGCATATATGAAATTTTATTCTTTGTTTTTTGAGTTCCTTAATATCTTTTACCTTTTAATTATAAATTTTGAATTATTAAAAATTATTCAAAACTTATATATTGTGATCCCATCTCCTCTAACTTTTTCTTACTATTTTTCATTTGCACTATGTCCCTCTTTATTCTTCTATTTAAAATAATATTGTAAATCTTTTGGTCGCATTTAGTTTTTTTTTATGATAAATATTACATCAGAATTATTTCCTCTATTCATGCTTTTTAAATAAACTTTATATTCTTAAGTTAATGCAATAGAAAAAACACAATTTATTGAAAATGACCATCCCTCATTAATAAGCATGCATTTTTTATTAAGCATAATTTATCTCTTTTACATTCAAGTCATTATTTCCCATGCACAACAAAAAGACATGACCCAATAAAAAGTGATATTTTATCCCCCTTACTCACGTTACTATTTTCCATGTCTATTTTTAATCCTAATCACAACAAAAAGACCTGACCCAATAAAAAGTGTACATATTTTTATTTATGATAATTTATCCCCCTTAAGTTACTATTTTCCATGTCTGTTTTTAATGAGCAACATGTGGGTTAAAGAAAGAAATAAGTATTTATCTAACATCTCATCCCTAAATCTCTCACTCACTCTTTCTTTCTTTATCTCTTGCGGTCGCTTTTTCCTTAAATCTCTCTTCTCTCTCTTATTCTTCACCAATATATATAAATTCCTATTATTCTTTTGTTTATAATAAGGTTAATGCTTCTTGAGTATGCCTTAAGGGACAATATTAGATATAGATATTAATAGGATCTGATGTCTTAAACTAATATTTTCGATAGTAGCATTAGTGAGACCCGGCATAAAATTAGTTATTAGTTTTATTTATTTAATTTAAATTATTTATTTAAGTCATATTCATTATTTTAATTGTATGTTAAATGGATTCATAGTAATTAATAATATATTAAAAATATTTTTTACTATCACATTTATGATTAATTAATAAAAAATTCAATTGTGAAATAAATACATTAAATTCTCTCACTCTCTCTAATATACCATGTTTTATTAAAATTGTTTCAATGATAAATATATTTCAGTGATTAATATTAAATATCATGTGCAACACACATGCATTTACTAGTTATATATTAAGCGAGAGCAACACCCCTACTAATTATATATTAAGCGATAGCAACACCCTCCCTATTCTTTCGTCACTCGTCCCACCATATTAATAAGTCTCTTTTCTCTCTCTTCCCACATCTCTCTCATGTCATACATGTCATCTCATGCCCATCCCTCTTATGTCTCATCACATTCTCTCCCTTCCTCTTTCTCCTGATAAATAAACTTTTATAAAATTTGTCGCATATTTTCTTTCTCCCAATAAATAAATCTCTCCCCTTCCCCACAATTTTCTCTCTTTTCTCTATACTCACTTATATTCTCATGCACCTCCACTATCTTTCTTTCTTAATAACTCCTTCCTTAAATCTCTCCCCCCATATTTATCCCTCTCTCCCTTTCTTTCCATAACGTCCTATTTTTCTCTCCCTCTCTTTTCATAATGGAATCCATTATCTCTCTCCACACTCTCTCCCTCTCTATCCCATATTTCTATATCTTCCTCTCTTTCTATCTCATATGTTTATTTCTTCCTCTCTTTTGATAACCTTATACTTCTCTTTTTTTCTTTTCTTCTTCTTCCCCTCTCCTTTTTCTTCCCTAGTTTCTCATGCCAACCCCTCTATCACAAAACACACTCTCTCTACTCTTTTTCTTTTCTCTATAACCCTAATATTCATTGTAATGGAATTTTCAACGTATTCTTTTATTATTATTATTATTAATATTATTTAGAAATGCATTAGTTTTTCTTTTATTTTCACTCTTTTCCATCACGTTCTCTTTAATTTCTATGTGGAGTTGAGTTTTTTTTTTAGATTATGTGAAATTAAGTTTTTTTGTTTGTTTGTTTTTTTAAATCTTAGTGATCTACAAGGTAAATAATCTTTCGTTTTTTATGCAGTCTATGTATTTCTTCATTGCTTTTGCCTACATTTCAATCATTTTTCATCATATTCTCTTTAGTTTCTATGTGGAATTGATTTTTACTCTTTTAGAATATTATGTGAAATCAAATTATTTTTGTTTGTTTTTGTAGATCTTCGAGTGATCTATAGAAGCCCTAAAATGATTTCTTAATTGAGGCCCTGTAGATCAAGTTGTTTCAAGATATACTCAACGAATCTACAGTGAAAACAAAATTTTGGGTTTATAAGGTAAGTAATATTCCATTTTTTTTGCATTTTTTCATTACTTTTGCCTATATTTTCCTTTCCATCATGTTCTTCTTAGTTTCAATGTGGAGTTAAATTTTTTTTTTTTTTTTTTCAGCATTATGTGGAATTTGTTAGAAACTGTATTTTTGTATATTTAAGCCTTAAGCACTCATAGAAGATGTATTATTCAGCTTATTGAAGATGTGAATAAGAGCACCAATTTACAGGATTACAAAGTTGTGTACTACTAAAGAAACTAACATATGAAATGAACCACCTTTCTAATATGGGTACAAAAAATATTGTTCCAAAAAATAAGTGCAGGTATTTATAATTTCCACACTCCCCCTCAAACTAAGATGTGTTAAGAGAGAGCAACTTGAGTTTGGACAACTGAAGGTGGGTCTTAGAAACAAAACATGAACATAAGAAGCGTGAGCAGCTGCAAATTAGTGATCATCGGACAACTGAAGCTGGGTCTTAGAGACAAAACATGAACATAAGAAGCGTGAACAACTGCAAATTAGCGATCCTCAGAAACTGACACCTCGAGCAGAGCAGTCTCGCATAACAGTAAATCAACATGCCTCCGAAAAAAACATGATCAAAATCGACTATCCCATAGGATGGAGTAACAAAAAACTCAATCACCCAATACGATTGAGTAACGGATAACTCAATCATTAAATATGATCATGTAACAAAAAATTTGATCATCAACCAGAATTAAAAAATTCGATCATCAAACAGGAAGCACTTGGAAGAGCCAATAGAAATCAACGACGGATCAATAAGCGCAGTTGGACCTTAGATTCAGAGTTGAAAATAGTAAGATCCAAAGCAAATCAGAGAGTCGAAACACGACTAGACAGAGAGACAGATCAGATAGTTGAAACACGACTCGGCAGAGAAACAAATTAGAGAGTCGAAACATGACTCAGTAGCTGCTTTGTAGATGGTGCAGATCGGCCGTTTTTAGATGTCATTTTCAAAGGTGGATTTAGAGATGGGTTTCTACCAATTCTTCTAATCTCGTAGCCCGGGCGGTACTTGATGTGCTACTACCATCCTCCTGACCCAAAAGTTTCTAAAGAATTGGGGAAAAATCTTAGTTCTAGTATGATCAGCCTCCACCCACTTAGTGCTCACACACTGCTTAGCAAGCTTCAAAACGATCTTCTTCATCTCCTCATCTGGAGATTGGAACTCTCGAATCGATATGACCATGACTTCCTTTGTATAGTAGCAGGCATACGTCGCATCCATGAGAGGGATGATAAAACCAATGTCCTTCAAAGAAAGTAGTAAGGACCTTTCTATAACCATACACCTGTATGACTCACTCTCATTCTTGAGGTCCTCAATGATCCTTCCAACGATATCAGCCACACCAACCTTGTTATTTCAGTTTTTTTTTTTTCCAACAGAGAACTAGGATAGAGAGAAAAAGAGTTGGGAATGGGTAAAGAGAGAGGATGAGAATGGTTAGAGAAAGAAAGAGAAAGATGAAGCTAGAGAGAGATATAGAGGTAAATAGATCAGATCAATTTAACAGACTAGTAACAGAAACGGTAGATCCAACCAATTTAACAAAAGATTTGGGTTGCTCAAATGACTAAGGTCTAACCAATAAGAAAAAGAGGGGTCCGATTAAAGAAACCCAACCCAAGAAACAAAGAAGTCTTACAAAATCAGTTGGTAGGGAGGTGGCGTCTTCGCCTTCCTACCCAAGCAAGTCCCCTGTAGTCCAGGCCACAAAAAACAACTAGAAAACTCCTAAGCTCTGATCAAATGCTGGAAAAGGATTTTTAGGCCCCCTAGTCTCCATGATTCTGGCAGAAGCTCACTGTAAAACTGACACCAACAACAGCAATAACCATTGAGGCCAACCTCACCAAAAGTCTTACACAAATCAAGCATAAGAAGAAACAATCCGAGAAGAAGCAACATAGAAGAATCAACAAAAGACGAAGGAGTTGAAGAAGAAGCGGTAGAGTTGGCCAAGATTTTTCAGCAAAGAAAAGTGGTCGAAAGATCGAAGCGGTGCCGTGTGTTTTAGAGCAATCTCCTCCTCATCTGGGTTAGATGATGAGATTTTCGAGTAGGAGAGGAAGAGAGAAACACGGGTTTGACTGACTTTGACTGGAAGGCGGCGCTGCTCCGAAAGCAAACTCCATGGAAGCAAATAAAAACCCCAAGGAATGCAAGGTGGATGCAAGATGCAAGGTGCACGTGGGGGCCAAAAGATGCAAACAAATGCAAAAAGAAAGCAAGCTGCAAACGGGGCAGACAGATGCTGACGGGAGGTGAAAACTCCGGACAAAATTAACCTCCGAAGAAAATAAATTCTGTATGATTAAGAGAGATGAAGAAACCAACAGAGTTCAACGGACACTACTGACAAGATCAACCTGGCTTTGATAGCTCTGATATCCTGTTAGAAATTATAGTTTTTATATATTTGAGCCACCAAAGATATTTTATTTAGCTTATTGAATATATGTTATTGAGCTTATTGAAGATGTGAACAAAAGCCCAAATTTATAGGGTTACAAAGTTGTGTACTACAAAAAAAATTAACATATGTAATGAACCAATTTTTTTATATGGGAACACATAAAAGGAAGTAAAATATTATTTCAAAAAAATAAGCAGGTTTCTATAATTTCCACATAATTGAGTTCTTTTTGTTTGTTTTTGTAGATCTTTCAGCTATCTACAAGGTAAATAACATTTTGTTTTTTCTACATTTTTTCATTGCTTTTGCCTACATTTCGGTTATTTCCATCGTGTTCTCCTTAGTATATGTGTAGAATTGATTTTTATTTGTTTAGAATATTATGTGAAATTAAGTTATTTTTGTTTGTTTTTTTAGATCTTTGAGTGATCTATAGAAGCCCTAAAATAATTTGTTGATTGAGGCTAAGTTCGAGATGTTCTAAACGGGTCTACTGTGGAAACAAAATTTTGGGTTTTCAAAGTAAGTAATCTTTTGTTTTATCTGCATTTCTATACATTTCTTCATTATTTATGCCTACATTTTCAGTTCTTTCTTCATTACTTTTGCCTACATTTTCGATCATTTCCATCATGTTCTCCTTAGTTTCAAAGTGGAATTGAGGTGTATTATTATTATTATTATTATTATTATTATGTGGAACTGAGGTTTTTTTTTTTTGTTTTGTTTTGTTTTTATAGATCTTTCAACGATTTACAAGGTAAATAACCTTCCATTTTCTCTATATTTCTTTCATTGTTTTGCCTATATTTTGGTCATTTCCATCATGTTCTCCTTAGTTTCTATATGGAATTGATTTTTATGTTTTTAGAATATTATGTGAAATTGAGTTATTTTTGTTTGTATTTGTAGATCTTTGAGTGATATACAGAAGCTCTAACATGATTTGTTGATTCAGGCTTTGTAGATGAAGTTGTTCAAGTTATTCTCAATGGATCTATTGTGAAAGTAGATTTTTGGGTAATATTTGCACTATTGTTAAATTTTTTTTATCTATTCTCAGTCATTTCTTTCGATGTATCTTATTTTATAGATAAATCTCTTATCTCATGAAACCGTAACTGTATTTTTTGATTGGAGCTCTACAAAATATCATTTTGGTTATTATTTCATTGGATGTGAAGACACCTCTTTTTAAGAACTAATTGAATCGAATTCCAATAAATAAAGGAAATTATAGTATTACTAGTTATTAGATAATTAAAAAGTTTATATTCTTGAGTTAGTACTATATATTAAATATTTGCATTAACTCGGATAACGTTTGTTTTAATTCGGATAATAAATGTGCTTTTGCAAATTTATTCATTTGTGTTTTGCATTGATTAGGAATTTTTCAAACTATTCGAATAAGCTATGATTTCCGGTAATTATGAAAATATACATTCCTGAGGTAGTACTATATATATTAAGTATTTGCATTATTTCGTATAACAGTTGCATGTGTGACTTTGAGATTAGGATTTTTATTTTCGAATGTTGATTCCATTGACACGATTCATGGGTCTAATGTGAAAACTTATTTTTGGGTAATATCTGTAATATTACATTTTTTTTATCTATTGTTAATTATATATTACATAATGATAAATATATTCTTTTTTGTAAGAAAAATATATTTTAAAAATAATATAATAATTTTATTCTTCATTTTTTTTTTTTTTGTATTTTCTATATCTTTTACAACTTCTGACATCCATAATGAAATTGGAAAAAAAAAAAAAGAGTTGTAGACACCATAATACTATTTTTATTTTTTCTTATTTCTTTCATTTTTAAAAGTTTCAAATTGACATTTTCTTAAAGACATAGTTAATACTATTGAATATGAATTATTTTTCATAACATAAATAGAATTTATCAGTAAGAAATATAATATTTAACAAGACTTATTTAATAGGTAATATAAAACTATATATAGAATAATTAACAAACAAATTATTCTATTTAATAGTTAATAAGAATTATATTTTGCAACATAATTAGTTAGAGATTATTAATACCATTAGTATAAGGAATAAATAGTTTTCTTTTTACAATTCGGTATTGGCCAATGCTTTTGAAGTACGCCTTAATAGCCTATTACATTGGGTATAGATAGTAGCAAGACCTTGTCTTAAAGAACTATTATATTTGTTATTGGCATTAGAAAGATCCTATATTAATTTATTTATCTCTTATTTTTATGTATATATTACTTTTATTGACTCTATATTAATTTATCTCTCACTTTTATTTATATATAACTTAAATTGTCTATCACTTTTATTTATGCAAGTTGAATTATTTTTAATCATTTTTGTTTTAATTTGTGCCAAATGGATATGTCTTAATGAAATATTTTCAAAATAATGTATCAAATTTATAATTATTTGATACAATATTCAATTTTGAAAATAAATTTCCTCATTTTAAAATTTTTTTAGTCTACTTGTAATTTTATTTTATCACAAATAGTATCTGACTTATTTATTTATTTCATGGTTTAAAAAAACCTATAATTATGTAATAAAATTATTCAAATAAGGATAAAGTCAATAATATCTAAAACCATATTTTATTCAAAATATTTTTTAATGATAAATATGTTTCAATGATTAATATTAAATATCACGTGCAACGCATGTGCATAATAGTAGTTAAAAAAATACGTGAAACTGCTCCCCTAAAATGCATTTCTTATTTTTTAGGATCAAACCTCCTAAACTTGGTGCTATTACATATGGGCTACTTGTTTGCTTTCCAAAATTAATTCAATCATTTTAATTATTTCATAACTTCCTTAAATATTACAAATTTAAAAAATTTAACGAAAATATGCACATTAATTTGTAATATTTAGCTCAAATTACATGACTTCCTAAAATATTACAAATTTTAAATTTTTTAGAAAAATCATTTGTTGGATATTATGATTCTTAAAAATATTTCTAATATTTCTAACTATTTTATTAAATAAATTATGAATATTCCAAACTTGCATAGCAATGTATTTATATTCTCAGTTTTTAAATTATAAATTTTTGTACTTTAAAAATATTTATGCTTGCTTTTAATTTACTATCAAACTTTTTAATATTTGAAAATATTTATATTGTCTTTGCTACCAAAAAGGGAAATTGGCATTATTTATTTTAAATTGTTAATAATTTATAAATTTAAGTACAAAGTTTTATGCTTTAAAAACCATCTATGGCTAATTTCTCAGTTAAATTACCATTTTTAAATACTTTAGAAATGATGTTATTTCTTTCCTTTCTCAATTTTTTTCTTTTAAATACAAAAATTTAAGGATTTTAAATTACATGCATGATTGATTTAGAATATTTTCAACTATTATGAAAACATCTTCCATTCATGATTGTATCATTATGTTATTATCTATGCTTATACGGTTCGATCTATGTTTAAAACTAAAATTTTAAATATTTTAAAGAATTTTATCTCCAAATATATGTTCTTATCCAATATTTGTCTTTCATTTTTAATTTTTTGAAGTAGATTTGAAATCTTTTATTTTCTATTTTACTATATCCCGGTTTTATTCATTACTTATTTTCAAGTGCTTTTAAAAAAAGAGAAATATATATATATATATATATATATATATATATATATATATATATATATATATATATATATATATATATATATATATATATATATATATATATATATATATATATATATATATATATATCCGTTATACTTTACGCTATTATGGTTACACCTAATAGTTTATGTTATTACTCATCTGAGTGTTTTTTATCTTTCATAACGCCTTTTAAAAAAAAAGACACTTGTGCCAATTTTTGGATGTTCAACATCCAAAAACAGGATCTTAAAAAAACGTTCAGTTTTCAATTTTCGGATGTTGAACATCCAAAAATGTGGAATTTTTGGATGTTCAAAATCTGAAAATGTGGAATTTTTGGATGTTCAACATCTGAAAATTTGGGATTTTCGGATGTTGAACATCCGAAAAGAGCGGGACAGTGGGTAAACTTCGTCTGCCCTATTTTCTACGTTTTTTTCGTTCTTTCATAGTGCATCTGAGTTTTTCTCATTGTTTGAGAGTGTGATTGATATTGTCTGCCTTATTGGTAAAGAATAGCTGTTAGTTTTTTTATTTTGATTTTCAACAGTGTTTGTCTTTGGCAAGTGACATTTTTTGGATTTTGAAGCAATTTCACATTGTGAACCTATGTAGGTCGATTTTTTATTTAGATTGCCACCTGAATTTTGGTTAGGGTTTATACTCAAGCATACTAATTATTTGTTGTGATTTTGGTATAGATTGAATTAATTTGTGGTTCCATTGTGATTGAATTAGATATTTATAATTTGGGGGTTTTGAGAACTTGGAATTTTGTGGTCTCTGTATAACTATAAATTACTTAAATTTGGGGATTTATACTCTTAGATAGTCTTAAGCACAGATTTGTGTTACATTTATTGATATATTAGTAAATTGTTGATTTTTGTAGTTGTAGATTGAGTAGGTTAAAAAATAAAATCTGTATGTGATTTATGATTCAAGTACATATTTACTTTGAATATTTTGCAAAGTATTTAATAAGTGAATTTATTTGAATTATGATTTATGATCTATGATTCAAGTAACAATGACTACATTTATTTGAATATTTTGGATTTAATCTGTTGCTTGTATTATAAGTAGAATTGTTCTCTATTATTTGTTTGAAATTGTTGCTTGACATAAAATTGAATTTTTTTTTTTTTGATGGAGCCGTTCATTTATCTATAAATCGATTTCTTCAGTTTTTGATTGAACTGCATGGTTTTTTAATAGATTGGTTACTGATCTAACATGAATTCTTTGTTTTTTATGGGATGATTTAGCTGCTTATGAAAGTTGGATTCTTGTCTTTACAATGAAATGATTTGTTGCTTATCGATGTTGAATTCCGTTGAAATAATTTTGTTCCTCATTAAAGTTGAATTCTTTAGTTTTTGGTCGACGATGGTTACTTAGAAAGGGATTACTGTGTTTTTTTGTTTGTTTATCCATCTAGGGTTTTGTTATTATTTAGCTGAGGTCTATTGAATTGGACTTAGTGTAGTATTTCACGTGGTTTTGAAATTGTTACTGATAAAAGAAGTGGATGAGGATTGTGCATATCTGGTTAATTAAGGGGTCTGTATAGTAGTTTTTCAAGTAGAGATATTAAATTGGATATAAGAGCTGGATATGAGACTGTTTTTTCGCTGTAACTAATTATGGAAGTTGTTTAGTGGTTTTTGAATAACTCTTTGAATTCTTTTTAGTTATCTGTTTGACTCAAAGAATCAATTCTTTATTTGGCCACCATATTCACTTATTGATTTCGATTTTCAAGTATACGATCCTTAGTTGGACGAGCATAGCAATTTCATTTTAGCACTGTTCTTCTTTCATCTTGTAGCAATGTTCTTCTCCATCAGTAGTATGTCATTATTATTTTTTTGTTATCCAGCTAATTTCTACATGTGTAGCCTTATGATTAACATGGTGACCATATGAGATTTCAGTGAATATGGATCGTTTACGTCTCGATGGAGGATATCCAGAAGGTCCTTAGGACCCTAGTTTGTTGCAACTTCATCCAGAACATTGCTTAATTTTCAATAAATGGTAGTCTGGTTCAAACATCCTATGGAAAGTATATATATGTATGTTGATTCTAATATGTTGTCTATTTGTTGTATTCAGGAGAAAGAAGAAATTAGAATTGATGAGAAGAGTTATCAATTAAATGAATGGAAATTAACAAGAAAACAAGTTCAGTTAGTTCATGCTTTTGGATTGGGTCCGTTGGCTATCATTCGGCCAGGTCGAATTGATTATCATTTGGTCGCAGCTAATATAGAGAGGTGGTTTTATGAGATCAACACCTTTCATTTCAACATTCATACTGGTGAGATGACACCAACACTTTTTGATGTATATGAGATATTAGGACTGGTTGGGGATGGCAACCCAGACACATGTCGTCCTATCAAGGGCCTGCGAAAGTTTATAGAAGATAATTTAGGGATAGTCCCTGATGGCAACCTGGCAAGCCTGAGGCATACATGGCTGAAGGCTAATTTTAGGGAATTGGCACCTGATGTAACCCCAGTTCAAGTTTATAGATATACTCGAGCATATCTGCTCTTCCTCATTAGTGTAACCATATTCGCTGATGCATCAGTTTCAACAGTGCCAACAAGGTACCTGTAGTTTTTCAAAGATAATGACGGTGCCAACACATATGGTTGGGGTGTTGCAGCCCTTTCATTCCTCTATCCTCACTTGGAAAAGCTTGCACTTTCAAGCGAAGACATTTTAGTGGTTCAGCCACTCTCATGCGGGTAACCATTTGTTTTGGTATATGACATAAGCGTAATAATTTAGACTGCTTTCTTAATATATTAAATATTTATCATACTCAATTTACTGCAGTGCTGGTCATATGAGCATATTATGCATATGAGGCCCATACCGCATAATATCCCTCCAAATATTCCTAGGGCCAAAAGATGGGAGCTACCGAAGAAATATGATGACAATCCACATAACTTAATGCCTCCCATCAGACAAGAAATTGATAACCTCCAACCTAATGAGGTTAGTGTATAACTTGATATTGATTCTTTCAATAGTATTTAAGTATTTGTAATTATTTTTATTGACTGATTGCATATCATATAACAGGTAATCTGGAATCCCTATCTCAACCCTGATGAGGTCATTTCAGATGATTGGCAGCAGGCATTTCAAACTGCAATGTGCCCTACAACTTTGATATTTGACGATATTGCCTAGCCGTACATGTCAGATTGAGTATGCCGACAATTTGGAGCAAAACAAGGCATTCCTAGGAATCCCTTGGTTGTTAGTAAGAGGGCAAGTAGACAAGTTGGACAGCGAGACTGGCGAAACGTCAATGCAGATAAAATCGCTAACTGGTTGTTTCGCCATGACCGCATCATGCATGATGTTCAACAAGATACTGATAATGTGTTGCCCTCAGAGGAGTACAAGACCTGGTACAATTTGGTGTCTCATCCTTTGATACATAATATCGCTAACCCACCAAAGACATATTGCAACCTCATATCCAGTGGTTCCTGCTCATGAACCACAATATATAATGAGACCCCAAGGTTATGACGATCAGTTGGTACGTTTATATCGACCTAAAAATTCTTTTAGTATTTTATTTACCTATTAGTTCTATTCAATTGTTTAAATATGCTAATTATGTAATCTTGTTGTGCAGGTTAATGCAGTTAAGGCATCCACAGTCATGTTAGTAGAGGCACTTACACTTAGACATAAGTAGTACCCTAAAGTTCTTAATTGCGTTAACAACGCGTTTGAAATATTGTCTAAGTTTGTGCCTATGGATATTGGTGACGTAGAAGCCAAGATGGAGCATTTACAACGTCAATATAATGATGAAGCTATACCTGATGAGGCCAGAGATGATGGAGTGGGTTAAAGTAGTCGGGTTGTAGAAGGCCTAGTTCCCTCCACACAACCTGCAGTTGAGGAACCTAGAAGATATAGCACACGAAATAAACAGTATCAGCCTAAGAGAAGGCGAGGCGTGTAATGGGCCATTTTGAGGATCCCAATTTTGTAATGGGTCATTTTGAGGGTCATATAGAGCTAGCATATTTTGTATGAAAAGTTATAGTATTTGTATTATTACTGCTCACTAAATATATTACAGAATCTTCAGTATCACTCTTGATATCATTGTGTGTTGTTGTGCTTATGGGCCATCTTGAGAAGACTTGGAATCTTGGTGAAATTTGATTGTTAGTGGTTGCATATGTATATTGGGTTTAACATCATATCACTGTCTAGAGCTATCCAGTATACATTCGATATAAGATTAATGGGATTTATTAATTTAACATTATTTACATTACTTCTTGTGATTGATGGTGGTGAAAATAACAGCTACTGTGCATCCATTATCATAAAATTAGCAATGAAAACAATTGTGATAGCCTAAAAATAAGAAAATAAAATGCATGTCCATACATCCAGAAATGAGTTATTTTCATGTCCATGCATCTAGAAATGATGTCCATTTTTTTATCATGTCAATACATCTTGATGTCCATGATCAATGTGATGTCTAAACAATTTCGGATGTTCACTGTGAAAATCTAGGAAGTAAGTTTTCGGATGTTCAACATCCGAAAATATTACTTTTTCGGATGTTCAACATCCGAAATTGGTACTGTGAAAATCCAGGAAGCTCTTGGATTTTCACAATGAGTTTTCAGATGTTCAACATCCGAAAAAGTAATATTTTCGAATGTTGAACATTCGAAAACTTACTTCCTGGATTTTCACAATGAGTTTTCGGATGTTGAACATCCAAAAACTTAGTGTGAGATTTTCACAATGAGTTTTTGGATGTTGAACATCCGAAAATATTACGTTTTCGGATGTTGAACATCCAAAAACTCACTGTGAATATCCAGGAAGTCCTGGATTTTCACAGTGAGTTTTTGGATGTTCAACATCCGAAAATATTATTTTTTCGGATGTTGAACATCCGAAAACTCATTTTGAAAATCCAGGACCTTCCTAAATTTTCACAGTACCATTTTTGAATGTTCAAAATCCGAATATATGTCAATTTCGGATGTTGAACATCCGAAATTGTTTAGACATCACATTGATCATGGACATCAAGATGCATTGACATGATAAAAAAATGGACATCATTTATGGATGCATGGACATGAGAATAATTCATTTCTGGATGTATGGATCGAAATTTAAATTTTCTTATTTTAAGGCAATCACAAGGATTTCTAATATTGAAATCATCTATGTCGACACAAAGATTGGCAAACTCATCCATTAGAAGATTTATGACAAGAAAGAATTCCGATTGTATTGACACAAATTTGACAACAAAAACATAATATTCACTCAATTCATTTATTCATGAAAATCATAATTCCATATAAGAATACAATATTAACATCAAGTTCACTCTATCAGTTCTCTACATGTCCTCCTATTATGACCCTCTGCGCCGTATCGTTTGTACTTCAAAGGCCTAGTGATCGGATGTTCCGTCTTGGATATTCTTCGTTGCTTTCTTGGTCAACCGAGAAGGTGTGTAGTCATTGGGGGCAACACTGTCCGGTTGTAAATAACTGTCAACTCAATATCATCGGGGACAGGTGCAAAGGGAGTTTCAAATGCTCTTCTAAAGTATTCCATTGTAAAATACTTAACACGTAGTACATAGTGGGATCTATATGCATATGGTTAATGGCCGCAATAGCATGGGCACATAGAATGCCACTGATTTGCCATTTTCTACAACTGCATGTCCACGCATTAAATCGACATCGTACTTCTTCCCAAGATGGTGGATCTTAAAAAGCGTGTCCATGGTGGATATAACTTTGTGTAAAAATAGAGCCTTCATCTTTCGCGTGTCAAGTAATTATTGGGCCTTCAGTACTAACATGCCACTCCAAGTATTGCCTAATTCCCTCTTCTCTTCAAACCTGGCCATTAACTGTATCTTTATTTCTTGACACATTGTAATGATCGGCTTCTCTAGAGCTGATAAAATCCAAGCATTGAAATACTCGGCCACATTTGATGTAAGATGACTGTATCTAGACCCTGAAAAATATGCATCTGCCCAAAATTTGGGTGGAATATTCTTAATCCAATCATATGCTTCTAGGTCGGCACACTGTATATTAAACATTATTTTTTCAAACCCACCAATGGTCGCTTTACGAGCAGCCTTCCAAAATAGCATAAGCAATACTTCAGTATTTGCTGACCTCTTCATAAAGCCCTTGAAGTTCTTTCCCATATGTTGCATGCAAAATGATGGAAAACATGTTGGAAAGCATTTTTCTATTGCTTCTGGCAGGCTTTTCTGTCGATGTGATATAATAGTTAAGGCAGGTAGATTAAGGTACCTATTTAAGAGCTCACTCAATATACTTAAGAACCAATACCAACTCTGGTAATTCTCATTCTCAACTGCTGCCAATGCCAATAGGAAGAACCCATTATTTGCATCTACTGCGATAGTGCACAATAAAATGCCTTGATACTTTCCTTTTAGAAATGTTCCATTAATGCCAATTAGTGGCCTGCATTCACTGACAAACCCCATAATGCATGGACGATAGGTAATGAATAGTCGCTTGAATTTGCCTTCATCTATGTGGATGCGAACTTCAGTTCCCGGGTTGGTTCTTCTAATCTTCTCAATATACAGAGGGAGGTCATGGTATTGTTGTTTATGTGATTCATCTATCATCTCTCTAGCAACCTCTTTTCCTCGCCAAGCTTGTATGTAGGAAAGCCTGACCCTGTGATCATGTTGAACATCCTTTACAATGTCTTTTGCTTTAATTTTTGGTTGGTCAAGAAGGTGACCTTTAATCTTTTTTGCCACCCAATCACTACGAGCTAGTGGCTGATGGACCCTCTCAATTAGACCACTACATATGTGCTTCTTAACCATAGACTTCACTTTAAAGTATGCGGTGTTGTCAACTCGTAAGTACCTCACTTGCCATGTGCATCCATCTGCCTTGCAACTTGCCCACACCCATCCTAATTTACTTTTATCAAACTTCAAAACAAAATTGTTGTGGATTGTAAAATCAACTAGATGATGCCGACATTCATTAACATTTTCAAAAAATTGCCCAATTGAACCTCGTTACCAACTCCTCTAGTGGTTCAATGTCTTCCATATCACGCTCTAGTACGAGCTCAGGGTTGGGCACCACTCCAATGTTTTGATCTTGCTCAGGTAAGTGTTACACTAACTGTTGCAAAAAAATAGAGTGTAAGATGAAACAACAATTTCTACACATATAAGATTAAAATAAAGCAATTTACAGATGAAAAACATAAATTGTAGATATACCTATACCTTGAAGATGGGCTCTCCGCAATAAATTCTTGTTGTGCCTCGGCAATATATACTACAATTCTCGAAGATTCCCCTCCCAACATAAAAGATACATCTATATCATCACTAACATCAATCAAATCAAGCCCACTAGACAGACTTGTGTTGTGGTACATAATAGCTAATTTGTTTGGATCACACTTGGTTAAATTTGCAAAATGACTTTTTAGCTCCTCCAAGGAACTATTCCCATTATACTTGGATGACCTTCAATTTTCCTCCTTTATAAATAACATGTTCGTCATCCGCATTTGTATCAAATGACCCCCCATATCGAAATACCAGTTGCACTCCCTCAGTAGCCATCATCAATACTACTGTATTAAATGAATAATAAAGTTACTGTTATAAAAAATCAATACAAAAAATTATCACAAATTGGTATATTTCTTACTACTTTAGGGTTCATAAAATCTGAGTATTACATAATATATTGAAATAGAGTACTACTAAAATTGTCAGTAGCGATCGTCAATACTCATGTATTAAATGAATAGTAAAATTAGTGTTAAAAAAAATTACCAAAAATTGGGATATTTCTAACTACTTTAGGGTTCATAAAATCTGAGTATTACATAATAGATTGAAATAGTGTGTGAGTAATACTCACATAAACACAAAATAAACAACAAATTTTATTACAAACAAACAAGTTTAACAATTATTTCGCCAAAACAAAGAATACAATGTATCAATATGATACAAACAACAAATAATTATATAAAAAAATAACTTGATCAATATTAAACAAATTCCATTTATTAATCTCAAATACACAACGAATACTATTAACAAAATTAAATATTCTAAATAATAATAGATAAATAAACTTCAATTAATCAACCGTATAAAGAAAAAGTAAGAACGGTACCAATCACGTCCAAATAGTGAGTCAATCTCTTCAACTTTGTGGGTTACTGTATTAAGAACAGTAAAATGGGGTATGTTCTTTAAATGATCAATTTTTCCCAACTTTATAAAAACTAAACATATATAAGTTTCCGCCCGTGCACGAGAAGTCTTGGCGCTCAAAATTTCGGATGTTCAACATCCGAAACTCTCAAACTTTCGAATATTCAACATCCGAAATTCTCAGAATTTCGGATGTTCAACATTTGAATTTGTAAGTGACAGTTCTAGCTGGCTGTTTTCGGATGTTGAACATCCGAACAAGGGCGAAAGTGTTTTTTTTTTTTAAATTCTCTTAAAGTATTTGCGAATTATCATGATTCATACTTATAATTTTTTTAATATTTTTAAAAAATTTATATTTGATCTTCTCGATTTTTATTCATGAATTTTCGTAGTCTTGAAAATATTGTGCTTAATGTTTAGTTTATTATTACAAATTTTTAAATGTTTGAAGACAATTATATTGTTGCTATTATCAAAATAGGACACTTACTTTGTTTTTGTTTTTCTTTTGGTAATTTATACGTTTATGTACCAAATTTTATTCTTACATATAATTTATGACTAATTTTCAAATGTTTTAAAAATGATGTCATTGGTTTTTTTTAAAAAATTCTAGATTACATTTATAATTGATTTAAGAGCTTTTTAAATGTTATGAAAGCTTGATACTACATGCCACGCACGTAAACCATATTTTCATTCAAGATTGTCTTACTTATATGTTCCTTACTGGCTATTGTTTTTCAAATTTAAAAATTAAAAATTTTAATTTTAATGCATCTGTAGACACCCCAATCTCGACTGAAGAAGTTAAAGATAGGTTAAAATATCCTAGGCAGATCACTCGGATATCTTGAACTATTCACCCCACTTGAACCTTTAAGTAAACTTAACATCTACTAACCCGATATTGCCCTAGTAGGATCAAAGGCACCAAAAGGAAATACCAAGTAAGATAGATTCAGAATCACTTGACTTAGAAGCATTTTCAAAAGGGAAGGCTCTAGCATTACTCCAACGATCGTCAAAGCTCTGTCAGAACCCAAAGGCAAGGCGTCAAAGGCACCTCAGTCACAAAACATACGTTTAAAACTGACAAGATCTTGCGACATTGCTAATGTCA
This sequence comes from Amborella trichopoda, assembly GCF_054954075.1. Taxonomy (NCBI): domain Eukaryota; kingdom Viridiplantae; phylum Streptophyta; class Magnoliopsida; order Amborellales; family Amborellaceae; genus Amborella; species Amborella trichopoda. The sequence goes on from NC_142343.1 coordinate 30,898,708, forward strand.
CTCATCCTGAATGTTGCCAGGTCCCAAAACCTCCAACAGGCAGAAAACAACCTGGCTGACGAGATTAGAGGGACATACTAACATGTCAGACCATACCGGCAGGCGTGACATGGTCGTACTGACATGCTAGATGTCAGTACAGAACATGGTTGTCGAGTTTTGATAGGTTGAGGTTTAGAAGACTGTAAGACCAAAGCGGCGCGCCAGCTAGCATTTTACGACATTGCAAATGTTGCGTCAAATGCATTAAAAGAACAATTAATATTTGTTGACCATCATTAATACAACATTAATGACATAACGATGTTCCAAGTGTCGTTGGCGCCACTCCAAATATCGCCAGACTTTTGATGGTCCGAATTTCACATAAAACCGACTTATAGGCTGTATAGGGTTTGTTTTGCCTATAAATAGCCCCTTTCGCCTAAAGCTTAAGGTCCAGATCTTCATGGTTTTTTAGCCTAAGCTATGTCTAGATTCTCTTTATATTTGAGCTTAAGCAAGATCCAAGTTTAGGTTTAAGGTTGTATAAGAGAGCCCCAGGTGTGAGCCCATTTGAGCAACCCTCATCCCTCCTAAACTGTTGAATCCAAAACTAAAATCTCTAACCCCTTAAACCTACCCAATCAAACTGAAGGCGGCCTAGATAATTCGACTTTTTGGGCCCTCTTCCTTCTATTTCTAATTACCCCATTAAAAACCAGAAGTTCAGGATTGACTGTGCAACTAGTCGTTATGAATCGACATCGACTTTGGGCGTCGGGCCCAGGGGCCTGGCTTAAAGCATCATTTTCTCTTTTCTTTCATTTTATTTCTTATATTTATTCTATTTTTATTTGTATTTATGATTCCCCCTCTTCTCTCTTTATTTATGATTTAATCTCTTCATTTCTCTTCTTCTTCTAATGTTGTATTTATTGTTCTTGTTTGTTTGCATTTAGTTCTCTTTTTCATCATCTTTTTAGTTAGTATTTATTTCCTTTAGTTTGTTGTATAGATTTCTCTATCTTTTTGCTCATCTTGTAGTTTAGATCCCTCTCTCTCTCTCTCTCTCTCTTTCTCCCCCCCCTTGCTCTTCTTTCATATTTCTCTTGTACTTATTTTGGTTATATACCTTATGCTTTATTCAATAGTTTGGTCTCTCTGTCTTCTCCTTCTAATTATTATCTTTTGTGTTATTCATTATCTTTCATTATTGTCGAGTATTCATCCCTCTTTTTTTTTTTCTTCTCCTTTGATGTTTCATCCCCATTCCCTTCCTTATTTACCTCCTCTATTTAATCCTTTATTCCTTTCCTCTCTCTAGCTCATTTCATGTAACATCCCTGCTCCTACTATCTTTACATCCATTTCTCATCTTCTTAGTCTTATTTCCTTTATTTAGATATGGAAAAAGTTTATATAGAGCCGAGGTTCTAAACAATCAAATTCGAGCTTACCTTAAAAATTTCACTAGAAGATGTTGTTTTGATGCCCAAATATCCTCAAATTGATCATCTCGGCATCAAGATGCATTGACATGAGAAAAACATAGATTTCAAGTTTTGAAAATAGCGTATTTTGTAATCCATTTTTCGATCGTCAATTTCTAAGACTTTCAAGTTTTCATAGATCTCTCGATCTACATTATTTTTAAAGCTTTAAACTTTATAAATAAAGATGAAAATATATTTTAAGGCTATCAAAAAAGTTTTCAATATTGAAATCATTTTTCTCGATACTATTCTAAGGTCGGTTCTAATTTGATTGTTTAGAGCCTAGGCTCTATATAGACCGCACCCTTTAGATATTGCATGTTTACTAGAGATAGTAGTTTAGATTCCATAGTTTCCTTGTTTTTTATCTTTTTGTTCTTTTTATATTTTATAGTTACATTCTCTACTCATGTGTACCTCTATTCCTAGTAAGGTAAATTGTTTGTGCTTGTCTTCTATTCTCCTTTGTTAAAATATATTTCTTTCAAATTCTTATTTTTGCTTTCAAACCATTTCTTAAGCTTTTTTGTTGAGTTCAAGGTTGAAATAAGATGGAAGCTGGCTTTGCCGGCAATCCGAGAGGGATACGGCCTTATGGCCCGACTCTCCTTCGAAACGTAATTTGATGGGACCTATTCTATTCTAACTCTTCGATTTGTTTGTACCCGTAACCAAAGCAGGGGTGAAGTTCCTTGCCCGTATTTTTGAGTATAAACAACATCTCAGATAAATTATGTTGTCTGTGCCTAAAAAATAGAAAACCTGCATTTGACCAAAATTTTTAATTCTTTAAAATTCATTTAGGAATCATGTTCCATTTACTATGAAAATTAATTTTAGTTTTTAGAAAATTTTACATGCTTTAAAAATAGTTTATGATCTATTTCGAAATGTCAAACGATGATGAATTTCTATGAACTCTAAATGCTTCACAACTCTCATCCTTGTCCAGAATTTTCCTTGAGCGTGTAGCAGGAACTTATTGTGCATCCTCTCTCACACAAAAGGCCTATTTGAGAGGAATTTTTCAATTTGAAATTTTGGGAACCATCAAATCACTAGATGAAATCTAAGAATGACTAGATAATTAATTAAAAAAAAAATTGATTTTTTAGTTTCTTAACACTTAGATCTCGCCTTTCAAAAATTGAACAAAATTGATTTTTTAGTTTCCTAACACTTAGATCTCGCCTTTCAAAAATTGAACAATTTTTATTCAATCTTGAGATATTAATTTTTTCTAGGACATAGAGATTTCAATGCCTATTTTTTTTTGGTTGAAGAGGGAGTAAATTGAAAGTATTCTCCTCTGGGAGTATATATCCCTAAAATATAGAGTCCTAAAATTACTTCTATAATGGGTTTTTACTTGAGTGAGTAAATAGAATGTATACCCCTCTAGGAGTATTAAATCTTTTAGCATTTTTCATGATGTAAATAGTGTAATAGATATTTTAAGTTCTATGCAAACAAGTATATTAAAAATGGAAAAGTTCATATAATATTGGCATTTTAAAATGGAAAATTAAGGTGCACATATAAAATCTTATGGTAAAGGTTGTTTTGATATTGAAAAAACATCTACTTGATCATAAATTTTAAATGCTTCACAACTATCCATAAATTTCTATGACGTAAAAAAGTGTAATAGATATTTTAAGTAATATATTAAAAATATATTCGTTTTGTCTTAAAAATATTTAATTATTCTTTCATCTCTCCTTATTATCCATACTTCATATCTCTTAATCACTCTTTAACACATCACGTTTTTCAAATTCCGGGATTCATCCCTCTCTAATCTATATTTTTCAAATTCTCGGATTAAGCATAGTATTTCCCCTTTCTCACATTATTGTCAAGGCTAAGGATCGTTCCCTCTCTTTTGCTTTACAATTGAGTGTTAAAATGTCATGATCATGTGGTTTCTATAAGGCCTAGGCCTTAGGAAACAAAATAAAGTCTCTCTTTAGAAACTCATCCCGAAAAACATTTAAGGGTTAGTTTGGATGTATCTAAAATTGAAATATTTTTAGATTGCAATCCAAAAATCTCCTGAAAGTGACTTTGACCGTTTGGACAACTGCATGCTTTTGTAAGAATTTTAGATTGCAAGAAAAAAAAAATCCCATTTCAAGGCAAAAATTGCCATCCAAAAAAATTCAAGTTAGACCTGAATTTTTTTGGCTTGAGTCGCGTTTCTTGTGCCTCTCTCTCTCTAACCCTCACGCTCTTCCCTCTCCTCCCTGCCTTTCCCTCGTCTCCTTCTACTCTCTATTATATGCGAGAAGAAAACTCAAAGCTTTGCTCTCTCTCTCTCTCTCTTTCTTTCAAAAGCTTTGCAAATATAGAGTTATGCTCTCTCTTGTTCAAAACCCTAAGCTCTGTTACGTAGAAAATCTCTGTTTCTCTCTCGTTCAAAACCCAGACCTCTACTGCAAAGAAATTCTTTGCTACTTTCAAGAACACCTCTCTCTCCCAAGATCAAGCCCCCTCTCTTGTTTAAAGCTTACAAGGCATCAAAGGCAGTTGTAGAGCAAAAACTTGCACGTCATTTTTCTGGTTTTCTCGATGTCTTCCTCTCTAGGGAAGCTTAGGGTTGTTTCTTTAGGGAATCTGTATTCCTCAATCTCTCTCTGTTTCTCTAGGGGAAGCTCTTCTGTTTTGTTTCTCTCCATTTATATGGAGAAAGAGCTCTAGTTTTTGGCTTCCATCTTTCTAATATTAAGATGGAATGCATGCATGGAGGGCTACTAACCATGCGAGGGAAAGGGTGGCAATTCAATAGGGCAGAAATGGGAGCCTTGACCATGACCTCCACCCAAATATATGATTTAGCCCTAATCCTTAATCATGCCCTCAAAACGACCATTTCCAACTGGTGTGACGAATGGGGCTCGAAGACCTGATCCCAAAACAGGAGGTGGTGTAATATATTCATAAATACTAAGATTTCCCTATATTTGTAAGCCAAAAAAATATACACCATTATCTATTACAGAGTTGCAGGCTAAGTGGTTTTATACACAAACCGTATAAGAGCACTTCAAAGTGAAAAAGGGCCCCAAATGCCCTTCAAAAAACAACCAAAAGGCAGAGGCATCAACCCTCCAAAAAAACCACCAAAAAACACACAACATAAACATAAAATGAAAGATGAAAGACAACAACAACTCATACACAGAGAGCTTCATAAGGAATTAGAAGCCAATGGCCCCCATTTAGAGAGAGAGAGAGAGAGAGTCACCACCAAGAACGCCTAAGGGAGGCTTGGGATGAAGAAAACCATGAGAAGAGCTCTCCGGATACTTGTCTATCTTTTGCCCTCTACCTTTCTCTCTAATCAGAACCCAAGCCGACTACCGGACACCTGCAAACAGGGCAATCCCCTCTCTGTTAGTACTAGCCTAGTACCCAAGCCCGACTAATGGGGTTTTTTTGACAAATCAATGAAATAAGACATCTTACCAACATAATAAAATAACACGATAATATTTTCCAATTGAGGTGGAAAAACTTGCATTTTTTTCCGCTGTGAATATTTTTTTCTTTGACATCTAAACTGGCCCTAAAGTATCGGAAAACCTTATGGTGGCACTAAAATCTATTTCCACTATCGAGTATGAAATTCGTAGCTCAAAAATGGTGTAAATCCTGCTGATCCATGAACACTAAAAAATGAATGGTTTAGATAATGTTTTATAACATACACTATTTTTAAAGCTTGAAATCCTTATTTTGTCATATACGTAATAGTCAAGGTGGAAATGGTCGATTTGAAGACTTTTCGATTCCATGCAATTTTTGGTGAGACTTGAAACATGACTATACTTTTTTATATAAGGCCTAGGCCTTAGGCCTTATTTGGACTTTTTCCTTCCGTCTTTGTGACTTTTATTTGTTAAGATAAACTTATTTTTATTTCTATGATCCAACATGTAGAGTAAAAATGACAACATGTAGAGTAAAAATGACTTGTGTCTAGTTGTCAAAGAGAAAGAGAGAGAGAGAAAGTCCTCCAAGGGGGTGATAGGGAAGGAGGAGAAAAAAGTTCTTTCCACGTTTCCAACAATTTCTCCTCTTCCTTGCATCTCTTTCTCATAATTCATATTTTTATCTATTTGAGTGCCAGCTAGGATACATTTATGGTTGCTTTTTGGGGTTTAATTAGAGTTCGTTGGAGAGATGAATTTATGTATGTGTATTGAAGAATAAATTGGAGCTCACTTCCAAATTATATGTCGCATCTCCTTTACTTCCAATTTTTTAAAATTATCTCTTTTGTAGACTCATTTAGATATGATTTTGTTCTAGAAAGGTTCTTTAAGATAATTATATGCCCATGATGTTTTTTTACCGATTATGTAAAGGAAAAATTTTATGTAAGGGCGAGACCCTAAACAATCAAATTAAGGTACACCTCAAAAAATTCACACAAAGAGATTGTTTTAATGCCCAAAAATCATCAAATTGATCATCTCAACCTCAAGATGAATGGACATGAAAAAAAAATGGATTTCAAGTCTTGAAAATAGTGTCCTGTAATGTAGTTTTGGGCCGTCAATTTTCAAGATTTTCAAGTGCTCATAGATCTGCTCGATCTATACTATTTTTTAAGCTTTAAATTTTATAATTAGATATGAAAATAAAATTTCAGGCCATCACAAGGATTTTCAGTATTGAAACAACATCTTTCGGCAATATTTGAAAGCGTGCCTTACTTTGATGGTTTAGGGTCTTCGCCTTATACAAACCACACCTGTAAAGGGTGAGGTTTGTATAAGGTGCTTACTTTTATATTATGAACATAAGGCGTGCTTCTAAGTTTTCCCATTAGATTTAGTTCTAGTGTTAGAAATCTTACGATGGCTTAAAAATAGACGGTTCAAATAATTTGTTACAAGATACACTATTTTAGGACTTATTATTTTTTTTTTTTTAAATATCCATACATTTTAAGGTCGAGATGAACAATTGGAAAGTTTTTTCCAACTTCGAAATTATCTTTTCTACTAGGTTTTTGAGGCGCACCTTAGAAATAGGATAAAGTTGTGACATTATATAAACTTTTTTATCCTAAATCTACCACTAGTTAGCCAAACACTTTTACATATATGTCTCATTTATTTATTTTTGAAATTTAGCCACCACCAGAAATAAATCAAAGATAACAAATAGCAATGAAATAAATCAAAGATAACAAATAGCAATAAAATAAATAAAATACAAAAAATTTAAAATATTAAAATTTATATAGTATAAGATAAAGGAAAATGGTTTGATAGGGCTGCTGCCTCATCAGAATAAGTAAAATCGTACTTCATAATCTCAGCTTGAACATTATGGTTGTGAAAAAAATAAAGATTTCCAGCTCTAATAATAATTTCTATTATAATAAATTATCTAGAATGCCCATTTCACCCTAAAAATAAGTGTTCAAAGATCCGCAAGATCTTTACATTTTTTTTAGCTTTAAATTTTATTATCAATATTGAAAATTGATTTTAGAGCCATCATGGAGATTTTTACTGCTGAAATTGCTTTTCAAACGAGGATTTGAGGTGAGGCTATATTTCATTTTCCTAAAGCCTAAGCCTTACAAAAACTTCATCCCAAGTTAAAAACAATTCACATCAAAATGGGAATTCAATTAAAATATAAAGATACTTGTTTATCGACAAAATAGATAAAGATAATAGAAAAAATGGAAATCTGATCGACATTCAACATACAAAAAGAGAAACACCAAATAAACTTTAAGTATGAGATATTAAATAGTTAGAGAAACAAACTAAAATGAAAAATTAAAAGGGCAGTACTTAACGCCTCATTTAGAATGAAGGGAAAATATTACCGTACTCTTTATTATTGACTTCCATTTCTCAAGAGATCAAAAACTTTAAACTATTTCTTACGGCATAAAGTCTCTATGTTTTCTATCTTCCTACCCTCCAGACCTCTTTGACTGTACATTATTGACCTAAACAGTTTGTAAAATAACTCCATCTCTATCTGTCTCAAAACTCTGTATTTCTCCTCTCTCTTTCTCTGAAAACTCTGTCTCTCACCTCTCTCATCCTCTCTTTCTCTTGTTATTTGAGAAAGAGGAGAAAATAATCTTCTTCAATACAAAACTAACCAGCTCCAAACATTCCTTCAAATTCAATCCATTCTCTCTTTCCTGACCGACTACTTTTCTTTCTCTCTCTTTCTCTGAGACATCTATGAGGCCATTTTGAGGTGGATGGCGCCTGAAATTTTTAAAAAGAGGAAACATGTCCTTGATATATGGTTTTTTCTCTCTTTCTTTGTTACATCCATAAGCCCACTTTGAGGTAGATGGCGCCTGAAATTTTTAAAAAAAGGGAAAAAGAGAGGGAACATGTCACGGCCTTTGATATATGGTCTCTTGGTTTTACAGTCGTGGAGATGGCCATAGGGAAGGTACCACAATTACAGGAAAAATTTTGAAATTCCGGCCTTGATTTTCTTGAGAAGTGTTTCAGGCGAGAGGCATCACAAAGGTCGACGGCTTTTAGTTGCTTCACCACCCCTTTTTGGCTTCTGCATCTTCCAACCAAACCCTTTGATTTTTTCGGGCGACGTTAAGCATTTTTCTGTCATTCTCAACCCAAATAAGAGGATTAAAACCTTCTCAATTTGCCGAGGCCTTGACCAAAAGCACTGGACTGAAACCCTAACAAGTTGCAATGGTTTTGACGAAAATGAGAGAAACAAAATCCTAACAAGTTACAGTGACTTTGATGAAGAACAGACAATTGACAACCTAAAAAGTCACAAAGCTTCAGAAGCAAAGCAGATGATCAAAACCCAAACAAGTTGCAGAGGTTTTGACCAAGAGAGGTGGGAAAGCAAGGATTGGATAACAGTGAAGTCGTCAATGGTGGGAGAACTTCGAGCGCTTCTTTTTCTTTCTCTGAATTCTCACTACAAAGCCCAAATAAAAGCACGCAGTTTTTAGAGAGAGAGAGAGGAGAGAGAGATCCGAAGTTTTGAGAGAGATAGAGATGAAGTCATTTTACAAAATGTTTAGGTCAATAATATATGGTCAAAGGGGTAGGAAGATAGAAAAGAGATAGACTTTATGCTGTAATAAATAGTTTCAATTCTTGAATCTTTTGGGAAATGGAAGTAAAAAAAGGGGGTACAAAGATATTTTCCCTAGAATGAATACTTTTAGAAAAGTCACATTTCATTTAATTTCTAAACTAGCATTTTATAAGCATGTGCCAAAACCCCATACAAAATAGGGGTAGATATCTCATTATGAAACTCATTTTCCTTAAATTAATGCAAAAAAAAAGTTCCTTTAATCACCCCAATAACAAACAAACTGTCTCTAGTCTTTTTTTGATAACAAATCTCCCCAGTCTCTTGCCGTAAAAAACAAGGGAAATATTTTTATACTTCCCCTATAGCATAGAAGGTCTATGCTTCTCCTACCATCCAGCCGTCCAATTTTGATCAAGACAACCACTTACGATTTGATCTTAGATCCGATGTCTCAAAGTATTTTATTTTTAATTTTTTTAATACAAATTATATGAAGATGAAATTTGGTATGTGCCATCTTCTCATTGGGGCACACCTATAAAAAATATTAAAAATAATTTTTTGATAAAATATAATGATGAAAATACCCCTTGAATCTTTTAAGGGTATTTTGGTCATTTTATTTAATTGAAAATATATTTTTATATATTTTTTGCTAGTGTGAGTTTAATAGAGGATTGGACGTGCAAAATTTGGAGTCAAAATAGTTTATATAAAAAAAAAATAAAAAATAAAATGGTGTAGAGATGTTACATTGTGATTGGGCCAATCTTAGTCCTCCGTTCAGAATGGACGGTGGATAAGGGGAAGTATATAAGTTTTATGTTGTAGGGGAAGCATAGAAAGCATACCCCAAAAACAAAAGGGCACGATTTTTATGAGTCCACGGACTCACACGTAGAAATGCGGGCCCCTCAACAATTTATTTTTAAAATAGAATTTATGCCTAATTTTTATGGAATATATAATCTATAACATAGAGATTATTAATATGTAAAAATAAATAAATTTGAAAAACTAGAAATGATATTTTTCGGAAGAAATATTTGAACAATTAATTTTACTTTTTTTGTAGAAGACTATTATTTATAGGACCCAGTTTTGGTGGACAATGTAAATCCCCATGCCCACATAATAACATGAGCGGGATTGGACGTGCCAAACAATTTTCCAAAATAAAATAAACCCAACAAAAGGGTCAACTAGGCCCCCCCCCCTCCCCACCTCTCTCTCTCTATATATATATATATATATATATATATATAGGAAAAGTTTTCTCAACGTATAGGTAAAAATGAACAATGATTTTTCTTATGCTTATCACCGTCCAAAATTCATCACATGGTCATGATTGTCTGGTAGTATTTTATTTTTCATTTTTTTTTTATAAATCAGAATAATCTGAAATTTGGAGCTTGTGTATATCTTAGTGATGCGCATCTAATAAAAATATGAAAAAAATATTTTGTAAAATATAAATTGACCAAAATACATATGTAAATTTTAAGAGTATTTTGGTCAATATATATTTACGAATTATTATTTTTATTAGATTCTCCTATTTTTTACGAACACATGTTCCAAATTTTAGATCATTCCGACTTTTAGAAAAAAAATAGAAATTAAAACACTATCAGACAACTGTGATCGTGCGATGAACTTTAGACGGTAATCAGCATAGACGAAATCACTGTTCAATTTCGCTTACAGGTGTTGCTTAGTGTTTTTCATATATATATATATATATCATCAAATTAGAGCCTACCTCGAAACTTTTACTAAAAGAGATGGTTTTGATATCCAAATATCATCAAATTGGTCATCTCGACATCAAGATGCATGGACATAAAAAAAAAATGGATTTCAAGTTTTTGAAATAGTGCATCTTATAACGCATTTTTGAACAGTCAATTTTCAAGATTTTCAAGTTTTTGTAGATTGGCTCGATCTACACTATTTTTAAAGCTTTAAATTTTATAACTAGATATAAAAATATGATTTAAGGCTATCACAAAACTTTCTAATATTGAAACCACATCTCTCGACATTATTTGAAGGTGGGCTCTAATTTGATTATTTGAAGGTGGGCTCTAATTTGATTGTTTAGAGCCTCGGCTCTATTCAAACCACACCATTTTGAAATCCTCTAAAGCCAAATAAAAGAATGATTATTTGTTCATGGATTTTTGTTGTAATCAATATCTGCTTAATAATAATGATCTCCAGCGAAATGTGCTCCCTGTTCTTCTCAATGGACCCAAGTTCCGACACACACCTACATTTATAGGCCAACTCTACTTTCTCTCTCATCGTCCTCTTCTCTAAGTGACAGGTTTATGAACCTCTAGACCTCTCTCTCCGCAGAAACAATAGGGAAAGGTTTCTAGAAACCATCTGTCTAAAAGAAATCTGATGATTCATGCCATATCCGTACATTTTGAAGTGTTTGGTCATGCGAGAGAGAGATCATGTTAGAGAGAGATGTGGTCTCCTAAAATTCTCGATACATTGCACAAGGGGCTTGTGAGTTTTAGTTTCAGGCGATAATGGTTATACTTATTCAGCGTAATGATCTCGCGATTCTACTAACTTTTTGCCCTTCTTTTTTGCTTTTTGTTGTGACTTGTGCATTGGTCATTTTAAAATGTGAGGTTTGTTTCAGAGCCCCAATTGCCTAGACAATTAATTCTTTATTCGTTTGGTGTCATCCGCCAAAGGAGAAATATATATTGAGATTATTTATTTTTTATATAAGAAGGTCACAATTGTCTTTAATTTTTAGATCTGTGATCGAATGGTTGAGTATGTGCCATTGCCTAGGCACAAGGTACAAATTTTTTTTCATGAATATAGTGACATAATTTCAGCTATTGGAATTTACATCCAATGGTTAAAAATTGTGTGGATCGACTTATCAGAGTGGCTTCCTATTTGCGATGGTCCTATACACATGTTGTGAGAAGGCTCAACGAAAGGATTTAAGTTCATGCCCTCTCAAAGCCTGGCCTTTACACACAGGGCTTAATCTCACACATATTCTCTAATGTATTAGATTCTTTGATCCTGTCTCTTGAGCCTGACTCAAATATTGATGAGGCATTTACATATTGACTCTCACTAGAGGAGATCTTCAAACCTCTCCGTTTTTAATTAGACTCATGATGTGCCTCATGACTCAGGGTATTTTGACTTTTCAGATCCTAGTTCACTAAAATCCAATGAGTGTAGCGTTCCAGTTTACTCTCACTGTGACTAAGAACTATCATGGAACAATGTTGTCGCGATCTTGAAAGGTAATAACTCCAACAAGGCTTTGATTGATTATGGTTTGCATTGAAGATTTTATAACTCATTTCCTAATTATGACGATTTACTTGGATTTTTCTAGTTTGTAGAATTGATGGACTTTCCTAATTTGTATAGAGATTGATTTGGCCATATCTACTTTCCTAGTTGATAGATATTTACTTGGCCATATTTGTAACCTTCTAGTTTGTAGAGATTTATTATTTATCATCTCCACAATCAAGGGATATTGCTGTATATTTTTATACCAGCCATATATTGTTATATATAGCCCAATATCAATAGAGAAAGATACCAAATTCTCACATCTCTTTCCCATTTACGAATTTTTACATGGTACCAGAATAGTAAAGTCCATTATGAACCTGCTTATCATCTCTCTTCTTCACCTTCAAGCCATGATACACAATGGAAATGATGCAAACTCGCCATCAGGTGACAAGTCTAAGTTTTCACTTGAAATTAGCAATGCTTCTACCTCTGATTTCTCTTCTCCTTATTATCTCTATCATTCTGACAATCCTGGAGCCGTACTTGTCTCTCAACCTCTTTTTGGAGATAACTACAACACGTGGAGAAGAGCCATGACAATGGCTCTAGGAGCAAAAAATAAATTGTGCTTTGTAGATGGTTCATTTTACAAATCATCCGAGCCACTTACTGCTGTCAAGACTTGGGAGAGATGCAACCACATGGTGGTTTTGTGGTTACTCAATATACTCTCCAAAGATCTTGAAGATAGTGTTGTATATGCGGACACTACCTACGAAATTTGGATAGATATCGAGGATAAGTTTTCTCAAGGAAATGGTTCAAAGATCTATAATCTCAAGAGGAAGCTCTCTACAATCTAGTAAGGGCAGTTCTTGGTGGCATCTTACTTTACTTCTATGAAGGCCATCTGGGACGAACTAGCCTCATATGCAAAAATTCATGCATGCACTTGTGGATCATTTAAGGAGATGCAGACCCAACAACAACTCAAATGAGTGCACCAGTTCCTAATGGGACCGAGTGACTCTTTTGGGACAGTTTGTAGTCAAATCTGTCCAGCAAGAAGAACAATATAATTCCAATTTTGTCAAACCTTGCAAGGAGAAACAGCTGCTCTTGCGGCTCATTCAAATTTGAAAACAAGAGGGCGCTATGGCAAAAAGAAGCCACGTCTATTTTGTGAGCATTGTCGTCGCGTAGGCAACATCACAGCAAAGTGTTACTAGTTAGTGGGGTATCCCGCTGGCCATCCCAAGGCAAAGGATCAGCCACACGCTCACAACTCATTCATGCAATCAACTAATGTTCACAAAATCGAACAGGAACGGTTAACCGGACATGGGGCTGGGAGCAATTTGAACTGGAACCGGACTAACCGGGGCGGTAAAACCGGGCTAACCGGTCAAGTAGATTTTTTTTAAAAAAAGGGTAAAAAACTCCCAAAAAAATAAAAAAAATAGAAATACTTAGATTAAGTATATAATATCTTATTACATATATTTATCTTACAAAAAAAATTGAAACAACTTTTTATAAATTAATATTCGAATACTATAGTCCTGTACATGAAAATATCTTAGGATATTTTTTGAAGATATTTTTGTGATGTTACATTTTCTTCCAAGAATTAATATATCTATCCCAAACCTTACATGAAAAAATTTATTTATTTATTTATTTTTTAAAAAAATCATTCACATTAGGAATGAAAGTTTATGCCTTTTTTTTTTGCAAATAACAAAAGTAGCTTGATGCTATTAAATAAAAAAAAAATGCCAACTAATTAAGACAAGAAATAGAAAGGACAACTTCCATATAGTTAGATAAAGCATAATTCATACAATACTTTTTCGATGACCTTAAATAAGGCAAACTTCACAAAAAGTACATCTCATAATATGCAACAAAACGAAGAATCAATGCACAACACATTGATATGTTCTACTGTTCTTATATATTTATATATGTATCTACCATATTCATATCAATGTGTTGTGCATTGATTTTATCAAAAAATAAGAATAGTTACAAATAATTTGATCAAAAAATAAATTTATTAAGAAAAATAGAAAACACTTCCCATATTTATCATAAAACATATTTTTATTAAAAAACCATAATTTTATCAAAAAAATAATTTTACTAAGCAAAATGGAACACCACTTCCCATATTCATCATAAAACATAATTTTATTAAAAAACCATAATTTTATCAAAAAAATAATTTTGTTTAGGAAAATAGAAAAACAGTTCCCATATTCATCAAAAAACATAATTTTTTATTGAAAAACATAATTTTGTTCAAAAGATAATTTTATTAAACAATACAGAAAAAAACTTCGCATATTGATAAAAAACATAATTTTACTAAGCAAAATGAATTTTTTTTAGAAAAATCAATTTCTCAAATGAGGGATGATTTGAAATTAAGTTCACCTTTATAAAACTCTCTCTCTCTCTCTCTCTCTCTCTCTCTCTGGAATCATGCCAGATCGGGATCGGCCAGTGACTGATCCCGAGTTAATCGGCCGATTTTTAAAAAATTGGTTGATCTTATAAAGACTCTTTCCATAACATTCCAAAATTGTTGAAAAAAAAAGAAAGAAAAAAAAGAAAAAGAAAAGAACTAAGCACATACAAGAAGGTGTAGTGTTTCATTGAACATAAGGCAACAAAAATTTTTACATGCACTTAAAAAAACAAAATATCCCATTTCCATCATTACAACTATAACTATATTTAAAAAAATATAATTAAAAAAATCGAGCGACATTATCATGCACTTATCAAAAAGAAGAATCAATTTCATCAAAAAAATAATTTTATCAAAAGAATAATTTTATTAAGCAAAATAGAAAAACAATTTCCTATATTCATAAAAAAAACGTAATCTTATTAAAAAATCATAATTCTATTGAAAATAATTTTATTAAGAAAAATAGAAAAACATTTCCTAATTTCAACAAAAAAACATAATTTTCTTAAACAAAATATCTTTTTTAGAAAAATTGACTTTTCAAAACTCCCAAAAATGAAGCAACATTTTGAGCAAGAAACGGCCTTCAATGTTTGGATAATCCAACCAATGAACATACATACATTGTAAAGACTTCGATCATCTTTCAAACGCACCAAATATCATTAAAAAATATTCTGTATTTTTAATTTAATTGAAGAAAAGGCAGAAATTTCAGATCTATGAAATTTTCATGATATGGTGCAACGAAAAAATTCATATAAAAAAATTCACTAGATCATAAATAAACATGTCAATTTTCTTTGAGATATGAAGCCCCAATGATCGAAACCCACAACTGAATTTGATAAAAAACAACCAATAAATGGAACAAAATCTATGTTTTTGGGTGGAACACAGGTTCTCGGAGCAACAGCTTTTCGGGGTAAAAATAAACCCTGGATATTTTGTTTTCTGAACAAATTAAAATTTGAATCTAGTAAATACTTCGAGTTGCAATCAAACACCTAAAATTTCTTCAAGAACCATTAGGTATTGAGGAGATTATTGAAAGAATGGCGGAAATTTTCAAAAACTTAAAAAATCGCCATTTCAATCCAAGAAACTCGTTTCTTTTTTTTTCAATGTTTAAATCCAAATTACTTGTCTTATATTCATTATATTTAAACCATTGAAACACAAAAAAAAACCAAAAAATGGTCACAAACCGAATTAAAAAAGGTGAAAATTTGGATTCATTGTTTTTCTGCTACATATAACGGTCTATATTTCAAAATAACGCCGTTGTCCATAAATTGCCGTTATTTACTCTAAACGCAGTTATATCAACGAACCGGTCCAGTTAGCTGAAAACCGGCTGGTTTTGAGAAAATACCGTCGATTTGACATCAAACCGGTTGGTTTTGGTACTAGTTTTTTTGGAGAGGGCCGTCTATTGAGTAGTACCTCAAAACTGGCCTTAACAGGAGTCGGTACCTTTCCGGTACCGATTTAACCGGCCGGTTCTGGTTTGGACCGTCCGGTTTTGCAAACACTTCAACAACCAACCATGGCCAGCAGAACATCAACACTAGTTCGGGTGTAGAGTTCGTCAGCAATAGTGCAGTTGTCCCGGGTTCATCCAAGATGAACTTTCCTTCCTTAACCCCGAGCCAATATGAACAGTTGATGTCCATACTGAATGTTGAAACCCAACCTACTATTGCAAATTTTGTAGGTATGGAAGTTTGTCTCTCCATTCTAAAAAACAATGATGACTCATGAATCATTTATTCCGGAGCTTCCAACCACTTTACTTTTCCACTTCTAGGCTATCAACTTGTGTTCCAAATCATAATGGTAAACTTGTTTGATGCCTAATGGTAGCACTACTTCCATTACTCATGTAGGCCAATCGAACTTGAGTCTAACTAATAGCCTAGATGATATTTTTTGCGCTCTAGCTTTCAATTACAGCCTTCTCTTAGTAAGAAAATTGACTAGTTCCATGAGCTGTGCTGGTATCCTTTTCCCTACCTTTTGTACCTTTCAGGACCTGAGCACAAGGAAGCTGCTTGGAGTTAGTGAGGTGCGAGATGGTTTATATCATTTCGTTTTCGGTGTCCCTAATAATCTCACTACCTTGCCTGCCATTCAGAGTCATTCTGCTGAGTTATGGCATAAGAGGCTAGGGCATCCTTCTCAACATCAGATGTCTAGTTCACATTTTTCAAATTTAAACTTGTCTCCATGTTCTATTTCTTTTTGTGAAGCATGTACTTTGGCTAAACAGACTAGAGTTCCTTTTCCTTCTAGTTTGAATAAATCTAAAGATCCTTTTAACTTAATCCACTGTGATATATGGGGTAGATACTCCACTCCATCCCACTTAGGAGCACATTATTTCTTGACTATTGTAGATAAGTGTTCATGATGTACATGGGTTTACTTGATGAGGTTCCAATCTGATACTTACTACTTTCTAGAGGTTTTTTTGCAAATGGTACAAACCTAGTTTAATTGTCATGTTCAATAGATTCGAATGGATAATGGAGCTGAGTTCTTGTCTCACGCCATGCAAACCCTTTTTCATGAACGTGGGATCCTCCACCAGTGAACATGCATACATACACGTCAATATAATGGGATTGTTGAGCACAAAAACTATCACTTACTTGAAGTGGCACGTGCTTTGCGCTTTCAGGCCCATCTTCCCATTAAATTTTGGGGTGAATATATATTTTACTGCAGTAAACTTGATAAACAAAATTGCCACACCTATATTGTCTGGTAAATCTCCATATGAAGTATTGTTTAAAATTCAGCCATGTTATTAACACTTACGTGTTTTTGGATGCCTCTGCTATGATCATAATAGTGATATTCTTAAACACAACTTTGATCCTACGTTTAAGCAATGTGTTTTTATTGGATATCCTCATGGTCAGAAAGGCTACTGTGTCGTTCACTTGCAAAAGGAGACCATTTTAACTAGTCGAGATGTGATCTTTCGTGAAGATGTGTTCCTTTTTCAAGATAACAATATGGAACCTGAGACCATTTCCATGATTCTTCTCATGCCTGTTGTGGACAATGACACTTTTGAAATTCCATCTTTAAACCTACCTACTCCTGATATTGAGGTGCCACTTACTCTTGAGTCATCTTCCCCAGTTCCATCCCTGCCAGCCGAAACCATGATACCTACTACACCCATTCCCGCTCTTACTCCCGTGAGTCGTTCGAAACGTGTCTGCTGGCATCCCACTCATCTTAATGATTACATGTATTCTCAAGCTCACACACACTTGTTTCTCATCAATATAGCTTCAGTTAGGCAATCTCCATCAGGCACTATTTCTTTTGGTAAACCCTATTCCATTTCCTATTTCAGATTCCAACTTTTCTTCATCTCACTATGTTTTTTTGACAAACCTTTATTCTAATAATGAACCACGGACTGATGCACAAGCTGTCAAATACTACCATTGGCATGATGCCATGGAAGCTGAGCTTAACGCTTTTGATCTCAACAACACTTGGATTGTTCAATTCTTACTACCTGGGAAACACCCCATTGGCTGTAAATAGGTGTACAAGATTAAGAACATGGCAGACGGCATTATCAATCTCTACAAAGCATATCTTGTTGCGAAGGGCTATACCCAAATGGAAGGGTTGAACTATCATGAGACATTCGCTCTCGTAGCAAAGTTAGTTACTGGGAGATATATTTTTGCCATAGCTGCTACAAAGGGCTGGAAATTACATCAATTAGATGTCAATAATGCATTTTTGCATGGGATTTACATGAGGAAGGCTACATGGAACTTCCACCGAGTCATACTCATAAGGGGGAGCATCTAGTTTGCTGATTGCAAAAGTCTCTATATGGCCTTAAACAGACCTCTTGAAATTGGTTTGACAAATTTTCCCAAGCTCTCTGTGATGCCGGATTCAAACAATCTATTGCGGACTATTCTTTGTTCACATCCAATGTTGGTCACTCTTTTACAGCTGTTCTAGTTTATGTTGATGATGTGATTATCACTGACGATGGTGCCAATACTATTTCCTCAATGAAAGCATTTTTGTAATCTCAAAGATCTTGGATTGCTAAAATACTTTCTTGGCATTGAGGTCGCATGATCTACTAGATGAATCCTTCTCACTAAGAGGAAATATGCCTTGGACATTTTGTCTGAAACTGGTTTCCTTGGTTGCAAGCCAATATCATTCCCCATGGAGCAACATCACAAACTCAATAATGATACAAGTCAAACTTTAACAGTTCGAAGATAATATTGTCGTCTTGTGGGACGACTCATATAGCTTACTATTGCATGGCCCGACATTACTTATGTTGACCTCTTGAGCAAGTTCATGCACAAACCACAGATACCTCATTTTGAAGCAGCTCATCGTGTTTTATGTTTTTTAAAAGACACACATGCACATGGAAGTTTACTTTCCTCCACCAACAACCTGCAACTACCCACGTTTTGTGATTCCAACTGGGCGAGTTGTCCAATGACCAGACGTTCCACCACTGGATATATAACTTTTCTTAGCAACAGTCTTATATCTTGACGCACTAAGAAGCAAAATATAATATCTCGTTCTAATGCAGAAGCAAAATATTGCTACATGGCTACCACTGCTTGTGAGCTCACTTGGCTCAAGTATCTTCTTCTTGATCTGGGCATACGACACTCACAACCCATGCTCCTCTACTGTGACAACCAAGCAACACTACACATTGTGGCAAATCCCGTCTTTCATGAAAGGATGAAACATATCGAGTTAGACTGCTACTTTGTTCGATAGAAAAATTCAAAATGGCCTTCTAAAAATAGCTTATCTCCCACCAAAAATCTACATGCAGATATTTTCACCAAGGCTCTTGGACGTGACCAATTTCATTCTTTACTATGCAAGCTGGGCGTCTTGTTCCTCCACAATCCAGCTTGAGGGGGAATATTGAGGATTGTATGGCTCACTTTCCTAATTGTAGAGATTTACTTGGACTTTCCTAGTTTGTAGAGATTGATGGACTTTTCAAGTTTGTATAGAGATTGATTTGGCCATATCTATTTTCTTAGTTGGTAGGGATTTACTTGGCCATATTTGTAACCTTCTAGTTTGTAGAGATTTATTATTCATCATCCCACAATCAAGGGATATTGCTGTATATATTTGTAACAGCTGTATATTGTTTTATATAGCCCAATGTCAATAGAGAAAGATACCAAATTCCCACATCTCTTTCCCATTTACGAATTTTTACAGTTTGGATGGCCTCTTGTGTTAATCTTGGCACCGGGTCAGATTGAGGGGGATAGCACCATAGAAGGGTTTGGACCCCTTTGTATCTCCTCAATTGATGGGTGGGAAGCGTTCACATTGCCTCCATAATGAGAACTTCCTCCAGCTTCCTCAAGTTCTCGACCTCCTTGAGTCGTTCCATGACCGGATTCAGAATTTGCATGAGGTGGGCAAGCTGGTCATCAAAGTCATTACGAGCCTGGTCGATCATCATAACATCAGGATGTTCCATGCGTATGAATTCATTAGGAGTGTGCGCACTCGGGCTCACTTTGTAACCACACTTTTCGTCATTAGGTAGACGACAACCTTTGGCATGGAGGTCTTATTGCAGGGTTGGTTGGTTTGCCTTGAGGGGCATTTTCCTCCTTTGGGTCTAGTCCGACATCCGGCATTTGTAAACAAGCGAGGGTTGGGCACAAGAGTACTATTTAAGCAAGGCTCTAGAGTACCATATGGTGAGGGGTTTAGTAGGCGATGCCCTTCGGCTTAAAGGATGCCAACTCCACGGTTCGAATGTCCAACTGCAAAAGGGTACCCTTGTCAATCTCACCTAGCCCCCAATGCATGGGGTTCAGCATTTAGATAGAGTAACAACCCTTTTGGGTCGTCTGGATATAATTCAATTTTCAGAAGCTAATTCCTGTTCTAAAGGGCGCTAAGCCGGCATCAATAGCAGGGTGATCGAGTGCACTAGACTAGAGTGGGCTGGGCTTTGGATGCCCCCAGCACCAAGGCGTGCGAGTGTTGTGTTAGGAGTGGCAGTACAGTTGATTGCTTAAGAGGTGATGACGCCAACTCCATGGTCCAAACATATGATGGCTGGGGAAGGAATGCGGACAAACAGAGTAACCCCTTCCTGGTTGGGACAAGAGAGTCCACTTGTGCACAATCTACCTCCAATTCTTGGGGGCTTGAAGTCATGGTCGATGGCAAGGTAATCGAGTGCATTAGAGTGGGCTAGGCTTTGGATGCCCCCAACCTTAGCGTTCACACCTATAAAATTTCATATCATTATGATTTGTAAAAAACATATTAAAATTCAAACACTATCAGACATCCGTGACCGCGTGATAAACTTTGAATGGTGATAAAGTCGTAGGCGAAGTACTGTACCTATAGGCGCGTGATAAACTTTAAATGGTGATAAAGTCGTAGGCGAAGTACTGTACCTATAGGCGTTTTGTAGTGTTTTTCATATATATATATATATATATATGGAAAAGTCTTCCCAACGCCTATCGACGAAAATAAACAGTGATTTCACCTATGCTTATCACTGTCCAAAGTTCGTCTCATGGTTACGATTGCCCGGTAGTGTTTCAATTTTCATTATTTTTTATGAATTGGAATGATTTGAAATTTGAAGCGTGTGTACATCTTAGTGAGATGCACCTAATAAAAATATGAAAAAAAATATTTCGTAAATATAAATTGATCAAAATACCCCCATAAAGTTTTAGGGGTATTTTTATCAATTTATATTTTTCGAATTATTATTTTTTATATTTTTATTAGATTCTCCTATTTTTTTCAGATCATTCTGATTTGTGGAAAAAAAATAAAAATTGATTTACTACCTGATAACTATGACCGTACGATGAACTTTGGACGGTGATATACGGTGATGAGCATATGCGAAATCACTGTTCATTTTCGCCTATAGGTTTTCTGTAGTGTTTTCCAATACATATATATGGGTGTTGCAACCTTAAACAATCCATTTAAGGCGCCCCTCCAAATTTTATTATAAGATGGAATTTTGGTTTCAAGAATTCTTAGGATTGCTTGAAAATCTATTTCCAACTATAATTATAAAATATTGAACTCCAAAATAGTTCAAATTACGTAGATCTATAAACATATGAAAATCTTGAAAATTGACGGTTTAAATAATGTGTTGCAAATGTAAAATTTTTGGGACTCGAAATCTTTTTCTTTTCATATTCGTACATCTTTATGTCGAGATGATCAATTAGACGGTTTTTCAACATTAAAAGAATATTTTTGGATGGATTCTTGAGGTGCTACCTTAATTCTACATTTTAAGGTTTCAACCTTATATAAGCTTTTATATATATATATATATATAAACACTAGACATATTACAATTTCATAAGCTTTTAATAATTTTCATCTTTCTTTGTACACTTTCATATATACAGTGTGATTTGTATGGTGTTGGAATCGTGTTTGTTGAGTTGATGAAGTAAGTAGAGAAATAAATTTGTATGGCATTGGAATCGTGTTTGTTGAGTTGATGAAGTAGAGAAAGAAAGAGAGATAGTGGGAAAAAAGATTTAGAGAGAGAAAGAAGAGAAAAATATTAAAAAGAGTTAGGGAGATAAAGAAGAGATAAATATTAAAAAAAATTTAGAGAGATGAAAGAAATAAATATGAACTGGACAAAAGGGTTTACGGGTGCCGTATAATATGTGTTAGTTTTTATGGTACTAAAAATGCCGTAACATGGATTAGTTGTATAATATGTGTTAGTTTTTATGGTACTAAAAATGCCGTATAACATGGATTAGTCGTATAATATGTGTTAGTTTTTATGGTACTAAAAATGTCGTATAACATGGATTAGTCGTATAATGTGTGTTAGTTTTTATGGTACTAAAAATGCCGTATAACATGGTTTAGTTTTTACGTATGCCGTATAATATGGATTAGTTTTTACTTAAAATACCATATAAAATGGATTAGTTTTTATAACATGGATTGGTTTTTACGGTACTTAACCTGCCGTATAATATGGCGTTAGTTTTTACCGTAATTAAAATACGTATAGCATGGATTAGTTTTTACGATACGTAAAATGCCGTATAACATGGATCGGTTTTTATGGTACTTGAAATGTCGTATAACATTGATTAGTTTTTACGGTAATGTAATTGGCTTCACGATAATTCAACTACCGTGAAAGTTATTTTGGTCAACAAACGCTCAAAATTGAATAAAAATGATTATGAAAGTTGAATATTTTTTTCTAAATAAACAAAAAATATATTTGTGATAATTTCCCAACTATTAGCTATTAAGTTAATTTAATAAAAGAGTTTAAATATTGGGAAAGAGGAGAAAGGAAACCTTACATGTTAGAGAGAGAAACTGGAAAAACAAACTTCAATTATAAGAATGAAAACAATTGAATCAACACATTTATTAATAACCGATAAATATTATTCAGAAATGAGCAAATGATTTATACGTGCTTTGTTATTCTCATTCCGAAAAAATACAAACCCCCCAAAAAAGAATTACATATGTTTATCTCAGGGCAGAATTCGTGCACAGGACTATTAAAAATGGTCTTGCTGCTACCACCCCAATCAACATTGGATAGAAAAACTCAACCAAAAAAACCAAAAAAATTGGGTACTCCTACTTATCATAGAGAGACTCAACACACAAAAAAAAAAAAAAAAAACCCAAAAAGTTGGTTACTTCTAACCCCGATCCTGTATATGTAGGAGAGAGGAAGAGACCCAATTAATCTTCAGAACTCTCGCTTTGTGAGGAAGAGAGAGAACCCAATAGGTAGCAGAACCCACCCTTAAATGAAAAAGACGAGCAAAACAAAGCTAGAAAACAGAGTGTGAGAGAGTGACTCAGTATTCAGAATCCGTTTTTGAAAGAACCCACTTCCGAAGCATTCAGAATCATTTGCGTTTACCATCGCAGCAGAAAGCGAAGCAGAGTTTGTCGTTGTAGCCAAATCTGAAGGACCACAAAGAGAGAGTGTCAACCTCTGCTTCCCACCCATTCGCGTCCACCATCGTCTTCCAATCCTTGATCGGTGCATATGTCTTCGAACTGTCCCAATACTTGAAAAAAAGATTCCAAATCCTTCCTCCTTCATCCTAAGCAAACAACTGCAAACCCCCATTTCTCCCCTTCTCTCCCACTCTTTTTCTCTCTTGGATCGGAAAAATTAGGGTTTCGACATTGTCTTTGGGGAGGGCGAGCCTGTTTAGACGTTCTTCTGTGTCACATGGGGTTAAGGTTTTTATAGAGACTTTAGAGAAACGTGTAGCACCCAATCGAAGGAGAGTGTTGAGCCATCCTCCAGGTAATGAAACATGAAAGGCACATTCAATGAGGAGCATGAGATTGTACATGTCTTCTCCGGTGGTTAGTATGCCCATATTGCAAGAGATTTGCCTAGCTTTATTAAGAGAAAAAAGAGGTAGAGAGACAAAGCGGAGGCACGGAATAGAACTGGAATGGTTTTAGAGATATAGGTGCAAATTATGGGATTTGGCACCGTTTGAGGATTTCATGAGAGGGAGGGAGAGTGGTACATTGGCAGAGAGAGAAAATGTCCGTTAACTTCCCCTCACATATTAACTTGCCAATAATGTTTTGTCTCGTTTGGAAGGTATCGTTTTTTTATCTTCATTCATAGTCATATGGAAAGTGTTGCGTGCTCACAAACGTCCATCATTGTATAAAGTGCACCCTCAATAGATTTCATGTAGATGGTGTACCAAAAATACCAAAAAGATAATATTTAATTTTAAAATTTTATTTTTCTTTTAATGTCCATGATCACCTTTGTTAGATGATGAATTCATAAAAAAAAATTAGATAAAAATCCATATCTAAATGGATTTTAGATGGGGGGGCTGCATGTGTACATATGAGTCGGACAACTCATAGAAACCCATTCTAATTACATTTATTTTCTTAAAGAAAATTGTTTGGTACGTTCAAGCCCACACGTGTTATTATGTAGACTTTGAGATCTACACCGTCCACAAAAACTGGGTTCCGTAAATAATAGTTCTCGAAAGAAAAAGTAAAATCAACTTTACAAATATTTTCTCCTAAAAATATCTTTTCTATTTTTAAAATTTATTTATTTTTACAGATTAATAATCTCCATGTTAAAGATTGTATATTCATTAAAAATTAAGATCAAATTCTATTTCAAAAATAAATTATCAAGGGGCTCGCATTTCTATAAGTGAGTCTGTGGACTCATAGAAACCGTGTCCTTTTCTTAAAGGAAAATGATACTAAACAAAATAATTTTGGTATCAAAATTTTTTATGATGCCTTCGAAATCTATTTCCAACCCTAATTATAAAATTTAAAACTAAAAAAATAATACTGAGTAGATATATAATCACTTCAAATTATAATGCTCAAAATATTCTTTTTTATTCATACTCATATATCCGGAGGTCAAGATAATTCATTGCAGGGTTATCTAGCATCAGAAAAGCATTTTACTATATAGGTTTTTGACATTGCATTACTTCTATAGTATAAGCTTGATGGCTTATATAAATCTATTCCTTTGAGTAATCTAAACTCGAGCAACATGAGCCAAAATGACGAATGAACCTTTGGTTATTTAGGTTTACAAGCCCGAAACTCATATTTTTTAATTATTAAATATGCTTATTCTAGTTCTCAACACGACCATGAAGGGAAAATATAATCATTTTAATTAAATTAAGTGACTTGAGCAAAGTGATAATTATATCTTTGCTTCTTCATGATTCGGCACAAGGAACTCGCCTTTTTTTCATTTGAATTCTTTGTTTCAAGTTCTTTATCATTGTCAAAGTCTTTTCCCAACAATTTGAAGTCCTTGTTTCAAGTTCCTATCCCTAAACAGAGCAGTAAGTCTAGATAATGATTTTTTTTTTTTTTTTTTTTATAACAATTTTAAGATTTCATCACTCTTATTAGGAAATAGATCCTTCCCTTAAATAATCGAGTCCTAGTGAATAAAGTTTCTTTAATAAATAGAATAGCAATGAATTCCTCTACCCGCTTTTCTTTTGAATTTTTTACGAGTATGGATCATGATATCTTCTCCAGTCTTTACATCTTGATTAGCATTTTTATTTTCATGTAATTGAGATAAAAAGGATCTTAATGCTAGATAGATTCAAGGCAAGCGATGATAAATGACTTGGGCTTTAGGACAATTCATGAACGATAAGTAGAATTGCGCTTTTTAAAATAGGTAATAGGAATTTTTTTTTTTTTTTTTTTGAGAAGAGTGCATAAACCGTGGACCGTATTTTTAGATTTTTTTTCTCATCAAAATATACTGGCCGCATAGAAATTCTATATATTATATCTTCTAACCAGACTAACTTTACCCACTTTAATCCCATATTTTAACCTAAAATATATTCTATTATATCTTCTAATGACATGGACTAACTTTACCCACTTTAACCGCATATTTTAGCTTAAACAAATGTTAAAAGAACATGCATTTCTAACCCTTTCTTTCTCTCTTCCTGTGTCACAGGGAGAAAGAAAAAGAGTTTTCTCTTCCAGTGTCACGGAAAGAGAAAAAGAGACAAGTTTGGGGAGAAACGCAAGGAGAGACAAAACGGGGTTTAGAAAATCATGTCTTTTTAACCTTTATTTGCGCTATAAAGATGGGTTAAAGCTGGTAAAGTTAATAAAATATAATAGATGGACTTTTTACTATTTGATATGTTTTAAAACCTTGAGTATGTTGAGAAATGAAACCTTACCTATCTAATTTAAGAAGAGGGATTATTTTTCCTAGTCATTCTTACCATTACCTAATTCTTTTTCCTCTTGGAATGTATAAGTGACATAAATTCATAAGGGGATATGTTGTAGGAGATATTTACAAGATAGAGATTTGGATTGCTAAAAAGACAAAATATAATTTCTTTTGTTGCAAATAGAAAACCATCATTATCAAAATAAAATACAATTTTCTTTATTGGGTAAGTTTGTCGAAATGCACGTTAGAGATCAACAATTGAACTTTTTAGTCATGTCTTTTGTTTTAATTTCGAAAAGGATGAGGTTTGTATAAGGCACCCTCCCTTGGATATATAATATCAAAGACCTTATAATTGGGTTAAAGATCTTTTTTTTCCTTTAGGTATAAAATTTAAAATTTTAGAAATGGTATACATTAAGTAGATCTATTAACACTTGAAAATCTAAAAAATAGACCGTCTAAAAAACTTTTTTCAAAATACATAAATGGTAGGTCTTGAAATTCTTTTTTCAACTTCACATGCACACATCTCAAGGTTGAGATGATTGGTTTGAGAGTCCTCCAATAATCCCTTCTACACATCTCAAGGTCGAGAAGATTGGTTTGCGAGTTTCGCAATACTCTTTTCTACTAGAGTATTTTTGAGGTACAACATACTGCAATGGCACAAGGTTGCAAACTAGTAGAGACTTTTTCCTCGTAAAAAAAAAAACCCCATTGAAATAAGCTTGACCATAAGTTAAAAGAGGGTAATTGATAAAAATTTATAATGGCCTGAAAACTTATTTTATCTCTAATTATAAAATTTGAAATTTCAAAAATAATGTAGATCAAGCAAATCTTTAAACACTTCGAAATCTTGAAACTTAACAGTTTAAATAATGCATTACAATATGTACTATACCAAGATTTGAAGTCCTTTTTTTTAGGGTGCGGTTTATATAGGGTTTAAGCTTTTAAAAAATCAAATTAGAGCCTACCTTCAAATAGTATTGAGAAATGTGGTTTCAATACTGGAAATCTTTGTGATAGCCTTAAAATATGTTTTCATCTTTATTTATAATTTTAACTGCTTCAAAAATAGTGTAGATTAACAGATCTATGAAAACTTGAAAATCTTGAAACTTGACGGTCTAAAAATGCACTACAAAATATACTATTTTCAAAACTTGAAATCCATTTTTTTTCTCATGTCAATGAATCTTGATGATCAATTTGAGGATATTTGAGCATCAAACACTTCTAGTGAAATTTTTGAGATAGGCTCTAATTTGATTGTTTAGAGCCTCAGCTCTATATAAACTTATCCCTTTTTTTTTTTTTTTTTATGTCCGTCCATGTGTTGAGATGATCGGAATTAAGAGTTCATGGGCATCCAAATAACTTTTTCTAGTTTTAACTTGGTGGCTAGGCAACCTTTATGTTTAACGGGGCAAGTAGTGTAACCATAGGCTACCCTAGTTCCAGTAGGGCTGCTGCCCTGTACCACAAGGAGGGGAATGTGGTGTGTTTTAGGCACCTAGCGAACTGGCAAAGTTCATGGGACGAGGAATTGCAACGTCTTCGACTCGGATACAAGTCAGACAGACGTACTCCATCCAAAGCAAGGACATTCAAAATAAATAATGCAAGTTAAGTTTAAACAAAAGCAAAAGACATTGCATCTCCAATACAGTCGCCTGTTGGTTGGCCACGATGCCAGCCTGCTTTTTGTGGTGCTAGTCCAGGTGCGTGCACCCTACATGAGACGCAAAGAAAATGGAACGTATAAAGCAATACGTGAACAACGAACGGATCAGCCACCAAAATTATATTAAAGAGGTAAATGGGTACATGACGAGCCGATTGCCTGAGATTTGGGGGTGGATTCGGATGCATACGAGCTTGGAGCCCTCTTAGACCTCAGGGTGTATACGATTATGGGGGAAGCCTTCCGTTGCGCTGAGTAGCGTGGGAAAGATCTCCCGGAGGTGAGCCCTTGGGCCAATCACTTCAATATCTTCAGGGATGACCCCTTGGGCTAACACACAGAAGTTGTAGAAGGGGATATGAAGTCGGATCCGCTCGACTCAAAAGCTTCCGAGCAAGGGTTAACTACCTTCGACTGAAGCTAAACTTTTCTGGTTGGGCAAGAATTCTCTTGAGTATAGATGGAAAAGGGTGTCCTACTCGCCTTTGAATTTTTGGCATAGGGTTGACCCTGGTAAGTTGAGAGATGGTTTTAGATATCTTAGGATTGGGTTAGAAATATGTGAATGTGTTAAGAGGGTTATTCAAAGTTAGGTTAGGGGAGGTAGCACGTATGTTGAAGTGTAGACTTAGCTTTGAAGTTGAGGTCTAAGACTAAAATTAAGAGGGATGGTCAAGGTTAAGTCGTTTGGGTATTTGAAAATCTATTACATGATAATAGATTACAAGGAAATATGACATTTTTATGGTTTAGATTACATGGAAATATGACATTTCCACGGTTTGGGTACATATAGTAAGGAAATGAGAAGAGATTACCCGATATTTCCCTAAAAATCACTAAAGCCATTACTCGTGGTGAGGGGTGAAAAATCTATGAAGCATGTGACGTGTAATCGTTAGGGAAATGTTTAGCACGTTTCTCTCTCTCTTATCCCTTTAAAAAAAAATGTCAACGAGTGATTTTCCCTCTCTCAAACTCGTTTGAAGAATTTATCCGTGATTTTCCCTCTCTCAAACTTGTCTGACCTACCAACCATTTTCCCTCTCCCTCTCTCAAACTCATCTGGCCATTTTCCCTCTCTCAAACTTATCTGAGGAACTTATCCACTATTTTCCCTCTCTCAAAATCATATGACTTCGAAAGGGATGATTCTTCCGACTCTCTTCTGTTCTTGAGCCATAATAACTGGTTTGGATAAGTGTTTCGTCCCTCTGTAAGCCCTCTCTCTCTTTAACCCTAATAACTAGTTTGCATAATGCGCTCCCTCCTTTCAGCTGTTCCCCTCTCTCTCTTTAACCCTAATAACTGGTTTGCATAATGCTCTCTCTCCTTTCAGCTGTTAAAGAAATAGGAGAGTCATTGCTGCTAACCAGAAACATGAGAGGCTTATAGAGTCTTGGTAAGACCTACTCTCTTTTCAGCTATTAAAGAAGCAGGTGAGTTGTTGCTGCTAACCAGAAACATGAGAGGCTTATAGAGTCCTAGTAATCCCTACTCCTCTGTCTCTAAGGGCCCATTTCTCTATTTCTCTCTCTGCATTCACAGAGTTAGTTATTTTAGTGTGGATAAGTCCTACCCCGTCTCTCTTTAAAACCTTCTCTCTCTTCGCTCTCTCTAATTTTCTCTCTGCAATCTTGGAGCAGTGATTTTGGTGTGGATAAGTCCTACTCCCCCTCTTTCTGTAAAGCCCTCTCTCTCTCTATCTATTTCTCCCTCTACATTCTCACAATAGTGATTTCTCTCTCAATTTTTAGGGGTTTTTTAAACTCATAATGGCAATTTTTTATTTCTCTTCTCAAATTTTCACCAATTTCATGCAAGTTTGTCTCAAAATGTTCGTAATATATTGATCTACAAAAGCCCTAATAAAGCTATTTGAATGATGATGAACTTACTCTCTAACACACACATACATTATATCTCTCTGTTGGTGGATGATGATGAACTTCTCTATCAGTTTCTATATCTATGATAATATTAGTAAATCCTGTTGGAACAATGATATTTTTATTTCACGTTCTCATCTCTCTATCTTTGGAATGGTGATTACTAATAGGTTTATTTCTCTCTCTAAAATGGTAATGATGTTATTATTAGAAAATCTTTTTGGAATGGTGTGATGATACTTTAATTCCAAATTTCAGTGAAATTTTGTGATAAAAAAGAAAGAAATGATAGTTTATAGGCAAGTGTTGGTAAAATGTTGGTAATGTATTTCCCATATTTCTTCAAAACATAACCAAACAGTAACAATATATTTCCTAAGTTGCATCTAAATACTACCCAAACAGTGACCATCCATTTGCAGGTAATGTATTACGCAGTAATGTATTACGCTAGTAATATATTTCATAGACAATATATTTTCAGGTATCCAAACGGCCCCTTAACCAATGATTTGAGGTTAGGTAATCAAACTAGGGTTAGGTAGGAGGGGTTAGATGTGGAGAACCAACCAAAGTTGACTTAGGGTTAACTCACGTCGGCCTATGTGGGAGTCAGTTGGCCGAGGCAAGTCCGAGCACACTGTTCTGTTGCACCTTACGAGTCCATCAAAAAATATTGTTTTAATGTTGAAAAACCCTCTAATTGATCATCTCGACATGGAGATGTATGAATATATAAAAGAAAAATTTTTCCAGTCCCAAAATAGTACAATCGCAACACATTATATAAACCGTCCATATTCAAGATTTTCATATGTTTATAGATCTACTTAATTTGAACTATTTTTGGAGTTCAAAAGTTTATAATTATAGTTGGAAATAGATATTTTGACAATCCTAAGAAATTTTGAAACTAATATTTCATCGTATGATAAAATTTGGTGGTGTGCCTTAAATGAATTGTTTACAATTGCAACCTTATGCAAACCACACCCATATATATATATATATATATATATATATATATATATATATATATATATATATATATATGGGATATTCTAAACTTCACAACCCTTCAAATTACAAAGGTTCAAGATAGAGAGAGTTGTGATGGGTGGATTTATTAATGTTGTATGCAATTTTTTTAAAAAAGTTACTTTTGTGAGGCAATTTTGTAAATATTACTACAAGACAAAAGGTACTTTTGTCATCTCTATAAGGGTTAAACTTGAAATTTTAACTAAAAGACAAGAGCATACTACAAATAGAGCTTCAGGATACTAACTTCCAAAATGCCACTGTACGTTTGTGAAAAATTTCAAAATTGCCCTTGTTTAATGGTAAAGTTACATATTTAAATAATTTTTTAATAAAAAAGTAGTGATTAATATATACACCCATCACAACCCTTCTAACTCGAACCTTTGTATTTTGACAGGTTGTTAACTCTAGACAAACCCTATATATATATATATATATATATATATATATATATATATATTCTAAACTTCACAACCCTTCAAATTACAAAGATTAAAGATAGAGAGAATTGTGAATGGTGGATTTATTAATTTTGTAGTCTATTTTTTAAAAAAAGTTACTTTTGTAAGGCAATTTTGTAAATATTATTACAAGACAAAGGGTACTTTTGTCATCTCCATAAAGGGTAAAATTGAAATTTTAACTAAAAGATAATGACACTCTACAAATAAAGTTTCAGGACACTAACTTCCAAAATGCCAATGTACTTTTGTGAAAATTTCAAATTTACCCTTGTTTAAAGGTAAAATTATCTACTTAAATAATTTTTTAATAAAAAAATAATGATTGTTTTGATAAATACACCCATCACAAATCCCTTCTAGAACTTTTGTATTTTGAGGGGTTAACTCTAGACAAATATATATATATATATATATATATATATATATATATATATATATATATATATATATATATATATATATATATATATATATATATATATATATATATATATATATATATATATATATAGATTAAATATGGGCCGATCCTATCCAATAATTACGGTTGTATTTTGTATTTTGTATTTTAATTTTAATTTTTTTTTATAAATTCAAATTACTTGAAATTTTGGGCGTGCGCTCTTAAAAATAGAAGAATCTAATAAAAATATAAAAATAATTTGTAGAAAATAAATTGACCAAAATATCCCATCAATTGGTCAACACATATTTTACAAATTATTTTTTTAATATTTTTATTAGATGCATCTTGATGAGAAGCATATACACCTAAAATTTTATGTGATTTGGATTTGTAGAAAAAAAATTAAAATTAAAATACGAAATGAGATCGTGACCGTCAGATCGGTCCATATTGTTTGGCTCATATATAGGCATGAGCTAGTGGGCCTACGCCAGCATTTCTCATATATTTAACATTTTAAGTTTCAACAATGGGCAAAAGGTTCGCTTAGCAAACGAGCACCGAGAGGGATTGTATGCTGTGAAATCATTTAGTTTTGTTACAAGGAGATTATCTTTCATCAGATTTGAGATATTTTGTCATGCTCCACAACAACTATTCAACATTGTACATCTTGTTTTCTTAACATCTTGTTTTCTTTTTCACCTTCGATTAATGGAAGTTTTACGTCACCGTTAAAAAAAAATCAAAAAAAAGAGGTCACAATTATTCCTACCCATTAGTTGTCAAATTAGATGGCTTGAGATGCGTTTCGAAATTCGAGAAATTTGTTTTGCAATGTGAGTCTGGTCAATGATACTCTTACAACCAACCCAGTTTCAAATTTGACGGACAAGAATGTTTGCGATCTTCTTTATGAAAAATAAATAAGTTGTCTCTTTTGTATACTTTTCCATATTATAATCCATATGTGAACATGGAAATCATATAGTCACAGGGGCTATCACCATCCTTAAATAGATTCGGCAGTAATGGAGGGAGACTGGGTCTCAGTGGGGATAACCCTTACGACCATATTGTTGCGATGATCACATGGATCATAGTATAATTTCTCTCTTTCTCCTAAAGAGTTATTGCCCTAAAGGAGATACCAACCTCTTCTTTCTCCTCTCCTATGATTCCCTATCTCCTCCCCCCCTCTCTCTCTCTCAACAATTGAGATTGTGAAATGTTCTATTTATGTATAAGAAGTTTATACAAGGATCCAACCTTATAACGTACAACTATTGATGCCCCTCAAAAATTCATCGAAAAAGGTAGTTTTAATGTTGAAAAACCCTTTGAATATCCATCTCCACATCGAGATATATGACCATAAAAAATAAAACGATTTTAAGTCTCAGAAATAGTGTATTTTACAACATATTATCTACACCGTCCATTTTCAAGATTTTCATATGTTTATAGATCTACTTGATTTTAACCATTTTTGAAATTTAAAATTTTATAATCAGATATAAAAATAGATTTCGAGATAATCCTAAGAACATTTTACATCAAAAATATATACCATGATAAAATTTGGAGGTGCACATTACCTCTACAACCTATGGATGCATTTGAATGCAAACTGCACTTTATGTATATATGAAATGTGGACTACATAAAATTCGTTACCAAGTTTTTCAAAAATGAGAAAATCTTGTCAGGGTCCAGGGAATCATTTTTGTCACTATCCCACCATTTAATTGATATATGTCGGTGTAACTCTGAGATATAATCCCATCGGTCCATACCATCCTCAAAGAGTTGGTATGTCCATTTCTGCTATTTCTTTATTTGTAATATTTTAATTTTCTTGAAGAACTTGTATATTTCCACTTGCTTCTCCTTTAACATCTATGTTTAATTTTTCAAGCCTTTTTACTAGTTCATTCACCAATTCTTTGTTATCTTCTTTCTTCTTGATTCCTTGCAGATTAAACTTTCTTGCCGCTATACTTGGTGGTGGTTTAATAGCACTATTATTGAAAATGATCACAGGGAAAAAGAGCTTACTGAAATAGCAGCCGTATATTTATGCAATCATTTGCATCCTAATATGGAGGATAGATGCAGAGAATGGTATGAGACCATACTTATGGAAACTGGGTCGGTGTCAATAGTATACCATTATAGAAATAATGACTTGAAAATAGCATATTCCAAGTTCCAAATTCATAAAATAATCTCTTATAGAAATTGGGTTTTGAATCCTTTAAAACCAAGGATGATAAATACTAAAAGATTTAAAAATAAATCCTACCATTACTTTGAATACATCAATGCATGGGATGAGGCTTTTGCCTACCAAAATACTAAGACTACACATAGTTGGTACGTATAGTTTAAAAGAACTGAATCAATAGAGTTTCCCAGTTGGTTTAAAAGCTGTGCAGGGATTACCTTCTCTTCACTAAATAGAGGGTAAAAGCAAGGGACGGTATGCGTGTCTCAAAATCAAACTACTATCGACAAAAAAAGCAATATTATGACCTAGGAACCTTTTTTTTTTATCTTTTAAGCTGAAAGAATGAAAATATTGAAGAAGAATTTAATTGATTCAGTTCTTTTAAACTGTATGTACCAGTTATGTGTAGTCTTAGTATTTTGGTAGGCAAAAACCTCATCCCATGCCTTGATGTATTCAAAGTAATGGTAGGATTTATTTTAAATCCGTAAGTATTTATCATCCTTGGTTTTAAAGGATTCAGATCCCAATCTCTATAAGAGATGGTTTTATGAATTTGGAACTTGGAATATGTTATTTTCGAGTCATTATTTCTATAATGGTGTACTATTGACACCGACCCAGTTTCGATAAGTATGATTTCATACCTTCGCTGCATCTACCCCCCATATCAGGATGCAGATGATTGCGTAAATATATGGTTGCTATTTTAGCAGGGTTTTTTTTCTCGTGATCATTTTAAATAATAATCAACGGTATATAAGCTGTCTCAATAAACATAGTTCTATCTGTATTTTGATTTTCAAAAGGATTGTTGGGGAGATATATCAATCTCCTCAGCCTGCTTTCTTATTAAAGCTTTCGGAGTAGATGAAGATGTCGAGCTTTTTCCCGGGCTAGAACTATATGGGGCCAGGGCTTTTCCCAAACTATTATATTGGGCCAGGATTTTTCCCGGACTATTATATTGGGCCAAAGCTTTGCCTTGGCTAAGAACTATATCCATTGGCTGATGTTGACTTCTCCTTCCCTCCCTGTAAAAATTTTTGAATTAAAAAGTCAAGAAGAAGGTTATGTTTGCCATTAATATATTCAATATCAAAATCAAATGCAGAAAGAATGCCTTGCCAACGGGCAAATTTCAAAATCAAAATTAATCGAATTGATTATGGGAAAAAAACTAGCCCTGTAGCCCCTACCAGGATGTATTATCCTAGACCGACTCTTGTAGATCTCCAGATTGAAGAAGACATGATTACTAGTTCGGTATCCTATTTAGGAAGATCTATAGTAAATTGGAATATAGATGGCATGTCTGAAAACTAAATCTTTGAATATAAAAAAAAAAAAAACATTTTGAGTCCCAGATATAACGCATCTTACAATACATTATCTAGACTGTCCATTTTCATGATTTTCATATCTTTATAGATATGCTTGATTTTAACCATTTTTGAAGTTAAAAATTTTATAATTAGATATATAAATACATTTTCAAATAATCCTAAGAATTTTTTGACGCATGTATACATTTCTTTTTTGTTCATATTGTATAGAAACTGCTTAGAGGGAAGGGGGGACGGGAAAAGCTACAGACCCAATATCTACATAGTCTTCCATCTCAACATGCATCATGTCATGGAAGATGGCTGTCATCTAGTAGGTTGCCACATAATTCTTTCATTCCGAACAGCTTGGTAACAGTAAGTTCCTCAGTCCATGACAAATTTGTTTTCCAAAATTTCTCCCATTTTCAAATTTTCCCTATATGTTAATAACTTGTTCAAAAATTTAATTTATTTGGTTAAAATAGTGGCATGAAACTCTGTTTCTATTTCAAAATTTCCTCATTTTTTAAAAATATTTTAAAAAATAAAGGGTTTCAGAACGAGCTCGGACATGATGTTTTCGTTGCCACCAAATTCTGAATGTTATGCTGCAAACCCTTAGGAAGAAACAATCCATATGTTCTGAAAATTTCTGCTTGAACCTGTATATCCTAAGAATTTAGAATTAGAGGTCAATAGAAGTTCAATTAGCAAAAAATCATCATTATCATTTCTTCTAATGTCAAAATCCCATTCAATTGAAAATCAGACCCAAAGATAAAGGTCTAAAGCGGAAGATCACTACACTGGCGTCTCAAATAGCATTGCGATGACTTCAACAAGGAGAAATCAACGGTTCAAAGATAGCATAGTTCTTGCTGACTGTCATTGTGAATCTCAATTATTGGAGAGCTCTCAACGCTACTACCCCAAAGATAGCGCAACGCCAGTTTGATATCTTACGGATAAAAAACATCCATTGGTGTACCACCACCTTCCCAAAGGATATTGGTCATTCAAAAGGATGACCCCCAATTGTTTTCCATCATGTCTTGGATATCTACTTCTTTGTCATTCATATGGTGTCCCAGGTGAATGTAAAAAAGGGATAACTGTAGACACACACCTCGAAATTTTGGCTAAGGGAATTCCTAAAAAGCTTGATTTTGAACCCTAATGACCATACAAACCCTAGTGGACCATAGTCAACTTAGACGTAAATTAATTATCCCAAAACTGTCCAAAACATATCTCAAGATATAGTAGATCTTGAGAACTTTCTAATGGTTCAAGAATCATCCAAATAAGACCTACCATTAACAAATTAGAGCCTCAGGAAGATCTAAGAAAACTAACCAAAATGCCCATGTACCTCAGCACATCAAGCCCTGCAACTAGCCACGAGTCGTGTGACCCGATGTGCTCCAGGTGGTCGTTTTCCACCCATTTTCTTTTTTGATAATTATAATCAGGCAGTTTAAATCAAATATTCCAAAAAAATATGAAATATACCCCTTTTTTTTTATTAAATTTGGGCCCTTGGATTAAATTAAATATTTTCAAGACTAACTATAGTCAAAACCTATAAATACCCCTTCTATAATCCCAAGAAATATCACCAAAATTAGCCCACAAATATAGTTAAGAAAATACCTACAGATAAATCCCAAAAAATTCCAGAAGTTAGGAAAAACCCTAGATAATTCCTAGAAATTCATGAAAATCCAAAAGAAATATCGAAAAAATCCAAAAATTCGTACTAAACCTTAAGAGACACCAAATCCCTTAGAAAAATAAAGGAAACCTTCTCCCAAGCTTAGAAATAATTAGAGAAATTCATTCATAAGCTCGCTGACCCTTTTTTAAGCCTTAATACTATCTAAGTAAAATAACCCAAGACCTAGCAAAATCCAACAAGAAAAAACGTCCAAAAAGAAGGTGGCATGAGAAGAGCGGCATAATCCTAGCCCGAAACTCCGGGTTTCGGTGCTTAATGTAAGTGATCTCTTTTATACTAGTTAATTTATTATTTTCTTTAGATTTAGTTCATTTTTCTGTAACTTTTCATACTTAGGAAACCTAGTTAGTACTTTGGAAGCTTGTAAGGTCTTACATATGGATCTGAGAGTTGGTGCTGCTAGACTTACAAGAGAACCACATCTGTAAAGATTTATGATACCTATGAGTGTATAACCCCACTCTCCCTATTGATTTTTGAAAATAAACTAGTTTCCCAAGAGATTTGAGTTGATCCCACTCAAAAATTGGCAAAATTCGAGCATAAACACTCGTAAAGTAAAATAAACCTGGTAGTAGACATTCTTTTAACCAAGTCATCTGTAAAATCTGCATTAACTTAACCAACAACTTCATATGCATAAAAAATAGAGGTACTAATTAGTTTTTAATTAGTTTGACATTCTGCATGTTGAAGTGCTGCAAAACCTTTTCCACATAACTCTTATAGGTTAATCAAGTTATTTTGTTCTTCGTGTCTCTAAGTACACTCATCACAAGAATTTGAATAATGGCTAGCAAATATTTAATCTCAAATTCCTAACCAACTGATCTTTTAAGTGTTGTAATATTTTTTTATTTAGTGATGCAATAATCATACAATCGACATACAATCACAAAATATTCAAGTTTCAATCACCATAACCACGAAAATAAGCGCAATGACAAGCACAATAGACTAGAGAATCTCTCTTTCTCTTCCTCTCGCTCCACAATCACCAATCTCTCTTTATGGTTCATGTCCGTTGGTAATAGATTTGTCTAATTGAAATTCAGGGATTGGGTTTTTGACTTTAGACAGCTCTGTTTCGAGCTGGTTCTCTGTTCGCCAACTTGACCATTGGTTCCTAATCTCATTCACCTTATCTGCATCCTCGCTTCTTTTCTCATCACCCCGTTTCCTGCAATCTCTAAGAGTTCCCCTGGAGCTCTTAGCCTTCGATCTAAGTATTCTGAGAATAAACTTTGGCATCCAAAAGGTCACTGTATTAGTCAATACTCAATTTTTTGGCCCAATTCAGGAGCCATTAGAGAATTATTCATTGCTCTCCGGAAAATTCTTGTAAAATTTGGGCTAGCCATCTTGAACTCCGGATCTTTGGTTTCACTCCATTTCCATCTTGGGAGAAACAATTTTGCAGTGGCCTAAATTCAAAGTTTCCACCAATAAGTCGCATTCAATAAAGGAAAATAAAGATATAAATTGATGATGTTGCACGAGAGAGATTTTTCCTTTGTATGTGCATACATGGATGCGACCGGCACACACCACGGTATACTCACATGCACGTGGAGAAAGAGAGAGAGAGAGAGATTATCACGTTATTGCCAGAAAAAGAACAGTGCATTTCATTCCTATCTACCAATACTAGTGGTATACAGTAGTCCCCATAAAACCCATACATAATATGTGTGTTCGGGATCACGTCCAGAGATGGATGGGAGAAGGGAGCCAAAGCAAATGCTGATTTCACTGGGTATCTTTCTTATAATACAGACTAGGAATTCGACACCCATTCAAACTAAAAAATTACCCTTCTTGAACTCCATGCTGCAAGTTCTGTTCCATCAAAATTTCAGAACTTGCTTGGGATGATTTCCCAGCTTCCCAATTGCTTTATCTAGAGCCCTGTGGAAATCCTGAAAGGGGACCAGCTCCATCCTGGAAGGATCAATAAATCAGCAACATATAAATATGTACCAAGAACGACATCATCGAAAACAATACGATCTAATGCCATACACCAAGGGAGGGTGTGTGGATCAAGCAGTTAGGATGATAAACAATATGTAATCCACAATGTCACAAATTCCAACAAAGATCTCATCCCCCTACTCTCTCTCTCTCTCTCTCTTCCACACTGGCTTGCAAGTGGCCGAGTCCATGTGGCATATGTACATTTGAGGACCTACATGTGTGTGTGTGAGAGAGAGAGAGTTTAAATTGTCAAGGGAATGATCAGTTCTTGAATTTATTAGTAGACAAACGGAATAGCATTTCTTATCGAGGAGAGGGGCTTACTCATATTTGAACTTCCCTTCGTGAACCAAGTCCAAGATGTAGTCTATCATCACTCTACACTCATCTGCCCTGTGTGAAGTCATCCAATTTTGCAACCAGAACCCTCTCAAAGAAAGATCCTGCAGCAAACAGCTTTGGCATGGTAAGCCGCAACACGAAGGAAAAGGCATTAAGAGATTGTATTAGAGCATGTTGAGATGAATAGTGTGCTCTATTCGGTAGGTGGCCATGGAGTTATGAGGATCAGTTATGGTCTTCTCAGTTGGGTTAGTGGGTTAGTGACTAAAGACGAAGTAAAAGGAGTAGGAGAATAAAATTCTTGAGCATCTAGAGATCTTCTCACGGCTCTGTGCCCTGGCTTGGAACATGAATGCAGCCTCGAGAAGGAAAAAGTATTTATTGATCACTACCAATAATTGAGTAGAAGAGAGAATGGGCTCTAGGCAGAGGCGGTCAGGGTGGCAGGAGCCACAACGCGATGTCTACATTTCCACTCACACCAGGTCCCAACTTAACATTCAAAAATAAATAAATAAAAGTGAACGCGTTCAAAACATAATTATGGTTAACATCCAGCAAAGTATACATGTACACTTTTCAGATAAGCGCCCAAGAATTATTGGGACATTCATTGCCCCTTCAAGCACTACTTTCCACCCATTTCTCTTTCTTAGTGCCAGTCCTCTCAATATATATTTTTCTCACTCAATAACACACAAGTCCTCTCTCCGAAAAGCAATGCTCATCCATCTCTCTATACCAGGACCCACTGTCTCTTCCAAAGGTTCACTCTCAATCTTAACATCGTATTAAAGCAGGGCTTGAAACCCTAGGATATCCAGTATTTCTGATGACCCTAGAATCATTTTTCCTTCTTGGGCTTGGAAGTTGTGGTGTATAAGCAACCTCACATTTCCAGTAATCTCACATTTCAAGCAACTTCACATTTGAAACTAAGGAATTAGTACCTTGAACAAAACCAGCCTTAGGGTTTCAAGTTCGAGAGAGAAAGAAAACGTCAGAAATAACGCACAATATTTCTCTAATGTACCAGTCAATCTGACCACCCAGGATTGATGATTACTACAGTTAAGCTAGATGGGAAAAACTACATAGAACAGTCCCAATGTGCAAAATGTTCATAGGTTGGAGGAAATTGCGTTATATCATAGGAAAAGTGAAGAGCCTCCCACAAATGATCCATCCCATGATGAATGGGAAAGTGAGAACTTGACAGTAGTAGCTTGGCTCCTCATTCCATGCAGCCAAGTATTTAGCAGGGGGTTGTTGCTTCTTAAGACTGGAAAAGATATGAGGGGAGCAGTAGCCAAGACATACTTACAACGAGCTCATATGGCTAAGATTTACTAATTGCATTATGAAATAGAAAATTTGCAGCAAGGAGAAATGATTGTGGAAGTGTGCTTTGGGATACTAAGGTATAAGTGGGACGAACTAGACCACTATTAGCCTATTAATCCCACTGTTGCCTAAGTGGCAACGAAGGACCTTTAAGTTCTTAACAAGCCTACATCCTGACTTGGAACTTCATAGAGTACAAGTTGTAAGAAATGACAACTTGCCCACTCTTGAATCAGTCTATAATCATGTAAGAGAGGAGGCTAGTAGAAAGGTTAATGCAGAAGGACAAACTCTAGCATCCATTCTAAACGATCAGCCTTTGCAAAAAGCTTCAAGCAACGAAAAGCACTTATGAAAGGACCATATCGTGCCCCCACTTTCTCCTTCTTGAAAGGAGAAGATCAAATGATGCCATTGTGGTAAGAGGACACACAATCGAGAGCACTATTGGGACTTGCGTCCACAGTTGAGACCGAACCAAGGAATGCAAGTGTCCATACTAAATCGAGCAAGGAGGAGGAAACCTCATCCACACATCCCAATGAACACGATCCAACATATCAGGCCATCAAAGACTTACAACACGAGTTAACTGCTCCCAAGGGTTCACTCAACTACAAGTCACCGCTAGAGCAGCCAGGTACATATGAAACTGCAAACCGTGCCTCCAACTCCACCTGTTTTACACCTTGGATTATTGATTCAGGAACTACTGACCATATGATTAGTAAGACATTTGGTTTCTTATGTCTTTTTCTCCTGCTTCTAGTAGTGTTAAACTTGTTGATGCACCCATGACTGATGCCTTTGGGAGCGCTACTTATAAACTTTCATCATCATTGTCCTTACCCTCTGTAACACATGTGCCTTAACCTTCCGATCTTCTTTCTGCTAGCAGCTTTGACAAAACAACTAAACTGCAATGTCACATTTTACCCCTAACATCGTGTTGTCAGGACCTAAAATTGAGAAACACAATTGGTTGTGGTCATGAAGACAATAGGTTCAACACAGGATGCACTTCCACTGCTGTCAGCATTGAGTCTCATACTCCTCTTGTGGCACACTCACTTAGGCCAAATCTTTAAAATTATTGTTTCCAGAGAAGTTCGTTTCTTTGAATGTTCCTCAGCTACAATGTGAGACCTATCAATTGTCTAAACATTGTAGGACCTCTTTTTGTTCTAGTTAAAATAATAGATCTAAGCCAATCCATATTATTCATTTTGATGTTCGGGGACATGTTCCAATTATTTCTGTTTTTGGATATCAGTATTTTGTCTCATTCATAGATGACTACTCTCGTTATTCTTGGCCCTATCTTATGCAATATTCAAGAAGGTGGAGGCGGGCCACCTAGTTGACCAGGGGCCCAGACTGCTAAGGACAGTCGGGCAGGCACTTCGGCAGGCGCCCAAATACTTGGGCAGCCCTAACTTTTGGGGAACCGCTTGGGGGGCGGCGGGGAGGGGGACTCTCTCCCTTGTATGGTTTCAATTTCTATAAAAAATTAATATAAATGATAGGCAAGGTGCAGTTGTACAAAACAGTAATACTAATATCATGACTATGTGCATATGTTATTATGTAATTGTGCCACATGTGTGCTTTTTTAAGAATCGTACACTCTCTAATCTAAAAATTAAAGAAAGGTACTTTACTAAATAAAAGAAAAAGAACACTTCACTTTTTTAAGAATTGTGCCAGGCACTTTACTTTTTTAATGAATAAAAATTAAAGAAAGGTCATTATCATCATCATCAGAGTCTTTTCCCAACTATTTGCGGTCGGCTACACAAATCCTGGCCTTTCATTTTGCTCTATCAAGGGCCATACCCTCAATAAGGCCATAAGTCCCCATATCTTTACTCACTACTAAAACTTAAAGAAAGGTACTTCACTAAATAAAAGAAAAACGATACTTTACTTTTTTAAGAACCATGACAATACTATACTTTTTTTAATGAAAAAAAAGTACATCTCCAATAAAAGTTGTCTCCATCTCAAAAGACAATTATAAAAAGCATACGATCTCTTCCCAAAATTGAGAAAGGATACTTTCACTCTCTAAAATACATAATAAAAGTACAGCTACAATAAAAAATCTCTCTCCATAGACCTAATTCTCTCACCCTAAATAAAAGAAAAAAATTAAGGTGGCACCAGGCGGGTGCCAAGACCAACCTA
Source organism: Amborella trichopoda (assembly GCF_054954075.1). Taxonomy (NCBI): domain Eukaryota; kingdom Viridiplantae; phylum Streptophyta; class Magnoliopsida; order Amborellales; family Amborellaceae; genus Amborella; species Amborella trichopoda. Next base: position 30,941,490 of record NC_142343.1, read on the forward strand.
GGCGCCTGCATTGAGCACCCTAGGCGAGCACCTTGAACAAGCCCGCTGGACCCCCTCCCCCCCGGCCTAGGTGGATTGTTAGCTAGGCGGCCAACTTATTCAACCTTGATCTTAGGAAAAGCAAAGATGAAGTACCTTTAGTAGTTAAAATATTTCATCAAATGGTTGATAACCAGTTTGAGATCCAAATAAAAAATTTACGTTCTGGTAACGCACAAAAGTATCCATACAATGGGTAAAAAAATTATTTTCTTGGACATGGTATAGAAACTCAAACATCATGTTTCTATACACCACAACATAATGGTGTGGCAGAACCCAAAAATAGCCACTTTGTTAGAAGTGGTGAGGGGCATATTTATGGGAATGAAGGTTCCTAAGACATATTGGGATGAAGCAGTTCTTACTACAACCTATATGATCAATAGGATGCCTACACCTATTCTCAATGGTGCTTATCCTTTTAAACTTCTCCATCATGCACTTCCTATGTTTTCTCTTCCACCAAAAACCTCTAGTTGTGTCTGCTTTGTGCATACCCTGGGGCCAGCTAGGAAAAAACTAGGACCTCAATCTACTTCATATGTGTTCCTAGGATACTCAAAACTCTCAGAAAGGATACAAGTGCTACTATCCAAAAACTAAAAGAAAATATGTCTCAAAGGATGTTATCTTCTTTGAGGATATACCCTATTTTTCTTCCCAAAGAGATTCGATATTCACTATGCCACCTAAGAATCCTATTCCTCTTCCAATGGTCACAAATAGTTTCAGTAATCCAACCAAGGAATAGGTGGAATTTATTGAGAAACAATCGGAAGTGTACACCCAGAATAAGAAAAAGGGAAAGTCTGATGTAAACGATAAACGCCAACTCGCTGCCTTGTCAGGAACTTCTCATTTTGCCCTATTCCTTCTCAACTCAATTTACTTATCGCTGTAAGAAACGAAAAAATAACTTTTACTTTTCATCAAATCAGTGAGTTTGTTTCTTATGCTTCACTTTCACCTTCCTTTAATGCATAACTTTGCTCTACTTCCTCTTGTTCCTATTCTCACCAAAGTTGTAAATGCTTTGGCTCATTAACATTGGGAAGCAGCCATGATTGAGGAAATGATTGCCTTAGAGAAGCAATGAACTTGGGATATAATTGATCAGCCAGAACGACAACATATGGTTGAATGCAGGTGGGTGTATACCACGAAACACAAACCAGATGGTTCGATTGAGAGATTAAGCTCGTTTGGTGGCTAAGGACTTGACTATTTTACACAGTTATATGGGGTTGACTATAAGAAGACTTTTGCACCAGTAGTAAAATTGAAATCAGTATGGGTATTTTTATCTATATCATTAAACACCTAATTGCCACTCTATCAATTAGACATGAAGAATACTTTTCTTCATGGAGATCTGTAAGAGGAAGTGTATATGGCACTACCACCTGGGTTTTATCCTCATTGATGGGATGGATGGGGGGGAAGGCGGGGGGGGGGGGGGAGGGGAAGTGAAGGCCTGTAAATTAAGAAAAATCTATACATGGACTGAAACAATCACCTTGGCAGGATGGAAAGGTAGATTCATGTCCTTTGCAAGGAGAACCACGCTCGTCAAAGCTACCCTGGCCAACTCTCTGGTCTACCTCGTGTCCTTATTCCAGATGCCCGCCTCAGTAGCTAAGCGTCTCAACCAACTGATGAGGAACTTCCGCTGGTCCGGAGAAGCTAAGTCAAAAAAATTCCACCCTATCTCCTGGGACAAAGTGTGCCTCTCGAAATACCAAGGAGGTCTTGGAATCAGAGTTCTAAGAAAACACAACTTAGTGTTGTTGGATAAATGGTGGTGGAGGTTGGCCACCCTGAACAACTCGCTAGGGGCTTAGGTGCTCCACAACAAATATAAAATTTCGACAAATCATTGGTTGCCCGAGGGGAGACCTGCGACCAGGGTCTCTGGTGCCTGGAAAACATTCTTGACCTCCCTTTCTCTATTCAAGCAATTCATTCACTTTCAAGCGAGAGGAGGTGCTAGAGTGCATTTTTGGTCCGACCTTTGGATAGGCCACACACCCCTAAGAGATCTCTTCCCTTCTCTCTACTCTCTGGCCGTAAACAAATCCTCCCTAGTGGTTGACAAAATGGTTATCTCTAGAAACTGTAGGGTCTGGAAGCCCTTCTTTAGACGTCCGCTCTCCGATGAAGAAACTTTGGACTTCATATCTCTGTCGGCCTCCCTCCACTCTACTTTCCCTGCCCTTTTGGGGATAGACACCCTGGTATGGACCCCTTCCCCCTCTGGCTCTTTTTCAATGGCTTCTTTTAATAAGAGACTACAACAACCTCCCACTTTCCCTCTCAACTCCATCTCTGTTCTATCCAAAGTTTGGTCCACCATCGCACCACCTAAAGTGCAAGCTTTCAACTGGATTGCCTGCTCTGAACGAGCTCTCACTGTAGACCACCTCCAAAGGAGAGGGATTCCCATCCCCAATAGGTGTGTCATGTGTCTTTGTGAGGAAGAAACAAACTCCCATCTGTTCAATCAGTGCCACCCAGCCCTTGAACGCTGGAGCCTTATTATCCAACTTTTTGGACTTTCTTGGGTTACCCCAGCCTCACTACTGATGTTACTTACTTCTTCCTTCGATTCTCACTGGCCGCAGCCGAGCAAAATCCTCTGGAAAGATTCCATAGCAGCAACCATCTGGGTTCTCAGCTCGAAAGAAATTCTAGGATTTTCCGTGGAATTTCCAGCTCTCTTCCACAAGATTACTTCGCTGGTAATCTTTTGGGATTCCAACCACAAGGCTTTCGCTGGTATCCCGACTGCTACCTTCCTTCAAGACTGGGAGAATATCATACAGCTTGTACCCCCTCGGGTATCAAGAGCCAACTTTTGGTCGCCTCCCCCGGATGGCATCATCAAGCTCAATATCGATGGATGCTCCCTGGGTAACTCAGGCCTAGCTGGAGCCGGTGGGGTTTTTCATGACCACAATGGCAATATCCTGGCCTCTTACTCATAACACCTAGGCCACACAGACTCTCAATTTGCAGAGGCTATGGCTCTCTTATTGGGCCTTCAGAAGTTCGACCTATCCTGGGGTTCTCGGTTGTTTGTCGAGGGGGATGCCAAAAACATTATGTTTTGGGCCTCTGGAAGGCCACTCCTCCTTAGTACCTCGCCCAAATTTTTGACAAAATTGAGTATATTTGCAGGGTTATAGACACCTCCTGCACGCATATCTGGAGGACATCGAACGACTTCGCAGATCTTCTAGCTAAGGACGCTGCTCAGATCCAAGCTGAAGCCCCCGTATAGATGCGACTTTTTGTTGAGCTACTTAGACTATGGTTTTGTCGCGGGTCCATCTCCTTTTCTGCTCTGGACCTCTACGGGCGCACTTTTTATTTCTTTTGCACAATTTATCTCTTGTAATTGGGCGTGTCCTATGAGCCCTCCATTTTTTGTACAGGACCACTGCTAGGTGGCATATTTTTTGGTTGAGAGACCCGGTCGTGGGTACTCTCGACACTTACTGATGTACACTTCTTCTTTTAGCAATACAAATAGTTAACTTCCTAAAAAAAAAACAATCACCTTGGGCTTGGTTCGAAAAATTCAATATGGCAATATCTTAGTTTGGATTTCAGAAATATCTTTCAAATAATTCCATATTTGTTAAAAGAGACTGTTGTGCCACCACAATACTGATAGAGTATGTGGATGATAAAGTGCTAATAGGAAAAATAATGATAATGAGATTCAAAAAGTGAAAGATTTCTTGGGGGAGGGGGGTGGGCATTTTTGACATCAAGGATCTTGGTCCATTGAAATGCTTCCTTAGAGGTGACAAGGTCTAAACAAGGAGTTTTTTTATCTCAAAGAAAGTATACTTTTGATCTTCTCAATGACATGGGAAATCCTTGATGCTAAGCCAGTAGAATCTCCTATTGAGGTTAATCACAAATTGTATGATCAGCAATCAGAGCCTCTGAGTAATCTTGGTGTATATTAGAGATTAGTGGGTAGACTTATTTATTTGATTGTCACACAACCAGACATTACATATGTTGCAAGTATGGCATGTTAGTTTATGCAATGCACCATGCTCCCATAACTCAAAGGTTGTTTATCATATTCTACAATATCTGAAATCTGCTTCAAGGAGTGGGTTACTTTGTACAAGTCATGGTCACCTTGATGTACAAGATTTTTGCGATGCAGATTGGGCTGAGTGTTCTCTTGATCGACGATCCACTAGTGGCTACTTTAGTGGGTGGTAATTTAGTCACCAAGAAGAGTAAGAAGCAGAGTGTTGTAACTTGATCTTCAGTAGAAGCCAAGTATCGAGCAATTGCAAGTGTTTCATGCATAGTTCCAAAAAGTGCTAGGCGGGTCCTAGGTGGCGCGCCTAGGAGGGCGCCCAGAACCTGGGCGGCCTAGTCGAATCCAAAAAGGATGACCAATCAAAGATACTTCTAAGGACTCAAAATCTTCTAAAAAACCCCCCAATAGATTTATAAAACATCAAAAATTAAATATAATATCAATGGGTGATGTTTTCATCAATTTTTGTCAACTTTGAAAAAAACAAACTTCTGCTTCTGGGCAGGACGGCCGCCTAGGTAGGTTCTGTAGGCGGCTGCCCTGGGCTGGGCACTGGGCGCCAGCCTAAGCGGGTTCCGTACTGCCTAGGCAGCTGCCCAGGGACTACCGTCCAGATTGGCGGCCTAGGCCTAGGCGATGTGCCCAGGTCTTCTGGACCGCCTAGGCCTAGGCGATGTGCCCAGGTCTTCTGGACCGCCTAGGTGCTAGGCGGTCCGCTTTTTGAATCACTGGTTACATGTGAAATAATTTAGCTCTGTTCTCTTCTATAAGAGATGGATGTTAATGTATCAGCTCCTATTCCTCTACATTGTGATAATGAAGCAGCAAACTTATATCATTTCAAATCCTGTATTTCATGATAGAACCAAACATATTGAAGTTGATTGCCACTTTGTTAGAGAAAAGGTAAATAATCCTCCCGATTTGAGTCAGATTAGAGCTTCAAATACAATATTACTCCATTTGTTCGATTTGAGAATCAATTGGCAGACATATTAAGGCCTCTAATCAAGTTGAACTAACGAATACTTTGGACAAGCTAGGCATCTATGACATATATGCTCTAGCTAGAGGGGGAGTGGAGTGACTGTAACAGTCATGCAATAGTCTTGAATAATGGGGTATAACAGCCATGTAAACAGTCTTGCATAATGGGTTGTAACAACCATATAACAATCTTGCATAATAGGTTGCAACATCAATGTAACAATTACGCATAATGCTTGTAACTCCTATAGGGATCTGTGTATATATAAGGGATATTGCCCCACAATTTGAACAGCATGAAAAGATATCTTTATTTTGTTTATCGTGTGCTTAAATTTACTCTCTTTTCTCTCTCAATCTTAAGAGGCCAAAAGAAAAGTATGCAAACATACACAGAAATGTCCTCTTTAGAAAATGGTGCAGTCGTATGATGAAAACTCAATCATGGCTAACATCATGTCACAATGCCCTTTCAGAAGAGATGGTTTTTCCCCCCTTTCCTTGAGAGACTTTGGGGGGAAATAAGTTATTAAGTATACTCTGAACCTTTACAATAGAAGATAGTTTCTTTTGGAATGATTTTGGCTAAAAGTGGCAAATATACTCTTTACACTGATTTTCCTAGAAGAAATAAATTCAAAAGATTAGAACCCTGAATTTTTTCAGGTGTAATTATTATATTTGTGAGGTATTCGGAAAAAATGAATCACCTTACTTACCGAGAAGACATACTTTTAGAAAAATATGCATTTGACTTTGGTTGTACGGAGGTGAGAACTGAGAACCTTCCTTGCAAAGTTGGAGAGAGAGAGAGAGAGAGAGAGAGAGAGGCAGAATAAGTTGAAGCCCAAGTCCGGAAGAGTGGAAAACAGATAGATAGTGTTGTCAAAATGAAAGTGTGCCCCATAATTGAATATGCCCCTTTGAGTTACCATCCTCCACTTTCTCTCTCTCCACTTTTGTTCTCAGTAGGTGTGAGAATTGGGTCGGGTCGACCTGGCTGGGTTCGGGTATAGACCCGGATTTTGGACTTGATGGGTTGGGCCTAGGACCATTTGGCCGTGACCTGACCTCGGTCGGGTCTGGGTTTGGGTCCAAGGATCAAGGTCGACCCGACCCGGCATATATCATTACAAATACATTTTAATAATATTAAGTATATAATATAAACCATTTACTATATGCTTTCTTTATATTTTTTATTTATAAGATGGACCCGATTGGTCCGGACCCAATTGACTTGGACCCGAAACAAGTCAGGGTCTAACTTATAACTAGTCAGGCTAGGTCCAGATCAGGGTTGACCCACCCAAGTTCTCATTTTCTCAGCTTCTACATTTTCTATTTTCTTTTTGTTAGGCTATTGCTGGTGATCCTCTTCCCCTTCTAGTTTATGGATAACTTTCTATTAATCAAGGCAGAATCGAAGAATCGAAAATCTTGATTACAGCAGGAAGATTTAGAAGTTGAAGCTACCAATTTGGAAAATGAGAATCCCGGTCGGGCACTGTATCTCAAAATTTTAGATCCAATGGTGTGTAGCAAGCTTATGGATGCTCAAAGCATAAATATAGAGTGGATGCCATAATTTCCCATAATATCTATTTCTAGATGGTTAGTGTCTAGGGTAATTTATCAATAAGTCCCACAGCTTATAAAGAGAAGAAACTTGCACCAAACTTATATTTGTGACCTCATTACCTTAAATATGAAAGAGGAGGTAGAAACAGTGATTGGTTTCTTTGACATGCCTCCATAGGTCACCATCGCCCCCCCCTGCCTGTAACATTTGTTTATCAATTTGATCAATCGCATGGGAGCACACATACATGCTCACAAGCACACACATTCTTTTTGGAAGATCAGAAAAAGAGAAATAAGGGTACCTTAAGAATTTAAGGACTAAAGAAGCTGCATTACCACCAACGCAATTGAAGCCCAACACAGGTTCAGATAGATTACCCTTAAAGGAATTTGAAACAAGGAAGAAAGTCATTAGAGGAGCTGGAAACTACAACATCCTAGTGTATTATGCAAGGCAGATCAACTAATTAAAACATGTTAAAGAACAACCTCACACTTGAAAGACTACTTTTATCTCCATATGTTACTCAATTTCAGGAGACATATAAAGAAACGATGATGATACCAGAAGACTCTTGATATTCTTCACTTCCAATTGGCTTTCTGTGAACACCTCATCTGCTCCAAGTTTCTTGAGCCTATTTTTGACTTCTTCTGCTCCAATCCTACAACACTAATTGTGATGGTTACGTACAGAGGAAACACAGAATGCTAATAGGAAGCTCAGAGAGTCATTCAACTTCAATATGTGAATAAAACTCTGCCACCAAAACAAACATTTTATTATTTAACTCCACTAACTTCCATACCAAAACTTCCTTCCAATTTTAACTCAATAACCAAAAACAGTAATAATCCAGTTCAATTAACTAGCTATTTCAACAAAATTTAAATGTTGATCCCCGAATTGTAGATGCCTCTCACTTGTGCTAACTACTGGCTATGAGGCCTCCCAATATGGTCAAGTGCTAGAGTTCTTTATATCAGCACCTAGGTGGAAGGTTGAAACCGCTGTTTTACGTAACAAAAAGTGCATCAGAAATAAAAAAGGATGGCTGCTGTGTTTGCAGAGGCCAAGTTGAGTTCAGAGAAGTAAATAAGCAGAGACCTGCTCTATACAATTATAAAAACAACAGCAAGTTGAAGCTAATAATCACCTTTTTCTCCAAAGTCATGACCATGGGATTTCTTTAACACATGCCAAGACAGGGGGCGAAATAAGGAAACACACAAATAGAACAGGATCCAACTTCCAATCAACTAGCCATTTGAAGCCTCCAAACAAGCATGAGATCACAATCTAATCTAGCACCAAAAGCAATCACACAGATTCTGGCTTTTCTACTAGGTATTTATTATCCTACAACTTCATATCTAGTCCAGAAATAACTTGTGGTAAGCATTCCTTCTGATTCTAGGGACCTAATGGTGCTGTGGAAGACACTATTCATGAAGCTATCCATGGCACTTTTTTTTTTGGGTGAGTAAGTGGGGAGAGGCCCCCTACCCTTGGTAGGAATTGAGCCTAGAACGTAGCGCTGCAAATCGTCAAACGCTAACCAATTAAGCCCAGGCTATTTCCCTAACCCCACAATGACAACGGGGAACCATACGGGATCATTACAAGTTACATTTTATTTGCCATTAATCTTCCAGCACATGAAACAAGGAATTTTTCCCCTAAAGCTCTCGTCAAATCTCAGAAACTCATACTGAATAGAAACACAAATAACTCTCACAAGAAGCAAAAACACCACAGAGCATACCTGACATGCACAGCCAGGGAAAATTTTTGTGGACCCCTAAGATCATGAAGAAAATGAGATTCCTTCACCTCATCCACCATTTTTTGTTGGGTAAGGACTGAAAAAGTTCCTGAAAGCCTCTGAAAAGTCACCTTCAAATAAGATATGATTTGGACCTAAAAAAATGTTCTACATGCATTGCTTCTCCAAAATCAGATCTGCACCATTCGTTTGAGTAGATAGTGGCTTTGTGGGATTCGAACTTCATAGAGCTTCAAATCCTCCTTATTTGGAGACTAAATGGAGGCATTTTATAGCCATATAGGCCCCTCACACAATCAAATGTGGCAAATGAGGTGGGGCAACACCAATTTTAGCTTACATACATGACAGACATGTGTGTCTATATATATGCATAGGGTTATGTTAGGGTACTTATATATATGAGTATTCTATTAATGTACTCAACTTTTTTGGACACTCATATACCCTTGTTTTGTAATACAAAATTTTTTAGTAAGGGTATTTTTTGTTATTAGGAGGGGTAGTATAAATATTTATATAAAAAAATAGTGGCATTTATTAGTGGTTGAGAAGCAATTATTGCTCCATGTGGGTAATGCCAAGATGATGTCATCCTCAACTACAGTTAAAAAATGCTTTCTTTTCATCAAGAATTTCAAATTTACTCTATTTAATTACCTAAAATACCCCTAGGCCAAAAGTATTGGAATTATGGCCTTTCAAGGCCTTATGTACAATGCCAACACTATTTCAGAGGCACAATGAGAGTGGCCAAGAACATAGTAGCTACCAGAATCTTTGCGTACTAGGATCCGGATAGGCCGAAATAACCCTGTTTGAATGAGACGAGGTTCTTGGAACAATATTATGAACCGAGAGGATTTAGAGTTTTCCTCTAGTCAAAGTTGATATGACTACGTTCGCCTCATGTCGTGAAACCCAGGGCTTGCGGATTAGTGGCCGATTTGTTTGATATGGTTTTGTATAAGCCCTGTGTGAGCACAATTGGGCTCTAAGAGGACAAAAGCCCAAATCCCTGACCTATGTAGCTTTGCTAACAGCGTGTTCACAGACAGTTGCATTTTGGGAAGCTATTCTGACGAGATAAGTATCTACCTATCAAAATTGTGCACACGTGCTAAGAGAGGACCCCTGTATCCACAAGAGTGCATGTCCTTAGGGGAGCACCTGTAATCCACTGAACGGGGATCTATCAAAATTGTGCACATGCGCTGAGAGAGGACCCTTGCATCCACAAGAGCACATGTCCTTAGGGGGGCACCTGTAATCCACGAACGGGGATCTATCCAACTAGCGGTTAGCATTGATAGGTCCATTACGTCCAGACTGAAGTCTATGACTCAAAGGGGCCTGTTGGGTTGGTTTGAGAAATTGGATTGGGTTTTCAGGTCTAGCCCAGAAGAGTACAGTATAGCACGACCTCCTGTGGGATCCTCTTTTCCCAACCAGAATTATGATAAGTGTCAGACCATGATACTTTGATGAGAATTAATAAAAAATGATTTATCATGATTTTAGATAATGCTTGGGAATTTTATTTCAAAGGAAAAATGCTTTATTAAAATTGTCGTGTGCAATTCCACATGAAGACGTTCACACGCGTGGCGTGTGGCACACAAATGGCCAATGTGTGCCACACTGCATCCCATAGGATTGCCACGTCATTGACCAATAAGCATGGCATGGATAGCCAACCCTAGACGTGAGACACGCGTTTGTTAATAGCACACAATGTTGATAGGTGTACGTGCTTTATAGCATATGTGTGAGGCACAGGTGGGACATGTGTGTTTTCACATGTGGGAGTGTAGAGATTTTATATTTTGCATAAAATCTTTAATCTTATAATTTTGTAATTTGAGAACCATTAGATTTTTAAAAATGACAAAGTTATGTAATATCCCCCATGAAAATAACACTTAAAATCTTTAATCTTCTAATTTTGTAATTTGAGAAACATTAGATTTTTAAAAATGGTGTGTTGTGATTGGTGTTAAGAGGATAAGTAGGACACAACATGACATAGGGTGATGTAATATACCCCATGAAAATAACACTTCACTAGGTTTAATGAAGTGCGAGTCTTAACAATCAAGGAGTAGGGAGTGGCACGCTACCCTCATTAGGATATTTCAAACCTCAAGTTGAATTGATGGTGATGGTTAGTTGTTTTGAATTTCAATGGTTATCTCTCTGCACTCACACCACTACCACCACTGCCCGTCCTCAGTATCTCTCATGACCACCACTTCCTCTCTTTATCTCTCTGCACTCACACCACTAGCACCACGAGCCACACCATCACCATAGAGTAGAGCGTAGAAGCAACTGCTGCTACCTTTGCAACACCATTTTCAGGGTTTCACCGGAGTGTAGAAGGTGGAAGCAACGGCTGCAACACATCCTTAAGGTATGCCTTGTTAGGGGTAAAGAATATCATGTGGATTTGGTTTATTAGAGTGAGAAAAAATGCTTAATGGCTCTATGGTATTGTGGGTTTTTAGAGTGTGAGTAATCTCTGTGAAATAGTTTTGTTAAATAAAAAGAAGGATAAGTGTTAGGAGTAACGAATATCATGTGGATTTGGTTTTATAGAGTGAGAAAAATGCTTAATGGCTTTATGGTATGGTTTAGTGTTTTCTGCATAAAAATATTTGTGATATGGATGAATAATATCATTTCTATTGTGTTTTTTTAGAGTGAGTAATCTTTAATGGCTCTGTGGTAAGGTTTTGTTAAAACAAAAAATGTGATAGTGGTAAACATTATCATGTGGATTTGGTTTTATACAGTAAGAAAAATGCTTAATCGCTCTATGGAATGGTTTAGTTTTTTTTTTTTGTATAAAAAAACTTCGTGATATGGGTGAATAATATCATGTTTATTGTGTTTTTCAAAGTGAGTAATCTTTAATGGCCCATGTGTACTATGGTTTTTAGAGTGCGAGTAATCTCTGTGGAACAGTTTTGTTAAATAAAAAGAAAGAAAAATGTTAGGGGTAAAGAATATCATGTGGATTTGGTTTTATAGAGTGAGAACTGCTTAATGGCTTCATGGTATGGTTTAGTTTTTTTTATAAAAAAAAAATTCGTGATATGGATGAATAATATCATGTTTATTGTGTTTTTTAGAGTGAGTAATCTTTAATGGCTCATGTGTATTGAAGTTTTTAGAGTGTGAGTAATCTTTGTGGAACGGTTTTGTTAAATAAAAAGAAAGAAAAGTATTAGGGGTAAAGAATATCATGTGGATTTGGTTTTATAGAGTGAGAAATGCTTAATGGCTTTATGGTATGGTTTAGTTTTTTTTTTGTAAAAACAATTCGTGATATGGGTGAATAATATCATGTTTATTGTATTTTTTTAGAGTGAATAATCTTTAATGGCTCTGTGGTAAAGTTTTGTTAAAACAAAAAATGTGACAGCGATAAACATTGTCATGTGGATTTGGTTTTATAGAGTGAGAAAAATGCTTAATGGCTCTATGGTATGATTTAGTTTTTTTTTTTTGTATAAAAAAACTTCGTGATATGGGTGAATAATATCATGTTTATTGTGCTTTTTAGAGTGAGTAATCTTTAATGGCTCATGTGTATTGTGATTTTTAGAGTGTGAGTAATCTCTGTGGAACGGTTTTGTTAAATAAAAAGAAAGAAAAGTGTTAGGGGTAAAGAATATCATGTGGATTTGGTTTTATAGAGTGAGAAATGCTTAATAGCTTTATGATATGGTTTAGTTTTTTTTTGTAAAAAACAATTCGTGATATGGGTGAATAATAACATGTTTATTGTGTTTTTTTAGAGTGAGTAATCTTTAATGGCTCTGTGGTAAGGTTTTGTTAAAACAAAAAATGTGATAGTGGTAAACATTATCATGTGGATTTGGTTTTATAGAGTGAGAAAAATGCTTAATGGCTCTATGGTATGGTTTAGTTTTTTTTTTTTTATATAAAAACTTCGTGATATGGGTGAATAATGTCATGTTTATTGTGTTTTTTAGTGTGAGTAATCTTTAATGGCTCATGTGTATTGTGGGTTTTAGAGTGTGAATAATCTCTGTGGAACGGTTTTGTTAAATAAAAAGAAAGAAAAGTGTTAGGGGTAAAAAATATCATGTGGATGTGGTTTTATAGAGTGAGAAATGTTTAATGGCTTTATGGTATGGTTTAGCTTTTTCTGTAAAAAAAAAATCCGTGATATGGGTGAATAATATCATGTTTATTGTGTTGTTTAGAGTGAGTAATCTTTAATGGCTCATTTGTATTGTGGTTTTTAGAGTGTGAGTAATCTTTGTGGAACGGTTTGTTAATAAAAGGAAAAAAAAGGGTTAGGGGTAAAGAATATCATGTGGATTTGGTTTTAGAGAGTGAGAAATGCTTAATGGCTTTATGGCATGGTTTAGTTTTTGTTTGTAAAAAAACAATTCGTGATATGGGTGAATAATATCATGTTTATTCTGTTTTTTTAGAGTGAGTAATCTTTAATGGATCTGTGGTAAGGTTTTGTTAAAAAAAATTGTGATAGTGGTAAACATTATCATGTGGATTTGGTTTTATAGAGTGAGAAAAATGCTTAATGGCTCTATGGTATGGTTTCACATTAGCAGATCTTAATCTTATCTTATGGGGTTTCTCATATTTTTTGTTATCCTTATGGGGCTGACTAGGAAAATATAATGCACTACCACACCACCCAACACTTCTTATGCACATTACACATTAGGATGTCTAGCTCTTGTGTAATGCATAAGAGCTTGTCTTTCTGGTTTGTGACTCAATACTTTTCTTCCTTTCATCTCGTTTACATTGCTGACACAAGAATCCTTCTGTTAAAACTGCAAATTTTCGTACCTCTCCTGTACCGTCTGAAAGGTAATGTTTTTGTTAGAGTCACTATCGAAGTTCAGTATACTGCACAACATTTACCTCTGACATGGTAAGTCATGTTTGTTAGTCAATTTCTCAGTTAAGTAGACTGAACAATCTTTATTGGGGATGGAATAAAAATGTTGAACAATTATTATAGGTTAAAAGAAACATTATTTGTAGTTCGTACTTTGTAGTTGTACAATGACAATAAGGATAACATTCGCTAGGTATGTGCGTCATGAATTCTCTTAAGAGGGATTATAGTAGAAGATTGATTGAACCATCTGAAAAATGCTCGTTTGCAAATGTTATCCCCTTATGTTGAACCACCCTTGCGATGACAAACCATAGGAAACATGCCCCTTGTTTTCCGGTTTAATGTTATTCTTTGCCTTGTGATGTTTTTTTACTTTTGTGTAACACTAGAATATGGAAATTCCGGCAAATGATCGACATCCTTCATGGGTCCAAAAGGCCGAGGACATCATTCAAAAAACTAAAGTCTCTATCTTGAGGTTTGATCGTTACCTAGCAGATCTCATACGCCTCTGGGAAGAGTTTGAACGCCTCAATCGTCGTCTTGACGAGGACTATGAGCGCCTCAGTCGGCGTCTAAATGCACTTAGCGTGAGGCTCGATAAGAATGACGTAGAAGTGCAGACTGTTGTACGTGGTGCCGAGGTTCTAGAGGATTCAGTTGAGGAGCTCCGCTCCTCTCTTTACCAATACTAGAGTTTTTGCAGCAGTCCTCAATTTTCACTTGAGGACTAGGATTGTTCTCTTAACGTGCTATGCTTATTACTGTCTTTTAAAAACTCAAAGTATGAGACCGATTATTACTGTTTATTGCTGTTTCTTAATAGAGTTTGGGACCTTGATTTATAATTCTATATTTGATATGTTGGTTGGTTAGTATTTTATTTCTTGTTGGCTTGTTAGTATTTTATGTGTTTGGTTTAATAGCATTTTATTGGGATTCAGGCTTATTGTATATGCATTTAATTGCAATTGCAAGTATCTCATAGCTTGCCTAAGGCAACCCCTGAGGTATTGCATGTCAATGCATATATCACAGGGTATTTGACATTTTTTTAGTTATTCATTATATAGAAGCCCTATTGTTTTTGGCCCTTTTTTTTTTTTGTAGGTACATATGGACAATCTTCATAATGTGGCATTGTCCATTGGGCCATCACGTCCTCTCTGTCGGGCTCGCTCACCACACCAACCCGGACCGATTTCCCCCCTCTTTGGATGATGCGTCATTCAAAAATTTCCTACAAGAGGAAACCCAAAACGAAGAGGACCCCTCTCTCCCAGTTTATAGCGTAGAAGTTTTAGGGACCGCTCATTGTCGCATTTTTAGGGCATTGGTAGTTGTTAGGGGGCACACCTTTAGTGGTGGCCAATGCTTTACGGGAAAGGAGGCAAAGCAAACTGCCGCCAAAGAAGCCTATAGCTACGCTAAAGCTGTAGGGTTTGACCCAACCCCTGAGGAAAGTCTTATGTCTGAAAATAGGAACTTAACTGCTAGGCTAGTGCAGGAAGTTTCTAACACCCAACAAGCCAACGAAGAAATATCGCTTTTAAAGCACGAGATTTTAAGCCTCACCACCCAATTCAATATTTCTTCGTACTTAATTGTCGATCGCATGAGTGCAATGCCCGTTTGTCTCGGACCGCTCCTTAGTGGGTAAGAGGAAACAAGGAGGGCCGTCCATAGGTGTATGGAACAGGATCAGTAGGTTGGACCTACTAGCCTCTTTCTATTTTTGCCATGTAGCCCATATTTGTTTTAGGCTTCCAATGTTGAAAGGCATTTTGGATGGGTAAAGCTTGTGTTATTCGGGCTTGTTTTTTGGGTGGGCAGTGTGGGTACTTGGGTTAACCTCTGACCTTTGATTGAGTATTTTGGCTATTCTTAAGCGTCAATCATGAACTGAGGCAGTTTTTGCTCTACTCTCAGTTCATGTCATTCCCCTTGGCCTCCTCTATTGTGATTTTTATGAGATTTGATGGAGATCTTTACATTTGCATGGGCTTCTCAGACCCCGTAGACATTAGATATTTTTTGCGGTCAAATTTGTATGGTATATGGGCTTTTTGGGCCCGATATACATCTTTTTCACCCCCTTTCTCTCTATTTCAGACTCTCTTATGGTTTACATGTGCATGACTTATACGTTATTGCAGATGCGTGACTTCAATTTAATGTGGTTTAAAATGTAAGTAATCTCATCAATTTTTTTAATGAGAATGTCATCAATTAATATAGATTACCTTTTTTTGTTTTATCACTCATTGATCTCGTTCTTTACATTTTTTTCTCTTTGTTAATGTTTTGAAGATTGAACTCGTTTACATATGGAGAGAGGATATTCAAACTTGGCTGTTTACATATGGAGAGAGGAGATTCAAACTTGGTTCGAGTGAGGAAATATGTGGGGAAGAGAGAGATCCGTATTGTGGGGAGAGAGAGAGATCCAAATTGGGAGGAGATAGAGAGATCCAAATTGGGGGGAGGGAGAGAGATCCAAATTGGGGGGAGAGAGAGAGAGATCCAAATTGGGGGAAGAGAGAGCAATCCAAATTGGGGGGGAGGGAAAGAGTCAAATTATGGGGAGAGATCCAAATTAGGGGGGTTAGAAAGAGAGAGAGATCCAAATTGGGGTTGGGGAAGTGGGCAGTGGGTAGATGAGAGAGAGAGATCCAAGAGGACAATCTAAGTAACTTTAAAGTCATTTGAGTTTTACTGCTTTTTGTTATATGATTTCTAGATATTAAAATGGATATTGATTGGGATTGGATTGCGAATGGGATTGTGCAAGGATGAAAGAATGGAAATTACCTGTTTTTGTTATTTTGTGATTTTCAGAAAGCATCATGCTTAAACTAATTCTACCTCCAAACTTGTTTTCAGAGGTAATTTTGTATTTGGGTGTTGGTATGGAGGAGGAAATTGGGTATGCCGATTTTTTGGGTCTTATAATGCGACTGTAGTGTTGGAAGAAGAAGTCGAAGAGCCTACTTCCACTCCATTGTGGAAATACGTGACAGTCGTAGGTAATTATGGCAAGGGGAGCGGTGGTACAAAGAAGTCGACATGTAATTTCAATTGTAGAGAAAGTCCTATGTTTGTGTGCAAGCGCATCTTTTGGGACCATCATTTGTTAAGGGGTCTAAATGGATATCAAGTTGCCCAAAATTATCCAAAGAAGAGCGAGAGGCATTAAGGTTTGAGGAGGATGAAGCCCAAAGATTATATGGGAGAAAATGCCAAAATAGAAATGATGTTGGTTGTTCAGTTGATACATCGTTGTTTCCATCATTATTGAAAACCGAAAGTCCTGATAAAAAAGAAAGTAACCGAAAGTCTTGATAAAAAAGAAAGGAACCCAAGCTAAGATCCCACATTTATTTAATGTTCAGGCAAGAGATGATGTGGATGCTGCCGTGGCTCATTTTTTTTATGCCCTCGGCATCCCTTTCAATGTTGCGAAGGGACCAAGGTTCCATGAAATGATTTACACTGTTAATAGCAGTCCAAAAGGCTATGTGGCACCTACGTACGAAAGGATCCGAACAACATTGCTTGACAAAGAGAACAGTAGGATCGATCAGGCTTGGGAGCAGTTAGGAGTGAGTGGGGAAGTTATGGTGTATCCATTGTATCTGATGGTTGGAGTAATATTAAGAACGAATCTTTGATTAATGTCATGGATGTATCAGCTGGCAAGGCCATGCTCATTAATAGCATTGATTGTTCATCAGTTGAAAAGACTAGTCAAGTGATTGCCGATATCCTTTTAAAAGCCATAGAGTCAATTGGACCGTATAATGTGGTTCAAGTCGTAACCGACAATGCGGCCAATTGCAAAGGTGCAAGTACTATAATTCAACACTGTCATTCCCACATTTTTTGGTTGGGTTGCTTGGCTCATACTTTGAGTCTGCTAATGATGGGTATTGTTGACAAAAATAAGAAAAATCTATCTTTTGCTTTCGTTTGCAAACATTGTAAGCAGGCAAAAGCAATGGTAAAGTACATTCGTAATCATACAAGATGCCTGTACATTTTTCGGACCCATTCTAACTTAGAACTTCTTAAGGCTAAGAAGACGAGGTTCGGGTATCATTATATCATGTTGAGGAGATTGATGGAAGTGACAGTTGCCTTGACGTCTTTAGTGTTGGGTAGTGAGTGGGAAGGTTTGAAACGAGGCACATCAGATAATCAACATGGCATCAAACGTGATACTATCATGGACGATGAGTTCTAAAAGATGAATAAATTGATATTGTCTTTTACAAGGCCAATATGGAAGACAATAAAGTTTGTCGATAGCGACAGGGCTGTCGTGGGAGATGCATACGAGTGCATGGATACTATGTTGGGGGAAATTGTGGTGGCCCTATATGACGATCCTATGTTATTTCAAAGGGTGAAGACTTTAGTTGTGGCTCGTTAGGACCGGTCAAATCTTCCATTGCATTGTTTGGCATTCCTTCTCAGTCCTAAGTATTATTCACGAGAGTGGTTGGCTACACCAGTACCTGGGGGTGAAAAGAGGATGAAGCCCCACCAGGACCCAAAAGTTTCTATATGTTACCACACAGCCCTTGATGTACTAATTCCAGATGATATGGAATGAGGAAGGCTGAAGCAACAAATTGGTGATTTTCTTGGGAATTGAGGGGTTTTCGCTCTCTCCCCATCTATTGCTGAAAGGGGTTCTATGAAAGCAGTGTCATGGTGGGACATGTATGGTGGTGGTACTTCAGAATTGCATGCAATTGAAGTAAAGGTGTTGTCACAAAATGTTAATTCCTCATGTGCAGAGAGATGTTGGAGCACGTATAGCTACATACACAATGTTAAACCAAATTGGCTGAATACGGATCGTTCTGAATCATTGGTGTATGTTCATTACAATGACAGACTGTTGAATAGATTGCGAGCGGACTGCAAAGAGAAATATAAGAATTGGGACTCTCATCCAGAATACGATCACCTCAAGGATGACATAGTGGCCCTGGAAGCGTTGGATGCACGCCTCGATGTTGATGATGACAGAGTTGTGTCTGCACTGCCTTTGGGATCTGTCACTCCATGGGGAACTTCAATAGAGCCACCTAGTACTCCAAGCCACCGCGATGTATTCGCAACTAAAGGTACCATCGAGCGCGTCCTCAACCAACCTTCACCAAGCGCCGCCCCAATAGTGCAACCATCATCTTCCACCCTAAGAGCATCTCCATCATTTGCTACAGTTCGAGTTCCTTCAATATCTTCTACCATTACACAAAAGCTCCTCGCAACAACTCGAAAGAGTGGAAGAAGGAACAAGTCGTAGCCACCCTCCTCTCCCTCCCCTTCCCCCTCTCTCTCTCTCTCTCTCTCTCTCTCTCTCTCACACACACACACTTTCTATTATGAAGTATTGTAACTTTTTTTTTATTACACAATGTATAAATTCTAGAGTTTCAATTATCGGTCCATGTGTGTTGCTTTATATGTTATTAAATGATTTTAATATTTTATAGGCATTTAAATTAGAGGCGAAAAAAATTCAATTAGCATTGTTAATAACCACTTGACATTCAGTATTCAAATACTTAACAATGTTGCGAGGCTACATATGTTGTAAGATCACTTAAGCAGTCTTTTCACATAACATATGAGCAAGATTCAGAAACAAGGGCCGTTTACATACCGCAAATATAAGAAGCATTACTCTATGGGCATTTAAATAATTTGACATAACATATGAGCAAGATTAAGAAACCAAGGCAATTTACATCACCGCAAATATAAGGAACATTATTCTATAGGCATTTAAATTAGGCAAAAAAAAAGTAAAAATAACATTACTAAGAACCATTTTGCAATCGGTAGTACAACACTAAGCAATGTTGCAAGGTGCGACGTGGTGCATGTTCACTTAAGCAATTCACATAACTATGAGAAAGGTAAAGAAAAATATAAGAAACATAACAAAGATAACTAAAAAAGCAACACATTCTCATTAATTCCTTCTAAAGTACATGTTTTATAAATAATAATACCCCTTCTGCTACACATGGCACCTAATGCTATCGTTTGGGACCTTAAACATGACATCCACTAGAAAATAAAACATTACTTTTGTGGTTATTATTTACAAGAAACCAATGTTTTATATGGTGTAGATGATTCAAATCCCTGACGAAAAGAGTTTCATTACATCTACAATCGTGTATCATTTAACATGAAATCAAGATTCAAACTACGCTGGAAGACAGATTCAATCTATGTGGGAGCGTTTACCCACAATTAGGGGGTTCAAGTTTCTCCAAATGTGTTAGATAGAGATTTAAGGAATCAAGATTCCGAAATTAAGGAATCGAGATTCCGAAACTAAGGACTAGAGTTTCCATGGTTCTGAACAATATTTTTAAAAGTAGAGTTGAACCAAGATTCCGAAATTAAGGAAACGAGTTTCCTTGGTTCTTAAACTAGGTTTCCATATATGTGGGGAATCGAGATTCCGAAATCCAGGAATCGAGTTTCTTATGTTGTAAAAAAAGGTTCCCACCTAGGTATGGAATCGAGATTCCGAAATAAAGGAATCGAGATTCCGAAATAAAGGAATCGAGTTTTCGAGTTTCGAAAAAACGGTTTCTGTGGAGTTTCCTTAACGGAAACGAAGAAACGGATTTCCAAACCGGAATTGTGGGGTCCGAGGAGAGATTCTGGTAACTATGGATCAAACTTATGAGCTACACTATGAAGTTGTGTGAGAGAGTGATTGAGCAACAACTAAGGTATGAAACGAGTGTATCAAAAAGTCAATTTGGTTTTATGCCTGGGAGGATAATGATTGAGGCTATTTTCCACTTATACAACTGATTGAGAAGTTCAAGGCGAAGGGCAAAGACTTCCACAAGGTATTTATTGATCTAAAAAAGCTTATAATAAAGTACCATGAGATTCAATTTGGTGGGTGTTGGAAAATAAAGGAGTTTCTAAATACTATATCGACTTGATGAGAGTTATGTACGAAAGAGCGCTAACTAGTGTGCAAACAACTGGTGGAGATACGAGCGAGTTTCCAATGACAATAGGTTTACAACATGGGTCATTGAGCCCGTAACTCTTTATCTTAATTATGGACGATCCGACGATGTAACAAGGCCCTTACAAGATGAGGTATAGTGGTGTATGTTGTTCGCAGACGATATAGTTTTAATTTATGAGACCCAAAGTGACGTCAACACAAGATTAAAACTTTGGAGGGATACTCTAGAATCTAAAGGTTTTAAAATTAGTCGAATTAAGACAGTATATGGAATACAAGTTAATTAATAATAGGAGTAGAGACGAGGGAGTAGTTAAGATTGATGGCAAAGAAATACGAAAAAGAGCACATTTTTAATATCTTGGTTGATAATCTAGGAAAATGGAGAGATTGAGGAAGATATCGCAAATAGAATTAGAATTGGGTGGGCAGAGTGGAGATGTACAACCGAAGTTTTTTGTGATTGCGAGATACCAATGAAGCTAAAGGGGAAATTCTATAGGACAATGTAAGACCAGCTTCGTTTTATGGGGCAGAATGTTGGGCTGTCAAGAAACAACATACTCATAGAATGAGTGTAGCTAAGAAGAGGATGTTAAGATGGATAAGAGGCAAAATAAGAAGGGATAGAATTCAAAATGAATACATTCTGAAGTACTTAGGTGTAGCTCCAATAAGCGATAAGATGAAAGAAAGTCGACTTAGGTGGGCCGGCCATGTGCAGCGCAAACCTAGTACAACACTTGTTAGGAGGTGTGAGTTGGTTCAAGTGGAAGGCTAAAAAAGTGCAAGGGATAGGCCCAAAAGACATGATTGGAAGCAGTGATAAAAGATATGCGGACTTATGGCCTCACTGAGGGTATGGACCTTGATAGAGCAGAATGACGGACCGGGATTCATGTAACCAACCCCAAATAGCTGGAAAAAGGCTCTGATGATGATGATGATGTAAAGGATTCTTCTCATTTTCTAATTGATTAGGATATGCTTCTTGTGTGCTTATGATACTTTTGTCAATGCATCAATTTATTTTGCCACTACTTCGAAAGAATCAAGTTAGACTGAAATACATATTTCCTAAATGCCACTTCTCCCAGATCATATTTATGCTATGGATGCCTCGTGTGGGAATTCCTCTCATATGCCAATTGATGCATATATGTAAATACACTGGTTGTTACTCGTTACATCAATGCAATTCATTAATCTCTTTTGTTCACTGCTTAAAAAATTAAAGAATAAAATACAAAATTAGCAGAATGTACCTGTCCCTGATTATATTTATGCTATGGATGCCTCGAATCTGAGCAAGCTGAATAATGGACTGTCCCACGATGCTCGTTGCACCATTTTGCACAATAACATCTCCTAATAGTTATCATACAAAGCATACAACACAAGTTAAATGTTACAAGTATGAGGGATGTAAACAAACTTCATACTAAAGCGACACTGTATATCAAATGAAATGCAAGTTACCAGAGGTCAGCTTAACAAAATCCTCCATCATGCGTAGGGCTGTCAAAGGATTTACAGTAATCGTAGCAGCATACTCCATAGGAATGTCTTTACGGACTTTGTGCAATGCATTCGCTTCCTTGACAATGTAAGTCTGCCAAGTTCCTAAGCATTATATATGATGACCATCATATTTATGAATAAAGTGTAGTTCAACAATGCAAAAACAACTAAGGAACTACATAAATAGCAGATCAAATGAGCAGATTAAAAAAAGCATTACATTATTCTGAAATTAATAATTGAATATTGTATGTTAGACGGTATTTGTATTTGTCATACCAGACGATGGAGGTGATGGTATAACCCAATCGCCAACAGAAAGATTCCTCACTGCAGATCCTAAAGCATAAATTTCTCCAACCCCCTCATATCCTCCAACCGCTGGCACTGGAGGCCTAACAGGGTAAACACCTGCATAAACAGGATGCAAAAAGCAAAGGCAGGCTGAGGATAACCTAAAAATCCCAATGTATAATTTATATATCCTCAGATTGCTCAAAAAGATAAAGATAGATATGAATGTTGGAAGTATAACAGTAAACTGGGGACAAAAATGGAACATTTAAGTCAATAAGGTTATCTGTTTTTTTGAGCTACATAAGGGTATTTTTTGTAATTTTTCGATATCATTAATAACATAAATATGTGACTGATCCCAAAGTGGGGGCATGTCACTTGTCTCCCTCCCTCTCTATCTCACACACTCCTCTATCTTCTCTCTCCCCTCTTC
The DNA here is from genome assembly GCF_054954075.1 of Amborella trichopoda. Taxonomy (NCBI): domain Eukaryota; kingdom Viridiplantae; phylum Streptophyta; class Magnoliopsida; order Amborellales; family Amborellaceae; genus Amborella; species Amborella trichopoda. The sequence goes on from NC_142343.1 coordinate 30,964,137, forward strand.
CTTTCTCTCACGCACCTCTCTCCTTCCTTCTCCATCTTATTCCTTTTCACATCTTCTTTCTCTTCTTCCAAATATTCATCTGATACCTGCTGATTCGTATAGATCTAAATTATATCTTTCAACTACGAATAGTTCCTGCAAATAAAAGATACATATGAACAAGAAAAAGTTCATGAACCAAATAGCAAACTATGTGTTGAGAAACTCATAAGAAAAGTTGCTAGAAAGATATAGTATTTCAGAAAAAAGATGAAGAATATGGAAAATGGTGATACCATACAAAAGAAACTTATGACCAAACTAAATACTCCACACTCCCCCCCCAGCCCCCCCTCCAAAAAAACAAAAAGTACATAAATAGGACCACCAGTAAAGACTCAATGAGCACGGGCTGGTATGTGAGTAGTAGGATGAATCTCAAATCCAAGCTGCAGTTCTCAGTATCCCGCGACAGCACTGTTGCTCCAGTGGTGTTCTAGGGGATTAAACCATTTGGGGATCATTGGCAACTTCAGATATTGGAAAGAAAGTCTAACTAACATTGGTGCGAGGAGAAGGCCTATTGTGCACTCTGCACCTAGCCAGTAACATCAAAAGGGAGTGATAACCTAGCAAGGATTCTTTTAAAGATGAATATCCATCATGTTCACAGGAAAGACGTCATGGCCGAACCATACATAGCTAAGCAATGTTACTCTATTGAGCCTATGGGTGGGTGGATATGATGCAGAAACCAGTCCCAAAGGTGGTTGAGGCAACAGCACCTAGACCAGGCCTTCTGTTAGTGACTCCATAGGAACATTCAAAATATTAAAGAGGAAGTGAATAAATTGAAATGAGAGACCAGCATGCACACATGGCCTGCTGACAAGAATCCACCTACAGCACAGTACCTCGATGTCAAAAGAAAGATGATAAATAAAGCAAATCTGAGAGTCATAGCACATGTGTGCTGTTCACTATCACAGGTGATACAGGGAAATTTCTGTGAGATATAGCACATGCATATCGTCTAATATCAGATTAGACTATAGTGCATTTGAGGAAACTTCAAACATTGATGAGTAGGAGTAACCCAAAAGCATCCCACTCTGGTAAATCTATTCAATGGACATACTAAAGACATTGGTCACAATTGCGAAGAGAAAGGGGACAGAGGGTCCCTTTGCCTAAGGCCTCAAGAGGCTGGGAAAAAACATTGTGGGGAGCCATTAATCAGAACTGAGAAATGAGAGAGGATGGGCAACCTTGCATCCATTTCCTCCATTTGGACCCATGCCCAAGCATAATATTGCTAAGAACACCTCTGTCCACATGGTCAAATGTTTTTCCAAGATCGAGATTACATATCAAACCAAGGATTCTTGAGAGGATATATTTTTCAATGCACTCATTGGCGCTGGGTGCACTGTCCAGGATTTGCATACCAGGAACAAGAGTACCTTGGTTGGAGATATGAGTTGATCCAAAACCTGATGAAGTCGCAATGCAAGCAACTTGGCTGAGATCTATATGTGCTATTGAGCAAGCTAATCATTAGAAAGCTTTGACTTCCTGGGCACTTAGCAAACTAGGCAAGTACGACAGAATCTAGGGAGTCCTGGAATTTACTGAATAAGAAAAAAGGGAAGCATCGTCCCAACGGTCTTGTCATGTTCTAAATCCACTATTGCTTTGACGATTCCCCGCTCTGAGAAGGGGTACTCCAACCACAAGGAACTTTCTGATAAGATGGATTGGAATTGAATTGAATGTTTTCTAGGCTCAGACTACGGGCAGTCTCTACAGAGAAGCCCTTGAAAGTACAATATGATAGACCTGGCAACGTCATCTTTGTCTTTCGAAAATGCGATCTTTGACCCGGATTTGTACGATAGTGTTCGAGCTTCAGCTGCAATTGGCCATTTTGTAAAAGGTTGAGGTGTTGAGGTCCCCACCAAAGACCCATTTAATCCCATAATGTTGATGCGAAAAGATCTCTTCTAGTTTCAAGACATCCAGGAATTTTGCCTTTGCCATGATTCTAGCATTTGCCTCACAAGGATACAGCTCTCTCCGCTCCTCCACCATATCTAGCTACTCGATTTCAGACAGGGTCAGCTGCTTCTTGGTTTGGAGGGAGCCAAAATGACCCATATTCCAGGCAATTAGCTTCTGCTTAAGGAGTTGTAGATTCTTCCAGACCCTGAAGCCTGCCCAACTATGAACTTCGAAGGAGGATCACCAAAGTGGAGAAGGGTGTGTGTGCTTCTATCCTCCAACCACGTGTATAAAAAATGAACACTCTAGGCCTGAAGGAGTTGCCTGGGTATCCAGTAGGATGGGAAAATGGTCCGAGCTGGCCTTAAAAGGGACCTGCATGATACCTCCTGAAAATGGTGTTCCCAATCCACCTTGATAAGGAATCCATCCAATTTGGACAAAATTGAAGAAGACTGACTGTTGGTCCAAGTTAGAAGGGCCCCTTGAGGGGGATGTCTATGAGGGAGTGCCTATGCACGAAATCCAAGAAGTCAGCCATGCTGGCTGTGATTCTGCCTATTTTTCTTTTCCGAAACGACTACCTGGTGACATGGAAATCCCACCAATGTAACACTGTGGAGGGAAGTGTGAGATAGCTTGACATAATTCAGCCAATAAAGGGCTATGAGAGTGGGACTATTTGGGCTGTGGACAGCCAAGAAGAGCCAACTAGGAATATTTAATCAAAGATTGCTGAGCCACTTCAAGAGTCAACAAGGAGACTCATCACTCCCACGTCAAATACTATAAAAATACCAATTTGAGACATAGGTTACAAGCTTTCAACTAATCTAAAATAAATAAAAAACCAAGTTTCAATGTTTGTACTCACTAATGAATCATGCAAGAAAGCATTTTAATCATGCAAAGATGAATATGAAACAAGGCAAGTCATGTATTTTGATTCCTTTAAATTCATGAAGTGGAATCAAAGTACCAGGGAAGAAAGTTGCACTTAAATTAATCGAAACACGCAAATATGTCAGTACGCAAAAGAGACATAAAATATAAGCTAATAAGCTTAAAGAAGTATCATCTCAACCTTCAATCCTATTGATGTCAGAGGGATTTATAGGGGCTGCGAGCATTTTAATACACACATCATTTTCCTTGAGTTCAACTGCAGGAAGATCAACAACCCTGTGAAAAGTATGGAGGTTCTAATTATATAAAGTAAGAGAAATCCTACCTAAATTTAATCAGTACTCTGTTAAGAAATTCAAGTCAAATACATGTCATCAGGACAGCTGCTACCTTCCAGGCAACATGTTTTCGTTACATATACCTGTATGGATAACTATTTCAACTCAGGGATCAAGGTGTAGGGAGAACACATGCTACAAAGTACAAACGCAAAGCTTAAGACAATAACTTGCAACACTAAAGTGTAATCACCCTGCAAATTCCCATAAAACACACCTTAACTGGACATGACACCCGAGAATGTGTAGAAAGTCATTATTGCAAAATCCACCATTGAGAGTATTTATCACTTGTTAGTTTCAAATTTACTGTAAGCATGCAAGACGTAATACTAGATGGTAAAGTATTGATTCAAGAAATTTATGAGCATATCCCCAAATATTTCTGTTTTTTAATATTTACAATTTTTTACATTATACGTTCATATGTTTTTTTAGCATTTTTTTTTTAAATGACTAAATCGCCCCTATCTAGGATCTTCAATATCCGAAAGTAAATATTTAGTTATGTTTTAAAATTTGGGATCTTGAAAATCTGAAATTAATGTGTCAGAAATTTGTGAAATTTTGACTTCATTCTCAGATTTTGAATATCTAAAATACAATAAGTTGATTTCAGATTTTCAAGATCCGAAATTTTTGGAATTTTTGAATTTTGAAAGTTCAATATTGTCGTGTTGGTCCTGGGCACATAGTTGCCCTTGTACAAGAAAAAAAATTGGATTTTCAACATGAGTTTTTGGAATTTTTTGACTTTGAAAATCTGAAGTTGTGCCTATTGAAAATAAGGTGGTTAAGGTCCCATCCAATAATCAAACTTTTCAATTTTATAGAATTTTGGGCTTTCAAGGTCCGGAATAGGGGTAGCTTTCAAACACACGCACACACACACACCAAAAAACAAAAAACAAAAAACTGAAAAGTTTGGGTATGAATGCAAGATATAAAATCTAAAGGGGAACTTTTTAATGATGGGAATGTTCAGGGATATGTGCGCAAATTTCTCTACTAATTTTAGCTAATAATAAAAATCAATCTCTTTTCAAAACCCTATAGGATATCCTTAAATATATCTAAGAAAGGCAATTATGTACCTCATAGATATGATAGTAAGACTCAATTGAAGAGAACAAACACTTTGAAACCTCTTGTCAATTAACTCTTGAATTAGCTTTAAAGAAAGCCATGACTCTTTTGTAGTAACAAACATATCAGCACTATGGATGTTAAATATTTTATTTTCAATAAATTGAGTTACTCTTTTATATTGGATTTCAATTGTACGAGGGAGCACTAACTAGCGTGCAAACAACTAGGTCTACATCAGGGGTCAGCATTAAGTCCATACCTCTTTGTCTTACTTATGGATGACTCAACTAGGAACCTACAAGAAGAGCTATAGTGGTGTCTGTTGTTCGCGAACAATATAGTTTTGATTGATAAGACCCAAAAGAGCGTCAACACAAAGTTAGAACTTTGGAGGGATGCTCTAGAATTTAAAGGTTTTAAAATTAGTCGGACTAAGACAGAGTATATGGATGGCAAATTTAGTAATACTAAGAGTAGAGACAACGAAGTAGTTAAGAATCACGACCAAGAAATACCAAAAAGAAGGCACTTGCAATATCTTGGGTCAATAATCCAGAAAACCGGATAGATTGAAGAAAATGTCACAGATAGAATTAGAGCTAGTGGGCAAAGTGAAGATGTACAACCAGAGTTTTATGTGATCATTGCATACCAATGAAGCTGAAGGGCAAATTCTATAAGACAGATATGAGACCAGCTTTGCTTTATAAGGAGGCATATCGGGCAATCAAGAAACAACATACCCATAGAATGAGTCTAGCTAAAAAGACAATCTTGAGATGGATGAGTGGCAGGACAAGACGTGATAGATTTAGAAATGAACACATTTAAGAGAATTTAGGTGTGGCACTAATAGGAGACAAAAAGAGAAAAAATAGACTTAGATGGGTTGGCCACATGTAGCGCTGACCCAATACAACAGTTGTTAGGAGACGCGAGTTAGTTCAAGTAGAAGGCTCAAAAGGGGCAAGGGGTAAGCTCAAAAGGACATGGTTGGAAGTAGTGAAAAAATATATATCGATTTATGGGCTCACTGAAGGTATGGTCCATAATAGAGAAAAATGGTGGACTAGGATTCATGTAGCCGACCCCAATTAGTTGGGAAAAGGCTCTAATGATGATTATAATGATGATGAGGAATGTACAAGTATTTGTTTGTGATAGCCATGAGTTAATACACATATGCATGAGCAGATCACATAAAATCACCAAAGTACAACATAACCTTAAATATCTGAAAATGAAATAGCCATTAAGTACAACATGATTAACATGCATATGCGAAATGTTTAATCCAACGTGATGAAGTCATGGAATAGCATGTACATATATCAGGATTCTGTCGTATCGAGAAGGTATATGTGTCACGAAAATAGCATTTGATAGAAGAATTATCAAAAAACACCTAAGAGATTAACTACTTAACATTTTACTCATTTCTTTTGATCTAATTTCAAATAGCCCATCAAAATTCACATGATTATCAATTGGAATATTTGAAAATGGCTAAATGTTGATAGTTGAATATGAAAAGCTCGGGACGTGTCCAAATTTTTTATTATATATTGATTTTTCTAACATTGTTTGAGACATGAATGGGGCTTTATGATGTCGCAAAATTGAGGTATGTCATATTACCAACCAGGCATGGAATCCATTACAAACACATTTTTAAAAGTTTTCGGAAATTTGAAAAACTCATCTGAGTTCTTTCGAGTTAACTGTGTAACTTGACCAGTTGTCTTAGTTTTGCCAGTAGACGAACCAGCCAATGAGCTCAAGTTTTTTGTTAAGATTTTCTATTTTTCTTCTGAAATGAATTTTTGTTAAAAGAATTACAATGCAAAGGCAGCAAAAGGAAATTAAAAAAACTAACGCTGAAAGGAAGTCCTACAACCGCAACCCAAGCCAGCCTCACAAAACTATTCCTGGCCAAGTTTCCTAGTATATGTATAAGGACAAATCCACCAACCTATTAAGTGAGGAAATGAGGCGAGATTCTTAATTTTAAAAAAAGGTATCCTTCAAGGAACCCTTTTGAGCAATTTAATAAGACTATACGGTACATCATTTTATAACACAGGGCCTGCAACAAGGAGTTCTAGAGAAATGCACCCAAAGATCTGCATACATAAGACCCTGGTCTCTACCTATTGAATTTGAACCCCATTGGAATGCATTACCAAATATTCATAGGCATAGTTATAACAACCAATACCCATTTTATAATTCTTGAAATAATGTCCAAGGAACCGTAACAAGTTGATCAGGAGCCTTATTCAGGAATTAAAATGCAATTGTGACATCCAGAGTGGTAAACTTCAAGACCTGTTTTGCTACTAAAGCACAGACAGAGTGGTGAAGTACAAGCCCTGCTGTTCATGAACACTTTATAGTTTGCATATATATTGAGGCATGTTGAATGAAAAGTATGATAGGAACTTTCTGGGTTTTTCTCATTCAAGTCAATGTAAGAAACAAACAGCGGTGAAGTTTCTTCATGTTCCATCAATACTTTGAAATTTGCATCACTTTCAAACACATTAACTAAACATATGATCTATTGTGTCAAAGATCAAGCATTTGAAAAGGAGAACTTTATTCCAGACAAATGGCTAAAACAATAAACATGAAAATTAACTTATGGCAATCTCCTGTAAAAAATATGAATGCAATGGAGAATTACTCCGAGTAGATGGCCTCATTTGTGAGTTTAAATAGTTGAATAATTACAAAGTTATCTAAAAAACCCAAAAAGTAATTTTGAAAAAGTTTCAAACAGGCATTCGTAAACTAAAATACTGATATCCTCCAAAGAGAGCAAAGAATCACACATATACGAGAGAACTAGATGTAATAAAGAAAAAAAAAAACTTATCAAACACAAAAATTCATGAAAAGAAGAAGGTAAGGAAGCTTTCTCTGCGACCTGGTAACTTGGTCTGGTTGGCCCTGCTGCTCATAGATGACGGCCTTTGAAGGAGGAGACATGGAAGAAGAAGAGAAAGCACAACAAAAGGATTGCATGGGTTTGTGAAGTGAAGATCCTCCTGCAATGGTAGAAAAATGACCCAATGTCACTGACGACGGTGCCCTAAATATTCCCACCATTTCTGCTGAGACATATCCCACTCTTGCTGCTATCCTCCAGCTCCTCATTCTCTCTCTCCTCCTCTCTCTCTCTCTCCACCGGTACAAATGCAGTAGGAGAAAATGTGAATAAACTCTCTCAGAAATGAAAGAAGCGCAGGCAACCGCCACCTCTCTCCCTCTCTCTCGCTCTCTCGCTTTCACGCGCCCGTATATTATGATCCATAGGATTATAGTGACCCCATAATCGCGAAGTTATCACCATAACATTTAAGTTAAGACGGTGATGGAGGGGAGTCGGTAAAATATACATTTCAATAGTTTTCTACGCGGCCAAGCCCGCATACGTAGAAATGCGGGTGTATTAATAAATCTATTTTTGAGATGGATTTTTGGAGGTAATTTTTAAGGACATGTAATCTCTAACATGGATATCATGAATATGAAAAAATAAATAAATTTTTAAAACTAGAAATAATGATTCTAGTGAGAAAACATTTGGACCGTTCATTTCCATTGTTTTTAGATGGAACACCTACTTACATCCATCTTTAAGATGGATGCTTTACACTTTTTGGACCGCATATGTAAACCGCATGAAACAATTTTCATTCAACAAATAAATTGTCCCTTTAGTTTTTCTAGGTTGGGCAATGGGCTAGGTGGCCCGGCCCTAAGAAACTAAGGCCAAGGCCACAATATGTAGCCTGGACGCGGGCCAAGACCTGGCCATTACCGCCCTAGGGTTGGGCGGGGCTTGGCCATTATGGCTTGATGGTAAGGCCACGTTGAGTCTGGGCTAAGGCCGGTCCTGTTCGACCTAATCTAACCCTCTTTTTCTTCTTTCTATTCATTTTTTTTTTGTTGATTTTATTTGGCACAGCCCCACTAGCTTGGCCCTCATAGGGCTTGGCCCAAGGCCTTTTTGGCCCAATTACGATCAGGCCCATCCAGGCCTAGATGGGCCCCGTGGGAGACTAGGGCCGAACCCAAGCCCGACCTATTGCCGGCCCTAAGTTCTTCACAATCTCTGTCCGACCATCATTTGGAAAGTAATATGCGAAATGGTCGTTGTTACTATATGCATCGTATTACTTTCCCACCAAATAACTAAAAGGAATAACAACATTTGACATCCAATTTGGAAAATGGACAAGCGAGATAATGCACAGTATGGAGTTAAAAGTATTGTATTTTCTCAAGACATCATGGTGCCCCACCACCCTAACCACCTAGCCTTAAAGTCACATCTTGCCATATGCCTATATAATTTTTACCACTTGTTGCTTTTTCTAAATAGGTGGTAAATAAGGTACAAAGGGTTGGTTGAGGTCCAAGATGGGCCCTAGACAAACCTAACCCACTGGGTTAAAGGTTAACTTGAATCCTACTGTTTTATATAAGGTATCAACTTTGCAATATAAAAATGAGACACACCTCAAAAGCCATTGGAAGAGGTAGTTCTAGTGCCTCAAATTGTTTATCTTTGCCTAGAGATCTACGCATATGAAATCATAAACCAAAACAAAAAAAAGGATTTCAAATTTTAAAAAGGGAAAATACCTCGGTATACCCTCTTTTTATGTTTCATTTTTCAATAGATCCAAAGTTTGAAAATATATCTAGCCATATAGAGATCCTACATAGTATATCTTCTAACTCCTGCACAAACTTTAGCCCTTTGCTTACAACTTTTTAGCCCAAACAAAAATTAAAAAAACATCATCTTCTATTCCTTTCTAAAACCCCTTCTCTCCTTTCCATGTTTCTCCCCCCCCCCCAAATCTCTCTCTCTGTCTCCCGTGTTTTTCCCCAATCTCTCTCTCTCTCCCCCCTGCATTTCCCCCCAAACCTCTTTGTCTCTCATGAAGCATATACATTCAAAACTTCTTCTCTCCATATTTCTCATTGTTGCAGATTGTTCGGAGCCTTTCTATTAACTCTCTAATAACTACACTATCGCCTGGAGCTGAGGGAGTTTGGAGAAAAAACAATGGAGCTTAGAGCTGAATGGAAAGGGATGCTTTAGTCAATGGAGATATCCCAATTGATGTTGAGGAAAGATAAGGGCAGCCGCTCTAAGGAAGAAGAAGCAGGAACACCTTGTATTTCCATGGTGGTTGAGTTCCAGTCAGGAGAATAAGAATAGGATTTGTGTTTCAGTGATGGGGGCTGTCATTGATATGGGTGAGAATTTTCCGAATCGGGTCCGGATCCACCAGATTCAAATCCAAATCTAAATAGTATTACATCGGATCCGGATCCGATCAGATCTTGAATATTCAAATCCATATCCAAATACGAAATTATATATAGGATCCAGATTTATTTCCATAATTTCTTTAATCTTACGCTCCTATTTCAAGGTCTGGATTGGCACAAATTTGGGTATTCCATGAGGAATCGTCCCAAATTTCCATGAATCATAGCATAAAATGATAAAGCTATAAATAAATCAAGCCAAAATCAAAATGTGTTCTTTTGATCGATCAACCGAAATGTCATTGACTTGAATGAAATTCAGAACAATTCATAGAATAAAACCGCAATTAAAATTAACACATACAAAAAGTAAAAACTCTAAACCAAAAACCTCATTCATAGAGGAAAAATACATGCAAAAATTTTTCCCTTTCAAATAAAAGAACTTAAATCAGAAGACGAAAAAAACAATACGAGCTAAATATGAGATTCTATCAAGAACTAGAGTTACTGGGCAGATGCATAGAAAGACCCCTACTATTTCTTGAAACACTTGGAAGCAGCCCTCAGAGCTCTAGTCTACCCCCCTTTTTGACTCCCTTGACAAGATCTAAAGAGCTCAGGCTTGTCTTCTTCTTTTTCTTCTCTTTCTTCACCTTCCTAAGCTTTGTCCTCAGATTTTGAGCAGATCCTTTTGGGGCAAAAACCCTAGTGGTTTTACGCATATTAGGCTTTTCAGACAAGAACAGAGAAAGATCAAGTGGGAGCAGAGGGTTCTCAGAAAAAGGGCCTTTGCTGTAAGGATGACGAGGCAGGGGAGACCCAATGCCGCTTTGCTGATAATCGAAATCATAAGCAGAGGCATCTTGAAATTTGAAGAGGCATTCAATGTTTTCTATATATATATATATATATATATATATATATATATATATAGTAGAAAGCAGATTGATGTTCGATGTTCGCTTTCTAAAGAAAGAAAGAGTCATTGTGACAAAAAAAACCAAATGTCCCTGAAAATTGATTATTAGAAAAAAATAGTCCAACGGCCGAAGCGGAAGCAAAATAAAACAATCAGGAACCAAGTATCATACCTGAGTGCTCGTAAAAGAGTTTTAATGAACAAGTGTGGAGAGAAATGATCAACTCCTACAAGCACGTTCAACAACTACTAGAGCGGCCGAAAATCTGTTACACATTGTAAATCCCAAGCGAGGTGAAGCTTACAAACACTCTTACAAATGCAATTGAGGAGCAGTCCGAGCTCGACTCTCATGCACAACTCTATCTCTCAGACCATGTTCTATCTTTAGAACACGAATGGGAGAGGGATTGTACTCTCTCTCACACACACTTTTTCTCTCTTAATATGAGTTGTCACACCTTTCACGTGTGTGTATTGCTGTGTATAAAGACCCCCACCCCTCCCCTTTGTATAGTGAGAGAAAGGCCTTCCTCATTCATGTGGGAGTAACCTCCTAATGAATGAGCACCCTAATGGTGCATGGTGAATGTCATTTATGGGAGGGTAACCTCCTCATGAAGATGTGTAATCTCTCCCCACCTCCCTTCATGTAGTAACGTAAGTCAAATATGATGAGGGTATGGTCCTCATGGGTGTACCCTCACACTAGGGATGTATCCTCATGTCTACATCTCCCACTTGTCTCGTATGTGAGAGAGGTTACATGTTCAAATAAGAGTTGTTGTTCATTATTGTATGGTGAGTACTACTTCCTAACAAAGGAAAATGTGGTTTGCAACCTACTGGAGCAAACATTATGATAGAGATAATCACACCAAGTTTTCAACCAACAGGCATGGAACATCTCATCTCTCCAGTACCTGCTAAGCAAAATTTGCCACACCTGCGTAAGACCTGATTTGACTACATCGAACTAAGTTCTCAACTAATCCCTCATGAGCCCAGCTCAAAAGATTACTTAGCCCATTCGTACAAAATTACTTTCAATGTGCACATAATGTGTATTGTTTTCTTATGGTACCAAAACAGAGTGTGATATCAAATAATTTTCCCTTACAATATACATTATTCGACTCTGACCCGACCATGGTCTCAGCAATGTCCTAGACGAGTCTTATACTTGACCCTAAGGAGTACATGTCAAAGTGAATAATTGAAGCAAAGTTTCCTAGCATAGTCTAAGGTCTATGAGAGCATCATGGGTCACCTACTTATTAACCTCGCACAGTGAAAAAAAGGAATAGGGATCATCTTTTTCGTTCGAGTAGGTGTTTTGGTCACCAGTATAACACATGTGGTATGAATCACACGTCATGGTGGATTACATCAAATGTGCATCATAATCCACACCATGTAGGTTATAGTCTTTTTGCAACCATGCAACCAATCTCCACCTAACGCCCCACAATCACATCCATGCATCAACCTGAACATACTTGATGTTTATCCCTAGTTATTTACAGGCTACATGATCTTCGGGATGTCAATTTGAATAGATCATGTCAATTCCTTTATGGAATCTCATCTCGAACCATTGGTTGAGGCGATAAATACACCAAGTGTATATCTCATCCTCCAATATCGCAGATACTAAGGGTAGCTTGTGTGAGTAGTGATAATCTCACACTATTGTGCGTTTGTGTATATTGAAGTTCACAAACCATCTATCATAACACAAAATAACGTTTATATTCCATTATAACAGATTACCAAGATCCTATAGTGTAACATAAACTCATAGGGTCCTGAGGCTGTCGTTCTTATATGAGTCTAGTGTCCAGCCGTAACAATTGCCTTAGTCAAGGGATCTGCTACTATTTAAGTTGTAGGAATATGAGTTAACACCACATGTCCATGTGCAACAATGTCTCAAATATTGTGATATCTAATATCAATGTGTTTTGACTTTTCATGGTACTTTGGGTCTTTTGCAAAAGCAAGTGTCACTGTAGTATCACAAAATACCGTGACAAGCTCATTACCAATTGCAACAACACCCAAGTTCTTTAAGAATCTCCTCAACCATACAGCTTCTTGAACTGCTCCACTACAAGCAATATATTCAGACTCTATAATGGAGACAGCGACACACGAGTACATCTTGTTATAACATGAAACTGCAGCGCCTCCTAGCAAGAAGTCAACCTGAAGTCGATTTATGCTCATCTAGGTCTGCTGCCTAATCAATATCACTATATTCCCATAGCCGCAAATCGGTTCTTTGGAAATATGGTATCTGACTCGAGGTTCCCCGAAGGTATCGAAAATCCTCTTGACTGCTTGTCTATAACTTTGTCCTGGATTACTCTGATACTAGCTAATAAGACCCACTGCATAGGCAATATCTGCACGTGTATCGAGTATCGCGTATATCAAACTACTAACCGCACTTGCATATGGAACACGAGATATTTTGTTCCTCTCAGCTTCTATCCGCAGATACATGTCGAGACTTATAGATGCCTTTTCTCAACCGGAGTATCTATGAGTTTCAAGTCTTTCAAATGGAACCGCTCAATAATCATTTGGATATATGTTGCGTGTGACATTACAAGAAACCTTTTAGAGCAATCTTAATATATTTTAGCACCGAATATGTAACTCGTCCCACACATGTCCTTCATCTCAAATTTGGAAGAGAACCACTCTTTCATGGCAAGAAGTTGCTCCAAGTCATTCTCAACTATAAACTATCATCAACATATCAAGACAATAACTAGATGTTTTTCTTATACTTCTTAATGTATACACAATGGTCTTCTTGAAACATTTCAAAACCATAAGTCATTAAAGCCCTTTGGAATTTGATATACCACTTTCTGGATGACTGCTTAAGACCATATATGGACTTCTTGAGTTTGCACACTTTGCACTCAAGGCCAAGGGCTACAAAATCTTGAGGTCGCTCCATATAGCTCTCTTCCATCAAGTCACCATTTAGAAAAGTAATGTTCATATCCATTTAGAAGAGTTTCATATCTATATGTGCGACGATTGTTAGGATTAAGCGAATCGATGTCATTCTCACCACCGGAGATAATGTATCATCGTTGTCAACTCCCTCAATTTGGGTGAACATTTTTACAACTAAGCGGGCTTTTGTACTTATCTATAGTTTCATCTACATTCTTCTTGATTTTCAAGACCCACTTGCTTCCTCCATGAAACTAAACTCGTCTTACATAACAAACATCCACTGCTTCACAACAGGAGAATTCAAGGCCTCTTGGAATGAGCTAGGCTCATCAACATCAAATAAAATGCATGTAAGACCCTCTACTTCGAAGTGTCTATTAGGAACTTTTCAACGTTGACTCATTCGAAGTTCGACTTGCGATTCACTCTCAATAGGTGCCTCTAGCATAGTCGGTGACTCAATGTAGGTCAGTTGCTCATTCTCAACCGGTGGCTCACTCTCACTATCATTAACAATAATGGGAAAACTCCCACTATTACCTTCAAGCGAAAGAAGCACCTCAATGTATGTCAGATATTTAGGCTCTTCATAGAGCTTTTCAGGCATACAAGACCGTTGCTTGTTAGGGAATTTCGTCTCTATAAAATCTACATCATGAGACTCTATTTCTTTCATCTCACCACCATTACCTTCTTGACAAAAATATATCCCTTCAAGTGCTCAGAATATCTGACAAAAATGCACTCGCGAGATCGCCTGTCTGGTTTCACTATCAATTGAGAAGGGATGTGAACGTGTACAACTGACCCCTAAGGATGTAATTGGGAAAGATATGGCTTTCTACTTATCGATAACTCATAAGGGGTCTTTGGAATGGATTTTGATGGCACTCTGTTTAGGACATATATCGCAGTAAGGAGTTCATCTCCCCAAAATGATAATGGGAGGTTGGCATGAGTCATCATAGACCTCACCATGTCCAACAGAGTACGATTCCTTCTTTCTACAAGATCATTTTGTTATAGAGTGTTGGACATCGTCTCTTGTCTACAGATTCCCTTATCCTCACAAAGCTTCTTAATTTGATCAGATAAGTAATCTTTCCCTCAATCAATGCGAAGTACCTTAATTATTTTGTCCAATTGATTTTCAACCTCTAGCATAAAACAAAGAAAGCAGTCTATTGCTTGTGATTTATGCGAGATTAGGTATACATCCATATCGAGAATAATCATCGATAAATATGACAAAATAACGAAAACCATCATGGGCCATCTCATTAAATGAACCACAAATGTCAGAATGATTATGTCTAGAAGACTGGTTGCTCTATTTGCTTTAGGAAAGGGCTATCTAGTTGATTTTCCAGCTATACATAGTTCACAGATAGATAGATCTATTTTGGATAAAGGCAACAATCTTTCTTTGGTTGATCGGATCATCATATCTTTTCCTAATAGAAGAGGTGGAAAAAGATGAAGATGTCTTAAAGGTAGAAGGAAGTGAAACATTAATATCATCATTATTCAAAACAAACAAGTCATTCATAATCCAACAATAATAGTGAAAACCATCCAGATCCGAAAATGTAAATGTAGCATAACTAAGCATAAAACTGATAAAGCATCCGTCTCTGACTAAAAATAGAATTGAAAGCAAACTTTGTCTCATTTCAGGAGCATAAAGAACTTCATGGAGAAGAAAAGTTCGTTTAATTCAGAATCGAAGTTGGCAAGTTCCAACCCCTAGCACATCCTATGATGCGTAATTCCCCATGAAGATCTTCTAGCTTCCAACCCGCAAAGTTTATGGCTCAACAAACTCTTCTCGATCACTCGTTATATCCCTCATCGCTCCTGAATCCATAATCCACCCAGTAAATTGTGAATGAGCAACAAGCGCCTGAGTGCAAACATTTGCATAATTAGGGAAATCAGTTCGTATATTTCTAGGTTCAGGACATTTGCATGCATGATAGCCTATATTTTCGCAATTATAGCAAGTTATTTCAGATTTGTCCCTTGTGCGCCTCCAACGCCTATACTTGATCTTTTTCTTTTCCTCAGCCTCTTGCTTCAGTTACTCCTCCCTTTGAGGTGCCCTAGTCCTTGACTTACCTCAAGGTT
Organism: Amborella trichopoda; assembly: GCF_054954075.1. Taxonomy (NCBI): domain Eukaryota; kingdom Viridiplantae; phylum Streptophyta; class Magnoliopsida; order Amborellales; family Amborellaceae; genus Amborella; species Amborella trichopoda. Next base: position 30,979,770 of record NC_142343.1, read on the forward strand.
TATGTCCTTGAGGATTGCTTGCATGGGCAACTAGAGCGATTGCTTAATAGTAGTAGGTGTTCAAGAGTACCTTGCTCATTTAGAATGTATTGCATTTTCCTATACCACATACATCTCAAAAGCCATAGATAAGGCTCGTAACCGAGCAACAGAAGTGTCAGCATACTTCTGTTGAAGCGCATCCCACATAACCTTTGCCGTGATGAATCCCTTAAATTCGCGAATGAGGTCATCAACCATAGCACTTAGCAAAGTAAAGCGAGTGTTATGGTCAACATTGTCCCATGCCTCATAATCATGGAGAAGTTCCTCTGCGACAATTTGTTCAGGTTTTTACTTAATGGTAGTTAGGTGTTCAAGAGTACCTTGCTCATTTAGAATGTATTATATTTTCCTATGCCACATAGAAAAATTACTCCCTCTCAACTTTTCACCTTTAGTCAGATCCGCGATCACATTTTTAGAAGTCATTCTAAGTCAAAACAACAAAATTGTACCTATTAATATAGATGTTTGATGGTATGTTTGATCCATGATTGCACTATCATTTTTATACTTGTTATCTAGTTATTTCGAAAAACTTGACCATTAAAAGTCTTGATATGAAAATTTCGCCTAGCCACATTGAGCTCTTGCTTGTAATCATTACCACGTTTATTTTTTGGATCTTGCATATCAAATACCTTACACTTTGCACACGGTGCACCTTCCTAGATGCATTCCCACTAAAATAAAACTTTATTTGTAGCATTAAAACGCTAAAAAAAAAATAACTAGGGCCTTCCATGCATGTGATGCCTATAAAAATCAAGTAGCCATGATGCTCATGGTCTATGAGGCATGAACTTGTATAGCCCATACATAAGGCTGGCAACTCCTCAATGTGTAAGGCCTGCGTGACTATATGGTCGATACATAAAGTTACATAGTGCACCTATTCATGGTTTTAATATAACCATCATGTGCACTTTGCAATATTATACGCTAACCATAACCGAACCTTCAAAAAAAATTAAGGCGGAACGATAATGCGGGCACAATCGGGAACCCGGGTCTACGATGGCTCTCATACCAATGTTGGAAAAAAAAAAGGTTCAACGGCCAAAACGGAAGCAAAATAAAACAACCAGGAACCGAGTATTATACAAGAGTGCTCGCAAAAGAGTTTTGGTGCATGAGTGTAGAGAAGAATGATCAACTCTCGTAGGCACGTTCGACAACTACTAGAGCGCTATCGAAATTTGTTCCACACCGTAAATCCCGAGTGAGGTGGAAGCTCATAAGCACTTTTACAAATGCAATTGAAGAATAGTCCGAGCTCGACTCTCATACACAACTCTATCTTTCAGAGCTGGTTTTATCATTAGAACTCGAATGAGAGTGAAATTGTATTTTCTCTCACACATACTTTCTCTCTCTCAATATGAGCTCTCACACCTCTCATACCTTTCTCGTGTATATATTGTCGTGTGTAGAAACCCCTACCCGTTCCCTTTTTATAGTGACAGAAATGCTTCCCTCATTCTTGTGGGAGTAACCTCCTCATGAATGTGCATAGTACATGACATTCATGGGAGGATAACCCCCTTATGAAGATGTGCAACTTCTCCCCACCTCTTTTCATGTAGTAATGTAAGTCAAATATAAAAAAGGTGTAGCCCACTTAGGTGTACACTCACCCTAGGGATGCACCTCATTCCTATATTGATGAATGTCTCTCTCTCGCTCACACACAACATAGAACACCGAGAGTGAAAATCTTCATGGAAGCCCATGAGCACTTTTTCTCTCTAAGCCGAGAGAACGCAAGTAGCTGAAGAAATACATGGATTCTATCTCTAAATCAACACAAAATACCAGAAGACACGCTTGACATAAATAAAGCACCATCCGCAAACTGCCATGGAACTTCAAACCCTACTAATACAAAGCACTTAGCCACAGTTAATATAAATATTATTATTATTATTTTTAAAAACCAAGTGGGATCCAGATTGGATCCACCTCATCGAAATCCGATCTGGATTTTAATTTGGATCTACATTTTAGATCCAGATCCTAATCTTGGATCCACACCTAGATCCGAATAGGATCCAAATTCCGAGGTTCGGATCCAGAATGGGTGATTCTCAATCCTAACCATTGATGAAGAACTAGTCTTTTTTTATAAAGAAAACCAGGATTAATGGAGAAAGAGAGGCACCCAAAAAGCAAAACCCCTCTCTCTCTCTCTCCCCGTGTTTGGAGATATTTTCCCTTAAAACATTATCCGCTCAAAATCTTGTCATAGAGAGATAGAGTATATCTGAGATCTAGAGGCACGATAAGAACTATCTTTCTTCAAAGTGTTTTAACGCCCCCAATTTGGTTACAAAACCGAAATGCAAATGGTTACAAAACCGAAATGCAAACATACCAGCGAGAACACTCCAAGTACAACCAAATAAGGAAAGTACTCCTGAATTTCTAAGTTGCACGCTCAAAGATTTGCTCAAAACCACAGTAAAAACAAATTGATATGTTCTTCACCGCTATCAAAATGTTCCAACAAACTGATTTAAAAAAACGCCCAAAATGACTTCGTACAATTAGCTTCACCACTTCCTTCTTTTCTCATCCTACGTTTCCTGCAAGCTCTGAGTTCCCTTGGAGCTCTTTAGTATTTGATTTCAGGAGCTTGATCTCAATCTTTGGCCCAATTCAGGAGCCATTAGAGAATTATTTACAGCTCTCCGAAAAATTCTTGCAAATTTTGGGCTGGCCATTTTGAACTTTGGATCTTTGGTTTCTCCCTTTCCTTCCTAGGCTAGCCATTTAGTATTTTGATCTCAGGAGCATGATCCGAGTGTTATGAGCTATTCGCCAATCCTCAATCTTTTGTCCCAATTCAGGGGCCTAGAGTCAAATTTTCCACCAATAAGCCGCATTCAATAAACACAAATAAAGATATAAATCGATACCGTTGTACAAGAGAGATTTTTGCTTTGTATGTGCATACATGGATGAGACCGGCACATACCATGGTACACTCACATGCATGTGGAAAGAGAGAGAGAGAGAGACTCCTTGCATTTCTCACGTTGCTTTATCTATTGTCAAAAAAAAAACAGTGCATTTTCATTCCTATCATCCAATACTATAGTATATAGAAGTTTCCATAACTCCAATACATATAATATGTGTGTTCGGGCTCTCGTCCAGATATGGATGGAAGGGGGAGCCAAAGTAAATGCTGATTTCAGTTGGTATCTTCTTTTAATACAGACTAGGAAACCAACACCCATTCAAACTCAAAAATGACCCTTCTTGAACTCCATGATGCATGTTCTGTTTCATCAAAATTTCAAAACTTGCTTGGGATGATTTCCCAGCTTCCCAAGTGCTTTATCTAGAGCCCTGTGGAAATCCTGAAAGGGGACCAGCTCCATCCTGAAAGGATCAACAAATCAGCAACATATAAATATGTACCAAGAAGGACATCATTGACAACAATACGAACTAATGCCATACACATCAGCCAGTTAGGATGATGGACACTATGTAATCCATAAATGTCACAAATTCCAACAAAGACCTCTCTTTCTCTCTCTCTCTCTCTCTTCCACTGGCTTGCAAGTGGCTGAGTCCATGTCGCATATGTACATTTGAGGACCCATGTGTGTGAGAGAGACTCTCTTCCACACTGGCTTGCACATGGCTGAGTCCATGTGGCACATGTACATTTGAAGACGCACGTGTATTTGTGTGTGCGATGTGTGTGTGTGAGAGAGTCTAAATTGTCAAGAGAATGATGAGTAACTCCTGAATTTACTAGTAGACAAACGGAATAACATTTCTTATTGAGGAGAGGGGCTTACTCATATTTGAACTTCCCTTCATGAACCAAGTCCAAGATGTAGTCTATCATCACTCTACACTCATCTGCCTTGTGTGAAGTCATCCAATTTTGCAACCAGAACCCTCTCAAAGAAAGATCCTGCAGCAAACAGCTTTGGCATGGTAAGCTGCAACACGAAGGAAAAGGCATAAAGAGATTGTATTAGAGCATGTTGAGATGAATTGTGTGCTCTATTCGGTAGGTGGCCATGGAGTTATGAGGATCAGTTATGGTCTTCTCAGTTGGGTTAGTGGGTTAGTGACTAAAGAAGAAGTAAAGGGAGTAGGAGGATAAAATTCTTGAGCATCTGGTAGATCTTCTCACGGCTATGTGCCCTGGCTTGGAACATGAATGCAGCCTCGAGAAGGAAAAAGTATTTATTGTTCACTACCAATAATTGAGTAGAAGAGAGAATGGGCTCTAGGCAGAGGCGGTCAGGGTGGCAGGAGCCACAACGCGATGTCTACATTTCCACTCTCACCAGGTCCCAAGCTAACATTCAAAAATAATAAATTAAAGTGAAAGCGGTTTATAATTGAGCGAGACGCGTGGGAGTGTGACACATGGTCTTATAGCTAGTGAGAATTAGCTCTCAAAAAAAAAAAGTGGAAGCATTCAAAACATAATTGTAGTAACACCCAGCAAAGTATACGCGTACAATTTTAGATAAGCGCCCAAGAATTATTGGGACATTCATTGCCCCGGTAACCGCTACTTTCCACCCATTTCTCTCTCTTAGTGCCAGTCCTATCAATAGATATTTCTCTCACTCAATAGCACACAAGTCCTCTCTCTTAAAAGCAATGCTCATCCATCTCTCTATACCAGGACCCATCGTCTCTTCCAAAGGTTCTAACCCCCATGCAACAAGTCCCCCCTCCCGCCCCTCTTTCCCTCTTTGCTGGGCCCTTCCCATCTCTCCATCGCCAATTCCTTTCTCTCTCCACAAAGCATTGCCCATCTTCCGTTGTTTCTCACTCGCTACACTTTACCTAAACCCCGTTGAACCAATCTCCCAACACTGAAGTGCTTTGTAATACACTGAAATTGAAGAGCAAATGTTTCTGAAAGACAAAAAGCTGGTCTTAGGACTCCATTGCAATATGTCACGTGGATTTGTGGCACTAAAAATAATATTAAGATTAATCAATAGCGATAATGGAGAAACCCAAGGCATATTTTTTTTAGATTTTTTGGGATTTTGGCCATGTTGTGACTGTAAAAGTCATGCAAGAGTGTTGTATACTAGGCTGTAACAACCATGTAACAGTCTTGTATAATGGGTAATAACAACCATGTAACAGTCTTGCATAATGGGCAGTAACAGACATGTAAAAGTCTTCCATAATGGGCTATAACAGCCATGTAACAGTCTTGTATAATGGGCTGTAACAGCCATGTAATAGACTCGCATAATGGGTTATAATAGCCATGTAACAGTTATGCATAATGGGCTATAACTATATAAGGTACATTGCCCCATGATTTTAATAAAGTGATCTTTATCTTGTGCTTGAATTTGCACTCTCCTTTGTCTCTCAATCTTAACATGCTATCAAAGCAAGGCTTGATACCCTAAGATATCCAGTATTTCGGGTGACCTTAGAATCATGATTTTTCTTCCTTCTTGGGCTTGAAGCTGTGGCGCATAAGCAATCTCATATTTCCAGCAACCTCACATTTCCAGCAACCTCATATTTTCAGCAATCTCACATTTCAAGCAACCTCACATTTGAAACTAAGGAATTAGTACCTTGAAAAAAAAAATTCCTTAGGGTTGAAGTTCGAGAGAGAATGAAAATGTCAGAAATCAAGCACAATATTTCCTAGGGAAGCAATCGATCTAACCACCCAGGATTGATGATTACTACAGTTCAGCTAGATGAGACAAACTACTTAGAATAGTCCCAATCTGTCAAATTGTTTGGAGGAGATTGGGTTATATCACAGAAAAAGTGAAAGAGCATCCCACAAATAATCCATCCTATGATGAATAGGATAGTGAGAACTTGACAGTAATGGCTTGGCTCCTTCACTCCATGCAGCCAAGTATCAGCAGGAGATTGATGCTTCTAAAGGATCCCAAGGATATGTGGGAAGCAGTAGCCAAGACATACTTACAGCGAGATCCTATGGCTATGATTTACCAATTGCACCATGAAATAGCAAATTTGCAACAAGGAGAAATGATTGTGGAAGAGTACTTTGGGATACCAAGGCATAAGTGGGAAGAACTAGACCACTATCAGCCTATTAAACTCAATGTTGATAACATTAAAAAACCGGTCGAGCAACGAAGGATCTTTCTATTCTTAAAAAGCCTTACATCCTGACTTTGAACTCCAGAGAGTAGAAGTTCTTACTTCTAAGAAAGAACAACTTGCTCACTGTTGAATCAATCTATAATTATGTAGAAAGGTTGTTGCAGAAGGACAAAACTCCAACATCCATTATGAACGATTAGCCTTTGCAACAAGCTTCAAGCAAGGAAAAGCAGGTACGAAAGGACCAAATCATGCCACCACTTTCTCCTGCTGGAAAGGAGAAGCTCAAATGCTCCGATTGTAGTAAGAGGAGTCACACTCGAGAGCATTGTTGGGACTTGTGTCCGACTTGAGATTGAAATTGAGGAATACAAGCATCCATACTGCATCAGGCAAGGGGGAGGAAACCTCATGCACAAAACCCAATGAACACGATCAAAGAGATCGGGCCATCAAAGATTTACAGCACCAGTTGACTGCTCCTAAGGCTTTAGTCAACTCTAAGTCCCCAGTAGAGCAGCCAGGTACATATGAAACTGCATACCATGTCTCCAACTCCACCTCTTTTACACCCTCGATTGTTGATTTAGGGGCTACTGACCATATGACTGGTAAGAGTTGGTTGCTTGTCTTTTTTTCCTGCTTTAAGTAGTGTTAAACTTGCTTAGGGATCCAAGACCAGTGCCTTTAGGAGTGCTACTTATAAATTTTCATCATCCTTGTCCTTACTCTTTGAGATACATGTGCCTTCTTTTCCTTCCAATCTTCTTTCTGTTAGTAGCCTGACAAAACAACTAACTGCAGTGTCACATTTTACCCCTCACATCGTGTTTTTCAGGACCTGACGAGAAAGACGATTGGTTGTGGTCATGAAAACAATTGATTGTACTTGTTCAAAACAGGATGCACTTCTATTGCTCTCAGCATTGAGTCTTGTATTCCTCCTGTGGCACACCCTCTTAGGCCACATGTCTCTGAAATCTTTAAAGTCATTGTTTCCAGATATGTTTGTTTCTTTGAATGTTCCTCACCGACAATGTGAGACCTGTCAATTGTCTAAACATTGTAGGACCTCTTGTACTTCTAGTGAAAATAGAAATTCTAAGCCATTCCATCTTGTTCATTTTGATGTTTGGGAGGGGAAGGGGGGGGGGCTGTTCCAGTCATTTGATATTGGTATTTTATCTCATTCATCGATGGCTCCTCTCATTATTCTTGGATTTATCTTATGCAATATTCAAGAAGGTGGAGGTGGCCAGGGCCCAGACTGCCTAGGTGCCAAAATACTTGTGTGGCCCTACGGTTTGGGGGGCTACTCTCCCGTGTATGATTTCAATGTGCAGCCCCCCAAACCGCAGGGCTACTACTAAGGGTACTTTATTGAAATCATACAAGGGAGAGTAGCCCCCCTGCGGTTTGGGGGGCTACTCTCCCCGCAGTTTGGGGGGCTACTCTCCCTTGTATGATTTCAATGAAGTACCTTTAGTAGTTAAAATATTTCACCCAACTTAAAATTTTTTGTTCTAATAATGCACGAGACTATCAAGAATGGGTTAAAAAATTATTTTCTTGAACATGGTATAGAAACTCAAACATTGTGTTTTTATACACCACAACAAAATGGTGTGGCAGAACCCAAATATAGACATTTTGTTAGGTAAAGAGGTATTTTAATAAGAAAGAAGGTTCTTAAGACCTATTGGGATGAAGCAGTTCTTACCGCAACTTATATGATCAATAGGATGCCTACACCTATTCTCAATGCTGCTTATCCTTTTAAACTTTTCCATCATGCACTTCCTCTGTTTTCTCTTCCACTGAAAACCTCTAGTTGTATTTGTTTTGCGCATACCTAGGGCCAGTTAGGAATAAACTAGGACCTCAATCTGCTAAATATGTGTTCCTAGGATACTCAAACTCTCAAAAAGTACACAAGTGCTACTGTCCGAAAACTAAAAGAAAATATGTCTGGAAGGATGTTAACTTGTTTGGGAATATACCTTATTTTTCTTTCCAAATAGATTCAATATTCACTATGCCACTTGACAATCCTATTACTCTTCCAATGGTCACAGATAGTTTGAGTAATCCAACAAAAGAATAGGTGGAATCTATTGAGAAACAACTAAAAGTGTACACCCAGAAAAAGAACAAAGGAAAGTCTAATGTAAACCATAAACCCCAACTTGTTGCCTCATCAGGTACTTCCCCTATTACCCTATTCCTTCTCCACTCAATTTACCTATTGCTGTAAGAAAAGAAAAAAGGACTTTTACTTCTCATCCAGTCAGTAAGTTTGTTTCTTATGCCTCACTTTCACCTTCCTTTCACACCTACCTTTGCTCTACTTCCTCTGTTCCTATTCCCTACCTCCTCCATAATGGAAAACATGATTGAGGAAATCATTGCCTTTGAGAAATAGTGAACTTGGGATCAGCCAGAAAGACAGTATGCGGTTGGATATAGGTGGGTGTATACCGTGGAGCACAAACCAAATGGTCTGAATTCATTGGATTTTACACAGTTATATGAGGTTGACTATAAGGAGACTTTTGCTCCTGTAGCAAAATTGAAATCAATACGGGTACTTTTATTTATTCCAATAAACAGGAAATGGCCACTCCAGCAATTAGACATGAAGAATACTTTTATTCATGGAGTGAGATCTCTTGGTGGGTATTTTTGACAGCAAGGATCTTGGTCCATTAAAATACTTCCTCGGAATAGAGGTGACATGGTCTCTAAACAAGGAATTTTTTTTATCTCAAAGAAAGTATACTCTCGATCTTCTCAATGTCATGGGAATCCTTGAAGCTAAACCAGTGGAATCTCCTATTGAGGTTAACCACATATTGTATGATCAGCACTCAGAGCCTCTGAGTAATCTTGGTGTATATTAGAGATTAGTGGGTAGATATTTATTTGACTATAACACGGCCAGACATTACATATGTTGTAAGTGTGGCAAGTCAGTTTATGCAATGCGCCATGCTCCCATCACTTAGTGGTTGTTTTCACATTTTACAATATCTGAAATCTGCTCCAGGGAGAAGGCTACTTTATACAAGTCATGGTCACCTTGATGGACAAGGTTTTTGAGATATAGATTGGGTTGGGTGTTCTCTTGATCGAAACCCAACAGTGCCTACTTTATGATGGTGGTAATTTACTCACCTGGACGATTAAGAAGCAGTTCTGTAGCTCTATCTTAAACAGAAGCCGAGTATTGAGCAATTGCAAGTGCTATATGTGAAATAATTTGGCTTTGTTCTCTTTTGTAAGAGATGGATATTATTGTATAAGCTCCTATTCCTTTACAGTGTGGTGATGAAGCAACAAATTTATCACTTCAAATCCTATATTTCATAAAAGAACCAAGCATATTTTAGTTGACTGCCACTTCGTCAGAGAAAAGGTCGCTTCAAACACAATACTACTCCATTTGTTCGATCTGAGAATCAATTGGCAGACATACTAAGGCCTCTAACCAAGTTCGACTAAAGGATACTTTGGACAAGCTAGGCATCTATGACATATATGCTCCAGCTAGAGGGGGAGTGTTGTGACGGTAACAGTCTTGTATAATGGGCTGTAATAGGCATTATCTTGTCCTTAAATTTACTCTCTCAAATCTTTTTTTTTTTTTTGGGTGAAATTGTTGACTTTTTCTCTCTCAATTGTAACAAGCCAGAAAGAAAAACATACAAACATATACAGAATGTCCTCTTTAGAAAATGGTGCAATCGTATAATGAAACTTCAATCCTGGCTGACATCATGCCACAATGCCCTTTCAGAAGAGATGGTTTTTTTTTGGGGAGAAACAAGTTATTAAGTATACTCGGCATTTTCATAATAGAAGATAGCGTCCAGTCATGGAATGAAACCTCAATCGTGGCTGACATCATGTCACAATACCCTTTCAGAAGAGATGGTTTTTACCCCCACTTTCCTTGAGGGATTTTGGGGGGGGAAACAAGTTATTAAGTATAATCTGCATTTTGGGGGGGAAACAAGTTATTAAGTATAATCTGCATTTTCATAATAGACGATAGTTTCTTTTGGGATGATTTTGGCAAAAAAGTGGCAAATATATTCTTTACATAGACTTTCCTAGAATAAACAAATTCAAAAGATTAGATCCCCAATTTTTTTTTACGTGTAATTATTCTTATTTTGAGGTATTGAAAAAATGAATCACCATACTTACCGAGCAGACATATTTTTAGAAAAATATGCATTGGATTTTGGTTGTACAGATGTGAGGACCTTGAATTAGTGGGTGTTCCTTGCAACGTTAAGAGAGAGAGAGAGAGAGAGAGAGGGGCAGAGGGAAGCAGAGTAAGTTCAAGCCCGAGTCGGGAGAGTGGAAAACAAACAGATAGTTGGGTTGTCAAAATGAAAGTATGCCCCAAAATTGAATATGCCCCTCTGAGCTACCATCCTCCACTTTCTCTTTTCTCACGGCTATTTTTGATGTCATTAGGTGTGGGAATTGAGTCGGGTCGACCTAATTGGGTTCGGGTCTGGAGATTTTGGACTTGATGGGTTGGGGCTAGGTCCATTTGCCCCTAACTTGACCTGGGTCGGGTTTGGGTTTGGGTTCGGATTCGAGTACAGGGATCAGTGGTCAACCCAACCCGACCAGACCCGACCCGACCTGGTATATATTAGTATAAATACATTTTAATAACATTAAGTATACAATATAAACTACATATTATCTGTTTTCTTATATATTTTTTATTGATCGGTCCGGGCGCAATTGACTTTGACCCAAAAAAAGTCAAGGTCCAACTTATAACTGGTGGTGTTGGGTCTAGGTCAAGGGTTGACCCACCCAAGTTCGCATTTTCTCAGCTTCTACATTCTGTTTTCTTTTTGTTAAACTATTGCTGATGGTCCTCTTCTTTTAGTTTAATGGAGAACTTTCTATTAACAAAGGCAGAACCGAAATCTTGATTACAGCATGAAGATTTAGGAGAAGTTGAAGCTACCTATTCAGAAAACAAGAATCCTGTAGGGCACTTTATCTCAAAATTTTAGATCCAACGGTGTCTAGCATGCTTGTGGATGCTCAAAGCATAAACATAGACTGGATGCCATAATTTCCCATAATATCTATTTCTAGGTTGTTTGTGTCTAGGTCTATTTATCAACAAGTCCTACAGCTTATAAAGAGAAGAAACTTGCACGAAACTTATATTTGTGACCTCATTACCTTAAATATGAAAGAGGAGGTAGAAACAGTGATTGGTTTCTTCGACATGCCTCCATAGGTCACCATCGTCCCCCCCTGCCTGTAACATTCCTTCATCAATTTGATCAATCATCCATACATGCAGTTATGTGCACGGGAGCACGCATGTGTTCTCACAAGCACACATTCTTTTTGGAAGATCACAAAAAGAGAAACGCGTGTACCTTAAGAATCTAAGGACTAAAGAAGCTGCATTACCACCAGTGCAATTGAAGCCCAACACTGGTTCAGATAGATTACCCTAAAAGAATTTGAAACAAGAAGAAAGAAATTCAGTGGAGCTGGAAACTGCAACATCCTAGTGAATTATGCAAGGCAGATCAACTAATTAAAACGTGTTAAAAGAACAATCTCACACTTGAAAGACTACTTTTATCTCCAAATGGTACTCAATTTCAGAAGAAGTATAAAGAAAGGATGATGATACCAGAAGAGACTTGATATTCTTCACTTCCAATTGGCTTTCTGTGAACACGTCATCTGCTCCAAGTTTCTTGAGTCTATTTTTGACTTCTTCTGCTCCAATCCTACAACACTAATTGTGATGGTTACATAAAGAGGAAAATACAGAATGCTAATAGGAAGCTCAGAAAGTCATTCAACTTCAATATATGCGAATAAAACAGAATGCTAATATGAATCTCAGAGAGTCATTTAACCTCAATATATGCGAATAAAACTCTGCACCAAAACAAACATTTTATTATTTAACTCCAATAACTTGCATACCAAACCTTCCTTCTAGTTTTAACTCAATAACCAAAAATAAAAATCTAGTCCAATCAACTAGCTATTTCAACAACATTTAAATGTTGATCCTTGAATTGTAGATGCCTCTCACTTGTGCTAACTACTGGCTATGAGGCCTCCCAGTGTGGCCAAGTGCTAGAGTTCTTTATACCAGCACCTACGTGGAATGTTGAAACCCCCAGCTTTACGTAACAAAAAGTAGATCAGAAATGTAAAAGGCTGGCTGCTGCCAACTTGAGTTCAGAGAAGTAAATAAGCAGAGAGCTGCTCCATACAATTATAAGAACAACAGCAAGTTGAAGCTCATAATAACCTTCTTCTCCAAAGTCATTACCATGAGATTCCTTTAACACATGCCAAGACATGGGATTGAGAAGTAAAGAAACACTCAAATAGAACACCTTCCGACTTCCAATTAACTAGCCATCTGAAGCCTCCAGACGAGCATGAGATCACCATCTAATCTAGCACCGAAAACAGTCACATAGATTCTGGCTCCTCTACTTGGTATTTATTATCTTACAACTTTATATCTAGTCCAGAAATAACATGTGGTAAGCATTCCTTCCGATTCTGGGGACCTAATGGTGTTTGGGAAGACGCTGTTCATGAAGCTATCCATGGCACTTTGATCATTACAAGTTACATTTTATCTGCCATTACTCTTCCAGCACATGAAACAAAGAATTTTTCCCCTACAGCTCTTGTCCAATCTCAGAAACTCATAATGAATAGAAATACAAATAACTCACAAGAAGCAAAAACACACACACAGCATACCTGACATGCACATCTAGGGAAAATTTTTGTGGACCCCAACGATCATGAAGAAAATGAGATTCCTTCATCCCATCCACCACTTTTCCTTGAGTGAGGACCCAAAAAGCTCCTGAAAGCCTCTAAAACAGTCCCCTTCAAATAAGATATGATTTGGAACCTAAAAAAATGTTCTAAATCCATTGCTTCTCCAAAATCAGATCTGCACCATCCATTGGAGTGGATAGTGGCTTTATGGGATTGGAACATCATAGAGCTTCAAATCCTCGTTATTTGGAGGAGACCAATATGGAGGCTTTTTCTAGCCATATAGGTACCTCACACAATCAAAAGTGGAGATGAGGTGGGGTAACACCATTTTTAGCTTACATACATGACAGACGTGTGTCTGTGTATATATATATATGACTTTTTGTCAATATTCTCTTCCTCAGTCTGTGACCACATCGATGGGTCATTCCTTCGACTAAAACATGACAGGTCGCTTCCCAAAGTATATCATGCATCAATACTCAAATGAGGGCCTAGATTATTTGGTCAAATGAGTGTCGATTGACAAACACGCATGGTTAGTTCCCCTCTTTGCAGGATGTGAAAGTTAAACACGGTGAAGTAGCACGGTTTATGTAGTTTAAAATTTTTCTTTTTCTTAGCCAGCTAGAACACTTACAAAGGTCCAAAGTACAAAATAAACTCAAAAGAATGAAGTAAGAACACAAATTTGGATTCTCAATTGCTACCACTTAATACAACTCTTTATTGCATTAAGAAAATTACATAAACATGGACTTGGGAACAAGAAACATAGACTGCAGCAAACGAAAATAAATTGCCAAAGGATTACCTCAATTGAACATGTTTCACCCCACTCGTGGTCTCCTCTTCCGATAGCAAACGGGATCAAGATCTTTCTTAGATCTCATAAATGTGGGAAGCCTTGGCTAGAACTCTTAAGCAGTATGCAAGTAACAAAACAAGCTTGGGCCCTTGGTCCCTTGATCTATGTGTGCGCGGCGTGCCCCCTTTTTGTTTCTCTAAAATTTTCGAAGTATGAGAGAAAGGGCTGAGATGAGGCTAGAGAGATGAGAGAGAGTGGCGTGCCACTTTTGGAGATAGAGTGAGAGAGATGTTACTTGTGTTGTAGAGAATGGGACGCCTCAAAATAAGACAATATATAGACTTGTGATTAGGGTTAGGGTTTAGCCATCCTATGGAGATTTGATCAAGACCATAGATCAAAAGAGACCTGTGGGGTGAGAAATCTTAGTCTTACAATCCATAGATCAGCCATCATGATCTTATGGAAGGTGTTAGAATCTTATTCCTCAACTGCTATGACCTAATCCCATCAAATATTTAATACATGGAAAATATAATTCTCTTTCATTTTATTTTCTGCACATGCCTCTTTTGAAAAGTCAATTAGCTTCCATTTTAAAATTTGTGTTTCAATTCAATTGATTGAATAGCATCTTGCATGTCAACACAAAATAAGTAACTTGTATACTAAATGTGGGGTGTGCCACTTACGGGGCTCTAGTGGGCCCCACACACCTCCCCACATGATCTCAATTGGTGGGGCCCATGAGTCTAATGATTTTGAGAAAATATTTTACTATTTTCTTTCTCTCTGATTTATTAAATACCTGAAAATGCAGTTTAAGCCTATTTATAAATTTGTTTAAGCCTATTAATAGATTATTTCTATTAATATAAAAATAATTTAAAATCAAATTAATTATTTCTAAATTAATTTAATGGGATTCAGTTCCAACTTCGTTAAGGAACCACACTAGATGTAAAAATACTAAGGCACTCCATTTCTACTAGAGACCATGAACCACACTCGCTTTCTCAAACTGACCCAATAGTACCCATGACCCACAGTCCATCAGAAGGGTTCATGATTGGGCTACCAAAGCCAACCAATAGCTAAAAAAAACACAATCCTAATCTATGGACTACAGGTTCCCCCCTAAAGACAAGTTTAGGTCACACAGATCTGTGCACATACATTACAATTGGTGCATGGGGGCTATCTCTTGCACATGTACACCCTCAATGGTGTCTACCTCCCAATACGACTATGATATATACATGTCGTGTGATAATCATGCCTACCAATCACATACAAAAATCACTACATTCTTTGGCTAACTACCCTAGTCATCTCTTTGACCTCATCAAGGGCTAACCCTGCAAACTCTTCTCGGTTGTGCTATATGCCCAAGTCTAGGATTTTAAAACCCAACTCGGCCTAGCTCATCAAGCATGGTTTGAGTTTTGGCATCAGTATTGCCAACTTTGGCCCCTTTGGACCATACTCCCACTAGAGTTCATTATTCCACTATTATCAAAATTTCATTACATGCCCTCATAAGACCTTTAAATGGCTACAAAATTCCAATATCTCCCACTAGGCCTATGAAGACCTTACAATCTCTCTTCCTCACTCTCTCTCAGCCTACATGTTTTATAAAAATATTTTCTACTACCCCCTTTGTCGAAGGGTTTACTAACATTGCCTATGTGGGAGGTATGTGACCTTTATCTCTCCAAGTTGTACCTCATTTCGAACATGATAGTAGTACTACGGTTTGGTATGCTTGGACATATGAAAGCGTGGCTCCTTAGACATACAAATTGCGGCTTGGTGGTCACAGAAGATCCTTGCACATGCGCATCGCATAGGCTCAAACTGTAGTTCATTGAGGAACTCCTTTATCCATACAGCCTCCTTGGCTACCAGACAACATGCCACATATTCTGATTCTATGGTGGATAGTGCCACGACATCCTGTTTCTTTGATTTCCAAGAAATAATGCCATCACCAAGCATGAATATATATCCAGATGTGGATTTCATATCATCGTGGTGACTTAAAAAACTTGCATCTGTATACCCTTGCACAACAATTTTTTATCCCCCTCCATATATATGTAAGTGCATAGTTCTTAGTTCCTTTTAAATATCTTAGAACTCTCTTAACCGCCTTTCAATGTTCAATCCCTGGGCTGCATTGGAACCAGCTAATTATGGTCATGGCAAAAGACAAGTTTGGTCTTGTTCCTGACATGACATACAACAGAGATTCTACTGCACAACGATAGGGTATTCTTTTACATGGCCTTTTTCTCGTCATTGTCATTAGGGCACATTTATAGACTAAGTTGTGTCTTCTTGTTAATAGTGGTCGATATTGGCTTATACTTATCCATTTCAAACGTTTCCAAAACCCTTTTGCAATAAGTTGACTGGGAAAGTTGAATGGTTTGGTTTACTCTATTTCTTGTTATCTTGATGCACAACACACATGAAGCTTCCCCTAAAACTTTCATATCAAAGTGTAGCGAAAGGAATTTTTTGTTTCCAACACAAGGGCCATTGAGCTACTAACTATTAGCATATCATCTACATAAAAGGATATAAACACAACATCACTCCCACTTAGCATGTTATAAATGCAGTAAGGGGATTTGAGGTAAACCCCACCTTGGACAAGGTTTCTTGAAATTTGATGTACCACTATCACAATACTTGTTTTAGACCATAAAGGGATTTATGAATTTCGTAAACTAGGGCCTCCTTTCCTTGGTCTACAAAACCCTTTAGTTGTTTTATGTATATCTCTTCTTCTAGTTCCCTATTGAGAAAAGTTGTTTTCACATCCATTTGATGAAGTTCAAGATCAAAGTGAGCAACTATAGCTATAAGGATCCTAATGGATGGAAATTACGTAACAGGAGAAAAGGCTTCATCATAGTTAATCCCTTCCTTTTGGGGGAACCCTTCGGCTCCTAGCCTAGCCTTATATTTTTCTACTTTCCCCTCTATGAGTTCAACTTCTTCTTGAAGACCCATGTGCACCCAATAGCCTTACGCTTTTGAGGTAGAGTACGAATTCACAAATACGGTTTGAGTTAGGGATTTGTATTCTTCATTCATGGCTTCTAACCAATGGTTCTTTTCAGGACAAGTTATGGCTTCTTGGTATGTGGTAGGCTCATGATCAAGCTCATCCCTAATTCTTTCATAGTATTCCCCTAGGTAGGTGAAGAACTTGGGTGGTCTTCTAATACAAATACTACTCCCAAGGGATTGTGGTTAGGGTTCTTGAGACAACCTGGTAACTAGCCCTCTCATAGAGATCAGCCTTCTTGTGACTAGTATTTGATTCAAGGAACTCCCCTCAAAGAAGTGGGCGTCTTTGCTCTCTATGACAGCCCCATTCTCAAGGTTGTAGAACCGATACCCCTTACTGTGGTCTTGGTAACCAATAAAGATGCATTCAACGGTTTTGAGATCAAGTTTAGCCCTATTTTGGTATGGGACTAGGACATGGGCTGAACAACTCCATACTCTTAGATGCTCAAGGGACGGAGCACAACCAATGAATATTTCGTGAGGAGTAAGAGGTGCAGCCTTAGTGGGTATGCGGTTGAGAATATATCTCACCGCCAATACTGCTTCTCCCCAAAAGTCAAGTGTTGCATGCCCATTTATACTTCTCACCATTTCTACGAAGGCCCTATTTCGTCTCTCAGTGACTCCGTTTTGTTCAGGTGTATAAGGAATAGTGTATTACTATATAATTCCATGCTCTACACACAAGTCTCTATGGCTCCACCCCTATTGATTCTTAGGATCGATTCTTAGGACTTTTATCTTTTGGTTTGTTTGATTCTCTACCTCGACTTTGTACTCCTTAAATCGGTCTGGGGCTTCGGATTTTGAATGCACTAGGTAAATATGGCCATATCGCAAGTGGTCATCAATAAACGTGATGAAGTATCTCTTGTGGCTCTTGATTGCCACATTCATGGGACTTGCATATGTCATTATGGATGATTTATATATTATTAGAATCTTCTATATTATTAGAAGCTCTTTGTGCCCCATTGGAATTTTCCTTATCATTTTTCCTTAAATGCATGATTCACACACTTTGGATAAATCTCCTTTGTAGTTTTCTAAAAGCCCATCTTTCTTTAGTTGGGACTTGCATATGTAGTAATGGATGATTTCTATATTATTAGAAGCTCTTTATGCCACAGTGAAAGGTTTTCCTTATTATTTTTCCTTGCACGCATTATTCACACAGTTTGGATAAATCTCCTTTATAGTTTTCTAAAAGGCCATCTTTCTTTAGTCTTCCCATTCTTTTATAACTTATGAGCCATAATTGCATGTTCCATAAATAAGCATCATTCTCATGAGAAGGAGATGAGACATAAGCAATTTCTTCTTTCATTTCAATAATATAGAGGTCGTCCTTGAGAAGACCGGTCATAACAATTTCACCATAATTCTTGACTGTCACCTTAGTAACAGAGAAGGTGGTGACATACTCGGCCATAGGGAACTTGGGGGCCGAAAACAAACACTTCCTCATTTCAGGAGCATAAAGTGTTTGTTTTATAACCATAGTCTTTTCATTCTTCATTTCTAACATACAGTCCCCAATGCCCAGAACTTCAGCCTTTTGGCTTCCTCCCATGAAGATATGTTGCTCGCCTGGCCTCACAGGTTTAAAATTACGATATCCATCTTTGATGTTTGACACATGGGTAGTAGCTCCAAAGTCAAAACACCAAGATGCACCCTTAGTGTCAGCTAACATGCTCTCAAAGACTACATGGCATGTTCTTAGCAATGTGACCGATCTTTTTTTTTCTAAACGTAATGTGATCGATCTTTTTACAGACAAAACATTGTCTCTTCTCTTTTGTAGCCTTATTATTGTCTTGTTCTCTCTCCCCCCTTTTGTTTTTTTCATTCTTCATTCTATTATTAAATTTCCCTCTCCCTTTTTTTGGTTTGAAATTTGATTTAGACTTAACCATGTGCATCGAATCTTTCGGTGTCGGTGTATCACGAGCATTGTCTCTCCTCCTCAGCCTTTAACCACCAGCTCCTCTAACCTAGGAGTAGCCTCTCTAGCTATAAGAGGGGCCACAAACACCTTCCATGAGGCGGGGAGAGTATTTAGAATGTGAACCACTTGCATAGGTTCATTGGGTCGAAGGTCGATCGCCTCCAATTCACAAACCAAGGCTCTGAAAGTGTGCATAGAGTCTTCCACACACGTGATAAATTAGCAAATTCCTTCTCAAGCCTTTCATGCATGGCTTTTACGATCTTGATGGTCCCGTACTCCGATGCGTACGAATCGTGCGTAGCCACCAGTAGGATACGCTTTGCAAGCATATTTTTGCACTCCCACTTGGTACATGCATCTCGGGTAGCCTGAGATGCATTCCCTATAGGATGAAATGATGGAGCCTCAGTGAGAATATCATGCAAACCTTCCTCATAGAGCACAGCGCTTCCATGAGGCATAATTCGTTCCATCATATCTCTCGGTCTTTAGCAATAGAACTTTTAATTGCTACGTTTACTTGTCCCAAAAGTATAAAATAATAACAAAGAAATAAAATAGTGGAAGCAAAAAACCCTTGCTTCGATACCAATGAAAGTGGACGATGAAAACTAGCACGGTCTATAGAATACTTACATATGTCCAAGAATTACAATCAAAACTCAAATAAATGTTTAAAATAAAACTTTGGATTCTCACTTGTTATCACCTTTCAAAAGTTTTTCATTACATAACTAAAATTACATCAATTGAGATCGGGAACAAGAAAATATAAGAAAGCATAAAACAAGATAGTGTGCCAAAAGATTATCTCTAATGGACTTTACACAGCCCACACAAGGTCTCCTCCACCAATGGCCCACAAAATCTTGGCCTTTCTTGAATCTCACCAAAATGGGAAGCTTGGTTAAACCCTCTACTCAGAACTTAAGAGCATGCACATGGAAGATGGGGCCTCTCTTACTTCTCTAACTATGTGGGGCATACCCCCTTTACTTCCTTGATGACCTAGGGGCATGCCCCTCTTTCGTTTCTAATTAGAGTGTATAAGAGAGAGAGAAGAGTATATATAGAGAGAGAGGGTGGCGTGCCACCTATGGGGGGCCGAGGGCCGGGGGGGGAGTGGAGAGAGCTCTAGGCTATTGTGTGTAATGGTGAAACCCATTGACATGTATTTATAAAAGTGAGGTAGGGTTACGGTTTTAGGGTTTAGCCATCCTTATAGAGATTTGATCTAGACTGTTGATCATAGGTGACCTGTGGAGTAAGAGATCGTAGCCATACAATCTATAAATCAACCATCATGATCTAATAGAAGGCGCTAGAACCTTATCCCTCAGCTTCCTTAATCTAATCGCATCAAATATTTTTTTTTGTGTAAAGAAAATATATATACTTCCTTTTAATTTCAATCAATCTCTACAAACCCCCCTTTTGAAATCAATTAACCTCTTTTATAAAACTTTCCATTTCATTTCCAAATCAATTGCATGGCTTAATCCAAAACCCACATAAAATAGAAAGAAAGAAAATGTGGGCCGTCCCATTTATGGTGACATAGTGGGCCCCATGCCCACATCCAAAAAGGGCCTAATGTGGTAGGCAACAATGAATTTTGGGCCCCCCTCCAGCCCAAAAAATTAAATAATTTTTTAAAATAAATCAAATGATTTTTAGAAATACAAAGTATTTTATTTTTCGCTTTGAATATTCAAATACCTGAAATTTCAGTTTTAGCTAATTTAAAAATCAAATTTGATCAAATAAAATATCCATAGACTTCTAAAACTTTATTTTGAAATTCTAAAAATCATTTAAACCAAAATTAATTATACTACAATTAATTTGATAGGAATCGAATCCAACTTCGTTAAGGAAAATACAAAAATATTGAGGTTCTCCATCTCTACTAGTGACTATGTCTCACTCCCACTTCCTCAAACTGACCCAGTAGTTCCCATGACCATAGTCCATCACAAGGGTTCATGATGGGATTACCAAAGTCAGCCAATAGGTGATGAGAACACAACCGTAGTCTATGGACTATAGGTTACCCCTAGGAACAAGCCTTGATCACACATTCCTATGCACACTCATTGCAATTAGAATATAAGGGCTATCTCTTGCACATGTATACGTAACACCCTCAATGGTATCTACTTCCCAATACGGCCATCATATATACATTCCATGTGATGGTCATGATGAGGATTTGGCCCTTGTACCTTCAAGCCTACCAATCACACACAAGGGTTACTAAGTCCCTTGGCCAACTACTCTGGACATCTCTCCGAAATCATCGAAGGCTAGCCCAACAAATCCTTCTCGGTTATGTTATATGCCAAGGTCTCATAGGGTTTTAGAACTCAACTCGGCCTTATTTGAGTCTTGGCATCAGTATTGCCAACTTAGGCCCTCTAAACCAAACACCTACTGGAGTTCATTTCACTTTTATAAAATTTCATTACATGCTCTCGTCAGGCCTTTAAATGGCCACAAAATCCCAACATGGATAACTTAGGTGTCGCTCCAACAGGCAATAAGACGAAAGAAAGTAGACTTAGGAGGGCGAGTCATATGCAGCGTAGACCCAGTACAATACATGTTAGGAGGAGAGAGTTGGTTCAAGTCGAAGGCTCAAAAAGGGTAAGGGGTAGGCCCAAAAGGACATGGTTGGAAGTAGTGAGAAAAGATATGCAGAATTATGGCCTCACTAAGGGTATGGCCCTTGATAGAGCAAAATGGTGAACTAGGATTCTCGTAGCCAACCTCAAATAGTTGGAAAAAGGCCCTGATGATGATGTAAGGGATTCTCCTTATTTGCCAATTATTTAGGATATGGTTCTTGTGTGCCTATTGACGTATGGATCTATGATACTTTTGTCATTGCATCAATGTCATTCATGCATTTATTTTGCTACTGCTTCGAAAGAATCATGTTAGACTGAAATACGGAATTCCTAAATGTCACTTCTCCAAGTCAATATTTATGCTATGGATGCCTCGTGTGGGAATTTATGGACATATGTGAATACACTTGTGGTCACATCAATGTAACTCATTAATCTCTTTTATGCACTGCTTGAAAAATTAAAGAATAAATACAAAATTACCAGAATGTACCTGTCCCTGATAATATTTATGCTATGAATGCCTCGAATCCTAGCAAGCTGAATAATGGACTGCCCCACCATGCTCGTTGCGCCATTTTGCACAATAACATCTCCTGATAGTTATCATACAATGCATACAACACAAGGTAAACATTACAAGTATGAGGGATGTAAACAAACATGATACTAAAGAGACACTCTATACCAAATGAAATGCAAGTACCAGAGGTCAGCTTAACAAAATCCTCCATCATGCATAGCGCTGACAAAGGATTTACAGTAACCGTAGCAGCATACTCCATAGGAATGTCTTTACGGACTTTGTGCAAAGCATTCGCTTCCTTGACAATGTAAATCTGCCAAGTTCCTAAGCATGTATATTTCACCATATTTATGAATAAAGTGTAGTTCAACAATGCAAAAACATCTAAGAACTACATAAATAGCAGATCAAATGGAGCAGATTAACAAAAGCATTACATTATTCTGAAGTTAATAATTGAATATTCAATGTTAGAGGGTATTTGTATTTGTCATACCAGAAGATGGAGGTGATGGTACAACCCAATCACCAACAGAAAGATTCCTCACTGCAGACCCTAAAGCATAAATTTCTCCAACCCCCTCATATCCTCCAACCGCTGGTACTGGAGGTCTAATAGGGTAAACTCCTGCATAAACAAGATGCAAAAAGAAAAGGAAAGCTGAGGATAACCTAAAAATCCCAATGTATAATGTATATATCCTTGCATTGCTCAAACAGATAAAGATACATATGAATGCTGGAAGTATAACAGTTAGTTAGGGACAAAAATGGAATATCTTAGTCAATAGGGTTATACATGAGTTACATAAGGATATTTTTTGTAATTTTTCCATATCATTAATAATATAAATATGTGACTGATCTCAAAGCGGGGGGACGTCACAAGTATATAGTATTTCAGAAAACAGATGCAGAGCATGGAAACTGGTGATACCATACAAAAGAAAATTATGAGCAGACTAAATATTCCACCCCCCGCCACAAAGAAAAAAACAAAAAAAAGAAAGAAAAGAAGTAAATAAATAGGACCACTCAATGAGCATGGGCTGGTACGTGAGAAGTAGGATGAATGTCAAATTCAAGCTGCAGTTCTCAGTATCCTGCAACAACACAGTTGCATTAAACCATTTGGGGATCATTGGAACCTTCCGATATTGGTAAGAAAGTCTAACTAACATTGGTAGGAGGAGAAGACCTTCATTGTGTACTCTGCACCTGGCCGGCAACGTCAAAGGGAGTGACAGCCTAGCAAGGATTCTCTAAAAGATGAATATCCATCATGTTCACAGGGAAGACATCATGGCCAAACCATACATAGCTAAGCGATGTTACTTTATTGTGCCCATGGGTGGATGACTGTGATGGAGAAACCAGTCCCAAAGGTCATTAAGGCCACAGCACCTAGACCGGGCCCTCTGTTAGTGACTCTATACGAACATTCAAAATATTAAAGAGGAAGTTAATAAATTGAAAGGAAAGACCAGCATGCGCACGTGACCTGCTCACAAGAATCCATCTATAGCACAGTACCTCGATGTTAAAAGAAAGATGATAAATAAAGCAAACCTGAGAGTCATAGCACATGTGCTGTTCAATATCTGAGAGTCGTAGCACGCGTGCTGTTCAATATCGCAGGTGATACAGGGAAAATTCTGTGAGATATAGCACATGCATATTGTCTAACACCAAATTAGACAATAGTGCATTTGAAGAAAACTTCAATTAGTGATGAGGCCTACACCCCACTGATTAAGACATGCAGAGGATGATGGTCAAGAGGATCATTGAGTCTGCATGCCCCAGCTTCCAGAACAATTTTCCAAAGGGAGAGGAAGCATATCAATGCTTTGCACAGAAACAAGGAGTTAACAAGGCATAAAATGTAATGCAAGATGATGATAACAGTTCTCCACATCAGGTGTAGCTCATAAATCCAAAAAACACCATAATCAGAAGTCGCCGGGTGTTAATCATAGACTTCCTAAAAATGTGCACAGTAAGGGCAATGTCAGGACAAGCGGCAGATAGATGAGTGTAACCACCCACCACCCACCATCTGTTAATACCCTCATAAGCAGGCATGTAAAATTCAAGTTGAAGAGCATATCTACCATTTTACTGCCCATAAGAGGTGCGGTTACAACAAGCTCTAAAATATACTTGCACTAAGTAAGAAACTACTGTGATGTCATCATGCAATCCCTCTATAAAAGATCAATCTTCATTTATTAAGAAGGTGCACCCCGCTGCAAGGAATAAAAATTGCAACAACCCTCTTTACGTATCAAGGGCATCCCCAATAATGATATCACTCTAGTGTTCCTATTACCAAAAGCCAAAAGCAAGATAATCATGTGGAGATCCTCAAGTAACCTTATCCACAAGCAGTTGTCCAACAATATTCCAATCTACTCATCACAAACAATGCAGCATGCGAATTATCCCGCAATTCTTAATATACTATCCTGTGATGCAAGCTTCATCCCAAAATTTTGTTCTTGGAGTACAATAAAAAATTTCCTTCGGCACTTTCAGGCTGTTAACGGCTAAACAATAAACTGAAAGATTAAGCATGATAAATCATGTAGCTTAAAGAGGAGTGCAATGGGAAAGGATGCCAATCTGCTTATAGAGGCGGCAACACATAAACATTATACACACTTCTCTTAATTAAGGGATCTCCAATGGCCATTCAGCTTCCCAATATGAATGGAAGAGGTAGATAAAATCTCAGCCCAAACCATTAAAAGACATCCAAATTCGAGAACAAACATTTCAGTTCGCATGCCATTCAAAGCAGATTTCAAAGGTAGCATGGCATAACCCAAGGCAACCATGGAAGTAAATATCTAATGTACAAAAATGATTCCAATTTAGTCTTTAACTCAAAAACAGTTTTTGGAATCTCAAGGATTCAGGTTTAAAGTCGCCCAAATCACTTGGATCCGGCAGGAGAGCAGGGTCCCATTAAAAAACCATGGGAACGGGCCAAGTCTCACGAGTTCCTGAGGTTACTGTATTAATTGCTAAAGACTCTGCAGAGTTGTTTACAGATTGGGTTAAGCAGACCTAGCTGACTTGGGCTCAGGCCCTGCCGGTTCCATGCCTGAGTCCATGTTTTCAGTCACTGCTCTAAAATATAGCACTTCATGAGCCATAAATTCCATGTATAGAAGCAGCCTTCCCTTCACAAAACTTCAAGAGCCCCAGAAACTAATCCAGATGGCACGAACTTTATTCATAAAGATAACACTTAACAGTTTTCTTCAAGTAACCAACCAACCAAAGCTCATGGGTATTAACTCATTGACCTTGAGCCTGACCTTGGTCGCCCATGAAACCTTTCTCAAACATAGCATTGGCCTCCCTCAACACTTTGACTCTTGTGAGTAATGGATATATGCCTTAGGTTTTCTCATTGCATTATTTTGTTATCCTCAGTTCTCCTTCTCTCTAGACTTTGTTGTCATAATTCAAGAAGTATAATATTCTTCTCTTTATAGGTTTTGTTTCTGTTGAACTTTATAGAATAATAATTATTTGAACAAGCATAAACCTTGTTTGTACAATTTACTTACAGGGTTAGTATGATGGATAACCTTCAAGATGACTTTTTGCCACGACTATTTAAATAGCAATATGATGAGTTAACTCTTTTGGCAACAGAATGATAGCCACCATATATAGTGTTCAATGATTAATTTCTATCCACTTAGTTCGTGTCCTCAGACCACATCAACAAGGTCTATAGAGCCTTAATTCCACCCAATGTCCACTGAAGGAAATATATATCCACTGAAGAATATATATATATATATATATATATATATATTTGAGAGTAGCTGACAGGTCCGCTGAAGAAAATGTTGAAGAGAAAATT
Organism: Amborella trichopoda; assembly: GCF_054954075.1. Lineage (NCBI taxonomy): Eukaryota > Viridiplantae > Streptophyta > Magnoliopsida > Amborellales > Amborellaceae > Amborella > Amborella trichopoda. The sequence continues at coordinate 31,005,615 of NC_142343.1, forward strand.
TTGGTGAAGCTACGTGGAAGATCTAATCAGTCTCCAAGTATACTCAAAATTGTTAAATGAGAAGATCACACATACTGGACATACTATGCATGGTACATGCTGCTAGCTGAAAGCATAATTCTTTATGTTCAACCGATGGGAGAACAAACTAGATATTAGGTGAAAATTTTAAATGAAAACACCATAAAAACCAATAGATTTAAGAGAATGACATAAGATCTGAGTGATTTAACATAAGATCTTTGGAATACACTCCGTGAGAAGATTATAATCAATGGCTTTATCAATGTCATTCAGGCAACAACTGATGCTTTATTTTTACCTTTTCTAGAGACACGAAGCAGTATACTTATTATTTTCCTTACATGGGAGACTTCTTATTTGCCAGATCAAGCAAGTCTGATGTAACATCTTAAAACTCAACAGACCAACTCAGCAATCAAACAAGGCCCATGAGCTTTTGGGTGAGCTCATGGGCCTTGGCCACACCAATGCTGTCATAAGCATATCAAATAGAAATAAATGCTTGATCTTCAGTCCCCCACATCCTCTAACCCTTATAAAGATTTTGGTGGTGTATTAAACAATAAAATGACATCATACAATTACAACTTTGGCCAATAGATTTAAATCTATAAAGTAACAGTTTTTAGATAAAAAAAAGGATATCCAATTATATTTAGATTCCCTTTCCTCAGCACCTCTAGATTTGTTATAATATTTTTTAGAAACAATTTTTTTTATTTTTGATAAGTAAATGCAATCGTGTTGAACTTTTAAACCTGTACATTTGGGGCTTCGTGGAAGACACCACCAAAGATAGTGAATTACAAAAATGGTTAAAAGGAATGTCTCACCAAGGTGGGGATAAATACAGAATGAATATAAATAAATGTAACAGGAACCAGAAGGGGCTATAGAAAGTCGGAATGTGACTAGGTAGAATAGGTAGTGACCTTGAGGGAGGGAAGGGAGACTCCTGAACAAGCGAGAGAACCAGCCCCAGAATTTGCATAGGGCCAAATGTGCCGAAAGGTTGTGGGGAGACCTTCGCACAAATGAAAGATCTGCTCGAAGATGGTGTCTAATCTCCAAGGGCACTGAGCAACTTTGCTGGCTCAAGAAATAACATTGAGATAATCTCTTTCATTGAGAAGCCAAGGCCCCCCAGTCTCCGCTGAAAAGGGAAGGGCCACACATTGGCACAAGGGACTCTGCGAATGAGGCATCCACAGAGCTAACTGGTCCTGAGAATGTGAGGATGGTGTCACCATAGTAGTTTCCAAACAAGCCACCAATGCGCGCCGGTCAAGGGAAACTGTGAGCGTCGTCATAGAAGTATAATTTCCATAGAGAGGATCTAGAAATGAAGATGGGGAGATGAGCGAATGATATGCTGCCATTTTGTTAGGAAGTTGGAGGCCAAGAAGCTACTGATGAGTTTGTTTGAGGAGACAACAGTGTAGATGATCCTTTGGATGATGGCAGGAATGAGGGAGAAGCTTTCAGAAGCTTGTCAACTTCTTTCCAGCAAAACCGACCAAATAATTGCCTGGATGGTAATGCACATAGTTAGACATCCAGCAGCTGGTAGGGGCAGAGAATAGTATTGTTTGCAAAGATATTTAAACAATGGAGCGACAACCCAGCTTAGGCCAAAGAAAATAAAGAAGTGCATCCAAATCAAGGAGGTTATATTGGGTCGATAATCAAGGAAAATGCAAAGATTGAGGAAGATGTCACGCACAGATTTAGAGCTGGGTCGACAAAGTGGAGATGTGCAACCGGAATTTATGTGACCACCGCATACCGATGAAGCTGAAGGGCAAGTTCTATAGGATAGCTGTGAGACTAGCGTTGCTCTATGGGGCAAGATGTTGGGTGGTCAAAAAACAATACATCTATAGAATGAGTGTAGGAGAGATGAGGATGTTGAGATGGATGAGGGACAAGACAAGAAGGAATAGTTTTCGAAATGAATCCATTCAGAGAAATTGAGGTGTGGCACCAATAGGCAATAAGATGAGTGAGAGTAGACTTAGGTGGGCTAGTCATGTGTAGCGCAGACCTCAAACAGCACCTGTTAGGAGGTGCAAGTTCAAGTGAAAGGCTTAGAAAGGGCACAGGGTAGGCTCAAAAGAACATGGTTGGAAGTAGTGAACAATATATGGGGACTTATCACCTTACTGAGGATATGGCCTTAGAATGGCAAACCAGGATTCATGTAGCCGACCCCAATTAATTGGGAAGAGGATATGATGATGATAATGATGTAAATCAAGGAGGTTCATCATAATGGGCAGGGCAGGATGAGATGAGTGATTCCTCTTGAGCCCTGCACAAGACGCAAGTATTCTGGAGTCGAATACCTCATTTTTTGTCTTATCATGGTGCCAAAACCTTGGGAAGGGTTGGAGGGAGCAAATCTCTGAAAGCTATGACAGAAGTTGAATCACCACTTGATAGAGTTTTAAAGAAAGAGAATTCTAAGAATAAACCACTTGGAGATTGGGGCAAAATGTTTTTGTCTAGGCCTTAGAAGGGGAAGATGAAAGAACCAAGTCGAGCTGGAAAGGAAATGGTTTCTAGAAGGGAGGATTCGATTTGGGAGAAGTTACAGGGGATGGAACGACTCCAAGCCTTGAGGGAGGCTTTGAGGAGTTGAATTTTGGTATGAAGAATGTAACCAGCTCTACCGGTGAAAAGAATTCCACCAATTTTGAATGAGGGTTTGTAAGGACTCCTTGTGGAGACAAAGAAGTTCAAATCTAAAGGGTCTGGGGCCCCTCCTTTCAGCAATCATATCTAGAAGAATGGGACAATGGTCCGAGGTGGGTTTGGGTAGGGCCAAAGCTAAGGATCTCGAAAACTCTTCCTCCCAGTTAAGAGAAAGGATGAATCTATCTAGTTTAGAGAGGGTGGGGTTTGTTGCGTGGTTGGACCACGTATACCAGCAGCCTTGAAGGCGGATATCTAAGAGTTCATTCTGACTGATAAAGTCTGAGAAATCCCTCATATCCTGAGAGATGAATGATGATAAATTTCTCTCAAGGACCACCGGGTGACATTAAAGTCTCCTCCCGAGCACCAAATGGGGTGTGGTAGGGACACGACGAGTTCCAACTCGGACAAAAGTCTGCTTCTGAGGGTGGGTGAGTTTGGGCCATAAATGGCCGTGAATTTCCATTGGACCCTGTAAGAGGTGCTAGAGAGAAGAACATAAACTTAAAACTCCCCTATATAGGAAGAGTTTAGGGTATGGTCTGAAGGGTTCCAGACCACCCAGACTCCTCCTAAAGCCCGATTCGCTGGAAGAGCGACCCACTGGCAAGGTCTTCTTCCCCAGACCTAGCGAATGAGTTTGAGATTGGACTCTGTTTGTTTGTTTTCGATGAGGGCAAGAATTGCAGGAGAGAGTTTGGAGGTGAAGTCTTTGACAGCATCCTTCTTAGAGGACTGTCCCAACCCTCGAACGCTCTAGACTAGCAACTTCATCTTATGGGGGTGGGCAAGGAGGTGGAGGCCAATCTAGGGGACCTCCTTGGATGGTTTGTAGTGGAAGGAGAGGGGAGACAATCTGCAGGCTGTCCCACAAAGGCGATGGAGGAGAAAAGGTTGCAAAGCTCTCTCTGACCATTGAATCTCACCAGCATCATGCTCTACGCGTCAACTATGAGGAACCTGTGAGCCAGTCCTTCCGGTCCGTCATACTCGAACCCCATAATTTTGTACATCTCTCTCATTCTTTCTTCAGCTCTGTTTGTCCCATCCCCGTCGACCTCCTCTGCCTCGACAGAGATCGGGAAGGAGAGATGGATGCCTGTGAGTTCTCCGGGGGGGTACAAAAACAGATTCTGCCGAGTTAGGAACCTCGGCAGACTCAATTTCAGATTCTGCCAAGTCGGGGGTCTCGGTTTCAGCTTCTGCCATGGTTGAGGGTGGGTTAGAGGGGTAGAAGGGGAAGAGGCACTAAAGAGTCTGGGGCATGAACCTCGGTAGAGATGGTGCTCGGGGGAGCAGGGGAGGAGATAGGGGCCAAAGTATGAAGCGGCTGGGGGTTAGGCTCCAAGAAAGGGGTCGGTATGAGAGGTGAGAGGGAAGAAGGTTTCATAAGGGAAGGGGAGGGGCAGGGGAGGGTTAGCAACATAAAAGGATGGGAGATAAGTTAGGAAATGGTGGGTTTGGGTGGAGGAGTTGCTGGATACCATCACGGGGGAGGAGGAAGGCCGAGCAACATGAAGTGTTTGAACCCTGCGGATGTGGACGAGGTGCAGGGTGTACAACAGGTGAGGGGCCAGTAAAAGAGAGATAGAAGCAGGGTCAGGGGGATAGTGGTCCATGGAGTAAGCAGCAACAATGCCCAGGGGAATAAGGTCTCTGTTCGTAACCTGGTTGGGAATATGGCCGACCGAAGGCGTGATCGTCTAGGCAGGTTGAAGAAAATCTTCAAAGTTCAGGGGGAAGAAGATCAGGGAGAAGGGGGGGCGTGTAAGACCAGAAAGGCCCAGCAAAGAGGAGTTGGGAAGAGGAGAGGGTCGCAGGGCCAGCGGTTGGGAGGGGTCAGAAGTGCTGGGAGAAAGGGAAGGGGTAAGTGGAATCTGGTCACAATGAACCAGAGGTTGGGAGGCGGAGCTGGGGTTAGTAGAGAGGGTAGACAAACAGAAGAAGCCGAGGGGGTTAACTAGGGGAGGGGAAACCGAGTTAACATTAAGGGGAGGCAGGGGTTTAGCGAGATACGAGGTGCAGTTAGGCCAAGTGTCACCTTCTAGAGAAAAGTGATCAACGACGGGATGATCTTGAGGTGACTCTCTAAGTGGGTTTGGTAGGATGGAGGGTGGAGGATCGACGGGAAAAGGCGGGAGGGGTGACAAGGCCTAAGGAGCTGAAAGAGGCAGTGAAGGAGACAGGTTGGCAAAGTCGGTCAGCGGGAGGTCCGGGGTCACAGACGCTGTCAAGGGCAAGTGTATAGGTAGAGACGGCGAAGACGACATGTGGGCATCTGTCAGAGACAAGAGTGAGGGTGAGGGCGGAGACGGCGAAGACGACATGTGGGCCTTTGCCAGAGACAAGAGTGAGGGTGAGGGCGGCTGCGACAGAAGGCGAGGGATGGGTGCCGAAATCGACAGGTGGGTGTTGGCCGGAGACAGGTGGGGGGGGGGGGGGTGAAGGCGGCGAGTGACCAGGGTGGGGGGCCTTGAGGGGACACGTAGAGGGGGATACTAAAGTGTTGCAGGGGGGTAATAAAGAAGATGGCTTAGGACAGAAAGCGTTGGGAGAGCCAGGCTGAGGGAGGAAAGAGGATAGGCCGAGTCAATCCTGTTGACCCAAAGAGGAGGGGGAGGGGGCAGAGTCCTCTACCACTTCTTTCTCGGGTCGATGGGGTGGGGGCGGGTGACAACAAGGGGTGACCCGGTCAAGGCAATGGAATTCGAGTCAGTTACGACCTGCGGGCTCAAGGAAAGCTTTGAATGTTTTGTGTCCAGTACCTTTCGCCTTGATTGGTCGTGGTACTCGACATGTGGACTCCAATACAACTTCCTCAGTGGAAATTGTCCCGGGTTGCTCGCTTTGAGCTGGCCCGAGTCGGGGGGATGCCGAGAGGGCCTCTTTCGGTGAGCGGAGGTTTTCGGTGGGGGGTTACTGCTTGCATGTTGAATAAAATGGGGAGAGGGGTGTGAGGCCGACGACCACGAAATGGAGACTGGGTAGTAGAGCTCTTCTATTTCGAGCCAAACAGTTTGTGGGATCCGACTAGTAGTTAGAACTTCCAGGAGAAGTCGAATGGAGCCAAGAGGAAGAGTCTCCAGTGAAATCCAGTGTATAGATACCAGAGAACCACAAGCAGCCGCCACTCTCCGGAAAGTTTCGGGGGCCCAAGAATGAAGGGGGGATGTGGTTTAGGGTAAGCCATACTCTTTGTTTTCTGAAAGAGCCTTCTTTAGCCGACCACGCCCGAAGTAGACAGGAGGCCCCTTAGAAGGAAGGGCAAGTGGCTTCCTGTAATGCATGTTGGGCTTCATCTAGTGACAGAAAGGAGAAAAGGAAGTCGCCACTGGATAGGCTTCTGCAGGTTAAGTTTGGCTCCTTCCAAAGTTTCCTGGCCCAATTTACTATTCCTCTTAGATCATCACTTGCAGATTGGAAACTTCCTACTAGCGACGCTAAGAGTTTGGATTTGTTCTTCGAAGTCTCCTCTGATGCGGAGTGAATGCAAAAAGGGAGAAAGGGAGAACCAACAAAGGAAAAAGAGTGACCTCCTGACGGCGAAGGGGGGGAGGGAGAAGAAGTGGTAGGAGTATTGTTTGAAGCAACCGCTTGTGCAAAAGAGACTTTCTGAGAGTGAGGCAAAACAAGCGAGGTGGGCTTTGGATGTGAGTGGGCGGTTTTCTGAGGCAGGGATGTAACCAAAGAGGTGGACTTAGGTCAATTGTTATTCATTGAGGATAATGACTTCTGGTGAATCAAGTAGGCCAACTGATCCAGGTTAGAAGTATGGAACTTGTCCCAATGCCCTTGACAAGAATAGAATCGAGTGCAAGTTCTGCAAAAAATGTTATAATATCGGCATCAACAAATTGAAGAAGCATTTAGCCGGCATTAAAGGAGATGTGGCGTCATGCACTCTAATGCCTGCTGACGTTAGGAGAGAGATGCTAGAGAACTTGGAGGGGGTGAAATCCAAGAAACATGAAGTGAGATTAACACGCGATCAACTTGTAGGGGCTGTAAATATAAGTGGAGATCAAAGAGAGGAAGAAGACATCTATACTGAGGTTGGTTCTTCTAGTAGGCCAAGAACAAGATATGAATGATTTCTTACTTCACCCTAATCCTAAGGTACTACCAAGAGAAAGGGATCAGACAAGCTTAGAGACCCATTTGAAGAAGGACCATAGGGTCATCCAATTTCTGAGGAGGTGGATGTTTCAAGCAGGCATTTCTTTTAATGCCGCTAACTTGAGTAGCTTCCAAGCTACATTGGAAGCAGTGGGTCAGTTTGGGCCGGGGTTGAGGGCTCCAACTGCTTATGAGCCTAAAGGGCCAGTACTCAGGAAAGGAGTGGAGCTAACGAACAACTACTTGAAGACCCACACTGATGCGTGGGGTGTATATGGTTGCACAGAAATGATCGATGGCTGGAGTGATAAGAGGCACAGAAGCATCATGAATTGTCCATTGGGAACAATGTTCAAGAGGTCTATTGATGCTTCAGACAAGTCCCATGATGCACAGTTCATTTTTAAATTGGTAGACCAGTGTATAGAGGAGATAGGGGAGGATAAAGTGGTCGAAGTTGTGATATGTATTATGCTAATATGGCGGCCGCTAGATTATTGATGGATAAGATGCCGCGTATTTTCTGATCCCCTTGTGCAGCACACTACATAGACCTTATGCTTGAGGCCATTAGTAAGAGGAAGACATTCATGATAACTATCGAAAAGGCAAAGAAAGTCACAGTTTATTTGCACAATCACACTCAGGTAGACATCTTAGTACTATACCAGTTTCTTTAGTTATTTGTTACTTATTTTGAGTATTTTTAATGCATTGATTTATTGAGGGTAATATACTTAACTTATGGAATTCTATGTTGGTCAGGTCCTAGCCATGATGAAAAAGTTTACTCAGAACATAGACTTAGTGAGGCCTGGGGTGACTAGATTTTCCACCTCGTACTTGTCCTTGCAATCTTTATTTGAACAGAAGCACAAATTGAGGTCCATGTTTGTGTCTAAGGATTGGACCAAGTCCAAGTGGTGTAAGAAAGCTGATGGAAGAGTTGTTATGGACATTATCATGGACTCAAGATTTTGGAGCCATGTCCATTATGCCTTGTTTGTCTTTCACCCTTTGGTAAAGGTTCTCAATTTGGTTGATGTTGAAAAGAAACCTGCTATCGGCCATATCTATAAAGCCATGCAAGATGCGAAGGAAGAAATCAAGAGATCTTTGGGGGATGAAAACAGGTATGGGTCATTTTTGAAGATTATTGAAGACAAATGAAACTCCTAGCTTGAGAGGCCCCTACACGTAGCAGGATACTACCTTAACCCTACTCACTTTTACACCAATGTTGAAGTACACCAATGTTGAAATACATAGCAGGCCTGAATTCATGGATGCTTTCAACCAGTGCAATGTGAAGCTCAACCTTGATCCTGAAGTGCAGGATAAGGCAATGATGGAGTTAGATTTGTATAGGCTCGCTACTGGATCTCTAGGTAAGGAGGTGGCAATAAGACAAAGGTCCAAGATCTCTCCTGGTAAGTGTAGAACTTCTTCAATTTGATTTTATAATTTGAGTATTTAATTTCAATTAACCAGATGTCCAGATACCTAATTTACTAAATTACTTCATTCACAATTTTACATTGACATGAAATAGGTGCATGGTGGATGGATCAAGGTGGAAGCACCCATCATTTGAGGCAGATGGCCATGAAAATACTAAATCTAACTTGCAGCTGTTCTGGATGTGAGCGTAACTTCAGCACCTTTGAAATGGTAATATTACTTATTAAGTTTATGTCATACATACTTAGTAGTAGACTAGTTAGTACTTAGTAAGTTAGTAACGAAGTGGTTTTTTTTTTTCTATTAGGTGCATACAAAGAAGAGGAACAGACTAGAACAAAAACGACTAAACAACCTAGTCTTTGTTTAGTATAAGCAGAAGTTGCAAGAGCGCCATCATCAGCTGGAGCACAATCAAAGAGAGGCTATTGAAGCTTTTGATATTGATGACACATGCGAATGGCTGGTCGATGCCAATGATGATGAGGTTTTCCTTGGAGAGGACTTGACCTGGAACCAGGTTCGTGAGGCTGTTGGGACAGCAATGCCCTATGCGCGTACCACTCGGGCTCAAACTTAGAGTCAGGGCCAAAGGAAGGGAAAGGGGAAGGAGAAGGCAGTGACGAAGAAGAGGAAGAGGGTATTGCCATTAAGAGAGGATGATGAAGAGGAAGAAGTAGATTCAGAGGAGACAAGGAATGACGCTCAATATGTTGAGGAGGGCGATGACTCTGATGATGATGGCACATCATCATCAGATGCTCCTCATGATCCAATTGAACACCCTGCATGGTGACGCCGCTAATGCCATAGAGTTGTTTGGTTGATGAATGATGACTTGAAGTATTTGTTTTTTTATTTTGCCTTGTTGAATTTGTGTATGACTGTAACATTGATTCGTTTCTAGTATGGACTTCTAGTTTCCTACAATGACATTTGGGATTTCAAGCATTTTAATGTCTTACAAGTTACAACTTACAACTTACAATCTCTTTGAGACTTGAATGATTGTCTCATCTATAAATATGTTATGTGATTGTACTCATGCAGTATTGTATTGTTGTACTATTATCTTTTCGTCTATTTCATGATCACGAGGAGATTGGGGCTCTAAAATTGCCCTAAACACCCCCTAAAGCTTTAAACCATGCGAACTCCCTTGTTTTTTTATGTTTGGTGTGGGGGAAGGGTTGATTTTGGTGAGGGCACCCTGTCTCTGGGCGCCCACCCGACAGCCTAGGCGCCCGAATCCGTCTTTTTGAACATTGGTTAAGAGGAAGATGTTGAGATGGATGAATGGCAAGACAAAAAATGATAGAATCCAAAATGAATACATCCAAGGGAACTTAAGGGTGGCTCCAAGAGGAAATAAGATGAGAAAAAGTAAACTTAGGTGGTCTAGACATGTGCAGTGTCGACCTTAGTGATTCAAAAAGCCCACCTGGTGCCTAGGCGGTTTTTGTTAGCAAGTGATTGTGAGAAGAAATGCAAGTTTGCTAGCGCAAATTAGAGGAAGGACAGAGTGACTAAACAAGGAAAGGAGGAAAGAGTGAATGCAGTCCACTCTTTGGCTCGCTAGCCCAAGCCTAGGCACTACCCCTGGGCAGGGGCCCAGGGACCCTAGTCACCCACCTATGCAGGCACCCAGTGGCTAACCCTAGGCAGGCACCCAGGGGGCAAAAATGCCCTTATTGAGGGGCATTTTCAACTTTTTAAATTAATTTAAATAAAGGGGGCGAGAGAGGGGGGGTAGGTTATTATGCAACCTAAACCCACTTGAGTCATTTTATAGCGTGAGACAAAAAAAAGCGTGAAATTTTTCCAATTCCATAAGATCGACAAATTTGTCAAAGTTTCGAGAAATCAATCCAAGCATCTATCTTTTAGTTAGGATTTGCTTTTGGATATTTTTTAAGCCTATTAGAGGGTTTTTAAGTGAGACTGGGAAACATCTCAAAAGTAGAAGTTTGAGGATTGAGCAATCAAGATTACTTAAAAAAAACTTTGCATTTTAGATTGCTTAAATTATTTTGAGATGTCTTCTTCGGGTTCTACTAAAAGTGATGATTTGGGTTGGAAATACGGTTATAACCTGAATCCTTTAGATAAAAATTGCATAAGATGCAATTATTGTGAAAAGGATACAAATGGAAGTACAAAACGGTTCAAGAAACATCTTATCGATATCAGGGGGGATATTACCCCTTATAAAAAATTTCCTAATGCGATTAGGGAGGAGATTAAAAATTATATGAATATAGTAAAAAAAAAAAAAAAAAAAGAGGAAAAAGAGGAACGCATAGCAGAGCTAAGGTCTGGAGTTCGTGTTCATGATACTGATGAGGAGGGGTGTTGCAATTAGATCTGGGGTGGGGGGCCTAAGAGACCTCGGGTTTGGGGGCCTATGGATTCTTTTTTGCCCCTGGCCTGACCCTGAGGTTGCAGGTGAGAAAACCAAGAAGCAAACAACCATTAAAAACAGTATCAAGGAAGAGAGAGAGAACTACTCAGTATATTGCTCATTGGTTTTATGAGGAGGGCATCCCTATCAATGCCACTCGTCTAGGTAGCTTCTACACCTTAGTAGAGGCAATTTGACCAATTTCCCCGGTGTTGAAGCCCTCGGCCCCATAGGAGTTTTAGAGCCTCTTTTGAAAAAGAGGTGAATGTCAGAAGCGATTGTGAAGTCAAAGAAGGATGTATGGGCTCAGCATGAGGTGTCTATTATGACTGATAGTTAGAGCGACAAGAAGAGAAGAAATCAAATGAATTTGTTGGGGAATTGCCCTTTAGGGACTCGTTTTAGGTCTATTGATGCCTCTGATGATATTCATAATGCCCATTATATAAATAAAGTGTTTGTGAAGGGCTTCAAGGAGGTTGGGGAGCAGCATGTTACACAGGTTGTCGTAGATAATGCTGCTCTTAATGTTATTGTTGCTAATTTCTTTTGCCTCGCTTACCCTCATATCTTTTGGACACTATGTGCAGTACACTGCACAAACCTCATGCTTGAGACTATTGGTAGTTTGGGTAAGATTGTAGGTGTAGTTAGCAAGGCTAGGTCAGTTACAACTTTCATTTATAGGTACACCTTCATACTCAGCATGATACACAGATTTTCAAAGAAGAAGAAGATAGTGCAGCTGAGGGTCACGAGATTTGCCACTTGGTACCTTTGTCTACATAGCACACATTTGAGGAGAGTCCAATTGAGGTAGATGTTCACTTCTGATGATTGGAGAGCATGCAAGTGGGTCAAGGATTAAAAAGGGAAGAAAGTGAGAGATATTATTCTATTTAAGGCTTTCTAGAGAGGAGCGAAGGGCGCTCCTAAAAGTATTTTTCCTCTTGTCAAAATCCTTCGCATGGTTGACGGTGACAAGCCCTCCATGGGCTTCATATATGAGGCAATGGAAAGTTACAAGAGAGCGATAGCTCATTCTTTGGATAATCATATGAGCCGCTATGAGCCAGTTCGGGAGAATATTGATGAGAAGTGGAATAGGCAGCTACATCAATCATTACATGTAGCTGATTATTATTTGAACCTGGCTTTTTATTGTGCTGATACAGATAAACAGACAAAAGACACAATTATGACTGGATTTGATTAATATCTGGATGTGCTAGTCCCTAATCAGGATATCCAAGACATTATATGCATTGATGAATTGATGAGTTACAAGTACGCATTGAAGTCTTTTGGGAGTGCAATGGCGATAAGACAAAAGAAAAAAATTGATCCAGGTAATTATATAATTAACCCAGTCTTCAAGTTCAAGTTTCATGTTTGCTGTTTGTTTTTTATATTTCATGTATAATCCTAATTCATAATCAATTTGCAGCCAATTGGTGGAGCCAGCATGGGTATAGTGCTCCAAACTTACAAAATTGGCCATTCGAATCTTGAGCCTAACCTTTACCTCATCTGACTGTGAATGGAATTAGAGTACTTTTGAGATGGTAATTTATTTTATCAGTTTACAGTTTACTAAAATGTATTAGAACTTACTAATTAGATTACCATGTTAATTGTAATATTTATTAGTTTCATTGGATTTTATTGTCTGTGTTTACTAGTTTTCCACATAGATTCATACAAAGAAAAGAAACAAGCTTGAAACATAGAGACTAAATGACCTAGTTTATGTGAAGTTCAATCGATACTTTAACAAGAGATTTGCTAAGAGAGATAAGAGAGACCCCCTCAGAATAAAACACATGGACAATGCCATGGAGTGGTTTGTTGATGATGATGAGATCGATGGGCATGAAAGATTGACATGGGATATGATCATGGAGGCCTCAAGGCAGCAGCCGGCCCTCCTAAGGCCACTAGATCATCTTCACAGAGGAGAAGGGTGGCAGAGGAAGAGCAAGAAGCTGAGGAAGATTCATAAGAAATTGGAGGAAGACCATTATGTTTAGTATGGAGAAGATTCCGATGATGATAGGTTCAACTCCAATGCATATGATGCAGCTGACCCTACTTTTTTTAAAGATGACCAAAGATTCTTGAAGTCTTCAAGTCTATATGCATTTCCTTTTTCTTCTCCTCCTCTAATGTGTATGTATAGAGTATGGAGTATGGAGTCATGAAGTGTATGTGGAGTTGTGGACTGTGGACTATGTCTTTTTTCTTTCTTTTTCCTGATGATGAGTCGATGACTGAATTTGAAAATTTTGAATGTTGGATTAAATTTTTCTATGTTTATTGTGTATGGGCCAGGGAGTATGGACTATGGATTAATGGTATGACATGTATGGATTATGGACTATAGATGGACCATATGTTTTGCATTCTTAATGTGTTGTATACATGAATATGCATTCTTAGTTTTTACACAATATCTGAACCTCAAACAATTGGATCAAGCACCTTCTACGCTTCTCATTCTACATGGGCCGACTAGGTTCTGGGCGGCCAGGATCCCCGGCCATTAGGCACCGCTTGCCATTTTTTTAACACTGGTCGACCTAGAACAACACGAGTTAGGATTGGCGATTTGGTTCAAGTGGAAGGCTCTGAAATGGGAAGGGGAAGGCCCAAAAGGACATGGATGGATGACTTATGGTCTGACTGAGGGTATGACCCCTTTATAGAGCAGAACGGCAAAACAGGATTCCTGTAGCCAACTCCAAGTAATTGGGATACAGCTCCAATGATGATGACAATGAAATCTCTATGCACAATTATTTGTCCTTATTACTCAATATATGCAATATAATATAGAAAGATCATTGCAATTCAAGTCTACCTATTTCTTCAATAATTTTGACAATGGTCTGGATATGTCAAATTTCTCAAATATGATTCAAGGAAATAATACATTTGACAAAATTTTCAATATTGAGCCCATAATCAAATAATAAAGCATTCACATAACTTCATATATGCAAATAGAGAAAAAAGGGATGAATAGAAATTTTTCACATCTTAGCATTAGTTTAAATGCACATCATTTTCAACCCATGAATAAATCCCTATCACTAGTCTTAGTAACAGGCTCCAAGACAGCTCCAAGGCTACATTTGACATATGCATCCATTAGAGAGTTTGATAAGAGCATGTTTATTTCGAGCCACCTTAGATGTATCACAATGCATAGAATTGCACTTGTTTGAGCCAAATTGCTTGATAGAAAACAAATTCACCATGCTTAGAAATAATCATATCATTTACAATGGTGATATAGAGAGATTAGGGATACTAATAGACCAAGACAGAAATAGTCACTTCTTTTACATGAGCTCTATACATAAATGAAATTGTTAAATAAATTAAGGTTATAAGGAGTCCTCAAAAGTGACATTAAAGTGAAAATATAGAAATCCAAACCAAATGTCTGAGAAATCAAAGAATCGATGAGATAGCTTTCAAATCAGCCCTTTGTTCACCTCATGAGATATTTTTAACATGCTAAAAGATTTCATTCTTGCCTGATAATCTAGAAATAAAAGAAAAGCTTACGGGGAATTTTCCATCTCGTCGCTGGAGACTGATGCAATCCTGCTGATGACATCTCCAGCACTTGATTTTTCTATTTTATTCTCTTTACTATTCATGAGTATTGTTCATGTGGACTGTTCATAGGTTACTATTCATGGGTACTATTCACAGTAATCTGCTCACAGGGGTATTTCTGGTATTTCAATTATTGTTTATGTGTGTTGATTTTTAATAATTATTTGGAATTTATTAATTAGTAGGGGTAGTTTGGTGTTTTATTATGATTTAGGGTTTAGAAAATTTGTTTTAAAATAAGAGTAGTCCTTCGAAGCATCTTGATCTTCACTTTTTTTGTATCTATTGAATTTCCAACCCCATAGTTTGGTGTTTTATTATGATTTAGGGTTTAGAAAATTTGTTTTAAAATAAGAGTAGTCCTTCAAAGCATCTTGATGTTCACTTTCTTTGAATCTATTGAACTTCCAGCCCCATTTTCTCTTTGATCTTGTCCACCCACACTCTATGCTGCATCACAGACTCAAACCGAAAATAGAAGATTGATTTTTCGTAGCGTTGTAGAACAAAAGTACAAGGATGTTTAAAATATTCTCCGCCATTTACACAGAATCTCATGAAACCATTGAAACCTAAATATCTAGAGAGAGAGAACAAGAGGGTAGATGTGGTGTATCTCCATCTTTGTCTCTTCTTCATGTCATAGAGAGGGAGAGAGAGAGAGAGAGATGGTCTAAAACCCCAAGAAGAGGTGGATAGAGCAGGAGAGAGGAATTAGTGTATCATAGATGAGAAGAGAAGGAGCAAAGAGAGAGGATTGCCGGAGATAGAGAGAGAGAATTCAGTGTGAGGAGAGGAACGGATTGCAAGAGTGAGAGAGAGTATGGTTTAGGATAGAAAAGTGGTACGAGATAGTACAATTAGGGAAGAATTCTCTCTTTTTTTTTTGGGGGGGGGGGGGGGGGGGGGGGGGGGAGGGCAGGTCATGCTCCCACGTTTTACAAGGGACCAAAATTTCTAGTGCGACAAATCAGTATTGAAAGCCGCATCTCTAAATGTGGAACCATAATTACCGGGAGCGCGAGGAGTTCCAAGAACGAGAACGGGAATGCGGAGCGAGTCTATCTCAAAGTTTCTTAGACAGCGGTATGAGCTCCGTACATGATCTGGGGAACGGAACAAGTTCCATTACTTCTATGGGGCGCATTTCTATACGGACGGGGTTCCCTACCATAAGGGATCACATTGTGTCTTTCTTAGGATCGGGGCTTCCAGAGTTCACTATTTCAAGTATATTGTAAACTGGGAGCAAGTTCCATTTTTTGGTATGTTAATAATGGGCTCTTAGGTGGATAGAGGGAGTGGGCGAGAGAGAAGGGGGAATGGATAGAGGAGTAAATTACTATCGGTTATGCATCTTTTCTACCAAGGTTGTGCTCTAATCAACCCTAACGCCCGAGAATGTGATCCCAAACATGAATATGAAGATGTGATTGCATTTTATTTTTTTTTCCCTTACTTTGCCTATAGGATTAAAGCGAATAACTTTAGAAGATTGGCAAGAAATGTCATTGAATATTTAAGATGGTGTGATTTCTTAGTGTTTGAGGCTGCAGGTCTTTTAACATTATTTGGATTTATTTTCTTTACACATGAACAGTATACATGCCACAAATAACTGCCATCCACCCATTGTCACCCTTTCATATATCACACGAGTTGATAAATAAACGTCCACATAACGATGGTACATAGACACAACATGATCAGTTCAATATTACAATACAATTATAGTTTACAATGTGCAACCCATTCCGATTGTACTCGGAGACTTCCACATAATATTACCTTAGTTCATTAGAAATGCACCATTAACCGATTGTGCAATACATCAACAGATTGTGCAACACATCCTTTTTACCCTAATGAAGTGTATTGATCACAACCTCACTTCACAATAAAATTGCAACACGGCTAACTTTGAACCTCCTTCCAATCTTGTCCCTACTCTAGTTGCCTTTCTTTAAAATTGCACACAAATGTCATTGCAAAATGTGTGTGTCTCCTTCCAATCTTGTCCCTACTCTAGTTGCCTTTCTTTAAAATTGGACACAAATGTCATTGCAAAATGTGTGCGTCGTAGAAAATTTGAGGAAAACCGAATATTATACACGAATAAAATAAACTTTATAAGTGCATCTCACTCCCATGCTATAGGTACTTGGATCTTGGTATGATGGAATCGTGGTTCCGAATAATATTGGGGCCATGATCTTGGGCATGCGGATCTGGATCTTGCTTGTTAGGGACCTCGTTTCCAAATAATAAGAATCGAGGTCCCATAACTCTGGATATGAGATACAAATAAGTAAGGAAGCGCAAGGAATCAAGATCCGGCCACTCGGAGCGCGAGATCGAGATTCCGGGGAGGAAGCGAACCCCTACATGGGCGCTCCCAATAACTATGTGTGGAACTTCTACAATGAGTAGGAAGTTTTGGTTTCCAGAGTCAAAACTTCTTGTGCCAACCACCCCCAAAAGGAAAATTGGATTTTGAGTTCCTAAACACTCACTCTCCGAAAATTGGACGGTCGCTGTTGAATTTTATAAAGTTATTTTTTCAAACAAATATATAGGCCATATTTAGCATCTTTATTTCCTTTTTATTATTTTATTTGGTTCGTCGCTAAGTTTATGAAGTTATATCCCCAAAGGGGTCTCTGAAAATACTCCTAAGTAGGATTTTGCCTAAGGAAGTGAATCTAGGATATGCTTCTGCAAGAGCATATAAATGTTTTGCCCAAATTAGACTTGACTAGGTAATGTGAGTTGATGCCACACCCAAACCTCTAAGTCAGCACTTGCATGGATTCTAGGTGCAAGCCAATTCAAATGAACTTATGTTTTGCATATTGACCCTATGGCCCATAGCTAATTAAAAACAATGAATGAAGAGTCAAAGGTTCGTGGAGAAGAAGCATCAAGGAAAACTAGAGCATCATCTGCATGTAAGAGAGGGGATAAGATAGGGCCAAGATGAGAGGAGGAGAAACCCGAAAGCATCCCACTCTAGTAAAACCCTTCAATGGACATACTCAAGACATTGGCCACAATCGCGAAGAGAAAGGGGATGGGTCCCTTTGCCTAAGGCCCCAAGAGCCTGAGGAAAAACATCGTGGTATAGTTGCTGGAAAAGTTTATGATTCCGAATCATTTCTGAATCACGTGTATCAGAAGTTTCGGAATCTAGAAATCGTTGTCCGTACGATTCAGATTTGAGAAAAATGATTCTCACTATTTCTGAATAGCGATTCAAAAAATTAGGAATCGTATTTCCTATTTGCAAGAATCGATGTCCCTTCATGTTGGAATCGCGTTATCACACATGACCCCACTTGTTTCGGTGGTTGCTGGAATCATGATTCCTAAAAATATGGAATCGGGATTCCTAAAAATAAGGAATCGTGATTCCTAAAATTCTAGAATCATTGTCCCCATCAACTTGGAATCAATATTCTCACCATTCTGGAATCGTGATTCTCCCCATATTACAATCGAGATTCTCCCCTTACTAGAATTGCAAACCAATTCCCTCCGATATATGATAGAAGCATTCAAAATATATATAAATGTACCCATTACTACAAGATCGAATTTTGGTATGTATATACTTAGTCCACGACTCCAAGTACTAATGTCAACCTTTATGATATCTTTGTGGATAATCCCATACAATGGACTTGGTCTACCGATAACCCTAAGTCTGAAGCTAGTCTATGGCATACAAGGAGTGAGAACAAGGGCAAGCTCCCTTTATCTCCTTTCCTTGAATTATAAAATGAATACATGACATAGTAATTCTTCTTGTTAAATGTAATTTTGAGTCTTTTGACTTTTGAAAATTGAGTTATTCAATTTTTAGTCAGTCTCTGATATTTAATGATTAAAACCTAAAACGCCACACAGGGCACTTCGCTCCTATCCTTATTATCTTCTTATTTTACTTAAAGAAAAGCATTTTTATCCTCCTATTCAACTTGAAGAAATGACGGTGTCGATCATATATTAAACATTATTACATTAGTAGTTTAGTACCCACACCATTTACCAAACATTATTAAATTTGAAGTAACGTATTTTTTTAGTATTATTTATTCTTTGTAAGAGTTCTTACAAAGTAACATGGAATGAATGATGGAAATTAGTAAATAAGAAAATAAAAATTTTAATATATTACTTATATTTTAAATTTTGATTTATTACCGTGTGCAACAACTTCAAATTCTCTCACACTCTCATACATGTTGCGCTTACTCATAATTGAGCACACATCGAAGGGTTTCTGTTGTCCCTATGCTCACATATTACTCATATTTTAAATTTTGATTTTATTGCCATGTGCAACAACTTCAAATTCTCTCATGCTCTCGTACACGTCTCGCTCACTCATGAGAGCACACATCGAAGGGTTTCTGCTCTCCCTATACTCACATTGCTTCTTGACAACATGGATTCGCAATTCCTTAATACTTTAAATCAACGTTTAGCATAAGTAGAACTGCATTATTGTGTAGCAAGGAATCACGATGCCTGCGATATAGAAACTTTATTCCAAACAACATGGATTCGCAATTCCAAAAAAATTGGAATCAGCATTTCTCCCAAGCAAAATCACACTCTTGTGTAGCTAAGAATCACAAAGTCCTCAATATGGAATCTTGATTTTGGCAATCCAGGAATCAAGATTCCTAAACTAGGTGGAATCGCGTTCCACAAAAAATGGAAACATGATTCCTTTCTTTTAGAATTGACTTTCGCCAGGGGAAATGCCGAATCGAGATTCTGAAACGGAATCGCTACCAGCGATTCGGGTAACTATACATCGTGGGGAGCTATCTATCAGAACTGAGAAACGAGCAAGGATGGGCAACCTTGCATCCATTTCCTCCATTTGGACCCATACCCATGCATTTGCTAAGAACACCTCTGTCCACTTGGTCATATGTTTTTCCAAGATCAAGCTTATATGTCAAACCAAGGATTCTTGAGAGGATGTGTTTTTTAATGCACTCATTAGCGATGGGGGCACTGTCCAGGATATGCACACTAGTAATAAGAGTACCTTGGTTGGAGATATGACTTGGTCCAAAACATGATGAAGTCGCAATGCAAGCACCTTGGCCAATATCTGATATGTGCTATTGAGCAAGCTAATCATTAGGAAGGCTTTGACTTGCTTGGCCCCTTTCAGTTTAGGATAAGGGAAATGAACGTAGCATTCATACATTTGATCACTCCTGCCTCTAAGAATTTAGCAAACTAGGCAAGTATGACAGAATCTAGGGAGTCCTGGAATTTACTGAATAAGATATAAGGGAACCCATCATCCCAAGGGTCTTTTCATGTTCTAAATCCACTATTGCTTTGACGATTCCCAGCTCTGAGAAGGGGCACTCCAACCACAATGAACTTTCTGATGAGATAGATTGGAATTGAATTGAATGTTTTATGCTCAGTATTCTAGGGGCAGTCTCTACAGAGAACAGCCCTTGGAAGTACAATACGATAGATTTGAAAACATCATCTTTGCCTTTCGAAAATGTGAACTTTGACCATGATGTATGCGATAGAGTTCGAACTTCAGCTGCAATTGGCCATTTTGTAAATGGATGAGGTGTTGCAGTCCCCACCAAAGACCCATTTAACCGATAATGTTGATGCCAAAAGATCTCTTCTAGTTTCAAGACATCCTGGAATTTTGCCTTTGCCAGGATTCTAGCATTAACCACACAAGGATACAGTTCTCTCCTCTCCTCCACCATATCTGGCTACTCTATTTCAAACAGGGTCTGCTATTTCTTGGTTTGGAGGGAGCCAAAATGATCCATAGTACAGGCAATTAGCTTCTGCTTAAGGAGTTGTAGATTCTTCCAGAAGCTGGAGCCTGACCAACCATGAACTTCGAAGGAGGGCCACCAAAGTGGAGAAGGGTGTGTGCGCTTCTGTCCTCCAACCACATGTGTATGGAAATTGAACAGTCTAAAGGGGGTGCCTGGGTATCCAGTAGGATGGGAAAATGGTCCGAGCTGGACTTAGAAGGGACCTGCATGATACCGCCTGAAAATGGTGTGCCCACTCCACCTTAATAAGGAGGGAAGACTGACTGTTGGTCCAGGTTAGGAGGGTCCCTTGAGGGGATATCTATGAGGGAGTGCCTGTGCACGAAATCCAAGAAGTCAGCCATGCCGGCTGCGATTCTGCCTCTTTTTCATTTTCCAAATGACCAGCTTGTGACATTGAAATCCCACCAATGCACCACGGTGGAGGGAAGTGTGAGATAGCTTGATCTAATTCAGCCAATGAAAGGCTATGAGAGGGGGATGATTTGGCTGTGGACAACCAAGACGAGCCAACTGGAACTCTTATGAGAAGGACCAATTAGGAAACAATTTTTAATCAAAAATTGCTAAGCCACTTCAAGAGTCAACAAGGAGACTCATCACTCCCACGTCAAATACTATAAAAATACCAATTTGAAATACAGGTAACAAACTTTTAACTAATCTAAAATAATATAAAAAACCAAGTTTCAATGTTGTGCTCACTAATGAATCATGCGAGATGACATTTCCACAGCAAGAAAGCATTTTAATCATGCACAGATGAATATGAAACAAGGGAAGTCACGTATTTTGATTCCTTCAAATTCATGAAGTGCAATCAAAGTACCAGGAAAGAAAGTTGCACTTAAATGAATCAAAACATACAACAATGTCAGTAATAAACAAAAGATACATAAAATACAACACCAATAAGTGCTAATAAGCTTAACGAAGCATCATCTCAACCTTCAATCCTATTGATGTCAGAGGGAGTTATGGGGGCTGCAAGCATTTTGATACACACGTCATTTTCCTTGAGTTCAACTTCAGGAAGATCAACAACCCTGTGCATAAGGTATGGAGGTTCTAATTATATAAAGTAAGAGAATAATCCTACCTAAATTTAATCAGTACTACGTTGAGAAATTCAAGTCAAATACATGTTATCAGGACAGCTAGTGTCTTCAAGACAATGTATTTCATAGAGTATACTTGTATGGATAATTAATTTCAACTCAGAGATCAAGGTGCAAGGCCAACACATGCTACGAAGTACAAACGCAGAGCTTAAGACACTAACTTGCAACATTAAAGTGTAACCACCCTGCAAAATCCCACAAAACACACCTTAACTGGGCATGACACCCAAGAATGTGTAGAAAGTCATTATTGCAAAATCCACCATTGAGATTAATTCCATCTTGTTAGTTTCAAATTTACTGTAAGCATGCACGACGTAATACTAAATGGTAAAGTATTGATTTGAGAAATTTATGAGCATATACCCAAATATTTATGTTATTTAATACATAAAAGTTCTTCCATTAATATGTTCATATGTTTTTTCAGCAATTTTTTTAAATGACCATATTTCGGATCTTCAATATCCAAAAATAAATATTTAGTTATGTTTTAAAATTTTGGATCTTGATAATTCGAAATTAGTGCGTCCAAAATTTGTGAAATTTCGGACTGATTTTCAGATTTTGAATATCTGAAATACAATAAGTTGCTTTGATAACAATATATCAGATTTTCAAGATCCAAAATTTTTGGAATTTTTTGGATTTTGAAAATCCAATATTGTCCCATTGGTACTGGGGCACATAGTTTCCATAGGACAAGAAAAAATTTTGGATTTTCAACATGCACTTTTGGAATTTTTGTATTTTGAAAATCTAAAGTTGTAACTATTGAAAATAAGGTGGTTAAGGTCCCATCCGGTAACCAAACTTTTTGATTTTATATAATTTCAAGCTTTCAAGGTCCGAAATAGGGGGTAGCTTTAGAACACCAAAAAAAAAAGACGAAAAGTTTGGGTATAAATCCAAGGTATAAAATCTAAAGAAGAATTTTTTAATAATGGGAAAGTTTGGGGATATGTGCACAAATTTCTCGACTGATTTTAGCTAATAATAAAAATCAATCTCTTTACAAAAGCCAAATCCTATAGGAAATCCTTAAATATATCTAAACAAGGCCATTACGTACCTCATGGATTTGATAATAAGACTCGGTTGAAGAGAGCAAACACTTTGAAACCTCTTGTTAATTAACTCACAAATTAGCTTTAAAGAAAGCCATGAATCTTTTGTAACAATAAACATATCAGCACTATCAATGTTACACATTTTATTTCAAATAAATTGAGAGTTGCTTTTTTATATTGGATTACAATTGTACGAGGGAATGCTAACTAGTGCGCGAACAACTAGTGGAGAGACGAGCAACTTTTCAATGACAATAGGTCTACATCAGAGGTCAGCATTGAGCCCATACCTCAACTAGGCACCTATAGATGAGGTATCATGGTATATGTTGTTCGCGGACGACATAGTTTTGATTGAAGAGACCCGAAATGGCGTCAACACAAAGTTAGAACTTTGGAGGGAAGCTCTAGAATCTAAAGGTTTTAAAATTAGTCGCACTAAGACTGAGTCTATCAAATGCAAGTTTAGTAATAATAGGAGTAGATATGAGGAAGTAGTTAAAATTGACGGCCAAGAAATACCAAAAAGAACGCACTTTTGATATCTTGGGTCGATAATCCAGAAAAATTGAGAGATTGAAGAAGATGTCGCACATAGAATTAGAGCCGGGTGGGCAAGTTGAAGATGTACAATCGGAGCTTTATGTGATCGTCGCATACCAATGAAGCTGAAGGGCAAATTCTATAGGATAGCTGTGCAACCAGCTCTGCTTTATGAGGCAAATTGTTGGGAGGTCAAGAAAAAACATACTCATAACATGAGTGTAGTTGAGATGAGGATGTTGAGATGGATGAGTGGCGGGATAGAATTATAAATGAATACATTCAGGAGAATTTAGGTGTGGCACCAATAAGTAATACGATGAAAAAAATTAGACTTAGGTGGGTTGGCCATGTGCAATGCACACAACAGCTATTAAGAGGTGCTAATTAGTTCGAGTGGAAGGCTCAAAAAGAGCAAAGGGTAGACTCAAAAGGACATGGTTGAAAGTAGTTAGAAAAGATATATGGATTTATGGCCTCACTGAGGGTATGGCCCCTAATAGAGCAAAATGACGGACTAGGATTCATGTAGTTGAACCCAATTAGTTGGGAAAAAGCTCTGATGATGATGACGATGATGAATGTACAAGTGTTCGATTGTGATAGTTAGGAGTTAATACACATAGCCATGAGCAGATCACATAAAATCACTGAAGTACCCAAAATATCTGAAATAGCCATTAAATACAGCATGATTAACATGCATATGCGAAATGTCTAATTCAACATGATGGAACAACATGTACATATATCAGCATTCCTTAGAATCAAGAAGGTATATATGTCAAGGTCTTCTCGCATGAAAATAACATTTGATAGGGAAACTTATGAAATTACACCTATGAGATGAACTACTTAACATTTTACTCATTTTTTTTTATCTAATCTCAAATAGCGCATTAAAATTCAAATGATTATCAGTTGGAATAGTTGAAAATAGGCAAAATGTAGATCGTTGACTATGAAAAACTTGAGACGTGTCCAAATTTTTCTTTATATTTTGCTTTTTTACATTCTTTTGAGACAGGAATGGGGCTTTATGATGTCTTAAGATTGAGGTTTGACATATTACCAACCAGACATGGAATCCATTACAAACACTTTGTAGTTTTTAAAAGTTACCAGAAATTTGAAAAACTCATCTGAGTGTTTTTTAGTTAACTGTTTAAATCGACCAGTCAGCTCAGTTTTGCCAGTAGGCAAGCCAGCCAATGAGCTCAACTTTATAGTTTGCATTTCTTTGAGGCATGTAGAATGAAAAATATGATAGGAACTTTCTGGGTTTTTCTCATTCAAATCAATGTAAGGAACAAACAGTAGTGAAGTTCTTTGAAATCTGCATTACTTTCAAACACAATAAGTAAACATATAATCTATTGCATCAAAGATCAAGCATTTGACAAGGACAACTTTATTCCAGATTAATGACCAAAGCAATAAACATCAAAATTAAGTTATGGCGATCTCCTGTAAAAAAAATATGAACGCAAGGGAGAATTACTAGAAGGACATGGCTTCATTTGTGAGTTTAAATAGTTAAATAATTACAAAGTTATCTAAAGAACCCAAAAGGTCATTTTGACAAATTTTCAAACACTTACTAAACCAAATTCAATCATAAATTATCCAAAGTTCTACAGTTAACAGAGCAATCAAACGGAATTCCTAAACTAAAATGTTGATATCCTCCAAAGAAAGCAAAGAATCACACGTATACGAGAAAATTAGCAAGAATAAGGGGAAAAAACTAAAATTCATGAAAAGGAGAAGGTAAGGAAGCTTTCTCAGTGACCTGGCAACTTGGTCTGGTTGGCCTTGCTGCTCATAGATAACGGCCTTTGAAGGAGGAGACATGGAAGAAGAAGAGAAAGCAGAATAGAAGGAATGCATGGGATTGTGAAGTGAAGATCCTCCTGCAATTTTAGAGAGATGACCCAATGTCACTGACGATGCTGCCCTAAATCTTCCCACCATTTCTGCTTAGACATGCCACTCTTGCTGCTATCCTCCAGCTCCCCATTCTCTCTCTCTCTCTCTCTCTCTCTCTCTCTCTCTCTCCACTGGTACAAGTGAATTAGGAGAAAATTTGAATAAAGTGTCAGAAACGCGGGCAACAGCCATCCCTCTCTCTCACTCTCTACTGCCTCGACAGGAATTGGCGTCGGGTGTGAATTCTCTCTCTAAAGAGATGGAAACAAAACTAGCTCACCCTTCAACTAACTCTCTCTCTCTCTCTCTCTCTCTCTCTCAGAGGCCCCCGTGTATTATGATCCATTGGATTATAGTAACCCATTAATCACAAAGTTATCACCGTTGTATACAAAGTTATCACCGTTGTATTAAGCTAGACGGTGATGGAGGGGAGTAGATCACATGCATTTCAATAAATGTCTCTTTAGTTTTTCCGCCCAGCCTGGCTAGCCCGGCCCCAATAAACTAGGGCCTGGGCCACAATATGTAGCCCTAGGGTAGGGCTGGGCCATTACAGTCAAAGATAGGGCCATGTCGCGTATGGGCTAAGGCCAACAATGTTCGGCCCGGTGTGGCCCTCTTTTTCTTCTTTCTTTTCATTTATTTTTTGGTAGTTTTATTTGGCATGGCTCTTGACACAACTGGGCTTGGGCTAGGGTCAGGCCCGATGAAGGCTAGGCCGTCCTGTGGGAGACTAGGGCAGTTGCCTGCCCTAAGTTCTTCACCACCTCCATCCAACCGGTCGATTAAATACGTCAAATGGTGGTCGTTGTTACTATATGTGTCTTTTTAGTTTCCCACTCAAAACCTAAAAGGAATAAAAAACAACATCTACCATCCAATTTGGAGAATGGGCAAGTGAGATCAACATAGCATAAAATTAATATATATATATATATATATATATATATATATATATATATATAAGCAAGATGGGATTAGCCCACTAGTTCATATGAACATACGAGCTCGGTCCAGATTGAATCTAGACCAATCTGACGATCACAAATGTCTGGTAGTACTTGAATTTTTTTTTTTTTTTTTACAGATCCAAATTATTTGAAAATTTACATGTGTTCTTCTCATCAAAACGCACCTAATAAAAATATAAAAAAAATTATTTGTAAAAAGCAAAATAACCAAAATACCCCCCAAAATGTTTTGGGGGTATTTGAGTCAATTTATTTCATGTAAAATATTTTTTGATATTTTTTGAAGATCCACCTATTTTTTATAAATACGCGCCTCAAATTTCCAATGATTTGAAGTTGTATAAAAAAAACTAAAATTCAAACACTATCGGACATCCGTGATAATCAATCGGCCCAGAATCAATCTGAAACGTTGGGCTCATATGTTCATATGATCTAGTGGGCTAATCTCATATTTACCATATATATATATATATATATATATATATATATATATATATATATATATATATATATATATATATATATATATATATGAAAAATACTATGCAATGCCTATAGGCAAAAATAAATAGTGATTTCACCTACCCCCATAACCGTTCAAAGTTCATCACGCGATCATGATTGTCAAGCAGTATTTCATTTTTCATTTGTTTTCTACAAATTGGAATAACCTGAAATTTGGAGTGTGTATTTATAAAAAATAAGGGAATCTTCCAAAATTATAAAAAAAAAAGTTATTTTACATGAAAAAAATTGACCAAAAATACCCCTGAAAAGTTTCAGGGGTATTTTGATCAATTTATTTTACGGATAATTTTTTTTATATTTTTATTAAATGTGGCTCAGTAAGATGTACATACCCTCCAAATTTCAGGTCATTCCGATTTGTAGAAAAAAAATGAAAAATAAAACACTATCGGACAATCGTGATCACGCGATGAAATTTGGACGGTGATGAGGGTAGGCGAAATCACTATTCATTTTCACCTATAGGCGTTGGAAAAACTTTTCATATATATATATATATATATATATATATATATATATATATATATATATATATATATATATATTTGGTATCAAATGGGGAAGAAGTATCCTCCTTGTGGTAGGAAAGAAACTCAAGACGTTATATTATAGTGCCCCACAACCCTAACCACTTAGCCTTAAAGTCACATCTTATATCATGTTTGCCGGTTGTTGCCTTTCTTAAATAAGGAGTAAATAGGTTACAAAGAGCCGGGTGAGGGCCACGCTGGGCCCTACCCAAACCCATCCCACAAGGTCTAAAGGTTAACTCAAACCCTATTGTTTTATATAAGGCATTAATTTTATAATATGAAAATGAAACACACCTCAAAACCCATTGAAATTAGTTCTAGTGCTGGAAAAGGCTTAAATGTGTTCATCTACACCTAGAGATCTATGTATATAAAAATAACTAAAAAAGAGGATTTCAACTTTTAAAAATAGAGCATCTCGTAACAAACATATATAATTTTGAATGAAAATAAATAAAAATAAAAATATTATTTTTAGTTTTTTTTTTGAAAAACAATTCTAGTCCAATCCCTCAAAGGGGCGTCAAGCTAGGTAATTTTGATTATAAATAAGGTTTTTGTTATCTTATGGATCAGAAAATACTTTGTGTTGTTTTTGTTTAATACATGCGGTGGGATTATTGCACCAAATTCTTATTTGTTTGAGGAAGACTGTAAATTGAGAAATAAAGGGAAGAATATGATGAAACAAAGAGCAAGAAGGAGAAAAAGAAAGGAGAAAGGAAAAAGGATTGATGATTTAGTGATGAAACTCCTACTCTCGTTCTCTCTATTCTTGCCCTCCCTCACTCTTCTTCTCTTGCTCTCTCCTTCCCTCTCTAGCTCTGTATCGTTCTAGTATGCTCTCTCCTCATATTGAGAATGGCGTTCAAAGCTTAGGGCTCTTGGAGCTATGGAGCTCCTGTTGTTTCTAGTTATGGTGGAAGTGTTCGCAGCTATGGCTTTGGGGGAGCTCGAGATGAGTCAACAAGCTCACAACATGATTTACGGGATGGTGCTGCACTTTCTTTGTCCAAAATCATCAACATTGGCCCTTCAGCTTCGATCAATTGGCCTTCCAAGCTGAAAATGCCATGGTGCCCACCTATAGTAGATATGGCTCGTTTCGAGGATTGGGCTTTTAAAGCATGGAAACGCAAAGTAGTGAGCAGAACTATTCCCGGTAACTAGATTCTTATCAGCTGCGGATCTAGTGCTGATGCAGGTTCGCTAAGCAAAGGTTCTGGAGGATGCAAGGTGCATTACTCTCTTTGCAATTGTGGGATTCTTCTGCTAATTTATCGATGATCAAGTCAATCCTTTGTGTGGCTCCGGATTGAAGGCATTCATATTCAGGCTTGGACCAAGGATGGCTTCGAAATGGTTCTCTTGGAGTGCGGTAAGCTCATTGAAATTGACTCGTACACGATGTCCGGTCCTTTCCTGGGGATTCTCCGAGCCAATGTCAAACTTACTCCGAAGGTTACAATTCCTAACTCACTGGTTCTTAAATTTGTTGGGGAATTATATCGAGTATCTATTTACCAAGAAGCTTGTGTTCTACCGGTTGTCGATGCCCAAAGCTCATCTTCTTCGATGAAACCTCTGCTGGTAGAAGAAATTTCTAAGAAAGGTAAAGAACTAGCTTTGGAAGAGTATCAATGGCAGGTTGTATCAAAAAATAGAAAAAAAAAGTTGTTTGAACAAATTAAACCACACAAAAAGGAGCCCAAGAGGGCATGGAGGGAGAAAGATTCATGCCCTAATATTTGCATGCCTAAAATGTGTCACGTAGCAACCTTTTCCTTGCAAAGGCGGTTGCAAAGAAGGGCCCGGTGAATAGCAAGTCTAATCTTGTTGTCATTTATAATCCTTTCAAACCTTTGGATCAATGGGAAGTTGATGAGACTTCAAAACCAACAGCTCATGTTAGGGATTTGCAGGATCGGCCTTTGGGTGACGCTTCGGGGATTTGTATACCTGGCCCCAAGATCCTTTCTCAAATTTCAAAAGAGAACGCAACGCATGTTAGTGTGAGTGGCGGAAGGGATCTGGTAGATGGGTGTAATCAAGAGACGAGATTTATAGGAAGTTTTATATTGATGAGTGGTCTGTCTTCGCCCCATCCCAAGTATCCTGATCCAATGGCTATTCCTGTTAAGGTGCTTCCCAAGGCAATACCAACCCCCGAATAGGTGCATGCTACAGGTATGCCTTTACACCTTGTGCCTTTTGGCACTCCTAGCACTTTTCCCTTTCCCATAAAATGGGAATGACAGGCAAAAAGTAGCACCATTATTACCTCTTTCCCTTTGGCTTATTCTCTCATCATTTGTTTTCTTCTGCAAATTTAGCCTCTTTTCTTCTGTTCATTCCTATTCTGGTCCCATGGCTACCCAACATATTACTATCACTGACCTTTGTATGAAAGAGCCGATCCAAATTATTGACCCTACTTAGACCAATGCTCTCCTTGAGGGGGCTACCACAATGAAACACGATCTTTGGAACCTTAGCTTTGCTTGGGGGCACACTTTTGTGGCTATGCCCTCAATGGAAGCTAAGCCTGATGATCTTTCGAAGGCTTTATTCATTGCTCAGACTCCCTATGCTCGTATTGCGGTCGCCGAATCTTCCGACTCCTCTTCATAGGAACTCTCCCTGGTCTAACAAGTGGAAGCCTAGTAAGGCTGAGAAGAAGCAATTGATTAGGGAGAAGGCTGCTCAGATGGTTAAAAGGATGCAGGTTGAGTTCAAGGGGACTTTCAAGGTGGTTGAGGAAGTGCTTGAAAGATATGACATTGGATGGGCTCTAGCCAATAGACCTGTGAGAATGCGCTCCAGACCTGAGCATGAAGCAGCAGCCCTTGGAGCAGAACTGTTGTTTATTCCTTTCGTTGCTGACTCTTCGAAAGTCAACATGGGAGGAAAGGACTTATGTCCTTCATGAAGATCCTTTCCTGGAATGTCAAAGGCTTAAGGTGGATTTGAGGAGATCTTTGAAGCGATTAGTTCGTGTATATCGACTACGTATCTTACTCTTGCATGAAACTAAAATGGCTACTCCTAATGCTACTTTTTAGCATTCTTTTTGGGGCTTCGACCCGTTAGATTTCTGTTTCTCTAGTGTTGTTGGCCTTTCTAGAGACCTTTTAACTGTTTTGAAACCTTCTATAGTTAAGGGTACTCTTCTTTTTTGTTCTTTTAGGTGTCGTATGATCACCTTTTCTTTTGTGGGATCTATGAATCCCTGGTGGCTTGCCAATGTATATGGAATAAATACTGCTAATGAAGAAAATGCTTTCCTTTTGGAGTTATCTTCTATTATTCATGTTGTTAATTTCCTTGGTGTAGGGTGGAAGACTACAATCAGATCATGTATCCCTCATAAAGGAATATTGGCACACGCATTTTATTGGAAATAAATAATTTCAATGACTTCATACTTTCTAATGGATTGATAGATCTTAATATCAAAGGTTGCATTTACACTTGGTCCAATAATTCGGCAATTGCACCTCAGATGTCTAGAATTGACAAAATTCTTATTAACAATATTTGGGATAAATCCATTTCCCAAATGTTTTGTGAAAGCTTTACCCTATGCTACTTCTGACCATGTGCCCATATAGATAAATATGTTGGGAGATTATTATGAACCAATTCCCTTCTGGTTCGAGCTTATGTGGTTGAAAGACTCCTTAACTTCAGCGGTTCTATCTGTGTGGCAAAATTCTATAGTCACATACTTATTCGGAAATTGCAAATCTTGAAGCATCGATTGAAAGACTGGGGATAGAGAAATTTTGTTTCTATCAATGCAAAAATTTCCTTTTTTGAAAGTTCAAGTTTTCGACCTCAATTAGATCTACCAGTCAATGATAGGGTTGATGAGGCCCAAAAAGCCTAGAGGAATAAGCTTAAGTCCTCCTTTCATGAGCAGTTGAGATTGCAAGAGTTATTATAGTGCCAAAGGCCTAGATCGAAATGGATTAAAGAAGGGGATAACAATACTAAGTATTTCCACGCTATAGCAAATTCTCCTAGAAGGACTAATAATCTTGACGGATTCGCGTTGATGGGGTCCAAAAGGGAGACATGGATGCTAGAGATTTAGCTATTGTGGATTTCTTTCAGAAAGCTTTCACTTCTCAATCGAGATTACTTTTTCTCATTGAGGATCTGCCCTTTAAAATATTGGACAGTATCAGGGCCTCGGAGCTTGAAGCACCCTTCTCATTGGAAGAAATTAAAGAAGCAGTTTTTGGATTGCCTCATGATAAGGCTCCAGGACCTTATGGTTTTCAGTTAGCTTTCTTTCAAGAATTTTGAGATGTAGTTAAGGGGGATCTTTTAGTTTTTTTTTCAGGAATTCCATGTTGATCATATGGTTAACAAGGCTATAAATTCCACCTTTATAGCCCTTATCCAAAAATCAAACCCCGGAGACTCTTAAGGATCTCAAACCGATTAGCCTTCTAACATCAGCCTATAAGATTTTGGCAAAAGTCTTAGCTAACAGACTTAAAAAAGTCAACCCTCTTGTTATTCAATGACCGCAGTCCTCCTTTATCCAGAGTCGTTAGATTACTAATGGGATATTGGTGGCTCAGGAAGTTATTCACTCTACCAGAAATCAAGGCATGAATGGCATCATATGCAAACTTGACTTCGAGAAGGCCTATGATAGGGTAGAGTGGGATTATTTAGATGATGTCCTTAGATTGGTGGGGTTTAACTCTTTATGGAGAAGGTGGATTAAAGGATGTTTGTCTTCAACACGTTTATTCATTTTGGTCAATAAAAAAGCATGTGGTTATTTTAAGGTATCAAGGGGATTAGGTCAAGAGGAACCTTTATCCCTATTCCTTTACACTTTGCTAGGTGAATATTTCAGCTTAATGTGGAAATCTGCAGCTAGAGCCAATCTCATTGATGGCCTTTGTGTACAAGGTTGTGATGAATCGATTTCTCACCTTGAATATGTCTATGATGCGCTTCTTCTTTGCCCAGCATCATTATTCCAAGTGAAACACATATGGCTCTTCCTTGAATGTTACGAACGTATTTCAGGAGCAAAGATAAATCTTCACAAATCTAAACTCATTGGTATCAACTACCTCCCCAAAGAAATGGAGCCATGGGCTTGATGGCTCGGTTGTGCTATTGAAGAGCTCCCCTTTGATTACCTTGGTGTTTCTCTTTATGATGGTAAACATCTGAGATCTGCTAGGGACCCTATCATTAAACATTTTGGATACATGCTTGATGGTTGGAAGTGTAGATACCTCTCTTTTGCTGGCCACACGACTCTAGTCAACTCCACGTTAGCTAGCACTCCAGTTTAATTTCTCTCTTTATTTAGAGCACCATCTTCTCTGTTGAAGAAATTGGAATCCTTGGTGCACAACTTTTTATGGAGTGGTTCAGCCAACCAATAGAAATACCATCTTGTTAGGTGGGATAAAGTTTGCAGACTGAAGAAAGAAGGGAGCCTAGGGATTCAAAGATTGAAACATATAAATGATTCCTTACTCACCAAATGGTGGTGGAGAGTAAGTATGATGCCACGGCAAGAATGGCAATTGGTTATATTCTCAAAATATGGCTTAGATTAGAGTAGATTATTTCCCAAAAAACTCTCTTCTAATAGATCTGCCTCGACCATGTGGAAGGGGATTAACTCTGTTCACAATCTCTTTATGATCTATTGCAGAATCAAAGTGGGGAATGGCACACGAAGTAAACTCTGAATGGGGAAATGACTCGATAATATGCTTTTGAGGGAATTATTCCCTGAGGTTTATAGTTTAGCAGTAAATAAACAAGCTTACGTAGCAGAGCTTACTGAAGGGCAGGGAACTGAGTGCACTTGAAAAATTGATCTGAGAGTCAAAAGGATAAATTAAAGAACGAAACTTCAGTTTATGTCCTTAATGCAGAAACTTAGCTCTTTTAACTTCTTCCCTATAGATAAGATTCACTTATATGGGAACTCTCCCCTTCTGGTATCTATTTGGTTAAATCTCTTTATGTGGAAGTCAGTAATGATAGAATTTTTTACATGACCAATAGGAATACCAAAGTTTGGATTATCAAAGCACCAAATAGAGTTTGTGCTTTTCTGTGGCTTTTGGAGCAAGGTCAGGTTTTCATTAGAGACCAACTAAAAAACAGGAGAAAGATTCTTGTTAATGTTTGTTTCTTGTGCAAGAAAGAAGGTGAATATTGACACCATCTTTTTATCTATTGCCCTTTTTTATCTATTGCCCTTTTGTGGGACATCTATGATTTTGAAATTGCTAAGTGGCATTTGGTGATGCCGAAGAACATTACAAGATTTTTTGCTATGATCCTCAACCCTCCCTTTACTAAACTTGGATCTCATTTATGGCAAATTTTGGTTGCAACTATTTGTTGGTCGATCAGAAGAGAAAGGAATTTTAAAATTTTTGAGGGAGACCTATATTCAATCCAGGAAGTCATTAAAGGAATTATGAGACTCACTATCTTTTAGGTACAACGTTCTTTGAATTTAACAATGTATCTGAAAGAGCTCTTCTTCACCAACTTCACGGATATCCTCCTTCATCGCCCCCACAAGACTTTACGACCATCTGGATTGCACCCCCTATGTGCTGGTTGAAACTTAACTTTGTCAGCAGTGTCAGGTCTCAAAGCCTCTCAACTACCTATAATGGGCTTCCAAGGTATCATGAAGGATCCACCATTTTCTTTTACCATGGTAATCTCGCATATTATGACATCCATGAAGCGGAGTTAAGGGCAATGTAAGGAATTTCAAGATTGCAGAGCAACCATATGGGCATTTTGATTGAAGGAGACTCGGCTAATGTTATTAATTGGTGGAAGCACCCTCCCTCAATCTCTTGTTGATTGACCTCCATAATGGATAGTATTTCTTTGGTCATCGAAGGTAAGGAAGTCCAATTCTGTCACAGTCTCAGAGATAGAAAAAGCGACCAAACTACGCTCCTCCTATATCCTTCTATTTCTTCTTTTATCTTTTCTCCACCTCTTCTTCCCCCTCCCCCCTTTTTTTTGCCCTTCTCTCTTTCCTTTTCTCTTTCTCTTTTCATGATCTTTCTTTTGTTTTGTTTGTACTTCGTAATTTCCTTTATCTCAATTAAATTACTGTTAACGACCAAAAAAATAAATATTAAAATAAAAATGTATTCTTTGTTTGAGTTATTCCTACACAGGCAAATCAAAAGGTCTTAGATGGAAAAATTGACGTAACATTGCAGTTCACCACCCTCATTACCAAGTTAAAAACCGTTTCCCTAATGAAAACTACGGTTATTATGATAGGACCGGCCATCTGATAGGTGAGAAGTCAAGTTTAGTGAAAAATGGTCTGACCACTAATCAAACTCAATAGGCCACATTTTATAAGAACTAGGAGAGGCACGTGCATTGCAAGTAATTTATGTTGCGAGGAAATAGGTAAAATATTATATTGTTTAAGATTTTATATATATATATATATATATATATATATATATATATATATATATATATATATATATATATATATATATATATATAAAAGATTACTGCGCACCTCAAAAGTTTCACTAGAAGAGGTTGTTTTCATGCTCAAATATCCTCAAATTGATCATCTTGACCTCAAGATGCATGAACATGAGAAAAAAATAAATTTCAAGTTTTGGAAATAGTGCATCTTGTAATGCATTTTTGGACCGTTAATTTTCAAGATTTTCAAGTTTTCATAGATACGCATGATCTACACTATTTTTGAAGCTTTAATTTTATAATTAGATATGATCACAAAGATTTATAGTATTGAAACCATATTTCTCGACACTATTTGAAGGTGAGCTTTATTTTGATTATTTAGAGCCTCGACTTTATACAAACCGCACATTTTTTTTATATTTTTATATGGTGCACAATAGTGTTAAGTATATACACCCAATATTTCATCATAATCTGAATTATAGAGAAAAGATCAAAATTCAAAATACTGATTAGAATTTGAACTATCCGATGAAGATCTAATTGCTTGAATTCCACCTTTATACTATTTATTATAGCTGCCAGTTAATAAAGACCCTTTGATTGATCATCTAAACATTGAGATGTATGACTATGAAAAATAAAATGATTTTAAGTCTCAGAAATAATGCATTTTACAATATATTATCTACACCGTCCATTTTCAAGATTTTTCATATGTTTATAGATCTACTTGATTTTAACCATTTTTGGAATTTAAAATTTTATAATTAGATATAAAAATAGATTTTGAGGTAATACTAATAACATTTTGCATCAAAATTATATACCATGATAAAATTTGAAGGGCACCTTACCTCTACACCTACGGAAGCGTCCGTATAGAAACTGCACCCGTGTGTGTGTGTGTGTGTGTATATATATATATATATATATATATATATATATATATATATATACACATATATATATATATATATATATATACACATATATATATATATATATATATACACATATATGTATATATATGTATATACACATATATGTATGTATATATATGTATATGTATATGTATATGTATATGTATATATATGTATATGTATATGTATATATATATATATATATATATATATATATATATATATATATATATATATATATATATATATATATATATATAGGGATAATCTAAACTTCACAACCCTTCTAATTACAAAAGTTCAGAATAGAGAGAGTTGTGAATGATGGATTTATTAATTTTGTAGTCTGTTTTTTTAAAAAAGTTACTTTTGTGAGGCAAATTTGTAAATACTACTACAAGACAAATGATATTTGCCATCTCCATAGGGGTGAAATTGAAATTCTAACTAAACGACAAGGGCACTATACTAATAAAGTTCTAGCACATTAGCTTCCAAAATGCCATTGTAATTTTATGAAAATTTCAATTTTTTCCTTCCTTAATGGTAAAATTACCAATTTAAATAAATTTTAATAAAAAAATAATGATTGTTTCTATAAATACACCCATCACAACCCCTTCTAACTTGAACCTTTGTATTTTGAGGGGATGTTAACTCTAGACACGTGCGCCCAGGTGCGTACTGCTACAGAAAACGCCCATGGCCAATGTTGAATCTGGGCCAATCGGATGTCTGATAATGTTGGAATTTTAATTTTTTTTCTACAAATCTAAATTACTTGAAATTTTAAACGTGTATTCTTTAAAATAGGTGAATCTATGAAAACTATAAAAAAAAAATTTACATGAAATAAATTGACCAAAATACCCCTTAAAAGATTTGGGAGGTATTTTGGTCAATTTGTTTTTGCAAATTATTTTTTTTTATATTTTTATTAAGTGCGCCCTGATGAGAAGAGTATACGCCTAAAATTTCAAGTGATTTTAATTTTTTTAAAAAAACTTAAAATTCAAAGACTATCGGACATCCGCGAGCTTCAGATCGGCCACATAATGGCCCAGATTCAATCTGGGCCATTCGCGTATGGGCGTACAACAATGACTCCCTCACTATATATATATATATATATATATATATATATATATATATATAAAATAAAATCACACTTCTAGAAAACCATGTTTGTGGTATTAATATCATCCAAAATTTTGCACACACACTCTCTTCATCTCAATAATCAATCTTAAAAACAAAAATTTAATTTGCACCCTATATATGTTCAAAATGAGTCCCCTCCAACAATAAATGTAGACCGTCCATTTAGTGAATTACAAAATCTAAGCCTCTATGAATTCGAAATCAATTTTTTATTTTTTCATGTTGTTAATATAATGATAATAAAGTAATCTAAAAATTTAGAAAGGGAAAAGATCCTTCTAAGGCTTAGATCATGGCATCTCACCAAAATAGACTGCTTATGTTAACTAGGCTAAAAAAATACTTTCTGAGTTGTGTTTTTAATTTTTCTTTTTTTGTAATTGTTCATTAGAATGAAAGGAGTGTATATTTAAAAATTTGGGTTACACAAATGGGCCTAACATAATTTTTAAGCTTGTTTATTACTATACAACTATTGCATGAAATCACCCCCCAATGATATCATGTCACCATGCCATTATAATATAATGAAACCACACTTATAGATGTTTGTGGCATTTGTATCACCCAAAATTTTGCACACACACTCTCTTCACCTCAATAATAAATCTAAAAAAAAGACATTTAATTTGCACCCTATATATGTCAGAATGGATCCCTCCAACAATGAATCTAGACTGTCCATTTGGTAAATTTCAAAATCTAGGCCTCGATGAATGCAAAATTAATTTTTTCTTTTTTAATGATGTTAATCAAATGATAATAAATTCTCTAAACAATTTGGAAAAAAATAAACATCCCAAATCAATAGTTTGGAACTATTAGTTTTTTTTTTTTTTTTGGTAATTTGGTGAGGAAGAGAACCCTAACCTGTTTTTTTCAATAGATTGGGAAGTTACATTTTGAAGGTGTTAATTGGGGTTGTTAGCCGTAGGAATGGATACGACGATATGGTAACTGGGTGTGGAGATGCTACCATCACGGCCCCAGCTCCTTTCTTAAGAACTATTAGTTCTAAACTACTCATTGTACAGAACGAAAGCCGTTCGAATCTAATAGTGCCAAATTGTTCATTGTAAGGAAACAAATTAGTTGACAACCGATAGGTCTAGATCACTTTGGTTCCTCACAAAGATGGCAAATCAAAGCAATTTGGGATCTCGTAGTTCCAAATGGCCGACATGAAGGAACTAATAGGTACAAATCAGGGATACTTTGGGTAAAAAATACAAAAAATGACATGGGTGTGAAATAAAAAATGTGGGATATTTTTCAATATTACTAGTAAAAGAGATATTTTTTTAATTAAAAAATATAACGTTATCTATCTTCTTCTTTTTTTGACATATTAACTGTAGAAATAGAGGGGTAGGATGCTAAGTTGAGGCATTAACCCCCTTAACCGCTTATGCCCCAACCCCATTCCCATGAGATCTACATTATTTAAAATGAATATTGAGAAATGTCTTCCAATGTAAAGCTTACTAAAAATGGTCTCATTGTTTAAATATAAAATTTACATTTATTTTTTTAAAATTCTCATTTAAAAGGAAATTTTGGAATAATTAAAATATTCATTAAAATAAATAAATAAACTCATTTTTTCAGGTAGAGATATTTTATCATTTTTGTAGTAACTATTTATAATATCTTATACGCCTTTTAGAATTAGTTATTTATTGTAACTATTTATCATACCTTATAAGCCTTTTAGTAAAAATTATTTATTGTTATTGTTAAATAAGTGATTTTTTACCATGTGCTAGCAATAAAGATCCACATACATTAAAACTAGGCGAAACTTGATAGAAATACTCATTCAAAAAGAGAAATATGGTTGGAACTTAAATTTTCACAAAAAGGAAACAAGAGACTTTAGAATTTGCGCAAAATAAGTAACCTCGGAACTTGAAATTTTGAACCAAAAATATTTTAAGGAAAAAGATAAAAAGGGACCAATGCATAAAATTGGAAATTGTTAAGAATAGTATTTGAATTGTGCACTAATAGAAGGGTATTATTGATATTAATTTTTTATGATTTATATATCTCTTAAAAATTTACTCTTGAGACTAAACTAAATTAGATTTATTTATTGAAAAGTTGAAGTCCTCATAAAATGAAACTATTCTAACTATGATTTTTTTTCAAAAATCTACCTTTTTCATGAAACTTTTTACCTTTAAATAAAATATTGACATCTTTTTTAAATCTTCAAAATAAATTTGAGGTTCTATTGTCCAATTCAAATTTCTATTGTCAAAGGAGCTTATGTTAAAGAAATTATGAAATTTAATGAAACAATTTACTCATAATATAGAAAGTATTCTTTTTTAATTAAATAATGGGTAAAAAACAAAAAAAATATTAATGCTTCTGTTAAAAGTAAGAAAAGGTAAATGTTGCTTTGTAATAGGGGATCATAATGTATATTGACTTTAGGTAAAAGACTTGTTGAGAAATATCTATGTACCTAAAATTGATAAATCTCTATTTTTGGAGGTTGATGGCTAGGCTAAGGGGATTGGATCCTCAAAATTATGACTATTTAAAATGACATTACATAAGATTGTATCCCAAATAGCATGCACTTGTGGGAGCATGAGACCATTACCTTATTACATGCATGCTAAATATATACCATACATAACATTTTGAAAATAGACGACTATTTCACCCGAATGCATGCCCAAAGCTCTTAATGCATTTTTTTTTTTGTGCCACATGGCTCCCAGACCATATGGTGCTTTATATATTATAGTTCGCCATGAAATACAATATATTTCAACTAGATTTATCAGTTGAGAAAACGTGCTCCTCATCCAATCTATGTTGGACTTATTTAATAGTACCTTTTCCCTCTTTCACAACATCATGACCATCTTATTTATTGAAATCCTTTATCTCTATTCATGTCTATAACTCCTATCTCTATAATTACATCTATTGTTTCCATGTCCTTTTTTCTCTCTGAACATGTTTTTTCTATCTCTAACCAACATGTTTTTTCTATCTCTAACCATTATCTATGTTATTTTTCAAAAAAAATTAAACCATAATCCATTTCTTTGCACAAAAATACATGAATGTAATCACAAATCATTTAAAATAACTTGTGGCATCCTACATGCATGAATTAGTCACCGAACATTATATGGCTAATCTACTTGCTACGAGTTTGATTAAAAGACAGATTTTTATATTAATATTAAGTAAATTATTATTTGTAAAAGTGTAACATGGCATTTTTGTGGTGGCACTGTGTTGTGCTACCCGCTCAACTTGTGTCAAATTTGTTTAAAAGAAGCATTAATCTTACGTAAACTACAGCTTAGAGTAGTGCATTGTGTCATTTTTGTGGTGGAACTATATTGCGTTACTACTTACCCAAACAAACTATATTGCGTTACTTACACAACTTATCTAAAATTTATTTTAAAGACATTAGCATGAATACAAAATTTATTTAAATTGGATATATTATTATATTAAAGAGTTTAAAGGGACATGTATATTGGATTGCCAAGAAGTTGAAAAATACAAATTCTTTATTGTAGTTTTGCTGGACTACAATGTAGTTTATTCTTTAATTAATCTTAAAGCAGTGCATTGTGTCATTTTTGTGTTGACACTGTTGTACCACCTGCTCAACTTATGTCAAATTTATTTTTAAAAATTTAACATAAATATAAAATTTATTTAAACTAGATAGACTGTTTCATTATGAAAATAGAATTTATTTAAACTAGATAGATTGTTTCATTATAAAGTTTAAAATGGCATGTGTAATATATTGATACGGGGGCTTTAGGTTTTGATTACGTAGATGTTCAAAAATGAAAGTTCTGGTATACTGTATTTGGGCTTGTTTGTCATTATCATCATTATCAGAACATTTTTCTAACTATTTGAAGTTGGCTACACAAAAGTCCGTCATCCTGCTCTATCAAGGGCTATTCAAAATTATCATATCTTTTTTCACTACTTTCAACCATATCCTTTTGGGCCTACACTTTGCCATTTTTGAATCTTCAACTTGAACCAACTCGCAACTCCTAATAGGTGTTGTACTAAGTCCGCATTGTCCATGGCCAACTCACCTAAATCTACTTTCTCTCAAATTATCACTTTTTGGGGGTACACCTACGTTCTTCCAAATAGGTTCATTTCATATTCTGTCCCTTATTGTCTTTTATGAATCCTGAATCTTTGCTTATAATTAATGTTATGTTTATTAGTCAATTAAATTTTTTAATCAACTTTTAGGAGTTTGTTACATTTATAAGTTATAATTTATAGGAAAAAGTTTATATAAGGTTATCTTAAAATGTAGAATTAAGGTGGACCTCTGCAATCTTTTGAAAAAATGTTGTTTTGATATTGGAAAAGCATCTAATTGATCATCTCAACATTGAGATGCATAGATATAGAGAAAAAGATTTCAAGTCTTCGAAATAATACATCTTGTAACACATTATCTGGACCGTTCAATATCAAGATTTTCATGTATTTATAGATCTGCTTGATTTGAACTATTTTTGATAGTTTAAATTTTATAATTAGAAATGAAAAATATTCTCGCACTATCTTAAGAATTTTCAACACTAAAAAACACCCTTATTTTAATTGTTTAAGTTGCAACTATGCAAGCCACACCCTAACTTATAATTTATACAAAACAATTTAAATATTTATAAGTTATAAGCTCATATACATATATATGAGATTGTCCACAAAGAGTCCTTATACCTTTTGTACAAATGGGTCACAATCATTATTGCCTCTTAGATTTCAATAAATTTATTTTATGGCAAAATAACAAATTATGAAATTAATTAAAATCAATTACTATTTAAATTTTTAGCAAAATATAAAACCCATAAATAAAATTGATAGTCCAACTATAACATCTCCTATTGATTCTCCATAGAGTTCATCTTTTCCTTCATCGAAATTTGACTCATCCAACAAATCTCATTTATTATCGAAAACATGATCACTAATTCCATTTAAACACTCGTCAAAGATCGGTGGCGACTCTATGAAGTATTGTGTTAAACCCCTCCGATCTGAATTGAAAATCACCTATCAGGATTGATAGTCGGACGAGATTGGTATTGATACCACCGATTCTGTCCATTTGCCTAAACCCCCACTCATTCTTTTTATATTTTTATTTATTTTAAGTAAACTATTGCTTAGAGCAATTTAATGTGAGTCATGTTTATGGTCGCACTATATTGTACTACCCATAAATTAGTGTGAAATTTATTTTTACTACCCATCAATTAGTGTGAAATTTATTTTGAAGAAGTTAATATGTCTGTAGAATTTATTTAAGTTGGATATATTATTTTATGAAAAAAGTTTATATAAGTGCGAGGCTCTAAACAATTAAATTTGGGCACACCTAAAAAATTTCATTAGAAAAGGTTCTTTTGATGCCCAAATATCCTCAAATTGATAATCTCGACCTCAAGATGCATGGACATGAGAAAAAAATAGATTTCAAGTACCGTAAATAATGCATCTTATAATACATTTTTGGACCGTCAATTTTAAAGATGTCCAATTCTCGTAGATCTGCTTGATCTACAATATTTTTGAAGATATAAGTTTTAGAATTAAATATGAAAATATATTTTAAGGCTATCACAAATATTTCGAGTATTAAAACCACATTTCTTGACACTATTTGAAGGTGCGCGTAACTTTAATTGTTTAGAGCCTTGCAAACCACACCCTTGTTTCATTATAGAGTTTAAATGGGCATATACATTGTATTGTCTAGAAGTTGAAAAATGGAAATTCTTATCATGATCTTGCTAGATTATTTTGTAGATTTGCTTTTAATCAAAGCCCATACTCAAATTCTCACATATACATCCATCTCATACCTTCTCTTTCCTCTCTCTCTAATGCTTTTAATCAAAGCCGATACTCAAATTCTCACCTGTACATCCATCTCAGACCTTCTCTTTCTTCTCTCTCATGCATCTGCCTTATATAGTTGGAACTTAATTGATAAAATTATTTAATTTATATAAAATCAAATTAGATCTAAATTTACACATAAAGAAAAGCCTATTTTGACATGAGAATAAAAATCAATACTATCAAGCATAAATGGTTCGTAAGATGACAAATAAAATTTGGTGAAGGCATCAACATTATTGGACTATTGTGACTGGTCATTATATGAGAGTTGAAGTTATGATAATATGTATGGTCTTTGTGATCAAATCATTTCATGAATTATATGGTTTAACTCATAATATTTTTTATTTTTTATTTT
This sequence comes from Amborella trichopoda, assembly GCF_054954075.1. NCBI lineage: Eukaryota > Viridiplantae > Streptophyta > Magnoliopsida > Amborellales > Amborellaceae > Amborella > Amborella trichopoda. The sequence goes on from NC_142343.1 coordinate 31,048,340, forward strand.
GGAACTATAATTGATTAAAGCAATTTAATAAAAATTCTAATTATGGACTTTGCTAAATTTAAAATTTAATTATGGCTATAATGTGAATCACTAATAATTTTTAAATTTTATAAATTTATAATGTGAATCACTAATTTAAAAATGGAAAAAGTTTATATAGGTCTAGGGCTCTAAACAATCAAATTAGAGCGTACCTCAAAAATTTCAGGTCGTTTTGATAACCAAATATCCTCAAATTCATTATCTTGATATCACGATGGATGGACATGGGAAAAAAATACATTTTAAATTTCGGAAATAGTACATCTTGTAACATATTTTTGGACCGTCAATTTTCAAGATTTTCAAATTCGTCATAAATCTACTCGATCTACACTAGTTTTGAAGCTTTAAATTTTATAATTAAAAATAAAAATATATTTTAAGGCTATCACAAAGATTTCCAATATTGAATCACATTTCTCAACACTATTTGAAGGTGTACTTTACTTTGATTGTTTATACCCTTGGTTCTATACAAACCAACACCCTTTAAAAATTATATGGATAAATATGATGTTAAACTAAACTAAATTTGTTAATCAAATATTACAAAACCGAATTTTTAAAAATTCAGCTCATAAAATGGATTATTATTTTAATTATGAATCTTTTCAAACCATTTATGTACAAATCATAAATATTGAAATTTTATGAAAAGTATTTACAAAGTTTTTTGAATATTTGGGGAATATTTTAATGGGTTTCGTTAAAATAATATATTTATTAAATAACCTACACTTATAGGAAATTATAAAATTAGTGTAACATTTTATTATTAAGAAAAAGGGATTTTAAAAAGGATCGCATGATCTTTTAGCATAAAAATATTGGTAAAATTAGAAATTTCAAAGCAATCACTAAATGCTTATTTATTTATTTATTTATTGTCCTTACATGTCCTTAGTTTTACGTGGTGAATGAGAGAAATGCCAAATGTCATCTCTATGACATGCTCCCTCATTTGTACTATATGTTTGCTCCCTTGAGTGAAAGAATGATTGAGAAATATTTTTTAAATTAAAAATTATGAGATCTATTTTAGAGTTACCAAATGGTTATTATAAATATATAATACTAAATTTTGAGTTATAGATTACAATTTTTGTTAATAATTAATGAATTACAAATTTTAATGTGTTTTGACTTTTAAGTAAATTTTGAATTTCAAAAGTATAATTGAAATAATGAACTATTTTAATTCTATTGAATAATTATAATTTCATGCTATTTTGGATATTTCAATCTTATTATATGAAATCAATAATAAATAAAAATACTATGTACATGGTACTATTATCAAAGGAAAAAAATTGTATAAGGTTGCACTATTATCAAAGGAAAAAAATTGTATAAGGTTGCAACCTTAAAATGTAGAATTAAGGTGCACCTAAAAAATCCATTGGGAAAGACTGTTTGGCCCTCTAATTAATATTCGCGACATAAAAAATCCATTGGGAAAGACTGTTTGGCCCTCTAATTAATATTCGCGACATTGAAATGTATGAATGTAAAAAAAAAATTAAGTCCCAAAAATTGTGCATCTTGCAACACATTACCTTGACTGTCTTTTTTCAAGGTGTTTATGTGTTTATAGATCTAGTTGATTTGAACCATTTTTGAAGTTCAAATTTTTTTAAAATTAATGATGAAAATGAATTCTCAGGCCATCCTAAAAAATTTTGGTACCAAACTTGCATCTCATGGTAAAATTTGGAGGTGCACTTTAATTGATTGTTTAAGATTGCAACCTTATACAAACCACACCCATTATTAAAATAAGGATGATATTGTCTTTAGTAATAATGATATTTATTATTTTAGAAAAAATATCACATTTTAGTACATGCATTTATTGTTGTATTTATTGTTAAACGTGATAAAGAAAATTACCCACTTGATAGTATTTTATATATATAAAATTTAGCTATCTACATGTAAATGAATACTTTAAAATAAAAAATGGTAAAGGTTTTAGTTCTTAGTAGAACTTTGTGGTGAGGGATCTTGTCATGAGATCAACTTGTATGTTGTATTATCTAATTTGTAGCACCAAACCTAACTTGCATGTTATATTATCTAACTCTTATGTTATATTATCAACTTTTATATCTAATTTGTAATAACAAACCTAAGCTTCGATGTTTCTCAACTTCCAAAATATCTTTTGTTTGATACATGTTCAACGAACCTACTCACGTTTTACCTATAATATATATTTGATACAGACACAAATATAAATAAACAGAAAGTAAAAACAATAGTTCCAATAACATATATTAAATATTTTGCCCAATTTTGTTTAGCAGATCTAACCGGGCAAAATTAGCACCAGTCCTACCGATCAAAATCATTCAAAATATTAATATTGATGAATTTTAGAAAAAAAACGGTTTTTTACTTCGAATCAAGTTAGCCAAGGTACCAAGTAACAATCTAACCAATAGATCAGTTGGTCTAGTAAGATCTTAAAACATGATTTTCCTTAGCTAAAATAGTGGGAAGCTTGTAAAAAGAAAAATTATATATTGTGTATAAGACATGTATAGACACCCTCTTGCAAGCCGATATATATTGAATGCACCGATTGCTAGGTGTCTGGAGTCGACCCTTTGCTCAAATCTCACTTATGGAGTTTGTCTGTCTTTGTGAAAGGGCACAATGATGCCCCAACCGTCGTTTTTGATGGTGTAAATCATTTTAAAAAGGAAAAGTTCATATAAGGTTGTAACTTTAAACCGTTGAAATAAGTCCCACTTTAAAAATCCTCTAAAAGAGAAATAAGTCGCACTTCAAAAATCCTCTAAAATAGAGTATTGCTTATTGGAGAACCCTCCAATTGATCATTTCGATTTCGAAATGTGTGGATATAAAGAAAGAAAAGAATTTCAAGTTCTAAAAATATTTCATATTGTAAAAAATTTTCTAGATGGTATATTTTTAAGATTTTCGAGTGTTTATAGATCTTCTCGACTTGTATCATTGTTTGAATTTTGAATCTCATAGCTAGGAATTAAAATAGATTTTCAAGCCCTCTTATGGTTTCAGAGGCCGGAACTACATCTCCAACTAAAATTAAGAGGTGTGTCTTACATCTCCAACTAAATTTAAGAGGTGTGTCTTACTTCTACAGTATAAGGTGTTCACCTTATATAAACTTCCTTTTAAAGAAGCTACAATACCATATATTACATTCCTTGTAGTGTTTTAAAACTCGCTAATTTGAATAAAAAATAGGTGCAGACCAGGTCGGTTCCATGTGTGAGACGGCCGATTTACAATGGCATAACATCGACTGACTAATAACATATACGGTGCATGTTTTATAACAAAGTTCAAAATGTCTCGACTTTGACATTTAACGAGATGGTCTATGAGAATGGCCTAGGGCATTGACGGTAGTATTGTCGAGCCCCATGGTTAAGTTTCTGACTCCATTCTCACCAAAGGATAGGAGCCCAAATTCCCACTGACGTCAACTTTTTAATACGATGGGTGATTAAAGATGGGCGGCTTGTGGGTTTCTAGGAGGACCCTTGGCTATCAATTTCATTAATATGGGATTCTTATGGGACGAATGTCCATAAGGATATTGGTGCTTTTGCTAAGCCCAAGTTTTCTGATTACATAAAGGGATCTCCTCAATCTTGGATCCTTCCATCGCCTACATCTAGCCATCTGATTATGATATAGAATGAAGTTGAGAGTTCTATTATTCCATTGAAGCCTCAGAAGGATTTTTTTAATGTGGACTCATTCTGCTAATGGAGTGTTCTGAACTAAAGGAGCTTGGGATTTTATTCAACATGAGGGAAATTCTCAACCTATTTTCAAGAAACTATGGTATTCTAAATACCATCCCAGAGCATTCATCACAGATTACCTACTATTCCTCTGCTTCACCAACACGAAATAGTCCAAGGGCTTCATGTATGCTTTTTTTACAGAGACAGTAATGATAGTCTATGTCATCTATTGTTTCATAGTAACTTCTCGCAGAGTGTATGAACGTCGGTTGCATGACGGTGTGGTAAGCACTTCATTTCTGGTTCTTCTATTCCTATTATGTTGAGAAATTGGTTAGCATTCATATTCCAATCTAGTACACTCAATATTTCGACATCTATCTTCTTCACTGCTATTTGGTTTTTATGGGTGGAACAAAACCGGAGAGTTTTTCAATCAAGGGTTACTAAAAGGGAGCAATTGGTCAGACAGATCATCTCTCATATCAGGGAGTTAGTAGAGGTGAAAACTTGGGCTTTTCACTTGTCAGAGAAGGCGATTATTGAAAACTTACAGATCCCATAACGGTAGCAAGAAACTAAGTTCATTATTCCAGTGGACTTAATTTTCTTAGTCCCCAAGACTCCAAGCTTAATATTAATGGTGTGTCCTTCTAGAACCCAAGGCTACCTGGTGGCAGCGGAGTTATTCGAGATTGTGATGGGGCTTTCCTTTCAGCGTTTCCCAAACCTCTTGGTATTACTTCCAATAATTTTACGAAATTCTTTGTTTTGGAAGAAGGTTTGACTCTAACTATCCAGATGAATTGCTTTCCCCTCCAAATAGAAAGTGATTCCTCTTTGCTCGTTAATGTTATCCATAATCGTTTTTGAGCCCCATGGGCTTTACACACGGGTGCAGCCAACTACAAGTCTAGGCTTTCAAATCATACGTGGTCCATTACCCACATCTTTCGTGAGGCAAACACGGTAATTGATATTCTTGCTAAAAGAGCTACATCCCGTTCTGAGGCTACAGTTTAACGCTCTTGTTCACCTGATTTTATTAAATTGCTTGCTTTACTTCATGACTTGGCACAATTGCCTTACTTTAGGGTTGTAAAGTAATAAGATGTAACCTTTTTTCTTTTTGGTTAATGAAAAATGGTAGGAGGCATTCACCTTCACTGATTTACCCCTAGAAAAGAAAAGAAAAAACGAGCTCATCTATACAAGAGGATTTACTTTTAAATTACTTCAGTATTTTGTATTTCTTCCAACATCTCAAGACTCTTAGCCAAAGTTTTAAATTACCTCGACATTTTGTATTTCTTTTCTTTTTGACATTACCGTCTCAAAACTCTCCCATCCCATGTTTTAACTCATCCCACTTTTGTAACAACATATATAATGATCAAGGGAGGGCTCAAAAAACCAACCAAATTTCCATCAGAGTGATACAACCTTACGTCTTATGTACTATAACAAACTCTTTTAATTTTAATTTTTTTATCAAATTTATTCAAATATTCATTAGAGATCAACTAAACATTCTACCCATGTCTCTTGATTATTTTCAAACTACCCATAAAAAAATACCTGATCATGAGCTTGAATAGTTGCAAATAGGTGAAGCGTTAAGTAATTCATCTCTCATAGGTAATTGATAAAAAAAAAATTTCTTTTTCTTTTTTTTTTCAATCTGGATAAGTAATCTAGCCGATCCAAATTGTTGATTCGGGCAGTCCAGATTGTTACCAATGGGTGAACATCGATCCACTTTTTAAAGCATTGATTAATTGGATTCGATCTCTTGAAGTTCTTTTGGCTAGGAACCCGATATATATGCCAATACGATACCCTCTTTTAATTCATTAGCTTCCATTAAATTCAATATAAAATTCATCAGTCTCCATTGTTTTGGTGACAAAAGGCAAAATTAGATGTGATAGATACATTAAAAAAAAGAAAAAAATTATATAAGGTTGAAAACTAATATATTATATAAATAAAGTGCGCCTCAAAAATCTTGTAGAAAAGTGTTTCGAAGTTGGAAAACTTATCTTCTCGACCTCAAAGATATATGGTATAAGGAAAAAAAAATTCAAGTCCTAAAAATAATTTTTCTTAGAACAAGTTAGTTGGACCTCTATTTTCAAGATTTTGAAGCGATTATAAACATACTCAATCTGTACACATTTTTAAATTTAAATTTCATAATTAGTTCGGAACATGGATTTTCGAGGCATAGTAAGGTTTTTGACAAGAAAACTACATCTTTACGCAAAATGTGAGTAAAGATACAATGTGAGTTTTTGCCCTGCGAGGTGATTGATCTAATGTGATTAAAAGGTGTAAAGACCATTACTCTACCCCATGGTTGTGGAATGACGCCATGGCTGAAATACAGTTTGAATGTAGGGGGAAACAGGTTATTTGTTCACTTGTTAACAAGGAGAGGAATTCTTACGCTGATGTGTTAGCAAAAACTACTATTTTTTAACTCTTTCTATTTTTCGTCTCTCTTATTTCCTTTCTTTTCTTTATCTTGGGCCTTTGTCAATAAATTTTTGTTAATATTCTAGAAAACAAAGAGGTGGGCACCTTATATAGACCTCACAAACAAAGCAGAACTCCTAAAAACCGCAATTATTAGCTATTCTATAAAGATAATATGTGGAAGAATGCACATGAAACGTATGGGAAATGAATTTCACCCAATGGACAAAAACCATTATTAACTAGCCTCCACACCGTTATTAACTTTGTCATGTGGGGCAAATTTAATGAAAGGACCTCACTGTTTTGACCACCGCACGAACAATAGTGCTCTTGGGGTTTAAACTTTGACTAGAAAATAGATAGTAGCATGGTATGCTCTAGCGGGAGCATACTATGCACTTACCTCTACTATCTACTTATGAGGATTTTTTTTTATTACAAAGTTTGTGATATACTGAAAAATCATTAGATGCTCACTTTTTGGCACCGCCTCCGTTAAATCTTGGGATCTTATTCGTTTTAGGAGCAGACATGCAATTTGAAAATTTTATATTTCGAGGATAGTCGTGTTGAAGAGGTTACTTAGGAGAACTCAAGTCTCCAAAAAATACTCCTAGATTAGGTTTTACTCGAGGGAGTAAGTAGATAATATGTTCATGTGAAAACACGAAATCATTTGCCATTAGATGTGGAAAGACTTAAGTGGATCTTCGTGGTAGAAGCGATATAAGTATTAATTAGTTTATCAAATCACTACTTGTTAATTACCCAAAAAATAATAAAAAAATCACTACTTACAAAACAGGTGATGCAAAAGTTTCAAGCTCATGAAACGCACATAAAGCCAGCTTGTATGCTCATTTTACCTAGTCGTTGTGGGGAGATAGCCAATATTTGGTGTAGGGTTTAGGAGTTCAGGGTTAGGGCTTAGGAACTTAAAAAGTTTTTGGGGAAAAATAAAAGCCCTAAAGAGTCGGCTTGGGGGAAACTATATAAAGTATGGTCTTACAAAATCACCACATATGCCTTCTAAAAACATCACAATGAAGTGTTTAGGAAATAATGTTGGGTTGGAGCACCACTGTCACTTATAGCGTAGGCCCAGGCCGGTTGGACGAAAAACCATCATTGCTAGTTGGTGCTCCGACGGACCAGTGTGACCGTGACAAAAAATGACAAGAACAGTGAGTCAAAATTCAAGCCATATCCAAGGGGATGGTACAAATAACATCCCAGCCATCTTGAAATATTTCGTCTTTCATTTACCAACAACTTTAATCGGATGTAGTGTCCAAAAAAGTACGAAAAATTTACGATTTCTTTTATGGGAAAGCTTTCTATCTTCCTCCATAGAAGTTCTATCCTCTCCCTACGATCCAATCGTCATTTTTTTATCAAGAGAGCCACTCACCATTTGATCTTAGATCCGATGTCTCCAAGTATTTTATTTTTAATTTTTTAAGACAAATTTTCTTAATATAATCATCGGAACGCACCTATAAAAAATATTAACAATCGTTTTTAGATAAAAATAATTACCAAAATACCCCTTGAAACTTTCAGGGGTATTTTAATCATTTTATTTTATTGAAAATATTTTTTTTTATATTTTTCATTAGTGCGAGTTTAATGGAGGAACGTTAGTGCGACTTTAATAGAGGAATGAATGTCCAAAATTTAGTGTCAAGATAGTTTATAGAAAAAAAAATTAAAAATAAAATAGTGTAGAAACGTGATATTGTGCTTGGGTAAATCTTAGCCCTCCATTAAAAAATGGACGGTTGGATAAAAGGGAGGATGAAACTTCTATGTTGTAGGAAAAACGTAGAAAGCTTTCCCTTCTTTTTTTTTTTAACTTGAAACTAGTTAACATACTCTTATAACCACCCGATTTGAAATCTAGCAAACCCGATTTGAAATCTAACATGTAAGATTAATTGGGACCACCTTGTACCGAAAGTAGGTAGTTTTTTTTTTTTTTGTGTACTTTTCCGTACAAAAATGGGTACATTTTTTTATAATATCATGTGGCTGCATTTTTAGAAAAAGCCACTTTTTCAAATAATTAAGCCATTATTTGTGTGTGCGGACTAGCACAGCCACCAACCCATTAGCTTAAGGGAAAAGTTTCTATACACCCTCTAAGATATATATTTCTCCCCATCCAGCCATCCAATTTCGATCAAGTAAGCCACTAACTGTATACAATTTCGATCAAGTGAGCCACTAACTGTTTGATCTAGATCTTACGCCTCAAAATATCTTATTATTATTATTTTTTTAATAAATTATATGAATATAAAATTTGGTATTTGCCATAATCTCAATAGGGCGCACCTAAATAAAAATTAAAAAGAATAATACCCCTGAAAGTTTATAAGGGTATTTTGATCATTTTATTTTATTGAGAGTATTTTTTTATATATTTTTTATAAGTGTGAGTTTAAAAGAGGACAAAAAATTTAATGTCAAAATAGTTTATAAAAAAATAAATAAAAATACAATAATGTAACATTGTGATTGAAACCATCTCAACCGTCTATTCAAAATGGATCGTTGGATAAAAGGGAAATATAAAAGTTTTATGCGGTAGGGAAAACATAGAAAACTCTCTCTTACATTAAATGTTGTAACTTGTAAGTAACATGATGCTGCAAGTGTTATAACAACTGTTTTTGTTTTTTAGGAAAAAACAGGGATTGTCTACAAAGATACCATTTAATTTTTGTACAAAAAAGTTACAACTATTCCTACTCGTTAGATGACAAATTAAATAGTTTGGGATGAGCCACGAAGTCCGAAATTTTTTTTTTGAAAGTTTGGATCTAATCAATATTCTTACATCTACCCATTTTGAAATCTAAAGAATAAGAATGATTGTGACATCTTTGTACAAAAGATAAATATCCTATTTGTAGAGAATCCTCAATAAATAAATAAAAAAACAAGAATGATTATTATTATTATTTTTTATTTTTTATTTTTTTAAATTTGTTTTTTAAGCCAGGTGGACTCATGCGTGCTTTTTATTTTTTAGGTAAATTTATTGACCCACACGTGTCCTTTCTAGAACCATAAACCCATTTTGAATCATTATGAATTTATCTTAGCCTTGGATCGATGAATTGAGAGCTCAAAAAATACCGTATCTTTTGTTTTTGAAGAATTGAAATGAATGGTTAAAAAAATTTAATAATAATAATAATAATAATATATATATATATATATAGTTTTTAGGCTGAATTGTTTTTTTCTTTGTGATGATGGTCGTTGAAGTGAGTCCATTAAGATTTTGGATGCTCAATCCACCACCAAGATGAATTATGAAAGGTGGACAATAGTATAGGTGAGTCTAAGGGCGCATCTAAAACCTAATTAGTTCCTTTGACCTCCATTTGTACGATTATTTAGTAAAAAATTCTATGCTACCGAGGGAGCATATCCTCCCTCCACTTTGTTACAGGCAAAACCCAATTTAATTGTCAGCCGTCAAAATTTGCAGATATAACATCTATGACATATTGTCCAACCTCACAGAAAGAGAAAAAAAAAAAAAAAAAAAAAATCAAATTCGACATTCCCGTCTGACTGTTTTAAGAACTCAAAATTGATCTTTTTAAATAGTCATGTTCTAGGTATCTCCTCGCACGAGGGACTAAGTGAACCGATTGCTCAACGTAGGAGCATAGCATAGACGATCGATGATTTAAGCATACTTCAAGACTCTGAAAATTGCAATATAAACAACCAATCCTTTTCATAAAACATCATGAGAACTACAATATTCTAAAGATTCATAGACATTTAGGATTTGGATCAGTGGATGGGCAAAAACGCAGCGTTCAAGGCCTAATATGAACAAAAATCAAAAAATGGAAAAAGTTATGGAATATACACGCACAAACACACAATTTGGTTATCATCCCCCGGGCAACAATACACAAATATCAAATCTCTCTCTTTCTCAAAGGGCATTCGGACACCCTAATCATCCTTCCATTTTAAAATAATTTTTTTTTTTGAAAAATAAAAAGGTGACATTACATTTAGAAATGCTGAGATTGAATGTGTGATCTAGCACCTCACACTTTAGTCACTACGTTGTAGTTTTCATTCCACGCCACCACATTAACGCCTTTAAAAAAAAAAAACTAACTATTTAAAAAAATGGACACCTACTTAATTACTTTAAAAAAAAAAAACTATGAGAAAGGAGAGTACCTGTGTGCAAAGAGATCTCCATGGCTTTTGGTCTTGCTGCACGGTCAGGCAAGCAGGTGAAGAAGGTTGGAGAGCACGGAAAAATATATAGAGCGAAACTTTGAAGGACCAAAATGGCTAAATTGAAATCTAACATTCCAAAGCCAAACATATGCGTGGCTCCAAACATGTGCCAAGTTTCCAGGTGTTATTTTTTTTTTTGTCGTTTTAGTTATTTTATTTTTTCTCTTGTTTCAAAACAAATTATTTCATTAGAGACCAATTTTATTTTTGCGGTCACGTAGGACCACCACATTTTGGAAAATCTTTTCGTGTACTCACCACGTTTCACCCTCAAAAGCATGAGGTGCCCTTCATTTAGAGCCACTCTAATAAGTGGCATCTTTAGGACCCTCATTCACTGTCCTCTTGACACATCCTTGATGATGTGTTACTTTCACCATCTGGTATTGAAGCATCAAGCTCATGCCCATTACCGCTTTTCTTGGTCTTTTGGATGTACGATGTTGTCTTGAAGGGGTTTTTCTCTCTCTACAAAATGAAAACACTCTCTCTAAAATTACTTGCTCATTTTCAATCCAAGTCCCATGTCCAGGTAGATTTATGAGGCTGGTACATACTCATTAGTCATTTGATGAACATTACAAGGAAATTAGAAGTATGCCTTTTTAATTGTAGAGGATTTTCAATATTTTGTGCTACTATGTTTTCTCAAATCATCGATAGATATTTGGTATAGTGTTTTAATGCGTCGTTTCCAAATTAAAGTTTCAATATTTACCGTACATATTGGAAGACTTTTAGTTGTTGTTTTTACGTGAGTACATTGAGAATACGACTCAATAACTCAAGAAGATTTTGATCCGGATGTATCTTAAGGGTTTGTTCACTCTCCAAAATCACCACATAAAGAATTCCATATGATGTACATAGTTTCAAAAAACGTTCGGCAGGTCCAAAGTGATCTGGGGTCTAGGTCGCCCAGCGCCTAGGCGGGCACCCAGATACGCGCCCAGAACCTGGGCGGATCAATTAAATCTAAAAAGGACTCTACAATTATATATTATATAAAATATAAGAATTAGGTATTTAAATTGAAATTATACTACGCATTAACGCACATTCCATAAGCATAACCATAAGTCGGTCCATAATCCATATCCAAATAAAACTTAAAATTTACCATTCATAGTTCAATCAAAGTTCTTAATAATTATTTAACATTCATCATTCATCATAAAAAAAATTAGGGTAGCTGCATTGGCATCATATTCATCCGTGCCTTCACCCTACTCGATATATTGGTCGACCTCCTTCGTCTTTTCTGAATCTACCTCTTCTTTCTCATCTTCCTCCTCCACCCTCATTCTCTGTGCAGAAGATCTAGTGGCCCTAGGAGGGTTAGCTGATGTCACTGAAGCATCCATGACCATGTCCAATGTCAACTCTTCATGCCCCTCGACCTCATCATCATCAATTAACCGCTCCATAGCATTGTCTATATTTTTTGATCTGATGGGGTCTCTCTTATCTCTCTTAACAATCATGTCTTTCAAAAATCGATTATATTTCACATAGACTAGGTCATTGAGCCTCTTCGTTTCAAGCATGTTCATTCTCTTTGTATGAATCTAACACAATCAAAAGAAACTAATTAAAATCTATGGTTCATGAATTATTAATACAATTATATAAATTACCCTTTTGATCTTACCCTTTCAAAAGTACTCCAATTGCACTCACAACTGGATGAGGAAGTGGTTAGGTTTAAGATTTGAATGACCAACTTTTGTAAATTTGGAGAACTACACCCATGTTGGCTCCACCAATTGGCTGCAAAAATATAGAATAAAATGATAAATAAATAATAGAATTATAAAAATGAAATTTGATTACTTGAACTTGATGAACTTAAAAATATTATTACTACCTAGATCAATTTTGGTTATTTGCTTCATCGCCATTGAATTCCCAAAACACTTCAATGAGCACTTGTAATTTATCAGCTTATAAGCGCATATAATACTTTGGATATCAGGATCAGGGACTAGCACATCTACACACTTATTAAATCCAGTCATAATTGTGTCATTTATGTGTATATCCTTGTCAATATAAAAAAAGCTGAGTTCAAATAATAACCAGCTGCATGTAATGGCCGATGTAGCTACCTATCCCACTTTTCATCAATAAACTCCCAAACTGGCTTATAGCAGTTTTCATCAGTATCAAAATTTTGGGCTATCTCTTTTTTGCATTTCTCCATAGCCTCATATATATAGCCCATATAAGCTTGTTACTATCATCCATGCGAAGGACTTTGACAAGAGGAAAATATACCTTAAGAGCGTCATTCACCCCTTGCCAAAAAGCTTTAGAAAGGATAATATCTCTCACTTTCTTCCCAGTCTGATCCTTGGACTACTTACATGCTCTCTAGTCATCTGAGATAAACATCTACCTCAACTGCACTCTCCTCAAATGTATGCTATCTAGGCATCAGTACCAGGTCGCAAATCTCGTGCCCCTCACAATCTCTTTCTTCTTTATAAATCTACGCATCATGTTGAGGGTGAGATGGTGGCCATAAATGAAATTTGTAACTGACTTTGCCTTCTTCACTGCACCTGATATCTCAGTTAAACCGCCAAAAGCCTAAAACAGGAGGTCTATACTATGTGCTACACATGGTGTCCAAAAGATTCTAGAATAAGCTATACGCAACAAATTAGCTGCAGCAACATTAGGAGCAGCATTGTCTGTGACAACTTGTACAATAAGATGCTGTCTAACCTCTTTGATTCCCTTATCTATAACTTGGATGATGTAATGGGCATCATGGATATGATCAAAGGCATCTATAGATCTAAAAAAAACAGTCCCTAAAGGACAATTCACAAGCAAATTTATCTGACCTCTTTTCTTTCTATCACTTAAAGCAAAAGTCATAATAGAAACCCCATATTGAGCTCATGTATCCTTCTTAACTTCTACAGCTTACTTTGTGACACTCACCGCCTTTTTCAAAAGAGGTTCTGAAAGCTTATATGGGGTTGGGGGTTTCATCCCAGGCTCAAATTGGCAAATTGCCTCTACCGCGGCATAGAAGCTGCTTAAGCGAGCGGAATTGAAACGAATGCCCACCTCATAAAACCATGTAGCAGATAATAAGTAGCTCTATCTCTCTCTACCTTCTTCATACTATTTTCAATAGTAATTTGCTTCTTTGTTTTCTCTCCTGCAACCTCAGGGTCAGGCTGAGGTACAAAACTATCCATAGGGCCTCTAACCAGAGGCTTTTTACTCCCAGAACCAGAACCAGAAGCAATTACAACTCCCTTTCCCTTTCTCCTAATAATGAATTGTTCTACCTCTTAACATCCCACCTTAGTCCCATCCTCATCACTATCATCATCATCATAATTTACCAGAACCCCAAACCTAATCTCTGCTATAGAGGCGAAACTCTCATCTTTTCTTCATTTTTACCATATTAAAAAAATTGGTTATTTCATCTTTAACAACATCAGGAGTCTTTTACATGGGGCAACATCCCCCCTGATATCGGTAAAGAGGATTTGTGTATTTTGTTTCTATTATTTATTTCTCATATTTTGTTTATGGAGAGATCTTTTCATTTTTCATTCATTTCTTGGGAAGAGATATCCATGCAAATATTATGAGAACGTTGTTTTTTGTTGCATTTACTTTCAAACTTTCCAGTTTTAATATTTTCCCTAAGTTCGTGCGCACCTATTGCCACTCGTTGCTTTTATCTATAACTTGGATACATAAAAGCACACAGTTAGGTTGAGAGCTTGGATTTGAATTGGAGGTGAAAAAGTGAAAAGAAGAAACTGTGTAATCATTTCCTATCATTTATGGTGTGTTTGTTAAAAACTCGAGCGGGACCTGTTTGTTTGATGGGACTTTTAGCAAGTTGGGAGCCAAACGTCCCACCAAACCATATCAACCGTGTTTAACGGAAAAAAAAAATTTGGAAATGCATGGCCATCCAGGCACGTCCAAAAATGGTCTTCGATCGGCTTCCATTCCCTGTGATGGAAGCCCGCTCTTTCATGTATGATGATTGGGGGTTTTCAAGTCTAGTACTTATTATTTCTTGAGTTGTAATTGCTATCTTATTAGGTTCAACCGCCATAGTTGTTCGGAATCCACAAACTACTCGCCTCTATCTCTCTATTTTGCATCAGTGGAGATAGATGTCATGGCCAAAGCTTCTCTAACCTAGAGATCATGGCCAGAGCTGCTCTAACCCAGAGCTCCTTCAAACATTTATCTGATCTTCTTCTATAACTGAAAGCTCTTTCCTAATCTTTTGTCATCCCCCAAACACACATTCTCTAAAAAGCTCTCTCCCCCTCTTAGACCCATAGTTCTCTTTCCAACTCAAAGCCCCCATATTCTCTCCCTAACTGAATGCTCACCCCCACTCTCTCTCTAAACCCGAGCATACTCGTAGCCCCCTATCCGTCCTCTATATTTAGATCTATGCTATTGAAGCTAGTCCCGGTGGCCCGATGAAGCAAGTTGAGTCACATGTCATTCTTTCTTCAATCTTTTCGCTACATTCTTTTAAACGACTGACGACACCATCGAGAACCTGCTCTAGTATGAAGGGGTTTGTGATCTAGGTGATGTTTATGAAAATGGGTTTCTAATACATGTACATGACTCCTACAACTGCTTTTGTGTTAAGAGTTGCAATATATTTTTATCTTTTGCTGTAATTGAGGTGGAGTATTTCTTTTATGTATTGTTTATGGATAAACTTTATTTTTATTTTGTCTTGGTTCGATTTTCAAATTTTTTTGAAACCAAAACAAGGTCCCCAGTCTCTTTGCCTATTTTACAGTTTCAGAACTTCATATTCTTAATCGTTTTGTTCTTCATAAATTACTGCCTCATCATTATGCAAAATAACCCAAGTTGCAAACTTTGTCTCAATGAAGAAACAACGATGCTGATTTCTAGAAAACATATGTACAAATAGTGAGCAGAGACAATATCCCATACACCTTATCAGGCTCCCAAACTTTCAAGAAATTCTAGGTAGCTTATCAAAAGCAAAATTTGCGAGTTCCCCCTTGAAGGTGGTTAGATCTTCCACCTCCGAGGAGGTTCAACATTCAAATTATCAAATAGGCTCTCATTGTTTTAAAGCTTGACAATTTTTTATCCAGATTATCAATTCGGTTAGGAATCGGTTGAGGCCAAACCAATTCTAGACTAGCATGGGTACTGGTCTGGTTCCGCCTAAAACCTCTTCTTATATATAGTTTTTTCTTTTCTTAAGCTTGTCTAATGTTTTTTTAGGTCCCTTTTAATCCCCAACACATAAATTCATATTTGTATTTTATTTTATTTTATTTATTTTTGATATTTTTTTATTACCAATTAAGATCGATCTAGACCTGATCCAGATCAGAAATCCAATAATTTGATGCGGATTTGTAGGCGAACAATCTGCCTAATCGATATGGGTTTTAAAACACTACTATCAGTTAAAAGAAACATGACACCATGAATATAACAAAACCATTAAGAAAAGGGATGAAAAAGACGAAGAAATGCCACATAGGTTAATGTAGTGGGAATTTATTGACAATTAGATAAGAGTGGTAACCATTAGGCCATGGGAACAATGTAGAATTGTTAGTGCCTCAACAAACATAAAGTTTCCCATTCCATTCCCACTATTAACATGTCAAAAAAAAAAGAAAAAAAAGTATAGCACTAGAAGAAACATAGAAATGCATGTCTTCCAATATAAAAATAATGGAATAAGAATAAGAATACTTTAAAAAAATAATGGAATAAGAAAATTGGAGTGATATCATTTTTTTCTATTTTTGGGTAATTTAGTGGGGAAGACATGCCCCTATCCAATTTTTCAAATAGTTTAGGAGTTAGTTTTTTTGAAGTGTTCGTAGGGTGTATCAGTGGGAATTAAACATCAAAATTTTTCCAATAGTTTAGGAGTTAGTTTTTTTGAAGTGTTCGTAGGGCGATATCAGTTAGAGTGAAAACCACAACGTGGCGACTAGGGTGTGAGAATGCTACCGCCATGACGAGCCCTCTTGCCCAAGAGTGATATCACTATGTATGGTTTAGTTACTCTTGCCTTCTATCATCTTACGGGTGAAAAGGATGTCTCCATTAATCTACATAAACAAAAAATGAATACAAAACTTATCCAATACTATTATCCTAGCTATTTACAGAAAGAAAAGGCTAGTCCTGTATATAACAAACAAAATAAAAATAAAAAATAAAAACGAGAAAGAAAAGGAATGACTTTTATATATCACCACTTCTATTTTTTGCCTATGAAATTTCTCTTTCATCTATCAAAATTTTCACTTAAAATGCTCTGATTTGTTATCTAAGTCAATGATAAAGGCGTAAAAAATAATCACGTCCATTTTCACTTGAAGTTCTTTTAAGTTTGGAAAACATTTATATAAAGGTGAACTTCTAAACAATTAAATTAATGCGCAGCTAAAAAATTCACTAGAAAAAGTTGTTTTGATGCCTAAAAATCTTCAAATCGATCATCTCGGCCTCAAGATGTATGAACAAGAGAAAAGATATAATGAATCTTGTCATGCATTTTTTGGATCGTCAATTTTCAAAATTTTTAACTGTTCATAGATCTGCTCGATCTATTATAGTTTTAAAGCTTTAAATTTTATAATTAGAGATAAATATAAATTTTTAAATCATCACAAAAATTTTCAATACTTAGACAACCACTATGATCTATTATAGTTTTGAAACTTTAAATTTTGTAATTAAAGATAAATATAAATTTTTAAATCATCACAAAACTTAGACAACCACAAAGATTTTCAATACTTAGACAACCACTATGGACGCTATTTAAAGGTGCACCTTACTTGGATTCTTTAAGGGCTCAGCCTTATACAAACCACACCTTTTAAGTTTTGTCTCAATCACAATTTTGAAGCTAGTTTCAAATGCCTACAAAAAAGCCATTTTGAGACATCCTTCATTCAAATGAGTTTGCAATGCACCATTGAAGTTTTGTCTCAATCACAATTTTGAAGCTAGTTTCAAATGCCTACAAAAAAGCCATTTTGAGACATCCTTCATTCAAATGAGTTTGCAATGCACCATTGCTATCATGAACAAAACATCATTTTAATACAAATAGTTGCCTCTACTACCTAGTACGATGGCAGCAACTCAACTCAACTCAAATTCCAACTCCAACTCCAACTCCAACTCACCTCACCTCACCTCACCATGCATTGCGAACGTTTAGGTTTCAAGTTAGTTTTTATGGGCTATTGTATACTGCAATCCTCCGATGTGGGATTAACTCGAGCATCCATCTAAAGTGCGAACACATTTATCATGCAGGTCTCATTTGAACCCCCTCAAACTATGGCCATTATCCCCTCAAACTAAGGCCAGTATGGAACTGTCTCTAGCTTTCCTTTCTCTCTCTAGCTTGCTTTTCGACTCCATGACAGGAGTTTATGTTTATGTTTTTGTTTCTATTTTATGTTTTTTGTTTTCTTTGATTTTTTTGGTTTTTTACAGTACTAAACATGTTTAGATGGGAAACATAGAGTAATAAACATGCCACTTTTTTTATTTTTTTGAATTTTGATATTTTTATTTATCTTTTTTAGGGTTCTTTTTTTTGAATTTTTTTAAGGTCATAACATTAAAATTTACATGGGTTTTTATGTTTGTTGTTAATCATATGATGCAGAAGCATTTTATAATATATTTAACAGCATTTTCTATAATATTATAATTAATAATTATACATTGACCACAAAATCTTGAATTATTTAATTATATTATAAATTATGTAATATGTTATTTCTTCGTATTGTAAATACCACTTTTTTAATTAGTTGATATTATACGATATTTTAGATTTGTTCTTATTTATATATTAAAATAATTACAAAATATAAAATAAAAATGTAAATCTTAGTATATAATATTATAGTTAGTTAGGTTGTGATAATTTTGGATGAGTAAAGAGAATTAATAATATTTGTTACTTTGATGTGATACTAATTTCATTTTATATGGGAAATTATTGTTTTTAATCCAAAAATATGGAAGTGTTTTTTAATATTTTTAAATTATTTTCATGTAATTTTAGAATACGATATTATAATTAATAATTATACAGATATCGAAACAAGAAACGTCTTAGTATTTACTAATTTTTACGAAATAATGAAAATACATAATGCACAACTCTTAATTTCTTTAGAAACTAAAAGAAATCTATTTTTAAAGATTTACAGTGATTTTTTTCAAACATTTTGGGACAGAATTTGTCGATTCGGCTGATTCTCCAATTCGATCTGACATGGGTATGGGTGAGACCAATCCGTTTTTTAAAACATTGGTGATTACTAAAATTTATATAAAGCTGATGCTCTAAAGATTCAAATTAGAGCCCACCTCAAAAATTTCATTAGAAAGGATTGTTTTGATGCCCAAATATCCGATAATCTTGTTATCAACATACATGAACATAGAAAAAAATATATTTCAAGCTTTGAAAATAGTGCATCTAGTAACACACTTTTGGACCGTCAATTTTTAAGATTTTCAAGTTTCACAAATCCGCTCAATCTACATTATTTTTGGAGCTTTAAATGGTATAATTAAAGATGAAAATATAAAAGATATTCAGTATTGAATCCACATTTTTGAACAATATTTGAGGGTGTGTTTTATTTACTCTGATTGTTTAGAACCTCGGGTTTATACAAAATGCACCTGTAATAAATTGTATACATTTCGAATGCGTACAAAATAGATGTGTGCCAGCATACATGTAAAATTGGTTCAAACTTTAAATATTTTATTTTGAACACCACGTCTGGGCAATAATCCTGCGTATAAACTGGCCAGCATGTCATGCGATAGAATTCGTGACGCTCGGTTCCGAGGCTCGAGTCCTAGAAACCCTAGGGTAAGGGATCTCCTCCCCACTCAGCTAAGAAAAAAAGAGAGAAAAAAAACAAACAAATTTTGCATTGTCAATTTTTTAAAATTTTATTTTTCTAATTACTGTGTCTTCAGCTACCTTCTTGAACCGACAATCCATTTTTCAAGCTTTCATCATCTTCTTCAACATGGTAAGGTTGTTTTGTTTTGTTTTTTGCAGGTTTTTCTTCTTCATAGTATAAATTATTCACCAAACAAGGTGGGGTTTCCCTCATACCAACCCTCGGGTTTTATTCTTGTGATTTTCTTAGATTTTCCCTCTAGGTGGTGCTGATTTTTTGAGAGAATTGTTAACTGATTTGTTAATTACCTATGCAAATATTCTCGGGTTTTATTCTTGTGATTTTCCTAGATTTTCCCTCTAGATGGTACTGATTTTTTGAGAGAATTATTAATTGATTTGTTAATTACCAATGCAAATATTTTTCCTATGATTTTCCTATGAAAATTTGCTGCATGTTTATTTATGCCTTATTTCATTGAGTATAGGAGCACAAATTGCTCTGTAAAAAAATGTGGGTATGGGTTTTTTTGTTGTTTTATTTTTTTGTTTTCTCTTTTTTTGTTTCTTGCTGAGTATGGTAGCAGCATTATGATTTCGATGCAGTTTATTTGACATTTGATGTTGATTTGAGTATTCTTTGGTGAATTATTTGGTTTCTTATGGTTGGACTTCGGTTCTTATTTCTTTGTTTTGAATTTTGTTTGTATATTCTCCTGTTACTTTGTTTTATTGTATGTTACATCTTTGTTAGTATAATATTCTTATCTCATCTGTGGATGGTCTTACATCGATTTTGACATGCTTTCTCTCTGTTAGTTATTGATATTTGCTGTGCAGAGCGGAACTTTTTTTTAATTGAGCGACTTTATTCTTCTAAATCCACCAAAAGAGGAGGGTGGGAGGAGTTCTGCTTTTTCTTATTATCAGTTTGGTTTGAGTATCAATCATGAACTATTTGTGGATGCCTATCATGTGGTGCAAATGTGGATGGCTTCACATCTAAAACATGCGTAGTTGATCCATATTTTATTTGCGGCCGATTTTATTATGTCGAAGTTCAACAATAATTTATTTTCGGCTTGCTGGGGATCTCTGTATTGTCCTTATTTTCATCTCAAGAAATTAATTATAACTAAATTCTTCCATAGTAAAAAAAATTGGGGTAGCTTGGATTCTTCATCATATTTATTTGAAATTCTTCCATTATGACACAGTTCAAGAGCAATGGAGTTTGGTCTAGCTGGTACTGTAACATAAGGTTGACTATTTGACAAATATCTGGAATTGATTGCCCCCAATTTGAATATATCTCAGTGAAACTTACTGAGATATATTAGAAACATAGAAAAAGTGTATCACGTGAAACTCACTGAGATATATTCAAATTGGCAGCAATCAATTTCAGATATTTGTCAAATAGTCAACCTTATTTTACTAATATGGTTTGGAAAGCATTAGCGCTCAGATCTAACATATCAATTTCACTTAGATGAACTTGAATTGATGTCATTTGATCCCAGTGATATTGGTTGTGATTCCAGAGGATGATATTGGTTGTGATGGTAGATGATGATTTTACTGACTTCGAGTTGCATCTTGCACCTTTTTTGTTTTGTTTTCTTAGTGCAATATTGTTTTACTGACATTGAGTTGCTTCTCTAACTCCTTAAACCTTTTCAATGGAATAAGAATATGTCCATAAACTTTTGGGAAACACCTGTAAACCCTTAGGAAACAACTTGATTGTACAGTTTTAAAAATCATTGAAAATTGTGACTTTGGTATATTATTGAAGTAGCAAAAATTTGGCATTTCCAACTTTGTGGTGAACTTGGAATTTGAGATCAAAATTGTTCATTGATTACAATGATTTCTAAGCATTTCCCATCATGTGTGTCGTGTTGGGACTGATAGATGCATATTATGCATAGCACGAAAATACAGTTTCTCTTGTGTCATAGAATATACCTAGCTAATTGAGTCCATGTGCTTTTTGGGGACATCAGTTTTTGGTTTGCGCTATGAATTATGTTAATTGTTTTTGGACGGCTAAATAAAAAAAATATTGGGTGCAACATTATTTGGCTTAGTAATTTTTTTGGAGAAAAACATTTGCTTGGTGGCATTGAAACTGTGTTCTAGATTATATTGTTGTTTCATGGCTTGGAGTAGGGACTGTTGCCTGTTGAAGTTGGTGGGTATTTGAGGCACAACAATATTCATGTGATTAAACCATATCATAGGGCTTGCTTCATCGGGCTAGCTTCATCGTGAAATGGGCTGCTTAGTTATTGTGATAGATAAGTAGGGTTATGATCATTCTCCATTAGTTATTGTGATAGATGCATAGGGTTATGATGATTCTCCATTCAATATTTGTATTGATTGTTTTGATTTTTTCATCTATGTTAATCTGTATTTATATTAGAGATTTGAATCTTGGAGGCGGTGATGAAATATGTTTGATTTTTGATGGGGCATCATGTTTGTAGTTTTCTTTTTGACTGGTATCAATATTTATACTTTTAAATAATTTGCTTACCTTTTATCTGTAGATTTTTATAACAGGTTATTAGCAATATTTGTTTGATTTTTTTGTTTCTTTTGATATTCCTCTACTTCTTGAATCTTTGTACTTGTTAAGAAGAGTCACTTCTCTGAGATTGTTTGATAGATTCACTTTTCATATTTTGTATTTGTTGCTTATTACAAGCTGGTACCTTTGTAGCAATTATGAATTTCTTGTGCTACACATGTAGATATTCATCAAAGAAGCAGGTTTTTTCTGCGTTCGTGGCAACAAAGGATTTTGTAATGCATGCTTTACAACAATAATGTTGATTGAAAAAAAATCAGGCTAATACGGTATTGTCCCTGGCTTAAGATGAGTATGCTAGCATTTCTTTTTCTAAAGCAGTGATATTGAGGGGAGTACAATAGTGATTGTTCTTCTAGTGTTAATAGAACTAAATTCATTTTTTGTTTACTTTTTTATCACATGGGTGAATGATTCAATGTGTTTTTCTTTACTTGATTCAAACTTGTTCCTTCTTCTTTCTCCTCATTTAGTGCTAACATAGTTTATACATGCCAACAATGAGTTTTCAATTATGAATGATGTTCAAAAAGTTGGATTTGGGAGTCTAGGCAGGTGCTAGTATGCCTGCAAATCTAGGTAGCCCAAACAGAGATTAAGGGGCGGCCCTTTAGGGTGTTTTAGGGGCTTGGAGTTGGATCCCAAAACCTCCCAAATCAACAGATTGATATATATATATATATATATATATATATATATATATATATATATATATATATATATATATATATATATATATATCTCGTACGGATGACGATCCTAATCACAAAGAGCTTCCAACAATCCACGGTTTTGCAGACCCGAGCCAGCTCACGCTCCAAGGAATGCACTCGCACCTGACAACAATGATTGGAGCACCTCTGGTCTAGCCATCAAGCATTAGGAATTGTAGGAAGAATACTTAACCGTCTACATCCATCTAAAGTGAGAAAGCATCAACTTATGAGTTCTTAATATTCTGTCTCTGAGGCCTAATGTGCTTAGTATGTATTATCTATTATGTTGCGTAGATTCTCAGCAATTGTTCATGTGATGTTAAATATTTTTGGCATTCTAACTGCCATGGTTAGTGTGGAATGTAACCCTTGATTATGGATTGTGCTTCTGCTGCTGTCAATCATGATTCTTGCTGGTTGGAATGAGTTTGATTATTCTTATAACTTTTGTCCTGTTAATGATCATCTTGTGTCCCTGCAATTGATCATCTTCAAATATTAGCGCTCGTTCTCATGTATCTTCAATTATCTTGTATCTTTAGTTCTTTGTAATGTGATTTCTGTATTTTTTGGGTTCTTTTATTAGTGTTAATTGAACATGATCCTTTATGTTCTCCTTCAGATCTAACCATCTTATCACTAATTCCATAGTAAAGTCGTTGTTAAAGAAATTTGCGTTATTTTGATTAATGAAAGCTTTTTCCATAAAAAGTTGTATGCCAATTGGAAGTTGTAGAGCAAGCCTCCAGCCAAATGGAGACCAAGTAAAGGATTAAAGTAACCATTGTAGTTGATACACCAGATGAAGGGTTTTATATGTGCTCTCTATGCTCAATAGAAATTGCAGAGCATGTTGTGGCTAATTTTCTTATAAATGATGAAGAAAATCCCTATAGGACTTTGAAATTTCAATGCTCCATCTCCAAAAAACTATCCAAAGGCCTCTAACCTGAGGCTTCTTACTTCCAGAACCAGAACCAAAAGAAATTATAACTCCCTTTCCCTTTTCCCTAATAATGGATTGTTCTACCTCTTTACATCCCTCCCCAATCCCATCCTCATTACTATCATCATCATCATAATTGACCCGAACCCCAGACCTGATCTCTGCTATAGAGGCAAATCTCTCATCTTTTTTCATTTTTACCATATAAAAAATAAATGGTTATTTCCTCTTTAACAGCATCATGAGTCTTTTTGCATGGGGCAACATCCCCCCTGATACCGGCAAGTTGTTTCTTGAACCGGTTTATGCCCCCTTTTGTATTATTCTCACAAAAATTGCATCTTATGTAATTTTTATCATTAGGATCTGGGTTGTAGCCATATTTCCAACTGGGATTACCACTCTTATTAGATCCCGAAGAAGACATCTCAAAGTAATGCAATTTATACAAGCAATAAAAAAAATCACTAAATTTGAGTTTGATTACTCAATCTCCAAACTTCCACCTCAAGGATGCTTCTAAGGACTCAAAATCTTCTTAAAACCCACCCAATAGATTTATAAATATAAGAAATTACATCTAATATCAATGGGTGATGTTTTGATCAATTTCTCATAACTTTGAGAAACCCTTCGATCCTAAAGAAATCACCAAAAAACTGTTTTTTGGGGATTTTCTCTCTGTAAAATGGGCGCCAATATGTTTTAGGTTTCAAATGGACCTAAAACACCCATTTTTGGCCCTTTAGTATAAGAAAAAAAGACAAAAAATGCCCATTTGAAAACTGTTTTTTGCCTCTGGACAGGGCGCAGTCCCTTGGGCGGCTGCCCAAGTCTGGGCGCTGATCGGCCGCCTAGGAAGTTTCTTGGGTGCCTAGGCAGGTGCCTAGGGACGACCGCTTTTTTAGGGCGCCTAGGCCTGGGTGATGCACCCAGGCCCTTAGATCTGCCTAGGGCGGTCCGCTTTTTGGAACACTGATGGAAGGATATCCTCCTTTGAGATCTTGGTTATTTTGAGAGATAGAATTTATCATTTAGGTCTTATGAAGAGATCTTTAAGATGGATTCCCTTGCAGATTCTTAGAGAGGGTACATTCTCTTATTGATTATTTTTTTTGTGCTGCTTATTTTTCGTTCTCTCTCTTCCTTCTGCATCAAGTGGTATCAAAGCTTACAAGATCCAACTATCACAATGCTCCAAAACCTACTCCTGTTATTAAAGATCTACTTCCCACATATTACGGAAGCTGTGAAACAACAGTTCAAAGAGAGCATAAAGAGCATAAATCAATCCATAGAGTATATTTGAATAGAGAGCGGGTATTGAATCAGTGGTTGCAATGGTTAGAAAATACCGTTTTATTGAGCAGATGGTGCTTGCAACCACATGGGTGTGGTGCCAAATTTCATCCTAGAAACGAATCTAGTCCCATAACTAACTCAATGCTGATCCTGAATGTAACTTACAAATTTGTAGACAGAATCCACGTCGTGTATATCGTCTACAAGATCTCGATATTAAGGTTGATCTCCTTGAGTTTAATGGTAAAATCCATATAAAAGGTTTTATTAATTACGTTAGTGTAGTTGAAAGGTTTTTTGGAATGAAATAAATTGCCAAAAGAACGTAAAGTTAAACTTGTTGAACCCATGCTCCGTAGGAATTCTGCAGCTTGTTGGGAACAAGTTCAACAATCCCATCTTTGCAATGAAAATAGAAAAATTTTTGATAGGCAAAAAAATATAAAATAAAAAATAAAAAAGTTGAAAGAAAATTTTCTTCATGTGGTTCATGAGTGCAATTTTTCTTTGTAGACCTCCAAAATCTTTGGTAGAATGAAAATAACGTAGATGGTTATACTGGGGAATTTTATTGACTTGTGGTTCTAAACAACCTCTGAGAGATTAAAAGACAAAATGTTGCTCGTTATGTAAATGGGCTCCAATCAACTGTTAGAAATGAAGTCTTTCTACTCTAGCCATGGACCTTATGCAAAGCTTTTCAAATTGCTTTACAAGTGGATTCTAATGACAATAGAGCATTGATAAATGCTTTCTCACCTAAAAGAAGGTTTCACATCATCCAAAACTTAACGAAAAGAATAAGGATTCCTCCAAAGTTACTTGTCATTAGTATAATGAGACTGGACACAAGGTGCCCATGAAGAAGGATGGATGTACACTTGGCTAACTAAGCCAGTGAAATTTAAGAAGGAGATCCAGAGGTACACCTGCATAGTGATGACATGGATAGTCATTGATTCAAGTTCGAATTTTTAAACTCGAGATCAAGCTTCTTCCAACGCTGGGAGGATGATACAAATTGAGCTAGGAAAATGGCATAATTGGATTTTATTTGTTTGTTGAGCTAGCCTCACTGAGGATATGACCTATAATAGAGGAGAATGAAGGATCAAGATTCATGTAGACGACCTCAATTAATTAAGAAAAGGTTATGATGATGATGATTTGTTTGTTGAACTCTAGAACTTGGATGAGTATCTTATTTTTGGTTGGCTTTAATTATTGTTATGGGGGCTAAAAGGGACTTTGATTTAATGATTGGGAAATGCTAGGTTCTAATTTCTTTCGGATTTTCTTGATCTTTCTTTTATTACTTGGGATAAATTTGATTTTTTTATATAGTTATTTTCCTTGTGGGGAATTATAGTAGCATTACAAAAGGATAAATTTGATTTTCTTTATGGTTACTTTCCTTGTGGGGAAGTATAGTAGCATTACAAAAAAGTAAGCATGGAGGGGATGATCACGTGACTCATAGATATCCTTTTCCTATTTCATGGGTTGGACGTTATGTGAATAGGCGAGATTTATGGGAGTTACTTGTGTTTGAGAGAGAGAGAGAGGAAACATTATTTAGGGAGAGGTGTAACTTGTGGGTTCTTTTTCCTTGTTTCCTTTTGTATTCAAAGCAGCGTTTTAAAAAACGCCGAGTCGAACCGGACTCGCCCGGTTCGACTCGGAAATAGTGAAAAAGGAACCGGATCGCTCAAAAATCGGAAATCGTCCGGTTCTAGAGAGAACCGGACGATTCTGTACAGTGAATCGTCGATTCACTGTACGGAATCGGCGAGTCCGAACAGTGAATCGGCGATTCCGTACGGAATTTTTTTTTTTTTTTTTTTTTTTTTTTTGGTAATCCATGATAGATTTTTTTTGTAATCCATGATCGAATTTTTTGGTTTTTTGCAACCCATAATAGAATTTTTTGTAATCCATGATCGAAATGTTTGTTTTCTTTTCTTGTAATCCATGATCGATTTTTTTGTTTTTTTTTTTTGTTTTTGTAACCCCTGATAGAATTTTTTGTAATCCATGATCGAATGTTTTGTAATATATGATCGAAATGTTTGTTTTTTTTTTGTAATCCATGATTGAAATGTTTGTTTGTTTTTTTTTAATCCATGATTGAATTTTTTGTTTTTTGCTTTTTTTGTAACCCATGATAGAGTTTTTTGTAATCCATGATTGAATTTTTTGTAATCCATGATCGAACTATTTTTTTCTTTTTTTGTAATCCACGATTGAATTTTTTGTTTTTTTTGTTTGTTTTTTTTTTGTAATCCATGATCGAATTTTATGTAATCCATGATCGAATTTTATGTAATCCATGATTGAATTTTTTGAAAATTTGTGATTTTTTTTGTTTAATCCATGATCGAATTTTTTTTTGTAATCCATGATAGAATTTTTTGAAAATTTGTGATTTTTTTTTTAATCCATGATAGATTTTTTTGAAAATTTGTTTTTTTTTTTTTTTAATCCATATTATTCAAAGAGAAAACGAGAGAGATGATGATTCTGAGGCCACCCTATCCCAGCCATATTATTCACATATCGAGTCCCAACAACAACAGTGTAGGGATGAGCACGAAATACTGTAAATTAAATGCTGAATGGCGGTTCATGCAGGGAAAGAACATATCAATATTCGCATATTCATTCAAAAACATGAAAATTCTTAATGGAGTACCCTCATTTTTTATTGAATTCCTAAAAACCAATATTTATAATGAATTTTAATAATTTTTTCGGATTTTTTTGAAGCTTTATTTTGACCGATTCACCCGATTCCGATCGGAATCGCCGATTCGCCGATCCGGATCGGTTTTTGAAAAGCCCGATCCGGGTCACCGATCCGATTTTTAAACCATTGATTCAAAGGGAAGGAAGAGAGAGAGAGTAACATGATTTAGAGATAGAAGGTGTAACTTGTGGGGTTTTTTTGATTTTCTTGTTTTAGTTTGTATTCAAAAAGAAGGACAACCCATTTTCCTATAGCTATTATACATCCTCACAAGGAAAGCAACTCTAAATAAAACCATATTTATGTTAACGAATGAAAGAAAGATCACGTAAACTGTAAACCCAAAAGGAATCAGAAACTTGCTATCTTACCTAATCATTTAATCAAATTCTTTTTAACGCCCATAAGAATAATTAAACCCAACCAAATAAGATAATCTCATCCTAGTCTTAGGGTTCAAAATTTTTGAAAAGAAAAAAATCCAATTATGTTATCTTCTTAGCTCAGTTTGTTCTCAGGGTTAAGAAAAACTCGACCTCAACCTTGAGGATTCGAAAAAAACTATTCTTTGCTCCCAGGGTTGAGAGAAATTCGACCTCAACCTTGAGGATTCGAAAAAAACTATTCTCATCATCAATGGCTAGTGTTTTAAAAGGCACTATACAGATCCTCTCTCGACCTCAACTTTGAGGATTCGAAAAAAACTATTCTTATCATCACTAGGCAGAGTTTTAAAAGGCACTATACAGATCCTAGAGGGTCTGCCTAGATTGGCGTCCAGAATTTGGACGGCCTAATTGAAATAAAAAAAACTCTATAGTCTTTAACAATATATATATATATATATATATATATATATATAAATAAAAAAATTAAAAAAAATATCTTTTTTATTTTTTATTTTTAATTTACTTATCTCATACTAAAAAAAAATTAAAAATATTACTTATAAACAAAAAAATCTTAATATTTTCTATCTTATAACCGCTTACATCCTCTCTGACCCTGAATTTCGGACCCAATAAAATATTAAAATAACACCCTATCCCTCTCTCTCGCACCAACGTCTCTCTCTAAAATATTTGACCCAATAACATATTATCGACCAAACCTCTCTCCCCCTTATTCTCTCTCTAAGAGGTGCCTGCAACAGTGAGAGTGGGAGGGATAGGAGCTCTCTGTCTCTAAGTGGTGCCTGCAACAGTGAGATAGGAGCTCTCTCTCTCGCTCTAAGAGGTTCCTGCAACAGTGAGAGTGGGAGGGACGAGAACTTTTTCTCTCAGTTTCTCTCTCCTTATGCTCTTTTGTCTCTGTACCTCTACTGCATTTTTTTTCTTCTTGTTTTCTCTCTCCTCTTTCATTTTCTCTCTCTAGGAAGCATTTCTTTATATGGACTGTTAGCAATGGGGGAAGTCAGTTTTCAGAGATAGCCTTAGTAAGTTAGCTTCTATTTTTTGTGAAAACTGTTCCTATTGCTTAGCGAGATACAAAATATATAAAAACAAAGAAATCAGGGCTTATTGCGATAAGTATTAATAGTTAAAGGTACGATTAAGCCATTGCTGAAATCCGTTGCCTTAGCTTCAATTCCGTATGGTTAGAGAGAGAAACAGAGGAAGTTGCACGGTCAAACCCTATTTTTGACGCCATTGATAAAATCTTCGTAGAGAGGGTCTACACTCTACTCATCTCCCTGTTTCTCGAAGCTTCTCGATGAGACTCTTCCTCGTTTCTCAGAACCGAGTGCAGCCTATCTGAACAAGTTGCAGAGATACTGATTCATGTCTTCGAAGAAAATTGGTCTCATTTGAGAAGGATTCTGTCAGAAATGGCAGATCATGACTCGATCCCTAGGGTTTCTGGTGTGGATTAGAGGATCAACCACTGTAACCCTAATGAATTATCTTATTTCATCAATTTGGAGACGATCAATGGAGAAAATGGACAAAGGGGGAAGCTAGGGTTTGTGTGCAATGTTGAGGAGTTGCAGGACCTGGTTGCTTTGATCAACGAAGCTATAAATCTGCTGAGAGATTAGCTAATGATGCAAATCCCTCTTAATTTCTCAGAATCCATTGCTATTTTTCTGATCAAAAGCCATGGAATTTTTGTGATCCATTAATTTGGAGGATACTGAGTTGATCAGAAAAACAAGTTTGCGCTGTAAAATTGTAGGTTATGTTGATTCCTTAACGCTTCTTCTACTCTTTTGAAATTGAGATTTGGAACACTGAAGAGCGGTTTTGCTATATTGATTTGGATATGAGAAAGCGAGAGACAGAGAGACAGAGAGAGAGGAATTTGAGAGAGAAGAGAGCTCGCATTTAAGAGAGAGATTTAGGGTTTCTTGTGAGCTGTTTACAGTTCACAAGTCTCAGTTACCCTCCCTTTCTTCTGCCCTTTCTTATTCCTCCTTTGAAAAACCCCAGTTCCTTTCTCTGTCCTCTTCTAAACCCTTCTAGACCCCTGAACAAGAGTTTCGAAGCTTACTTGTTCCCTAAACGGTGATTCATCTACCAAAAGACATGGCTTTAGAGAGAGACGGTGAAACGGTGCTTCATATGCCAAAAGACATGGCTTTAAAGAGATCCAAGGGGTTATAAGATAGAAAATATGGAGGCCTTTTGTTTATTGGTAGTATTTTCAATTTTTGGATCGATGAGGTAGACAAGTTAAAAATAGGGGGTAAGAGGATATTTTTTTTAAGAATTAAGTATTTATGGCACACCAAATTTAAAACGTATACTACACATTATTACACATTTCATAAGCATAGCTATAAGTCAATCCATATACACATAGTATGGACGATGATCCCAACCACAAGGAGCTTCCAATAATCCACGGTTCGACGGACGCAAGCTAGCTCCCGCTCCCGGGAACTCACTCGCACCTGAGTACAATGATTGGAGCACCTCTAGTCTAGGCATCAAGCATTAGGTATTGTAGGAAGAATTCTTATCTGTCTACATCCATCTGAATTGAGAGAGCATCAACTTATGAGTTCTTCATATTCTGTCTCTGAGGCCTAATGTGCTTAGTATGTATAATCCACTATGTTGTGGAGATTCTTAGCAATTGTTCATGTGATGTTAAATATTTTTGGCATTTTGGCTGGCATGGTTAATGTGGAATGTAACCCTTGATTATGGACTGTGCTTCTGATGCTGTCAATCATGATTCTTGCTGGTTGGAATGAGTTTGATTATTCTTAGAGCTTTTGTCTTGCTGTTGATCATCTTGTGTCCCTGCTATTGATCATCTTCGAATATTAGTGCTCGTTCTCATGTATGTTCAATTATCTTGTGTCTTTGGTCTTTCGTATTGTGATTTCTGTAGTTTTTTGGGTTCTTTGATTAGTGTTAATTGAACATGATCCTTTATGTTCTCTTTCAGATCTAACCTTCTTATCACTAATTCCATCAGAAAATCGTTCTTCAAGAAATTTGTGTTATTTTGATTAATCAAAGCTTTTTCCATAAAAAGCTGTATGGCCATTGGAAGTTGTAGAGCAAGCCTCCATCCAAATGGAGACGAAGCAAAGGACTAAAGTAACCGTGGTAGTTGATATACCAGATGAAGGGTTTTATCTGTGTTCTCTATGATCAATAGAAATTGCAGAGCATGTTGTGCCTAATTTTCTTATAAATGATGCAGAAAATCCCAACACTGAAATTTCTGCCTATCTCCACAACTCTCCAACCAAGCTAGCATATATCAGAATCCATGCCTGCTTCAATGGATGAGTTTCTCCCCCTTAATCTTGATGGAAATGACTCATTCGAGCAAAGTCCAACAGCAGCCCACACCAAATCATCGCCATGAGGGAGATACAAAGCAGATGCCATTCTTTCAAGCGTGCTGAGGTGGCCTGAGCCTCGATGACTGACCCTATGTCACCTGACTTGGTGCAAGCTCCATCCGAGAAATCAATGACTTTGGCTTTTCGTCGGCTTCAATAGGTGGATATAGCTTCGTCTGTCGTGTGGACCTCCGATAATTTGCAGAACTCAGCTACCTATGCTTGGAGGCCCAAAGATGGATGCTATTATTTTATATAGATGTCCTCTTATCAGGTAGCATTATCTTTGCTTTTGTGGCCTGATATTTCCTTGCATAATGCCTAGAAAACAGCCTCTCTAGCTCTTCTCCAAATTAGGACCTTCTTGAATGCGAGATCTGATGGTTTTAGTGTCCACCATCAGTTATGTTGTCCTTGGTTCCAACCTTCTGTTCTCATGTAGTCAAAAGTGATTGTTGGCTTGATTGCTGGAGTTGAAAATGGTGCTGCTGATGAATAATCTGCTGAAATTACCTGAATATCTTATCTTTTACATGATCGTAATGTTTGGGGTACTTCTTCGGTATCTTGTGATAGCAATGCTCATGACATGGCTTGAAAGCAAGCCTTCCATCATTGGATCTTTGCATATAAAGCTAGGATCACATTGAAGTCTTCTGAGCAAGACTTCAATGTAACTTTTGATTTTTCTTTTATCCTTCATTGTATGTTGGAGCTCATTCTTTTTATTCTTGTTGCAGCAGCGCCCTCATCAACCTGTTCACCCGATTCCATCACAAATGTGATGCAAGAACTTTGGGAATAAGGAATACTGAAGTTGTATTGTATTTTTGGTTGAGAAACCTTTATTATGCCCTTGGGAAAAGGCAACCTGTGCATATGTCTTTTCCTTAGGAGACACTAGGACTTTTAAATGATTCTAAAGCTCCGACTCACTATTTTCTTCTTTCATTTCTTGGGTCTGATTTGAAGAATAGAAAATAAAAGGAATGCAACCAGAGAATAGCAAGTTCCCAAGAAAGTTTTGTGGTGGAATATTCAACCCGTTCAAATGTTAACAACAGTCTCATGTACTCTGATGGTTTGTGTGTGATTATTTTGTTATGGATAGTTTTCATTGTTCATATTTTAAACATTTCATTTTGTGTCCATTTGTGCTGCCCTGGCTCGAAAAAAGAACAGACACTTGATATGCGGGAACAATTATAGAGCTCTTAAGCTATCCAAGTGATGGTTAACATATGATTTAACTAGTGGTAGTATTATATGGACACCAACATAAGTACTAGTGTCTACAAATTTTCTGTCTAGAACTTCAGTCTAACAAGTTGATGTGGCTGGACACCTTGGTACAATTGTTATTTATTAAGATAATTATAAATTTTATTATGTATAACAATTTTCTTTGGAGGCAGATGATTGTATGCAAAAATTACTTTGGGTCAAACTTTGCATTGAGCAACTAGATGATATTTAGTTATGAACTTAGATTTCATTGCACACTCACTTCCGTAAAAATTGTTTTTTTAGTTATCTGATAATTTGATATTCCATTTCAAAAATTAGATTATCACAAAATTATTTATTTATTTATTTGAAGTCAGCTATGGGTTGAAAACATTACATCCGTAAAATTTGAGGTTTTAAAAATTCTTCTAAATTGGGCTTTACTTGAGTGAGCAAACAGACAATATGGTTCCCTAGGAATATGAATTATTTTTCTTTAGTTATTTAATTATTTTTTATATTTTGTTGACAAAGGACAAGTCGCTGTAAAACTGGCTCACACCAGCAAAGAGGATTTGTGTATTTTGTTTCTATTATTTATTTCTCACCTTTTGTTTATAGAGAGATCTTTTCATTTTCATTCATTGCGAAGAGATATCCATGCAAATATTATGAGAAGCATACTTTCGAACTTTCCATTTTAAATATTTTCCCTAAGTTTGTGCGCACCTATTGCCGCTCATTGCTTTTATCTATAACTTGGATATAGAAAAGCACAGGTAGGTTGAGAGCTTGGATTTGAATCGGAGGTGAAAAAGTGAAAAGAAGAAATTGTGTAATCATTTTCTATCATTTATGGCGTGTTTGTTAAAAACGCGAGCAGAACATGTTTGTTTGATGGGACTTTTAGCAAGTGGGAGTTAAAAGTCCCACTAAACCATATCAACCGTGTTTTACATAAAAAAAAAAAAAAATGGACGTGCATGGAATACTGCTCATCTAAGCACGTCAAAAAATGGGCTTCAATCGGCTTCCATTCCCTGTGACGGAAGCTTGCTTTTTCATGTATGATGATTGGGGGTTTTCAAGTCCAATACTTATTATTTATTGAGTTGTAATTGCTATCTTATTAGGTTTACCCACAATAGTTGCTCGGAATCCACAAACTACTCGCCTCTATCTCTCTCTTTTGCATCAGTGGAGAGAGATGTCATAGCCAGAGCTTCTCCGACCTAGAGATCATAGCCAGAGCTGCTCTAACCCAAAACTCCTTCAAACATTTATCTGATCTTCTGCTAGCTATAACTAAAAGCTCTTTCCCAATCTTTTGTCACCCCCGAAACACACTCTCTCTAAAAAGCTTTCTCCCTCTCTTAGACCCATAGTTGTCTTTCCAACTCAAAGCTCCCATATTCTCTCCCTAACTGAATGCTTTCCTCCACTCTTTCTCTAAACCCGAGCATACTTGGAACCCCCTATCCCTCCTCTGTATTTAGATCTATACTGTTGAAGCCAGTCATGGTGGCTTGATGAAGCAATTTGAGTCATGTCATTCTTCCTTCAATCTTTTCACTACATTCTTTGAAGCGACTGGTGCCACCATCGAGAACCTGCTCCAATATGAAGGGCTTTGTTATCAAGGTGATGTTTATGAAAATAGGTTTCTTAAACATGTACATGGCTCCTGCAACTACTTTTGTGTTAACAGTTGCAGGCTCTAAATGAGGTTTTGGGGTTAATATTTTTCTTTCTTTTGCTGTAATTGAGGTGGAGTATTTCTTTTATGTGTTGTTTATGGGTAAACTATATTTTATCTCTCTCTCTTTGTTCGATTTTCAAAATTTTTTGAAACCAAAACAAGGTCCCCAGTCTCTATGCCTATTTTACAGTTTTAGAACTTCATATTCTTAGTCTTTGTGTTCTTCATAAATTACTGTCTCGTCCTTCTGCAAAATAAACCCAAGTTGCAAACTTTGTCTCAATGGAAAAAACAATGATGCTGATTTCTAGAAAACATATGTGCAAATAGTGAGTGGAGACAGTATCCCATATACCTTGTCAGGCTCCCAAACTTTCAAGAAATTCTAAGTACCTTATCAAAAGCAAAATTTGCGAGTTCCACCTTGAAGGTGGTTAGATCTTCCACCTCCAAGGAGGTTCCACATTCAAATTATCAAATAGGCTCTCATTGTTTTAAAGCTTGATGGTGTTTTATCCAGATCATCAATTCAGTTAGGAATCGGTAGAGACCAAATCAATTCTAGAATAGCATGGGTACTGGTCTGGTTCCCCCTAAAACCCCTTCTTTTATATAGTTTTTTCTTTTCTTAAGCTTGTCTAATGTTTTTTTAGGTCCCTTTTAATCCCAACACATAAACTCCTATTTTTATTTTTATTTTTATTTTATTTTATTTATTTTTGATATTTTTTATTACCAATTAAGACCGAACTAGACCTGATCCGGATCTTCAATCCAGTAATTTGATGAGGATTTGTAGGTGAACAATTTGCCTAACCGATCTGGGTTTTAAAAAACTGATATCAATTAAAAGAAACATGACACCATGAATATAACAAAACCCTTAAGAAAAGGGATGAAAAAGAAGAAGAAATGCCACATAGGTTAATGTAGTGGGAATTTATGGACAATTAGATAAAAGTGGTAACCAATAGGCAATGGGAACAATGTAGAATTGCTAGTGCCTCAACACAAAGTCTCCCATTCTATTCCCACTATTAACATGTCAAAAGAAAAAGAAAAAGAAAAAAAGAGTATAGGACTAGAAGAAACATTGAAATACATATCTTCCAATACAAAAATAATGGAATAAGAATAAGAATACTAAAAAAAAATAATGGATTAAGAAAATAGGAGTGGTATCATTTTTTTTCTCTTTTTGGGTAATTCAATGGGGAAGACATGCCCCTATCCAACTTTTCAAATAGTTTAGGAGTTACTTTTTTTTTTTAAGTGTTCGTAGGGCGATATCAGTGGGTATGAAACATCCAATTTTTCAAATAGTTTAGGAGTTAGTTTTTTTGAAGTATTCGTAGGGTGATATCAGTGGGATTGACGAGCCCCCTTTCCCAGGAGTGATATCACTATGTGTGGTTTAGTTACTCTTTCCTTATATCATCTCACCGGTGACCAGGATGTCTCTATTAATCTACATAAACAAAAAAGGAATACAAAACTTATCCAATACTATTATGCCAGCTATTTACAGACAGAAAAGGCTAGTCCTATATATCACAACAAAAAAAACGAGAAAGAAAAGGAGTGACTTTTATATATCACTACTTCTATTTTTTATCTCTAAAATTTCTCTTTCATCTATCAATTTTTTCACTTAAAATCCTCTGATTGGTTATCTAATCCAATGATAA
Organism: Amborella trichopoda; assembly: GCF_054954075.1. Taxonomy (NCBI): domain Eukaryota; kingdom Viridiplantae; phylum Streptophyta; class Magnoliopsida; order Amborellales; family Amborellaceae; genus Amborella; species Amborella trichopoda. The sequence continues at coordinate 31,084,583 of NC_142343.1, forward strand.
AGGTGCCAAAAATAATCACGTCCATTTTCACTTGAAGTTCTTTTAAGTTTGGAAAAGGTTTATATAATGGTGAACTCCTAAACAATTAAATTAATGTGCAGCTCAAAAATTTACTAGAAGTTGTTTTGAAACCTAAAAATCCTCAAATTGATCATCTCGGCCTTAGGACAAGAGAAAAGATATAGTGAGTCTTGCCATGCATTTTTTGGACCGTAAATTTTCAAAATTTTTAAGTGTTCATAGATCTGCTCGATCTACAATAATTTTGAAGCTTTAAATTTTATAATTTGAAATAAATATAAATTTTTAAATCATCATAAAGATTTTCAATACTGAGACAACAACTATCGAAGCTATTTGAAAGCGCACCTTACTTGGATTCTTTAGGGGCTCAGCCTTATACAAACCACACCTTTTAAGTTTTGTCTCAATCACAATTTTGTAAAAATAATTTAATTAGAATAGGAGTTTGTATAAAAAAAGTCAGGAGGATTTTAAATGCTAATGACTACAAGAAAAGAAATCAAGAAAAATAAAAGAATATGCGATTAAAATTTTAAAAGCCATAAAATAATTAATACCATCAAATGAAAAAACAAAAAGCAAAAAAACCTCTTTTAATTTTCAATTTGATTAAATATTTCAAAATTTAGTTTTTACTTAATCTCTTAACAAGGCAATGGTACATCAGTGCACGTGCCATTGCCAAATTCATTTTAAACTTTCTTGATCTTCATTAGCTTTCTGTTATGATTACAAGTATTGGAAAAGATTTCTATACTTACCATATTTAGATGTCCGATCTGAATGGACGGCGGAGTGGATGCCCTAAATTACCTTTCATGTCCAACTGTCTGATTTGAATAGACGGCGGAGATGGACCTAATCACAATGTCATGCCTCTATACTATTCTATTTTTACTTTTTATTTTTATAAAACATTTTGACACCAAATTTTGGGCATCCACTCCTCTCTTGAACTTGCACATGCTAAAAAAATAATATTGATAAAATAAAATAACCAAATATCCTTGAAATGTTTAAGGGTATTTAGTCACTATCTGAGGTATTGGTCATTTTGTTTTATCAAGAATATTTTTTAATATATTTTTTAGGTGCACCCTATTGGATTATGTCACGTCCCAAATTTCATATATATGATTTGTAGAAAACAAAAATTAAAAATGTAATAGTATGAGACATGGGTTCGAGATAAACGATTCATGGCTCACTTGATCTAAAATGGACAACTGCATGGAGGGGAGTGTATACTTTAGATACATTATGGGAAGTTTAAAAAGCTTTCTCATGAGTATTTGGTTTCTCAAAACATGGAAAATATATATTGACTATCGGGCGTTGTATTACAGATCTTTACAAAAAGAAACTGTTAACACAAGAGAGACGTACAAGGCATGGCATTAGGTTTCACCAGAAGTAGAGGAATTGGACTTGGGCATTGGCTAGTTAGCAGTTGACATTAGCAATGTTGAATTTTAAGTTCGATTCTTCATGCTAAATTACCAAAAAAAAAAAAGTTAAATTAAATTAGGGCGTGGTTTGTATAAGGTTGCTACTTTAAACAACCCTAAACACATCCAAACTTTGTTATATGATAAAAGTTTTAGGGACTTGGATTTTATTTATTTTTTAGTTATCCATATATCTCGACTTAAATATCGTGAATCTGTGTTTTTTATGCAAAATTGACAACTATAATGTCTCTCATCTCTTCTTGGAGTGCCCCTTTACATTAAATATGTAGAGCTGGGCCGGTGAATTGTTTAGCCTTCAAGTGCCCATTCTAAGAAATACTAAATCTCTTCTTGAGCAGTGTATAACACCAGTGATTTCTAAGACAGATATTGTTCTATGGAGGTCAGTTTTGGTGAGCGTGCTTTGGGGTATCTGGAAAGAGTGTAATAGAAGAGTATTTCAGAGAGTTGTATTGGAAGAAACCATCAGTAAATAAAAAGGCAAGCTTACTATGCTTCCCCTGAATGGAGGTCTAAGATTGCCCCAATCACAATATCACATCTCTATACTATTTTATTTTTAATTTTTTTTATAAGTTATTTTGAAACCAAAATTTGGAGGGCCAATCATATATTGAAAAACGTAAAAAATATATTTCCAATAATATAAAATAACCAAAATACCCCTAAAGTATTCAAGGGGTATTTTGATCATCATATTTTATCAAAAAATTATTTTTAATATTTTTTATAGGTGAGCCCCAATGAGAAGATGACACATACCAAATTTCATAATCATAAAAATTGTGTAAAAAAACTAAAAAATAAAATACTTTGAAATGTCATATCTAATATCAAATGGTGTGTGGCTCTCTTGATCAAAATGGATGGCTGGATAGTAGGGGAAGCATAGACCTTCTATGCTGTAGGGGAAGTTAGAAACCTTTCCGTAAATAAAATATCTTCGCAATTGATTTCAAACTGGTATGTTTTAGCAGATATTCCCAAAAGCTTTATAACATTGGATTCTTATGAAGTAGCTAATCTTCATAGCTATAGGACAACCCAGAGTGCAGTTTGGATTCCTCCTCCTTCAAATACCTACAAGCTCAACTTTGACGGAAGCTCATTTGGAAATCTAGGGATGATGGGCTTTAGGGGGATTATTAGAGATTATCTTGGGTAGATCCCATTGTCTTACTCTGGTCCTTACAGTAATACAATAATCAATAAAGCAGAAGCCAGAGATCAAGCAGAAGCCAAAGGTCAGTTGGAGGGAATTAAACTGCTCTCTAAATATTTGAGGGAGGAAAGGTGTAATAATAATGAAATTTCAAAAAAAAAAAAAACAAAAAAAAAAGAAGAAGAAGAAAAGAAACTTTTAATACATGATGATTCGTTTGAACATGATGGTCCTTAGGGACCATCGCTACTTTTAAAAGCTTTTGGTTTAAAAGCTTTGTTGCTTCCTTGCTCTTGCCACGTCCACTAAAGGACGTGGGCTTTAGGCGTTTAAAGCGTAAGTTAACGCTCACACCTGTAACGTAATAAAAGAATATGTTAGTAGAATTTAAATTCGGAGAGGTGAGGACTCCTACCCTAGAAAACTTCTGAGATTTTTCTCTCTCCGGTCGAAACACAGTGAACTCCTCTCTCTAGCCGAATTTTTATCAGAAACTCCCTCTCAAATATTTTGTGTAAGTGACATCATCTTCCTGAAAAATACTCTGTTTTTAATAAATAGTGATATTTTCGTCCAGGATCTTTATTTTATAAGTGCGTAAGTGACATTATTATCTTGAAAAATAATCCATTCTTTTTAAAAATGAAATGAAATAATTATTTATGCTTATTATCATGAATTCCAGACACGATAAATTTTATGCGCATGCGACCTCATTATTTTGAAACATAACCTTTTTAATAAAAATTGTGATATTTTATCTATGTTAGAAATTTTGAATGCTGTAAATTATCAGAAATAAATTTATTTATTTTTCTTGTCTATTGTTAGAAAATTTTAGATACTGTAAAGTTATTAGAAATAAATGTGATATTTCTGCTTTTAGTAAAATTGTGATATTTCTTTCTATTGTTTTTCAATATTTAGATATTATAAAATTCATGTGCAACTGACTGCCTTATTATTTAAAAATTGATATTTTTGCAATTGATTATAGCATTGTTGTGAAATGTTTATTTGTGAATTGATATCCCATAAATTGTGATAATTCCGTATTCTTGAATTTCTGTAAGAGTTTTTCTATACATATTAGATTGGCAATTATGCTAGAATGTCTTTACGAACTGCTACCTTTCTAAATTTGAGCCCAAAATATTTGACTGGTTATTTTTGAAATGTTATTGAAAGTGACTGTTATTAATCGTTTCAGTGAAATTCATATTAATGATTTCAGTGATTTGTTGAGTACATGATATTGCTGCTTTTGAATGTTTAAAGAGATTTAGAAATACTTTTACGTATGCAAGTGGACTCATTCGGTTCGCCGGTGAGGTATAAGTGGACCTATCCGGGACGTCGATAGGGATTAAGTGGAATCATCAGGTATGCCGGTGAGGTATAAGTGGACCTACAGGGATTAAGTGGACCTATCTGGGACGCCGATAAGGATTAAGTAGACCCATCAGAACGCTGATGGGGTATATAGGTGACCTACTTGGGACGCCAGTAGGGTAAATTTGTAGAATCTTTGAATTATGCACTGCCGTTAAAATGTTATATGCATTTTAATTATTCAAATTATACTTAATTATGCATTTTGAAAGTTAAACTGTTGATGCATTTCTGTTAATAGATCTCCTTTTTGAAAATATTATATCTTTCATCGATGATTATTTTTAGGATTATGATGATCACTTACTGAGTAACCAAACTCATCAAATTATGGTAAACATTTTTCAGAATAACTGCGGTTTCATTTGAATGCTCGTCAGGATCAACTTTGAGAAGATATTGTAGTTGTGCTTAAACTTTCTTTTGTTACTTTGTACGAATTTGTCATTGTAAATTTATCCCAACTTTGAAAAGATATTGTAGTTGTGCTTAAACTTTCTTTTGTTATTTTATACGAATTTATCATTATAAATTTATCCTAAAAAAATATGTATATATATGTTTTGACTGTCACATCTCATAATATAACGAATATTATATAGCCAGTATAGGAGTTCTCTTTTTGATGAAATTGGAGACATCCTTCACTCAAATGAGTTTGCAATACACCATTGCTATCGTGAACTAAACATTATTTTAATAAAAATAATAGCCCCCATCACTTTGTGTACTAACGGCAATCCAACCTCACCTCACCTTTCATTGCAATAAATAAGGTTTATTGAATCTTGCAATCCTCTGATGTGGAATTCACTCGAGCATTATTTTCAAGTGTGAACACATTTATTATGCAGGTCTCATTTTAACCCCCTCAAACTAAAGTCATCATGAAACTGTCTCTAGCTTTCCTTTCTCTCTCTAGCTTGCTTTTCGACTGCATGGCACTTGTTTTTTTTTATGTTTATGTCTATGTTTTTATTTTTGTTTTTTTGCTTTTTTACAGTAATAAATATCTTTGGATGGGGAAACATAGGGTAATAAACATGCCACTTTTTTATTTTTTGAATTTTGATATATTTATTTATCATTTTTAGAGTTTTTTATTTTGATTTTTTTTAAGGTCACAACATTAAAATTTACATGGGTTTTTATTTTTGTTGTTAATCATATGATATAGAGCATTTCATAATATTTTTTAGCCATATTTTCTATAATAATATAATTAATAATTATAATTGACCACCAAATCTTGAATTTTTTATTCATTAATTTATTTATATTATAAATTATTTAATATATTATTTCTTCTTATAGTTGTAAATAAGATTTTTTAAATTAATTGATATTATATGATATTTTAGATTTTTTCTTATTTATATAGTAAAATAATTATAAAACATAAATGTAAATCTTAGTATATAATATTATAGTTAGTTAGGTTGACATTATTTTGGATGAGTAAAGCGAATTAATAAATATTTGTTACTTTGATGTGATACTAATTTAAGTTTATATGGGAAATTATTGTTTTTAATCCAAAAATATGGAAGTGTTTTCTAATATTTTTAAATTATTTTGATGTAATTTTATAATACTATATTATAATTAATAATTATACAGACATCGAAACAAGAAAACGTCTCAGTATTAACTAATTTTTACGAAGTAGTGAAAATACATAATGCACAACTCCTAATATCTTTTAGAAACTAAAAAAAATCTTTTTTTAGAGATTTATAGTGATTTTTTTCAAACATTTTGAGACAAAAATTACCGATTCAGCCGATTCTCCAAATCGATCCACCGATCTGACATCGGTATGTGTGAGACCAATCCGTCTTTGAAAACATTGATGATTACTAAAATTTATATAAAGCCGATGCTCTAAAGATTCAAATTAGAGCCCACCTAAAAAATTTCACTAGAAAGGGTTGTTTTGATGCCCAAATAGCTGATAATCTTGTTATCAAGATACATGGACATAGGAATATATGTATTTCAAGTTTTGAAAATAGTGCATCTTGTAACATACTTTTGGACCGTCAATTTTTAAGATTTTCAAGGTTCACAAGTCTGCTCAATCTACACTATTTTTTGAGCTTTAAATTTTATAATTAAAGATGATAATATAAAAGATCTTCTTCAACATGGTAAGGTTTTTCTTGGGCATAGTATATGGAATATTCACCAAACAAGGTGGGGTTTTCCTCATATGAGCCCTTGGGTTTTATTCTTGTGATTTTCCTAGATTTCTCTTTAGATGATGTTAATTTTTTGAGAGAATTGTAAACTAATTTATTAATTATCAATGCAAATATTTTTCCTATGATTTCCTCATGAAAATTTGTTGCTTTTTTATTTTTGGTTTATTTTATTGAGTATAGGAGCACAAATTGCTCTCTAGAAAAATGTGGGTATGGGTTTTTTTATTGTTTTATTTTTATGTTTTCTTTGTTTTTGTTACTTGTTGAGTATGCTATCAACATTATGATTTCAAAGTATTTTATTTGTCATTTGATGTTGATTTGATTATTCTTTGGTGAATTATTTGGTTTGTTGTTATTGGACTTTGGTTCTTATTACTTAGTTTTGAATTTTGTTTGTATATTCTCCTGTTACTTTGTTTTATTGTATGTTGCATCTCTGTTACTGTAATATTTTTATCTCATTTGTCGATGGTCTTACATCGATTTTGACATGTTTTATCTCTGTTAGTTATCGATATTTGATGTGCAAAGCGGAACTTTTTTTTTAATTGAGCGACATTCTACTTCTAAATACACTAGAAGAGGAGGGTGGGAGGAGTTCTATTTTTCTTATTATCAGTTTGGTTTGAGTATCAATCATGAACCATTTGTGGATGCCTATCATGTGGTGCAAATGTGGATGGCTTCACATCTCAAACATGCGTAGTTGGTTCATATTTTATTTGCAACCGATTTTATTATGTCCCAGTTCAACAATAATTTATTTTCGGCTTGTTGGGGATCTCTGTTATGTCCTTATTTTCACCTTAAGATATTAATTATAACTTAATTCTTCGAAAATAAAAAAAATTGGGCTAGCTTGGATTCTTCGTTATGTTGTTTTGGAGTTCTTCCATTATGACACAGTTCAAGAGCATTGGAGTTTGGTTTAGCTGGGACTGTCCAGTGTAGTGATGCTACTTCATATCCAAATAATGTAGAAGCATCCCAAATAATTTTTATATTAGATTGGCTATAGTTATGTAGAATGAACCTAGAGCTTTGTCAAATGGACTTATTGGAAACAAAGAAAAAGTGTATCATGTGAAACTCACTGGGATATATTCACATTGGCGGCAATCAATTTCGGATATTTGTCAAATAGTCAACCTTATTTTACTAATTTGATTTGGAAAGCGTTAGCAACCAAGTCCAACATATCAACTTCACTTAGATGAACTTGAATTGATGTAATTTGATCCCAGTGATGTTGATTGTGATTCCAGAGGATGATAGTGGTTGTGATGGTAGAGGATGATTTTACTGATTTCAAGCTGCATCTTACACTTTTTTGTTTTTGTTTTCTTACAACACTGTTTTACTAATATTGAGCTGCTTTTCTAACTCCTTAAATATTTTCAATGGAACAAGAATATGTCCCTAAACTTTTGGGAAACACTTGTAAACCCTTGGGAAACAACTTGATTGTACAGTTCTAAAAATCATTGAAAATTGTGATTTAGGTATATTATTGAAGCGGCAAAAATTTGGCATTTCCAACTTTGTGGTAAACTCTGAATTTGAGATCAGAATTTTTTCATTGAGCAGCATCCTTATTAGCCATATTCCTTTATAGGATAGACTCTCACTCCTTATTACAATGATTCCAAAGCATTTCCCATCACGTGTGTCGCGTTGGTTTTACAACAATAATGTTGATTGAAAAAAACTCAGGCTAATACGGTATTGTCCCTAGCTTAAGATGAGTATGCTAGCACTTATTTTTCTAAAGTAGTGAGATTAAGTAGAATACAATAGTAATTGTTTTTCTATTGTAAATAGAACTAAATTCATTTTTTATTTAATTTTTTATCACATGGGTGAATGATTCAATGTGTTTTTCTTCACTTGATTCAAACTTGTTAGTTGTTCTTTCTCGACATTTAGTGCTAACATAGTTTATACATGCAACAATGAGCTCTCAATTATGAATGATGCTAAAAAATTTGGATTTGGGAGTCTAGGCGAGTGCTAGCATGTCTGCAAATCTAGGCAGCCCAAACAGGGATAATGGGGGAGGCCCTCTAGGGTGTTTTAGGAGCTTGGAGTTGGATCCTAGAGCCTCCTAAATCATATATATATATATATATATATATATATATATATATATATATAAGAAAATGATCACGTGAGTCAATGGGCTCACAAGAAAAAATGAGCCCAACAGCTTAGTTTGAATCTGGGCCGATCAGACGATCACGGATTTCTGGTAGTGTTTGAATTTTAATTTTTTTTCTACCAATCCAAAGCACTTGAAATTTTAGGTGTGTGTTCTTCTAATCAAGACACACCTAATAAAAATATAAAAAAAATAATCCACAAAAAATATATATAAAAATACCCCCCGAAACTTTATGGCCTTATTTTGGTCAAGTTTTTCAAATAAAATATTTTTTTTATATATTTTTTGAAGATTCACCTATTTTTTATAAATACATGTTTAAAATTTCAAGTGATTTAGATTTGTAGAAAAAAATTAAAATTCAAACACTATCGGGCATTCGTGATCGTTAGATCGGCCCACTGACTCACAGAATCCTTTTCCATATGAGAAAAGATCTTGTGCGCCCATGTGTGTACTACTGCAGTAAACGCCCACGGCCCAGATTAAATCTCGACCGATTTGACGATCACTTATGTCTGATAGTATTTGAATTTTAATTGTTTTTTTTACAAATCAAAATTACTTAAAATTTAGGTGTGTGTTCTTAAAAAATAGGCGAATCTACAAAAAATATAAATTTTTTTTTATGTGAAATAAATTGACCAAAATACCCTTGAGATGTTTTCGAGGCATTTTGGTCATTTTTTTAGTGAATTATTATTTTTATATTTTTATTAGGTGCGCCTTGATGAGAAGAACACACGTCTAAAATTTTAAGTGATTTGGATTTGTAGAAAAAAACACTATCGGATATCCATGAGTGTCTGATCGGACATAGAATGACCCAGATTCAATTTGGGCCATTCGCGTATGGGCATACAACAGTGACTGCCTATCTACTTGTAGACCTAAGGCTCAATCCTAATATAAATAGGACTTATCCATAAACTTAGATCCTAAATAATAAGCTCTACCTAAATAAATATGTAACTTAAATTAAAAGAAACCAATCCCTTAAAATTAGGGATTCAAGAATTCAAGATAAATATAAACAAATATCCACCTTAGCTTGAATTCCAAAAGAGGTTTCAATCGACCGTATTCTCCACACGTGCCCCCATAGGTGTTTGGTTGGCAAAATATTAGTCAAGTCCAAGAATAACTTGAACTTTTGTAATGGAACCGGCTTTGTCAACATATCTACAACATTCTTCTTAGTGTCAATGCTCTGTAATAAGATATCACCTTCAACTATGATGTCACGGATAAAATAGTATTTGATATCAATATGCTTCGTCCTTATATGATATACCTGGTTATTTGCCAAATGTATTGTACTTTGACTATCACAATAAATAATAGTCTCATCCTTTCGTAAGCCCAAATCGCTTACAAGTCCTCTAAGCCAAATAGCTTATTTCACTGTTCAGTAACAACCATGTATTCTGCTTTAGTCATAGACAATGCAATTGCAGTTTGTAGCATTGGCCTCCAACAGATTGGAGTCCTACAAGTATAAACACATAACTTGTAGTAGATCTCCTCCAGTCTAAATCACCTGCAAAGTCAGCAACAACAAAGCTGAGTCTTTAATTTACTGATTTCTGAAGAATTCTTCGCAGCAATAAGCATATCATCTACATAGAGCAATAAATAGATGAACAAACCATCAATAAATATCTTAAAATAGAAATACTTACTTTTGACATACCTGCATCTAATTACGAATATATCAAAGCTTAAGAGACTGCTTTAGGCCGTACAATGACTTCTTTAGCTTACAGACATGGTCCTCATTTCCTTTAACTATAAATCCTTCTGATTGAGTTATATAAATTTGTTCTTTTAACTCTTCATGAAGGAATGTAGTCTTGACATCAAGCTGCTCAAACTCCAAATCAAACAATGCAACTATGGCTAGTAAAACCCGAATAGAAGTGTGTTTCACAACAGGAGATACAATCTCATTATGGTCAACACCTTCTTTCTGTGTATAGCCTTTTGCAATGAAATGTGCCTTAAACCGATCACCACCAGTCTCAGGTGACCCATCTTTCTTCTTATAAACCTATTTACAATTAATGACTCTCTTACCTTTGGTAACTTCACGAGATCCCAAGTACAATTCTTATGAAGAGATGTCATTTCTTCATCCATGGCTTCACTCCATCTACTACTATTATTATCCTGTGTAACTTCCATAAAAGTGGATGGCTCTTGGCTTGCGATAATAAATACATAAGCCATCATGTCCTCAAAACCATATTGCACGACTGACTTTTTCATTCTCTTTCCCTTTCCAAACTGAGGCTCTTCCTTAAGTAGAGTAGACTCAATGACCTCCTCATGATCAACATCTTCCTCCACTCTCTCAAGGAATTTGTGGCACATAATTTGGAGTATTTTCTGGAGTTGTCAACTCCACCTCAACTGCATCACTACTGCTGTAATTTTCCTTTATTACACCATTTTGAATGTACTTTAACATGGAAGATTCATCAAATTCAACATCACAACAGACAATAAACTTAGGCGATTTAGGATTTGGGCTCCACATTTTATAGCCCTTAACCCCATACACATAACCAAGAAAAATACACTTATTTGATCTTGGACTCAACTTATCATCTTTCACATGAATATAAGTAGGACAACAAAAAATTCTTAAATGAGAATAAGCGAAAGGTTTACTGGACCATACTTTTTGTGGTGTTTTGTAATCGATTGTTGTAGATGGTGACCTGTTAATGAGGTAACATGCCGTATTGACCGCCTCTGCCCAAAAGTCTTTTGACAAACCAGCATTACTCAACATGCTGCGGGCCTTCTCTAGAAGTGTCCTGTTCATGTACTCAGCAACTCCATTTTGTTGCGGCATCTTCGGAGTGGTGAAGTGATGAACAATTCCTTCGCTTTGGCAAAAATTCACAAACTTCGCTGAAGTGTACTCTCCACCATTATCAGTCATCAAGCACTTGACCTTCTTTCATATCTGTCTTTCAACCATAGCTTTCTATTGTTTGAATGTGTTAAATACATCTGCCATTTTCTTCAATGTGTAAATCTACACCTTCTTTGATAAATCATTTATGAAGGAAACAAAGTATAGAGATCCATCTTTTGAGACAACAGATGCAGGACCCCATACATATGAATGAATATGGTCAAGAATGCCTTTTGTGGTATGTTCTGACATGCAAAACTGCACCTTACACTGCTTACTATAAACACAGTTCTCACAGAAGTCCAACTTGTATTTTTACATGCCATTGATCAATTGGTATTTGTTAAGTTGTGTGAAACCTCGCTTACCCATGTGGCCCAATCGCATATGTCACAACTGAGTTAAGTCAGAATCACCATCATCAGATACAGAAATTGCTGCCCTATCCATGATAGTATTCCCAAACAGCACATATAAATTAGGTCTGATCTTCTTGCCTTTCATCACAACCGGAGCACCCTTAATAATTTTCAGAACTCCACCTTCTCCAACACATTTTCAGCCATTGGATTTTAACGTACCCAGAGAAATACGATTTTTCTTCAAATCTGGAATGTGTTTAACATCAGTCAAGGTTCTAACAACTCCATCATACATCTTGATAGTAATTGTCCTAACACCAATAGTCTTGCAAGGTGCATCATTCCCATCAAAGCTGATCTACCATCCATGCTCTTATATGTGGTGAACCAATCCCGATGAGGGCATATAAGATAGGAACATCCAGAATCAAGAACCCACGAGTCTTTAGAGTTGTCACAATTTGTCGAGACCGATAACAAATTATTTGTTCCACTTATCGACCTTTTATCAACTATATTAACTGCTTCAGAAGCTCATTTTCTTTTTTTCTGATACCACTTGTTGTGTGCAGAAGCTCTAAACCCGATGGCTTGATTTTTAGCAAATAAAGTACAAGAAAAATAATTGACAAAAGACAAACATTAGTAAACAAAAATAAAGCAAAAAATAAATAACAAAAAAAACACCAGGATTTACGTGGTTCGTCACAGATGTAACTACATCCACGGGTGAAGACGATCGATGTTTTTCACTAAATCAAAGAAAAAAAATTACAAGGCAACTTACTTGAGAGAGCTAGAGCGTCAATCTCCCAAAAAGCCTTCTTCTCTACAATTTTCTCTCTGCAAAAACCCCAAAAAGTTTTCCTCTATTTTTTTAGATCTTTTTTTCTCTCTAAATAGCCCATTATATAAGAAAAACAAACCCCAAAGAGGTGGTCCGTGGGGCTCTATCTTTTTCCATAAAGTTAGGAAACTTAACTTATCTCTATCTACTTCTAGACCTAAGACTCCATTATAATCTAAATAGGACTTATCACAAACTTAGATCAGGCTCTACCCAAATAAATTGGAAACATAAATTATAGGAAACCAATCCCTTAAAATTAGGGATTCAAGAATTCAAGATAAATATCAGATGAATAGTTGCATAAATATTTAGGTATGTGGGAAAAAGGCATGTCTCTTTCTAGGACAAGGTTTAAGTGAAAAGTTAGGAAACTTAACTTATCTCTATCTACTTACATCTTAATATAAGTAGGACTTACCCATAAACTTAGATCAGGGCCTACCCAAATAAATTGAAAACCTAAATTAAAAGAAACCAATCCCTTAAAGTTAGGGATTCAAGAATTCAAAGTAAATATCAACAGATGCACAATTGAAGAAATATTTAGGTATGTGGGCAAAAGGCATGTCTTTTTCAAGGGTAAGGTTGAAAATCAAGCTTGTCGGCCATAATAGTGATTGTGGCTCCTGCCCGTTACGTTATGTAAGCGTTTACGATGAAAATCTGTCAGATCTTTCGATGAATATCTCTCGAATTTTGACACCTTAAACTAATAAAAATGAAGGAAATAAAGTTGTAGAGAAAGTGAGACTGATCGAATTCAGCTATGAGGCTAGATCTGCCAAAAAAAGAGCAGATCTACTCTTAGATCTGTGGTAGAGCCAACAAGATCCAAAGCATTAAAATGCTATTTTAAGACAAAGTTAACAAATCAAAATCATAAAAACAGAAATAAAATAATAAAAGAATAAAAAAGAGAGAGGAAGAAACAATACCAAACAGGGCCGGATGGCCTGGGGATCCCGAGCCTTCGTCTCGCCAGTATCAGAACCGGTCCTCTTTGCCACTCTGATTCGGATGTTGACCAGCAGATCTCTGGTGTAGAAGGGTTAGATCTAGGGTTGTTGTACCCTAAGTCTAGTTTTATTCTAGGGTTGTTGTGCCCTAGGTCTAGGTTTTCTCAAGCTTAAGCTTAGGGTTTCAGGAAGCTAGGGTTTTTCTCTTCTCTAGGGTTTTCAATCTAGAGATTTTTCAAAAGTCGTAGGTTTTCTCGGGTTTGGAGGAAAATTTTCTTAGTTTTCTAAGGATTTTATGATCTCCAAAGGTTGAATATGAATTCTGAGATTTTCTCTAATTTTTTTAGATTTTTGGGGATTTGTTTCTAAATTTTTAGGAATTTTCTAAGTGTTTTTTTGTATTTTTGAGTAATTTTCCTAATTTTGGGAATTTCTAAGGTTTTTTTTGTCTTTTTTCTCTTATTTTGGGTTAGGGAGAAGGGGTATTTATAAGATTCAATTGGTGATTTTTCCTAAATTTTTTGGAGTTTTTTTTTTTTAAATTTGGATTTATCTTGAAGCTCTACCCCTATTTAATTAAAGAAAACACATTTATTGCATCATCATATGCATTGACAGCATCATCAGCCCGCGTCTGGGCCTGTCAGGCCCATTACAGCTCGGCCCGCAGCCCGACAATTGGGTCTCACAGGGATTAAATTGTTATTTGTTATATCTTTTTATCCGTAGGTCCGATTCAGTCGATTCTTAGACCGTTGGAAAGATCTTGGGCTTTACTTCAAAATGGGATAGGACTTGGGTAGTTTTGAGGTAATTAAATAGGGTCTATTAGGATAATGAGATTCTAAGGGTTCAAAATATCATAAAATTTGTCAGATTTAAAATGGGGTGTCTACAGTTGCCCCTCTTTAGCACTTCCTGTCCTTTGAAGGACAGGTGAGTGGCAAAGAAGTAGACACTTTGGCATTCCCTGTGCTTCGAAGGGTAGGTGAATGTTAAAGATAAAACAGATATTTTAAATTTCTTTCTGAGGTCACGTGATCAGGGGGCACACCAACTATCCCTCCAAGTCATTACGTTCACCAAGGTCACCCACCTAGGGCATTTTTTCTCCTAACGTTTTCGACGTGAGATGTCGGTGAGTTACACAAGCTTGATACTCGAGTTGAATTTTCTAGTCATGCCACTTAACTTCAAGGATTTTTGTAGTTTGAATTTTTAACCTTGGCATTTTCTTTGATCTCCTTAGGGTTTTTTAAGGATATCTATAAGAAAAGGCTTTCTATATGAAGAGACTTGTTTGGCCTAATCCGAAGTGAGAGACGAGGCAGCAACACGGCAATCGCGGCAATGCGGTAATCATCATATATGGATGTCCAAGCTCCTTCTTTTTTTTAAGATTTTTTTTAGAATTTTTGAAAGTATGGGGATATTTGAAATAGCTCTTGAAACAAGGACATGTTATGATTTTAGCAAAGAAATTAAAGCTTTTGAAAAACACAAGACATATAGTGAAAATTTTGAAAAGAGAGATATTTCGAAAAACAAGGTTGGTTAGCAGTTTTAACTCCTACACCCATAGAACCCTCTAAGCAGTAGCGGCATGCAGCAATGGACCATACACCCGACCCTTTTACGTCAATACGGGGATAGACAAAATCTATCAAACATTACGGTTGTACCTTGGATACACCCGACCTTTTTGCGTCATACGGGGCTAGACGTTACCTGCCTCGGCTCCTTTGCGTCACACGAGTTTGACATTTTTCCATCGAACAAGGTGGTTGTGCCCTGGATACACCCGACCTTTCATGTCATACGCGATAGAGGTACATGCGTCGACTCTTTTACGTCGCACGAGTTTGACGTTTTTCCATTGAAATAAGGTGGTTGTGCCATGGATACACCCGACTTTGCACGTCATACAAGGATAGACGATACCTATCTCAGCTCTTTTACGTCGCACGAGTTTGACGTCTTTCCATTAAACAGGGTGGTTGTGCCCTAGATAAACCCGACCTTTCACATCATATGGGGATAGACGATACCTGCCTCAGCTCTTTTATGTCGCACAACTTTGACGTCTTTCCATTGAAACAGGGTGGTTGTGCCCTGGATACACCCGACCTTTCACGTCATATGGGGATAGACGGTACCTGTTTCGCTTCTTTGCGCCGCACGAGTTTGATGTCTTTCCATTAAACATGGTGGTTGTGCCCTGAATACACCCGACCTTTCATGTCATACCGGGATAGACGGTACTTGCCTTGGCTCTGTTACGTTGCACGAGTTTGACGTATTTTCATTGAAATAGGGTGGTTGTACACTGAATACACCCGACCTTTCACATCATACGAGGGTAGACAATATCTACCTCGGCTCTTTTACATCGCACGAGTTTGACATCTTTCCTATCTCGGCTCGTTAACGTCGCACGAGTTTGACGTTTTTCTTATCTCAGCTCTTTAACATCGCACGAGTTTGATGTTTTTTTTCTTGTCTCTGCTCTTTTAACATCGCACGAGTTTGACGTTTTTTTCATGTCTCAGCTCTTTAACATCGTAAAAGTTTGACGTTTATCCTGTCTCGGCTCTCTTACGTCACACGAGTTTGACGTCTTTTCATTAAACACGGTAGTTGTGCCTTGAATACACCCGACCTTTCACGTCATACAAGGATAGACGGTACTTGCCTCAGCTCTTTTACGTTGCACGAGTTTGATGTCTTCCCATTCAAACAGGGTTGTTGTGCCCTGCATACACTCGACCTTTCACGTCATACGGGGGTAGATGATATCTGCCTCGGCTCTTTTACGTCGCTTGAGTTTGGTGTCTTTCCTGTCTCGGCTCTTTAATGTCGCACGAGTTTGACGTTTTTCCTGTCTCAGCTATTTAACGTCACACGAGTTTGACGTTTTTCTTATCTCAACTCTTTAACGTCGCACGGGTTTGATGTTTATTTTCCTGTCTCGGCTCTTTTAACTTCGCACGAGTTAGACGTTTTTTTCATGTCTCAGCTCTTTAACGTCCCACGAGTTTGACGCTTATCTTGTCTCGGCTCTTTTATGTCACACGAGTTTGACGTTTATCCTATCTCGGCTCTTGTACGTGGCACGAGTTTGATGTTTTTTTGAATTGGACTTTGGGACATCATACACACACACGGGGATGAGCTTGCCTCATTTTGCCTCAAGGGATTCAGTCGAGAGAAAAAACGCTCCCGGACTAGCCAATATCATCATTGTTGAGCTTCACCCGTCTCTGATATGTGGTAGTTGGTAGTTCTACTCATACAACCATGGAGTGCCTGGCTAGTTTCAAGCCTTCATAACAGGCGTAGGAAGTTGGTTTGGAGAACAAGGCCAGCTCGACTAACAATTTTACCTTTTGCAGTTACGGAGGAAGTCATTTCTAAAAGGTTTTGGAAATGGAGGTTTTTAACAATCAAGATTAAAAAAATGCTTTTAAAAGGGACATGCCCTACAGTTTTGCCACCTGTGGTCCCTTTGGTGGTTCCTATGTGAGTGTATCAGATCCTTGCTTGAATCTTCGGGATGAGGAATCATCAAGTATTTCTTTATCTTCCAACCTCAACTCTTGTATTGCAATTCAAAGAGAGAGCTCTTTGGAGTTTCGAGTGAAACATAGTCTTGAAAATACAGGATACTGCCCCTGGGTGTTCAGAATCTATTTGGATTTCTGATTTCGTTCCTCGACTACTCACCTTTTGAAGTTGTAGACGATCTAGGTCTTTAATAATGTTCCGTCAAAAAATGCTTATTAACTTTTTTTTCTTTTCTTTTTTTAACACGACTTTGACACAGGGGAGGAAGAGAAGATGTTTAAAGAGAAAAGACTTTGGAGAGTAGAAAGAAGGAGATAAATTCTTCTTTTTCATCGCCCTGGGGTCCCTTTTGGGTGTTCAGCCCAATAGCCTTTTTTCCAACGCTTTGGGTTCATTTTGGATTTTCAGCCCAGCAGATTTTTTTTTTATCCCGCCGGGGTCCCTTTCGGGTGTTCAGCCCAGTGGCCTTTTTTCCAACGCTTGGGGTTCCTTTCGGATTTTTAGCCCAGTGGATTTGTTTTTTTTTTTTAGAAAAAGAAAACAGTGACAAAGGAAGAAGAATAGTCAAAAGGTGCCCTTTTTTTTTTTTTAGCAACTCACCTTAAGATCATATAAGAATTCGATCATCTTTCTCTCCTCCTAGTGGCAGAGAGGATCTAATATCGGTCTTTCTCTGATTTCCCTTGACCCAGGTTGGCATCCAAAATATCTTTGACAATGGTGGTTGAGTCTCCGTTGAACTTTTCGTTTAAACTGCTCTACTTGAACCTTGATTTTAAGACTAAAAATCACTATCAGTTTCCTAATCCCTCAGTCTTCTGTATGGACGGATCGGCTCATCAGGATTTTCCTGTTAATGGAGTACTTCTTAGGCGTTAATGCCTTTTGAAATATGAGGCATGAATGCCTCATTTGGTTATTTGCAAGGGGTGAGTGATCACCCAACTCCTTTTCGATAATCTTTTTCATTGCAAATTTTGAATTGCTTTTCGGAGGTTAACTCCGTAGTAGGCTCCTGCTCAGTGCTCGAGCTTAGGTGAGACTCTCGTACCAAAAGATTGATTAAGTTGGTATCAGATGACCTTAACACATGTTGGGAATCAACGAAGAAGGGTTCAATCTCATTAGTTGCCCCTATTGTATCATCTTCATGAGAGGAGTTTGCCCCTATTGAATATTTTGATGGGGTTGCCCTTGCAGGGCTTTCTGTTCCGTTGGGAACTTGTTCTTCACATGATGAATTCTCTTGATATGGTGGTGCTTCGGTTATCGTTAATGACTTTTAGAGATCCTGTCTCTTGAGGAGGTAACATGGTCGGATTTTCGATATTGAATTCTTGATCCCAGATTGGTGGATCATTCAAGAAATATTGTGAAGGTGGTCCAGACGGGCCCCTTAAAATTTCCAAAGGTTAGAGCTCTATCAACCCTGGTGAAGATGTCAAATCTTTGAGAATAGTAAAATTTGGGCTCTTTGCTTCTCCATCATCTATAACTGGGTTCACCTCGAGAGGTGACTCGGTTAAATCTTCTAAACTTGGCTCCTCATCCCATATAGGTGGGTTGGTGAAGAAGTCTGTTGAAGATGGCCTAGGTGGGCCCCTTAGAATTTCCAAAGGTTCGACTTCTTTTGATATTTGAGGTGTTGGCACTTTGTTTGGAAGTGTAATGAGAGACTTTGGGGTGTTGACCCCTTGTTTAGAAGATGATCCCTTCTCGTTGATCTGGATCACATCAATTTCTAACACGTCGTCCTCATCATATTGATCCCACTTAGGTGGGTCATCAAGGTTTTGAGGTGAAGGGCTTCCTTTTAGCACTTGCTCATTCCCCCCCTCACGAGTTATTGTCTCAAAATTAAGGTTTTTCTTGTGGTCATGGGTTTGGGAATCCATAGCTTCAAAACCTTCGTTGAGCTTATGCTCGAGTTCATATTGCTCATGCAAGTTTGATTCGTTGCCACACACGTGTGAATCCTCTATTGTGTTAACTTTGAAGTATGGGTTGAAGGGTTCATATGCCCCAGTGTGGTTCTCAATGATGGGGATTTCTTGTGCCACTTTTGGGAGTATATCTTGGAGTGGAATTTCATATGTGATACCCCTTTCTTCGGTTATGGGCTTGAAGCTAAGATCATCCTCACTGCTTTGATCTTTAGCCATTAGCTTTTGGGTGAGGTTATGCTCATTTTGTTCTTCATCTACTGGAATTTCCAGTTGATTTCTTCTCGTACTCCAAGTCTTTTGTAGATGGTCTTTGGGGTTTGGGCACAACTTGTGATTCTCCTGAGTTAATCAGGTTGACATCAGATTTATTTGTTGAGATATCAAGAGTTTATGATTCTTCTATGCCATCAACATCTTCCTTTTTAACACTTATCATGTCGTTATCGATGAGATCTTGAACTCTATGTATGAAAGCTCGACATTTCTCAGTGCTATGGGCATAGTTTCAATGTCAGTCGCACCATTGAGATGTATCGCCACCATGGAAAGGAGGAATCTTGGCTTCTGTCGATAATTTTATGAGCCTTTCCTTTAGCAACTTCTTCAAGACATCGGTCATAGGCTCATCAATGGGAGTGAATTCCCTTGGTGTGGAAGTCTGCATTTTCCATGTGGTAGAATGAATTTTAGTCTTTCCCTGTGAATGGTTCGCAGAAAGATTGCTTCTCTTGATCATGTTCACCTCTCTTTCTTGAGAGGGATTTTTAGCTGCGGCCTTATCTTCCTTGACTCGCTCATATCGTGATACTCTTTCAAGAATAGGATTAAATGAGTAAGGGACTGCCCCCGTACTGAAGAACGTGACATATTCTGGAGTCATGTTCTCTATTGCCAAGCTTACCTTCACGGCTTCAAGGAGTAGAGTTTCAATGACTCGCATAGCGGCCTTTCAGAATCTGGTTATAAACAGGGAAGGAGACTCGCTCGACTTCTGTTTGATGGAAGTTAACTGATAATGGGTGACGGGTCTTGGCCTTCCTCCACTATAACGGATGGAAAATTGCTTGAACATTTTGCCAGGAGTTGCTTGTGGGTCATCCTTCATGATTATTCAAAGCCACATCAAGGGTTCTTCTGATAAGCTATGCGAAAACATGACCTTAAGTTGGTTCGGTCGGTCTCGCAGTATGTGGACCATCAATAAGTAGGAGTTGATGTGTGCCTCAGGATCCTCTTTCCCTGAAAATCTGTTTTTGAACTGTGGCATCACAAACCCCACTGGTAGATCTTCTAGGTGTCCTAGAATTTCTTGTACATAAGCTTTAGGAATTGAAAAATCCCATATTAACATTTTCTTTAAAGAGTCTTGGAGGTGTTTCATAAGAGCGAATTGAGCAGTCATTATAGCTGTGAGCTGGCTCGATTGTATGGTCTGTTGAACTTGACTTTGTGGTATGTGGCTCGTATAAACTGGCTGTTGGGCCTATGTAGCGGGTTGCCCCAAGGACTAAGCCTGAGGTTGAACTTGAAGTATCGGTTGTCGGCTTGTAGACTCACCCAAGCTGAGTTGGGTCAGAGCATACCCATTACTTGAAGGTTACACAACTTGGCCATGCAAGGAGGCCTGCGGGATAGGATCACCACTTAACTGGGACAGACGACTCAAGCTGCTATGACAACTAGACCTATGACCGTAGGCGGCTAGGTCTACTTGTCCCTGACCTTGATTGGATGATCTATCTCGAGGGTTAGGGTATTCTCTTACCCCAGCACTGGACTGAAAGAGTGAATAAATGCCATAGCTGCTACCAGATGGAATCTGCCCTTTAGGTACTCTTGGGCTCGAGTGATGATTAAAACTAGACCTCTGGCCCATAATGGATTGGATTGGCAGGCTAACAGCCCTAGGATCATCCTGGTTTGAGCCAAAATGTTGGACTTGGCCTATGGCTTGAGCTTCTGACCTGACTTTCCTAGATTGAGTGTGCTGGATGGTGTATCCTTTATTGCGGAGGTCTCGAAAGTAAGCATATACTTTAGGATTGTCTTTATATTGAATTAGGTCAAAACCCTGATCTTCACTGATGATGGGTTGCTTGGGAAGACTTTCCTTAGTTGTATGTGAACCCACTCGCCCACTGACTGGCTGATTGCCAAGACTGAAATGTTAGGCTCCTAATTGACCATCGGGGTTCACATAGCTGGGATCGGCTAACTTAGAGATTTGGGTCAGGACCTTATTCTTGTTGAGTCGACTGGATTTGAGATTAACCCCTATGTCTTGGAGGATTGGCCCCTGCCTAACCCATTGATTATTCAAGGTGTTACGAACCTTATCAACATGTTGGCTCGTGATTTCTAAAGGGTGACCTTGAAGGCGGCTTGAACGACTAGGTATGGTTTCATGTGGGTTGAGTGTCGGCTCACTGACACAAGTGCTATGGATGACTTGTGAGGGAGCACTGCGACGGTGCCTCTCAGACCGAATAGGTTCTCTGGATCTAGACTGAGCTGGGGCCATAGGGTTGGACCTTGCTCTATTATGATCTTGGGTCATGATTTCTAAACTCGGTGAGATCTAGACTCGACTCCTTAGGGTAGACCTAGTATGACTCTAAGGGCAAAACCCTAACTAAGACCTTGGCTAAAACCTAGACTGGATGAATCTTGCTAGGCTCAATGGGTTTTGGTTTAGACCCTGAACTAGGGCAAGCCTAGTCTAGCTTTAGAGGCAACTCTAAGCTTAGAACTATACTAGAACCTAGACTGAGATCTAAATTATATGGGTACGAGTCTCAGGTCGAACCAGGAGCGGGTCTAGGTTCAGACCTGGGTCTGAGCCTGGTTCGGACCTGGACTGAGCTGAGTGCAAGCCTAAGCTTGGACCTAGGGGGTTTTGAAGATCAGACCGAGTATGGACCCGGACTGGATCAAGATGAGCTAGGAACGAGCCTTCGGCTCGGACCAAGAGGGGGCCTAGATTCGGACCAAGACGAAACCTAGTTCGGACCTAGGCTAAGCTGAGTACATGCCTGAACTTGGACCCAGAAGCTTTAGCTGGACCAAAAGCTGGTCCGGACTGGAATCTAAGATTAACCAACAGAAATAAGCAAGCACAACACACGAAAACTTTTGACTTAATATTATGGGTAAGCTTGGTTTGAGAGTGGGTTCTCAACTATTGAAATGCAGCTAAACTGACAAAGGTCCCCACATAGGTCCTGGCCTCCTGTTATAGGACGTTCACCAGGTCCTACTATACGCGGAGTTGTTTTGAGGCAAAGGATTACGGAGGGGGGCTCACAGTTAAAGTTACGCAAATCCCAACCATCTCGGCTCTCAATGCTAGGTTCCCCTCACGCGTTAATGTGGATTTTGGGGGTTTTCGAAATATTTATTTGCTGGTTTCCCGGGCATTCCCGGTCCAGTTTGTGATGGAGTGTGTAAAGAAGCACGCAATTAAAATGAAGTGAAGCACACAATGTACACAAAACAAAAAAGAAAAAAAGTGAGCGCTCGGCACTTATCGCTCTTAGAGATGTGCGCTTCGAGGCGAAGCTCGATCGAAGCATTGTATAGATGGAGGGGTAGGTGACCCCTAAGAAGGCACAGTAAAGAAAGCGAGACTTGGCACAATCCGTGCTAAGTCGAGCGTGGCCCGAGTCGATGATGACTCGAACGGGACAAGGTTCAGGGAGGGTACAAGCAGCCCTCGATGTATTTTTTTTTATTTTTTTATTTTTTTATCTTTTTTAACTTTGATGAAACATAGTTAAACTAAGCATGGTGAAAGCAGGGAAAATATGGTTTCAGTCAAAATTAACAAACTAAAATAAAATAAAAAAATTTAAGAAACAACATAGACTTATCTGAAGCAAAATATGTTTTTTATATTTTAAAAAAATTAATTTTAAGTCAAAACTTGGTCAACAGGGAGCCAAAAGTCCCTTGGAATGGGTCAGTTTTTTTCTAGAACCTTTGCAGTTGGGCGACACTGCTGGTGTCGCCCGGGTGGCACTACTGGTGTCGCCCTTGCAGAGTGGACGACACGGTTGGTATCGCCCAAAAATATTATTTTTTAAATATTTTTATCTTGTTAATCATGATGAAATAAGACTACTTTAAACTTGAAAGAAGCATAAAATAAAAAAAATTCTGATGAAATAAATTAAAATAAAGTAAAAACAAAAAGGCAAGATGGAATTGAAAAATATTTTTTTTGTATTTTAAAAAATTTTATTTTGATCTAAATATTTTTGTGCAATCACAAAAGAGACCCTAGAACATATTCACAAAGTTTCAAAGGTTTCTGAGAACGGCAGTGTCGCCCAGAAAAAGCAGGGTTTCAGAGCACCGAAACACTAGATTCTGGTCACTAATGGCTTTTGGGACCTTTTGTGACTGAAAACAGTGAAAAATAGTGAATAAAAACTGTATTTTGACGCTTGGATCAAGTTCGAAATAGCCCCACGGTGGGCCCCAAACTGTTTACGATGAAAATCTGACAGATCTTCCGATGAAGATCTCTCGAATTTTGACACTTTAACTAATAAAAATGAAGGAAATAAAGTGGTTGAGAAAGTTGGACTGATTGAATTCATATCTAAGGCTAGATCTGCCCGAAAATGAGCAGATCTACTCTCAGATTTGTGGCAGAGCCAACATGATCCAAAACATTAAAGTATGATTTTAAGACAAAGTTAACAGATCAAAATAAATGAAAACAGAAATAAAACAATAAAAGAATAAAAAAGAGAGAGGAAGGAACGATACCAAATCGGGCCAGATGGCCCGGGGTTCCCGAGCCTTTGAGGGCTCGCCTGTATCACAATCGGTCCTCTTTACCTCTTTGATTCGGATGTTGACCAACAGATCTCTAGTGTATAAGGGTTAGATCTAGGGTTGTTGTGCCCTAAGTCTAGTTTTGATCTAGGGTTGTTGTACCCTAGGTCTAAGTCTTTTCAAGCTGAAGCTTAGGGTTTCAGGAGGCTAGGGTTTTCTCTTCTCTGGGGTTTTCAATCTAGAGAATTTTCTAAAGTCGTAGGTTTTTTAGGATATAGAGTAGAATTTCCTTTGTTTTCTAAGGATTCTATGATCTCCAGAGGTTGAATATCAATTTTGAAATTTTCTCTAATTTTTTGGGATTAATCCTAAATTTTTAAAATATTTCTAAAGGTTTTTCTTATTTTTGGTATTTTTGGATAATTTTTCTAATTTCTTGAATTTATAAGGTTTTTTTGTCAGCTTTTCTCTCTCTTTTTGTGTTAGGGAGAGGAGGTATTTATAATATTCAATTGGTGATTTTTTCTAAATTTTTTGGAGTTTTTTCAAAATTGTTTTGGATTTATCTTGAAGCTTTAGCCTTATCTAATTAAGTAAAACGCGTTTACTGCAGCATCAAATGCGTTGACTGTATCATTAGCCCATGTCTGGGCCTGTCGGGCCCGTTACAACCCGGCCTGCGCCCGACAGTTGGGTCTCACAGGGACTAAATTGTCATTTGTTATTTTTTTTTATCCTTATGTCAAATTCAGACGATTCTTAGACCGTTGGAAAGATCTTGGGTTCTACTTCAAATTGTGATAGGATGTGGGTAGTTACGGGGTAATTAAACTGGGTGTACTAAGATAATGAGGTCCTAAGGGTTAAAAAAACTATAGAATTTGCCAGATTTAAAATGTGGTGTCTACAGTAAGATAAGTTTTTTTGTAAGATAAAACGTCCGTTAAGAATAAAAGTTTACATTTTTTGTTATACAATGGCAAATGAGTAAGGGAGATGCTTACATGCCAGAGCCGACACGCCTATTCATTTGCGTTCTCCTTTGTAATTCATTTTAGAGATAGACTTCAGATTTAAAATTTCTAGAATCAATAATCTTGACTATGATGATCGTAAATTCGGAAGGTTTAATAAACTCCTAAAAATAACAAATAGACAATCCTTGTACAAACTAACGGACCATTTGTCTACAAAGAGAATGTTTAATAAATTCTTAAATATAATAGATAGAGAAAAAAGTTTATCCTTAAAATGTAGAATTAAAGATGCACCTCAAAAATCTATCGAAAAAGGTTTAATGTTGAAAAACCCTCTAATTGATCATGTCGATATCGAGATGTATGAATATGGAGACAAAAAACTTTGAGTATTAGAAATAATGCATATTGCGACACATTATCTATGCCATTCATTTTCAAGATTTTCATATGTTTATAGATCTACTTGATTTTAACCATTTGTAGAGTTTAATATTTTATAATTAGAGATGAAAATAGATTTTAAGATAATCCTAAAAATTATTTACATCAGAATTACCTGTCATGATATAATTTGGAGGTGTGCCTTAATTAGATTGTTTAAGGTTGCAACCTTATAGAAACCACACCGATATATACTTACGTCATTTTCGAAAGTAGAGATTGTCTACAAAATAACCAAAAAGCTTATCTTTGGATTTTTTGAAACCCGAAGGTTTTAAACATCTCAGTTTTTGAAAAACTGATAATAGGCAGTTCCGTCTTTTCTTTTCTTTTCTTTTCTTTTAAAAATTGTATGAAATTGAAAAACAGGCCTAGATATAATACTGACTTATTTTTTTTCAATCTTTTCAACCTAGGTTTCGTAGGAGCAAATCAAAAAGATTGAGAAATAGAACCATCTAATTTGATTCGTTCTCAATAGCCATGGGATGATCATCCTAGGGCGATCTTTTTATCAACGGATACTCCTATTACATTCATAGTTTCTGAAAGATGAGAACCAACTATGTAGGATCTACATTGATAATTCAACTATTGTATACGTCATTACTCCAATCCTTTGTAATAGCCATCTGTAATAACGAGCTTGCAAAATATATTTGTGTAATAAAGGTAAATATCATAGATATACACATTATTTTTCCAAAATTTTAAAATGATATTTTATTTATTTATTTATTTTTTGCACTTTTAGTTTTACTTCTTCTAAGATATCAAACCTGTCCCCTTTTTGGAGCCGGAAAAAGATGTATCTATGGAAAAATCATGTTCCCAGTGATTTAAAATGTCTTTTAAATTTGGGTTGAGTTTGTATAGAGCCTAGGCTGTAAACAACCAAATTAGAGCCTACTTTCAAATAGTATCGAGAAATGTAGTTTTAATACTGAAAATCTTTGTGATAGCCTTAAAATATATTTTTATCTTTATTTATAAAGTTTAAAGCTTAAGAACTAGTGTAGATCGACAGATCTATGAAAACTTGAAAATCTTGAAAATTGATGGATTAAAATGTGTTACAAAATACACTATTTCTAAAACTTGAAATCCATTTTTTTCTCATGTCCATACATATTGATGTCGAGATTATCAATTTGATGATATTTGGGCACCAAAACGACCTCTTCTAGTGAAATTTTTGAGGTAGGCTCTAATTTGATTGTTTAGAGCCTCGGCTCTATAAACTTTTCCCTTATAATTTTCTATCTATTTGAAAACCTTCGTAGACTTCTGAGTTTGGGGACTCACAGCAGTCTTTTTCCATTAAGTACTGAAGTAATGCCATTACAAACTTCAAAAGAATTAAATAAACATGGGTTTTACATCCACGTTAATACCCATTATATTTGGTAATTTTAAAAAGAAAATGTCATAAAAATTGTTTAAAAACTTAAAAAAAAGTTTATTTACTATGCAAAAAAACTCGATAGTTATGTTTGTACTCAAATCCGGGAAGGTAAATTCAGTCAACCCTCTCTAATTTGGATGAAAACTCTAATGGACCTTTTTGTTTTTGTTTTTTTTGCGCAAGTTAGTGGGGGAGAAGGCACTCTACCCGAGTTTCATAAATAAGAAAGAAAGATATAGCTCATAATTTTACAGCCCTAGAAAAGGGAAGTTGATCCACATCATGAAGTAAAGAAAGAAAAAGAAAACCCGACGGAAAGAAAAAGAAAATCCGACGGTCTAGATCGTCATACAACGGCATCTAAAAAAGTTGTGGCTTTTTTTATAAGTAAATCAGCCACTATGTTAGCCTCACAATAAATGTGGGTAAAGGACCAAACAATGACCGGAGAGCTTATATCGGCAATTAGCACATGTAACTCCAATAGACTTCAAAGTTGAAAGATCATGGCCCAACGACTTGCAATTTAGAGATTTACGGTCTCTTTCTTGTAACTCGCCAACATTAGTGGCTAGATCTCACTCAAAATCGCACTTGTATAAAATTTCTGAATACATAAATGAATTTTTTTTTTTTTTCTGTTCAAATCAGGATCCAAAAACAAGAAAAAAAAAGAAAAAAACAAAATAGAAAGTTACCAAGCTGGCCTACAGGAATGACAGTTGCAGGTGGAGCCTGGATCAAACTTTCTTGAATTTGTATTTAGTCATCACTTACTTGAAGATTTGCATGAATTGAGCATTGAATTAAGGGCTTAATGTTATACTTAGCATAGAACAATATACTCTATTTAGCATTGTGTCATTTCTCTTGGTTTGGAGTTAAAATTTGAAATCCAGCCCTACATGCCCAAAAAGAATGGAATGGTACAAGCTCAAATGGTGCACAAGCACTCTAGAACGAGTTCTAACTAAAAGGGGAAAATTTAGATTGCTGCAATTGTATTTGGTATTTTGATTTAGGGAAAAGTTTATATAAGAATGCAACCTTATAATGTAGAACTACGGATGCAATTAAAAAATTCATCGGAAAAGGTAGTTTTAATGTTGAAAAACCCATTGATTCATACATCTCAACATCGAGATGAATGACCATGAAAAATAAAAAGATTTTAAATCTCAAAAATAGTGCATTTTATAGCATATTATCTACACCGTCCATTTTCAAGATTTTCATATGTTTATAGATCTACTTAATTTTAACCATTTTTTAAATTTAAAATTTTATAATTAAATATAAAAATAGATTTTGAGATAATCCTAAGAACATTTTACATCAAAATTATATACTATGATAAAATTTGAAGGTGCACCTTACCTCTACGGATGCATCCGTATGCCAACTGCACCTTTTGATTTATGTTTTTCTACATTTTGGATTTACATGAAATTTAATAGGTGTCTGCCCCATATTTAGGTGCACCTAAAAGAGTACAAAAAATTGATTTCAGAAATTCTAATTACCTTTTTAATATATTTTTTTAGTTACGCCTGATTCAAAAACCAAATTTTAAGCTAATCCAATTTGTAAAAAAAAATTAAAATTAAAGCATTATATGTAGTAGTGATTGTCTATTTCGTTCCTTCTAATCTGAACCACTGGTGAGTACTTGTGTATCATTCAAGCGTAGATATTTATACTTTTTCAAAAGGCTAAAAAAAAATCAGAGAGCTTTCAAAGCCCTGACACAGCAAACAGTGGTGTGAGCACAATACTAACAAAAAGATACTTGACATAAGGCTAATCTCTAGTTTACTATGCATTTCACGACCGTATTTTGTAAGTTTTACTTTCGTTTACCTGAGGGAGCAAATGGGCAGAATGCTCCCATGGGTTAAGAATTTTTTTTCGTTTCCGCATGTTCTCACTGGATCATACTCTACATTGACTCCCTCAGGCAAAAGAGCGAATTTTTAAGAAGAAATTGGATTTTCTTTAATAGTTGTTGCCCTCTAAAAGGACTCCCTCAGGCAAAAGAGCCAAATTTAAGAGGATTTTGAGTTCTTCAATAGTTATTGGCCTCCAAAAGGTCCCTATACAATTTGAGATGTTATTTTCTCGCACGTGGAATATGATATTTTTATGAAAATATATACAATGGGATCATTTATCTTTGGTGTAAGATGGTCACAATTAATGCTGACCATTGGATATGAAATTAGATGGCTGCATTGAATCTGACCAACTTCAAATTTCAAAATAAATTTTCTCAATCTTTATAACACATCCAAGCTATTAGATTTCACCTTAGATAGTTGTAAATAATTGTTACCTGCTTGTTTTAAAGGTAAATGGTCTCATTGTATACAATCTTTATTTTTTTTTTTATTTTTTTTGGAAGCACACCTCCAAAATTTCAGGATTTTGGTGAAGGACCAGATAGATAATATGCTCTCGCTGGAGTAGTCACTTTCTTTAGGAAAGTATTATCGGTGTGATTGAATAAGTTATAGGGTCTTATCACGGTCGGATCAATGGGTTGCATATACACCAGTAAATGGTCTAGCGAAACCTCTCTCTGTCCACGGCACAGTCAGCAAATCTCCGATTTTTTTAAATCCATTAAAAATTCCGAGTTTTTTAAAAGATTTTCAAAAAATCGGGTCTCTCTAGTGGAACCAATATAAATCTATATTTTATCTTTTCTTTCAAAAAAAAAATCAAAAAGCTTCTTCCCTAAAATTTTTTTCATTAATTTAATATTATTAAATTTTGGTTTAAAGATAAATACATCAACAGTGTGTGTAAAATAAGAATATTGAATTAACAAAAAATTCAATAAAAAATTTCACCAATGAGTTCGCCTGAAAAAAAGTGTACGAAAAAATACAAGCAATATATTCCTTAAAAAAAAGTAATTAAAATACTTGTATATCTCAAAATAATAAATAGAATTATAAGAAGAGTAACCCACGAATTTTTTTATTTTTATTTTTTCTTCTTCTTTACACCCGTAACTTCTGTATAAAGAGCAAGATAGAGATTCAATGATACTAAAGATTTAGGTTGCTAGGAGCGAGAGTCGAATTTGCTTAAGTATTTTATTATTTTTTTATACATAGAGAAGTTTGATTAATTTCATATTTTTATGTTTTATTTCCTTAGTGTATAAACATAGCATTTTAGATGGACCACTATTTTACATATTTGAATCTTTGTGTTTTCTTTTAATTAACTGCAATCCGGCACTGAGGACATTTTTTTCTTTGAAATATAATCTTATTCTTTGGTTCACAATTCGTGTTATTTCATAATCAGTTATTGTGTTTAGTATTGTTATTGTTGTTTTGTTTAATGCTTCCAATAAATCTGTGATATGTTTTGGGTTGTGACAGCAAAGTTATCATTATTGATGAATTTATTGAAAGTTTTAACAAAAAATTATCAAGTACTACTTTAATGACATTAGTAGGGCTATAAAATTATTGTTTAATAGCTTTAATATATCTATACAATGGCTACAAATCATAATCTTATATTGTATCATCTTTATACATTCAAGTTTTTCATTACCTTTTTTTTTAACCAAATCCGAAATATTCACTATTTTGTATCTTACATTTTTTTTTGTGATTCGTATATTTTACCCCATTTTTTCCTCCGATTTTTTTCAATAGAATCAATTTATTACTGATGTTTTGCTCTACAGATATTTTATTATTCTCCGACTTGCTAATTATGGTCTACAACCACGGATGGCAATTGACATATTAATAAGGGAACACTTTCTCATATAATTTGCCGACTAATAATACCGCCAAATTATAATGCAAACGGCCACGTGGCTATAACCACGTGGTCGTGGGTTCGATCCCCATATACGGCACCACAGGACCGGGCCCTGGCACTATATCTAATTTTTTGTATGAAAAGAAAGTCTTCTCTGTTTGACTTGTCCACGTCCTTCATTTTTCATGTTTTTTTTTTTATATTATCAAAGGGTGTCATTTGTATGAGGTTGCAACCTTAAACAATCAAATTAAGGTGCACCTCTAAATTTTGTCATGAGATGTAATTTTGGTCTCGATAATTTTTAGGATGGTGCAATAATTTATTTTTATCTCTAATTATAAAATTTTGAATTCCAAAATTGGTTCAAATCAAGTAGATCTATAAACACATAAAAATCTTGAAAAAAAATTATCCAAAGATGTACATTTTTAAGACTTGAAATAAATTTTTACTCCATATCTATACATCTTGAAGTTGAGATGAGCAATTAGATGTTTTTCCAACAACAAAACAACCGTTTTTGAAAGATTTTAGAAGTGCACCTTAAAAAAAATTCCTTTATAAAAAATAGGATTATATACAATAAGACCATTTACCTTTGGTAAAAAGAGGTCACAATTACGTATAACCATCCTATATGAAATCTGATAGCTTGTGTCACAAAGTTCAAGATTTTTTTTTTTTTTTTTTGAACTTTGAGCTGCGTCAATGAAATAAATACAACCACCCAATTTCACATCCAATAGTTAAGATTAGTTGTGACCACCTTATATAAAAGATAAATGATCTCATCATATACTTTCCCATAAAAAAATACCCCCAGCTTGAAACTATCAGTTTTCTTGGACCGGGTTGTTTCTTTTCGTAGTCCTAAGAACCATTCGAAACTAAGAGTTGTGTCCTATTATTTCCCTACTCGGATGTGTTTGTAATTGTCCATTAAACACCGGTTTTGCCATCCAAAATTATAAAGCGTCTTGGTTTGAAATGTATAGTTCCGAGCCGATTGGCTATGATTTTCATAGCCTACTGGCTTGGGACCGATTACCAAACCAATATTTTGAGCTATTTGAAACTAACATTGCTAAACACTTTTTCTAACTAGTTAGGAACTATTATTAGTCTTCGACCCTTTCATCTTTCCAATATGTGACGCCACCTTCCTCTTCAAACCATCACTCTCCCTCTCTTTCCAAGTTCTCTCTCTCTCTCTCATCGTATGCTACCTTCCTCTTCCTCTTCCTGTGCCTCTCTGAAGCTCCTTCGCTCCCTAATTTCTCACTTGGTCACTCTCTCCATTTCTCCCTGCCTTTCGCTTTCGCTATGCACCACAAACCCTAGAATGAACTTTTTGTGTGTGTCTTCCTCTCTTTTCTCTTTTCTCTTTCCTTTCCCATTGCTTCTCTCCATCGCAAGCTGCTTTCAAGATCGCTATCTTCGTGATCACCCTTTCAAGCTCGTTATCTCTCTCTCTCTCGCTCCATAGAAAAACCCTTGAATTCAGAGCCCAAAACTCTTTGCTAGGTCTACCGTGAAAGATGTAGTTTTACAGATAATGCAATGAAATATGAGAATGCAATGAAAAGTGAACCTTGTTTTTAAGTCAATGGATGGTAAGAAGAATTAACGGTTACTTGCAGGACCAGCCCGATCTAAGATAGAAAAATATTATAAATGATTTACAACAGATCACGGCCAAATTGTCTTACAAGCAAGCATGGTGGTAAAAAGAGGTTGTGGATGAAATAATGCATTGGTGGTAAAAAGAGGTTGTGGATGAAATAATGCATTGGTGGTAAAAAGAGGTTGTGGATGAAATAATGCATAGGTCATGTACGAGTTCCCCAGTATTTTCACAAGCTCAGAGAGAGTAACCTAGAACTATGGCATACATTTAGGAGAGGTTTGAGCATTTCTTTCAAGCCTTTCGTCAATGCCTCCAATATTCTGAGCATTTGTTTCGGGCCTTTCGTCTATGCCTCCAATACTCTAAGCATAGGTTTGAGCATCTATATCTGGCCTTTCATCCATGCCTCCAGTATTTCGTTAACGGTGTAAACCACTAATAGCGCTACATGGAGCATTTAACCAAAAAATACTTAGGAATTACACCCATTAATAAGGTTACATGGAGCATTTAACCGAAAAATACCAAAGAATTATGTTATGCATTGTCTGTGTAAATGGCAATGGTGGTATATTTTCCATAGCACATGCACTGATTGAGAAATATGGTCAAATATATTATGCAATCAATGACCAAGTTGCACTCAAAACCACCTACCAAATTTAGAAGATCTTTTCCAACTTTTCTTAGAAGAATGGATGCTAGAACACATAATAAAGAAATAGATGCAACATTCTAAAAAGGAATAATATTGGAATAATATGAATTCCAATATGAAAATTCTGATTAGTGATTAGGGACATGCATTTGACTCACCCTAAGTCTAAACAACTATATTTAAACAACCTAGTCAGACTAAACAACTTAAAAAACTATTATACCATCAAGTCATTGAGAGGACATTCCACGCCATGATTGGCTAATTGTAGCGCCCAATATCACATTCCTGATCCCTATGCCTGAAATCCAAATTTATAACTAAAATCAAGAGCTAATGACTCCGGATCTCTACATTATCATTTTGGCCTAACAAGATCAATAAAAATACTAATCGGTCAAGACTTAGGGCTCTACAAATTACGGACCATTGAAAGTGGACCTCCCAACCTACTTTTTATGGTATGTGCTAGCTTCAAAAATATTCACTTCCACCCTTTACCTTAGATCAGTTCAGAAAAAGGCACCGGTTGACGATCCGATCAGACCATCAGTTCGGCCAGGTCTTGATAACTTATCTCTAAACATGCCATGACTTCGACTCTTGAAATATTGAATATTTGCTTTCCCTAGAAAACTTTCAAAGTTTCAACAATTTCAAAATACATTTCTTAAAAGTCATACTCAAGATGGCATCTTGTAAATCAACCAAGACTAGATCAATTTGATGGGCAGAATTGTAAATCTTCCCCTTTCTCAATTCTAATGGAAATGCAGCAAGGTTGGTATTTGCAGAGCTCTATCACTTGAACACCATTAAGCCACGTATTCTATCACTTGCTACCAACAGAACTATTGACCCTTTTCTTGGGTAATTACACAACTATTAACCCTTGACACACATGAGTCGCTAATTTTCGTAACCGATTAAAGAATTTTTCACACAAGCAACCAAATAATTAGTTTTGACTTGCTTAGTTGTAGACGAAGAGGTTTATGCTTCCCTTGATGAAATATTGGTAGAAGATCTTATTTGAAACTTTATAAGAATTGATTTGGTGAATTCTCCTATTCTGTATACTAGGAAGAAGAATGACATGGTAGGTCCTGGAGGATATCGCAAGCTTAGAAAACGACCAGGCCCTATCTTGAAAAGAGACATGAACAACCTTTAAATAGAGAAAAACCAACCTGTTTCAAAGAGAGAGAGAGAGAGAGAGAGAGAGAGAGAGCTTGAGTATACGTATGCCTTACAAATTGGTCTGAAGGACCCTTTGTAAAGATGAAAAGATAAAGTAATAGGTTCCCCAGGTGGGAGGTTGGAGTGGTGTCAGTTGGACTCAAGGTTTGGAATTAGACTCGGACCCAATCTGGGACCCGATGGGAATAGTGTCAGTTGCACTCAGATGCTCTCCAATCGCAAAGGATGGGGTGAGGCACATGTGGCCCATGTAATGACCTTATGGGAGTTAGCCAGGCGGCCATTGGACTCGATCTTTGGCGTGAAATGGCGGTGGACAAGGTGTCCGAGTCCCACACCCTCACACTTGGATCGAAGTACAACTTGCTAAGCTAACCAAACAACACATGAAAAGACATAGGCACCTCTAAACAACTATCGGGTGAGGTAAGGTCTAGGGTTCCTACCTAGGAGCGAATTTTAGAAAAGCAGGGTAGGTAACTAGATATGCCCACCGTTGGTCCGAACCACTCTTGTAAGCCATATTGGGCCTAAAGCAGTGTGGGGTGCTCATAGAGGCCAAGTATATACAGAGGGGTTCGCTTCCGTTGAGGGCCCACTCTCCGAACTGCCGTTCCTCTAGGAACTATGCGCCCGCACCAGAGACCTTAAAGCCGCATACAGTTCTTTTTGAAAAAAATATTTAAGAAATGTTTTTCACTCGCGTGCAAGGTCCGTGAGTAAGTGTGTAAGATAGCACAAGTGCACCTGCAAAAAGTGTGATGGGCAAGCAAGTGTGTGCAATCAATTAAATGAGTGCGAGGTGCTATTTGCACCAAGTGATGGGCGCTTCGAATCAAAAAGTCGAGCGAGGCAAAAGTGGAGGGTTTAGGTACCTAGCAATTAGTGAACACCGGGCACCTTGGTGCCTAGTGAGGTGTGCCTAAGTCTAGAAAAAGACCAAAGGTGTGGGCTAAGTGAAAGGCGCCGCTTATGCTGGGCCGGGCGGGCTTGGAGTCGAGTGTGGCTCTTCTCAAAGCACTGATCAAGGCGAGGGAATAGAGGCCCTCTGCTATGGGTCTGCCAAGGAGGCAGAGAAAGATGCAGGAAAGCGATAAAGCTATGCTACCGTGCAAAAACAGAGTAATCCGAGGTGCAAAAACAGAGTAATCCGAGGTGATTGTCAATAGCTGTGGCAAATTCGTCGACGAGAGTAGCATGGCATCAAGGTGAGGACGTATTAGAGACTAGTATGCAGTTTCAACTTTGATGTAGGAGTGAAAGTCATTGGCGACAGTGGAAAAGGCACCAAAGTGCCCCTCCGCTACTTCGGCTGAGCTGAAAAAAATGGAGCAGGGCAGAGAAGGACTAACGACAATGTCAATGGTACCAACAAAGCTCACAATGGTTGTCCTGGGGGTCGTCCTAAACTCCAAACAGAAAGAAGGAAAAGGCCCTAAAAGGGGCAGAGTTACCCAAAGGCTCAGGGGGATGGAGCCAGTGCCAGCTACGCCAGAGTAGTTACCAATGGTGCCTTGGCCCTTAGTTTCTAGGGAACCCAGAAATAGAAGCTGGAGCGATCAAGTGTTACTGGAAATAGCGTTGACACCTTTTCCAATAGCTCTTGCCCGTTCTAAACCCCAAAACCAGCAAAAAGACGCTCGGAACGAGTCAAGACAATCTCTGGGTTGATGGTGGCCCTCTCGAACGAAGTCCGAAGGGTCACTTCATTGGTTAAGGCATATTAGAACCTTGACGGGCTCTCAGTGAGTGTCAGACTGTTTATACTAGAAAATGTCGGTAGGAAACACGGTCCCTGCCTTGGTTTGAGCATAAATGCGCCAAAGGAGTTGGTAGAAAAAAGGATCACGTCAAATTACAATCCGGGTGAGAGTCGGCCCACAAGACCTTCTCCCTCTCGGACCATCGGCAAAGGCGGCTTCCAACACGCCTTAGCCTAGGAGTTCAAAAGAAATTTCATGTATTGAGTGAAAAAAAAGGAGAATTTATGAAGATTTTAGAAATAGAATGACCTAAATAAATGAAATAGCTAAAATAAGGAAAAGGAAGAAAAATGATACCTTAGGCTAGGCCCCTAGGCATTGTGCCCAAAGTAGGCGCCGATTCAAAATTAGCAGACACAACTATTCTCGGTCCTCTAGATTTTCACCAGATAAATAACTATGGGTAGAAGAGGGCCCGGAAAGTCGGGTTATCTGGACTGTCGTCGATTTAGATTGCATTGAATAGGGTTCCTAAGGTTGAGAATTTGGGTTTAAAGTATGATTTTAGGTTGGATAGGGTCTAGGATTGGAGCAACACAACTTCTGCATAATTACTCAAAAATTTCACCTATTTACTCGAAGAAGAGCCTCTTATTTATAGGAAAATCAAATCCAAAATTACCGTTGAGCTTTTGAGATGAAATCTGGACCGTTTAGATGCTGGCGCAACTGGAAAATACTCTGATGCCATTACCAATGGCATTAGTTTAGCATTAATTATGGTTAGTGTCATTTAATGCTAGCTTTCCCGAGATCTTGGATCGGGTACGCTTTTGTCGGCATAGTGTTAGAGGCCCAATGGCATTGTTGCCATTTGGAATCTTGTTCTAACATATATTGCCATGCGTCGGTCTCACACATTCTTCCATACTCCTAACCGACCAATCAAGTTTCGTTGACATTTGGACAAACTCCGACGCCACTGTCAGACGTCTGTTTGAGCACGCATCAATGGTTCCATGTGATGTGATGTTTTATTCAACAAATCCGAAGATGGTGTCGCAGACGAGGCTGTCAGTGCCGTATCTGTACTGACACATGACGTGTTAGTTCTTACTGACACATGATGATTGTCTTTACATCCAAGTTGTTCCGCTGTTTGATTTGTCAGAGCTCGGGGCAGCTGTCAATGGCATTAGCGCCATTGGCAATTTCATCCTCCACTTTTTCATCTGTTGAGCTCATATATCGAGGCGTGAACTGTCTTGATCCGTTTTCAACATCTAACCCACCGAAATTTGGAGTGGCGTTGGCACCTTTGCTGATGGTGCTAGAACTTTCTGCTTCCTAATCACCTTTAGATTGGTAGCTTTTGGTTCCAATCTGCCTTGTTCGATCCACAGGGCTTTTTTCGGTGCTTCAAGCTCTACCAAGTTGGTCTGGGTGCATTGGGTATGGTTCATAGTTGTTTGTGGTTGGGTAATGATTGGTTCAAGTTTCCGGATGGCATGCCTGGGGAATTTTGGCCTTCTACAGTTTCCTTGATCGGATCTAGGTTTTTACAGATTCAGGATCAGGGTCTTCTTCGATATGGTATGCCAAGCAATGACCTTGACTTTATGGCAATCTGATAAAGGAAATATTTCAAAGATGTTACCTTCTTTGATAATATACCTTATTCTCTTCACATAGAGATTCAATATCCACTAAATCCTATTCCTCTTCTAATTATCATAGATAGTTTCGAAAATCCAACCAAGGAAGAAGTGGAATCTATTGAGAAACTGTTGAATGCGTACACCCGAAAAAAAAACAAGGAATAGTTTGATGTAAACAATTAACACCAACATATTGACTCGTGAGTTAGTTCTGTAAGAGTTCGGAATATGGATGCTACCTCCTCGTATACTGCGGTGCTATCCTCCACAATTGTGGCCCATATGACCTAGAAGAATAATAGAAGTATAATCAACTGACCCACAAACGCGTAGAATAGAGTACGAAACTGAAATTAAGAAAAAAAAAATTAAAAAAAAAGGGCAAAAGAGAAAGAAAAAGAAAAAAGAAGATCCAGAGAGGGTGAATAGAAAGAATACTTTATATATATATATATATATATATATATATATATATATATATATATATATATATATATATATATATATATATATATAAAAAGTATTCCCAACTCCTATAGATGAAAATGAACAATGATTTCGTCTACTCTCATGACCATTGAAAGTTTATTGTATGGTCACGATTGTCCGGTAGTGTTTTATTTTTCATTTGTTTTCTTCAAATCGGAATGATTTGATATTTGGAACGTGTATACATCTTAGTGAGGTGCACCTAATAAAAATATAAAAATATAAAAATATAAAAATATAAAAATATAAAAATAATAATTCGTGAAAAAAATTGACTAAAATACCCCTAAAACCTCTTGAGGGTATTTTGGTTAATTTATTTCATATAAAATATCGTTTTGATCTTTTTCGTAGATTTGCCAATTTTTTATGAACACACGTTACAAATTTCAGATCATTTCGATTTTTAAAAAATGAAAAATGAAACACTACCTGACAATCGCGAATGTGCAATGAACTTTGGACAATGAGGGTAGGCGAAATCACTGCTCATTTTTGCCTATTTGGGAAGAGTTTTCCTATATATATATATATATATATATATATATATATATATATATATATATATATATATATATATATATATATATATATAAAAGATACTACAAAATGCCTATAGGCGAAAATGAATAGTGATTTCGCCTACCCTCATCACCATCCAAACTTCATCGCACGGTCGCAGTTGTTTAGTAGTGTTTCAATTTCCATTTTGTATCTACAAATCCAAATTACTTTAAATTTGGAGCGTGTATACATCTTAGTGATGTACACCTAATAAAAATATGGAAAAAATAATTCGTAAAATATAAATTTATCAAAATACATAATAAATGATCTTATAGGACCCTCCCCCACCCATATGTGTAGGACCCCAAATGATCACCATTAAATTTGGCACAAATCTCTAAAAATATCAAATCCTACACCATTGTGATAATTTTTCTAAAGATCCCTGTCAAATTTAATTGTGATCCTTTGGGATCCTACACACATTGATAGATGAGGGTCCTAGAGGATCATTACTATATATATATATATATATATATGCACTGAGATTAGCCCACTAACTCATATGAACATATGAGTTCATATAAGCCCAATGGCCCAGATTGAATCTGAGCCAATCTAACGGTTATGATCTCATTTCGTATTTTAATTTTAATTTTTTTTCTACAAATTAAAATAACTTGAAATTTTAGGCATGTATTTTTCAAAAATATAATCATCTAATAAAAATATCAAAAAAATAATTTACAAAAAATAAATTGATCAAAATATCCCTTAAAAATTTTGGGAGTATTTTAATCAATTTATTTATTGTAAATTATTTTTTAAATATTTTTATTAGGTACGCCTTGATGAGAAGAATCGATGCCTAAACTTTCAAGTTATTTGAATTTTATAAAAAACATTAAAATTCAAACACGAAATGAAGTGGTGCCATCAGATCGGCTAATATTCAATCTGGGCAGTTGGACTCAAATGTTCATATGAGCTAGTGGGCTAATCTCAGCATATATATATATATATATATATATATATATATATATATATATATATGGTTTTGTTAAGCTACAACACTTGGTGGTGTAGACCCTTAAAGCGCTCAACATTTTTTTACACTAAAAGACCCTTTAATTGTAATACAAAATTTTTCAAAAAGGGGTATTTTTGGTCATTTAGAAGGGTAGAATGAATATTTTTATAAAAAAATAATAGCATTCTATTAGTAGCTAAAAAAAATTAATGCATCTTGTGCGTGATGTCACACACCAGATCGATGATGTCATTGTCCACTATTGTTAATAAATGTTTTTGTTTCTATTAAGAATTTCTAGTTTACCATTAACTAATTACCTAAAATACCCTTAAACAAAAAGTTACTATACTATAGGATAAATGTATCTAAATGTCTAAAAATGTTGAGCACTTTAAGTGTCTACACCACAAGTGATGTAGCCTAACAAACCCGACATATATATATATATATATATATATATATATATATATATATATATATATATATATATATATATATATATATATATATATATATATATATATATATATATATATATATATATATATATATATATATATATATGTGAGTAATGATCATGTGAAACCCTCCCCTAGCCCAACTGCTATGAGACCCTTGCTTATGGCCATAGGAATTCCTTCCATATCTCAAGGAATACAGAATGCTAGGTCACTCGATTAACCCGTAAAAGTCACGAGAGAGAAACTGCTTATCCTGGTTTCCCCTACATAGATCTCTTCAGGCGAGGTTTTTGTGGTCATCATGAGAGTGACAAAGGTAGATGAAATTTTTATTAGGTTCGAGAGAGAACTGAAATTCTGAATGGATTTTGGAGAGGACTAGAGGTAAAAAATGGAGGAGCTGCACAAATGGTAAATATATGATGAAAGAGAGATCCAAATGGTTTCCCCCATCAAAAGTTTTGCCTGTATGCATTCTACCCCAGAGCGGATGATGATGATGAGAGAGATCCAAATGGTGTCAGTTGTAAAACCATTTGGATACGAAAACCAATTACTATGATGATCATCGATACCGTCTCAGCCCCCAAATTACTTATTCTCATACAATTTTGCAGAAGAACTGACCCAAGCTTATCAAATGATTCCCCATTAATCTATCACAAGTAGAAATACTGCACTCATAAATTTCAGCATAAATTGCTCTGAAAAGTATTTCAAACTTGCAATGAAAATTGCAGGATTCATACCTAAGACCTTTAGAATTGCAGGAATGAACATGATTCCAACACTTATTGCACTTGTTGAGATATTGAAAATAGCACCTAAAAATGAAGCTCCATTGAAGTTTTTGTGAATTTTCTGTTGATTTTAAAAGGGGTCTCTCGTTTTATTTCTCCTCATCAAGATTTTGGGTCATGAAACACCATCGGTGTTGTCTTTGTCGAAGTTTCTCTCTCTAAAACTGATGGGTTTTGTTTTGGTGGGTTTTTCTCTATCCATGTACAGAGAGATTTGAAGGGATTTAGATAGAAAACTAATTCTCTGTCAATAGAGAGAGAGTGAGAGAGAGAGAGATTCGAGGGGATTTGGATAGAAAACCAAAGACATTGATGGAAAGTAGAGGATGTTTCGAAGGGAAAGGGTTTAGCAAGAGAGAAGGTCGGCTACTATATGGAAAAATGGGTATGCACCTCCTCTAGACAGGTGAACTGGGTGATTCCAAAAAAAAAAAACTTTGTGATCTGCTGTCCCATTTTCTCAAGATGTGGATGTGGATCCTATGGTCACGAGTCAAGGTCTCATGCACTTGGGGTAAGGTAGCGTCTCATAGGATCATTATTCTTTCTCTTGATATATATATATATATATAAATAAAAGATCCCGGATGTTGTACGGAATGGTCAGGGGAAATTTCTCAAGAAACAAATTCATCGACCATACCTAACGCGTTCTTTCCAAAATATTCAACAAAAATCTCATCAAAACCATAAAATTCAAAGCTCTGTGGTGGCACAAAAGCTGAAACTGCTTCACCCACAAATCAGAAAAAAAAAAAAAAAAAACCAACTCAATGGACATAAAATAATCAAGAAACTAATATCAATCAAAAGTTAAACTCGTGCTACATAATAGAGTCGAGATAGGAAGACGTCTAACCCATATGACCGAAAAAAGACTGGGTATCCAAAATCTCAATTCAACGTCAAACCCATGAGATGTAAAAGAGTCAGGACAAAAACAAAGATCCGCCCATCGTTGCACGACGTAAACCTTCTTAGAGGGATCCCATGGTTGCATGAGCTTAAAAGGCAAATCGAACCAAATTTGTTTTTCCAAAATTTCTACCAATTTTAAAAGTTTCTTTTATATGCTACAAAGTTTTTCAAGAATTGAATTTCTAGTGGTCTGAAACCCTAATTTGTTTCAAAAACATTTCCCTGTTTTTAAAGTTTTTCTAAAAGTATTTTTAAAAACGAATGAGTTTCAAAAGGGGCCTCGATACATGGTGTTTGGCCGCCACCAAATCCTGAATGTTATGTTGCAAACTTAGGAAGAAACAACTCATAGGTTCCGAAAATTTCAACCCGAACTTGTGGATCTTAAAAATTTAGAATTAAAGATCAATAGAATTTCAATTAGCCATAAATCATGATCATCATTTCTTCTCATATCAAAATCATTCAATTGAAAACCAAACCCGAAGAAAAAGGTGGAAAGCCGAAGGATAAATCACCAATTTAAATATAGCACGGTTCCTATTGACTGTCACTTTGGATCTCAATTGTCAAATACCTCTCAATGCTACTGCCTCAAAGTTAGCGCAATGCCAATTAGATGTCTTACGAATTAAAAATATTCATCGATGTACCACCTTCCCAAAAAGTCCTTGACATTCAAAAGATGACCACTCAGTCCATCATGTCTTGTGTGTCTTCTTCTTTACCATTCACACGGTATCCCAAGTGAATGCTAAAGAAACACAACTATAGAGACACCCCTTGAAATTCTGGCTTAGGGAATTCTTAGAAACCCTGATTCTGAACCTTTTGGACCATACAAACCCTAGTGAACTACAGTCAACTTTGACCAAGATTAGTTATCTCAAAATTGTCCAAAACCTATCCCAAGCTTTAGTAGACCCCAACAATTTTCTAAGCGTTTAAGAATCACCCAAATCGAACCCACCATTAACAAAATATAGGCTCAAGAAAATAACCAAAATGTCCTATATAGGCTCAAGAAAATAACCAAAATGCCCTCTGTACATGACATATAGCATGTCGTGCACGGGCCGCATGCCTCACTGTGCGTCAGGCCAATCGACTTGCCGCAAGTTGCGAGAACCGATGGGCCCGAGGCAGTCATTTTCTTCCCAATTTCTTTTTTGATAACCATATTAAGGTGGTTTAAAATCTTTCAAAAAATCCAAAATATACCATATTTTTCAATTAAATTTGAGCCCTTGGATTAAATTAAATATTTTCAAGCCTAACCCTAGTTAAAACCTATAAATACCCCCTCTAAAATCCTAGGAAATGTCACTGAAATAGCCCCAAAAAAATAGCCAAGAAAATCCTTGGAATTACTAAATAAATCCCAATAAATTCCAAAAATTAAGAAAAACTCTAGATAAATCCTTGAAATTCAAGAAAAATCCAAACAAATCCTAGAGAATCCCAAATTTCGTAATAAACCTTAGGACACCCCAAATCCCTTGAAAAAATATAGAAAACCATCTCCCAATCATAGAAATAATTAAGGAAATTCATACTTAAGCTCCATAACCCTCTTCTAAGCCTTAAATTATTAAATTTAGGTAAAATAACCCAATATGTAGCAAAATCCAGCAAGCAAAAGCATCCAAAAAAGAGATAATGGGCACTAGGATATGTTCCAAGCTTAAAACTCCTGGTGTATAAGGTAAATGATTTCTCTTATTCTATTTAATTTATCATTTTTATTTAGTTTTAGTTCTTTTTCTATAATTTTTCACAAAATTTACTTAATACTTTAAAAGCTTTTAAAGCCTTATATATGAATCTGAAAGCTAGCGCTGCTAGTAGACTCAAA
Source organism: Amborella trichopoda (assembly GCF_054954075.1). Lineage (NCBI taxonomy): Eukaryota > Viridiplantae > Streptophyta > Magnoliopsida > Amborellales > Amborellaceae > Amborella > Amborella trichopoda. Next base: position 31,127,914 of record NC_142343.1, read on the forward strand.
GGAGAACCGGATTTGCACGGCTAGCTCTACAAGTTCCCCTGGAGCTCTTTAGCCTTTGATCTCAAGAGCTTGATCCGAGTGTTCTGAGATGAAACTTCGCATCCAAAAGGTCACTGTATTAGCCGATCCTCAATCTTTTGGCCCAAATTCAGGAGCCATTAGAGAATTATTCAGAGCTCTCTGGAAAATTCTTGTAAATTTTGGGCCAGTCACTTGGAACGCTGGATCTTTGGTTTTCACTTCATTTCCATATTGGGAGTAACAATTTTGCAGGGGCCCAGATTCAAAGTTTCCACCAACAAGTCGCATTCATTAAAGAAAAATAAAGATATAAATCGATGTTGTACGAGAGAGATTTTTGGTTTGTGCATACATGGATGCCCATGGTACACTCACATGCATGTGGAGAGAGAGAGAGAGAGAGAGAGAGAGAGAGAGTATTTCCAGATAAAGAACAGTGCATTTTCATTCCTGATTTCCAACACTAGAGGTATACAGTTTCCATAAAACCAATACATACGATACATGTGTTTGGGCCCTCGTCCAGGGATGGGAGGAGGGAGCCAAAGCAAATGCTTATTTCGCTTGGTATCTTTCTTACTATACAGACTAGGAAACCAACACCCATTCGAACTCAAAAATTACCCTTCTTGAACTCCATGCTGCAAGTTCTGTTTCATCAAAATTTCAGAACTTGCTTGGGATGATTTCCCAGCTTCCCTAGTGCTTTATCTAGAGCCCTGTGGAAATCCTGAAACGGGACCAGATCCATCCTGAAAGGATCAATAAATCAGAAACATATAAATATGTATGAAGGACATCATCGAAAACAATACGAACTAATGCCATATACCAAGGGGGGGTGTGTGGATCAAGCAGTTAGGATGATAGACACTATGTAATCCATAAATGTCACAAATTCCAACAAAGACTGGTATCCTATTCTCTCTTTCTCTCCCCCACACTGGCCTGCAAGTGGCTGAGCCCATGTGGCATGTGTACATTTGAGGACCTACATGTGTGTGTGTGTGACAGAGAGAGAGAGTCTAAAGTGTCAAGGGAATGATTAGTAATTCCTGAATTTACTAGTAGACAAACAGAATAACATTTCTTATTGAGGAGAGGGGCTTACTCATATTTTAACTTCCCTTCATGAACCAAGTCCAGGAGGTAGTCTATAATCACTCTATACTGGTATGCCCTGTGTGAAGTCAGCCAATTGTGCAACCAGAAGCCTCTCAATGAAAGATCCTGCAGCAAACAGCTTTGGCATGGTAAGCCGTAACATGAAGGCAAAGACATTAACAGATTGTATTAGAGCGTGTTGAGATGAAATGTGTACACTATTAGTTAGGTAGCCATGGAGTCATGAGGATCGGTTATGGTCTTCTCAGTTGGGTTAGTGGGTTAGTGACCAAAGAAGACGTGAAGGGAGTACGACGATAAAAAATTTTAGCATCTCGTAGATCTTCTCATGGCTCTGTGCCCGGGCTTGGAGGGTAAATGCAGCCTCTAGAAGGCAAAAGTGGTTTATTGTTCATTTCCAATAATTGAGTAGAAGAGAGAACAGGCTTTACGCAGAGGTGGTCAGGATGTCAGGTGCCACAACACGATGTCTACATTTCCACTCTCACCAAGTTCCAAGCTAACATTAAAAAATAAATAAATTAAAGTGAAAGCGTTCAAAACATAATTATAGTAACATCCAACAAAGTACATGCCTACACTTTTGAGATAAGCGCCCAAGAATTATTGGGACATTCATTGCCCCTTTAACCAGTACTTTTCACCCATTTCTCTCTAGTGCCAGTCCTCTCACTACATGTTTTTCTCACTACATGTTTTTCTCACTCAATAGCACACAAGTCCTCTCTCTGAAAAGCAATGCTCAGTCATCCCTCTATACCAGGATCCACCGTCTCTTCCAAGGTTCTAACAGCCATGCAACAAGTTCCCCCTACCGCCCCTAATTCTTGGGACATTTCCCTTTAACCACTCCTTTCCACCCATTTCTCTCTTAGTACCTGTCCTCTGACTACATAATTTTCTCACTCAATAGCACTCAAGTCCGCTAGCCCTCTCTCTGAAAAGCAATGCTCATCTATCCCTCTATACAAGGACCAACTGTCTCTTCCAAAGGTTCAGACCACCATGCAACAAGTTCCCCCTACCGCCCCTCTTCCCACTCAGCTGGGCCCTTCCCTTCTCTCCATCGACAGTTCCTTTCTCTCTCCACTAAGCACTGCCCATCTTCCTTTATTTTTCACTCTCAATACTTCTTACCCAAACCTGTTGAACCAATCTTCCAACACTGAAGTGCTTTCTATGAAATTGAATAGCCGATGTTTTTGCAAGACAAAAAACTGGTCCTGGGACTCCATTGCGATATGGCGTGTGGATTTGCAGCAGTAAACAATAATATCAAGTAATCAAGAGAAATAATGGAAAAACCCAAGGGACATTTTTTTAGATTTTTCAGGGTTTTGGCCATGTTGTGACTATAAAGATAATGTGACAATCTTGTATAATGGGTTGTAACAGCCATATAACAATCTTATATAATGGGTTATAACAGTCATGTAATAGTCTTGCAAAATGGGCTATAACACCCATGTAGTAGTCTTGCATAATGGGATGTAATAGCCATGTAGTAGTCTTACATAATAGGCTATAACTCCCATAGGGATCTGCATGTATATAGGGCACATTGCCCCATGATTTGAATAAAGTGGTCTTTATCTTGCGCTTGAATTTACTCTCTCCTTTCTCTCTCAATCTTAACATGGTATCAAAGCAAGGCTTGAAACCCTTGGATATCCAGGGTGAATCTAGACCATGATTTGTCTTCCTTCTTGAGCATGGAGTTGTAGTGTATAAGCAACCTCATATTTCCAGCAACCTCACATTTCCAAAACCCTCATATTTCCAGCAATCTCACATTTCAAGCAACTTCACATTTGAAACTAAGGAATTGGTACCTTGAAGGAAAAAAAGCTTAGGGTTTCAAGTTCAAGACAGAAGGAAAATGTCAGAAATCAAGTTTCCTAGGGAAGCAATCAATCTGATCACCTATGATTGATGATTACTACAGCTAAGCTAGAAGAGAAAAACTACTTAGAATGATCCCAATCTACAAAATGTTCATAGGAAGTTGGAGAAAATTGGGTTATATATCACAGGAAACGTGAAAGAGCCTCCCACAAATGATCCACCCCATGAATGGGAAAGTGAGAACTTGACAGTAATGGCTTGGCTCCTTCATTCCATGCAGCCAAGTACCAGCAACGGGGTTGTTGCTTCTTAAGACTGCAATGATATGTGGGCGGCAGTAGCAACCAAGACGAACTTACAACGAGATAATATTGTTTGGATTTACCAATTGCATTGTGAAATAGTGAATTTGCAGCAAGGAGAAATTATTGTGGAAGAGTAGTTTGGGATACTAAGGTACAAATGGGAAGAACTAGATCACTATCAGTCTATTAATCCCACTGTGTATGACATTAGAGTACAAGATCTAAGAAAGGACAACTTGCCCACTCTTGAATCAGCCTATAATTATATAAAAGGGGAGGCTAGTAGAAAGGTTGTTGCAGAAGGACAAAACTCCAGCATCCATTCTGAACGATCAACCTTTGCAACAAGCTTCAAAGCAAAAAAAAGAAGGAACAAAAGGACCAAATCATGCCCCCACTTTCTCCTGTCGAAAAGGAGAAGCTCAAATATTCCCATTGTGGTAAGAGGAGACACACTCGAAAGCACTGTTGGGACTTGCGTGCACAGTTGAGAACAAAACCAAGGAATGCAAGTGTCCATACTATATCGAGCAAGGGGGAGGAAACCTCATCAACACAACCCAATGAACATGATCCAAGAAATCAAACCATCAAAGATTTACAGCATCAGTTAACTACTCCCAAGGCTTCACTCAACTCTAAGTCACTGGTAGAGCAGCCAGGTACATATGAAACTGCAAACCATGTCTCCAACTCCACCTCTTTTACACCCTGGATTTTTAAATCATGGGCTACTGACCATATGACAGGTGAGACAGTTGGTTTCTTGTATTTTTCTCCTGCTTCTAGTAGTGATAAAGTTGCTGATGTATGACTAGGGCCGTTGGGAGTGCTACTTATAAACTTTCATCAACCTTGTCCTTACCCTCTGCAATAAATGTGCCTTCTTTTCCTTCCAATCTTCTTTCTGTTAGCAGCTTGACAAAACAACTAGACTGCAATGTCACATTTTATGCCTCACATCATGTTTTTCAAGACCTGAAAACGAGAAAGACAATTAGTTGTGGTCATGAAGACAATGGGGTGTACCTGTTCAACACTGGATGCACTTCTACTGCTCTTAGCATTGAGTCTTGTGCTCCTCTTGTGGCACACCTGCTTAGGCCACATGTCTTTGAAGTCTTTAAATTTGTTGTTTCCAAATAAGTTTGTTTCTTTGAATGTTCCTCAGTTACAATGTGAGACCTGTCAATTGTCTAAACAGTGTAGGACCTCTTTTTCTTCTAGCGAAAATAAAAGCTCTAAGCCATTCCATCTTGTTCATTCTGATGTTTGGGGGCCTATTCGAATTATTTCTGTTTTTGGAAATCTGTATTTTATTGTATTCATCAATGACTACTCTCATTATTCTTGGACCTATCTTATGCAATATTCAAGAAGGTGTAGATGGCCGCCTAGGCAGCCAGGGGCCCAAGCTGTCTACACAACCGGACAGGTACCTAGGCAGGCGCACAAATACCTAGGCGGCCTTGGGGTTTGGGGGCCTTGGGGTGGGGGGGGGAGGGGTGGCACTCTCTCCCTTGTATGGTTTCACTATGAACACAAAAATAATATAAATGCCAAGCAATGTGCAGTTGTATAAAAAAGTAATACTAATATCATGACTATGTGCATATGTTATTATGTAAATGTGCCACGTGTGTACCTTTCTAAAAATGAAAGAAAGGTACTTTACTAAATAAAAGAAAAATGATACTTCACTTTTTTAAGAACTGTGCCAGGTATTTTACTTTTTTAATAAATGAAAATTAAAGAAAGGTCATCATCATCATCAAAGCCTTTTTCCAACTATTTAGCGTCAGCTACACACGTATCATGGTCTGCCATTTTGCTCTATCAAGGGTCATTACCCTCAATGAGGCTATAAGTCCCGATATTTTTTCTCATTATTAAAAATTGAATAAAACTACTTTACTAAATAAAAGAAAAAGGATACTTTACTTTTTAAAGAACTGTGCCAGGTACTTTACTTTTTTTTATGAATAAAAGTACAACTCCGATAAAAGCTCTCTCCATCTTTAAAGACCAAATTATAAAAAACCATATGCTCTCTGCCCAGAATTGAGAAAGGATACTATCTCTCTCTAAAATAAACGAATAAAAGTACAACTGCAATAAAAAATCTCTTTCCATACACCTAATTCTCTCACCTTAAATAAAAGGAAAAAATTAAGGTGGCACTAGGTGGGTGCCCAGACCCGCTTAGGTGCCTACCTTGAGCCCCCTAGGTGGGCGCCTCGAACAAGCCTGCTGGACCCCCTCCCCCCAGCCTAGGCGTATTGTCAGCCATGCGGCCGACTTTTTCAATCTTAATCTTATGAAAAGTAGAGATGAAGTACCTTCAGTAGTTAAAATAATTCATAAAATAGTTCAAAACCAGTTTGAAACCCAAATAAAAATATTATGTTCCAATAATGCACGAAAGTATGCATGCAATAGGTTAAAAAAGTATTTTCTTGAACATGGTATAGAAACTCAAACATCGTGTTTCTATACACCACAACATAATGGTGTGGCAGAACCCAAAAATGTGCACTTTGTTAGAAGTAGTGAGAGGCATTTTAAAGGGAATGACGGTTTATAAGACATCTTGGGATGAAGCAGTTCCTACTGCAACCTATAGGATCAATAGGATGCCTACACCTATTCTTAATGGTGCTTATCCTTTTAAACTTCTCAATCATGAAGTTCCCATGCTTTCTCGTCCACCAAAAACCTTTAGTTGTTTCTACTTTGTGTATACACTAGGGCCAACTAGGAATACACTAGGACCTCAATCTATGAGATATGTGTTCCTAGGATACTCAAACTCTCAGAAAGGATACAAGTGCTACTGTCTAAAAACTAAAGGAAAATATGTCTCAAAGTATGTTATCTTCATTGAGGATATTACCTATTTTTCCTCCCACAGATATCCAATATTTACTATGGCACCTAACAATCCTATTCCTCTTCCAATGGTCACAGACATAGTTAGCAAGTCGAGGACTATCAATAAATCGGCTCACCATAAAATCGGAAAAACAAATCGTTTTTATTTTAAAAAGTTCGATGAAAAAATCGGGTCAAAAATACGGATCGGCAAACATACTTTATGTAAATATATCGCCAATGTATCGTACTAGGCTCAAAAAATCAAAGTAACAAAATCAGATAAATTTAAAGAGAAGAAATTTTGAAATTCTAAAAAATAAAAATTATGTGAAAACCATCAAAAAATATACCATACCATATAAATTTACTCATTGAATACTTTAACAAACATCACACCTACTCAGTAGGTACCAAATAAAATACAAAAATCGTTTTTCCTCATTGAAATTTTTTAACTATGGTATGGTGACTATAGTCACTCTATAACTATGGTTAAAGTTTATATACATTTCTTCAATTGAAAACAGGGCTGGGCTCGTAGCCATTTGGTTTCACATTGCTCTGTTTCTAGGGAGAGAAAAGGAAGAGGGTGGTTTTTGGTTTGCACGATGAAACTAAGAAGACTGGAAACACTAGATTATTGGTTGGTGGATTTGATCAGTAACTCTGGCCTCGTTTTGGGGTTTCAAATGATAATCATGCGGTTTTAAGTCCACAAGATGAGATCAAGAGGGCTGGAAAACCTAAATCATTCTCTGTTGAAGATGGGATTGTGAACTCTATGGTTTCAAGGAGTTCAAAAGTGATCAATAATTCTAAGATTCAGGTTCACAAGATGAGATCAAGAGGGCTGGAAAACCTAAATCATTCTCTATTGAAGATGGGATTGTGAACTCTATGCTTTCAAGGAGTTCAAAAGTGATCAATAATTCTAAGATTCAGGTCCACAAGATGAGATCAAGAGGGCTGGAAAACCTAAATCATTCTCTGTTGAAGATGGGATTGTGAACTCTATGGTTTCAAGGAGTTCAGAAGTGGTCAATAATTCTAAGATTTTGGTCGAGACTTTAGGGTTTTTGGTATCAAAGGGATTTGGCCTCCCATACTTGCTCGACCTGGATCAAGGGGTTTCTGATATCAAAGGGATTTTGGTCGCGACTTCTAGGGTCTCTTCTTGTTGCGGTTGATAAATTCTAGGGTTTCTGGTATCAAAGGGATTTTAGGTCATTAGCCCTTGTAGACGCGGAGGCTTCTCCTGTGGTAAGAGGAGGGGGGTGGGAGAGTGAAGAAAATGTATGCGAGGAGGAGAAATTGGAAGAAGAGAGGTTTGGGGCTAGGGTTGGGGAGATTGATCTCACTACTGCTTCATGCTCATTCTCATGGGAAAAAAAACAATATCTTTCAAAAAAAAATTACAGGTAAAAAAACGATGTTTTGGTGTGGTTTAAATCGTTATACAAAAAAAAACGCGTTTTAAACGTTTTTATGAAAAACTACACGATTTTTTCCCGAATTTTTCAAAACATTGCAGTTTTAAACGATTTCCATAAAGTCGCAGATTTTTTAAAAAAATTGGCGTTTACTCGACGATTTGCTAACTATGGTCATAGATAGTTTGAGTAATTCAACAATGGAATAAGTGGAATTTACTGAGAAACAACTGGAAGTGTACACCCAAAAAAAGAACAAGGGAAAGTCTGATATAAACGATAAACCCCAACTCATTGCCTAGTTAGGTACTTCTCCTTTTACCCTATTTCTTCTCAACTCAATTTACCTATTGCTTTAAGAAACGAAAAAAGGACTTTTACTTCTCATCCAAAAGAAAAAAAGTTTGTTTCTTATGCTTCATTTTCACCTTTGTTTAATGCAAACCTTTGCTCTACTTCCTTTGTTCCTATTCCCAAAGTTGCAGATGCATTGGCTCTTCCACAATGGAAAGCGGCCATGTTTGAGGAAATGATTGCCTTAGAGAAGTAGTGAACTTGGGATATAATTGATCGACCAAAAAGACAACATGTGGTTGGATGCAAGTAGGTGCATACTGTGAAGCACAAACCAGATGATTCGATTGAGAGATAAAGCTCGTTTTGGCTAAGGATTTTACATAGTTATATGGGGTTGACTATAAGGAAAATTTTGCTCCTCTTTCAAAATTGAAATCCGTGGGGGTATTTTTATCTATTCCAGTAAACAGGAAATGGCCACTCCATCAATTAGACATGAAGAATACCTTTCTTCATGGAGATCTGCAAGAGGAAGTGTGTATGGCATTACCATCTGGGTTTTATCCTCGTGGGGGGAGGGGGGGGTGGAGGGAAGGTCTATAAATTGTCAAAACAAGGAATATTTTAATCTCAAAGAAGTATACTCCCGATCATCTCGATGACATGGGAAATCCTTGAAGCTAAACCAATAGAATCTACTATTGAGGTTAACCACAGATTGTATGATCAGCAGTCAAAGCCTCTAAGTAATCTTGGTGTATGTTTTTTTAAGACATTTTACAATATTTGAAATCTGCTCCAGAAAGAGGGCTTTACACAAGCCATGGTCACCTTGGTGTACAAGGCTTTGCAGATGCAGATTGGGCTGGGTTTCTCTTGATCGACGATCCACCAGTGGCTACATTAGGATAGTGGGTGGTAATTTAGTCACCTAGAAGAGTAAGACGCCGAGTGTTGTAGCTCGATCTTTAGTAGAAGCCGAGTATCAAGCGATTGAAAGTGCTACGTGTGAAATAATTTGGCTTTGTACACTTCTATTATGGGTGTTAATATATCAACTCCTATTCCTCTATATTGTGATAATGAAGCAACAAATTTATATCACTTCAAATCTTGTATTTCATAAACAAACCAAGCATATTGAAGTTGACTGCTACTTCGTCAGAGAAAAGGTAAAGAATCCTCCGGGGTTTGAGTCAGGTCAAAGCTTCAAATACAATATCACTCCCTTTGTTCGATCTGAGAATCAATTGGTAGACATACTTACTAAGGCCTCTATTGAAGTTCGACTAAAGGAAACTTTGCATAAGCTAGGTATCTATGATATATATGCTCCAGCTAGAGAGGGAGTGTTGTGACTATAACAGTCATGCAACAATCTTGCATAACAATCTTGTATAATTGGTTGTAACAGCTATATAACAGTCTTGCATAATGGGTTGCAACAGCCACATAACAATATCGCAGAATAGGTTGCAATAGCCATATAACAGTTATGCATAATGGTTTGTAACTCCTTTATCTGCATATATATAGGGGCATTGCGCCACAATTTAAATGGAGTAAAAAGACATTTTTATTTTGTTTATCTTGTGCTTAGATTTTCTCTCTTTTCTCTCTCGATCTTAATAGGCAAACATATATTGAATGTCCTCTTTAGAAAAGGGTGTAGTTATATAATGAATGAAACCTCACCCATGATGACATCATGTCACAATGCCCTTTCAGAAGAGATGGTTTTTTTCCCCCTCTCCTAGAGAGATTTTGGGGGGGAACAAGTTATTAAGTATACTCTGCATTTTTATAATAGAATATAGTTTCTTTTGGGATGATTTTGGCAAAAAAGTGGCAAATATATTCTTTAAGCTGATTTTCCTAGAAAAAATAAATTCAAAAGATGAAGGTTTCAAAAACCGCTAGGCGGCCTGCTTAGCGTCCAGCGCCTTGGCGGGCGCCCAAAACCTCGAGCGCCCTGTGGTGCAAATTCTTAGCATTTTTTTATATATTTGCTATCCAAAGGTACATATATGCATATATTTGTGTCAAATTTTGTAATTTATTCTATTTAAAAATATCACAAGTTCACAACATACGTTTTTCTATACAAACATATCACATATGTCAGGTTGAGAATAAACTTATTCAAAATTTGAAACCATACAAAACATTTAAAAGTATAATAGGCTATTGTAAGGCCTCCAACTTTCATATTCTCCATATTTCATATCCATAAAATAAACCATAATAACATCCAAACTTGGGGGTCAAAATGACCCCCTTTGCCTTTTTGGGTGAAATTAAAAATCGAAAAACGCCATACGGCCCTGAGCGCCAGCCCAGGACTGCGCGTTGGGCGCCCGCCTAGGTACAACCGCCCGCGTAGGGCTACCTGAGTCGAGCCGTGTGGTTTTTTTTGTTCAGACCGTCTAGGCGAGCGCTAAGGCGCAAGGCGGACGGTTTTTAAAACATTGCAAAAGATTAGACCCCCAAATTTTTACACGTGTAATTATTATTTTTGGGAGGTATTGGGAAAAAATGAATCACCATACTTACTGAGCAGACATATATTTAGAAAAAGATGCATTGGATTTTGGTTGTACGGATGTGAGAACATTGAAAGAGTGGGTGTGCCTGGCTAAGTTAGAGAGAGATGCAGAATAAGTTGAAGCCCAAGTTCGGAGAGTGGAAAAAAGACAGATAGTTGAGTTCTCGAAATAAAAGTATGCCCCAAAATTGAATATGCCCCTCTGAGCTACCATCCTCCACTTTCTCTTTCCTCCTAACTACTTTTGTTCTCATTAGGTGCGGGAATTGGATCAGGTCAACCTGACCGGGATTGGGTTTGAACCCGGATTTTGGACTTGATGGGTTGGGCCTTGGTCCATTTGTTTGAGATCTGGCCTAGGTCGGGTCTAGGGATCAGGGTTGACCCAACCCAGTATATATTAGTATAAATACATTTTAATAATATTAAGTACATAATATAAACTACATACTATCTGTTTTCGTTACATTTTTTATTTATAACCCGGACTTGATTGGTCCGGGCCCAATTGACTTGGACTCGAAACAAGGCAGGTCCAACTTATAACTAGTCGGGTTGGGCCAGGTCAGGGTTGACCCACCCTTCTCATTTTCTCAGCTTCTACATTTTCTGTTTTCTTTTTTTAGGCTATTGTTGGTCATCCTCTTCTCCTTCTAGTTTATGGAGAACTTTGTATTAATCAAGGTGGAATAGATACGTTAATTACAGCTGGAAGATTTAAGAGAGGTTGCAGCTACCTATTCGGAAAACAAGAATCCCAATAGGCCACTTTATCTCTCAAAATTTTAGATCCAACAGTGTGCAGCATGCTTATGGATGCCCAAAGCATAGTTACAGGGAGCACCCAACTAGGGTAGCGCTCCCGCTCCAAAACCCAGCTACGGCGCTTCGTGGCAGGAATCCCGTTCGGAACCCATTTCCAACTTTTTGGAAGCTCGCTCCTAATTCTCGAACCCATTCACAACGGAGCTCACTCCCGCTACCGCACGAATCTCGCTCCCACTATCCCACATAACGCATCCGTAACATTGTAGATGTGATTCCCGAACAAATTAGATTCCCGCTCCCAGAATTTTAGGATCACGATCCCTACGCTCCCAGAACTCCATCCTAAGGGAGGATCCCACCATGAACAAAAATAGAGCCACCCACCATTAAAACAGTAGCGTTATCGGCTAAAAAATGCATAGAAATTGGGCCTCCAAGACTCAAAGCAGCTATTCTAGCCCTAATTCTAGATGGGTAATTTTTTGGTACTCTATTAAAATGTTAATTTGCTTTTCCATTCCTTTACAAAGGCTTTTCATTTGAATTTCTATAGAAAACCAGTCACCCCAATTCTTGAATTCATCAAGCCATCTTTTATAACATACCTAAAATCTGTATATTCAGGCTTTCATGGTTTCCCTGTAAATCAACAGCTTCCCATTGATTTCTCTTAGTCTTGCTTGAGTTTTTCTAAAAAATAAAGGAGCTTGAAGTCTTTTCCTCCTTTGTCAAGGATATCACCAAGCTTCACAACCGTGGAGTTGCTTGCAATCCAGTGATCGTTTTCATCGAAGATTTTAGTCATTTTCAGAGCTTGTTTGGCCTTTGGAGATCGCCATGGAGGTCCCCAACTGCTAGCAAGAGAAGTTGAGATGGGTATGTGGATCTTTGTTGTTGTTGTGCTTTCTGAGGCGAGAGAAAGAGTCCACTCACTGTGAAGTCGACGAATGTATTCATGAAGTTAGAGAGGGAGAGGGGCGCATCTTGGCAGATGGGTCCATTGGATCAGGGGTGCGGAGGTTGAAGAGGTGATGAATGTGATGAAGTGGTGAATGTCTAGTCGAGAGAGAGAGATAGAGACAGAGAGGGAGAGAGAGAGAGAGGACAGGTGGAGATTGGCTCCAAGTTAAGCAGAACGCGATCCAACCTTGAATAGAGCACGATCCATTCCAAATAGGAATGCATTTTTTTTAGATGAGGGCGCGACTCAACTTTAAATGGGATCTCGTTCCTGTTGTCTATGGGAGAGCAATCCTAATGAACATGGGAATGCAATCCCATTTTACATGGAACGTGTTCCCTTTAAATAAGGATCTCGAACCCAATGTATCGGGAACGTGCTCCCTATTCATATGGGATCTCGATCTACAACTTTTACCCTCACCGGAACTCGCTCCCCAAGCTCCAGAGCTTTAGGCAGCCCTCGATCCAACGCTCCCGGAACCGGAGCCGTTCCTGTTCCTATTCCCGGTAACTATGGCCCAAAGCATAAAATAGAGTGGACGCCATAAATTTCCATAATATCTATTTCTAGGTGGTTTGTGTCTAGGGTTATTTACCAATAAGTCCCATAGCATATAAAGAGAAGAAACTTGCACCAAACTAATATTTGTGACCTCATTACCTTAAATATGAAAAAGGAGGTAGAAACAGTGATTGGTTTCTTCGACATGCCTCCATAGGTCACCATCGTCCCCCCCTGCCTGTAACATTCGTTCATCAATTTGATCTATCATCCATACATGGGATTATGCATGCGTGCTCACGAGCACATATTCTTTTTGGAAGATCAGAAAAAGAGAAATAAGGGTACCTTAAGAATTTAAGGACTAAAGAAGCTGCATTACCACCAATGCAATTGAATCCCAACACTGGTTCAGATAGATTACCCTGAAGGAATTTGAAACAACAAGAAAGAAATTCAGTGGAGGAGATAGAAACAACAACATCCTAGTGAATTATGCAAAGCAGATCAACTAAGTTAAAAATGTTAAAAGAACAACCTCACACTTGAAAGACTACTTTTATCTCCAAATGGTACTCAATTCAAGAGAAATATAAAGAAAGGATGGTGATACCAAAAAACTCTTCATATTCTTCACTTCCAATTGGCTTTCTGTGAACACCTCATCTGCTCCAAGATTCTTGAGCCTATTTTTGACATCTTCTGCTCCAATCCTACAACACTAATTGTGATGGTTATGTAAAAAGGAAATATAGAATACTCATAGGAAGCTCAGAGAGTCATTCAACTTCAATATAAGTAAATAAAACTCTACCAAAACAAACATTTTATTATTTAACTCCACTAATTTGCATACCAAAATTTCCTTCCAGTTTTAACTCAATAACCAAAAAATAATAATTCATTTCAATCAACTAGCTATTTCAACCAAATTTAAATGTTGATCCTCGAATTGTAGGTGCCTCTCACTTGTGCGAACTACTGGCTATGTGGCCTCCCAGTATGGCTAAGTGCTAGAGTTCTTTATATCAGCACCTAGGTGGAAGGTTGAAACCCCTGTTTGACAAAACAAAAAGTAGATCAGGAATGAAAGAAGCTGGCTGTCTGTGTTTGCAGAGGCCAACTTGAGTTCATGACATGGGATTCCTTCAACACATGCCAAGATATGGGGTCGAGAAATAAGGAAACACAAATAGAACAGGTTCCAACTTCCAACCAACTAGCCATCCGAAGCCTCCCTCCAGACAAGCATGAGATCACAAGCTAATTTAGCACCAAAAACAGTCACACAGATTCTGGCTCTTCGACTTGGTATTTATTATCTTACAACTTTATATCTAGTCCAGAAATAACTTGTGGTAAGCATTCCTTCTGATTCTGGGGACCTAAGGATGCTGTGGAAGACACTGTTCATGAAGCTATCCATGGCACTTTGATCATTACAAGTTACACTGTATCTGCCATTAATCTTCCCAGTACAAACAAGGAATTTTTCTCCTAAAGCTCTTGTCAAATCTCAGAAACTCATAATCAATAGAAATACAAATGACCCTCACAAGAAGCAAAAACACACACAGAGCATACCTGACATGCACATTTAGGGAAAAATTTTGTGGACCCCTATGATCATGAAGAAAACGAGATTCCTTCACCTCATCTACATTTTTCCTTGGGTAAGGACCCAAAAAGCTCCTGAAAGCCTCTGACCAGTCCCCTTCAAATAAGATGATTTGGACCTAAAAAAATGTTCTAAATCCATTGCTTCTCCAAAATCAGATCTGCACCATCCATTTGAGTGGATAGTGGCTTTGTGCGATTGGAACTTCATAGAGATTCAAATCCTCCTTATTTGGAGGAGACTGATAAGGAGGCTTTTTCTAGCCATATAGGCCCCATACACAATCAAAAATGACAGATGAGGTGGGGCAACACCATTTTTAGCTTACATACATGACAGACATGTGTCTATATATATATTATACATGTTTATATATATATATATATATATATATGAGAAAAACATTTATAGAACCGAGGCTCTAAATAATCAAATTAGAGCCTACCTCAAAACTTTTACTAGAAGAGGTTGTTTTGACGCCCAAATATCCTCAAATCGATCATCTCGACATCAAGAAGTATGGACATGAGAAAAACATGGATTTCAAGTTTGGAAATAGTGTTTTTGTAACACATTTTTGGACCATCAGTTTTCAAGATTTGCAAGTTTTCATGTATTTGTCGATCTACACTATTTCTGAAGCTTTAAACTTTATAAATAAAGATGAAAATATATTTTAAGGCTATCACAAAGATTTCCAGTATTGAAACCACATTTCTCAACACTATTTGAAAGTAGGCTCTAATTTGATTGTTTAGAGCCTAGGCTCTATACAAACAGCACCCTATATATATATATATATATATATATATGAAAATTGTTTCATGAGGGCTGGACCGCAGAACTACATATGTGGTCCAAAAAGTGTAAAGCATCCATCTCAAAGATGGATGCAAGTAGGTGTTCCATCTAAAAACAATGGAAACTAACGGTCCAAATGTTTTCTTACTAGAATTATTATTTCTAGTTTTTAAAATTTATTTATTTTTTCATATTCATGATCTCCATGTTAGAGATTATATGTCCTTAAAAATTAAGTCCAAATCTCCATCTCAAAAGATAGATTTATTAAGAGGCCTGCATTTCTACATATGTGGGCTTGGCCACATAGAAACCGGGTCCATATATGTGTGTGTGTATATATATATATATATTACACATTCGTGTGAATGCTTGCATATAATGACCGCAAGAACAATTTTGAATGAACCTTATCATGAACAGATAAATATCTTTGTCAATATTCTTTTCCTCAGTTTGTGCCACCCATTGATGGGTCATTCCTTCGACTAGAACATGACAGGTCTCCTCCCAAAGTATATCACGCATCAATAGTCAAATGAGGGCCCAGATTATTTGGTCAAATGAGAGTCAATTAACAAACACGCATGGTTAGTTCCCCTCTTTGCAGGATGCATATAGCTGCATAGAACAAGTTATCCTTAGTTATGCTTTATATGCCACAATGCCATCGTCTTTGCCTAACTACAACATATATAAGTTATTAGGCTCTACATTCCTGACTCTAGCAACAACCCTACTGTCACAAAGGTATTTTCCATTATGTTCATTTCATTCAATTTCTCATCTAACTTTAGCTATCACTTAGTTGAGTTTATGTTTTTCTCCCCCCACCTCCCTCCCTTTTTCCCTGCTACAGATATTATTTAACACATGCATGTAAGGGATTCTTCTATTATGTTATAAAACTTGGCAAAGTAATAGAAATGATCACAACTTAGATTAATATAAAAATGCCAAAAAAAATGATAAACAAATAGTATGTAAGGGTAAACTTAAGGATATAATAATCTATAAAGTAAAGCGAGAACAAGAAAAGGTAAAAAAGATGTCTTCAAATTAGCAAGAAATGAGACAGAAAAAGAGTATAGATCTGGACCATAATAAATACAATGAGAGTGAGAATTAACGGGTCTTGGTGAAAGATGACGAAGTTAACAAAACGTGGAGAGTTTATTTTCAAGAATTAATAAATGACGAACACAATGGGAATGCAGCGGTAGAAGGAACCCTTGACATAAATGAGGGAGGAGGTCATAGATACATTCTTAGGATTAGGATATCGAAAGTGAAAGAAACTTTGAAGACGATGAAGAAAGGAAAGGCTTTAACACCAGATGGTATCTCGATAGAGATTTGGAAGTGCATGTGAGAGATTGGCATTCACTGGCTGACCAAGCTATTCAACAAGGTGTTGAGAACAAAGAAAATATCAGACGAATGGAGGAAAAGTACTACGTTACCTATTTACAATAACAAATGAGATACATAATTGTATGAGCTATCAAGGGATCAAATTTATGTACCACACTATAAAGCTGTGGGAGAGAGCGATTGAGCAATGATTAAGGCATGAAAGAAGTGTATCAGAAAACTAATTCGGTTTTATGCTTGGGAGGTTAATAGTTGAGGCTATTTTCCTACTTATGCAACTGTTTTAGAAGCTTAGGGCGAAGAACAAAGACTTCCACATGTTCTTTATTAATCTAGAGAAAGCTTATGATAAAGTACCTCAAGATTCAATTTGGTGGGTGTTAGAAAATAAAAGAATATTGACTTGATGAGAGATATGTATGAGGCAGTGTTAACTAGTATGAAAACAACTAGTGGAAAGACCAGTGACAATAGGTTTACATCACGGGTCTTTGAGCCCATAACTCTATCTTAATTATGGACGATGTAACTAAGCACTTACAAGATGAGGTATTTTGGTGTATGTTATTCGCATACGACATAGTATTGATTGATGAGACCCAGAGCAATGTCAACACAAGATAAAACTTTGGAGGGATACCCTAAAATCTTAAAATTAGCTAGAGTAAGATAGAGTATATGGAATGAAGGTTAGTAATAATAGAAGTAGAGACGAGGGGAAGTTATGATTGATGGCCAAGAACTATCAAAAAGAGCACCCTTTTAATATCTTCGATCGATAATCCTGGAAAATGGAAAGATTGAGGAAGATATCACAAATAGAATTAGAGCTAGGTGAGCGAAGTGGAGATGTGCAACTGGAGTTTTTTGTGATTGCCGGATACCAATGAAGTTAAAGGAGAAGTTCTATAGGACAATAGGAGACCAGCTCTGCATTATGTAGTAGAATGTTGGGCGGTCAAGAAATAACATACTCATAAGATGTGTAGCTGAGATGAAGATGTTGAGATAGATGAAGTGGCAAGACAATAAGAGATAGAATTCAAAATGAATACATTCCGGAGAACTTAGGTGTGGCTCTAAAAGGCACTAAGATGAAAGAAAGTAGAAGTAGGTGGGCTGGCCATGAGCAACAGAGACCCAATACAACACATGTTAGGATGTGTGAATTGATTCAAGTGGAAAGCTCAAAAAGGGCAAGGGGTAAGCCCAAATGGACATGGTTGGAAGTAGTGAGAAAATATATGGGGACTTATAGCCTCACTAAAGGTAAGGCCCTTGATAGAGCAGAATGGTAGGAATTCGTGTAGCTAACCCCAACTAGTTGGGAAAGACTTTGATGATGATATAAGGGATTCCTTTCATTTGGTAATTGATTAGGATATGCCTCTTGTGTGCCTATTGATGTATGCATCTATGCTACTTTTGATACTGCATCAATGTAATTCATGCTTTTGTTTTACCACTGCTTCGAAAGAATCATGTTAGACTGAAATATTGATTTCCTAAATGCCACTTCTCCCAGTTAATATTTATGCTATGGATGCCTCGTGTGGGAATTCTTCTCATATGCCAATTGATGTACATATGTGAATACACTTGTCGTTACATCAACGTAATTCCTTAATCTCTTTTGTTCACTGATTGAAAAATTAAAGAATAAAATACGAAATTATCAGAGTGTACCTGTCCCTGATAATATTTATGCTACGGATGCCTCGAATCCGAGCAAGCTGAATAATGGACTGCCCCACCATGCTCGTTGCACCATTTTGCACAATAACATCTCCTAATAGTTATCATACAGCACGTACAACACAAGGTAAACGTTACGAGTATGAGGGACATAAACAATACTTGATACTAAAAGACCCTGTATACCAAATGAAATGCAAGTACCAGAGGTCAGCTTAACAAAATCCTCCATCATGAGTAGTGCTGTCAAAGGATTTGCAGTCACTGTAGCAGCATACTCCATAGGAATGTCTTTACGGACTTTGTGCAATGCATTCGCTTCCTTGACAACGTAAGTCTGCCAAGTTCCTATGCATTATATATTTCATCATTTATAAGTAAAGTATAGTTCAAAATGCAAATAACAACATAGAACTACATAAATAGCAGACCAAATGGAGCAGATTAACAAAAGCCGTACATTATTCTGAAATTAATAATTGAATATTCTATGTTAAAGGGTATTTGTATTTGTCATACCAAAAGATGGAGGTAAGGGTATAACCCAATCACCAACAGAAAGATTCCTCACTGCAGACCCTAAAGCATAAATTTCTCCAACCCCTTCATATCCTCCAACCGCTGGCACTGGAGGCCTAACAGGGTAAACACCTGCATAAACAGGAAGCAAAAAGCTAAGGAAAGCTGAGGATAACCTAAAAACTTACATTGCTCAAAAAGATAAAGATACATAGTAATGATGGAAGTATAACAATAAGTCAGGGACAAAAATGGAAATTCTGAGTCAATAAGTAATATGTAAGTTACATAAGGGTATTTTTTGTAATTTTTCCATAACGTAAATATGTGACTGATCCCAAAGTTGGGGGCACGTCACTTGTCTCCCTCCCTCTCTATCTCACGCACTCCTCTCTCTTCTCTCGCCTCTCTTCGTTTCTCTCACACACCTCTCTCCTTCTTCATCTTATTCTTCTTCCTCGTCACATCTTCTTTCTCCTCTTCCAAGTATTTATCTAATACCTGCTGATTAGTATAGATCTATATTATATCTGTCAACTATGAATAATTCCTTCAAATAAAAGATACATATGAACAACCGCTCATGAACAAGAAAATGTTCATGAACCAAGTAGTAAAGTATGTGATGAGAAACTCAAAGGAAAAGTTGCCAGAAGGATTATAGTATTTCAGAAAACAGATGCAGAATATGGGGATCACTGGCACCTTCAGATACGGGAAAGAAAGTCTAACTAACATTGGTGGGAGGAGAAGACCTTCATTGTGTACTCTGCACCTAGCCAGCATCGTCAAAGAGAGTGATAACCTAGCAAGGATTCTCTAAAAGCAATTATATTGAGCCTATGGGTGGGTGGATGTGAGGCAAAAACCAGTTCCAAAGGTGGTTAAGGCCACAGCACCTAGACCAGGCCCTCTATTAGTGTAACAATCCTAAAATTTCAAAAAAAAAAAAATTTCAAAAAAAAAAAAAAGGAGAAAAGATGCTTTTAAATAGGTGATGGTCTGTTTGAGTATGATGGTCCTTGGGGACCATCACTATTTTCAAAAGTTTTACTTGGTTAAACTTTTGCTGCTGCTTTTGTTTGCAGCCTTTGCAGTTGCTGCTTGCAGCTGGCCACGTCCTTTAGCGGACGTGGTTTTCGTATGTTAAAAGCAGACGCTTAACGCGACACCTCAGTTATGAGGTAGAGCGTAATAAAATAATATAATAATACGTTATAAGAATTTAAATAGGGGAGATGAGCACTCCTACCCTAGAAAATTTTGAGATCTCTCTCTCTCTCTAGCCGAATTTTATCGAAGTTCCCTCTCAAATATTTGTGGGTAAGTGACATCGTCTTCCTGAAAAGTAGTCTATTTTTAATAAATAGTGATATTTCCGTCTAGGATCTTTATTTTATCAGTTTTGTATTTAAGTGACCTCATTGTCTCGAAAAATAATCCATTCTTTTTAGAAATAAAATGAAATAATTCTTTCTGCTTATTATCATGAATTTTAGAAGCGATAAATTTTATGCGCACGTGACCTCATTATCTTGAAAAATAATCTTTTTAATAAAAATTGTGATATTTTATCCATGTTAGAAATTTTGAATGCTGTAAATTAGAAAAATAAATTTATTTATTTTTCTTGTCTATTGTTAGAAATAAATGTGATATTTCTGCTTTTAGTAAAATTGTGATATTTCTTCCTACTGTTTTGAATATTTAGACATTGTAAAATTCATGTGCAAATGACTGCCTTATTAGTTAAAAATTGACATTTTTGCAATTGATTATAATAGTGTTGTGAAATGTTTATATTGTGAATTGATATTCCATAAATTGTGATAATTCCGTATTCTTGAATTTTTATAAGAGTTTTTCTATACATATTAAATTGGCAATTATGCTAGAATGCCTTTACAAACTGCTACCTTTCTAAATTTGAGCCCAAAATATTTGATTGGTTATTTTTGAAATATTATAGAGAGTGATTGTTATTAATGGTTTAAGTGAAATTCATATTAATGGTTTCAGTGATATGTTGAGTACATGATATTGCTGCTTTCGAATGTTTAAAGAGATTTAGAAATAATTTAAGTATGCAAGTGGACTCATCCGGTTCGCCGGTGAGGTATAAGTGGACCTATCTGGGACGCCGGTAGGGATTAAGTGGACTCATCTGGTACGCCGGTGAGGTATAAGTGGACCTGCAGGGATTAAGTGAACCTATCTGGGACGCCGATAGGGATTAAGTGGACCCATCAGGACGCTGATGGGGTATATATGTGACCTACTTGGGACGCCAGTAGGGTATTTTGTGAAATCCTTTGAATTATGTACTGCCGTTAAAAGTGTTATAAGCATTTCAATTACTCGAATTATACTTAATTATGCATTTATTGAAAGTGAAACTGTTGATGCATTTCTGTTAATAGATCTCATTTTGGAAAATATTGATATCTTTCAATCATGATTATTTTTAGGATTATGATGATCACTTACTGAGTAGCCAAACTCATCAAACTATGGTAAACATTTTTCAGGATAACTGCGGATTCATTTTGAGTGCTAGTCAAGATCAACCTTGAAAGATACTGTTGTTGTACTAGCTTTCTTTATTTACTTTGTAAGACCTCACCACTGTAAATTTGTCCTATCAATAGATGTATATATGTTTTGTCTGTCACATCTCAGGAATAACAGTATTGTAAATTCTTGGGGTGTGACAATTATGGTATCAGAGCAATAGGTTTAAGATCCTTAGGAAATTCAAAAAGAATGTACTTAAAAATCACATTTATTGTGTGTACAGACCGGGATAAAGTCAAGATCCAGAATAGCTGAAGCCAATATGGAAGGAATTCACAAAGCCTTGGAAAATGGTTGCTCTAATGCAACATCAGATGGAAAACAACAATCCACCCAAGCAGTCAGTTACAGGAAATGGTGGGAGCAATATCGAACAATTTAAGAAATTAAACCCACCTTCTTTTAAGGGTGCTGTAAACCCACTGGAAGCCGAAAGATGGATTATGCAATTGGAAAAAATATTCGAGGTTATGGAATGTCCTGATGATAGGAAGGTGGCCTTGGCAGTTTTTATGTTAGAAGGTGAGGCACAACACTGGTGGCGAATGGCAAAAGGAGTATTGGTCAAAGAAAATAAAACCTTGACTTGGGAAGTATTTCTAGAGGCATTTAATGAAAAATATTTCCCAGATTTTATTCAAGACCAAAAAGAAATGGAATTTCTAGAATTAATCCAAGAAAATAGAACAGTAGCACAGTACGAGGCCAAGTTTACTGAATTAGCCAGGTTTGCACCACATATGATTAACAATGAGGCAAGAAAGGTGAAGAAATTTGAAAGGGGTCTCAGCCCAGCTATTAGAAGCAGAACATCAGTCTTGAAATTAAGAACTTATGCTGAAATAGTGGATCGTGCCCAAATTGTCGAAAAAGATTTTGAAGATTACCAAAAGACGAAAAATCAGAACAGTCATGTTAGACCTACATCATCTAATCGACAACAGTTTGAAAGGCCAAACAAGAAGCCAAGGCCCTCACCATTTCAAAACCCAATAGAACCATGTAGAAAATGTGGAAAAAATCATGGATCAAGCCCTTGTTATTGGAATACCGGATTAAACAATGTCCTAGCTTACAGACACAACAGCTTCCAAAGCAGGGAGAGATAGCTCCAAAGCCTCAAATGAAGGGAAGAGTATTTGCGATTACCGAGCAAGACGCTCAGGCCTCAAAATCAGTGATCCAAGGTACTCTTACTATCTTCCAAAAAGTAGCTCATGTTTTGATTGATCCTGGATCTACTCATTCATTTGTGTCACAACACTTTGCATGCCACTTAAAGGTAGAACCAGAACAATTAGAATACATTCTAGAGGTAGCCACACCGATGGGAGATTCAATTAACACCAATATAATGTACAAATCATGTGTAATACAGATTGAAGAAAAGGAACTGTTGGTTGATTTAATACTCTTGAAAATTCAAGATTTTGATGTAATCTTAGGCAAGGATTGGCTTTCTGCATACCATGCAAGTATTGATTGTTATAAGAAAATTGTTACCTTTAATATTCCGAATCAACCAGTATTTTACTTCAATGGTGTCAAAGAAGACTCCCCATCATATTTAATCTCTTGTATTCGAGCTAATCGCCTCCTTCGAAAAGGATGTCAAGGCTTACTTGCCTATATCAAAGAAGATAGGAAGGAAGAAATAAATTTGGATACCACTCCGGTTATCCGAGAATTTCCCGACATTTTTCCTGAAGAATTGCTAGGATTACCGCCGGACAGGGAAATTGAATTCTCCATTGAATTAGTGCCAGGGGTAGCACCAAGTTCTAAGGCACCTTACAGAATGGCTCCTGCAGAA
The DNA here is from genome assembly GCF_054954075.1 of Amborella trichopoda. NCBI lineage: Eukaryota > Viridiplantae > Streptophyta > Magnoliopsida > Amborellales > Amborellaceae > Amborella > Amborella trichopoda. Next base: position 31,150,983 of record NC_142343.1, read on the forward strand.
CTTAAAGAACTGAAACAACAATTGGAAGAATTATTAGATAAAGGTTTTATCAGGCCCAGTGTGTCACCTTGGGGTGCTCCAGTACTGTTTGTCAAAAAGAGAGATGGGACTATGAGATTGTGTATTGATTATAGACAGTTGAACCAAGTGACAGTGAAAAATAAGTATCCATTACCTAGAATTGATTTATTTGATCAATTACAAGGATCACAAGTGTTTTAAAAAATTGATCTCAGATCTGGATACCATCAGCTTAAGATTAAAAGTGAAGATGTACTCAAGACAGCTTTCAGAACAAGGTATGGCCATTATGAATATTTAGTCATGCCTTTTGGATTAACCAATGCACCAGCTGCATTTATGGATTTGATGAATCGGATCTTTAAGCCCTTTTTGGATAAATTTATTGTGGTATTCATCGATGATATTTTAATTTATTCCAAGAATCAGAAGGAACATGAGGAGCATGTAAGAATGGTATTGCAAATATTAAGAGAGAATAAATTGTATGCCAAACTTAGTAAATGTGAATTTTGGCTTGAACAAGTGACATTTTTAAGACATGTCATATCAAAAGAAGGTCTATCAGTTGATCCTTCAAAGGTTAAAGCCGTTGTTAATTGGAAACAACCAAGCAATGTGACTGAAGTTCGAAGCTTTTTGGGATTGGCAGGATATTACAAAAAATTTGTAGAAGGATTTTCTCGAATCGCAACCCCATTGACTCGATTGACACAGAAAAATGTCAAATTTGAATGGACAAGTGAATGTGAGGAGAGTTTTCAAGAACTAAAAGTTCGGTTAACTTCAGCACCTATTTTAACTATTCCTGAGGGGAGTGGGGGATTTGTGATTTATAGTGATGCTTCACATAAAGGTTTGGGCTGTGTATTAATGCAATATGGGAAAGTAGTGGCATATGCATCCAGACAGTTGAAAGAATATGAGAAAAAATATCCAATTCATGATTTGGAGATAGCCGCAATAGTATTTGCTTTGAAAATATGGAGGCATTATCTATATGGTGAGCAATTCGTAATATACACGGATCATAAGAGTTTGAAATACCTTTTCTCTCAGAAGGATTTAAATATGCGGCAGATAAGATGGATGGATTTCTTAAAAGATTATGATTGTACAATCCATTATCATTCAGGAAAAGCTAACGTTGTGGCCGACGCTCTAAGTAGAAAATCTACGAGAGTCTTAGCTCATCTAATGATCCAAGAAATGCGATTGTTAGAGGAAATAGTGGATTGACATCCAACTCCGTCCATTAATGGTGTGGTAAGTATGATTGCCAATATTAAGGCGGAACCCCAATTAATCCAACAGATTCGATTGGCACAAAAGAAAGACCCTCAGCTTATAACAATTATAGAAGAGGTGAAGCAAGGAAAGAGAGATGAATTCTCTATATGTAGTGAGGATTTGCTAAGATTCAAAGGTCGGGTTTGTGTCCCGAATGATGAGAGTGTAAAGAAAGCTATCTTAGAAGAAGCACATCATTCTCGTTATACAATACATCCCGAAAGTATTAAAATGTATCAAGACCTGAAGAAAACCTTTTGGTGGAATAATATGAAAAAAGAGGTAACACTATTTGTGTCTAAATGCCTAACATGCCAGCAAGTAAAAACTGAACATCAAAGGCCCGCTGGGTTGTTGCAGCCTTTACCGGTGCAAGAATGGAAATGGAAGCACATCTCTATGGATTTTGTCTCTGGCTTGCCTAGAACAAATTCAAGACATGATAGCATTTGGGTCATTATGGACCGGTTAACCAAAGCTGTCCACTTTCTACCGATTCACACGACGTACACTTTGGATCGACTGGCTCAGCTGTACATTAAGGAAATAGTGCGGTTGCATGGAGTTCCTATCAGTATTGTATAGGACAGGGATACTCGATTTACTTCTAAATTTTGGGCTAGACTACAGTCAGCCATGGGGACGAGACTCACCTTTAGTACTGCCTTTCACCTTCAAACTGATGGACAATCCGAGAGGACCATCCAAACCTTGGAAGATATGCTGAGGGCCTGTGTTATTGACCTTACCGGAAGCTGGGATGACCATTTACCCCTGATTGAGTTTGCTTAAAATAATAGCTTCCAAGCCAGTATTCAGATGGCACCATATGAAGCCATGTATAGAAGGAAATGCAGGTCACCCATATATTGGGACGAGGTTGGTAAAAGAAAGCTTTTGGGGCCCGAAATTGTCCAGATAACCACAGATAAAATAACATTAATTCGTGAAAGGCTCAAGATAGCTCAATGTCGACAAAAGAGTTATGCCGATAACCGAAGGAGAGATCTTGAATTTGAGGAAGGTGATCGAGTTTTCCTAAAAATCTCACCAATAAAGGGTATTATGAGATTCGACAAGAAAGGAAAGTTGAGCCCACGTTACATCGGACCATTTGAAATCCTGGAAAGAATCGGAGGTGTCGCTTATACACTTGCCTTACCACCCGAATTGGTAAATGTCCATAATGTCTTTCATGTATCTTCACTACGAAAATATCAGCCCGACCCGTCCCATATCTTAAAATATGAACCTTTACCGATCAGGAAGGACCTATCCTTCATTGAGCAGCCAATTTTGATACTGGATAGAAGGTTGCAAGTGTTGCGTAACAAGGAGATTCCTTTGGTCCGTGTATTATGGCAGTACCATTCAAGAGAAGAGTCGACTTGGGAACGAGAAGACGAAATCAGAGAAAAATACCCCTATCTTTTTCAGTAATCAGGTACACAAATTTAGAGGACTAAATTTCTTTAAGGGGGGACGAATGTAACAATCCTAAAATTTCAAAAAAAAAAAAAAAAAAGAGAAAAGATGCTTTTAAATAGGTGATGGTCTGTTTGAGTATGATGGTCCCTTGGGGACCATCACTATTTTCAAAAGTTTTACTTGGTTAAACTTTTGCTGCTGCTTTTGTTTGCAGCCTTTGCAGTTGCTGCTTGCAGCTGGCCACGTCCTTTAGCGGACGTGGTTTTCGTATGTTGAAAGCAGACGCTTAACGCGACACCTCAGTTATGAGGTAGAGCGTAATAAAATAATATAATAATACGTTATAAGAATTTAAATAGGGGAGGTGAGCACTCCTACCCTAGAAAATTTTGAGATCTCTCTCTCTCTCTAGCCGAATTTTATCGAAGTTCCCTCTCAAATAGTTGTGGGTAAGTGACATCGTCTTCCTGAAAAATAGTCTATTTTTAATAAATAGTGATATTTCCATCTAGGATCTTTATTTTATCAGTTTTGTATGTAAGTGACCTCATTGTCTCGAAAAATAATCCATTCTTTTTAAAAATAAAATGAAATAATTCTTTCTGCTTATTATCATGAATTTTAGACGCGATAAATTTTATTCGCACGTGACCTCATTATCTTGAAAAATAATCTTTTTAATAAAAATTGTGATATTTTATCCATGTTAGAAATTTTGAATGCTGTAAATTAGAAAAATAAATTTATTTATTTTTCTTGTCTATTGTTAGAAATAAATGTGATATTTCTGCTTTTAGTAAAATTGTGATATTTCTTCCTACTGTTTTGAATATTTAGACATTGTAAAATTCATGTGCAAATGACTGCCTTATTATTTAAAAATTGACATTTTTGCAATTGATTATAGTATTGTTGTGAAATGTTTATATTGTGAATTGATATTCCATAAATTGTGATAATTCCGTATTTTTGAATTTTTATAAGAGTTTTTCTATACATATTAAATTGGCAATTATGCTAGAATGCCTTTACAAACTGCTACCTTTCTAAATTTGAGCCCAAAATATTTGATTGGCTGTTTTTGAAATATTATAGAGAGTGACTGTTATTAATGGTTTAAGTGAAATTCATATTAATGGTTTCAGTGATATGTTGAGTACATGCTATTGCTGCTTTCGAATGTTTAAAGAGATTTAGAAATAATTTAAGTATGCAAGTGGACTCATCTGGTTCGCCGGTGAGGTATAAGTAGCCCTATCTGGGACACCGGTAGGGATTAAATGGACTCATCCGGTACGCCGGTGAGGTATAAGTGGACCTGCAGGGATTAAGTGAACCTATCTGGGACGTCGAGAGGGATTAAGTGGACCCATCAAGACGCTGATGGGGTATATAGGTGACCTACTTGGGACGCCAGTAGGGTATTTTGTGAAATCCTTTGAATTATGTACTCCCGTTAAAAGTGTTATAAGCATTTCAATTACTCGAATTATACTTAGTTATGCATTTATTGAAAGTGAAACTGTTGATGCATTTCTGTTAATAGATCTCATTTTGGAAAATATTGATATCTTTCAGTCATGATTATTTTTAGGATTATGATGATCACTTACTGAGTAGCCAAACTCATCAAACTATGGTAAACATTTTTCAGGATAACTGCGGATTCATTTTGAGTGCTAGTCAAGATCAACCTTGGAAGATATTGTTGTTGTACTAGCTTTCTTTATTTACTTTGTAAGACCTCGCCACTGTAAATTTGTCCTATCAATAGATGTATATATGTTTTGTCTGTCACATCTCAGGAATAACAGTATCGTAAATTCTTGGGGTGTGACAATTAGTGACTCCATAGGAACATTCAAAATATTAAAGAGGAAGTTATAAATGGAAAGGAGAGACCAGCATGCACGCATGGCTTGCTGACAAGAATCCAGCTACAACACAGTACCCCAATGTTAAAAGAAAGATGATAAATAAAGAAAATCTGAGAGTCATAGCACGTGTGTTATTCAATATCACAGATGATACAGGGAAATTTTGGTGAGATATAGCACATGCATATTATCTGACATCAGATTAGACAATAGTGCATTTGAAGAAAAGTTCAAGCAGCGATGAGGCCTACACCCTAGCGATAAAGACATGCAGCGGATGATGGTCAAGAGGATCATTGAGTAATGTATGCCCCAGCTTCCAGAACAATTTTCAAAACGGAGAGGAAGCATATCAATGCTTTGCACAGATACAAGGAGTCAACAAGGCATAAAATGTCATGCAAGATGATGATGACAGTTCTCCAAATCAGGTGTAGCTCTTAAATCCAAAAAAAGCCATCATCAGAGGTCACTAGGTGTTAATCATAGATTTACTAAAAATGTGCACAGTGGGGGCAATGTCAGGACAAGTGTCAGATAGATGAGTGTGACCACCCACCGGCCACCATCTATCAATACCCTCATAAGCAGGTAACATAAAATTCAACTTGAAGTACATAACTACCATTTTACTTCCCATAAGATGTGCTGCTACAACAATGTCTAAAATATATTTGTGCTAAGTAAGAAACTACCACGATGTCATCATGCAATCCTCTACAAAAGAATCAATCTTCATTTATTAAGAAGATGCACCCCGACACAAGGAATAAAAATTGCAACAACTCATCTCTACCTATCAAGGGCGTCCCCAATAACTATATCACTCTAGTGTTCCTATTGTTGGAATTATGGTATTTCAATGCCTTAAAGCTAAATTCTCTCGCTCAGTGGGAGCGAGTGATAATGAATCTGGGTACTTGGCGTACTATGGCCCATATTTAAATACACCGAGAACATGAGGCAATGACTGTTTTACGATTTAAGAGAGAGAAATCTCTCAGGGAGATATGAGGATCACGTCTGAGTCAGGGCTATGTTGATGAGTATGCCTCATAGTTAGTGTGATTGGCCAAGGTTAGGAGAACCGAAAGAGTAGAAAAGAACCTGAGTATTTTTTGAGTATCGGCCTTGTGTGGGGCGGTCATGACTTATGGGATATGACTCTGCACCCTGATACGAGACCACCCTACGACATGTGCACTCACAGTCACATGGGAAGTCACTCTTCTGATGTATGATCCGACTAAGAAGAGCCAGTGCACACGATGCTTCAGAGGACCTTGTATGTGAGCCAGTTTATGTCCCACAATGATGCACCTGTAATCCATTGAGAAACAGATGATGGAAAGGTTGATTGCGGTGACTTTAATGAGGCTGGCTTATGTGTCCCTACTATAGACAATGGAGCATAGGCCCGTTGGGTCAACCCCAAATAAAGTGGACCACCATTCTGGACTACCCCAATGGAATAGTCCAATGCCTAGATGTAAGCCTAGAGATCTCATTTATCAATTGCCCCATTTTATTATGACGCAAAAATATGTATTTATGGAGGAGAATCATTCAAAGAATTTTTGGGAATTTTTAAAAAACATTCAGAGCCAAAAACATTCCAATGAAGGATAGCTTGTGGGGCAGTCCCATGTGCCACCCAAGTGGCCTTAGGGTGGGCCACATGGCTCCCCATGTCATCCGCATGTCGATGACATCATCATGACGCCATCACAAATGGGAGTCCTATTTTTGGAATTATATTATTTGTTCACTTAAGTTGTATAGTTTTTAATAAAAATTTATTTTATAACTTACGTTACATCAAATTATTTTGTCACGCATGAATTAGATAGCATGTACCAAGGGCCAAGGCTAGACATGATATTTTGGCTTAAACACTAATTCATGAGAGAAAATGAAATTTAAAGTAGCTTTTTGTTTGGCATCATCTCCTTAGCTAAGCCCATGTGAAGTTTATAGAATAGCATATTGTGATTGGCTAATCTATGGGATATTATTATAGTTGTTGGAAACGTCTATGATTTCGAATCGTTTCTAGAATCGGAATCGCGGAATCGCATGTATCAGAAGTTTCGGAATCTAAGAATCATTGTCCGTACGATTCAGATTTGAGAAAAATGATTCTCACTATTTCGGAATCACGATTCTTAAAATTAGGAATCGTGTTTCCTATTTCCAAAAATCGATATCCCTTCATGTTGGGATCGTGTTTCATACCTATACCAAATCACACATGACCCCACTTGTTTCGGTAGTTGCTGGAATCGTGATTCCTAAAAATATGGAATCGTGATTCCTAAAAATAAAGAATCGTAATTCCTAAAATTCTAGAATTGTTGTCCCCATCAACTTGAAATCAACATTCTCACCATTCCGGAATCGTGATTCTCCCCTTACTAGAATTACGAACCAATTCCCTCCGATATATGAGAGAAGTATTCAGAAAATATATAAATTTACGCATTACTACAAGATCGGATTTTCGTATGTATATACTCAGCCCAAGACTCCAAGTACTAATGTCAACCTTTATGATATCTTTGTGGACAATCCCATACAATGGACTCGGTCTACCGATAACCTTATTATGCCTACAAGGTCTGGAGCTAATCTACGGCATATAAGAAGTGAGAACAAGGGCAAGCTCTCTTTATCTCCTTTCCTTGAATTATAAAATAAGTACATGACATAGTAATTCTTCTTTGTTAAATGTAGTTTTGAGTTTTTTGACTTTTGAAAATTGAGTTATTCAATTTTTAGTCAATTTCTCTTTTATTTAATGATTAATTTAACCTAAAACACCACACGGGGCACTTTACTCATATCCTCATTATCTTCTTATTTTACTTAAAGAAAAGGATTTTTATCCTCTTATTCAACTTGAAGAAATGACGATGCCAATCATATATTAAACATTATAACATTAGTAGTTTAGTACCCACACCATTTACCAAACACTATTAAATTAGAAGTAACATATTTTTTTAGTATTATTTATTCTTGGTAATAGTTCTTAAAAAGTAACAAGGAATGAAAGATGGAAATTAGTAAATAAGAAAATAAAAAAGTTAACATACTACTTATATTTTAAATTTTGATTTTATTGCCGTGTGCAACAACTTCAAATTCTTTCACGCTCTCATACATGTCGCGCTCACTCATGAAAGAGCACACATCGAAGGGTTTCTGCTTTCCCTATGCTCACATATTATTCATATTTTAAATTTTAATTTTATTGCCGTGTGCAACAACTTCAAATTCTCTCACACTCTCATACATGTCGCGCTCACTCATGATTGAGCACCCTTCGAAGGGTTTGTGTTCTCCTTATGCTCACATTGCTTCCTGACAACATGGATTCACAATTCCTTAATACTTTGAATCAACGTTTAGCATAAGTAGAATCGCATTGTTGTGTAGTAAGGAATCACGATGTCTATGATATAGAAACTTGATTCCAAACAACATGGATTCGCAATTCCACAAAATTTGAAATCAACGTTTCTCACAAGCAAAATCACATTCTTGTATAGCTAAGAATCAGAAAGTCCTCGATATGGAATTTTGATTCCGTAAGAATCCAGGAATCGAGATTCCCAAACTAGGTGGAATCGCCTTCCGCAAAAATGGAAACGTGATTCCTTTCTTTTAGAATCGATTTTCGCCCGGGAAAACGCCGAATCGAGATTCCGAAACAGAATCGCTACCGTCATAGGGATGCGGGGAACTATAGATATTATCCCAGTTGGAATACCCTTTTGAAATTACCATAGGGGCATGCCCCGACCCTTATAATGTTTTATTATTTTCATAAATATTATGGTCAATTATGGTATAATAAAAGGGCTTCTACAAAGAACAGCCCTTGGGAGTACAATACGATAGACCTGGAAATATCATCTCTGTCTTTCGAAAATGTGATCTTCGACCTTGATGTGTACAATAGAGTTCGAACTTCAGCTGCAATTGGCCATTTTGTTAAAGGATGAGGTGTTGAGGTCCCCACCAAAGACCCATGTAATCCCATAGTGTTGATGCCAAAAGATCTCTTCTAGTTTCAAGATATCCTGGAATTTTGCCATTGCCAGGGTTCTACCATTAATCTCACACAAGGATACAGTTCTCTCTGCGTCCACCATATCTAGCTACTCTATTTCAAACAGGGTCTGCTGTTTCTTGGTTTGGAGGGAGACAAAATGATCCATATTCCAGGCAATTAGCTTCTGCTTAAGGAATTGTAGATTCATGCAGACCCTGAAGCCCGCCCAACCATGAACCTCAAAGGAGGGCCACCAAAGTGGAGAAGGTGTGTGTGCTTCTGTTCTCCAACCACATGTGCATGGAAAATGAACACTCTAGGCCTGAAGGGCGTGCCTGGGTATCCAGTAGGATGGGAAAATGGTCCAAGCTGGGCTTAGAAGGGAACTGCATGATACCTCCTGAAAATGGTGCTCCCAATCCACCTTGATAAGGAATCCATCCAATTTGGAAAAAATTGGGGAAGACTGACTGTTGGTCCAGGTTAGAAGGCCCCTTGAGGGGGATGTCTATGAGGGAGTGCTTATGCATGAAATCCAAGAAGTCAGCCACGCTGGCTGTGATTCTGCCTCTTTTTCCTTTCCCAAACGACCACCTGGTGACATTGAAATCCCACCAATGCACCACTGTGGAGGGAAGCATGAGATAGCTTGATCTAATTCAGCCAATGAAGAGCTATGAGAGGGGGATGATTTGGGCTGTGGACAGCCAAGAAGAGCCAAGTGGGACTGTTATAAGAAGGGCCTATTTGGAAACAATTTTAATTCAAAGATTGCTAAGCCGCTTCAAGAGTCAACAAGGAGACTCGTCACTCCCACATCAAATACTATGAAAATGCCAATTTGAGACATAAGTTACAAGCTTTCGACTAATCTTAAATAAAATAAAAAACCAAGTTTCAATGTCTGTACTCACTGATGAATCATGAAAAATGACATATCCACAGCAATAAAGCATTTTAATCATGCAAAGATGAATATGAAACAAGGAAAGTCATGGATTTTGATTCCTTCAAATTCCTGAAGTGCAATCAACGTACCAGGGAAGAAAGTTGCACTTAAATGAATCGAAACATGCAACTATGTCAGTAATAAGTAAAAGACACATCAAATATAAGCTAATAAGCTTAAAGAAGCATCATCTCAACCTTCAATCTTATTGATGTCAGAGGGATTTATAGGGGCTGCAAGCATTTTGATACACACATCATTATCCTTGAGTTCAACTGCAGGAAGATCAACAACCCTGTGCATAACGTACAGAGGTTCTAATTATATAAAGTAAGAGAAAAATCCTACCTAAATTTAATCAGTACTCCGTTGAGAAATTCTAGTTAAATACATGTCATCAGGACAGCTACTGTCTTCAAGGCAATGTATTTCATTACATGTACTTGTATGGATAACTAATTTCAACTCAGGGATCAAGGTGTAGAAAACACATGCTACATAGTACAAACACAGAGTTTAAGACACTGACTTGCAATACTAAAGTGTAACCACCCTGCAAAATCGCACAAAACACACCTTAACTGGACATGACCCCCAAGAATGTGTAGAAAGTCATTATTGCAAAATCCACCATTGAGAATAATTCTCACTTGTTAGTTTCAAATTTACTTTAAGCATGCAGGACGTAATACTAAATGGTAAAGTAATAATTTGAGAAATTTACGAGAATATCCCCAAATATTTATGTTATTTAATACATAAAATGTTTTCCGTTATTTCGTTCATATGTTTTTTAAAAAAAAAATTAAATGACCAAATCACCCATATCTCGGATCTTCAATATCCGAAAATAAATACTCAGTTATGTTTTTAAATTTTGGATCTTGAAAATCTGAAATTAGTGTGTCCAAAATTTGTGAAAGTTTCCTAATTTTCGGATTTTGAAATTTTGAAATACAATAAGTTGATTTCAAAACAATATTTCAGATTTTCGAATTCCCAAATTTTTTAGAATTTTCGGATTTTGAAAATCCAATATTGTTCCGTTGGTCATGGGTATGTAGTTGCCCTGGGACAAGAAAACAAATTGGATTTTCAACATGAGTCTTTGGAATTTTCAAATTTTGAAAATCTGAAGTTCTGCCTTATTGAAAGTAAGGTGCTTAAGGTCCCATCCAATAACCAGACTTTTCGATTTTATAGAATTTTGGGCTTTCAAGGTCTGAAATAGGGGTAGCTTTGGAACACACCAAAAACAAAGAAAGAAAAACCTAAAAAGTTTGGGTATGAATGTAAGGTGTAAAATCTAAAGGGGAATTTTTTAATAATGGGAAATTTGAGGATATGTGCACAAATTTCTCTACTAATTTTTGCTAATAATAAAAATCAGTCTGTTTTCAAAACCCTATAGAATATCCTTAAATTTATCTAACCAAGGCAACAATGTACCTCATAGATATGATAGTAAGACTCAGTTGAAGAAAACAAACACTTAAAAACCTCTTGTCAATTAACTTATGAATTTTCTTTAAAGAAAGCCATGAATTTTTTGTAGCAACAAACATTTCAGCCCTATGGATGTTAAATATTTTATTTCAAATAATTTGAGAGTTGCCTTTTTATATTGGTTTTCAATTGTATGAGGGAGCGCTAACTAACATGTGAACAACTAGTGGAGAGACAAGTGAGTTTTCAATGACAATAGGTCTAGAACAGAGGTCAGCATTGAGCCCATCTTAGCCTTAGTTATGGACGACTCAACTTGGCACCTACAAGATGAGATGCCATGGTATATGTTGTTCATGGACGACATAGTTTTGATTGATGAGACCCGAAACTTCAATACTAAGTTCGAACTTTGGAGAGATGCGCTAAAATCTAAAAGTTTTAAATTAGCAGGATTAAGACAGACCATATGGAATGCAAGTTAGTAATAATAAGACTAAAGACGAGGAAGTAGTTAAGATTGAAAGCCAAGATATGCCGAAAAGAATGCATTTTCGATATCTTGGGTCAATAATAGAGAGATTAAAGAAGATGTTGCACATAAAATTACAGCTGGGTGAGCAAAGTGGAGATGTGCAACCGGAGTTTTATGTGATCACCGCATACCAATGAAGCAGAAGAGCAAGTTCTATAAGACAACTGTGAGACCAGCATTGCTTTTTGGGGGCGGAATGTTGGGCGGTCAAGAAACAACATACCCATAGAATGAGTGTAGCTAAGATGAGGATGTTGAGATGGACGAGTAAGTAGGACAAGAAAGGATAGAATTAGAAATGAATAAATTCGAGAGAATTTAAGTGCGACATTAATAGGCAATACGATGAAAGAAAGTAGACTTACGTAGGCTGGTCATGTGTAACACAAACCCAGTACAACAACGGTTAAAAGATGCAAGTTAGTTCAAGTGGAAGGCTCCAAAGAGGCAAGGGAAAGCCCAAAAGGATATGGTTGGAAAAGATATGTGAACTTATAGCCTCACTGAGGGTATAGCCCTTAATAGAGCAGAATGGCGGACCAAGATTCGTATAGTCGACCCTAATTAGTTGAGAAAAGGCTTTGATGATGATGTTTGCGATGATGATGAATGTACAAGTGTTTGATAGCGATAACTAGGAGTTAATACACATGCATGAGCAGATCACATAAAATCACCAAAGTACTCAACATATCCTTAAATATCTAAAATAGCCATTAAGTACAGTATGATTAATATGCATATGCGAAATGTCTAATCCAATGTGATAGAAACGCATGTATATATATCAGCATTCCGTAGAATCGAGAAGGTATATATGTCAAGTTCTTCTCTCATGAAAATAACATTTGATAGGGGAATTTATCAAAATACCTTAAAAGATCAACTACATTATATGTTACTCATTTCTTTTGATCTAATTTCAAATAGCCCATCAAAATTCACATGATTATTAATTGGAATAGTTGAAAATCGGCAAAATGTTGATAGTTGAATATGAAAAACTAGGGATGTGTCCAAATGTTTTGTTATATAGATTTTTTTTTTGCATTGTTTTCAAACATGAATAGGGCTTTATGACATCGTAAGATTGAGGTTTAACATATTACCAACCAGGCATGGAATCCATTACAAACACTTTATAATTTTTTAAAGTTTTCAGAAATTTGAAAAACTCATCTAAGTTTGTTAGAGTTAACTATTTAACTCAACCAACTTGCTCAGTTTTGCCAATAGGCGAGCGATCCAATGAGCTCAAGTTTTTGGTTAAGATTTCCTATTTTTCTTTTGAAGTGAATTTTAGTTAAAAGAATTACAATGCAAAGGGAGACAAAGAAAAAGAAAGGAAAACCAAGGTTTAAAAAAATGGATCATTGACCCAGATTGGCCACCCTAAAAACCGTGTCGGATCGGTACATTGGTGATCCGGATTGGAGATTCGGCTGGATTGGGCGGTTTCGGCCTAAAAAGATTTTAAAAAATATTATAATTTCTCAAATATCTAGTGTATTAGCTTTCTAAAAGAAATAATGGCAATTGCATTATGGTTTTTTATTATTGTGTCAAAAATATACAAATACTAAGAACCTATCTCATGTTGAGTATTTTTATCTATTAAATTCATTTTATAGTCAAAATAAAGTTTAAAATGCAACAGGATAATAAAATTTAATTTTTTTATTTTTGTATTAACGTAGGAGTTTTGATTTTGTAACTAAGTTATATGAAAAAATTTAGTGGAAGAGGTTGTTAATAGAAAGAGAGAAAAATAGAGAAAGAGAACATTTTAGTAGAATAAATTGTTTGTAGAGAGAGAGAATTTTAATAGAATTGATTGTTTGTAGAGAAAGATGCCAAGGTGGGTGGGAGAGAGAGAGAGAGAGAGAGGTTGTTAGTAGAGAGAGAGAGAGAGTACGTCAACTAACCTATATCTCATAAGAGCTTAATTTTTTACAAGGTTTGAAAGAGAAATAAAGAGAGCGAGAGAGTGCCAAGTTATTGCCACCAATCCCGCATCGGAGATTTAACCAAGGAAAAGTTGCATAAAAGCTTTAGCCTTAATTAGTAATCAACACATGATGGCTGGATGGCCGGTATGACAGCTTCACCAACACAATGGTAAGAGTGAGGTGTATGACGGTGGGGCCCATGCTATACCTTTTCACATAATACAGTGTGGGTGAGTTGGATGTGTATTCGAGGGGTCCACGTGATAGCAATGATGGGAGTTCTTATAAGGGGGCCCACGTGATAGCAAAGATGGAACTTTTTATAAGTTAAAAAGCGAAATTGTCAGCGTGCTCGGAAATGAATTGGTGATGTGTCAGTGATGTGTCCTTTTTTTCTGACAAAACCGGTCTGACCCAACCAGTTCTAGGGGGAGTCATCCAGATCCCGATATATTAAGGGATACGGATCGCTATGAACGGTTCCTGATCCGGATTGGGCAAATCCAATCCGCCGAATTTTCAAACCAAGAAAAAAACTATCGTTGAAAGGAAGTCCTACAATCGCAACCCAAGCCAACATCACAAAACTATTCCTCGCCAAGTTTCCAAGGATATGTATATTGACTAATTCATCAGCCTATTAAGTGAGGAACTAGGGAGAGATTCTTAGTTTAAAAAAAACAAGGTATCCTTCAAGGAACCCTTTTGAGCAATTTAATAAGACTATATGGTGCATCGTTTCATAACACAGGATCGGCAACAAGGAGTTCTAGAGAAATGCACCCAAAGATCTGCATATGTAAGACCTTGGTCATCTACGTATTGAATTAGAACCGCATCAGGATGCATTACCAAATATTCATAACTATAACAACCAATACCCATTTTATAATTCTTGAAAGAATGTCCAAGTAACCGTAACAAGTTGATCAGGAGCCTTGTTCAAGAATTAAAATGCACTTGAGACATCCAGAGTGATAAACTTCAAGACCTGTTTTGGTACTAATGAACAGACAGAGTGGCGAAGTTCAAGACCTGCTGTTCATGAACATTTTGTAGTTTGCATTTCTTCGAGGCATGTCGAATGGAAAGTATGATAGGAACTTTCTGGGTTTTTCTCATTCAAGTCAATGTAAGGAACAAACAGTGGTGAAGTTCTTCATGTTCCATCAATATTTTGTGAAGAAATTTGGAGATATCTCTTTCCTATCTTGTAATATACACTTTCCTATTTTGGATTTTGTTTTTATTACTTTGAAATTTACATTACTTTCAAACACATTAACTAAACATATAATCTATTATGTCAAAGATCAAGCATTTGACAAGGAGAACTTTATTCCAAATAAATGGCTAAAACAATAAACATGAGAAAATTAAAAACAATAAACATGAGAAAATTAAGTTATGGCAATCTCCAGTTAAAAAATATAAACGCAACGGAGAATTACTCGGAGTACATGGTTTCATTTGTGTGTTTAAAAAGTTGAATAATTACAAAGTTATCTAAAGAACCCAAAAACTAATTTTGACAAAGTTTCAAACACTTACTAAACCCAATTCAGTCATAAATTATCCAAAGTTCTACAGTTCAATAGAGGAATCAATCGGCATTCGTAAACTAAACTTGTGGCTATCCTCCAAAGAAAGCAAAGAATCACACATATACAAGACAATTAGCTAGAATGAGGAAGAAAAAAACTTAACAAAAACGAAATTTCATGAAAAGGAGAAGGTAACGAAGATTTCTCAGTGACCTGGTAAGTTGGTCTGGTTGGCCCTGCTGCTCATAGATGACGGCCTTTGAAGGAGGAGACATGCAAGAAGAAGAGCAAGCAGAATAAAAGGAATGCATGGGTTTGTGAAGTGAAGATCCTCCTGCAATTTTAGAGAGATGACCCAATGTCACTGACGATGGTGCCCTAAATCTTCCCACCATTTCTGCTTAGACATAACCCCTTGCTGCTATCCTCCAGCACCCCATTCTCTCTCTCTCTCTCTATCTCTCTCTCTCTCTCTCTCTCTCTCTCTCTCCACTGGTACAAGTGAATTAGGAGAAAATTTGAATAAAGTGTGTCAGAAACGCTGGCAAACGCCATCCCTCTCTCTCACTCTCTTCTGCCTCAACAGGAATTGGCGTCGAGTGTGAATTCTCTCTCTAAAGAGATGGAAACAAAACCAGCTCACCCTCCAACACTATCTCTTTCACGTGCCCGTATTTAGACGGTGATGGAGGGAAATAGGTAACCTTGGCGTGCTTGATAACAGGAAGTCACGGAGGAACTTCTCCATTTCTGTACAAGTTGAATGTTTGATACACGGAACTTATACAGTAGAGGAGTTTCACCTAGAACTTCTTTAGCTTAAGAAAAAAGAACTCCATCTAAAATGGGAACTTAAAATAAGAACTTGGTTCTGCACACCCTATTATGCCTTCCTCCTTATATTTATATTTACATTGTTATCTTGTATTTGTATTATATTATATTATTTTATATAGATATATTATATAATGCAAATAAATATTAATAAAATAATTTATTATATTAAATAATACACTATATTATATATCATATTATGTTCTATATAATTGATGTTTTATATTTTGTTATATGATATTTATAATATTATATATAATAAAAATATATATTCATAGGATAAATATAAAATACAATATATAATATAGTATATTAGGTTATATTTTATAATAAAATAAATATAAAGTAGACTATTATGTTATATGTATTATATTTATATATATTACATATTTTATAATTATGTTATATGTATTATGTATTATATTATATTTATATATATTACATAATATATTATATATTATATATTTATATTTATATTATTAATATATATTTGTATTATATATAGTATATATATTATGCGTATAATATATTTTATTACATATTTTATTATACATTATATAATATATAATAAAATAAATATAAAGTACATTATGTTATATATTATATTATGTTATATATTATATAATGAAATAAATACAAAATATACTATGCTATGTATTATATATAATATATATTTATATAATATAATTTTTACATATTTTAAAAATAAATATAAAATACACTATATTATGTAATATATATTTATATATATTATACATTTATGTAATATAATATATTTTATTATATATTATATAATAAAATAAATACAAAATACACTATATTATATAATATAATATGTTATAAATATCGTATATTTATATTTAACTTATTACCATATATTTTTATACTATTATATATAATATTTATTTATTTAATGTAGTATAATATATAACATAATAAAAATATAATATATATTTTTATATAATATATTTTACATATATAATATATATTTACAATACAATATATATTATATTATTTTATGTCTAACATAAAAATAAATTTTATATAATATTTTAATACACATAACTTTATGTTTCAACAGGTTGTCAAACACAAATACCTAGAATTCCTTCTACATTCTAGCAAGTTATCAAAACATATACACTCAGAACTTCCTTAAATAATTTCTTCCTTTACAGCATAAAGCAAAGAAGAACTTCCAATTTCTAATGAACGTTTACCCTCCATTTATCAAACACACCCTTACATTTTCAATGGGCTAGCAATGGGCTGGCCGGGTAGCCCGGCCTGCCTTGTTGGCCCAGCCCTAAGAAACTAGGGCCTGGGCTATGATATTTAGCCCGGGGACCATACCATTACGGCCCCTGTGTAGGACCTGGGCAAGCCATTACGGCCCCTGTGTAGGACTGGACCAAGCTATTACGGCCCCAGGGTTAGGATGCACCAAGTCGGGGCTAAGGCTAGCCATGTTCGGCCACGTCTGAATCTGTTTTTCTTCTTCTTCTTTTTCATTTATTTTCAGCTAGCTTGACCTCATAGGGCATGGCTAGGCTTGGGCCAAGGCCTCTTTGGCCTGATTAGGGTCAGGCCCAACCCATGGGAGACTAGGGCCCAATGCCCAACCCGAGCTCGGCCCGTTGCCAGCCGTAAGTTCTTCACAATCTCCTTCCAACTGACGATTAGAAAGTAATGTGCCAAATGGTCGTTGTCGTTACTATAGGTGTCACGTTACTTTCCTACCCAATAACTAAAAGGAATAAAAAACAATATTTGCCGTCCAATTTGAAGAAAGAATTGAAAAGCGAGATCATGCACAGCATAGAGTTAAAGTATTGTATTTTTTTGTTTTTTATTGGAAGGAGTCTCCTACTTAAGGTAAGAAGGGAACTCAATATGTCCTATTAAAGTGCCCCACCACCCTAACAACTTAGCTTTAAAGTCACATCTTAGCTTTAAAGTCACATGTTGCCATGCCTATATAGTGTATGCCATGCCTCATGACCATACGTGTCAATAAATGGGGCCCAATATATACTATAATTTTAAAAAATTGAAAATGATTTAAAAAATATTAAATTTTTGGGGGTGTCATGGTCAGTACCGATCCGAACCAATACAATTAGGCTTTTTTATTCAAATCGGGTTCGCTCATAATGATTTTGCGTTTGTATTGGGCGATTTTGATCTGAATCAACAATTTTTCAAACAAAATGAACCGTTCACAAAAAAATAAAATACAAAATGATTTATTTGTTAGGTTCAATATTCATTTTTTTATTTGTCATGATCATGACGATGGTGATTGAAGTGAGTCTGTTTATGCTCAATCCATCTCCAAGACGGATTATGAAAGTTGGACACAATAGAATAGGCGAGTCAAGGGTGGCATCAAAACCTTAATTATTTTTTAGGAAAAGTACATACATATCTGTTATAGTTTCTGTTATTATGGCTCTACCGAATAGTTTGTATTATTACCATCGTGTTCATTTTTTCATGCCAAAACAGAAAACGATTTTATCCTCTTTTTTTTTTTTTTTTTGAACAACTGAATTCAAACCGAAAATACACGAATTTCTGTTTTTGAAGAACTGAAAATTTAAAATTTTCGATTGCTGAAGAACCGAAATTTTTTAATTTTCAAATGTTTTCCCTTGGATTTTCTCTACTTCTCGAAAGTCATAATTATCCGATAAAATCAAAGGGAACAACTAGTTTGAGCCCCTAAATTTAGGAGAAATCTTAGGGATTATGATATTAGAAGATTATGAGAAATCTTGTGGTGTATTCTGTTTCTACCTCTTTGAAGTAATAGTTATCCCTTAAAATCAAGGGGAACCGCTAGTATGAGCCCCTAAATTTAGGAGAAATCTCAAGGATTATAAACTTACCCCTATAATGGAGAGAGAGAGGTAGAGAGATGATACGCAAACCCACAAGAGATAAAATAATTTCGGTTCTTGAAGAACCGAAAATTTTAAACTTTCGGTTATTCAAAAACCGAAATTGACCCGTTTTCGGTTGTTGAACAACAGAACAACTGAAAAAAAGGGTAAAGTCACCGTTTTTAAAAAATTTTCGTTTTGACATGTATAAAACGGACACATTAGTAACAACCGAAACTATTCGGTAGAGCCGTAATAACGGAAACTATAACAGATATATATGTAATTTTCTCTTATTTATTTAGACCTCCATCAATATGATTATTTAGTCTATGCTCATGATGTAGCATTTCTTCCGTTTACTTTGTTAGGCAAAACCCAATTTAATATTGAGAAAATATCTCATTATCCCTTATTTTTAACTTTCATATCTCATGAGACTCAAAAATTGAAATATTACTTGTAAGCAAAAGGTCTTCATATTTTCAATCTTACAACCTCATGGACCTTTTGACCATAAATTTTTGACCCAAACAAACACTAAAATGACATCTATTCAAACTCTATCTCTCTCTAAAACTCCATCTCTCTCTCTTCGCTTCTCAGTGAGTAAATGGTATGAAGATATTTTCCCTATTTTTTATACAAGGAGGTCACAACTATTTACGACCATATGATGTGAAATCTGATAGCTTAGGTGTTTCAAAAAAAAAAACTCTTTTGAAGTTTGAGCTTGGACAATGGAATAAATGCATCCATCTAATTTCACATCCAATGGTCAAGGTTAATTGTGATCATCTTGTACCAAAGATAAATGATCTCATTATATACTTTTGCTCTACAAATACTAAATCTCTCTCTCACACACAAAGCCCATTTGGACACCTTTAATCGTCCTTCCTTTTTTAAAACAAAAATAAATTCCTTTTTCTTGAAAAATATGAAAGTGACCATACATTTTGGATATGTTGAGATTGAATATCTCAAGTATGAGAAAAGAGAGTACCTGTGTGCAAAGATGTTGTCACGGCTTTTGGTCGTGCAGCATGGTCTGGCGAGCAGGTGAAGAAGGTTGGAGAGTAGGAGAATGAAGTGAGAGAGATGAGCAGGGGTGACATATATAGGCAACTTTGTAGGGTTCGAATCCTATAGTACACATATTTTAATTGCAAAAAAACAAAAGTGATTTGAAGGATCAAAATGCCTAAAATGTTAATGCTTGAGATCTAACCCACCATGAGGCTGTTATTCTGTGTTGTTTTGGGAATGTATCACCATCATAAACTCCAAAAACCACAGGCATAACAAACCATTTTTATTCTCAAATTTTTAAATTTTTGGGTGGATTCTGATGGTTTTCAAGGAACATATGGGACCCATGCCCTCTCAAATGTCAATCCCTACCCCAACTTAAACCAAATATTATATCAAGCTTGCTGTCCTTTCTGATTTGTATATTCTCATAGATCTCTCGAAAATTTTGCACATATTTCGATCCTCCCACCATCTCATTACTTTATTACTCATGATTAATGTGGTTGTAGCTTTAGTCAAGTCGGCCATCTCATTTTCCCTTGTTTCGGATTAAAAATTTGAAATCCAGCCCTACATGCCCAAAAATAATGGAATGGTACAGCTCAAATGGTGCACAAACACCAAAGAACGGTTCTTATAAAAAGGGCCAAAATTTTTTGCGTATTGGATTTACAAGAAATTTGGTTGGTATGCGCTTAGGTGCACCAAAAAGAGTACAACAGATTAATTTAAGAAATAATCTAATCAAAACACCATTCAAGTTAAGTTTTTCTAATTACCTTTTTAATATTTTTTAGTTCCGCCTGATTGAAAATCCAAAAATTCAAGTTAATCTAATTTATAAAAAAAAGTTAAAATTAAAGCATTATATGTAATCGTGGTTGTTCATTTCCTTCCCTTCTAATTTGAACCATTGGTGAGTAATTGTGTATCATTCAAGCGTCCAAATGATTTAGATATTTATACTTTTCCAAAAGGATAAAAACAAAAAAAACTCGAAAGCTTTCAAAGCATTGACCTTATTTTTTTCCACACAGTAAACAGTGGTGTGAGCATAATACTAACAAAAGGATACTTGACATATGGTTAACCTCTAGTTTACTATGGATTTTAGTCATTTTACCAAAGTTTTTTTTGCAAGTTTTACTTTCGGGTTACCTGATGGAGCAAATGGGCAAAATGCTCCCTAAGAAAACAAATTTCACTTCCACCCTCACTGGAACATACTATATACATTGACTCCCTCAAGCAAAAGACCCAATTTATTTTAGTCATTTTACCCAAGTTTTTTTGCAAGTTTTACTTTCGGTTTACCTGATGGAGCAAATGGGCAGAATGCTCCCTAAGAAAACAAATTTAACTTCCACCCTCACTGGAACATACTATATACATTGACTCCCTCAAGCAAAAGTCCTAATTTATTTTAGTCATTTTACCCAAGTTTTTTTTGCAAGTTTTACTTTCGGTTTACCTGATGTGGCAAATGGGCAGAATGCTCCCTAAGAAAAAAAGTTTCACTTCCGCCCTCACTGGAACATACTATACATTGACTCCCTCAACCAAATGACCTAATTTTTAAGAAAAAAATTGACTTTGAGGCCTTCAATAGTTATTGCCCTCCAAAAAGGATTCCCTCAGGCAAAAGAGCTAATTTTTAAGAAAAAATCGGATTTTGAGTTCTTCAATAGTTATTGCCCTACAAAAGAGGTCCCTGTACAATTTGGGATGTTATTTTCTCGCATGGAATATAAAATTTTTATTATTCATTTTTTTGGAAGTTGGCAGCTAGATTCCAAAGGTTACATCCCAATTTTTTAGGATTTTACGTGAAGGATCATATCGATAATATGCTCTCGCTGGAGTAGCAATCACGTTCTTTTGGAAAGTATTATCCGTGTGATTGAATATGTTATAAGGTTTTATCACCGTTGGATCAATGGGTTGCACATACATAAGTAAAGGAAAAAGTTTATATAAGGTTACAACCTTAAATTGCATAATTGAATATGCATTTCAAAAACGCATCGAAAAAGGTTGTTTTAATGTTAAAAAATCATTTAATTGATCATCTGAATATGGAAAAAAAAAAAAAAGATTTTGAATCTAAAAAATAATGCACCTTGCAACATATTATCTAGATCGTCCATTTTTTAGATTTTCATATATTTATAGATCTACTTAATTTTAACCATTTTTCAAGTTTAAAATTTTATAATTAGATATAAAAATAAATTTTAGATAATTTTAAAAAAAATTATATCAAAAATACATATTATGATAAAATTTAGGGAGCACCTTAATTGAATCGTTTAAGGTTGCAACCTTGTAGAAACCAAATCTCTCTCTGGTCTATGACCACGGACGACAATGGTCCACTACTAAACCTATGTTAGAAAGGGTCCATTTTCTCATGTAATTTGTCAATTAATACTACTCGTATGGTATGACACCACAAGCCGTCTTAGCTCAGAGGTAGAGCGCGTGGCTTTTAACCACGTGGTCGTGGGTTCGATCCCCACAGACGGCGCGATTGGGGCGCCCTTGATATCAAGGTCAATCGGAATTTATATTTATTGGATAAGCTCTTCTGGCTTTGTCATCCCAGCTCGAAACTGTTACTGTTTTTGGACCGGGTGGCTTTTTCCCGTTATCATCGCAGCTTGAAACTATTACTGTTTTTGGACCGGGTGGTTCCTTTTCATAGTCCGAAGAGTCATTCGGATGAGTTTCCAGTTATCCATTAAAAACTGGTTTTTCTATCCAAAATAACCAAGTGACTTGGTTCAGATTTCATAACAAGGTTTTAAAAAGCATATCAATGACCCCGAATCATTCACACCCATACTCATGTTGGATCGAAACGGCAATTTTTGTCTCAAATTTTTTTAAAAAAATCACTATAAATCTCTAAAAATAATGTTTTTTTAGTTTCTAAAAAAAATTAAAAGTAGTGCATTACGTACTTTCATTATTTTGTACAAATAGGTGAGTGGTGCATTACGTACTTTCATTATTTTATACAAATAGGTGAATACTGAAACGATGTCTTCATGTTTGAATATCTACCTAATTATTAACAACAATATAGTATTATAATATTGTATCAAAATAATTTACAAATATTATAAACAGTTCCTTCCATATTAGGGTGTTGTTTGTATAGAGTCGAGGATCTAAACAATCAAAATAAAGCGTGACTTCAAATAGTGTTGAGAAATGTGGTTTTAATACTGGAAATCTTTGTGATAATCTTAAAATATATTTTCATATCTAATTATAGAATTTAAAGCTTAAAAAATAGTGTACATCGAGCAAATCTATGAAAATTTGAAAATCTTAAAAATTGGTCCAAACATTCATTACATGATGCACTATTTCCAAAACTTGAAATCCATTTTTTTCTTATGTCCATGCATCTTGAGGTCAAGATGATCAATTTGAAGATATTTGGGCATCAAAACAACATCTTCTAGTGAAAATTTTGAGGTACACTCTAATTTGATTGTTTAGAGCCTCGGCTCTATATAAACTTTTTCCTCCATATTATAAGATTAAATACTAATTTTCTATATAAAATAAAATTAGTATCACATCAAAGTATCAAACATTAATTAATTCATTTTACTCATCCAAAATTATTACAACTTAACTAACTATAGTATCACATACTGAACTTGAAATTGTTGGTTTATATTTTATAACTGTTTTTACTATACAACTAAAAACAAATCTAAAATATCTTAGAATAACATCTAATTAAAAAAAATCTTATTTAGAACTATAAGAAAAAAAATACATTTCATAATTTATAATGCAAATAAATTAATAAATAATATACAAGATTTGGTTATCAATGTATAATTATTAATTATAACATTATAATAAACACGATTCAAGAATTTCTATATAACAACTTAATACAATTCGAATTTAATAATACAATTCGAAATTATATTAAATTTTTATTGTTGTATAAAATAAGTTATTGTAAAAATAACAAATTAACAAAAATATGATTTACTAATATTTAAAAAATTATAAATATATTAATATAAAATTACAATCAATACTAAATATAAAAATAACGAAATTTATATAACAATCAAAATTTATTAAATAAGATAGTTTAATGCGAGTTGTATTATTGCACTTAACGCGAGCTGAGAAATGATAATGGCAAATGCTCTATAAAATGCGTAGCCGTGCACTATGCCATGCGCACTAGCCACGTGTACATACGCAAGCTGACAAAGGTTTGAATGTGATCAGAGGGGGGTGGGCCATATGCGCTGACTTTCCAAAAAATACGGATGATGTGTCCCTTCCAACAAAGGAATCGATGACATGTCCACTTCATGGTGCCATGATTCACTGTAAAGACATAGTCGGATCTTGTTTTATTAGCGAATCCAGAACGTCTTCGACAATACGCAATCTAGATCGTCTGATTCTGAATCAGATCACCGATTTTTTAAACACTGATTTAGAATGTATAGTTCCGAACCAGTTGGCTTTGATTTTCAAAGACAAACTAGCTCGAAACTGAGTACTAAACCAATATTTTGAGTGGTTTGAAACTAGCGGTGCCAAACACTTTTCTAGCCCCACACCCTCAATATTTCCAGCTTAATGTCAACGGGCTTTCTTTTCAAAATCCAAGAATAACAGGTGGAGGTGGTGGTATTAGATATGGCAATGGTGCCTTTACTGTTGTTTCTACCACACCTTTTGGTATTACAACTAACAACCATGTGGATTCTATGTTTTGAAGGGGTATTGACTTGGCCATTCAATTCGACTGTTTCCCACTTCAAATCGAAATTTATTCATCTCTACTCGTCAATGTATTCGAGGCAGCTGTAGAGCTCCATGGACAGTCCATATGGTAGCATCCAACGGTTGACATAACATTCAACCCATTGTTGCCCCATTTTCCACATTTATCGCAATGCCAACACCATAGCAGATGCACTTGTTAAGAAGGCTACATCATTTTTTAATACTGCAATTTGGCATTCTAGACTGCCATATTTTATTTACGTTCATTTACTTTATGATTTGACACAAGTTCCCTATGAATATGATCTATATTTTCTTCATCCTTATTAATGAAAACGAGCAGGGAACCTTCCCCCCCACCTGATTTACCCAACAAAAAAATTCCGAAGGAATTATTATTAGTTTTGGACCCCTTTATATTCCCTTATAGTTGATATAACCTCCCTCTCTTCAAACCATCACTCTCCCTCTTTGTCCAAGTTCTCTCTCTCTAACCTCACCTGCTATCCCTCTCCCTTTCTCTTCCTGTGCCTGTCTCAATCTCCCTCCCTCCCTCCATAAATTCTCACTTGGTCACTATCTCCATCTCTCTATCTCCCTCTCGCTTTCACTCTCAATCACAAACCCTAGAATGAACTTTTTGTGTGCCATCCTCTCTATTCTCTCTTGTCTTCTTTCCCCGTAGCTTCTCTCCATCATAAGCCCCTTACAAGATTGCTATATTCGTGATCACCCTTTCAAGCTCGCCATCTCTCTCTTTTAGTTTTGGATCAGTAGAAAAAGCATTGAATTTAGAGCTCAAAACTCTTCGTTAGGTCCACTTAAAAGAAGTAGTGTAGAATTTGCATTAAATGATATAAGGATGAAAGAGAGAAATATCAACAAGATATATACGTGGTTCGACAATGGTGCATATGTTCACAGCAGATAAATCAATATTTATTTAACTCGCTCCATGACTATGGATGAACCCACAAGACATGTACTACAATCAAGAGAGACGAAGCAACCACCGGTGAGTAATCAATTGCAACTGATAAATCAATCTGCTCTGATACCATGTAGAATTTACAATAAAGGTAATAATGATGAGAGAGAAAGATAAACAAGACATATATATGGTTCGACAATAGTGCTTACGTTTACGGAGGGTAAATAGTATTTCATATATAGATCGATGGAAATGCTAGCGTAGACCAATGGGCATATAGCTATATATGAACACAATGGTTCAAATTCAATTTCGGCTGATCCAATGATTACGATTGCATTTCGTATTTTAATTTTAATTTTTTTTTATAAATCTAAATTACTTGAATTTTTTGGAGTGTGGTCTTTAATAATAGGAGAATCCAATAAAAATATCAAAAAGCTATTTCGTGAGAAATAAATTTACCAAAATACCTCCAAAATATTTTTGGGATATTTTGGTCAATTTATAGGTTACGAATTATTTTTTTAATATTTTTATTAGGCACGCTTTGATGAGAAAAATAGACACCTAAAATTTTACGTGATTTGAATTTGTAGAAAAAAAATTAAAATTAATATACGAAATGAGGTTGTGTCCGTCAGATCAACCCAGAATGAATCTGGACCATTGAGCTCATATGGCCTAAGTTAATATTTCCCATATATATATATATATATATATATATATATAAGATACTACAAAACCCTTATAGGCAAAAATGAACAGTGATTTCACCTACCCTCATCACCATCCAAACTTTATCGTATGGTCACAGTTGTCTGGTAGTGTTTCAATTTTAATCTTGTTTTTACTAATCCAAGTAATATGAAATTTGGAGTGTATGTACATCTTAGTGAGGCTCACCTAATTAAAATATGAAAAAAATAATTTGTAAAATATAAATTGACAAAATACCCCATAAATTTTAGGGGTATTTTGGTCAATTTATATTTTACAAATTATTTTTTTTATATTTTTATTAGGTGCAACTCACTAAGATGTACACATGTGTCATATTTCAAGTAATTTGGATTTGTAAAAAAAAAATGAAAAATAAAATACTACTAGACAACTGTGACCATGCGATGAAGTTTGGATGATGATGAGGGTAAGCAAAATCACTGTTTATTTCGTCTATAGGTGTTGGGAAGAGTTTTCCTATATATATATATATATATATATATATATATATATATATATATATATATATATATATATATGAGTAATGATCCTATGAGACCCTCCCACATCCATGTGTGTAGGGCCTAAAAGAATCACCATTAAATTTAGTGCATATCTCTAAAAAAGTCAAGTCCCACAGTCATGTGATAACTTTTTTAAAGATCTGTACCAAATTTAATAGTGATCTTTTGAGGTCCTACACACATAGGTGTGGGAGGGTCTCATAGGATCATTACTCATATATATATATATATATATATATATATATATATAATTCTTATATTTTAATAAACAAATCTCATTACAACTGTAATCCCACAAAATAGAAAACTTAATATAAAAAACTATAAAAAACTCAATATCTTGGAATATACAAACTTGCTGCTATATCAGGCAACAGGTAGCTTTACATGATAATAAAATGAAATAGGAGAATACAATGAAAAGTCACCTTGTTTTCTTACTGAATTATCGAAGTCAATGGGTTAATTAAAGGTCGCCTACAAGACTAGCCCAATCTAAGATAGAAAAATATTATAAATGATTTACAATGTGATCATGGCCAAATTGTCTTACGTGAAACATGGTGGTGTAAAGAGGTTGGAGATGAAATAATGGATAGGTATATGAGAGGTCATGTGCGGAGTTCCCCAGTATTTTCACAAGCGCACATAGACTAACCCAAAACTATAGCATACATTTAAATAGATTCTCAACACAGGTTTAGCATTTATTTCAAGCTTTTTGTCCATGCCTCCTTTGAGCATAGGTTTCAGCGTTTATTTCTGGCCTTCTGGCCACACCTCTAATATATTAAGCATTGTTTTTGGAGATTGGGAATCGGCCGTGTCACTCGGCCTTGGGCTATGGGCAATGCTGAGTAGTGAGTACCATGTAGCAATTATGATAGATATTTTATATCCCCAGCAATAATCACAAGGGGTCAAATTGACTTATTCGTTATTATGCATGCCTCCACAGTAGAGGTGGCAACGGGTTGGGTCCTCTTGGACCCGGATCTAGACCTGAATAGTATTTGAGTCCAAGTTTTGGATCCAGACCTGATCCGTCGGGTTTAAAAGTTAGACTTATACCCACACCCATCGGGTCTTGGGTCTGATCCGGTCCATTGCCAGCCTCAAGCATCATTTTATTTTTTTTGCACTTTTTTTACCATCAGATACCCATATTATTGGTAACAATGTCATAATCACCTACCATTAAATTTCAAGCCATCAGATTTGTCGTTTAATAGCTAAAGATAACTACGAGTTCTTATTGTATATGATCATTAATACACCCAAATGGATAGGGCTTGAAGTATTTTATTTCCATCAATTTACGGGTACGGGCGAGTCCAATCAGAACGGGGACCGAACCCGAATAGTGTTTGAGTCTAAAACCTGGACCTGAACCCGACCCACCGGGTCCAAATGTTGAACCTATACCTAGACCTGTGTCAAGCATACCAGTGGGTCCCAAGTCAGGTCCAGGTCCATGGCCACCCCTACTCCACAGTCTCACATCTATGGTTCGATTAAAAAATAAGCCTACTTAAGGTGCAATGGTTTAATTAAACATTAAGAGGAGGGTTCCTTTTTTTCTAATAAAAAAAATAAGCACCATTATGGTTTATAAACAACCAAGAGGGGTTCCTTTTTTTTTTTTTAATTAAAAATACGCACCATTAAGCTGAGGTTTAAACACTAGGTTAAATTAAGGGGTGAGGGGTGAGGTTTGTATAAGGTGCCAACCTTTAATAATCACGGTAAGGTGCGCCTCAAAAGCTCATTATAAGATGTATTTTAGGAGCTAAAACTCCTATAATCACGCTAAAATATATTTTTCAGCCCAAAATGTATTTTTACCCCTATTATGAAATTGAAAGCTCAAAAAATGATACAGATCTAACAAATCTATGAATACTTAAATATCTTGATAATGAACGGTCTAGATAATGTGTTACAAAATGTACTATTATTGATACTTGAAATTCAATTTTTCTTACATATTCATACATATCGTAGTGAAGATGATCATTTGGAGGGTTTTTTAATGATAAAACAATATTTTCCAATGGGTTTTGATGTGCATTTTACTTGTGCAGTACAAAGTGGACACCTTATATAAACTTTTTCCTAAATTAAGAGGGACTCTTTTTTTTTTATTAAAAAACTAAACTCCATTCTGATTTAATTAAACAATTAAGAGGAATTCCTTTTTTTTTATTAAAAAATAAACACTATTGGTTAGTTTAAACAAGGGGTTCAATCAAGAGGGTGGTTTTTTTTTGGAAAAATTACATATATATCCGTTATAATTTACGTTATTACAGATGTACCGAATAATTTCTGTTATTACTTCCGTATCCGTTTTTATGTGTTAAAACAAAAATTTAAAAGAAAAACTACTTTACCTTTTTTCGGTTGTTGAACAACCAAATTCAATGTTTTTGATTGTTCGACAACCAAAAATACACCAATTTCAGCTATTCAAGAACCGAAAATTTACGATTTTGAAAGCGCTCTCTCTCTCTAACACCCCACGTACAAAGACCACACAAGTTACATAGTCAATTCTCTCTCTCTCTCTCCTAAACCAAACATCGCCAAGAACAGGAAGCCAATCTAGGACGACATAGAAGAAATAAAAAACCAATCAATCTGTGGAGACTCCGTAATCAAATTCACAAGGAATCTGAAATATGAATCCTTCTCCTAACCTCAATACATTCCCCATTTTTCTCTCTCTCTCGAACACACAACCTGCAGGCAAAACACTCAAAAATGCCAATTGGCATCATAAAGCAATAAAAGCCAAAGCACTGTGCCAGAGAATTAAGCAAGAAAATTAACGCGGCTCTCTCTCTCTAAACAAGAAGCACAAAACTAATCTCCCATATATCTCTTTCTAAACAAACACAAAATCAATCCTCTCTCTCTCTCTAAAAAAGCACAAAACCAATCTTCTCTCTCTTACCAAAAGCCTCGAAATTCTCCTTGAGCTTCCCCATGGTGACCTCCTCCGCCAAATTGAACACTACCAGCGCCCCTTGATTCTCCCCCTCTCCACCCCCTCCCCACCCGCCCCCACATATTGCCCCCTCACTCCCCTCCAAAATATCACCCCATGCCCTTGGACCTGGCCAACCCCATGCCCCTGACCCTGGCCAACCCCATGCCCAAACCCTTGCCCTGCTGCAGTCGCCCTTTGCGACATAGCAAAGTATGCGACATGCTGGGCCTGGGCCTGTATCTCCGCTAGAGCGCGCTGAGCATGCCGTAGATCGCCTCCCTCATCCTCTCCATATACAGTGCCCTCAGCAGCCCATGGACCTACAATTCCCGCCTCAAAGCCGCCCCATTTGCATCGATGGGCACCAAGCTAAGCAGCAGGGTGCGTGTCGCTCCTTCCCTTGCCAAATGACCACCACCACTGCCGCCCTGCCCATAACCATAGACAGGCGTTACATTACGGAAATGTAGGGATAGGAGTAGTAAATTTCAGTTATTAAAAATCCGTAAATTTTCGGTTCTTAAATAATCGAAATTGGTGTATTTTGAATTCATTTGTTCAACGACCGAAAAAGAGTAAAGTCGTATTTTTTTTAAATTTCCATTTTGACATGAAAAAAATGAACAGGATGGTAATAACGGAAACCATTCGGTACATCCGTAATAATACAAACTATAACGGATATGTATGTAATTTTTCTTTTCTTTTTTTATTAAAAAATAAGCACCATTATAATTTAATCAAACAATCTAAGAAGGATTCCATTTTTTATTAAAAAATACATTAACTTCTTGTTGAGGCTCATATCCTTTTACCAATACGCCATTTGAATACTCATGATAAGAATATGCATCTTATTATATATATACCATAGACCAGACCGGTAAAGACATCGGTCAACAATCCGACCAGACGGACCACCAGTTCAGTCGGTTCTTGTTAACCTTGCTCTAAACATCTTATGATTTCGACTCTTGAAATATTGAAATTTTGCTTTCCTTATAAAACTTCCAATTTTTAAACAATTTTAAGATACATTGCTTAAAAGGTGCGGTTTATACAGAGCCTAGGCTCTAAACAATCAAATTAGAGCCTACATTCAAATAGTATCGAGAAATGTGGTTTCAATACTGGAAATCTTTGTAATAGCCTTAAAATATATTTTTATTTTTATTTATAAAGTTTAAAACTTCAAAAATAGTGTAGATCGACATATCTATGAAAATTTGAAAATCTTGAAAATTGACAGTCCAAAAATGCGTTAAAAGATGCACTATTTCCAAAACTTGAAATCCATTTTTTTCTCATGTCCATGCATCTTGATGTCAAGATAATTAATTTGATGATAGTTGGGCATCAAAAAAACCTCTTCTAGTGAAATTTTTGACGTAGGCTCTAATTTGATTATTTGGAGCCTAGGCATCAAATTAGAGCCTAGGCTCCATATAAACTTTTCCCTTTGACATACTCAGGATGGCATTTGTAAATCAACTAAGACTTGGTCAAACATGATCATTTTGATGGGCTGAATTGTAAATCTCCCCTTTCTCAATTCTAATGGAAATGCAGCAAGGTTGGTTTCGCGGAGCTCATACCATTAAGACACCTATTCGGGCAAGACAACTATTGACCCTTGACACACATGAGATCACTAATTTTCCTAACCAATTAGTGGAAGTTTTCACACAAGCATCCAATTAGTTGTGACCTTCTTAATGTAGCTTGCTTAGTATTGGAATCAAGCCGGGATGGTGAAAGCATGAACCACCTTTAAATATAGAAAAACCAGCCTGTTTCAAAACTATATCAGAGAGAGAGAGAGAGAGAGTAGACCTAAGCCTTACACATTGTTCTGAAGGACCCTTTTTTGTAGAGATTTAAAGAGAAAGCAATAGGTTTCCACAGGTGGGAGTGGTAAGTGGAACTCAAGGTTTGGAATTAGGGGCGGCAATGGATCCGAACCCAAGACCTGATGGGAGGTGGGAGTGGTGTCAGTTGAACTCAAGGTTTGGAAATAATTGGAAAGCTTTAATATTCTCTCACATCCATTATTAATAAAGGAAAAAGTCTATATAAGGTTACAATCTTCTTCTTTTTTACCAATATTAATAAATTTACTGCTTTAAAATAGGAATTACAACATATTTACATCATCAGAAACCAAAAGCATAGACAAAGGCAACCCCCTTCTAGGTAAAGAATCTGCCTATAGACATGTTAGAGGGATACCGTAAGCCCTCCGGCCAAATC
Organism: Amborella trichopoda; assembly: GCF_054954075.1. Classification (NCBI taxonomy): domain Eukaryota; kingdom Viridiplantae; phylum Streptophyta; class Magnoliopsida; order Amborellales; family Amborellaceae; genus Amborella; species Amborella trichopoda. The sequence continues at coordinate 31,183,032 of NC_142343.1, forward strand.
AAGGATCTCACACCACATAGCCTTTAAGGTTCAAGGCATTGCTTGTTTGTGCACCAATTGATTACATTCATTGAATCACCCTCAATCACACAACAAGCACCTACACCCTTGGACTTAAATAGCTTTAATCCTTGTAGAAGTACTGCTAATTCATAATGATTGGCCGTAGCATGACCCAAAAGCCCAATAAAACCAAAGATAACCCTTCCATTCGAATCTCTCACTATTCCTCCTATTCTTGCTTCTCCTGGATTACCAAAATAACTCCTATCAAAGTTTAGTTTAAAAGAACCATGTATTGGTGGTATCCATCTATCCACATGCCTACTCTTGAGAACTTTTAGATGGATAAGATTGGGGAAGTTCAACAATACATCCACTTTCGAGATATCTTGACACGCTTTAGTAACAGTCCGCCAACTCCAAATAGCATGATTGATATTATTGAGAACCCTATTAAACAGCATCTTACAACTTTTCAAATTAGACCACCAATAGTTGATAAACAAAGAAAAGTTAAGTGAGAGACAATGCCCAAAACACTTCGAGGTAGAGCTGCACTCATTCCCAATTAATTCAAAAAAACATACTAAATCTTAGTACCGAAAGAACATTAAACAAATAAATGGGCACAAGACTCTCCATCCAACTTGCATAACAAGCATACATTGGCCAAAACTTTACCTCACTTAATAAGATTGTCAACTGTAAGCACTTTCTCTTATGCAACCAACCAAATAAAAATTTGCACCTTGTGGGAAACAAGCCATTTTCAGATCTATGCTATTTGGGACAACGAACATCTCCATCTATCATGAAATAAGAGAGAGTAGATCGATTTAACTATGAACTGGCCATCCATTTCGACATCCCAAATGATCTCATCTTCCATCCCTCGAGAGAAGAAGATCTCATTAAACTCCCTCATCAATGAGATATAATGTGACAGTAGTCTATCATCTATTGTGCGGAAACTGCAAAGTCCATACCACTTGACTGCCCAAGATATTATAGATATCAGCCACCTTTGCCTCAGGATTTACCACGTTCTCAAATAGTTTCGGATATGAAAATTTTAGTGCCATGGCTCCTACTCACTTGTGATGCAAAAAAGATACTTTAAAACCCACATCTACACACCATCAAACATTCCTTGACACAAGGTTTTTGCAAAGAAAAATATCCTTCCAAAAACAAATCTCTTCAAATTACTTCTTCCCCCTCCAATCTAGAAACCAAAACGGTCCACACCATATCTAGCACCAAGAATAAGATACCACAATTAATCCTTAGACTTGAAACTTTTTTCTTTAATATCTATACATCTCGACATCGAAACTATCAATTAGATGGTTTTCTAGCATCCAAATAGTCATTTGCAATGGATTTTTTATGTGCACCTTAAATTAAGACAACTTAAACTTGTTCCTATTGCAAGTAACCTTTTGTATGACCCATACAACCAGTGTTTTAAAATGCGGCCACTTCGCCGGCCGCATCATGCAATATGCGGTGGGTACTGCATCTGCACAGACCACATATGCGGTTTTGAGTTATGCGGCTGCATTTTGCCGCATTGTTTTCTGCAAAAAAAATATCGATTGTGCCCCTCGAGGAGGGGCAAAATGATCTTTTTGACCATTAAAAATTGGGGAAAACAGTTTGGGAGGGTATTAAACCCCCTAAACGATCATTTACAACCACTTTCATGGCTTTTTTGGGATCAAATCAAGGAAATTGTTTTTCATTCAGATTTTGGATTTGGGGATTATTTGATGCTTGGATATTGATTAGAACATTTTGATTGTTGATTTGGGGAAGTTTAGGTGAATTTGTAACAAGAAATCGAAGGTTTCTGTGAAGAAATTAAGCACTAAAATTGGGAATAGTGGATATAGAATCTCCGACAACTAATAATTTTGAAGTTAATCATTAAACTAAAATACATACTATCGCATATATCACATCCATATTTTTTTTCTATTCATTAACATATTTTTTTAGAGTTTTTAGAATTTTTTTACATTTATTGACCGCATCAATGCGATATACCTGCATCTGGACCGCATCGAGCCTCATCGGCCCCCCGCTTTTGACCGCATCCCGTATTTTAAAACACTGCATACAACCTTCCAATATTCTGTTCATATAAAAACTACTTTCACATCATTTTGTTGAATCCTGGTTTGGTGATGCTTTAGAGAATGCCCAGGAGGGTCTGTTTGAGCGTTCATAGTAACACCAAAACTCTGACCCATATTGGTGTCTGCAAACGTCATAAAACTCGAACTCCTAGTGTCACAAGGCGGCACCTTGTTGGGTGGGGTAAGGTTTTACACGACTTTACTCATTCATCAACAAATATGGTGTTTCCTCCCGTCACAAAGCATTACTTGTTTTCTCCCTTTTAACCTAGGAATTAGACTTCCACCTTCCTCAACCTAAATGTCGTTACATACACAATTTAATACGAGATTTTATGCTTTTGCAAAAACATAATGAGTTCACGGAGGAAGCCACAATGAGAACACATGCAAGCCATTAATGATGATACCTTATGATATGATGGATGTCGGTCAAATGCAGTAAGGCATATTAAATCCTAAGAGTAAAAGCAAGATCCTGAAATGTTGAAATGAAAGCGAATTGCCATAGAAAGAATTTTTCAAGAGTTATGATTACCAAGCCTAACATATGAAATTGTTATCATCCCTCCCTAGGGCAGCAGCCCGGCAGGCTGAACTCGAGGCTGAGCAGCTCCACTTGTTCTGTGGCTGTGATGTGGGGTACAAAGTTATTTCTGGCGTGATTTTAAGTCGCTAGACAAAAAAACCCTAGGGCAACCTACAATGGTCTTGATTTCAATCAAGGAAGTCTCAAGAGAGCGTCAAAACTAACTCAGATGTTTCAAGAAGAGAATGCTTCATTTGGTAATTTAGAGGGTCTTAGAAAATTATCCCAAGAATTAGGTATATACATATCCATTGTTAAAAAAAACGGACCGCACAACGAAAGTCCAAAAGGCTTGGGCACAACACCCAGGCCTAGGCGGCCAAATTGGGTGGCGGCCGCCCATGACCTGTGCCCCGCCTAGAGGTGGAAATGTTTTCTTTTGTTTTTATTTTTTTAAAAGATATAAAAAGGATAGAAGGAAGGGATTTAGGTTCATTTGAAACCTAAACCCACAATAACCCATTTTAGAGAGAAAGAAACCTCTAAAAAACTACATTTCATTGGATCGAAGTGTCTCCAAGTTTAAAGTTCGCGCAAAGTAAGTGCAAAACTTTATTTTTAGATTGATTATTTTATTTTGAGATGTGTTCTTTAGGAGTTAGTCGGAGTGGAGATCCAGATTAAAAATATAGATACAACCTGAATCTAAATGACAAAAATTGCGTTAGATGCATTATTTGTGAAAAAGATACAAAATGAGGTATAAACCGATTTAAAAAACATCTTGCCGGTATTAAGAAGGTTGTTGCCCTTTGTAAAAATGTTCCTGAAGCTATCAAAGAGAAGATTAAGCAATATATGAGTCCTGGAAAACAAAAACAAAAACAAAATCCTTATCTTAGATCTATTTCTGCTATTTCTAGAAGAAGTGATCCGGGTTGGAAGTATGGATGCAACCCAAAACCAAATGATACAAATTTTATAAGGTATACTTTTTGTAAAAAAGATACCAATAGGGGTATTAGCCAATTCAAAAAACACCTTGCTGGTGTTAGAGGTAACGTTGCTTCTTGTTCAAGGTTTCTGAAGTAATTCAAGATGAGATTAGACATCTTCTGAATTTAGAAGAACCAGAAAAGGTTAAAATAAAAATAAGCCTTGTAATTGAAGTATCTTCTCCAGATTCTAGTTGGAGTGGTGATCCGGATTGGAAGTATGGTTATAACCCGAATCCAAGTGATAAAAATCATATTAAATATAATTATTGTGAAAATAATACTAATGGAGTCATTTACCGTTTTAAAAAACACCTTGCCAGTACTAAGAGGAATGTTACCCCGCGTAAAAATGTTCTCGAAGCTACTAGGGAGCAAATTATACAATATTTGAGTTCAAAGAAGCACAAAGAAAAGGATGGAGCAGCCAAGAGTCCTAAGGCATCATCTACACAAACTGCACATATTAGTAACAAGAAGATAGAAAAAGATGATGACGAAGAGACAGATTCCAAAGAAACAGAGGAAGACGAGCATTATATTGAAGAGGAAGATGACTCTGATGATGATGGCCTCAACTCTGATACATATGATAAAACTTGCCCTATCGATATTCCTTTTGATGATGATGACAACTGAAGACTCTTGCCTCTTGGTTCTGAGTGTTAGAGTGTTGACTGTTGTGTTATATCATGAATGTTGATTTTTGTTAGACTTTATATTTTCTAAATTTTTGTATATTACTGTTATGTTGAGTGTTGACTTTTACATCATACACGTGTATGGTTTTAAAGTTTACTGTTTTAACAATATGGATTATCAAAAAAAATTTCTCGACACCTATCTTTTTCTTCAGCTTGAAATATGGTATTTGGTAGTTTGGTATTTTTTTTCAACTGAGCAGCCGCCTTGGTTCTTGGTGCCCGCCTAGTTGCTGGGCGGCCTGGACCCCCCAGGCCGCCTAGGACCTGTCTAGCGCTTTTTGATACACTGGAGATATATGCTGATCAATGAACAAAAACTTTCCCCTTTTTGTTTCTTTTACAAGTACGACCCAAATCTAGCTATATCGTATCATGGAAACCAGTACAAAGCGCATTTACTATGATCATACAAGGATCTTAGTGGATCACAACAACCACTTTTTCCATGCTTCAAGTTTCATGAGTTGTATGCCAAAAAACTAAGTGGAGAGCATCAATATACTAAGCCTCGTTCGTTTGAATCAGAGCCTCAACCTCTGCAACGGTGCTCTCAGCTTCCTTAACTTCTACTCCTTGCTGATCTGATTCCTTCATCTCAGCCTGAAACCAATGTCAGCAATTCAGTCTTGGAGTATTCAAGTTCATATTGGGACCCGTAGATGGAAAAGACCCCACTAGTTTCAATGTGATAAGGATGCACAAACCAAAATTGCATGTAGATCTGACAGCGCAGCTTCTAGGCGCTTGCGGCAATCAGGAATCATCATTCTTGACTCAGCCAATACGTTCTCCTACTCCAACCATCAAAACAAATAAAACTGAAGGCTGTAAAATGAAAATCTACAGACCGAAATCTAAATTCACTGGAAAATTAATAAAAGAATTAATTATGTTCACCCCCCCTGCCCACCCCAAAACAAACCCAAAAAAGAAGAAGAAGAAGTCCATGAAGAGTATGTCTTAAAAAGTCCTAAAAGATTCTCTCTCTCTCTCTCTCTCTCTCTCTCTCTCTCTCTCTCTCTCTCTCTCTCTCTCTCTGACACGCTCATGCAAGTGTGAGCTATAATCAACAATCTGCAAATTACAACCATCCATGGACACTGAAACTTATTCATTTTCTAAATCTGTTGCATTCATAAGCCACATTCTGTGCTATCAGTCCTGATTCAGAAACAGGGACCTTAACTAGGCTGTAATTTCAATAAGCATACAGCCACAGCTATAATGTAGTAGTAATAGATGCACAGCTATAATGTAGTAGTAATAGATGCACTTGTTCCTCAGTTCCTAGTTGCAGCCACACTTAAATATATGAAACAACAGGAGAAAACAATAGATTCAATAAATGAATAGTACTTGTCTATGGAAGATGGAAAGATAACCGACAACCTTATTTTCCAAAAGGAATAGAAGATGATTTATCTTTTGGCTTATAAGACAAATAACTAGACAAAATGTTTTGCAAAGCTGCAAAAGAAACAGAATTAAATATACAAATAAATTTGTTAGAGCAATTTGTGAATGGTAACATAAGTTGAATCTAATTTCCAGAAGCAGTAATGGTGATGGAAAGCAAATCTCCATTTGTGGAAAAAATAGCGACTGGAGTTACACAAAAGACATACTAGCTAATCACCCTCTCCATAGGGAAAGACCTTAACAGTGTCACCCAATCTGAAGAAAGTCTTAGCGACATTGTCATGTTGGAAGTAAGCCGCGACATTGTCATATTGGAAGTAAGGCACAAGTTCAGTTGCTTCCTTTCTACATTGAAAAACTATGCAACTGTAGCAGTTAACCGGCACAATCATACTATGGAGGAAAAACCATTTGTTCCAAAAGAAATATCATTGATTTTGAAATCTTTTTTTTTTTCTGTTAGTAAATTTTGCTTTTATAAAGACTAACAATTTTTTCAACATTCAGATGAACAAATTCCAACATTCCAAAATCACCACCTGTGGTCTATGTCTCAAGGTGAAGACAAGTGCCCCTACTGTTTGTCTTCTGTGCAACTTAAGAGGCTCACCCCTTCTTTCCCGAGCTGATATTGAATCACAAACCATGACTATATCAGTCTTTTAACAACTCTTCTTCATAACTATACCATTTTGGCAGTGTTTCAAAAAGCGCCAGGAGGCACCTACGCGGTCGGGGGGGTCCAGGCTGCTCAGAGCCTAGGCGGGCGCCCAAAACCTAAGCGGCTTAGTAAAAAAAAAAAAATTTTGGGTTTTTCTCTCTCAAAAATAGCCTCTAATGGGTTTTAGGTTCATTTGAAACCTAAAACCCACAATTTTGCACCTTTAGTACTAAAACAAATGACCCAAAAATGGCCTCAACGAGCAGCATTTCTACCCTTTGACGGGGGCACAGGCCCTGGGCTAGGCTGGTTCCCAGGTGCCCGAGGATACCCACCTAATTTGGCCGCTTAGGCCTAGGCGATGCGCTCAGGTCTTCTGGATCGCCTAGGAGGCCACCTAAGGGTTGAGCAGTCCGTTTTTTGAAACACTGCATTTTGGAAATATTGAGGTACCCCTTCCTTTCATGATGGATCACAAGAAGGCCACCACAAGAACCAGTGACTGCAGGCAGACAAAAGACCAATGTCCCACATAAGGTGCAGGCACCCGGGAGTTGTTACTCCTGTCTCTCTTCAAGAAACACCTTGAAACTCCAAAAAGAAACGAGGCTTTGTGACACAGTATAAAATTAGTAGTGAATAACACCTGGCAAAAATAAACGCGCTTTAGAGAGAAATAAAAACCACGAAGGAAAACACAAGAAGAAAGAACAAAATGTGTGGATCCGAGTATTCCGGCTCGGGCCCACAAGCAAAGGAGAAGAACAAAACACCCACAAAGGGCTCTCTCTCTCTCTCTCTACAAAAAATCTTTCTTTTTCATTCAATCAAAATCAATCTCCAATTACAATTCATGTGCTCCTTTAAAAGGAGTTTGTTTTGACATACATAAAAATAACTACTAAAAAGAAGCTAACTAACAAAATACCATTACTCTATTCCTACCCACGTCACTTTTCAAAAAACATGGACCTTTCCTTCTTATAACTAAAAAGATACCTACTATCCTCTATCCAACTTTCTAAATAAGATAACTACTTTATTTAAACCACTATTTCCTATACTTAAGCTAACCTAGGAAAGATATCTCAAAAAGGTTATTCCATGCATTCCACGTTTCTATCTAAAGACCAACTCTTCTAAAATGGATTCAAACCTTCCTAAAACTACTCCATCCTTTTAACAACCTAATCTATTCATTCTTTAAAGAAAATTTCAAATCCACATGCTTACCCACACGATACGCATCTCTTCAAGTTTAAAAGATGGCTACAAGAAAAGTACGGACCTACTAAAAATAAAGAAACTATACTTCCTAAAATATAGACTTTATCAAACTAACCCAAAACAAATCCCTAGTAATCCTATTTCTAAAAATTGACCCTAATAAAGTAAATTAAAAGTCTATCACAACTATAAAAATAAAATTAACAAAAATCAAAATCAAAATTTGTAGCAACCAGATCTTGATATGCATCATTCTCCCCTAGTTGGAAAAAACTTGTCCTCAAATTTTAAAGTGCACTAACATCAACTTTGTATTAGCCATGTAACCTTCTTCGACCCGGATGTTGTAAACACGATCCTGCAACTTGGGGGTTAGGCAGATCAAGATCTAGTTGCTACAAATTTTAATTTTAATTTTTGTTCATTTTATTTTTAGAGATGTGGAAGTCTTTTTCTTTATTTATTAGGATCAATTTTTAGAAATAAGATTAATAGAGATTTGTTTTGGGTTAGTTTGGTAAAGTCCATATTTTAGGAAGTATTTCTTTATTTTTGGTAGGTCGGTACTTTTCTTGTAGCCATCTTTTAATCTTGAATAGATGCCTATCGTGTGGGTAGGCACGTGGATTTGAAATTATCTTAAAAGAATGAATATATTAGGTTATTAAAAGAATGGAGTAGTTTTAGGAAGGTTTGAATCCATTTTTGAAGAGTTGGTCTTTAGATATAAACGTGGAGTGCATGGAATAACCTTTTTGAAATATCTTTCATAAGTTATCTTAAGTATAGGAAATAACGGTTTAAATACTAGTAATTATCTTATTTCGAAAGTTGGAAAGAGGATAGTAGGAAAATCTACAAGGAAGTTATCTTTTTATTTATAGAAAGGAAAGGTTCATGTTTTTGAAAAGTGGCATGGGTAGGAATAGATTAATGGTCTTTTGTTAGTTATATTCTTTTTTAGTAGTTATCAGTGATTCAAAGAGCAGACCACCTAGCGCCTAGGCTGTCCAGAAGGCCTTGGCGCGTCGCCCCGGCCTAGGCGGTCAATTTGGGCGGCAGTCCCTGGGCGGCCGCCTAGGCGGTATGGAACCCACCTAGGCGGGCGCCCTGCCCAAGGAGGCCCCCTAGGGCCTGCGCCCCGCCTAGGCGGGTGCCCTGCCCAGAAGCGGAAATTTTTTTTTTTCAAAGTTGACAAAAATTGATCAAAACATCACCCATTGATATTAGATTTAATTTTTGATGTTTTATAAATCTATTGGGGGAGGTTTTTAGAAGAGTTTGAGTCCTTAAAACCATCTTTGACTGGGCATCCTTTTTGGATTCGACTGGGCCGCCCATGTTCTGGGCGCCCGCCTAGGCGCTGGGCGGCCTGGACCCCCCAGGCCGTCTAGGACCCGCCTAGTGCTTTTTGAAACACTGGTAGTTATTTTTATGTTTGTGAAAACAAACTCCTTTAAAAGGAGCACGTGAATTGTAATTAGGGATTGAGATAGAGAATACTCGAATCGCACGTTTTGCTCTTCTTCTTGCGTTTCCTTCGTGGTTTTTATTTCTCTCTCTAAAATGCGGTTATTTTTGCAGGGTGTTTTGTTCGCCGATAATTTTATACTGCGTCAAGTGGTATTAGAGCATAAGCGATTCTTGTGAATCGTGGTGTTCGTCGATAAGCACTATGGCTCGTGGACAAGGTCTATCATCAGGTATCAGGACTCAACCCATCAGATGAGAAAGAAACTTCCGAGCTCTATGAGAGATGGAGAACAAAATTTTGCAAAGGCAAGTAAAGGAGCTGACCCTGCGCTTGGCGTAAAAACTAGCCCCAACACACTATGATGACAGTAGTGAGTTAGATGATATTTTCAAGAACCCGTTCCATGCCAATAATCTGTATTGGGAGCCTCATGGTCGAGAGAGTGATCTAATTCCTCATGGTCAGGAGTGCGATCTAGTTAAGTTTGATGAAGAACCAGTTCAAGGTGAAGAACCAGTAGGTTTGGATCTTCATTTGGAATCATCATTCCAAAATGATCTCATCTTTGATGAAGGTCCTATATTTGATGAAGAGCCAGATGAAAGTGATCTCATCTTTGATGAAGTTCCTATATTTGAAGAAGAGCAAGATCAAAGAAAAGAAGTTATCCCTGAGGCAGCAAGAATATCTAATTTTCTTATCAAAAGAGAGGTAGAGACTCAAGATGTTGACTTGAACCTAGAGGAGATTGAGCTTTTGGAGATGCATGTCAAAGAAACAGAAGTATACGTGATGTACCCTAAGGTGAAGTTTGACCAATTTCAGTAAGTCTATGTGGCTCAAAAATCAACATACAAAGACCCTTTCCTCGAGGGCTTAGCAGTTAGAGTGCACAATCATTGTGTTTTGATCAATGCAGTAACTCACAGGTCTCAGGATCGTGTTTACAACATTCGGGTCGAAGAAGGATGCGGGGCTAATACAAAGTTGATCTTAGCGCATTTTAAAACTCGAGGTCAAGTTTTCTCCAACCAACGGATAATGATGCATATCAAGAATTAGTTGATTAAAAAAAATTTATATATATATATTTTTTTAAATGTTGATGATTGTATTACTGTAAGAGAAGAGTTACAAGTTTTAGCCTGAGAGTGCCCTGCTAGACGGGACTCTCGACAAAAAAGAATAGGCCAGCAGACCCTATACAAAATAGGGTTATAGGTTTTCCCTTTTACAGAGTATACAAAAATGGGGTTATAGGTTTGCCCCCTTACAAAGTAAACAATTATCACAAAATTACAAAAAAATTGCCCGTTCAAGGAAAAGTGTTATCCTTGCAAAATGGTATGCGGCCTGCCCAATGCAAAAAAAGTTGAAGGCCTAGTCTTCCTCATGAACGTTGGCTCCGCCCTTCGCCAGCAGATCCGTGAGCTCATTTGACGTCCTCGACGTATGCATCCATGAGACGGGTATATCCCTGCAAAGGTGTTCAATCTCGTCATACAGAAGCACATGGTACCAGGGAGGAGTAGCTTTCCGGAGACCCAAGTTATGATGTTTCGGGCATCTCCCTCCACTATAAGATTTTGTCCCCAAGATTAATCGAAGCTCTGCAGGCCTTTGAGAAGAGCCAATGATTCAGCATACTGTGAATCTTGGACGCGTAGGTATTCTGAGTAGGTGAATAGGATATTGTGTTGGTGGTCTCTAAGGGCACCACCCGCACCTGCATGGCCAAGGTTTCCCAAAGAGCACCCATAGTTTGATTGCTCCTTGAGGGGGTGGTTTCCAGATGCCTGAGATTTTCTTTTCCTTTGGTCTGTGTAGAAGAATATTCTCCCATTGAGATATGAAGGAATTCGTTGGGATTCCTTTGAAGTGGTGATGGTTTGACGTCCAAAAGGTTACCAAGGATGTAACCTTTTGAAAAAGAGCTGGGACCAAGCTGACTTGTCCCTTCACTAAAAAATTTTTATATTTTTTATTGTTATTTTCAGAAGTTAGGGGTATTTTTTTATTTTATTAGGATCAATTTTTAGAAATAGGATTGAGTAAGGATATTTTAGTTTGGCTTGATAGAGTTATATTTTAGGAAGGTGTCTGTATTTTCTACGTGGGATTTATTTAAGCAAGTTAGAATATTTCTTTTTGGAGTCTTGTTTTAAAACAAAAGATAAATACTACAATAGTTTGGTATTAGGGTAGTTGTTGGTAGTGAGAATAAGAGATAAGAGTGTAGTTTGTTAGTTGGTAAGATAAATATTTTGGTTATAAATGGTAGGGTATTAATTGGTAGGTTCCTTTTAGTAGGAAGAGATGTATCTTTAGGGGTGATGTGGCTATCCAAGGAAGTAAACGAAGTTGAGTTTATAAAAGGTGCATCATACAATGTAAACAGATGATTTTTGGTTAATGAAAAATAATTGATCTTTATAGATCGTGTAGAGAGAGAGTGGCCCCTTTGTGGGTATTTTCTTCCCTCTTGTGCTTATGGGCCCGTAGCGGATGACTCAGACCCGCGCATTTGTTCTTTCTTCTTGTGATTTCCTTCACGATTTTTATTTCTCACTCTTAAACGCGGTGATTTTTGTCGGTGTTGTTAACCAGTAACTTTAAATTGTGTCACATTGTTCTTTTTGTTGTGTTTTAAGGCAACAGCTCTGTACCCCTACCTCCTCCAACTAGAAACTCAACACTGAAATATGATAGAGAACAGTGTCACTCTTAGTCCAACCTCCACAAAATATCGAGACCTCCTTAGAAAACCCACTAGCATAATTGACTCCCTTCATGCATAAAATAATAGCCCCCACCTATCCTCTCCTACTAGGAGGTATTTGGGCTCCTCAAAGATATGGACCTCAAACTTTCCTCTCCATCATCTCTTTACAGTGATAACCTGGCCCAGGTTTATAGGGGCTTCAAATCCCATTTTCCATGAACAAATCAAGCATATTGAGGGTGTTTTCACTTTCTTTGTGAGTGCCCAATAGACTTCCTTGCATATTTAAGGGAGAACAAATAATTAACTCGGGTCCCATGTCATAACGCAATCAACTCGTAGTATACCAACTCTCTGTTTCACCCAAGGGTAAAGTCTGTCATAACTCGTCACATATGACATATTAAAGGGTGTGGTTTGCATGAGGTTGCAACCTTAAACAATCAAATTAAGGCACACCTCCAAATTTAATACTAACACACAATTTTGATGTCAAAAATTCTTAGGATGGCCTTATAATCCATTTTCACATCTAATTATAAAATTTTACACTTCAAAAATGGTTCAAATCTGGCTCAGCCTGGGAAAGCGCTACAACAAAAAGGAAGGGGTCCATGTAGCCGCTGCGCCCACCCACTGAGCAGCAGGCTCGGCATCTACTACAAAAAAAAAAAATCCACTGAAGAGAACCACGACTCTGATAGGCAGCAAGTGGAATGGCAGAGAGTGGACCTCAAGTACAGCTATAAAAACATGAAAATCTTGAAAATGGACGGTCCAGATAATGTGTTGTACGATGCGCTATTTTTTGGACTCAAAACATACATTTTTTTATATTCATACATTTTGATGTCGAGATGATCTATTTAGAGGTTTTCCAACATCAAAAAAGTATTTTCCAATGGATTTTTGAGGTGCACCATGATTCTTAATTTTAAAGTTGTAACTTTCTATAAACTTCTTCCTTTAAGGAATAGAAAACAATAAATCTTCAAGCTCCTTCCTACATGCTAAAGGACACTGCCAGTTATGTTAAAAAAAAAAACTGAAGTCTCAACATTCAGCTCACTCATGCAGAAAGACTTGTTCCTTAAAGACAATAGAGTCCAAAATCAGATATGTCAAAGAAACATAAACATGTCATGCTTTAATCTGCTAATATAATCAAAACTCATTTAATATAGCTATAAAGCATGTCTTTCTATGTGTTTAACCATGTGATAAACACTGAAATATATTGCATCAGTTTCTTTTTTTGATGGATTAACTTTGTGTTGATTGTCTAAAGTGCACCAAAACTGATATGATCTGTATGGATGGGTATAGAAGGACAATGCGAAGAAAAAAGTGGCAAATATTTGTTTGTACAGAAGGTTGGTGTAGTCAAAGGAGGGACTCGTGTCTTCCGCTGGTTGTGGTCAAAAGACAAGTAGATCCGGTCAGCCTACCCCATCCTTGGCAAGGGACTCCGCAATGGAATTTACCTCTCCAAGAGTGTAAAAAGAGAATCTGGTGGACCTGAAAAGGAGAAGAGATTTGATCGAAGATGCTCTCCAATCACCGGGGATGACGTGAGGCACACCATGTAATGATGTTATGGCGGTTACCCCTCCATTATGTTCTAACCCCAAGCTTGATCAAGAGTTTGGAGTCCAATCAGTAAGACTTGGGCTTTAGCATGGTTGGTGTCTATGATTCACGCAGGACCAAAGAAGGTGAGGACGGTGCCTCCTCTATGGCCTTTAAAGATAACCCCCAACATTGCCAGGCCTTGGGATACCAAAAGAACTTCTAGCAGAGTTTAACATGATGATGCCCTTAATCTAATGATTCTAGTCGGGATCGACCAAAAAAATGTGTTTCCTTTTGCTGTTCAGGTCTACAGTGAAGTATGATTTAAGCCCTTTACACACTTGAGCCCAAAAATTGGTGGTTGCTTTCATTGGCTCTTTGATAGATGGAGGGGTGTTCTCGGTGTTTTCAAATATTTGCCCATTTTACAACATCCATATAGTCCAAACTGTGACAAATTTTGAGAAATGCTAGAGATGAATTTGGTGGATGTGAAAGAAGATGATGTTCAAGACCAAAACGGGAGTTGGAGGCTGGGGTAACTCATATCAAGTTAAACAAGTCTAGTAGGAAGGGCCATATTTGAGCCATGAACTTGCAATAGATTTTTTGGAAATCCGATAACTAAAAGGAACTATGTCTTCAAACATGTTACCTTCTTTGAGAATATACCTTATTTTCTTTGGAGAGAGATTCAATATCCACTATGTCACCCAAAAATCCTATTCCTCTTCCAATTATCACAAACAACTCCAAAAATCCAACGAAGGAACAAGTGGAATCTATTCAGAAACAGCTGAATGTGTACACCCGAAAAAAGAACAAGCGAAAGTCTGATGTAAACAATTAACCCCAACGCATTGACTCGTGAGGTACTTCTCCTTCTACCCCAATACTTCTTAACTCGATTTACCTATTTTCGTAAAAAGAAAAAAAAGAACTTGTACTTCTCATTGGGTCAGTAAGTTTGTTTCTTATGCTTTACTTTCACCCTCCTTTCATGCATAACTTTGCTCTGCTTCCTCTGTTCCTATTCCCACCAAAGCTGCAAATGCATTGGCTTATCCAAAATGGAAAACAAACATGATTGAAGAAATGATTGCCTTAGCGAAGTAGCAAACTTGGGATGTAATGGATCAGCTAGAAGGATAACATGTGGTAGGATGCAGGTCGGTGTATACACTGAAGCACAAACCAGATGGTTTGGTTGAGAGATACAAAGCTCGTCTAGTGGCTAATGGATTTATGCAGTTATATGGGGTTGACTATAAGGAGACTTTTGCTCTTGTAGCAAAATCAAAATCAGTATGTGCACTTTTATCAATTGCAGTAAACAGGAAATAGCCACTTCACCGATTCCACATGAAGAATGCCTTTCTCCATGGAGATTCAAAAAAGGAAGCATATATGGCACTACAACATGGGTTCTATGCTCATAGAGAGAAAGGGAAGGTATGCAAGTAGAGGAAAGCTATATATAGGCTGAAACAGTCACCTCGGGCAGTTCAAAAAAAATTTGGTATGACAATATAACATTTTGGATTTCAAAGGAGTGTTTCTGCTCATTTTGTATTCGTTAACAGAGATTCTTGCTCTGCCAAAACACTCAGTGTACGTGGATGATATTGTGCTCACAGGCAATACTGACCACGAGATTAAAAAAGCCAAAGATTTCTTGGGGGTGTTTTTGACATCAAGGATCTTGGTCCATTGAAATACTTCCTTGAAATAGAGCTGGCTCGGTCCAAACAAGGAATGTTTTTGTCTCAAAGTAAGTATACTCTTGTTCTCCTCAATGACACAGGAATACTTGAAGCCAACCTAACAGAATCTCCCATAGGGGTTAATTATGAACTGTATGATCAGCAGTCAAAGCTTTTGGATAACCTGGTGTATATTAGAGATTAGTGGATAGACTCATTTATTTGACTGATACACGGCCAGACATTGCATATGCTATAAGCGTGGCAAGTCAATTTATGTATGCACATTACTTGGAGGCTATTTATTGCATTTTATGATATTAAAAAATCTGCTCCAGGAAGAGGGTTACTTTATAACAATCAAGGTCACCTTCATATACAAGGCTTCTGTGATGCAGATTAGGCCAGGTGTTCTCTTGATCGACAATCTACCAGTGGCTACTTTATGACAGATGGGTGGTAACTTGGTCCCCTGGAAGGGTAAGAAGCATAGTGTAGCAGCTCAATTTTCAGAAGAAGCTGAATATCGAGCAGAGGAAAATGCTACATGTGAAATAGTTTGGCTCTATCCTCTTTTTCAAGAGATGGGTGTTAATGTATAAACTCCTTTTCCTCTACATTGTGAAAATCAACTGGGAATTTATATTGTCTCAAATCCTGTCACTTCATCAGAGAAAAGGTTGCTTCAAAGATAATATGTACGCCATTTGTTTGCTCCAAGAATCCATTGGCAGATATACTTATCAAGGCTTCTAATCAAGTTCGACTAAAATATACTTAGGGGAAACTGGGCATCTATGATATATACGCTCTAATTAAGGGGCAGTGTAGTAATTGTTATGGTGCCCATGGCATTAAGAAACCTATAATGCACTATTATGGGCCTCATGCCCATTTTGGAAACCTACATATGGTAATAATGCATATTGAGCAAAAATCCAGGCACTTTTGGAACCTCAATATGTACTAAATGTGTATAATATTTTATTACATTTGGATGAGTTTCTATGCATGTTGACCTATATTGTAACTCCCAAACGGGAACCATATGTGTATATAGAGCACATTGCCCCACGATTTGTATAGTGTGTGGAAGGACATCTATATTTACACAATCTTGTGCTTGAATATATATTTATCTCTCTTCTCTCTCAATCTTAATACAACTCAATTTTCATTTACAAAATCAAAATCAATTTTCACAAAGTCCAATTTGCCCATGATAATTTTCATTGATCAAAAGAGATCTAAATGTAGAGAGGGTTCATGCCCCTTAGTTTCAATTTTCTTCTCTCTAATTTCACATGAAATGAGAGATAGAGATGTGACTCTAGCTCTCGATCAATTACCGTGCACATTGGGGTGCACATGGGATGCATGAGAGTGTGACAAGTGTCATGCAAGTGGGCTTTTTAATTTCCCATTAGCCCTAGGATTTCACTCAAAATATCCAACCCTATGCTGAAGATGAATGCAAGTGGGATAAAGGAGAGAGTGACAAGATGTCAAGCAAGTGGGTTTTTTAAATTCCCAATGGCCCTAGGGTTTCAACTATAATATCAAACCCTCTGCCCTATTAGACAATCCACCCATTGTCAAATGTGTGCAAAATTCAAACACTTTAAATATTTTAAATCAAACTTCTCTCAAATAAGTAGGCTTATATGCCCTAACCAAACCTTATAAGTAGATGCCCCCACATGGATGACATCACCCATATGTCACCTATAAACCACATGTGCTAGGTTGGGGCCAATATGTCACCTATTTGGAGTGCATGTGGGGCCCATTGGCCATTTAGGTCCCATAAGTGTCTTAGGTCACACATGTCCTTGTTCGTCATTTTTTCAAACAACTTTCCCAACTCATTCAGGCTAAAACCAAAATCTAAAAAAACTCCCAAAACTCACCAAAAATCACTTTTGAGTTTGTTTTATCGTTTTGAGTTGGTTTGAACTTCTAAAAAAATATTTAAAAATTAGGTACCTTCAGGAATTCAAACTTGAATATGTCAGGCATTCCATCAAGCTTATCCCGGAACACTAAACCAATCATTTAAATTGGCCCGACAGAACCCCTGACCCACAGGTCTTAAGTATGATTGGGCTAAGAAAGTCAACTAATAGATGGTTGGATTCAGGGACGTGAATTGCAGGTGCGCCTTCAAGGACAATACTCAAGCATCATAGATGCGGGGGTCCTCTATCAAGCACATGTTCATAACGTCTTTATGGTAGATCATCTGAAAAGGGCGGCTTCCCCTATGTGGCAGTCCTATGCACATGTTGTAGGTTGGCTAATGTCGAGGATTTGGCCCTTGTATAATCAAGCCGAGCCTCCCCACACAATAATCCATAGTACTTTGTACAGTAGTCTATAGTGATCCATATATATCTATGGTATACACAGCAATCCGCTAATGCCCTGGCTAGGTAATGACGACGGACAAGCCGACCTCGACTGAGGGATTACCCTCAACCATCACGGCAAAATCAGGGTTTTAGCCCCTTTCCCCATTGTCTTGGGTTTTGTGACTCTATAGACACCATTTAGGTCCAACACTACAAAAACCCAACGAGTCACATGGATCCCTTTCAAGTCCATACTCCCAATGGAGTTAAAATCTCATAAAGAGACATGTTGTCAAGATCATGAAAGGCCACATAAATCCAACATATATGCCCTATTTGTAAAGCTCATGCAACAAAGATACAATCATGTGATATAGTTAACATAATAATAATAAAATAAAATAAGATACAATCATGTGATAAACAACATTATTTTCTTTATCTTTTTTCTTTAAAAAAAAAGAATAAGAAAGAACATCTCTAGCTTCTTGACATATACTAGAAAAATGTATTATGTCTCAACAATCACGCCACATAATATCAGGCAACAAAATTTATACAATATATGTTGGGGTTTGTGATCGGAGCCCAATGATGATTTATAGGTCTTGAGAGCTTCATGGTCTCCTATGTGTGGATATAGGCCTGTGAGGGTAAGGGCAAAATCCTCAAAAACTTCAGCATCACCTGTACATATGACAGCTGCATTGCCCAAAAGCAACCCTGAAAAGGGATACGTTCATATGTGCATAGAGAGACTTCCCCTTACACTATAGTGATATGTGTGTGTCACATGCTCTTAAAGGGGAACTTACAATCCACATTCTGGGGTTGTGGTTCTACTATTTATTGGTCAGCTTTGACGAAAGAACCATGAGGCCCTGCATGAGACTATTGGTCATGGGTCTCGTTCGATTGGTTTGAGAAGTCGTACATGGCGGTTATTGGGATAGCTAGAGTGCCCTGACAATCACTTTTTCTTGACTCATTGGAACCAGTCCACTTCGAGATATTTTGTTTTTAGTGTAAGATAAGTTTTTATGGATTTTAGACATTTATTTTAGCATTTTTAAAATTATTTTAAGCAATTTTTTTTTAAATCTCTTAAAAGGGCATTTTAGACATTTTTGTTTAATGGATGGGCTAATACGTACATGTGTGGGTTCCATGGATCCAACCCCACATGTGCACCACACCCACATGGGTGGGTCGTGGAGCCCATGGGGTCGACACCTCACAAATGGAGGTGGGACGCCCCTCCTTCTCTTCTTTTATTTTTATTTTTAAAATAAAATGTGTCTTGTTTAGTAAGGAAATCTTTGGAGAAGATATATGGCCTTACTTTGTGGAAGTTAGTTTTTTAAAATATCCTTCACATATTTGACCAAATCTTTTATCATTATAGCTTCCTACAATTTTGTGAGAGACAAGGGAAGTTCTAGAAAATTGTTTTTTATTAATATTATCCTAGGTTGACTAAAAGTGGATATGGGTCAATGATTCAAGGGATAAGGTTCCTAGATTTCTCTCAAAATGATGATGGTTGATTCATAGGATAGATGGCTTAGATTTTTCCTCTCTACCCTCACAAATTCCCTAAAATCCCATTGGTCATGATGAGTCACAAATTGGATAAGCATGTGGCCCATATAAAGAGAGGCTACCCCTTCATTCTCTTCATCACAATTTCCCTAGTCTCTCTTCTTGTCTCTTCTCCATGCCACCCAACCTCTTCCTCTTTTTCTCTCTCTCTCTCTCTCTTGACCATAGAGGGTGGCACACACCACCAAAAGTACTAATGGTGGCACGCCACTCATAGACTAGTAAGAAAGGCCACGCCCAAAGTAAGACCGACGAAGGTGCCTTACGAGGCATGCCCTAGGGAGGTCCGATAGGGGTCTAGAAATCCCGATCATGTTTATACTCTCAAAATCCTATATCTGTGAGATATTGCCTAAGGAAGCTTCACGTTTCAGAAAATTCAGCATGGCCAATAGGATCAGAGTGTGCCATAGGTTAGGAAATCAAGTGTGAGGTGTACGAAGTCCTAAAAGGGTGACCCAAGGCAAAATCAAGTAAGTCTTCCCGGCTCTCTAAGTTTATTTTCAGCCATTATTATTCAAATTCTAAGACCATTATTTGCATTAGAATTCTTAGTTTAAGCTTGTATTTAGCTCCTGGATTGTCTATTCTTTTTTGAAGTAAAAGGAAATATCTTAAGCTATATTTGGCATTTTATTTCTCATTTACAATAATGCTTGGTCACGCACTTGTAAGTGGAATTCAGATACACTAATGAAAAGAAAGAATTTTTTTTTTGTTTTATTCCCTTGAATTCTGCGTAGCCATTTTTACAATATAATATTTAATCACCCACCTGCACAACCAAAAGCATATTTTTCAAGAGTACCAATTGAAACATGTTCAAAGTTCAAAGTATATGCAAAACTTTCGCTTTAGGTACACCCTATCAGCCAAAATAACAGCACCAATACCTCCACCTCCAACCGCCCATATCTGGGGAGGCTTTGTGAAGGTCAGCTTCAGTTACGCATGTAAAGGGGTTACCTCATCCATAAATATTTAGATGTGCATATAGAAGTGTTCCGACTGTCCTACATTAAATTAAATGCATTAAATACAATCTGATAACTTTATCCAAGACCCAGATCAAGATTCAAAATTTTCTAGACTCCCACAAAGTTATCTATGGAAGATTATCAAGATGCAATTTCAAAAACCATGCAAATAATAGACACATAATTTCAATGTGAATGTCTACAAGATATTGATGCCTAAAAAAGCACATTATATTCATATACTTATAACAATGTTTCAAAAAACAGTCCGCCCGGAACTTAGGCGCCTGCCTAAGTGCCCTAGACAATGACCACCACATGCCCGGACCCAAGTGGCCCAACACAGGCGGATGTACCTGGGCGGGTGCCCGGGAGAGCTAGGATTGCGCCAAGCACCCAGTTCCGGGCAGGCACCCAGGGCCACGAGCCCTTTTTCATTTTTTTAAGTCACCCAAAAGGGCAAAAAGGGTCATTTTGACCCCCAAGATAGTATAAATATATTATGGGGGTTATTTTTAACCCTCCAAAGTTAAAAATACATCAATCTCTATGCTAAACGTATTTCTGAGAATCTAAAGTAATTTCTGATAATTGAAAGTATTTTTTGTGGATTAAAAAAGTTTTCTTTTCTCATTAAAATTATTTTTAGGATGCTATTGGAGGTATTATAAGACTTTTTAATTGATTAGTAGCTTAATTGAGGTAACCAACATCAAAGACCATAGATTGGGCAAAATTTCTACTACAGGGCGCCCGAGGTTCTGGGTGCCAGGCCGACCACCTGGGGGCCGCCTAGCATTTTTTGAAACCTTGACTCATAAAGAACCAAATGAATAGTAAGTTTAAGGGCCACAGCACCATCGTCTAAATTTCAAATCCGTGATTACCCAGTAAAAAAAAATCAATGTTAACACCAAATAGTGTGACTACAAACCTTAGCAATGTCGAAAAAAACAAGAGCAAAGAGACATGGCTCACTTCTCTACAGTGGCATCATGACGAAACATCAGGGATCCTAGCATGGTAATTAAAAATAGAAGATAGATCCCAGGTGTTCTTGAGCCATCATGCCTGGAAGTGCCCGTGTAAGCAATCTGCCTAAGGCACCTCAGCAATTTCAGGTCCAAAACTTTTCTGCTGAATGTGCCTTGCCTGGGGGCATCCATTTTAATTTTGATAGATGCTCATGACTCTTATGCACTTTGGACCACTATGAACCTGTGACATTAAAATTTTGCTGCCCCAAAATTCTGGGTCAACTCTTTAAATTGTTCAATATCATTATCAAGATAAAGGAGAATATGGATTATTTTGGCCCCTTTTTAAGGCTAAATCCTCATATAATGCGATAAAACTAGTGCATCATGAGATCTCTTACTTTGCTAAGTACCACTACCAGTAAAACTGTCGAATATAAAACAATACTTAGTTACTACATCTTACACAGCCCTCTTCCAGTTTAGATATGCTCACTGCTCCAGTTTAGATATACTCACTGCCCATGCTCACAGTGACATACCTGTTGTTTAAGATCATAAGGGTCAGCCCCTCTCTCCTTCATGTCTGAAGTTTTAGCAGCTTCTTTCTCCACCTCTTTCTCATAAGAGTGAAGTTCTTTGAGAATCCTTTTGCAAGTACCTGTCTTGATTTTCAAGCTCCTAACGGTTGCCATATCCTGGAGCATAGCAAGGATGTCTTCAAATGAGGGTTTTAGACAGTGACTGGAAGTAGTAAAGCACAACCAATTGAACAACAGATGCCAAAGCAGCAACAATAAAAAATTGAATTGAGGAGATCACATTCATTCCCCAAAAGTATATGTACCTAGGCCAAAACCATTCTAGTTTCACAAGATAGTGAACTCACTGCATACATGTATAAAAAATAACTGAGAAACCAAAGTTGTAGACACACATTGAAGTTGTATGTCTACCAAATTTCAGCTAGAAACAATATCTGAGAAACCAAAGTTGCAAAGACAAATCAAACTGCATTTTGGATCTACATTCATGGGAAGGCATAAGCAATCAGTCCAGGAATCCCAGTCACCCTTGAGTAAAACAGATTCCATTTATTCAGAATGAGGGATTAAACCATTTTAATGCAAGTTCATGAACAAATGATCACAGTCACCCTTGAAGGGAGGACACAAGTGCTAATAGTAGAGCTTGACCACTCACATACGTAGAAATATGTAAGTCCAAACACATTCGACATGAAGCATCAATAGAGACAATCGGAGTTTACTTTGTAAGTTAGTGCCCATCTCTGTTCAGAGACTCATTTAAGCAGATCAAGTAACATCCTCAAAGTTGTGATATCATATATGCTGACAATTATTACATCCCTTAAATGAAATGAAAGACATACTTCATATGCTTTCCACTGTCATGAATCCAAGATTGGAAGAAATGCAGATAACACATTAGGAGGCCCTTTTGTTTGATCCCCTTGGATGCTTTTGGGAAAGCAAAGAGGAACTTCTGGTTAAACAGTGCCTTAATACACTGAGGGAAAGGGAGAGATTTCTATCACTTGCTGCAAGGGTAGTTAGCAGTACTGATTTTAAGTAGAGAACAATAGGCTGCCATAGGTACTTGTTAGCGAATTATCATGGGGATGCTGGTCAAGCACACCAAAAATGGGTGGAATAAAAACTCGTCGAATCAGAGAAGATCCTAGGCTTGTCCTACAATCGTAGGTTTGAGGGTTTCTTTGGCCCATTTAGGATATTGAAGAGAAGAGATATCAAAGAAGGTGCTAAAGGAGGATAGCAAATAAGAAAAGGGAAGGGGAAAACCATCTAACAAACCTGGTGTCCTCTATTGAAATGAGAAAAATGAAACTCATGGGAAGTTTTCCGATGTTAATATATGCTAGGTTGGAGCCTGCTGCTTAGGGGGTGAATTGGATGTCATCCTTCTCCCTTTTTAAAAGGATGATGGTCCGGCCAATGAAACTCAAGAAATAATGCCTTAGATGTCCCAACCACATCCAACCCAAGATAACAATTCCACAAAAGTCCAGGAGGCAGCAGATGAACAGTGTGCTACACAAGTGGAGTATAAGAGCAGCATACTACAGCAGTCAATGAAAATGATACCTGTGCCACCACAGAGAAATTAAAATGAACCATGTGGTTCAACAAGCACCATAATGAAAGAAGAAGCCAAGCAAAGAGAAAAGGGAATTTATCACCAATGAAGAAATGCTTGGAAAGGATTGGATGGATGAAATGGCTGGGAAACATCAATGGAAGAACTGAAGACAGAATTGGAAGTGATGAAATAAATTATATTATAAAATCTCTTAATTTAGAGTAGAGAGTCAGGCCTTATGATAGGTACTCTGGCACTCATAGCCACAGTCGGACGATAAATTAGATTTTATAGTCTTGAGCCTAATATAAACATTGAGCCTAATATAAACACTTAGGAAGATACAATGGGTGAAGCCCCAACAAACTCCCGCTAGCTTAAGGGAAAAGGGAAAAAAAAAGAGTGTGGAACAAGCATCTTACTTTATTGGGTATCACAGACAAAGTTTACATTGGCCATTGGTCAACAAGCAGGAGGAGCTCACGATGAAAAAGATTGATTTTTATCCAGTATCCAATGACTGGGAAGTCGATTACTCAGAACGGGAACCAATGGATTTTAACTAGGCCAGACTCACACCATGTCACAATTCTTCTCAACACTTAGCCAGGAAGAAGGGACCCTTCCCCATCTGAGAACATTTTGGAGCACCAAGACAACCTAAATAATATTCAGAATGGTGGGATGAGTAAGGGAACAATGGGTGGCAATAATCTAAAAGGTGAAGATACCACATTGATTCAGACAAAGTATCATGGAGCTAAACCAGTCCATTTTCAAAAACCTAGATGGGAATAGGGATAAAATTCCAAGGAAGATCTTGGCATCAGAAGAAAGGACTAAAAGCATAAGTCTAGAAAAGTGATGGACCACAGAGTGAGCCAAAAAGAAATGAATTGGAGCTAGAAATCAGAAGTAAAATGGAATCAGGAGGGGTTTGAAACACCAACTTCTTCTCACAATAATGCCAGTTGGGGGGAAGTAAACCCACCAAGGGAAGGCAACATACCAAAAGAAGCATTAGAGGCTTCACTTGTCATTTCAGGCTACTATTCTGAACTCTATTCAGTAGACCATAAGGCAAAGGTCAAAGTTAGATTGGGTCATCTTTTACAGCATTCGCAACGAGTTGGCAGAATCGCTGGAACAAAGATTCGAGGAGGAAAACCAAGCAGCAAGCAGACCATAGAAATGGCTTTGGTAGCCCATATGCTATCAATCTTGGAGTACATGTTCGACAAAATGAGTTCCAGTGGTTGATGGTGTAAACATATTGTTTTCATTACTAATTATGATAACGAATTCCTCTATCTAGAGATTTCATGTTCTTAAGGCAGAGTACCCCAATCTCCCTTCATGTAATACAATTGTTTTATGTCTGACAATTATTGATAAATGGTAGACCTAAGCTTGGCATCATTCAAGGTTTGCAATATGAGGTCGCGTCACATCAGTTTGCAAAATGAGGCAATGGTTTTCTCTGATGTTGTACATAATTAGGAACAAGCTACGGAGGATCATCGCCCAGTATAAATCAGTGTCCACCTATCAAGTCTAAAACTTAACTTAAGAGTTTTGGTTCAGGCAACAAGGCTGCAAGCAATGTTGTTTAGACCAGACCAGTGATCAAACTATGAGAGTTTTAGGTTAACAGGTCACTGGTTGACCAGTCGAATTGATCTAAAAATTGCAAAAACAAAAAGGAAACAAAGAAAAGCATGAAAAATAAAGAAAATTATGGAAAATCAGAAAATATTAACATAGAATATTCAAAAAAATATTAAAATAAAAATAACCCATCAAGTAATAATTCAATACTTGTAAACAATGGAATTGAGTCAAATAACTATTGAAGGCACAAAACAAAAAGTCAGAAAAAATGTTTATAAAAGTCAAATTTTCACATAAAAAAAATAAAGAAAATACCCAACATACATACTGTGGGTACTTTCGGGTATAAGCGAGGTTTTGCTAGAAAAACCACTAACAAATGAAAATATGCAACATCCGCAAAAGAAAACCATTAACATGAAAATACAACAAATACATGATATGGGTATTTTCACAAAAATAAAAAAAATAAAATATCTTATTCATGTTTTGAACAAATTGAATTTAGCTCCAATGATGTCTTAAATAATCAAAAATAAAATAAAAAGGCAAATGAAAACAAAAAAACAAAATTTTATACACAAATGAATGGCATATAAGATACCATCTAAACAAAAAACATTGTGTTAAACTTATTAACTAAAAAACAACCATTAATGAATAAAAGGATCAATGTATTCATTGTCTCCAGAAAAGGCAAAAAGTAAAAAATATCATTTCTTAATAAAACCCTAAAAAATTTCAATTTTCATTTCTGTTTTTTCAACAATGAACCAAACAATCATAAAAACAATTGAATATACTTATTTCGGACTTCAGAAAAAAGCAGAGTGATGGATAGATACCCCTTAAAAGAACGCCAGAATTTTGCCCAAAAGATGGTGGTTTTCAGGTTGAGAAAGATAGAGCAAAAATCACCAAATGAGCTCTCTCTTTCTCTCTCTCTCTAAAAATCACCGTTTTAAAACCTCAAAACCTTCTCTTATAATGAAAATTACCAAAACATACCCATAGTTAATTAAAAAAAGACAAAAAACCAATTAAAAAGACCTATTTACAGCTGGTTTCAGGTTCAAACCAGCGAGTCGAGTCCGGTCTTATACCATTGGCTGCAAGGTAGCTAGTGTGGAGGGCCCACTACTCCAGTCAACGAATGGGATAAGGTTTAAGTCACCAAATAAATACATTGCATTGCACTTCCTCTATGCATAGGCAAGTCAAAGTGACCCCTTGAGAATCTAATAATTTTAAAAAACAAGTGCAAATGCGTGTTGCCTCTAGAATTTGGTGGCCTCATGAATTACCACAGTCTCTTTCCAGATTGCACCTGGTATGGCAAAAGAACTAGATTGGGTTCATGGTGGGCGACAGGAATAAGTCGTATGGCATTGTCCGAGCAGAATGTTCAAAATGAGAATGGTCAGGATGGGTCACAAGAACATAACGCATAAACAAGACAAGGATTAATAGATTATTACTGTATAATCTAGTGAAGAGGTAATCGAAGTCAGGATAGCTTCACATAAGGAATATAAAATCAATGGGTTGGAGGCTAAAGTTTCAGTTGTACCCTGCATGTGCAAGTTCTTTGGCCCATAAATCCTTGGATTGCCAAAAGATATATCTCCCTTAATCAGAACAAAAATTCTAATGTTATTTAACAACTAAGTACCAATCATGGTAATAAATCGCATTAAACACATTTTGAATGTCATATTTGAATAAAGTAAAACCATATGTACAAAAGATACTTCGATAATTTAGTGACCATTTTTTGACAAAATAGAAGCTAGCACTAACACATCAAAGTGAATACATATTAAAGATTAGATGTGCATTCCCTTGACTGGACAAACAGGATAGGGGAAAATAATTCAACTTTTACAATTGCCAAACAGAGTTAACTTCGAACTCAACCTAAGTCTATCGGGATGAGATTGTCTCTGAAAACAATGCCACCATTCACATCAGATATTTCTATAACCAGTTTTCTCAGTAGGAAGGTGCAGTGTAAGTCATCAGTGGTTCCATTCATAAGCCATGGAAAGTCATAGATTCAAGACAACGGACCATATCTTGACCTCTGTGTTGCAGTGTAGAGATGATGATCCACTGATTCAGCTTCATATTTGCACCTAGCACATCTCTCAGTACAAGGAACGACCTTACTTCTAAGATGATCAATGGTTAACACTTTGTCTAGAGTTGCCAACCACCCAATAAAAATAAAATATAATATAAATAAAAGGCAAAGTTGTGTTCAGTTACTGGTCAGAAATACTTACTACCTTATGTTTGGATAAATCAAGGGAGTCGCATGAAATATAAATAACACAATCCAGTCATGAGCCACAATTAAATCATATTGATGCGCCACACACTCAGTCATGTGCCACAATTTCTCATTGGCTTTACAGGGTAAAGTCTCTAGTCAAAATTTCGGCCCTATAATCCAAAATGGCTCCTGACCCTATAGATGCTCTACACAATTAAATCATATCGATGCTCTACACACTCAGTCATGTGCCACAATTTCTCATTGGCTTTACAGGGTAAAGTCTCTAGTCAAAATTTCGGCCCTATAATCCAAAATGGCAAGCCACCTATTCCTCGCATGCATTAGCTCTGCACCATATGTATCTAAAAGCAAATAAACATTTTGGGAATTACCACAAGGAGAGTTTGCATGTTAAAAACAGCAAACACTGTCTAATCTGACCCAAAAAACTGTACGAGGCAGAGGCATAAGCTCTATGGATGTTATCTTTCTATGCAGGTAGTTTGCTTGTTCGCCATACAATAATCAGTGTCAAATTCTCAAAACCAGACTCACAATAAATAAATAAATAAGTATTATACTACACAGAGAGACACAAATCATCGAAGAACCTCAGATATGTTAGCTGGGATCGGATGAATGATACGAACATAACACAAATACAGACAGAGCACTCATGGATTCTCATATGGAATGGTTTTTAAACAATGCAAATGTGAATTGATGATGCTTCAATATTGTGAATTTCCCTACTTTTATCTACCGCATTCTCGGCGTAACAGTCACATTATTATCGCAAAAGCCACATGCTTCTAGCCACCAATTTATGTCAGATCAGCAATTTCAAGAAAGGATCCTTTAAAATGTGTTTCTTTAGGGTGGGTAAGAGATCAAAAGATGCATAATCTTTTGACCCTAACCAGCAGATACATATTCAACAGCAGATGCATATTCAATAACACATACATTCTCTCTCTCTGAAGTGGCATCGTTTCCCTTTTGCAGTCTTCGAAGAAAATGGAAAGACATCCCAAATTATAACAAAACAAGGCACAAAAGGGCAATCAGAAATTGCATCTTCAAGTTTTACTTAGGCAAAAAAACAAAAAAAATGGAAAGAGATAGAGATGCAGACCTTCTCCTACCTCCTTTTCCTTCCCTGTGTGTAGTGCAGGTAGTAATTCACGCCTGTATCTCCTACACTGTTATTAAATGGACCGCGAAGTAAACCTTTTTGCGGAAATTTTTGAAATAAATTCAGTTTGGAAATTGTTTATAAAAGGTTACTAGAAATAGAATCAAGGTTCCTCTAAAAAATCTCTTGAAAAATGTTGTTTTGTCGTTAGAAAAATGTCTAATTAATCATCTCGCGGGAGAAACAAAAGATTTCGAAGTCCCAAAAATAATACACGTTGTAGTATATTATTTGGACAGTCTATTTTTAATGGAAAATTGTTTCATGTGGGGTGGACTACATTTCTACACATGCGGTTCAAAGGTGTAAAGCATCTATGGATGCAAATAGGCGGTCCATCTAAAACAAGTCTAACTTACTGTCTAAATGTTTTTTTAATATAATTATTATTTTTAATTTTTAATTTTTAATTATTATTATTTTCATATTCATGATCTCCATGTTAAAGATCATGCATTATTTAAAAATATGAATCAAATTATATTTAAAAAATATATTTATTGTCAAGCCCACATTTCTACAATATGCGGGTTGGTTGCATAGAAAAGTGTCCATGTGTTTGTAGATGTGCATAATTTAAATCATTTATTTAGTTTAAATTTTATAATTAGAGATGAAAATAGATCATCGTGTCATCTTAAAACAAGTAACATCAAAATTGAATCTTATGATGGAGTTTGGAAGTGCCCCTTATTTTGATTATTTAATGTTGCAACTTTATGCAAACTACACACATTTGTTTTTACCAGTGGTTTAAAAACCGGATCGGTGATCCGGATAGAGCATCCCAAAAACCGATCAAGATCGGTGAATTGGCGATTCGGATCGGGAATCGGGCCGAATCGTTCTGATTAAGCCTTAAAAAAATTCAAAAAATTTATTAAAATTCATTATAAATGTTGTTTTTTATGAATCCAATAAAAAATGAGAGTACTACATTATTAACTTTCATTGTTTTCATCAATTTATAAATATTGAGATGTTCTTTTTCTGTATGAACTTATGTTGACCATTAAATTTACATCACACAAAATTAAGTATATAATCACATATGGACTACAATAAAGAGTTGACTAAATCGATGAAAAATTGGCTATTAAAATCTCGAATTGGCGGAAAACCCTAATCCGCTAAAAAAACCCAAATTATTACAACCTAACTAACTATAATATAATATACCAACAATATTTTATAATTATTTTATTATATAAATAATAACAAATCCAAAATATTTTATAATATCATCTAATTTAAAATGTATTATTGACAACTGTAAGAAAAATAGTACACTACATTATTTATAATACAAAAATTAATAAATAAAATAAAAGATTTGGTTATCAATGTAGAAATTATTAGAATACGTACCAATTTTTTTTAACTTTTTAGGTTTCTAGAATAAATTAGTGGAAGAGATTGTTAGTAGAAAGAGAGAGATTTCAAATGACTTCATTGAATGAATCCTATCTTTAAATTAATATTACTAAATTTATGTTAAAGACCATCATGTTATAAAAATAAAAAATATAATTAGACTATTTATTCCTAGGTTGTATGAAGAAATACCTTTTATTTTTTTGACAATAAATACTTATTGTGTTATCTTATATTTTTTTTTACAAGAAAAATATGATGCTTGTTGCTTATCTTTGTTTTTGTTTTTTACAAAAGAAAAAGATGTTGTACTACATTTTTTTATGCTTGTTCTATTACTTTTTATTTTTTTTACAAGAAAAATAAGAAAATGATGCTGCCAAAGTACATTTTACTTTTTTGTGCCTTTTGTTTTATTTTTTTTGCAAGAAATATTTGTTATATTACCTTGTATTTTTTTTACAAGAAAAATAAAAAAATGTTGTATTATCTTTTTTTATCTTTATCTTGAAAAGCCTTTTATTTTATATTTTTTCTATTTTTTTACAACAGTATTTTTTGCCTTTGTTTATTTTTTGACAACAAATTGTATTTTTTTTACAAGAAAAATAAAAAAAATATTGTATTTTTTTTTTATCTTTATCTTGAAAAGACTTTTATTTTATATTTTTTCTATTTTTTTACAACGGTATTTTCTGCCTTTGTTTATTTTTTTTTACAACAAATTTTTTTTTGTATTTTTTTGTTGTGCTCTAAGAGGTTCGAACTCAAAAAAAAAAAAAAAAATTGTTGTGCGCTAAGGGGTTCAAACTCAAAATATTTTTTGGTGTTCACTATGGGGTTCGAACTCGAGATATACACCGCAAAATCCGTGTTATCAACTAACACGGCCACGTCACCACATGTGATTCTAATAGCGTCTATAATAATATATATTCTATAATCTTGCTTTAATGATTTTTTGTGGGAATTATCTCACGTCGAAGGATGAGTGTTGCTTGGTTCTCTATAAAGTCACGTGTCATTAACATTCACTTGCGTGTGTGGCAACGCGAGGGAGGCAAGCGTGAGGTGAGTTACCATGTGTGGCCACACCTCACTCTCGTGAGGTGGCCACGTGTCACAACACATGAGGTTGCCACATGTAAATCCAAAAAATACGGGTTTTTTCGTTGAGACTCGCGATTCACTATTCGGAATCATCCGGTTCTCTCTGAACACGGGCTTCTCTCTAGACACGAGCTTCTCTCTGGACACAGGCGATTCTCGGTTTTTTCGTGGAACCGGCTCGGTAGCAAACGATTCCCAAGTTGAACCGGGTGAGTCCAGCTCGACTCGGCGAGTTTTATACTAGTGGGTTTTACTATCAAAATTTGAAATGGTCCGCTATTTTAATTTAAGTAAAACCATATATAAACTTGGAAAAAGTTTGCATAGATCCAAGGCTTTAAATAATCAAATTAGAGCCCACCTCAAAAATTTTACTAAAAGAGGTTGTTTTGATGCCCAAATATCCTAAAATTGATCATCTCGACATTAACATGCATGGACATGAGAAATAAATGGATTTCAAGTTTTGAAAACAATGTATCGTGTAACGTATTTTTTTACTGTCAATTTTCAAAATTTTCAAGTTTTCATAGCTTGCTCGATCTCCACTATTTTTAAAGCTTCAAATTTTATAATTAAAATATTTTAAGGCTATAACAAAGATTTCCATCATTAAAGCTACATTTCTCGATACTATTTGAAGGGGCGTTATACTTTGTTTGTTTAGAACCTCGGCTATGTGCAAACTGCACCCTATAAACTTTAGCTACCCACCGTCCACACCGTTCAACTCAGTGATGATTGAAAGACAACAGCAACTAATTTGGATAGGGGTGGCTCAAGTTAGCATCCGGACTCAGGAGTGCACTCAGCTTTTGTATAGATTTAGAATGAAAACTATTTATTACTATTACAGTTTTGTCATGGATCTATCTTTGTGTGGCTCAAAACATAGTGCAGGATGATAAAAAATATTATTTTTAATTTTATAATTTATTTTTATGGGAGTGGATTTGTACGTTCACTCACTTACTGCTACAGTAAATATCAATAGTTCAGATTGAATATGGGCCGATCTGACGATCACAGATGTTTAGTAGTGTTTGAATTTTAATTTTTTTTTACAAATTCAAATCACTTGAAATTTTAGGTGTATGTTTTTCTCGTCAAGGTGCACCTAATAAAAATATAAAAAAATAATTTACGAAAACAAATTTGACCAAAATACCCCTAAAATCTTTCGGGGGTATTTTGGTCAATTTATTTCATGTAAAATATTTTTTTGATATTTTTCGTAGGTTCATCTATTTTTTAAGAACATACGTTAAAATTTTGAGTGATTTGGATTTGTAAAAAAAATTAAAATTCAAATATTATCAGACATCTGTGAACGTCAGATCGGCCTAGATTCAATCTGAACCGTGGGCGTTTACTGTTACAGTATGCCCATGGGCGTAGATAATCTTTTTATTTATGTCTATTCATAAAATTTTAAAATTTATTATGGATCCAAAATCTATCTTTAATTTTTTTCCTTTTCGTTTTTTTTGGGGTTTGGGTTTTTTCTTGTTGAGGGCGGGGAGGGGGGGGGGGGGGGGGGGGGGGGATGAAATGAAAATTTCATAGGGCCGTAATTTTAATCACCACGATATGAATATGGAAAAATAAATTTTAA
The DNA here is from genome assembly GCF_054954075.1 of Amborella trichopoda. Lineage (NCBI taxonomy): Eukaryota > Viridiplantae > Streptophyta > Magnoliopsida > Amborellales > Amborellaceae > Amborella > Amborella trichopoda. Next base: position 31,215,393 of record NC_142343.1, read on the forward strand.
ACCCTACAAAGAACCTACAAATTTTGTTCTTAGCCTGTTTATTTGACTTCTTTATATGTTATCAAATCTTCATCATTTTTTAATCTTCAAAATCATAAATCTAAAGCAGATATACAAGTAGAGTGACTTAAAAATCATAAATCTAAAGCAGATATACAAGTAGAGTGACTTAACATAGTTCCCATTTTAGATCCATGCCTATGAGGGATTTTAAGAAGGCTATCACTTTTGTCTATGAGGGATTTTAAGAAGGCTATCACTTTTAGGCATGGCCTTACTTAAAACTTTTTTTCTTTTTAGGGGTGAGTCAGTTGGGAGAGGCTCCTACCCATGGTAGGAATTGAGCTATGGATGTGGTGTTACAAATTGTCAAGCCCTAACCTATTAAGCTCGGGTTCTTTTCCCTTGAGTTTAAAAAGGATAAAAAATAGTGCGAACTTGCTGGAAATCGTTCCATAAAGGCATTAAGTAGTAATTATCACCCTTGCCTCCATTTTCTCATTATCTTCTTCCAAATTTTTAGATTTCGAAGGAAGGTTAATCCAATCACAGCCCAAACAAGGAAAAGTCTTCCTCGTATTTTCTTTAGGACTAAAGAAATAGGGTGAGTGTATTTTGTTTAATTGTTTACTCTTAAGCTTGTCGTGAAAATTGGAAAGGGATCGCATATTACGATACCATTAAGTTTTGATACAAGGAGATTGTAATTATTTATAAGCATGGTGTAAAATCTAATAGCTTGGGTGTGTCAAAAAGTTCAAAAAAATTTATTTTGAAGTTTGAGCTTGATCAATGGAACGAATGCATCCATCTAATTTCACATCCAATGGTCAAAGTTAATCGTGACCACCTTGTACCAAATATAAAAAATTTCATTGCATAATTTTTCAATTGAAATAAGAAAGTACACTAACAAAGTCTATATTGAATTGGGGGAAGTGGGAAATTGAAGTAGGGCCTCGCTTTTTCTTACGTTTGATTATTGAATGGGGGAAGGGGGAAATTGAAGTAGGGCCTCTCTTTTTCTTACGTTTGATCTGCCTTAGGCAGTTGCTGTAAAGCGTGGTGTTACAAAGCATGGTTCTTGTCACCATCCTTGGAGCTCGTTTATTTGTTGGGTGATCCCTTGCTCTCATGTCGAGTATTTGCTTATCATTTAGGTGAATGGCATTTTTGCTCATTGCAGCCATCTCCAGGGCTTCTTCACACCTGCGTAGTACTCTCTCATGGTGTTTGAATGTTACAATTTGATCAATAAATTGTTATTATATGGTGTGATGGTGGAGGTAGAAATGGTATAATAGTGGTCTTGGAGTAGGTGTAGTGGTGGTGGCCGGTAAGCGGTGGTGGGGTGGTAGTGGTAGAGTAGTGGTGGCGGCGGTGGCTCTAAGGCGTGGTAGTGGTTCCTAATAATGATGGTAGTGGTGGTGGTGTTGGTATTGTAATCGCAGTGGTGATGGTGGCGGTAGTGGTTGTAGTGGCAGTGCAGTGGTGGCCATGGTAGCAACATCATGAGAGTGCAAGGATGGCAATGGCAGCTAGGCAACGAAAGTGGTGTTGATGGAGTGGGTGGTGCATTACCGGTGGCTAGGCGGCGGTGGAATATTGGTGGAGTTGGTGGAGTAGTGGCAGTGGCAATAGTAATAATAGTGGTGAGAGATTCATTATTAAAAAAAAAAAAAAGTAGTATTGGAGAGAGAAAAACATTCAATCTGAGGTCAACTGCAGTTGGGAATCAATTCCAATTTGCAAGTCAATATCTATTGAGGACAAATTGCTGATGAAAAATTATCAAATAGGTCCAAACTGCAATCTAGTTAGGAAATCAAATGGTGCCTCAGGAAATTATTTTTAAAAGAAAAATTTAAAATTTTAGTTTTCCAACAATTAAAATCTTACTCTTATTCAGGAGATTATCTCTTCATCCCTATGCGGAGTGCTAGTTGGATGTTCTTTTTATCATATACAACACTCGCCTTATAAATTTAGATGTAGTTTCGGTATTAGAAACCTTATGATGGCTTGAAAATCCACGTTTAATTCTAAATATCAAATTTAAAATTTTAAAAACTATGTAAATCGAGCCGAACTTCAAATACTTGAAATACTTTGAAAATAGACCGTCTAGATAACTTATCACAATATATGTCATTTTTAGGACTCGAGTTTCTTTCTTTCCTTATATCAAAACATCTCGATGTTCAGATGATCAGTTTAAAATTTTCCAACTTCCGAGCATTCTTTTATACTTTAAGTTTTAGGTGGAACTTGCTTCTATAGTGTAAGGTTACGAGGTTATATAAACTTTTACTACATTTGGATTCCTAAAAGTACTTCCAGTTTTTTATGTGAGGGAGTGGATATACATTTTACTCGTGCGGGAGCATAAAAACTTCTGGCTAAAAAATGTTCTCGGAATTCTTCGCATTTCTGAGTTACATGGCGAACGAAAGAGGCGAACGGAAAGAAAGCAGTCCTAGTTGCGACTGGCAGTTCGATCGCAGAAGCCCTCTCCCTACTAAGTTAGAGAGAGAAAGAGAAAGGAGGGTTGTTTTTAGAGAGAGAAAGTTAAGATAATGGACGACTACGCAAGAGAGATGATGGATCTAAAGACTTTAATCACTCGCACTCTCGAGAAGAAAGGCGTGCTAGCCAAGATCAGGGTTAACTCATTTACCCCCCTCTTCCATTTTATGAAAATTTTGTGTTAAATTTAATTTTTTTGTGTGATTTGAATGTTTGTTTGTCTTCCTTTTTTGGTTGATTTTTTTTTTTTTTTTTTTCCATTTTTTTATGGTGATTTTTATTCCAGGTTTGGTGTCCTCAGACGGAAGCGGCACACTTCGTTTTGCTTAAGAAATTTAGGAAGTTGAGGGTTTTCAAATGTGGGAAATTGGGATTTGGGGTTTATGAATATGTGATGTTTTTTAATTTGCTTAACATTTTAAATCTGGCAGATTACTCTGAATTCTTCTTGGAAGTGTTTTTCTTTAATTATTGTTCGTTCAATTTATAAGGGTAAATTATTCTTTACGCTTTTGTTTATTTGAGAATGAGGATTGGATTGTGGTGGGAATACCACCTGAGCCCTCCATTCTCATTTACACTTTCAGAAAAAAAATAAAAATTTAGGTTAAGCTGTCATGGATATATATATATATATATATTCTTTGTAATGAGGCCCTTGGAATTTTTGGGTTTATGTTTGACAGAGAATTTCCCATCCGAGGCTTTGGTTTCTTCGTCTTTCTTTATGGGGAATGACACTTCTCTTACTCAGTTGTTTTTTCTTTTTAAATTCTAATTTAGTAGCAATGCCGGTCCAAATTGTTTGAGAAAACCAGAAATTCAATGGAAATGTTCCTTCTTGGGCGTGGGATAATTTATTGATATATTCTATTCTTAGTTTCGTGGTGTTATTTGAGCTTGTTATTTTGGTGATTGTTTGCTCCCCATCTTCCTCTGAGGAGGCACTATTTCTTCTTTATGGGTAATTGCATTGGTTTGTAAGTGTATTCAAAGAGTTATTGAATGTGATGGGAATGCTTTGGAAGAGGAGGTTCTTTCCCCTTATCTTCATATCCTCGCATTGTCTTTTTCTTCCTTGAGTATTCTATGACATCGATTATCCTTTCTAGATTGTTTTTCCATTTTGTTCAAAAGATTATTCTTCACCTCCATTGCCACCAGTAGAATTAGGCTGTTTGTTTCATAACCCAGACGGCCTGATATTTTTAATCTTAATTGTCCCAAATTTTGTTGTCAGGCTGAGCTTAGAGCTAGTGTTTTTGAGGCAATTGAAGAAGAGGATCATGCTATTGAAAATGAAGATGGTGCACCTTCTGCATTGCTTGGTAGTTGTAATGAAAGGGCTAGGCAACTTCATGCATCTCCTTCAGGTTGTACCAAGTCATTATTCCAAACAATTTGAAAGTAATTTTATTTTATGGATTATAATTTGTTTCCATTTCTTTTACTATGCTCAGGGGGGCTATTAACAGCATTGATATGTGAATACTTGGACTGGGCCCAGTTGGGCCACACGCTGAAAGTTTATTTGCCAGAATGTAATTTGGTATTTCCATAATCTAAGACTTTGTATATCATCTGGATTCGTTTAACTTATGACAGATCTTTTCCAATGGAAATCATTTTTATTTCTACTTTTGACTTTGCAGCCAAAAGACTTTTGGAAGGTGGAATTGAGGGAGAAGTTTGGCAGTAGGATCGATCACGATGCAAACCGAAATGGTGAAAGTGCTCCTTTGTTGCTGGAAGTTCTTGAGGGCTTTCTGAAGTTTGAGGTTTTCTTTCACTTCCTCTCCTAGACAAGAATACAATCTTTAGTTTTGGAATTTGGTTTTCCTGGTCAAGCAAATAAGTATACAAACTATCATGGATTAACCCCTGGGTTAAATTTGAGTGTATTTGTATTTGATCCCTCTCACATTATTGATTTTGTTTTATTTTCCTAATCTTGTATTGCAGAATATCTGTCAGGGATACTTATTTTAGAACCAGGAAACAGTTTGAGAAACATATTAGTCATTTTCTTTGGGGTTGATGAAAACGGCATTGTTATTGTTTGAAAATGTTATACACTCATGATTCATGCAAAATCCAATTCTACACCTCCACACTGATGTCATCAGGTTGTTTATCCTGTGACCCTATCCCAAACCTGGATACTTGGATGGCCTAAGCAGCCATAGAGGGAACTTATAAAATATCTTTTTCCTTGACGTGCCTGGATGACTTATGTTTCTTAGAGAATGCTCCTAGCTCCAAAATTTGTCATCATCAATAAAATAAAGAAAGGGTTGGAAAATACCTATTTAAGCAAGAATCTGCTAGATGCTTGTTATAGTTGGAATTGGGTTAGTTGTACAATTTATTTTACAAGCCTCTTATAATACATAAATTTGCCATAATTATTAGTGATGCATTGATCAGTTAGACAAGAGTTTATGGCACAACTTTCTTTGATGATATATAACTTTATTTGAGGACGACAATTTGGCTAGATGCTCAATGCCTAGTGCTGCTTTCAAAACTAATATCTAATTTACCTGGTTTCCAACTCCATTACCATTAGGCAAAGGGCACTTCATCCATGTCACATAACTTTGCCAACCCTGATTTTGAACTATCAAGCTGGATTCTTGTATTGATATGCCTTTATGTGCCCATCCATATAGCTATTGTCCCTCATATGGTTTTTGTAGACTCATTTTGCTACTGAGTGAAACCAATTTACACTGTAAATTTTCTCATTCAATCAATGGATTACCTTTAGAGCCTTTCCCTTAGAGCTAAAGGAAAAAGCTGACTTGTTCTTTTATAATGAATCAATCAGCTGGTGCTACATCTACTCTGCCTGCATGATCATTATTAGATCTAACAAACTTCCATTTTGTATGACCATGCGCTAAGGTTTATGGTTATTTAGTTTTGGACACCCTTTCCTTGCTTTATATGTCCTTTGTTTCCATAGGAGTCCAGCAAGTTATGCTTTGGGTTGTCTATTTGAGTGACATGTTTGCTGGCCTTATAGTTTGTAACTATGAGAGTCTTACATAAACAAATAGTTGTAATTGTGTTCTTTGTTAATATTGAAGTTGTCGGTTTAATACATCTGAAGTATCTCGTCATGTGTGACTTTGACATCGGAATACAATGTTGCATTGGGTTTGATTCTACGCCTTTTGCATGATTTTAGTAATTTTCCGACTTACATATGGTGCCCAGTTGAGGGGTTTAGGTTCATATCTCTTGCTTGTGGCTGTAGGGATAGTTCGTAATATGAAGGCTTCCAAGTTTGGTAGCTGGTATGTATTAGATCTGCTGTTGGGGCAAGTAGTTATGTGCATGACATAGTATTTGCTGAGGCATGCACATTTTCATCTACGTTTGCATGGTTGGTTTGGTTCGGATCTTGCATATAGAGCCATTGGTGAGCCCAATATTTTTGCTGAGTTCTTCTTTAGTCATGTATAAGCATATTTCTTGTAAAATTGTTAACCCATTTATTTTTATTGTCAAATTGTATACAATTATATGTGGTTTTTCTACTGTCAGTGGATTCCTTTCAAATTGGTGCATAACAATTTGGAGTCATAGTTTCTGATTGTACTTCATCGTACTGCAAGTTACCCAACGGCGTACTATTTCAGAATGAGCATGGGATATGCAATGAATTCCATGCAACCTGCAAACATGAAATTCTAGTGAAGTGTGGACATTTCTTATGGTTGTTCTATCTGAAATTTAAATTCCCAAGTGATGAATACATTTCTTATGGTTGTTCATTTGTGTTAGGCTCCTAGTGACCATATAGTTTATCAGTTATTTAAATTCCCAATACTATATTTTTTTTTTCTCCTTTCCTAATATTAAGATGGTTCATGGTTAGATCGCCATGGGTTCAAGGTAGGATGCTCGTAGATTTGAGATGTCAGTTGGAGTCATGGTGTAACTTTGGCAGTTGTGTGAGATTTTGCAGTGGGACCTATTGTTTGTGAGGTTAGATATTCATTTCTCTTGTGATTCTAAGGTGGACTTGCTTGGATGAGTTTGTAATGTGTATATTGCTCTTTCATTCGTTGTTCCTCCTAGTTTCATTTTTGGGAGTTACATACTAGATTCTTTATTTTGAATTTGAAAATTTGATAGTTTGAATCTGAGCAGCGTTACAATTTTTGAGAAATGAATGATGCGAAGCAATCTTAATTTTCAACACTAAAAGCCTCCTTTTTTTTTTGGTGCTTGTAAATGATAATTTTTAATGTAAGCAAGTGCATTTAGACAGTGTAAAATGGAAAATAATGGGTTCTCTCCTCCCTTCCTGATGCCTATGTCCCATTATGTAGCCATGAAGCAATGCAGGTAACCCAAAAAAAAAAAAAATTTGAAAAATATATAGCGATATTGTTGCCTCAAAGTTTGATGTCCATCCCCAAGCGAATTCCTCTTTGTGAACTGGTTGGGTCATCAACTATAGTTACTAAAACATCTTTATAAATTGTTATGGGTCGTCATGCTATATGGTTCAAAAGAGGTTGGTTCCTAGACAACCCAGTTTGCTACCGTATGATAATAACATTTCACGTTCATATTCCTGTTTCATTTTGATTTTAATGTATTCTAATTAGTGAATACCACCCAGTTTGGAAGAGGTTGGTTCCTAGACCACCCAGTTTGCTACCGTATGATAATAACATTTCATGTTCATATTCCTGTTTCATTTTGATTTTAATGCATTCTAATTAGTGAATACCCATTAACTGAACTCGTCAAACCTATCAGACAATAACATTTCATGTTCATATTCCTGTTTCATTTTGATTTTAATGCATTCTAATTAGTGAATACCCATCAACTGAACTCGTCAAACCTATCAGACGAAGAAGACAGAAGAGCAGTCTTTGCCTTGTGGAGTGAGGGTCCCCTGGTATAGATGGTTTCTCTATGACTTCCCAAATTTCTGGTACATGATCCCTAAGTCTTGGCAAAAGCAATAGTGACGTGCTTGTGATTGGTTCTTTGTTTCATTAACTCTTCATCTTGATGCAATAAATACAGATTCTTTGATTGGCCATAGTTTCATAGAATCTAGAGATGTGGAAGGGTACTTGGGCATTCTGGTGGAGATAGATTTGAAGAGGGCCAATGATTATACCAACTAGGGTTTCGTTGATTACTTCATGTGTTACATGGAGATTGGTATTCTATGAAATTGTTGGATTGAAGGTGTTACTCCTCAATGGTTTACCTTTTTCCTTAATTTCTAGTATCCTGATGATGCGCATAGTGCATCAAGTGGACAAAGTGACGAGTATCTTCTTGGGGAACAACAGGTTCCTTCTAATTCTCGCACATACTTGGAGGATGTAACTAGGAGGGCTACCAAGAAGAATAAGAAGAGCAAGCACTGTCTGGAATAATTTTCTAGCCATTTTAGAGTTTTTAGATTGTTTTTATTATTTTATTTGCTGGACTAGTTATTGGCTTTCTAGGAATTCTATTTAAAGATAGGGTGTTTATTTTTAAAGCTACGTTTAAATTAGGAGTATTTTAGTCATTTCTTGTTAGGTCGAGGGTATTTTAGACTTTATGCTTAAGTTAGACCTTTGGTCAAATACTTATTTGGATGGACAAATATTGCCTTGAAGAACATTAGACATTTAATATAAGAGGGGGGCATGAGTAGGCTAGAGGCATCAGGTGATTCTTTTGTTTAGAAATCTATTAAGAGCAGGAAAAAATTATGGTTTGGGCCCTAGCTTGGGTGCGGAGGAAACATTGGGATTGCTCCAAATTTTGCATGGGTTTGGGTGGAAAATTTTGCGGTTTTTCAAATTTCCCTACATCATATCCCCAAAGGCCTGTGACAAGGACACCCAGTTTTCCCTGTCCTTGTGCTATCATTTCCAAGGGAATCAATTTGATCATGGATAAATTTTTAATCTTTTTTCTTTTCCCACCTTTTTGAAGGTTCCATAACTTCTCTGTTAACATAATGGTGTCCCACTTTAGTTTGTGAATCTCACAATCCACTTTTGTGGCTGCCTTGATTCAAGCAAAGTGTTTCAGAATGGTCATCATATGGTTTGAGTTTATTTTGGGACAGGTCAACAGGGGAAGAGCCCTGGTAATGACAGTGGGAGTATCAGCTCAAATGTTGGCACTACCAGTCTTGGCTGTGATGTAAGGTCGAGCTGCTTCCTTGTACTTATCTTGTCCCACTTTATGCATTTGCAACCCTAGTGTCTCTTCGATTTCATTGAAAAGTCTCAAAGGAGGGTTGCATCATGGAAATGTCGGCTCCTCTCATTTGCTCACAACTTTACTCTTATAAAGGCGACCTCTCATTGGCATTCTTGTTTATTTCATTTCCCAGTTTCAAACCCTATTGGGGTGGCCTAGAGAGTAGTTTCTGTGGTAAGATTAGGTAGGTTCACTATGCTTGGGGAACACAATAGATTTGGTATACAGAGACTTTTTATGGTTACCAGGCATGGCTTGGTTAGTGGCTCCATCACTTTTCAGCAGAGGAGGGCAGGATATGTGAGGAGGGCTAATATGAGATGGGGGTGGGAAGGGGTGGAGTTGGGGATTTAGGAATCCATCTAGGCTCAATGATTTGCAGGGGTATTTACTCAATGGTGTCTTCTTACATATGCGGAGTTAGATGTAGCTATGTAGGATAGGGGAGGTGGTTTTGGTTCCATGATTGGTGTGCATAAGACCCACTACGCGGGCGGCAGTGTTTTTTGTGTTGGAATGCTATAGAGAATGTATCCCTCTTCCTTATCCATTTCTCCTTTTTAGGGGCATGTAAGTGGAAATCCCATATTAGTTGGAGAAGAAGGTACAAGATGTTCATTTCATTTCAATACAATGCAACTAAAACTCAAGTGGGTTTTAGTTGATTTCTGCCAGTCATCAAATCTTGCCTGAGTTCGACACTGTATTGAAATGTAAAGGGAGGTGGAAATATGGTCTCCTTTTTTTCATCATTTTTCTACTAACAGAACTCCCATATGATGCCAAATCTTTCCCACATACTTATTTTTGAATGATCGATCCACTAGATGAATTGGACTTGAGCAAAAATCATCAAATTTGACAGATTTGAGATATCTAAAAATCTTACCTGATAATGGTCAATTTTCTAGGAAATTTGTTCCCTAAGTTTTGGGTTATTCATCCGATCATAGGGTAGTTTAAAAAAAAAAAAAAATCGGATTTGTGAGACTTAGTTTCGGATTTACTATTCATTCAAAAGTTTTAAGAACTTGGACTGGCTAGATCTGGCCTTTAAATTCAAATCTAGTTTGGGGAGTTTGATTTGAGTTGTCTGACGAGGCTTTGACCAGGATTGTCCAGGCATTGATTTGCACCAAGTGCGAACATTGGGAGATCGGCCTCAAAATTTTGGGGAAATTTCATTTTTTCAATTTAAATTCATTTATTTATTTTTGGGTAAATTTCATGTTTTTGTTAATATGGATTGATATAATCCATATTGGATATACTTCTTATTTTTTCTTTATGATTTGTCTGGTTTTTCCCGAGTTTCCTAGGTTTTTTGGGCTCATAGGACGACTCAGGTGAGTTGACTTGGGCTCGCCCAGGCAGTTTGGACTGACCAGGGTCCGAGTTCTGCTCCTGAGCCGTGTATTCAAACATCGGACAATGCTAAATGCTTGGGCGGCTTCCAAGATTTAAATCCTAGCTGGTGCTCAGAGGGTGACTAGAGCTTATTCAGAGAGCAAAAATGATATTGGCTGAGGCTGACTTGGCTAAGGTTTGATGAAATAAACAAATATCGAGGTTTGGAAACAACTAGGACACCTACGTTATCTTTCGCTGGGATCTTGATATTTGAATTTTTATGTTCTGAACTTCTCTGAGAGCTTTGGCTAACTACATAGGAACTTTTGAGGATTGGTGATTTGGTCATGAATCTTGGTCAGATGAAGGGCATTTTATAATCTGTGGGTGCTTACAATTCAATTATGCACATCAATTTGGTGTTTTTTGAGATAAGATTGCCTAACTGTTTAGTATCGGTATGAAGACTTGATTATAAATTCTTCTGATTTTCCTCTCTTCCACTCCTTGGTTTTTTGTTCTCCATTTATCAATATTTGAATTGCTATGGACTCAATGGTGAATCTTTCCTTCTAGAATGTGTTGGTTTTCTGGTTTCCTTGGTATCGACCTGATCCAAGAGATATGAAGGGCAAATTTGATTTAGTTGAACCACACTACTGTATTTGGTATTACGTTTCTTGTTTGTTTTGGGCTCTATCCATGTTGTTGGAACTTAATCTTTGAACATGTAGCAGAGTGCATCTCAAACAAGGGGAAATGCTAGGAGAACACCAGGTGCCGAAAATGAGTCTTTACCAAATATTGACAGGAATGTGCGGAGGCCTTCATCAGCATCTATTGCTGGTGGTTTTCCTCCACTAGGAAGGTAAATGAGAAACACTCAGCGAATTGTTAATTGTCAATCACCAATTTCATGGTCTTTCCTCGCTTTTGGTTGATTTGTTTCCCAATTTTTAAATTTTAACATGAAATTACTTATGGTTATTGTAGGCATCATCCTGTCTCACAATCATCTGGTAAGTGATGGTGCTATCAATTACGCACTTACGCTATTCTTGGATATATGAATACTATTTCTTTCTGCAAACGAAACAAGCAGATTATAAAATTTTTGTTAACCATTTTATTTGTTTATTTTTGTTTCCTTGAAATATCCACACAAAAAGATGAGGAATATTTTTATACGTATTGGACATTTTATTATAGGGAAAACAAAATTGTGCTATCTATGGTGACAAAAAGTCTTTCAAAATTGGGAAATAAATCGTACCCTACTGTATTTCTTGAAATCATTGTCTGAGTTATACATTGTTGCAAATTGTTTTGCTAAGCTTGTGCGTGCAAGATTGCATGTACATTAAAATGAAGTTTACAGTTCTTGTGAGTTAGACTTCTTAAACAGAAATTGGCATAGTTTTCTTTTATTGATTGAATAAATTCAACATTTTCAGATCGAAGGACAGGATCATCCATGTCGGGCTTTAGGAAGGATGAATACAACTGGAGATATGACAGTGATGAGCTCTCGGAGGATGTGATTAGAGCTTCCAATGCGCTTGAGAACATCCAGCTCGATAGGAAAGCACGCAATCTGACGACATCTTGGAGGTATGGCCAATAAATAAACTAGCCTCTTTGGTTTCCTTTATTTTCATGAATTAATTAACACATGAAGGGAAATATCTGGTCGATTCTATAACTCACATTTGAGGTCATATCTACTTCAGGCATGCTGGGGATGGGGCTGCAGAAGAGGATGGTTCGTTGGAGCGAGACCATTTATAGGGATTGCTAACTTGCATGTATGTGTAACTTCTTTATCAGGTTTTTCTCAACTTTTCTTTTAAATTTTGCTTTCTTGTGCTGTGTTATGTTTTAGTTGTGATGTACTAGGTATTGCCTACGAGGATCTTGTTGTCTTTACATATGGTATTTAAAACTTTTTGTGCCATCATTCTGAAGTAAATGAGATTTATCTTTCTGAAGTAATTTGCGTATTGTCTTGTATATCGGATTCTTTCCCCTTTTTTTTGTTTACAGTTTGCTGATGATATTAAATTGAATTTGTTTCCCATTGGAATTCGATCATCTCAATAAGTGAAGGAAACTACTTTCACTATGTCCCTAGAGTAATAATTACTCAAGCGGAACCATAATGCTGCCTCCAGTTTGAAATTTAAATAAAGAAATGCCACTACTAATGTAGCATTCATATAGACTGCACATACTTAACTTTGTTAAAGGTGTTTGACATCTGGATTTCCTGAATTTTATTTGACAAATATTTCACTAAAGATTTTTCTTGGAATTTCTTGAGAAATCATTTAGGAGTCTCAATGATTTTATCCCCTATCACGCAAAAGCTGGACAGGGGATAAAAGAAATGCTTCTACCTCATCAGGGATAATTAATACACACACACACACATTGAATGTCGATGCGGTATGATACACATTGAATGTTAAAGCGTTATGATTTCATTACTATGTGATCATTTTTACAAGTATCTTTATCTTACAACTATCTTTGGCTACTAAACAAAAGTAGCAAGAACAGAACTGAACTTCAAAATCTATTTACTACACTCAAAACATGACGAGATGCATCTTGTTTTCTTCTTTTAATAGGTAGGAATGGAGGTAGTATTCTTTTCCCTTGTTTAGCTCTTGAATTTCATTTCCACAATGGGGTTGATACCCGAAAAATATTTTGCTCACCTCAACCCCATTTTATGGCATTCATAGAATCCCCATCTAGTGATGTCCGTCTGCCCTTGTTCTATGAGTCTCAGTCCCATTGTTTTAAAATGTGGCCCTCATTGCCGCATATGCTGTTGTATCATGCGGTATGCACCAGGAGGCGCATCGCAAAACAGTGCATATGCGCTTTGGTGGGATGCGGCGCATCCCACCACATATGCGGCCGCATAGCGCATATGCGGCGTATGGTGATGGTGAAAAATAAACCACATGAAAAGGGGTATTTAAGTCATTTTTCACCCAAAAAGAGCGGGAAGTGTTGTTTTTTTTTGGGGGGGGAAAGGGGGGGGAGGGGTATTAAACCCCCTGAAAACATCAATAACAGCCACGAAAGTGGCTTTTTTGCATCCATTCAATCACGAAAAAAAGTAGTGGAAATTTTTTTTTTGAGAAAATATTTCGATTTGGTCTTGGTGGATTTTTGCTTGTTGATAGGGATTAGTTTCGGTGTTGATTTGAGGTTTCTTCTTTGTCTTCCCATCTAGCATCATCATCGTTTCTTCTTCTTCAGATTCTTCTCCTTCTGAGATTTCAGAATATATACTCTCATCATCTGATATTTCTTTCTCAAAAACTGGTTCTAGATTTTCTTCTTCAGCTTAATGACTTTTGGTTTTTCCTTTCTATTATCGTTCTTTGGACAGTCTGTGGGTATATGTCCTAGTTCATCACAAAGCCAACATCTACACTGCCAACATCTACACTGAGATCTAGATTTTCCTGAAGAGTGTTTCAAGGGCCGAGAAGATATCGATATTTTCTTCAATTAATCAATAAGTTTTTATTTCCTAATACAATAATAATTGTTTTCGGGGCAATGTCTTCTTCACAATCTTCTAGTAACACAGATCCAGCTAGGAAATATGCAAAACTCAAAAATCCGAAAGACCAAAATTGTGTTGTTTATACTCTTTGTGGAAATACTTCTACGGGGGGTATTAACCTATTTTTTTTCTATGCATTAACCTATTTTTTGAGATTTTTTAGAATTTTTTATATTTATTGATCTCATAGGGGTGTGCACCCACATCAGGACCACATCTCGCATTTTAAAACACTGCTCAGTCCTTGAACTAGCGGCCGAACTTCTGCTTAATTTGCTGTGATATCACCCATGGGCCCTCCTAGGGTCCTAACTTTTGCTTCATTTGACATGATATTATCCGTAGGACCTGAATAGGAGGGCAGTATTAAGCCTTGATCATCACATATGAAACCCCCAATAACAGCTTGTCTATGGTTACCAAATGAGCTTCCATCAAAAATTAAATTTGGTTATACCTTCAGGTGGGGGGTTTCAATTTCCTCCGCTTTGGCTCTTCTAATACTCAATTTTAGCCACTTCAATTCAGTTTGTAAATTGGGTTGTCTCGAGGCCCCGTTAACTACTGTTCATTTATCTTCTTTTAGTTGGAGCCACTGTTTGCTTATCCTTCCTCACTTCTATCCCAATCTAAAACCACAACTCCAAAGACTCCTCGATTCATTTCCTTCCAAATGTCCCAGAGCAGTGACAACTTAGGACTTTGCCAGATTTTGGCATCAACTGAAGAGATCCATTTGGGTAAAAATTTGTGTAGCCTGTCTCAGTATTAGCATTTGTAAATCAATCTCTTGCATAGAGCAATCCCTCACTTTTATAGTGTATTGGCAATCTAGAAATTTATGATTTTTTGTTTCCTCATCCTCTTTGCACAATATACACACATTGGTGACGATCTTACCTTTTTCTCAAGCAAATCAGTGTTCCACACCATATAAAGACACAAAATCCAAATAAAAGCTTGAATTTATGGGGGATGGGCTATTTCCATACTTTAGCTACATTTGAATCAACCACCCTAAACTGCCATTAAGTAGAAGCATGTATAAGGGTCACATGGAGAACTCCCCTTCTGGCATGGGTTCCCAGATGACTTCATGACTCCTGTGCTGCTGCAACATCTCCAACAAATGCGTAAACTGAGAAACACCACATTACATAGTCTATTTTGTTTGAACAGGATATGTAGGTTTGGTATTATGTCCTGATCTGGAAACCAATTCATTATCGTAGCATTCGGGAGGCCACTTTTTCAAAGAGTTATGGAAATTGCAACTCCAGCACCATACTTGTGCCTTTTTGATGCTAGAAGCAAGTTTTATCCTCCTTGGTATCATTGCTCTGGTTCTGTCTTGTAAGTGCTTTTTAAACTTAATTTTATTGTTGCTCTAGTTCTCTACGGAGCTTTGGTCCTCAGATTCGTCGTTGCCTCTGGAGAAACTTTTCTTTGGGCCTTTTCGAAGACACCTTTCTTTAAATCCATCTTGGTCGAAACTGCCCAAAATCCCGTGCTTTTTTATGATGGCTGATCCAAAGCACCTCTTTGAGCCCCTGTTTGAGTTGATGCAAAGTGGTCTGTCGGAAGCGTCAAGCAGTTCTTCCTCCGCACGAAGCTTCTCATTCTTTGTGAAAGATGTGGCTATGCGGAATTCATAAAATAAAAAATTTTCTTCTTTTCTTTAGTATTGAATATGAATTCCACTTACAAGTGCCACAATGAACAGTTGTAAATGAAAATTAAAACCCTAAATACAACCTAGGATATTTCTTTTTACCGCCAAAGTCAATAAACATAATCTAGGAATAAAAACCAAGCTTGCACTAACAACTTAAGCAAAAATAATGTTCCTGGAAGTATAGAATAAAGTTAAACATGCAAATGTGACTAAAAAATAAAGCTAATAGCCGGCAAGATTTATTGGATTATGCCTAGGGTCACCCCTATAGGACTTGTTACACTCCACACCCAATTTCTTGACCGATGACTGGCTTTGATCCTTTGGTCTGGCTAAGTTTTTGGAGTCGGGAAGCTTCCTTTGGTGATACCTCTTAAACTAGGGTTTTAGAGAGCATGAGAAACAATCAGAGTCTATTGATACCCTTTTAGAACAATTAGGGGATTGCCACAAAGGCTCCTGCCTTTTCTAGGGCTGGGCGTGCCCCTTTCTCTTCAAACCCTAACTAGGGTTAGGCGTGCCACCTTGCTTTTTTCTTATGGGTGGTGTGCCACCTAGAGAGAGAGAGAGGAGAGAGAGCTAGAGAGATGAGAAAGAGAGTGGGGTAGAGGAGAGAGCGATCAAGAGAGAGAGAGAGGGTCTTGGAATTGTGTCGAGCAAGAATGGAAGGGGGTCCCCTCTTTATATAGACCTCAACCCTTCTTGGTCTGTCTATACAATTATCACTCACCTTAACCACTAGGAATTTAGGAAATCTGTGGGGTGAGAAAGGATTAATTCGAGTCATCCATCCCATAAATTAGCTATCATGATTTAAGGAGGAATATTAGAAACTTCTCCCCTTATTCTTTGATCCATATCCACTTCTAGTCTACATAGGATAAGACCCATCTAAAAACCTTCTAGAATTTCATTTTTTTTATCTCTTTAAATTTGTGGGAAGTCAATATAAAATATTTTGGTTTAGATCTTTTCATAAATTGACTCCCACGAATAAGGACATAATCTTTTATTTTAAGGGATTACCTTAACCAACTAAAAAAACTCCTTTAATTAAAATATAAATTAAAAATAAGAGGGAAGGGTGGTGTGGTATCCCATGTGGGAGGTCTGGGCCCACCATGTGGTTTGGCAAACATATGGGGCTGAATCCAAGGGCCCCACATGTGCCTCTCCACACTATTGGAATTATAGAAACAACCTTTTTCAAGTTAACTTTACTAAACAAAAAAGAAGAAACAACATTTTTCAATATTTTACTGCTGAAATTAATTTTAAAAATTCTAAATTTTTTTCTAAACTTCACAAAAAACATTTCTAACGCTGAAAAATAAAATATCTAGAAGTGAACCGGTGCCAAAATAAGTTATTGTAAGGGCACTCCACCTGACCCAATAGCCGTGATCTATGACAATCTTCTCAACGGACTTAACGAGATCCATGGCCCATAGTATCATGCCAGGGTTCATGATTGGCTCGTCAAATCTGGCCAATAAACAGTGGAACTACGGTCTCGGAATGTGGATTGCAGTTCCCCCCTTTTAAGAGCAAGCTAAGCACATAGCAAAGGGGGAGACTCTTTATGGACATGTACATATGTCTGTTTTTCAGGGTTGCTTCCCTGTATTGCGGCTTTTATAGGTACATGTCTTGAAGAAGTTTGTTAGGGATTAGCCCTTGCGCTCATAGGCCCACATCTGCACACAGGAGACCACACAACTCTTTTGTCCTACAATCCATCCATAGGCATCTGTCTAACCTCAACAAAGGATTAGTGCCCAGAGGTAAGGGTTTTGGACAATGATCAGAGCCATAGACTGTCTAACTCTTGGTCAGTCAAGTATCACACACTCCCTTTGAAGTATATAACCCATTATAAATGTCAATTACATGATCTTATGGCCTTTAAAGACCACAAGCCCCAACACTTTGCCCTCTGAAAATCGATCCATTTCTTGCACCTGGAAATTTTTTGATATGTGGGGACCAACCTCATGAGAATCGTCTCATTGGAGTCAGAGCTGGGACTTAATTGGCCTTCGTCCCCTGAACCACCAGCTTGAATAGCGAACCATAGATTTCTGGTGTTCCTTAAGAACTTGTTAAGATATGATCCTATACCCTCCATATTGTAGAGTGTCATCTGTGGCAATTCCTCTCCCAATCAAATTATTGTTTCTGTCTAGACCATACCTAGTCTTCAGAACTTTGTTCCACAGGTGGTTGTCTCACTGCGTGCCTTTCCATAACCTCATATTCTTCAAGGAACAATTCATAATCCAATGTTTCTTAGTTCCACGCCTTCATCCATCTTTAGAGTATGTACCTCATCTCGTGCGACCAAATGGTAGTTCTGATTTTATTCAGATTTGCCGCCATAAGTATCTCCCTGTTAGTAAGTCTTTTAACAATATCATTATTCATTAGGCATCCTGAAAAGTGTCATCTAGTTCACAGGAATATTGAGCACGGTTGACTTAAGGGTGTTCTACCTCCCAGAGATAGATACTTTTCTTTCCATAAGTCAAACTTGTGGTGGAACCTTTGACCCATTGGATCCCATCAATGTTCCAAAAAAAGCCAAGCGGCTCCTAGGCAGCACGCCTTGACGGGCACTCAGAACCTAGGCGTCCCAATAGAATAAGAAGTTGTTTTAAGATCAAATTTTGTGTAAAACATTAAAAAATGCATATTGAGATATATTTTAGTCCATAATTCCATGCATTTTAAATTGAGACATATTAAAAAGTACATATTTTAGTCCATAATCCAAGATAGCAACTTAGCAAGACATCAATTCATCATCAAGTAAATTAAAGAAAATAAGAAATAACGCATAAGAGTTAGGGGGCACATCAAATGTCTATGGTCCATATCCACTTACACTCCTCCATACTCCATAAGTCCATATCCAATTATCCATAGTCCACACATAGTTAAAACTTAAAAGTTTACAAGCCACAATACACAACCAAGAGGAGGAAAACAAAAATGAAATAACGATAGACTTGAAGAGTCTTCAATCATCACTCATCATTAGAAAAGCAGGGTTGGCTGCATCTGCATCATATGTATCAGAGTCGAGGCCATCATTATGGGAATCATCTCCCTCCTCGACATAATGGTCACCCCCTCTGTCTCTTTTGAATCTACCTCTACTTCCTCCTCCACCCTTGTCCTCTTCGAAGAAGATCTAGTGGCCCTAGGAGGGTCGACTGATGTCCATGAGGCCTCCATGACTGTATCCCATGTCAATCCTTCATACCCCTTGATCTCATCATCATTAACCAACCACTCATAGTGTTTTACATATTTTTTATCTGAGGGGGTCTCTCTTATCTCTCTTAGCAAACCTCTCCTTCAAGTATCGATTATACTTGATATAAACTAGATTATTGAACCTCTTTGATTCAAGCGTGTTTTCCTTTAAAATCAAATAAAACTAATTAATATAAATAATTAAATATATAAAACTATAAAGCTACAAATTTACAATTAACGTAGTAATAAGTAATTACCAAGTAACTAGTAACTAGTAACTAGTAACTACTAAAGTACTAATACAAATTAGTTAATTGTAATTTGTAAACTAATAAAGTAAACTAAATTACCATTACGCTAATTTCCCTCACAGCCAGACAAGGTAGTGGTTAGGCTCAAGATCCAAATAGCCGACTTTTGTAAATTTGGAGCACTACACCCATGTTGCCTCCACTAATTGGCTGCAAATTGATTATGAATTGTAATTTGAACTTGAGGAACTTAAGAATATTATTATCTTGATAAAAAACAAACAACAATCCTGAAATGAAACTTGAACTTGAGGAACTTAAGAATATTATTACCTGGATCAATTTTAGTCATTTGCCTCACCACCATTGGATTCCCAAAAGACTTTAATCTGCACTTGTAATTTATTAGCTTATCAACTCATATAATGTCTTGGATATCCGGATTAAGGACTAGCACATCTGCACACTTATTAAGTCTAGTCATAATTGTGTCATTTGTATATATCTTTATCGGCATTAAAAAAAAGCTGGATTCAAAAAATAACCAGTTGCATGCAATGGGCAATGTAGCTTGCTATCCCACTTTTTATCAGAATTCTTCCAAATGTGCTCATAACAGCAGCTCGCATCATCATCTAAATTATGGGCTTTCTCTCTTGCAAATCTCCATTGCCTCATAAATGTAGCTCATGGATGGCTTGTCACTATCAAACATGTGAAGGACTTTGACAAGAGGAAAAACGACCTTAAGAGTGCCCTTCACCCCTCGCCAAAAAGCCTTAGAAAGGATAATATCTCTCACCCTCTTCCCTTTATGATTCTTAGACCACTTGCATGCTCTCCACTCATCCAAGGTAAACATCTGCCTCAATTGGACTCTCTTCGGATGTATGCTATCCATGCATAGGTACTAGATAGCAAATCTCGTGACCTCGAGCTTCACAATCTCTTTCTTCTTTGTAAATCTATGCATCATGCTGAGGGTGAGGGGGTGGCTATAAATGAAAATTGTAACTAACTTTGCCTTCTTTACTGCATTTGAAATATCGCTCAAACCGCCAAGAGCCTCAAGCATGAACTCTATACAGTATGCTGCACATAGTATCAAAAAGATACTAGGGTAAGCTATGTGCAACAAAATAGTAGCAACAACATTAGGAAGAGCATTATCCGTGACGACCTGTATAACATGCTGCTCTCCAACCTCCTTGATGCCCTTCTCCATCACTTGAAATATGTAATGGGCATCATGGCTATAATCAGAGGCATCAATAGACCTAAAAAAAACAATCTTTAAAGGACAATTCACCAGCAAATTTATCTGGCTTCTTCTCTTATCATTCTAAGTATCAGTCATAACAGAAATCCCCCCTATGCATCCTTTTGAACCTCAACCATCTCCTTCATGGCAATCACCTCTTTTTTCAAAAGAGGCTCTCAAAGGTTGGGGGCTTCATTCTAGGCCCAAATTGGGCAGGTGCCTCTACCAAGGTATAGAAGCTGCTTAGGCGAGCTGCTTAGGCGAGCGGCATTGAAAGGTATGCTCGCCTCATAAAACCATCTAGCAATGTACTGTGCAGCTCTATTTCTCTCTTCCTTCTTGATTCGATTCTCAATGGTTGTTTTCTTCTTGTTTGCTCTCCTGTAACCTTAGGGTTAGGCTGGGGCAAAAAACAATCCATAGGCCCTCTAGCCTGAGGCCTCTTAGGCCCCCCACTCCCTGATCAAGTACAACTCCCTTTCCTTCCCTCATGTCTGGGATACATCAAGGTGTTCCACCTCTTGACACCTCTCCTAATCACTAGCATCATCATCATCAAACTTGACACGAACCCCAGACCTCAGTCCAATCCCATATTTTTCACAATCCCTCGGTTAGGTCTTCTAATGCTTACCAAAAAACTGTACCTTCTGTCTTCCTCATATACCTCTCACACTTTGGACATTCAACATAGGGAGCTTGGTTTCATAAAGTATCAAAATGACACTGGTTAGATCACTCATTTCTCGCATAGCTTTGCCATTTTTTTAACTTTCTTTTGCCTGACCTGCCCTCTGATTTACCGTCATCCACAGCTTGCTTTTCGGCATTCCTCTCTATTGCATCCATGAAGTTTCTGATGGGCTCCTCTTCTTTTACACCCTTTGCTGCTAGCATTGCTTCATTATCACTTGAGATTTCCACCACTTCCCACTTTCGATTGTGCACTTGAATGAAATCTACCCTGCTCTTGTACTTGTATGTACTCTAATGCTGCCTTTTCCTCATTCATAATCATACACGAAGGCTGTGCAGAATACATCGGCCTCATCTCATTTTCTGTTGACTCCACCACTAAGAGTGCTCTGGAACTTTTCCCATGAGTATGGGCCCGTCAGCATTAGTCCATACAAGTCCTATAGGGATCTGGGCCATTGTTAAGGCTCTAGATGAATAAGTTCGGGATTAGCTTGCAGGTCTGTGTCAGCTGAGGGTCATTCTTTCCTCCTTGCTGCCTTTCTATATGATAAAAATTATCCTAGTCGCCTCATCAAGTTTTTGTATAGCATGTAAGGAAAAGGTTCATTTCGCCTTGAGAGAAATGAGGTTGTGGGGCATAGGATACTACTTTGTTGTGGGGCATAGGATCTTCTCGATCTGTGCTTACCAAATTATTTTTAGTAATGGGATCCTCTTGTGATTTGTTGTTTGCTGCCACCGTTAAATGATTTTGTAGTCCCCATCCATTTAACTTCATATTATCTTGGTCAAGGATGCCGTATGGTGTTCATCCCTTACCTTTTTCCCTTACTCTTTCTTTATGAATTTGAATTTTTCTTTTTTGGGTAAATACATGAATTTTGGTCTAAGAAGGGTGAGGACCTTAAACTTTCCCTCTCCCCGTCGCATGCCTAGGTAAAAAAGCTGGTTTGTGTTAGGTACGCAGCCAACATAAGACTTTATCAAAACTTATCATGAATCTTGAACCTACAGTACTTGTGTGTGCTAAGGCGTCCCCCAGAAGCAACGCGCTGTACCGGCACCCGGGTATAGTGAGAACTGAGCAAGGGTTAGGAATGGTGGATCATGATTCGTGTACTTGACCCCAATTAGTTGAGAAAAGGCTTTGACGATGATGATGGTAAATTCATCAATTTGAATTTGGCATTTTAAGTTCAAATGGCCTTCTTAAGGCCTTGTTTTTTTTTTCCTATTTGGAGTCCATGGGTGGGCCACTTGTTGGCTGAATATGTTTGACGTGACATCGCTTTTCTCTATGATTAGTCCTCCATTGGCTGACATGGCCAATTTAGTCTTGATTGTTATTCTCTTCTTCCTCTTGCTTGAGAAAACCTGACCTTTGCTTACCCCTGCCTTCCTACCCTTTTCTATGTTTTGTGATCTCCTCTTATTCTTTTAGCATTGGTGGCCTTTTATGCTTTCTGGAGTTTATTTGTTTACTTCATCTCCCAACCTTTCTGATACTCTTTGCTATGGATGCCATCTACAGTTTTTGAAGTTGTGTGAGTGTCTCTATGCTCTTCATAAACACCAAGAAAATAGTCATTGTTCTCCTCTAATAACAATACCTTGTTGGGGATCATCTTACCTTCAATCTTCTCTATTTTAAATCATCTTAACTGGAATGCACTTAAGGCTACACAGTCAGTGTAGCAGGAGCCAAAACATGATGTCTTGAATTCCATTCCTACCGTAGGTAGATGGTACCCTCCTTGTTGAACTATGCACCCTCCCCCGCCCCAAAATTCTTTTCTCCTAAGGTCTCTGCCTTCCGGTCTAGATCACATACCTCTCATCTAATATGTTAAATCCTTGAAATTTCTAGGTTCCATGCATAACGAGGTACTCCAGCAGCTCGGACCCAAGATGTTTCGAGGGCCTTAACTGCTGGACTTGGAGAAGAACTCCATGGTTGAAAAGTCAATAGTTTCCCCATACCCACAAATGTTTTTGCTTGAGAATAAAAACTCTCTTGTTCAGAGTTCAACAGAAACAATGGATAGTTCTGTTGGAACCATTTGAATGTAGGTGTTGCTGAGTCTCTATACCTTCTTGCCCAAGCATGTAAGCCCTTTAGATCTTCTGCTGGTAGGCAAAATGAGCCTATTATTGCAAATCTCATAGTTCTTGCTTGATGGGTCTATTCTCTAACCATGATTAAGGTTCAACTTATCTCTTTTGTCACTCAATCATAAGTCATTGTTGAGAAGTTTTCCATTTTCTCTATTCTCCATGTTTGATATGACTGCCTTCTCATTTCTCCTATTTGCAACCTCTAGCTATCTTATTGATGATCCTTTCCCCTAGCATTTTCTATCCTTTCCTTGGGGCTAATGGTTATCCATTGTAATAGTACTACTTTCTCTAATGGTTTGTTTCTATGACAATGGAAAAATCTCTCTCTCTCTCTCCCCGCCCCCCCAACCCAAACCGTGCCCCCCCCAAACCGTGCATCACTGTATTAATGTTTCATAGTTGTTTTAGACCTAGGGATCGCTATTAGTCACCCATATTTTATCAAATGTGGGTTTCCTGTAGCCTGAAGATGTTTGCTATTATTAAACCAAATAGCCGAGTCACAAAGGACTCGGGAGATTTGACACGGGAATCGGTCATCCAGTATCGATTCTAGTTAAAAACGGAAAACCGTCTGTGTCTAGAAACAAATTGGATGAGTCGTGCGATTCTGACATCATGAATCGGTTTATGACGTCACAACACGAGCGAGTCAAGAGTGTACAAATTTCACCACGTGTGATGAGCGTGTACAAGTTTCGTACATGTGTGATGGACGTGCACAAGCACGCCACGTGAGGCGGAGCGGCAGCCTTTTCAAGCGCGCAACAACTCATGGTACCAATGTGTTAGTTATGGAAGTCGATCTTCTTCAGAATTTTCGATGTAGGATTTTAATGTTCATGGGCTTGACAATGTTGTATAATATATGTATTTATTATACCAGATAATACAACTCTGGTCGCGTGGTGTAGTTGGTTGTCGCTGTCCTTTCTCGCTTAAGGGGTTTCGAGTTGAACTCCCGGGCAGCAGCCCACCATCTTATTTAATTTTATGTCCAAAAAAATAAAAAAAGTCAAAAAAAGAAGATATATTGACAAAAAAATATAAGTTATGACAAAAAAATAAAAGTTATCTTGACAAAAAAATAAAAAGTTATAATAAAAAAATAAAAATTACCTTGACAAAAAAATAAAATTTTGTCAATAAATAAAAATAAAAACTAAATTGGCAAAAAAATAAAAGTTATGACAAAATTTACCTTGACAAAAACAAAAAAATAAAAGTTACCTGGGCAACACTGTCTTCTTATTTTTATTGTAAAATAAATAAATAAAAAGTAATATAACAAGTATTTATTGTCAATAAATAAATAAAAAGTAATACAACAAGTATTTATTGTCAATAAATAAATAAAAAATAATACAACAAGTATTTATTGTCAATAAATAAATAAAAAGTAATACAACAAGTATCATGCTTTTCAAGCACGCATTTGAGCTGTGTTTATTCTAAAAACTTTAAAAATTGTGATGTTTGCAAGTAAAAAAATTTAATTTTTGAAAATTGGTATGCATTTTAATATTTTTTACGTTGATGACCAAATATTATATTTTATTTGCATTATAAATTATGTAATTTACTATTTTTTTTTACAGTTGTGAATAATATATTTTAAATTAGATGATATTATAAGATATTTTGGATTTGTTATTATTTGTATAGTAAAATAATTATAAAATGTAAACCAACAATTTCAATTTCAGTATATAAGATTATAGTTAGTTAGCTTGTAATAATTTTGGATTAATGTTAATTACGTTGTAATAATTTTGGATTAATGTTAGTTAGATTGTAATAATTCAAGTTTTTTTTTGGTCGATTAGGGTTTTCCGCCATTTCGAGATTTTGGTAGTCATTTTTTAATCGATTTAATCCATTCTTTATAGTAGTCCATGTATGATTATATACTTTATCCATGATAATTATGTGATTTTTGTTTTGTGTGATGTAAATTTAATGGTCAACATAAGTTCATACAGGGAAAGAACATCTCAATATTCGCATATTGATGAAAAAAATTAAAGTTAATAATGTAGTACATCTATTTTTTATTGGATTCCTAAAAAACAATATTTATAATGAATTTTAATAACTTTTTTGGATTTTTTTAAAGGTTTAATCCAATTGATTCTTGATCCGAATCGCCGATTCACCACCAGATGGGTTTTTGGGGTGCCCAATCCGGGGTACCGATCCTTTTTTTTAAACCACTGATTAAACCTAATGGTAGAGTCAATACTACCCTATAGTATGCCCTTATAACTATCAGATTTCAAAAGATGGATGGTGATGATCAATATAGTTTATGAGAGAGATGGTGTCGAGAAATGGTAAGCAAATTGGGGCATTGACTAGTCAAATTAGCAAGTGGTGAGCAGATCTAAAGATCAAGAGATTTTCCTATTTTCCTCAAATACACTATCTAATGTTTGTTCCCTAATGATAATAATCAACGTGCACAGGGGTTCACAAGGCAAATTTATACATTTGGTTCCTGAAAAGAGAGATAAAAATGGCCGTTCAAATGCACAGGAAAAACAATATCTCAGATTACCAAAGTTTTCTTCTTCTCTTATCCCTCAAAAAGTGTCCATGAGGCGACTAGAGAACATGAGAGCAATAATGATTGTCCTGAAAGGAATATGAACAGGCGTGATTGACAATCGGGCCTTTTGTTCACTTTGGTTGGCAGAGCAAAAACTATTTTGGTCGGAAATGATAAAGACTGCAAAGAGGGGAGGGGGGACTCCAAATGGAGAACATATGCTACTTGTGCAAAACAAATGGAAGAGAGAGTAATAGAAAAGTTAGATATCAAAATAATCTGAGAGATTCCAAGTCCTATACATGAAAAGAAAGAAAGTGCCTTTTCATTTTGGAACACTGTTGTTCATTACAGGCAGTGCAGTTCTGACTAATCTCAATCATGCTTCTCGATGCTTTAACTAATCTTTGTCTACGTAAATGGATATACATTCGATATATTTTTTAACTTTTGGGTCAAAAAAACAAATCGCTGCACGTGAAATTCTTCTATCGTGCAATTACCCT
Organism: Amborella trichopoda; assembly: GCF_054954075.1. Lineage (NCBI taxonomy): Eukaryota > Viridiplantae > Streptophyta > Magnoliopsida > Amborellales > Amborellaceae > Amborella > Amborella trichopoda. The sequence continues at coordinate 31,241,414 of NC_142343.1, forward strand.
TCTGCAGTCTAATAGCAGAATTAACAATATTGTGTGCATCTACGCATCCAAACAGCGCCATTCAACTGTAGTAGGACTTACTTTGGTGAAGCGAGTCGCAAACGAACCGTCCCACATCCATGATGGACGGGAGGGTTAAGATTGGGTCTATGCTCATTCTTTTTTTCTTTTCTTTTTTTTTTTTAACGAAGATTTCATTAAGATATTGAAGAGGGCTCTATGCTCATTCTTTGGGGCCGGTTCTTTAGTAGGCCTTGTTGGCCACAATATAAATTATGTGAGTTGTGAACCCGTCCCGTGCATGGCCGCCTCTACGAAAACATAAAATCCAAAGTGCTTGCCCACAAGTACATTGGCTCTCTTTTCCAATTAAAGTTACGTACTTCTTGAAATGATAAGACAAAAACAGAGCTTTTATCCATGTCCTTTAGAAAAGGACACATGTGAATTTGTGACACCAAAGCAAGTGTCAGAAACGTAAACCACAAAAAGTGTCATCTAGATACAATTCCTCTGTACGATATTCAAGTGCATAGGTGGTACGTACATACATATATTGAAAATTATGTGCAGTTTTAATATCCTATAATCCATGTTTTATACTGCTAATAAAATACCACAAAAAAAAAGAATAAATCAATAGGGAGTTGACTAATACGACTAGATTGTCTTGGCTGCAAGTCTTAAAGAATTATTTCCTTTTGATATTCATTTGATTGTTCCTCCTTATTGGAGTTTTGTGGAGTTTCAAAAATGGATTCTTGAGGTATTTCCTGATTAGGCGTGGTGCTCTTAAGGATTTTGACTATGGAATTAAGATCATCTGTTTTTGAGAGATCTTCGGTAAAGGTTGTCGTGCTAATCTCCCCCCGAGGCTTATCAGTTTGAAAATAAAGAGTTTGTTCATTGGATTTAACATTTTGTGAAACACCCATTCGCCTGGTTTTTTGTCATAACATTTGTTACCTTTTTTGGTAGGTGAATATCTTACGAATAAACATTTAATGGTTCGTTTAACAAATTTGTTTCTATGATTTTCTGATAAACGCACAAAGCATGCACAACCAAATATCTTTAAATGATGAACAGTAGAAGAACAACTATGCAACATTTCATAGGGGCTTATATTATCTAAGATTCTAGTCAATAATCGATTTATAAGATGACAAGCAGTAAGAATTGCCCCAGACCAGTATGATTTAAGAACATTCATTTAAAAAAGTAAGGCACATGTTATTTCAAGAAGATGCATTTTCCTCTCAGCAATTCCATTTTGTTGAGGAGTTTCTATACATGACATCTAATGAAGGATCCCATGGTCAATCAAATATGAAGAAAATAATCTATTTGTATATTTTGTGCCATTATCAGTTTTGAAAATTTTCACCTTAGCGTTAAATTGATTTGTTATCATGGCATGAAATTTCTTAAAGGCAATGAAGACATCACTCTTGAATTTCAATAAATAAATCCTAACTTAATGAGTTCTATCTTCGATAAAGGAAATCACAAATTGAAAACCAAAAAGAGAATCAACTGAAGCAGGTTCCCATAAGTTCGAATGAATGATATCAAAGGTATCGATAGACCTCACAAGATGCAAATGATGCATTAATACTTGAGACCTTTTGTTTTAGAATTATATCAGATGGATTTCTCAATTTGCAATACCATATACTGTCCTCTGATTGCACTTTTCCTACAAAAACATTTTTAGAGGTTTAATCCAATAGGTACAACCCATGTGATTGGTTGCCCTCACTAATCTTCTTTCCAAAGACCCGATCTTGAAAACAACATCGGCAGAAAAAATAGCCAAGCAATTATAGGTTTTTGTGATTTGACTAACTGACAATAGTTTCAAAGGGAAAGAAGTGATATATAAAACTTCATATGGCTTATCCTTACAAAAAATGTTAATATTTCCTACTCTACAAATTGGTATCATAGTCCCATTGACCAATGACACAAGACTCCTTAAAGACGTGTATAAAAAACTTTCTAGTCCTTCACAATGGCCAGTCATATGATCTGTAGCTCCAATATCAACAATCCAGGTATGACAATTAGTAGAGGATATGTGAGTAAAAAAATTACTGTGTAGTAGGTGGTATATTAGAAAAGGAAGCTATGTTTGCCTTTTCAATTTATTGAAGTAACTCTTTTAGCTTGTCAACAGAGATGAGCATCTCGCTTTGAGCAACTTGAGGAACATGTTTCTGCTTACCATGGGGTTTTCCATGCAGATCCCAACACTTTTCTTAAATGTGTCCCAACTTTTTCCAACGAGTGCACTTAGGTCAACCGCGATCATGACCACGATCAATATTCTTGAATTTGTCGTTGGCAGTGGTAACTTTTTCAGTTTTTTGAGACTCAATAAAAATGCTAATTTTCTAATGTTGTCATTGAGATCCTCTTTTTTAAAGGTGGGGTTCATAACCGTGCGCCTAGTTTCTTCTTTTTGACTAGTGGCTTATTTGCAATAGTTGTCGTCTCTTGATTGTAGCAACACCTCTACAACCAACTTTTGTTATTTGCAATACTTACCATTAAAACTGACACTACTGCTTACTACAAAAAATTCACGATGCTACTTTGTTGCCTTCTATTTTATGACCAATAAAATAGTTTGAATGCATCATACTTATGTCATAGAAGAAAAAGTCTGAAGACTGATCATTGCTTTGATATCATGTTGAAGAAATTAATAAGAAGAGTCAAGAAGAGAAAAAGAGAAAGAAGAAAAATACAGCTTTACGTGGTTTGGTCTCTCAGACCTATATCCACAGTTGAAGGAATATTCAGTTGTGCCCATTATTTCATTCACCAAATATTAAATAGATGATACAAGATCTCAACAAATTAGAAACTGATTCTCCAAATATTTCCTAAATATATCACAAAGATATTATATACAATTAGTTATCCAAAATAAGGGATTTGCATAGGCTGTCTACCGTGTAAGATATTTCGGTAGCCGTATACGTTTTCAATACTCCCTCTCAAGTTGGTGCTTTGATATCTATCCAGCCCAACTTGCGTAATGTTTCTTGAAACTATACTTTGCTTGTAGCCTTTGTAAAGATATCAACAAGTTGTTTTTTGCTTATGATAAATGGGGTCCATTTATGAAATACCAAATTTGATGCGATATGTATAGCAGCTAGGTTGTCGCTGTTCATAACTATTGGACGCAAAATATTGAAACCCATATATCTAAAAAGAAATTTTAGCCAAATTAATTCGCACGTTGTCATTGTCATGGCTTTGCATTCGGCCTCTGCACTAGATCGAGCAACCACTGACTGTTTCTTACTTTTTCAAGTTACAAGGTTACCCTTTACAAATGTACAATACCATGTGGTAGATCTTCTATCTGTAGGTCTACTTGCCCAAGCAGCATGAGACCAGGCAATACTATCGGTATGACTATTCTTGTTCATTAAAATTCCTTTTCCATGTGATGACTTAAGATACCTTCAAATCAAATTGATAACTTCAAGATGAGCAGTTGTTGAAACTGTGTACAATTAATAAAATATCTTACACGGTGGACAACCTATGCAAATCCTTTATTTTGGATAACTAATTGTGTAGAAGATCTTTGTGATATATTAATGAGATATATGGGGAATCGGTTTCTAATTTATTGAGATCTTGTATCATCTACTTAATACTTGGTGAATGAAATAATGGGCACAACTGAATAGCCTTCAACCGTAGATGTAGGTTCTAGAGACTGAACTACGTAAAACTGTATTTTCTTCTTCTTTCTCTTCTTCACTCCTTAACTCTTCTTCTCAATTTTTTAACATGGCATCAGAGCACTGATTCGTTTTCAGACCTTTTCTTCTACGAAGTAAGTTCATTGCATTCAAACTATCTTGTTGCCCATAAAGCACAAGGCAACAGATCAGCAACGTGAGTTATTTGAACAGATCAGCAACGTGAGTTTTTGAACAATAACTACTGCAAATAACAAAAGTTGGTTGCAGAGGCGTTGTTGTAGTCAAGAGATGGTAATTATTGCAAATAACAAAAGTTGGCTGGAGAGACGTTGCTGCAATCAATTGTTTTTTATGATAACTATAAGAAACAACAAAAGGTGGCTGCAGAGGCGTTGGTATTTGCTGTCCACAGTCTTCATGCACTGCTATTGTCATTTCTTTCTTGCAACTAGGTGCATCAAAGAGATTTTTATTCTCAGATCTTGTTGTCCACTGTTGTAGTCAATTTTCTTTGTCTCAAATTAGGTAAGCTTTAAGCCTTTTTGTCTAAATGGAGAATTAAATTCCAATTCAAACATTTTAGTACCTGAGGGCAACAACCAAAATTTGAAAATTACTCCCATGCTTCTTAATAGAACCAATTATGAAACTTCGTATAGAGCTGCTATTATGTATCGCAGCAGCAAATGTAAGTTGGGTTTAGTGAATGGAAAAAAAACAGCCCCAAAACTTGATGATTCTATTTATGAAAAGTGGGAGTCTGGGGACAACCTTATCAGGTTGTGGCTTATAATCTCAATGGAACTACGACTTAGTGAAGGGATGAATTTCCAACCTACCACTGAAGATTTATCGAAGTCTCTTAAATAGATTTATGAAAAAAAAATGATGTAGCCAGGATTGAAGTTAAGAAAGTTATATGCCAAATTTAAACAAGGAAAGTCATTTAGTGAGTACATTGGAATGCGCGGAGGCATGTGGGATGAGTTGTCCCAATACACTCCAATAACTGATGATATAAATAGCAAAATAAGATAAAATCGAACAAGAAAAAACCTTTGCTACGTTGGCAGGCTTTGCACCTGAGTATGAGGCCATTAGAAGTCAAATTTTAATGGCTTTTGAATTTCCTTCCTACACTTCAACATGCACCACTATTCAGAAAGAAGAAACTAGGGCAAAAGGTTATGAACCATGCCATCAAAAAAGAGGATCTCAATGACAGCATTGAGAAGTCAACCTTTCTTATTGAGTATCAATTAACTGAAAAATTACCACTGCCGATGACAAATTCAAGAATATTGGTTGTGGTCGCAGTTGCGGTCGCGATCGACCTAAGTGTAAGCATTGCAAAAAGTTGGGACACACCAAAGAAAGGTGTTGGGATCTTCATGAAAAACTATCTGGTAAAGGGAAACATGTTGCTCAAGTTGCTCAAACTGAGATTCTCATCTCTGTTGACAAGCTAAAAGAGTTCCTTCTACAAATTGGGAAGGCGTACATAGCTTCTTCTTTTGAGATACTGCCTACTACATAAGGTAATTTTTCTGCTCACCTATTCTCTACTAATTGTTGATACTGGTGCTACAGATCATATGACTGGCCATTGTGAAGGACTAGAAGGTTTTGAGCCCACGTCTTTAAGGAGTCTTGTGTCATTGGCCAATAGGACCATGATACCAGTTTGTGGAGTATGAAATATCAACATTTTCTACGGATAAGCCATATGAAGTTTTATATATCCCTTCTTTCCTTTCAAAACTATTGTCAGTTAGTCAAATCACAAAAGCCTATAATTGCTTGGCTATTTTTTTGCTGACAATGGTGTTTTTTAGGATCGGGTCTATGGGAAGAAGATTAGTGAGGGTAACCAATTATATGGGTTGTACCTATTGGATCAAACCTTTAAAAACGTTTTTTGTAAGAAGAGTGCAATTTGAGGACAATACATAGCATTGTAAATTGGGACATCCATCTGATAGAATTCTGAAGCAAGTGGTCTCTAGTATTGATGCATCCTTTGCATCTTGTGGGTTTGTTGGTATACTAAGCATATCAGATTTCCATTTCAAAACTCCAATAGAATCAACAAAAATAACTTTGATCATTTAGTTGGACTTATGGGGACTTGCTCCAGTTGATTCTTTGGTTGGTTTTAGATTTGTGTCAATGATAGAATTCATTATGTTTTGATTTTTCTATTGAAGTTCAAGAGTGATGTCTTTATTGCCTTTAAAGAATTTCATGCCATGATAAAAAATCAATTTGATGCTAAGATGAAACTTTTTAGAACTGATAATGACACAAAATATACAAATAGATTATTTTTTTCATATTTGATTGATCATGAGATCCTTCATTAGATGCCATGTGTAGAAACTCCTCCACAAAATGGAATTGCTAAGAGGAAAAACATGCATCTTCTTAAAGTAACTCGTATCTTGCCTTTTAAAATGAATGTTCCTAAATCATACTAGCGTGAGGGTATTCTTACTGCTTGTCATTTATAAATAGATTGCCGAAAATCTTGGATAATAGAAGCCGCTATTAAACCATGCATGATTGCCCTCTTACTGCTCATCATTTAAAGATATTTGATTGTGAATGCTTTGTGCATTTATCAGAAAATCATAGAGACACTTGCTAAACGATCCGTTAAATTTATATTCATGGGATATTCACCTACCAAAAAGGGTTACAAATACCATTACCCAAAAATTACGCGAATGTATGGTTCACGAAATATTGAATTCAATGAACAAACTCCATATTTTCAAACTAATAAGCCTCATGGGGAGATTAGCAAAACAACCTCTACCCAAGATCTCTAAGAAATGGATGATCATAATTCTAGAGTCAAAATCATTAAGAACACTACGTCTAATTAGGAAATACCTCAAGAATCCATTATTGAAACTCCATAAGAGTCCAATGTGGAGGAACAATCAAATGCATGTGCAAATGAAAATAATCCCTCAAGATTTCTAGCCAAGATGATATGGTCGTAGCAGTAACCCCTTTCTGGTTTAAAAGATTACTATATGTATCATATCAAGGAAAGCAATCACCTAATACATTACCCAATTGAAAAACAAATGGATTTTATGAAATTATCTCCTAATTATTGTGTTTTTTTTAATCAAAATTTCTTTAAATAAAGAACCCACTAGCTTTGACGAAGCTATAATTCAAACGCATTAACAAAAAAACCAAAACTCGTTAGTTTGTGAATTTGAATTTTATTCATCACAAATTTCTTATAGTCCAATCCAAGGTTGCATCATAACAATATAGAAAAAAGCTAAAATCTATTAGTCTGATCATTAATTCAAAATAAAAATACATTTTTGTCTCATATTCTAAACTATTGTTTATTTAAAAAAAAAATGAGATTTTCAAAATTGACTTATGTAGCACGTACAATTTTCATATTCAAATACGGACGACTTTAAAAATTGACTTATGTAAATTGAACATTTCAAATTGACTTGTGAAAACATGGACAATTGTCCTTGTTTTGTTTAAAAATTGAAAATGGGCTTTAATTTTTTATATTTTGAAAACGAAAAATAAAAAAGTTATGAAGAATGGGGATTTCAAAATTGATATGTGCAAAACATGGATAATTTTAATTATTTTATTCTTAATAATTTATTATTTTGACGAGATGTGTCTAATTGAAGATTGACGTCCCTAAAACAAAGGAAATTCCACATTCTAAAAATGAGATGCGTCTGAAAGAGGGATACTCAATAGAGGTATCATATCCATTTCTAGTCTGTCACCAAGTGTCGACATGTGATTAGAACCTCAGACATGCCTATCCACGTTTTATAGAATTCCAGACAAGGACTACCTGAATTGTCCATAGTGATCATGCCCCATCTTCATTTGACCATTGCTGCATGCGCTTATTTATTTAGGTGACAAATTTTGTTGGGTAGGGACACTTGCAAAGTGGAGATCCAAGCAAGCAAAGTAGCCTTCCTTTGGTTTTTATCCATAGCCAAAAGTTGAATTTTGGTAAAGTAAATAAAGAGAACTACTTCAACTAACCTGAACTTTATTCAATCTTTTATATGGCGCACTAAGCCACTCTTCAAATTGGAGAGGGACCTTTCATGTCTTTGGAGACCATTCCTCATTTTAGGTGGCCCATACATCCTTTCCAAGAGGTGTTGGCTTGAATAATATCTAGACACTTGGTGTCTAAGGACCACATAATGTTTTGTCAACATAGGCCAAGTGGTACTTGTGTAGAAATAAATAATACCATGAGTTCTCTTGAATTCTAATATCTTAGAACGCATAATGTTTTTGGGGGAGATTTATAGAAAGATTCAGTTTGTTTCTCTTTTTTTTTTCTTCTCAAAATTGTCCCATATATTTCATATTTTATAATTAAGTTTCATTTTTTTGATAGTATATAGGGTGTTTTAATTTCATTTTTTTTAATATATAGCAATTGTGTTAAAAGCTGGTATGTCTATATTTCTCACTATTAAATACCTATAAAATTTTATAAAATAATTTAAATAAATAAAATTACCAAATGCCCATAAATAAATGTACATTTATTTTGGTTCTTTATTATTTTTAATTCCTTTTAAATACTTTTGATAGGTGTGATAGTGAGAAGTATGGGCATACATTGCATCCAATATATAAATAAAAGTTACAAAATTATAATAAACTTTATGTTCTAAAAAAATTAGGACTTAAGAGTAACATGAAATATTTGAAACCGTTTTTAACCCCCAAAAAGAGAGAATAATATGACTTTGGAGTAGAGATGATCACGACCCATGAAAAGAAGCTGAAGCCACATCATGTTCCCGGATAGTATAATAAATATCAAACAGGGATATAAAATAAGTGGATAGGAAACAAACAAGGTTCGCGTCCATGGATTGAGAAGAAAGCCAAATAACATAGAAAAATCACAAGGATACCTCTCCTTTGCATCTAAGGAAAAGTTTATATAGAGCCGAGGCTCTAAACAATAAAATTAGAGCCTACCTCAAAAATTTCACTAGAAGATGTTGTTTTGATGCTCAAATATCCTCAAATTGATCAACTTGACATCAAGATGCATGGACATGAGAAAAAAATGGATTTCAAGTTTTTGGAGATAGTGTATTTTGTAATGTAGTTTTGGACCGTCAATTTTCAAGATTTTCCAGCTTTCATAGATCTGTCGATCTACACTATTTTTGAAGCTTTAAAGTTTATAAATAAAGATGAAAATATATTTTTAAGCTATCACAAAGATTTTCAGTATTGAAACCACATTTCTTTGCACTATTTGAAGGTGGGCTCTAATTTGATTGTTAAGAACCTAGGCTCTATACAAACCGCACCCTTTTGGCTAAGAAAAGTAAGTGCGTCAGGGAACGCGCTTCTACAATTGCGTCCCTTGACGTATGTAACATGGATGCTAAGAAATGGTTATCCCATAAAAGATTAAAATCAATGGTGTTAAAATCATTTCCATTTTTTTTTTAAAATTTATTTTTTCTTTTCAAGTTCTTACTTTAAGATTTCATTACCTAAATTTTCGAATCTAAATCCATCTCTAAAATAGATTTCGGAGAGGACTCATTTAAATACGTGAAGCAACTGACTCATAAAAACCTTGTAAGGCTATTCATTGTTAGTAATCCACGCATAAATTTAAATGTTAAACAATTTTTGGGATATTATTTTCTTTTAGTACAACATGGTCACATTCATCTTTTTGGCAGCCAGTGGTATGTCATTTACCATGCTTGAAATATAATACAGGAAAATTTTCTTGAGCTCTGTAACAATCTAAACTGTCAGATTTCACACCTAACAGGTGATTAGGTGATTGTGAACTTCTTGTCACGTAGGCAAAATGTCATAGTATACAACACGTATTTAAATCATGCAATGTCATTCACATTCTGCTTGGGTCCTTGAAAATTAATTCCCAAGATATTCTTTCATGGAAAAGAGGCATATCCAACACTATCCCATGATGGACCTCTAAGCGGCAAAGAGCCTAACTAGCCTTGAGTTTCTAGCAATTAAGCTTTAGATAACCAACCTAAATAACTTTCAACTAATTTGCACTCTCGCATGCAATTCAGACCACCACAAATCTACCTTCCAATTATTTTCACTTAGAAATTGTCTCAGAAGTTGGGTAACTTTCAAGTCTTATCTTGAAAGTTCCATAAGAAAGAGCTCTCAATTTCTTTTTCATAAATCAATTCTTGTTTATCATATAACTGCACAAAATCTTAGGTGCCAAGGGTCGAATGGTCTAGGGGATAAAATCAAGGTTTGGGTAAAAGTTGGGTGCAAAGAAAAATATGTAAAATTCTAAAATAGCAAAAATACACAATTTTATGATGTTCAACAATTGATTAAACCCTAGAGGCAGTATACTTTTTCACTAGTAGAAAAAACCAGCGTTTAAAAAATCGCCGAGTCGAACCGACTCGGAATTCACGAAAAAGGTACCGGATCGGTTCAAAAACCGGGAATCGTCCGGTTCTAGAGAGAACCGGACGATTCCGCACAGTGACTCGCCGATTCACTGTGCGGAATCGGCGAGTCCGTGAAGAACACGGGTTGCACAGTGTTCTTCACGGATTTTTTCAAATTTGTCATTTTTTGATCATTTTTTTTGTTTTTTTTGGCATGTGATCTGTTTTTCAGGCTGTAAACAACTTTATTCAGATTTTTCAAGGATTAAATGGTGGAAAAATTGGTTGTTTTAGGATCAAGAAAAATTCGGGGTTTAGGGTTTCCGCCATTTCTGAAATTTCATGCCAAATAGGGCATGAATCTTTCAAAATTTGTAGGCATATTGATCTTACAGCTGTGAATCAAAAGATTTTGTTACTAATTTGTGATAATCGTTGAGAAAAACAGAGGTTTTTGGAGATTGAAGGCTTCGGTTCACAAAAACAGGTAAGAACTTTGGGTTTTTTTTTTTTTTCCGCCATTTGATTTATTTCACGGCATATTTTGAACAAAATGAGTTCAATAATTAGGGTTTTTAATCTTTATTGTGTCTAGTATGATTTAAAATTTTCAATTTTACGTAATCTGATCAATTACAGCAAGAAATTTGATATGAACAGTGAGATGCCTGCGGAACCAAATTCCGCTGTTTTTTTTTTTTTTTTTCCGCCTTTTGATTTTGTTTTCATGATATATTTGAAATAATGTGTTAAAAATTTAGGTTTTTGATTCCTTATATTGTTGTTTATCAGAAAATATAGTCAATTGGATGTAATTTATTCACTTGGAGGTGAATTTTTGAGTTAAAATCGCTTATGTAAAACGACTCTGTGAAGAACAATTTTTTTTTTTTTTTTTTTTTTTGTGTAGCCCATGATAGAATTTTTTGTAATCTATGATCGAATTTTTTGTAATCCATGATCAAAATGTTTGTTTTTTTTTCTTGTAATCCATGATCGAATTTTATTTTTTATTTTTTATTTTTGTAACCCATGATAGAATTTTTTGTAATCCATGATCGAATGTTTTGTAATCCATGATCGAAATGTTTGTTTTTTTTTGTAATCCATGATCGAATTTTTTGTTTTTTGTTTTTTATGTAACCCATGATAGAGTTTTTTGTAATCAATGATTGAATTTTTTGTTATCCATGATGTAATTGTTTTTTTCTTTTTTTGTAATCCACGATCGAATTTTTTGTTTTTTGTTTTTGTAATGCATGATCGAATTTTATGTAATCCATGAACGAATTTTTTGTAATCCATGATAGAATTTTCTGTAATCCATGATCGACTTTTTTGTAATCCATGATCGAATTTTATGTAATCCATGATCGAATTTTTTGTAATCCATGATAGAATTTTCTGTAATCCATGATCGACTTTTTTGTAATCCATGATCGAAATGTTTGTTTTTTTTACTTGTAATCCATGATCGAATTTTTTGTGTTTTTTTTTTTTTTGTAACCCATGATTGAATTTTTTGTAATATGATCGAATTGTTTTTTTCTGTTCTTGTAATCCACGATCGAATTTTTTGTTTTTTTATGTTTTTTTTTTTTTTGTAATCCATGATCGAATTTTATGTAATCCATGATCGAATTTTATGTAATCCATGAGCGAATTTTTTGTAATCCATGATCGAATTTTTTGTAATCCATGATCGAATTTTTAGAAAGTTTATGATTTTTTTTTTTTAATCCATGATCGAACTTTTTGAAAATTTGTTAAATTTTTTTTTTAATCTATGATCGAATTTTTTGAAAATTTGCTGTACTTTTTTTTTTTATTTCTTTTTATCCATGATCGAATTTTTTGAAAAATGATGATTTTTCGAAAAGATGTGAAAATCGTGATAAAGTTTTGATTATCATGATGTATTAAACATTTAAACCCAATTTTTAATTTTTATTGTTTGAGTTTGCTGTAATTTTTTTTTTTTTTTTTCCATGATCGAATTTTTTGAAAAATGATGATTTTCCGAAAAGATGTGAAAATCGTGACAAGGTTTTAATTATCATGAGGTATTAAACCATATTTTAAATTTTTATTGTTAAAGTTTTTGTTGAAAAAATTGTATGTTGATGGATTATTTATGCAAAAAAATGCATGTCATTTATTTTCAATACAAAACTGTATTTTTTTTTATCTGTTGTTCATAGATTTTTTAGTTGGAATGACTGATGTTAGCCGGCTCTTTGAAGAATTGTTTTTATTATTAATTTTTTAATGCAAAAATGTATGTTCTTGATAATTGAGTTGTAGCCATGTTTGGAGCTTGCATTTTGTATTATTCTAAATGTTTGTAATTGATATGTACGAAAATATTATTGTCCTTTTGCAATAACAAATAACAACGAATATGACTACATGAACTACCGCAACATATTATCATTACATATGGTGATTATTTTTCTTTTTGAACTGTCAGGTTAATTTAAACTTTTTACATCTTAATTTAGATCGTATATTACTAATTTTATGCTTTATTGTAGTCCATGTATGCTGATATACTTATTCCATGATAATTCTATGTTTATCCTTTTGTGTGATGTAAATTAAATGTTGAATGGCGGTTCATGCAAGGGAAGAACATATCAATATTCGCATATTCATTCAAAAACATGAAAATTCTTAATGGAGTACCCTCATTTTTTATTGAATTCCTAAAAAACAATATTTATAATGAATTTTAATAATTTTTTCGGATTTTTTTGAAGCTTTATTCTGACCGATTCACCCGATTCCAATCCGGATCGCCGATTCGCCGATCCGGATCGCTGATTCGCCGATCCGGATCGGTTTTTGAAAAGCCCGATCCGGGTCACCGATCCGGTTTTTAAACCATTGGAAAAAACACAATGCAAACATGAAGAATACAAACAGTTTATAAGTTCTATCTTACAAAACCTAACACACGAATTTTCTCTTTTGGAATACCCTACGAAAGGCTTCAAGAAAACTCACCCTTCTTTCTCTCAAATATTTAAACTTCGGTCTATGTAGATTTTTTCTATAACAACCTTCATAAGAAAACCTAAAGAGCACTTATGTGTGGCCTCTTTATCTCTCTACCCTAACTTTTAGGAATTCAGAAAGTACCCTATTTAATAAGGCAGTCACATCCCCACACAAATTAGGAAAGCCTCAATTAAAGGGATGTACTTTCTTAGTAAAATAAAAGGGTGAGGAACTTAAATTTTCCTTTAACTTGTCATATACTCAGGTGAAAGGGTTGGGTTGTGCTAGGTAGGCGGCCAATGTAAAATTTTATTAAAATTCATCATGAATCCTGATGATGTCCTCTTAGTAAAATAAAAACTCCAAGAAATTGGTCTTCATCAGCAAACAATTGTCAGCCTCAAGGCATAATGAAGTTCTTCACCAAGTGGATTTCTTCCTAATAAGCTTAGCCAATATCTCTATTGGATTGTCTTCCATGTATATATTCTATGGTAAATTTCTTTCATCGTCTACTACATCATGCATAAAGTGATATTAGACATCGACATGTTGAGTCTTATCATAAAAAGTTCAATATCTTGCTAGAGAAGGTACTATGGCGATAATCCATTCTTATATAACTCAATATTATTCAAAAAGCTTATTTAACTAAATTATTTTTTTAGATGCATGAGTAAGTGACATATATATATATATATATAACCTTTATGGAAGACAAGGCCACCATAGACTATAACCCTGATTACTAGTAACTATACCACTTCCCAAAGAGAATATTTGTACCACTTTCCAAAGTTGTAGACTTTCTTTTATGCAAGTTATTTGTCAAATCTCAATCAGTATATTAAGCAACTTTCAAAACTTTCTTTTATGCAAGTTATTTGTCAAATCTCAATAAATATATTAAGCAACTTTCAAAACTGTCCCACTACAACAAATACCAGGCTTACAAGCTCATTTCAAATAGCCAATGTTCCACTTCACAGCGATCTAGTGATTGTGGTTAGGATTCACCATGTATCCACTTGCAATTTGTAGATCTAGTAATTGCGGTTAGGATTCACCATGTATCTACTTGCAATTCATACTGCTTTTGTTATATCAAATCGGGTACTAACTATAACAAACATGGTGTTCCTTATGGTGGATGAAAATGTACTTGAGACATCTTTTTCATATATTTAAGGTCTCGCAATAGGTCAGTGCCAAACCTGTCAATTTAAGGTTTCGAAGAAAGATGGTGAACCTCCAATGACCTAAAGATTGATCAAAGTTGCTAGCAAAGGAGGGTTTATAGAAGGATGTGGTTGTGACACCACAATTGTTGATTGTGGCAAAGTCAAATATGATGTTTTACCCACATTGAGAGGATTTTGGGGCTCTCAAGGACCCCCATGTATATCATATTTAGATTGAGATAGAAAAGGCCAGCTCTTCATTGTATGCACATCAACTTTACAGTTTATAACTCATATCTTAGTGGATTTTTTACATATGCTATTTTGCTTAGTGTGCTTCAAAAAGTTCTTCCCTTACATCATATTACCCAAATATTGAGGGGATTTCTTTATATATGTTGGGTAAAGACCGGACCCATGCAGCGAGCTCACACCTGATACAAATGGTTCAAATACACCTGACTTACCATATTCCCCTTTGTCGGACATGGATCCTATAGAGGGCCCATGCAAAAAGCTTGCACCTAATGATAGCCCAAGTGCCCCTTCTTTGTTTTACTCTCGTTCCTTGTAGGTCTCTTCATTATTAGTAGACTGTTGAAAACTCTACTTGCATTTCTCTCTAGATTTCACATTTAGTTATTGGGACCCATGTTGGGGATTGAGTTGAGCGTTTCCTAGAGGCACAGTGTGCGGGGGACACTAGTGCAAAAAAAAGAAGAAAGTAGTTAGATAGTGCTACCAACTCCCTCTGCCGTTCATAGCTACTTCGAGGATGGCCACCATCAATACTTTGGCATAATATAACAAGCCAAAATGAATATTTGATGGAGTACCCTACCCTTTTCTAGTGGCACTATAAAGGGTAGAACTCAAATATTACCCAGCTATCCCACTTTGACAATCACAATCAGCCATTGCCAACCAAGATGCCTTGCGGTATTGCTCGACTTGGTTTGATACATTTGTGGTTTTGTATCTGGACGGAAAGTCATCAATTTATAAGAAATTTTACCCCAAAATAGGAAGGCAGTGGTTCGGATCAATCTGGGTCGTGCACATGTCAGTGATGTGGTATACATCACTGAACCTTATAGGTTTAGCGATGCGATCAATGGCACTAACAAAAATTTGGCTCCATTTGACACAAAAATTCTCGGTTGCTTATTTTGTGATATTTTCCAATGATTACTGGTCTGTATATTCCGGTTTCAACATATTTGGAATATTTTGTTTGTTTTCCGTATCAAACTTGCCTATTTGGGATTAGTTTCTCATAAAGTGGGTGTTTGGGAATATTGTGTGAACATTTTGAGCTGGATTATCGTATGACTATGGACTATAGTTCAATGTATTGGGATGGTACTCTCCAGGGATTTATAATTCATAAAATTAAATTTGGAGGGGTGTCTACACCCGCAAGAGTCTTTGGCTGTGAATACTCTTTCCTAATCAATTGGTTTTCCGCAATGCATGAGGGCATCCCACGGTTACATCTACACCAGGTGGTCTAAAGACGGTTTGGTAAATTCGCAACTAGAACAATTCAACAAATCCCCCACACTTGTAATTGTATTTTAATTAAATCGGAGTTGTTACACTTTTTAGTGTGTTTCCTCTCTTGTATTTTGCCTCAAATTGGGGTCACAAAACGATCATGCATATTACAATGCATGTTGGGCATGTGGCCCTTGGCAAGGGGAAATGATTTTGTACTAAAGAAATGATTTTTTTTATTGGGTGAATAGAGAGAAAGAGAGAGAGAGAGAGAGAGCACGCATGTACAACTGCATGTTGGGCACGTTTGTACAACTTCATTGGGTTCTTTGTGTTAGTATAGATATATATAAGCATGGATACCTATTAGTATAGATATGTATATGTATGGATATATATCTTTTGATAAAATTAGGTGTCTTTGTATAGATAGCTCTCTAGGTATCTCCTGGTTATGATAAGATTAAGTGGTATATATCGTTATTGACCCTATATTTATAGGAGTCTTGTTTATTCTTTAATAACAATCAATATACAGAGACTTCTTTGTAGTATTATGAGATTCAATCATGATATTAGAGCCATAGGCTCCTCAACTTCAGATCTGAAGTTGCACCTCAGCGCTAGCTTAGATCTAAGGTGGCTGATTGCTGCCCTATCAAGATCTTAGTTTAGAGAGACACATTTTGTTGTTGTCTTGCGGAGATCACTTTAGAGAGAGAGAGAGAGAGAGAGAGAGAGAGAGAGAGAGAGAGAGAGAGAGAGAGAGAGAGAGAGAGAGAGAGAGAGAGAGATCTATATGATCTATAAGACATCTACCATTGCACATTGCTTTAGGTAACCCTTTGCTGCCGGGCTCTCCTTTGATGCCAGACCTTTGTTTAGCAGGATACGAAACCTGTCTCTAAATCCACCTCTGAAAATGGTCTCCACAGAATAGCCATCGAGGCGTGTTTTGATTCTCTGCCGCAAAACAACCATTGAGTCATGTTTCAATCCTTTATCGTAAAATAGCCTTCGAGTCGTGTTTTGACTCTCTGCCACAAAACAACCATTGAGTCATGTTTAAATTCTCCGTCGCAAAAGAACTATCGAGTCGTATTTTGATTCTTTGCCAAATCGTGTTTTGACTCTCTGTAATATAACCCTTGTCTCTAATCTATCATGCGAGCTGTTGAATATGTCTCGGATCTACATCGAATTATGTTGGCTCTTCAAGGTACCATTATGTTTTTTCAATTGTCTTGACTGCTTGTTTGTCTCTGGTGAAGATCTGAAATTTTTGTCGGCTTGCTCGAGCCTACTTTGGTATGTCCATATTTTCTTGAAGCCTGCAGATTTATCATTGCTCGAACCAATTAATCAACTGTTGCTCCACTGTTGCTTTATGTGTTTGTTGATCAATCAATCTGAGCATGACAACCACTGCTTCTATTGGTCAAGCTATGCACCTGAAGATCCAACTGTTCTTTTTGCAACTCAGTATTCAAACTTCAGCTACTTTCTCAAAGTATCTTGAGTTTGAGGGGGGTGTTAGTATATATATGTATAAGCATGGATACATATCAGTATGGATATGTATCTATATAGATATATATCTTTTGATAAGATTATGTGTCTTTATATATATAGGTCTCTAGGTATCTCTTGATTATGATAAAATTATGTGGTATATATCCATACCTGTTAGTGGCCTTATATTTACAGGAGTCTTAAGTTATGTTTATTCTTTAATAATAATCAATACATAGAGTTCTCTGCAATATTTTGAGATTCTGTCACTTTTCAATTGAATTTTGATGGTAGTTTTCCAGGCAACCTGGGGCCAGCAGGAGTTGGTGGCATTCTTAGGGACCATGAAGGATCCATTATCTTTTCTTACGTAGGGTCTTGTGGTTCCACTACATTTAACCAAATTGAAATAATCTCGCTCCTTCAGATATTGAAAACTATTAGCAACAAAAGTATTTCGGGTTCTATTTTGATTGAAGGAGATTCCCTTAATGTAATCAAATGGTGCTTGATGGAGCAAAGAATCCCTCGTACTCTTCATGTTTCTTAGCTAAAGATTATGGATATTTGCTCCTCACCTAGACTACAAGTCTCCTTCTCTCATATCTTCCTAGAGGCCAATGAGTCAGCATATCACTTTGCAAAATTTGAAGTTTCGTTTCCTTCTTTGTCTATTTTTTATGCTTTGATTCCAGCTATGTAACCGATGCTTTCTAAGAAAATACTCAATAAAAACTCCTGATACTGTCACAAAAAAAAGGAGAAATGATTGTACGCTAAATAAATGAATTTTTTATTGGGTGAAGAGAGAGAAAGAGAGAGAGAGAGCACGCATGTTACAACTGCATGTTAGGCACATGGCTCTTGGCTAGGGGAAATGATTTCATGCTTGGGTTTCATTAGGTGTTGGTTTAAACTATTAACTAAATATTTTTAGAGAGTAAAGATGAAGTAGTACAGAATGAAATGAATAATTTTTGCTTTGAAAGATTTAAATAATAATATTATATATTAATTAAATATTATATTATTTGGGTCCAAATTTTGGACCCAGACCTAACCTTTTAGGTCCAAAATATGGACCCATACTTAGACTCAGGTTCATGTCTAGCTATCGAGTCCCGGGTTTGGTCGGGTCTATTGCCACCCCTAACAGATCGCCCCTTTCCCAACCTTATAATAGGCCCTCTCTAGAAAAAAAGGATTGACATTGAATATTCTTTTAACAAGGAGCTAGTCCTTGGAATCCTTCAAATGTTCCTCGATGAGGGGATGGTGGAACTTCCTACCCCAAAACACCCGAATAAGTGGATGTCATGACTAGCCTACTACTAACTACTGCATTACTATAGCATAATTGGGCATGTTGTTCAAGACTTCTTCCTTATCAAAGTTAGCATTGAGAGTTTTATTTTCTTTAAAAGATTATTTTGATTTCTGTGTTTTTTGAATTAAAGTGATTTCTTGAAAATGAGTGATTTAATCCAATTTAAATCAAAAATTGAATTTGATTAAATTTCTATATACCTTTAAATGATTATCTTATATCTTATTTTAGAAAAGTTGCTAATTTGTAATCTCTAGTTTCATAATATCGAAATAGATAATTTAGTTTGATTTAAATCCATTAGTTGGTTTAATGTTCAAATTTGATATAGTGCGACATAAACCAAAATTTGAATATGATTTTTTCAATTTCAAAAGTTTTGAAATAAACCATTGATTTATAGGTTGTTTCAAAATATATTGAAATAAAATATGAAACAAATTCTAAATTTTCCTTTTCAATATCAACAAATTTGAATAAAAGTGATTGCTTTAGAGTTTGTTTAAAGCAATTTTTTGAAACAATGTTTTATGAAAACTGGACATAAACAAATCATAGATTTAGAGTTTTCTTATAGAAAAAAGGTTTTGGGATGATGACTAGTTTGGAATTTTTAAAATGATTTTTCCATTAAAAAAATCAAGCATGAACAAACCCATCCCCAATCTTTGTGCTTTTTAGATTTTTACTTTTAAATTTTATTTTGTTTTTTCCACAGAATGCCCGAATGGGGGATCCACACTAGAATTACCTTTACGTGGGTTTTTTTAGGAAAATTGGAACATTGTACTGATTATCCATTTTCCACTTCATTGTCATACTGTTTGGAATGGAGAATAAATGGCATAGTAATTTTGTATTTATTTAGAATACTAAAGCCTTCATGGCCGAATAAGACGATTCTTAATCACTACCGTTATTTTGAATATCTAAATATATTAGTATTTTAATAATTGATTAATAATAGTATGTAATTATCGTAATAGTATATAGAACTATAGTTATGAAATATAATATAATTATAAAATACTATTACTATAATTATTCAAATAATTCAACCATAATTACTCAAGGAAAATGGTATATATTTTTTAAAAAAATCATATAATATAATAAATTTATGAATTTAATATATAAAAGTTAAACGAAAAATGACACAATAAAAAATATAGTACAAAACCACCACAAAAAAATTAAACTCATTTATTACCTAAGCTTTTAAGGCTATTCAAAATGTACAATGTCAAGATCTCTATGAATAATTAGTGTTTTGGCTGAAAATCACAAATCTTGACAAAAAAAACGGCTAAATTAGAGTATAGTAAAAACATATAAAAAATAGAGAGAGAGTGAAACATAGATATTTTAAAAGGGAAAGAGGTGCAACTTCCCTTCTAAAATGAGAAAGAGATGAGATACTGAGAGAGGAAGAGAGCAGATGTTATCTCGTGGAAAGCAAAAGAGAGAAAGAGGAGGGAGAGGGAGAGAAATAAAAAAAAAAGTGATTTATAGAGTGAGATAAAAAGGATATGACTAGAAAAGTCTAAGGAGAGAGATAAGATGCATGGAGTTAAGACGATAGAAGCTAGGTTTTCGTAGCCCAACATTTCAAGTTCCATTCCTATTTAACATTGTCAAAAAAAAGAAGAACGAAAAAAGAAGAAAGAAGAAGAAGAATGAATATAATGTAGAACATAGAATTGATTATTGTATGAGGTTATTTTCAGACTTTATTTCTAGCTTAGAGTTTCTGGATATTCCAGCAACAAGGGCTAAATTCACTTGGTCAAATAATTGCCATGTGAATCCTATTGTGACTCGTTTGGACCGTATTCTAATCCATCTAGCTTGGGCTGAGCTGTTTCCTTTGGATTTAGTCGTGCCCTTCCAAAAATTTTCTCTAGCCATATCCCCTTGATATAGGAAAGAGAAGTTGTGGTTGGAGGTCGTGGGTATTTTAAACTTGAATTGGCATGGACAAAAGAGAAAGCCATGAGTGATCTGGTTATGAATGTTTGGAACAATATCTCTTGGCACGGATGATATGGTTTTGTAGTGTCCAAAAAGCTTTAAGGGGTAAAAACAGAGCTCATTAAATGGCGGCAGGAGAATAGTATGAATTACAAGAAGAAAGTGGACGAGACAATAACTAAGATTAGAGAATTTGATTTGAAAGAGTGGGATTATGGTGTTATCAAATCAAAAGACATTGTCATACGGAATACCTTAAACAGGGAGTTACATGAGTGGCTTAGGGCTGATGAAATCTATTGGAAACAAAAATATCGTATCAGATGGCTTAAAGAGGGTGACTTATATACCAGATTTTTTCATGCAACTGCAAATGCTAGAAAACAAATTAATAGCATTCAAGCTCTTAAGATAAAGGGGTAGAGGATGGAGATATGTTAGGATTGGAAAATGCAATTATGAAACATTTTCAGGACGCTTTATAGCTATTTTATATACTGATTTCAGTTTAGTCCCCTTTACTAAACTAACTTCAGATTGGAGTAATTGGCTTGAGATGACTTTCTCTGAGGAAGAAATTAAAGAAGCAGTGCTTAGTTTGGCCGGGGATCGTGCTCCAAGACTAGATGGATTTCCCTTGGGTTTTTTTAGCAGTATTGGGATTTGGTTATGGCAGAAGTTTTTAAAATGATTTTCAAATTATGTGATAAGGGAGTTGTGAATACCAATCTCAATTCCACGTTCATTGGCCTTATTCCTAAGAAGGGAATGATTGAATGCCTAAATGACATTAGCCCCATTAGTCTTCTCACTGGTCTTTATAAAATCCTTGTAAAGAATTTGACATCTTACTTATGGTCATAAAAGACCCTCAATCTGCCTTTATTCAAAATAGACAGATTACAAATAGTATACTATGTACGCATGAAGTTATTAGCTCTAAGTTTTCTAATAACAAAGAAGGTATTATTTATAAAATAGATCTTGAGAAGGCATATAATAAGGTAGAGTGGAGGATTTTATTTCAAAACTTGATGGCTATGGGTTTTGGTGACAAATAGTTTGGATGGATAAAATGTTGTTTAGAATCGATGCATTTTTTTATCCTTATTAATGGGAAGCTGAAAGGTTTCTTCAAAGCATCGAACATGGGGACCCATTATCCCCTTTTCTTTCCATGATAATGGTGAAAATTTTTCGTGTCATGCTTACGTAAACAGTGGAAAAGGGTCCTTCTAAATAACTTTCAAGTTAAGAATAATGGCTCAGTGATTTCTCATTTGCACGATGCAGTTGATATCTTGATTTGTTGTGGAGTTAATAATATGGAAATACAAAATCTAAAAATTTTTCTTAGAGTTTTTGAAGTGATGACTGATCAAAAGGTTAATATGAAGAAAACAAGTATCATTGGGGTGGCTTGTGATGATGATAAGTAAAACAATGCGTTGATATGATCAAATGTGGGGTTGATGGTTTTCTAATCAAATATCTTGGCCTACCTCTGTAAGGAAGTAACATAATTTCGGTTCTATGGGATCCTTTGATTCAAAGAATGGAATATAAATTAGATTCTTAATGCATGTTACTTTCTTTTGGGGGTTAGAGTGACTCTGCTCAAAGCAGCATTATCAAATCTGTCCACATATTTTATGTCACTGTTTAAGATGCCTACAATGGTAATAAAGAAGTTTGAAGGCACTATGATAAAGTTTTTATGGGGTGCTTTTGAGAATAAGAAGAAGTTCAATCTAGTCAAATGGGAAAAAGTATGCACCCCGGTATGTGCTGGAGGCATGGGTGTTAAAAAACTAAAATCTACGAATATTGTTTTATTAACAAAATAGTGGTGGAGAAGCGCCACTGAAAAACAACAATTAGGCATATATTTGGGGAAGACTTGGAACATGGAATTGTGGCTAAAAGTACTAATAAAAAAGGTATCTCACTTATATAGAAGGAGATTGCTTCACATAGAGAGTTCTTCATTAAAAATATGAGTACAATGGTGGGTAAAGGAGATACAATGAGATTTTGGCAAGGGAAATAGATTGGGGAGTGTTCTTTGATAGAAGTTTTTCTTCATTTATTTGCTAAATTAAATTCAAAGAATAAGATAGTTGGGGAAATGGTTGTAAGAAAATGATTTAACGCTGAATGAGATATTAGATGTTCCTATAGAAGAGTGATTAATGAGGTATCTGAGGAATTTATTCAATGTCTAAGCTTGTTACAACAGTTTTACTGCTGCCCTAAAGTGAATGATAGAGTTGTATAGGAATCAAATAGAACTGGTAAGTATTTTGTTAGCTTGGCCTATAAAAAATTAGTTGAGGATATAAGTAGATGGACTAATGTACAAGCATGAAAGATTTGGAAAGGGCGAGTTCCCTTAAAAGTTAGAGTATTCTTGTGGCAATTAAAATGATGGAGGCGGTTAACTGTTGATATGCTGAGGAAAAAGGGTAAAATTTTAGACAATTATTGTATTATATGCAAAAGGGATGAAGACTTTGTTGATCATTTGCTTCTTAGCTGTGGGTATGCCAAAACTATGTATAAGGATGGGTTCTTGCTGGGCTTGGGCTTTCTAGGGTTAGTTTTTTGCAGGTTGAAGGCATGTTAGGGGAATGGTTGATAGTAGGTTTAAGTAAAAATGGTAGGATAATATGGAAAAACATAAAAGCAGATGTACTATGGTCGTTGTGGAAGGAGCGAAACAGGTGGTATTTTGAGAATGAAATGAAAATACGTCCTAAATTGATTGAAAAAATCAAAACTATAGTTGCTAAATGGTTGTCAATTAGGAAAGAATGGTGGGGTGTATCAAGAATAGATTTGATGTATAATTTGCACATTATACTTAGAGAAACTGCGGTAAAGTAGATTAGATTGGGTATGTGGTCACATCCTTCTGAAGGCTGGCTTAAACTGAAATTTGATGGGACTTCAATGGGGAATCCTGTTTCAGTGGGGCAACGAGGTATAATCAGGAATTGTGAAGGAAATGTTCCGTTAAAATACTATGGTCCCATAAGTAATGCCATTGCAAATGAGGCTAATTAAAAGTGGCACTGGAAGGAGTGAAGCTAATTAGGATATTTAATAGACATGTTATAGTTGAAGGGAGACTCCATGAACATTGTAAAATGGGTAAAAAGTGAAGTTGAATATCCATGGGAATACCACAATTTTGTTCGAGAACAACTGAATTATTGTAATGAGATGGAATGTGTGTTTGTTCATATGTTTAGGGAGTGTAATATTGAAGCAAATGGTTAGCAAAAGCTGGGATGCTTATGAGGAATTAGTTGTGATGTAAAGCTGTTATTAGTATTTGTACACAGTTTGTATTTTTTATTTGGTGCAATTGAGCCATTGTGACAATTGTGATTATGATAAGTGACTGTTAAGATTGGAATAAAGTTGTTATTATTTCAACAAAAAAAAGAGAAAAGGGAGAAAGGGAGAAATAATGGAAAGGGAGAGAGAATTAAAGGAGAGGGAGAGATAAGAAAGATTTAAGGAGAAAGGGACGAGTGAAAGGGGAGAAATAAATGAGAGAGACTACATGAGAGATAAGAGAGATATTATGGTTTGATACTTTTTGAAAAAAAGGGATAGCAGTTGAATTCAAACTATTGTTTCAAAAACAAATAATAGAGAGGGACATATGCCATACAAATAATGCGGGTTACCTTTTTGCTTAATATATATTAGATAGATAATTAAAACAATCAATGTTTAGAAACCCATCTCGGGTCCGAGTCGACTTGGTGACACAAGCAACTAGAAATGGTTTGCCAGGTTTGGCTTTACAGGGCCAGAGATCTTTTGAAAATTCTAAATAACAATCAATGAATACATTACTTATTTTAATTATTAGAAAGTGTGAATACCCATAGTGTAGTTCATGTATGAGTGCCATAGTCATTTCAAGATATAAAATGCAGTAAATCTCAATAGTGATATCCATAATACTGATTAAGTCCATGTTGTCAGGTTCACTTTAGAGTCTGTTTCGGTTTGGTTTAAAAAATGAAGCAATTCAGTGCTTGAGCTAATTCGGCAGGATACTTGTTTTTTTTATAATTTTAAAATATATATTTTTATAATTTTATAAAAAAAAATTAAAATAAAATTTCTTAATAATAAATAAATTTATTATAAATGAAAAATATAAAAATATAAATATAGACTGACATTGAAATGACAGACAACATCCGATGACTTAATGTCGGTTGGCCTTTCAAGAAAACCTCATCGAAATATTAAAACTGTCATTCAATATATCGTTTGAGTCCCAACTGATACCCCCCTAAACTTCATTATGTTTGTACAAAGAGTAACTTCATTATATTCGTACAAAAAGTCAAAGACTAATCCGAGCATCATTGAAATTGTCGATATATATACAAAGTCGATATAACCAAAGCTTGACCTTTTCAGTTGACACCCGTCGACATTATAAATCTCTTTTGCCGCAATACACTAGATTTCAAGGTAAAATACTAACTTTTGGAATCAATGCATTTAATTCTTTGCTTCTCTTCGGTTGAGTGGGTAAAACCGAAGGCTTCAGCTTTTCTGAAGCGAGCCGAATTTAACAATAGAGGATTAAGTACCAATATTATGTTTAAATAAATCACATATATACTAAAATGAACAATGTGATTGCTCATAGTCATCTCTACCACTTTCATCCCGACCATTATGACACGATTAGGTGAATTGTCAAGAAATGAGTAAGGATTTTGGAACCCAAACTGATTGTATCCATCCCAATTGGAAGGTGTATCCACTTGTAGCCCAAAGTCCCAAAGATTGGTCCACCCTTCATGTATCCTCCAACTCCTCATTTATTTTGATGAGCTCTTTAAAAGTTACAAAATTTTAAATTTCATATTCATTTTTAGGGAAAAGAAAACCAACAAAAAAAAGAGCAACAAAGAAATATGCTGCATTAGAAATTAAAGAAAAAGATAAACAAAAAACTCTAACCTACTTAATAAAATTACAAGAACAACAACGACAACAATAATACTAATACTTATGAAAATTTTTCAGTTTTAGAAAAATTATTTAAGAGAACTCTTAATCTGAACCATACCTAAGTGAGCCCTAAACAAAATAAAAAATAAAAAACACGAAGATTATATTTATAATTTTTTTTAATTTTCTCAAAATTTTAGAGAAAAAATTTAACTATAAATACCATTCAAATACTATACAAAGCTTTACTTAGCACCACATGGAGCAAAAGAAATAATAAGATCTAACATAATATTTATTCAAAGTTTGCTACAAAAAGTAAAAATTATTAAAAAATTATCTAAACCCTATGTAGAGAAAAATTAACATAATATTTCTTAAACTTTTTGAGTTAGTCAAAATTTTTTCAGAAAGACCCTAAATCGAGACAAAAAAAAAATATATACATGGATATTATAAAGATAATATCTAAACCCTACCTGAGACAACCAAGGAGGAAAAAAAAGCATAATAATTGAAAAATTCTTGGATTTTCTTATAAATTTCTAATAATATCCTAAACCAAGAAAAACAATAAAATAAATATATTTATTTTTGACAAGACAAGAAAATAAAAAAAATAAAAATATTTATTATTCAAAAATATAAATATACTGATTTGGATCGGCCCTAACACCTTCTAGATTAAAATTCCAACATTGTTGATTGAAACTGAAAACTTGTATTGATTGGAGTAAGCATGGGTGATGAAAAACCTAAAACTTTAGAGCTCTTCAAATTTTTGAGTTCCCACACTAAATTTCCCTAGAGTTTTGATAGAGAGCTTAGCCACAAATAATTTAAAACAAATTTAAAATTCTTCGGTTTAGATTTGAGGGAGAAATTGATAGATGGGTATTTAAGGGTTCATAAGCAACAATTTTATATAAAAAAGGATAAAAAAATAACAAAATTGAGTGCCTAAGTTTCATTACCCCCATTGATTCACCCAAAAAAAAAAAAAAAAACAGAAGTTTCATTATAATCAATCTCAAATTATTTTTTGCATCTATTAATTACTTGTGGAATGTAGGGCAAGGTGAATTATTGGTCTTAAAAAAGCCAAAAAATTGTTGTTTTTCATGTGACTAAAAATACTTAAAAGTGATTGAATATGGGTAGATTAGATGGCTAGGATTGTATGACTCTTAATGTTTAAATTTTATTTTTTGCTTGACAAATCTGGTTGACTTGAAAACTTGGCACTACACTCTTTTTAATGGGAAAGGTTTCTATGCTTCCCTTACAGAATAGAAGTTCTATGCCCCCTGCCATCCAGCCGTCCAATTTTGATCAAGAGAGCCACTCACCATGTGATGTTAGATCCGACATCTCAAAAATTTTATTTTTAGTTTTTCTTATACGAATTGTATGAATATGAACTTTGGTAGGTGCCATCTTCTCATTGGGGTGCACCTATAAAAATTATTTTTTCGATAAAATATAATGACCAAAATACCCTTGAATCTTTTAGGGGTATTTTGGTCATTTTATTGTATTGAAAATATTTTTTTTATATTTTTCCCTGGTGTGAGTTTAATAGAGGAATGGACGTCCAAAATTTGGTGTCAAAATAGTTTATAGAAAAAAATGAAAAAAAAAATAGTGTAGAGATGTGACATTGTGATTGGGGCAATCTTAGCCCTCCAATCAGGATGGACGGTTGGATAAAGGGGAGGATAGAACTTCTATGCTGTAGGGAAAGCATAAAAAGCTTGTCCCTTTTTAATTAGGTGCACCTGAAAAAAGTAATTTACAAAATAATTAAAAATAACAAAAACACCCCTAAATATTTTAAAAATATTTTGATCAATTTATTTCTTGATTTCTTTTAAGTGCACCGAAGAGTGTATCCCCAAAATTCCAAACAAAGATTGTTAAAAAAAAAAAAGAACAAAAAACTAACGGCCAAAATACAATAGATAACCCTGCCCATCCGATTTGGTCATCCACACCATTGGGTTTGTACACAAGGTGGAGCATAGGAGTGTGTACCACATTATACATGAACTCCTCCATTTTCGCCAATCTACTCTCTAAACCGTCCACTTTTCTTGGCCATAAAATTAAGCCAAAAAAATTTCCTACTCCTATAGGAGTGTACTATCCATTTACTCCTTCACGTAAAACACATGCTAGGAATACCTTTTATATCTCAAATTTTAGAGATATAATTAAGGAGAGGGATTATATATAATGAGACCATTTACCTTTAGTCCGAGCAGGATACAATTGTTCATAACCATCTGATGTGATAGCTTGGGTGTGTCACAAAGTTCAAAAAAATTTGTTTTGAACCTTGAGCTTGGTCAATTCAATAAATATAGCCACTCAATTTCATATCCAATGATCAAGATTGATTGTGATCACCTTGTATCAAATGTAAATAGTCTCATTATATACTTTCCCTTAGCAAAAGTTTATATAAAGTTGCAACATTAAAATGTAGACTTAAGTTACACCTCAAAAATCCATCATAGAAGGTTGTTTTGGGGTTGAAAAACCCACTAATAGATCATCTCAATATCGAGAGGTATGAATATGAAAAGAAAAAAAGATTCTGAATCCTAAAAATAGTGTATCGTGCAACAAACTACCTAAACCATCTATTTTCAAAATTTTCAAGTGTTTATAGATCTACTTGATTTGAACTGTTTTTGGAGTTTAAAATTTTATATTTAGAGATATAATTAGATTTTCAAGACATCCTAATAATTTTTGATACAATAATTATATTTATTATAAAATTTGGAGGTGCTCCTTAAGTTGATTGTTTAAGATTGCAACCTTATACAAACCACACTCTATAATTAATCACAATAAAATTAATTTTCAAAATAAGCTCTCCATGTACTATAAATAAACAATGCCTTAAGATTGAATCGAGATGGTCTATTTTTTGAAGAGCTAAATCTCATTGTGACAAAATTCAAAATTCAAAATTCAAAACTTTTTCTTTTCTTTTGGAAATAATCATCAACTGGTTCTTTTGTGGCATATTCGACTAAAACAGTCTTTTTAAATAGATGTTTTGTACGAGGGAATAAACACATAGTATGCTCGCACGGAAACATACTACACATGCTAAAAAACAGTCTTTTGTTTTGCGCAAGGGAATAGACGCATAGTATGCTCCCTCGGAAACATACTTCACGTGCTACAAAAGCACTTTCTGAATAGGTGTATTGCACGAGGGAATAGATGCATAGTATGCTCCCACGGAAGCATACTACACGTGCCAAAAAACAAGTCAATTCATCTCCACCGTCAGTGGTCAAAACCAGCGATAGAAAATGTCATGTTCACTATTGAGAACATGCAAAGCAAATTCTTTGCGGCCACTTTCGTAATTATCAGTAATAATCAGGGCTATTCTCGAACTTTCCTCCAGCCGTTTGCCTAATCGGCTTACAGTTAGGGTTCCGTCGCGAAGTCCTCGTTGGTCAGAAGCGACGCCCCCACTTCCCATACCTTCCAAGATAACGCCACGTGTTCCATCGGAGATCGGGCCGATCCCCTTGTTTCTCCAGTGCCCAGCTTTTGATTTTGTCCACGTCGGACACCACGCCCCTCACCTACGTGGCGCCCATCGAACGTTCCAGACCTCCACTTGTGCCATGTCACCACCTCAAAAATCTAATATCTTCTCCCCTTAACCATCGCGCTATATACACATTCTTTTTATCTGACGCCCCCATTTTTCGCTACATTTTTTTTTCCGACCCAAAAATAACGGAGAGAATCCAACGCTCTTTCCTCTTGGATCTGGAAGTTGTTTTCCGGCGTCTGGTTTGTGGTTTTACGGGGAAGGATTGGCTTTTCCCGGCGAGCTTTGGGCTCTGGTATGTGTTTTTCAATGTTAATTTTTATAAATCTGGCGTCATATGGTTCTCCATTTCATGCCGGAGTAGTGTCATTTGCTTTTGTTTAGTAGAAATTTGGATGTTTTGGCTCTCTGTTTGCTAGAGTTTTTGGTTTTCTGAATTATAAGGATGTGGAAACAGTAGGGTTTTTGCTAGTCCTGCTTCTGTGGAATATTTGAATGAAAAAGAGGTTTTAGTGGAAGGAATTGTGTTCTGTTGAATTTGAGGGGTATTTTGGCTTTTAATGTTTATATTTTGAATTTTAACAGTTGAGAGAAGGCTGGGAACATTCTTCATGATTTATACCTGATGAATGGTTCGTTGGGTTTGAAACAAAATATGGGATGAGATTTGTAGAATCCTCTCGAAGTCATGGTTCCCAATTACTATGAATAATGGCAAGACTCTTTAATCTTTGAGGGTGCCTTGATTTGGCGTTCAGTGGCAAAAAATTAAACCAAGAAAGGTCGGGTTTTGCTTTGATGACTAGGGGTAACCACAAACTTGAGGCTTCGTTTGTGTATCATATTCCATTTTCATTGGAGCATCTAGGCTTAGTTGGGGTGTCAGGATGTGCGTGATCTCTTGCCAGCCGAACTTAGGGCTTTTATCTCTTCTTTGTGGGGTAAAAAGTTCACTGATAAACTCAAGACCAAGATCATAGAGAATGAGAATTATTCCGGTATACCCTAAGGGTTGGGGACCAGAAGGATTAGCTGAATTTAACAATCACAAGAGAGATGAACATGGGCCAGTTAGAGATGGAATCATGGGAGAGGGGCAAGGGCTCTCAGAGGAGGATGAATCTAGGATTAATGAAGCGGCTGATAATAACATTAATGGTTCCCCACCTTTAAGGGAAGCAATAGATGCTGTGGTCCAAGCTGAACAAGCAAGACCACCACAACAACATGCCCAAGGACCGGTGGTTCAATGGGAGAGGTTTCTTCCTCTCAGATCATTGAAGGTTTTGTTGGTAGAAAATGATGACTCGACTCGCCAAGTTGTGAGTGCTCTGCTTCAGAACTGCAGCTATGAAGGTCAGAGCTCTGTTGTTTCATCTTTTGAAATTGAAAATTTAAGTTTTTATCTATGTTTTGTGATGGTGTAGTGATGATTATGTGCATAAGACCACAATTATGTTTACCTTCTTGATCGCTCTGTCACATCCACCTTTATGCTATTCTTTAGAATTGGAATCTAGTGAACGATTGTTATGCTTATTTAAATAAAAAAGTCTTATGGGTAGAATTGGTTTGTTCTTTTCTACTTTTTGAATATCGATACACACTTAAACTTCAAATAGAAAACAACAGGACGTCACATATGCTTGTGAGTGAAATGGCCCTGTATTACACCCTGATGATGAGAGTGCATCATCTTGAAAGAATTCCAAAATGTTTTTGTTCACCAACTCATAAAAGTCTTAGAAGAAGGCTATGCAAAAACATTCTAGCTTATGGGCTTTGTTGAAAGCCAATATCATCCCCTGAATTTCCTCTTCTACAAAAAGAAAATTCAAGGTTGAATCATTTCCATGGGAGAAGTGCTGAAGGCTATCCTATCCATCCTCACCTTCTATCCCTTATTGTATTGAAAAATCTAATAATTCCTTGGAATCAATCCTCTTTAACTCAGTTCTCCTCCGTTTTCCATGATTGAACTTATTATGTTCCCTTGCCTTCCCGCTTCGATTGTCACGCATGAGTCATATAATTCTAGGTTTTTCTGTGAGTGGTCTCTCCCATTTTGATTTCTGCCTAAGGGTCCACTCTAGGTTCTGATTTCCTACATCTAATAGGTTCATAAATGTGTGTATCTCATCCAAACTTTCAAGATGTGCAATCTCTTCTAGTATTCTTGCCTTTTCTTGTGAGATCACCAAAAGGCTTATGTGTTCTATTTCTTAATCTTTTAATTGACCTCCTAGAGTTTGTTGCCTGCTTTGGATTCAAAGCAAAATTGTCTAGGATTACTTGTTCCATTCCACCCAGCTTACATGTCTAGAAGTATCTGACACTATTATGAAGTGGCCTTTGGTAGAACCTTTACATGTCTTATAATTTGAAACCAATCGTACGATGTGAAATACGATCCATTGAGGGAGAGATAGGTTTCAACATCATTGTAGATTTCACATATCTCCATAAGAAGCAATTATTAAGAAGACCTCTGAAGGATGTGATGAATTCAACAAGCTCGAGGTCTCTGGGAGAATGATGTATTCAGGGAATTAGTTTTTCTTTTTTCCTTGAGGGTTGTTTTTGTCATTTGTTTATGTCTAAAATAGAAAGTTACAAAATTAAGCATTAGGTTTTTTAAGAGTCAAGTTAATTGTTAGGTTTTATAAATATGTGATTATACTTTGTAAGGGAAAGAAATCGAATTGATCTCTTTAAATCTTGTAAAAATATATTTTTAAGGTAGATTCCCTTGTAGGCCTAAAGAGATGGCCAAATCTCTGACCTTTTGGGGTTGATTCCGCTGGAGATCGTTCTCATGTTCATTGTTTGGTTAATTCTAGTTCTTTCTAATTCTCTCTTTTTTTTGGCATCATGTGGCAATGGAGAGCTTTTGAAAGCTGATTGTCCCTCACCCTCTCAAAGTAGATGATAGGGAAAATCATAGATATCCCCTAGACCCAACTTTTTAGCTATGCCCACCCCTAATAATTTTAAACGACACAAATAACCCCAATACCATTTATTTTTGTACCCACGCCCAGGTAAAAAAGAGCAGAAATATCCCATACAACCCACATTTTTCTCTTCCCCCCTTGTTATTTTTGTAAAAGAAGCCAGTCCCCCACATAGTGCGCCAGACAATCGGCTTCTAGACTCCATTGAATCCAGTATGGAACACAATGTACCAAATTGGCTTCTGGACTCTACTGTGGTCGGTCCCACACACAATGAAGCCGATGTGGCACATAGTGTGCCAAACCAGCTTCTATTACCTATTGAAGCCAATCTAGACTGGCTTTATTTTAAAAAATGAAGCTATCTGGCCCACACCGGACCGGCTTCTAGTCTCTATTGGAGCCAGTTCGGCACACATTGTGCCAGACTGGCTTGTTTTTTTTTTCTTTGAGAGAAACTTGCTTATACGGGGTATTTTTTGTTCTAAAATAACTATTTTCTTTCTTTTTTTTGGGGGGGTGCACAGTAAATAGTATTGAGGTTAGTGTGTGGATTAAAATGTATTGAGGGTGGGCATTGCTTAGAAAGTTGGGTCCGAGGGGTATCTATAATTCTCCCTAAATAATACCTAAAGGTCCTTATATATATCTATAGAAGTACAATAAACAATTGTTGTGAATGCCCTAAAAAATGTTCATAGTTTTTCCATTAACGATTCTGGCCAAGCAACCATGGTATGATAGAACCATGGTGTTCATTGCTTATTTTAATCTAAGCCCTTTTTCTCATCTTTTGGTGATAATCGCAGCGCAGTCATTGCTTCCCCATTCATAGGGAGGCATGAAGTTGTTGCCATGATGTCCTATCCCAGACTCTCTTGCACTAATCCAATCTTAGGGCGAATGCACAATTATGGTGGTAATTTGGCATAAATAAAAAATTGAGATCCCTATGTACAATATTAGAATATGAAGGCTAATGGTTACATCTTCTCATATATAATTTGTGCAAGTCATGTGTTGGGACTTAGACTCATGGTCTTGTATTCTCCTTTGCCCCTCTAGCTTATTATGTCATAAGCATCTTTGGTTCGGTTCTAAATCTAATACGCACTGGTCAATCACTATGCAAAATATTGTAAATTGGCACTTTAATATTGTAAATTGACACTGTTCTAGTTCCAAGCATCTCAGATCTTGAATAGAATAGCAGGGCATAACATAGATGGAGTAGTGCATTACTACTATTACATCTTGAACATGGCCCAAAAAAGAGTATCTTGCATGTGAACATGGTAAATAAATTGCATTCTAACATACTGGCATACCAAGTTCAACATATACACTTACTACCCATTTCCTGGCATGCAATACCAATCGTATATAGTTGCTGCACTTTTTTTTGATAACTATTAGCAATTGTATTGATATAAAAAGATAGATACAAGAGATGAAGTATAATCCAAGAGTACTTAACACCTAGGACTCCTGGTAAAAAGAATAGGTTGACAGACCGTATACAAAATGGGGTTATAAGATTACCTCCTTACAAATTAAATTGTAGATGTACAAAAAACGATGCAAACAGGATTGAAAAAGTAAGTCTAGAAGGGGTTCAAGTAGAGTGCAAGCTTTGTGCCCATTCCAAAAACGAACCGCTATAGTGCCAAATCTTCAGCGCAGGCCAGTCCTTAGCTAGTAGATCGGTGAACCTGTTCGACGTCCTTGAGATAGGCGTCCATAAGATTGGCGTATCCCTGCAAAGATGTTCAATTTCATCATAAATGGGCACGAGGTACCAAGGGGGAGAAATTGACTTGGAATCCCAAGAGATAATGTTCCTAGCGTCACCCTCCACTAAGAGAGTCTGTCCTCAAGGCCGATCGAAGCTCTGTATGCCTCTAAGGAGAGCCAAGGTATTCGGAGTTGGAGAAGAGGACGTTTTGAAGATGATCTCTAAAGACCCCTCTTGCACCTGCGTGGCCAGGATTGCCTAAAGAGCAACCGTCAAAATTAAGTTTGATTGCTCCTTGGGGAGGAGCAATCAAAGCTGATTTAACTTTGTTTTTCTTCGGGTTGTGGAATAATATATGCTTCCAATTCCGGCTGAAAGAGTCCATAGAAATGTCCTTGAACCAGGGGTGGTTTGCCGCTCAGAAGGTTACTAAGGATGTAACCTTCAAGAAGAGTGAAGGACCAGGGAAGACCTGTCCTCAAAAAATACGCCCATTTCTTTCTTTCCATATGGTCCAAATTGTTGCTGCCAAAGTTGCTTTCCAAAGGATTCTACCCGCCTTCGGCCAATGCGCAGCTAGATTCAAAGCGAAGAGGTCTTTTACCATTGGAGGTAAAACCCAAGGCACCCCAATCAGTTGTAGAACTAGACTCCAAATCTCATGAGCCACGTTACAGTGCAGAAACAGGTGATCATTGGATTCCTTTTGGCACAAAGTAGGTGATCCACTGTGAGTGCCCTGTTTGAACCTGCGATCTAGTTAAAAGTTTGCACCTTTGGAGGTGCAATGGTCAGCCAAACTTGTGCAAGGATCGAAGTAGGGTTGAGGGGCAAAGTGGGGGGTTGGATAAGCCTTTTGTAGAAGGAAGTCACAGTAAAATCCCCTGAAGGGGCAAGGGACCACACCAACTTGTCCCTTCCCTGGACCGGGATAAAAGTGTTGTAGAGCAGAGACGATAGAGAGAGGAATTGATGAGATTCCCCCTCAGGAAGGTTCCTTCTAAAAGAGGGATGCCAACACTTGTAGAAATAAATCTAAACAATCTCACCTTGTAGCCTTTTTTTTTTTTTTAAAAAAAGGGCTTGCAAATTACAGATTAAATTACATGATATCCCTCAATCTATCACATTTAATTTTCATGTGTTTCATTTAATTTGATTATTTTCTGCATGTTTAAAAATGTGAGGAAGGACTTGCTCATCTGATTAGATACATAAGAAAAGCGGGGATAGTGTTTAGCTCACTGGCTGTTAGTACTTTGCCAATATATCACCAAAGGACCTAAGATCCTCAGTCAATGACTTGATCATCTTCATGGTTTACATGGTTCCAGAGATTGTTGGTTGCAAGCATTGATGTACTGGATGTTTGTGTGTACGCATTCAATGGTTTCCTTCACAGTGGACTGAATTACTCTTCGTTTTTTTCCTTAATAATTATTCTCTTGGATCATATGCTTGTCTTCATCTCTAGTATTAACCATAACAATGAAGTTTAGTTCTTGTTATTGTTCTTCTGTTCTTACATGGTTTGCTTGTTTCTTGGCAGTGACTTCTGCTGCAAATGGGCTACAAGCATGGAAAGTTCTTGAAGATTTAAGTAACCATATAGATCTTGTCCTGACTGAGGTAGTCATGCCTTATTTGTCAGGCATTGGTCTTCTTAGCAAGATTATGAATCACAAAACTTGCAAGAATATCCCTGTGATTAGTGAGTATTGTTTCTTTATATTTTTCTTTTTAACTCATTATAGTACAAAAGGTATGTTTTATTTGTTTTCATTTCTGGTACTTTTAACTACTACCCCTGATGAGTTTTTTGTGCAGTGACGTCGTCTCATGATTCTATGGGTGTAGTATTTAAGTGTTTGTCAAAGGGTGCGGTTGACTTCCTAGTGAAGCCCATTCGGAAGAATGAGCTGAAAAACCTTTGGCAGCACGTTTGGAGACGATGCCATAGTGTAAGTACTCTTTAGCTAATTTTGAAATAAAAATAGTTATGGGAATGGACCATGATTTACATTTCATTACTTCATATTCATGAAATGTGTGACCACTTTCTAACTTGTCCCATTATCAAAAATACCCTCGAAATCATCTCCTTGACAAAATGTTTGTATCCTGCAAGCTCTCCTGTGAGTACACAATTGCATATTCTTTGTTTTAGTTGATATTTGGGATCATAATTACATTTTATTGTTTCTGGTCCATACTTGTAAAATGCGCATACTTGGTGTTATTTTTGTACTTTCATGTTGATTTCTTATCCTTTTTTTATAGTCTAGCGGCAGTGGGAGTGAAAGTGGAATACAAGATCAAAACTCCCCAAAGTCAAAGAATGCGGATGATTCTGATAACAATGCTGGTAGCAATGATGGGGATGACAATGGAAGCTTTGGCCCCAATGACAGGGATGGAAGCGATAATGGAAGTGGAACTCAGGTGTGGTGAATACTCCTCTTTGTTTATCTTCATGGTCTGTCTAAAGTAACTCATTTGCACTTTATAAGTTTAGTCCAATGTAATGCGGTTCTTTATGTAACTTGTATAATCTGCTCCCTTACGTTTTGGGTCTTTGAATTGTTCCTTGCCGTGTGGAATTTATAAATGTTTAATAAATCCATTGATTCATACTGCTTTGATAACTCTGGTCTTTTTTCTTAAGTTCAATGCTTTAGATAGTATTTGAATTCGCTTGGTCTTTAGCATGTTTCTGTTTGTGAGTTTGCTTGTTTGTAGGAGCTAATGACCTTGATTGTTTTCTATAGTTCATTCATTTGTAAACCATTTTGTTCTAGGAAGAAACTCTCTCAAGCACGATTTGGTCTAATGGTTTGACCATAGTTACCGGAATCTCTCTACCGAGGTTGTGAATACGGTTCCGAACTCCGATTCGGCAATTCTGAGAAGGAATCTTCAAAGGAGCCCGTTTCCTGGAACTTTGGAATCTCAATTCCTTAATTAAGGAATCTCGTTTCAAATCTATTCGGAATCTTGATCCCGTTATTTATGGAATCTCGGTCCCAACTTTTTCGAATCTCGATTCCAACATTTATTGAACCTGGATTCCACATCTCTTGCTTCCCAATTTTAAATGTGATGAATCTTGATTCATTTTGGTTTTGAATCCACAATCTACAACATCGAGTACCTTGGTTCATAGGTGCAGGGAATTGCGATTCAATCAAAATGGAATCTTGCTTCAACCTCCATAGAATCTCGATCCGAACTATTTTGGAATCTTGATTCCACAAAAATCAAGTACTATTGTTCATAGGTGCACAAATCTGCGATTCATTGTACATGCAATCTCACCTCAAATTTTTTTGGATTCTGATTTCAGTTATTTAGAAACCCAATTGGAAGACATTGTTTCCCGTGGTCTATAGGTGCTCCAAATAATAATCTGATGATCACAGTTCCGAAATATTTGTAACTTGAATCAACTTTCAAATGCAAATGTTTAGAGTTAAAAGATACTCAACATGTATGATTCTAAATGTCTTTTGCAGGTAACAAAGGTGAGTATAGCTAGGGCATTGGAGCATTAACCTTTGAGCATTAAAATATAAATAATTTGCGACTTCACCCTCATTATCTTAAGGCACAAAGCGCTCAATATGTATGAGATTTGCACTCAATTCTTTTTTTAATTTTTTAATTTTTTTTTGGAGAAGTGATGTTTTCTATGTCAAACTTCTCTTCTTTGTTTTGGACAACCGATTCGTACGATATCGAAACATCAAATTACTTGACGCCCATTCTCAAGTTGCAAGATGCATTCATTTTTGTCTTTTTTTCTTTTTTACAGCAAATGACCAATAAAAATCAAGTGGTCCTTTACAGACCGATTTCATTACTCGTGAATTGCAATGATCCATTAAAAAGATTGTAAGTGGAGAAATTTAAAAATAATGTACACATGGTGAAAGTCGATGATGTGAACTAGCATGGTCTATGTAGTTTAAAATTTTTCCTTTACAATACCAGCTAGAACACTTACATATGTCCAAGTATTACAATTAAAACTCAAATAAATGAAAAGAAATACAATAAATGGATTTTCACTTGCTGCCACTTTCAAACTCTTCATTACATAATAAAAAATTACATCAATTGATATTGGGACCAAGAAAACATAAAAAATAGAAAACAAGACAATGTGTCAAAAGATTACCTCTAATGGACTTTGTACATCCCACACCGGGTCTCTTCTAGCGACGGTACACGAGATTTAGAGAGCACGCATACAAGATGGGACCTCTCTTCCTCTCACACTGTGGGGCGTGCCCCTTCTATGTTTCACAAGCCCTAGGGTGTGCCCTTCTTTCTTAGAGACTCTTTGAGAGAGAGAGAAGTGTAGAGGGTGGCATGCCACCTTGAGGGTGAGACAAAGAGAGCTCAAGTCTAGGTTAGGTTAGAGACCCCCCATTGAGATGTTATATATAAGTTAGGATAAGGTTAGGGTTTCTTAAGGTTTGGCTATCCTTATGAGATTCCATCTAGACCATTGATCAAAAGTGACTCGTGGGGATGAGAGATATTAGTTATATAATCCATAGATCAGCCATCATGATCTAATGGAAAGTGCTAAAACCTTATCCCTCAGCTTTCTTGACCTAAATATATCATATATAATGTGTAGAGAAAATTTGTCATGACTTTCCTTGTATTTCAATCAATCTCTATTCATTCCCTTCTTTAAATCAATTAGCCCCTTTTACAAGACCTCCTTATTTATTTTACAAATCATGTTGCATGGGTTATCACGCAAGCCATTATAT
This sequence comes from Amborella trichopoda, assembly GCF_054954075.1. Classification (NCBI taxonomy): domain Eukaryota; kingdom Viridiplantae; phylum Streptophyta; class Magnoliopsida; order Amborellales; family Amborellaceae; genus Amborella; species Amborella trichopoda. The sequence continues at coordinate 31,280,139 of NC_142343.1, forward strand.
TTAGAAGGTGAGAAAAGTGGGGTGTCCCACCTATTGTTGCATAATGGACCCCACACCCATATCAAGGTGAGCCTAAAATGGTGGGCCCTTATGTGTTATTGGCGCCTATAACAATTAAGAAATTGTAAGACATAAAATGATTTTTAGAAAGTCATTAATATTTTTATTCTCTCTGAATCTTTAAGTACTTGAAAATTCAGATGAAGCTTATTTAAAGATCAATTTTGATGAAATAAAATATCTGTAATTCTAAAATATTATTTTAATATTCTAAAAATTATTTAAAATAAAATTAATTATTTCTAAATTAATTTGATGGGAATCAGATCCAACTTCATTAAGGAAAATGCAAAAATAATGAGGCACTCCATCTCTACTGGTGATTATGTCCCACACTCATTTTCTCAAACTGCCCCATTAGTTCCCATGACCCACAGGCCGTCATAGGGGTTCATGATTGGACTACCAAAACCAGCTAATAGGTGATAAAAACACAATTATGAACTTTAGGTTCCCCTTAGGGACAAGCCTAGGTCACACAGACTTGTGCACACTCATCGTAATTGATACATGAGGGCTATCTCTTGTACATGGACATGCAACACCCTCAATGGTGTCTACTTCCCAATACAACTTTCATATGTACATGCCGTGTGATGGTCATGATGAGATTTTGGCCCTTGTTCCTTCGAGCCTACTAATCACATACAAGGGTCATAAAGTCCTTTGGCCAACTACCCTGGGCATCTCTTGGTTGTGCTACATGCCCAAGTATCATAAGGTTTTAGAACTCAACTTGGCCTAGCTCGTCAATCGTAGTTTGAGTCATGACATCAATATTGCCAACTTTGGTCCCTCTGACTGAAGTTCATTATTCCACTATCATGAAATTTACTACATGCTCTCGTAAGGCCTTTAAATGGCCAAAAAAATCCAACAATGTGTGCCATTTTGATCAAATAATGGTCATGAAACTATTTGTTGCATAATTTATTTTTGTATGCCATTATTGGACTACTCTTTTAGTAATAAGTTATAAATGGTTTGGTAATACTTCATTATCGTGCAAAATTAAAAAATCAAAACCAATTATCCATGTGTCAAGCTTGATGCTAATTTTAAGGCAGTTCGAAATCTCGATTGCCAGATGGTGTCGAAACTTGAATCCAAACTGCTATTAATTCGATTCCAATCCTGATCAAATCTTGATTGGAAACGCCTAGGAGTCTCGATTCCAAAGATGTGGGAATCCCAATTCCATAAATGAAGGAATCTTGATTCCATATTGATCGATTCCAAATAAGTTGGAAACTCAATTCTATAGAGCTAGGAATATCAATTCCATCTATGTAGGTGTTCGATTCCATGTTGGTCGAATCTCGATTCCTGTAAAGTAGGAATCTCGTTTCCCACAACGTCGATTCCAAAACAGGAAATCTTCTAGCTGCCCACCATTCTGCGATTCTAATTCCTAAAACGATTCGGGTTCAGAATTGTTTCTAACAACTATGAGTTAGACGCTTGATTTGTACGAGGGCAATCACTGGTATGTAACTCATACAAAGCAAGCTGGACTACCCAATTAAGTGGAAGAAGCTTGTTCTGTGCTGGGTCGATAATCCAAGAAAATGGAGAGATTGAGGAATATTTTGCACATTTTCAATATCTTGGGTCGATAATCTATGAAAATGGAGATATTGAGGAAGGTGTCATGCATAGAATTAGAGTTGGGTCAGCAAAATGGAGTTGTAAACCAGATTTTTATGTGATTGTCGTATACCAATGAAGTTGAAGGGGAAATTCTATAGGACAACTGTGAGACCAGCTTTGCTTTACGGAGTGGATTGTTGACAATCAAGAAATAATCTACCCATAGAATGAGTGTAGCTAAGATGAGGATGCTGAAATCGATGAGTAACAAGACAAGAAAGGATAGAATTCGAAATGAATACATTCAGGTTAATTTAGGTGTGGGTCTAATAGGCATGTGCAGTGCAGACCCAGTGTGGGTCTAACAAGATGAGAGAAAGTAGATGGTGGTGGATTGTCCATGTGCAGTGCAGACCCAGTACGGCCCCTATTAGGATGTGCAAGCTGGTTCAAGTGGAAGGATAATAAAGGGTTAGGGGTTGGCCCACATGGACATGGTTAGAAGTAGAGAGAAAAAATATGGCGACTTAAGGGCCTCATTGAGGGTATGGCCTTTGATAGAGCAGAATAGCAGACCGGGATTTGTGTAGCCGATCCCAAACAGTTGAGAAAATGCTTTGATGATGATGATGATGATGGTGATGAAGCTTGTTCTGTGTTGGCTTGTAGTTTGTTTGTATAGGATGCATAGAATATTCTAGCTTCTCAAGTCTTTGTGGTGTTTCCATGTGAAGAAAGGAAGATGCAAGTGTCTGAAGTGATATTTATGTTTGCTTATGGAAATCATCTGAACCAATGTGCTTTTGTCTATACTCTCCTTTCTTTGGGTTTTCTTTATGTTTTCTAGAAAGCATCCTTACTATCGCATCCATTGTTATTTACTGCATCAATTCATGGTACTGCTACAGTTATTCCAGCTGCTTTGGACCTCTACAAATGACTAAGTTTGGATGAGTTGGTAAATGGTTTGAACTATGTGGATGCAGTCATACCACTTCTGCTTTTTGGGTGGCTTTATCAGTTTTTTATTGCGAACAAAACATAAACCTACTGTATTATAATTTCATAACAATTGAAATTTGTGAACCACATTGGAATGAGTATGAAATGCTCTAAACAGTAAATAGAAAACAAACTCTAGATCTAATAGGGGTTTTCTGATATTTATTCTACCTATTTGGATAGAGTAACGCTACAACTTTTCCTATCATTATATTTTGGACACACAACTGCACAGTTTTTGGTTATTGGTTTCTCTTCTGTTCATTCTTAAATTGGACCGAGAATATATTTAGATGTGCTTTGATTTGTATCTCTCCTGTATTTATTTTATGATGCATTATGGTATTCACATTCTTGTGCACGTTGCAGTATTTAGCAATGTGTCCGAATTTCTCACAAATATAACATTGGGCATTCTTTAGATCCTTCTTTTTCTTGGTCCATTATCTGCCTTTTGATGCTAATTGGTCTTATTCTTATTCTTGCCCTTGCCCTTCTTGTTTCTTGAACGAACCAGAGTTGGGTTTTAGATTTACCAGGTTTACTGATTCATTCATGGTTGAGGTGTTGCAAGTCATCCTCCTTTCTTCTTCGGCTTTGTGCTTAGTGATGATCTCATCCAACTTCAGCGTGCTCTCTCTCGCAGTAAGGGCTGAAATGAAGGCTTCCCATGAACTTGCCATAGAATTCTGCAAGTGACGCACTTGCATATTTTCAGCAGGCTTTACTTGTGCTGCCTCGAGTTCACGAACTAGAGCTCTGAACTAGTAGATGTGTTCGGCTAATTTCCTCCTCCTTTCATCTGAAGTATTACTTCATAGCCATGGTTCTTCTAATGAGGGAGGGAGTGGCATAATCAGCCTCGAGTTTCTCATGTATTTCTTTTGCAGTCGTCAAGGGCTCGTACTCGGGGGCATGGGAGTCAAATATGGTCAAAAGAAGGAGATGCTTAGCTAGGGTGTTTTTACATTTCCACTGAGCATATGCACCCCGTATGGACTGCTTTTAATAACATTCCTTTTCAGCGCGGGTATGCGGTTCTCAGTATGCATCTTGGCTAAGTCCCTCTTCAAAGAAAACATATCCAATCTTTCTTTTCTTCTATCAATTTTTTCAGATTTCATGAGTTCAGCCGTAAAACTCTTGCTGCCATAATTTTTTGACTTAAAAATACACAAGGAACAACTATACTATGGCAGTAAAATATGAAAGCTTTGATACCAATGAAAGGTGCGGCTATATGGAATTTAATGCTATAAAATCACAAATTTTCTGCTTTCTCTTTATTATTGAATCAGAATTCTACTTACAAGTGCCACAATACACTATTGTAAATGTAAATTAAAACCCTAAAGTACAACTCAAGGCCTATCCCTTTATTGCCAAAACATCCAGGAATAAAAACCAATATTCCACTAACAGTTTAAATACAAATAATTTTCCTGGAAAATCACAGTAAATATGGAAATATGATTGAAACATAAAAGACAACAGCCGTATAGACTTACTTGATTGTGCCCAAAGTTACCCCCACAGGACTTGGTACACCTAACACCCAATTTCTTGATGATGTCGCACTTTTTATCCCATTGATCTTTACTAGAATTTTAGAGATGAGAAGCTTCAATAGGCTATACCTCTTAAATTAGGGTTTTAGAGAGCATGCAAACACAACTAGGGTTTGTAGGAACCTTGTAGGATTAAATTAGGGTATAACATGAAGAGTGAAACTCTTCATAGGCTGGGTGTACCTCTCTCAAAATAATAAACACCCTAAATTAGGATTTGGCATGCCACCCCTGCTTATTTTATTTTAGGGTTGTGTGCCACTAAGATGAAGAGAGAGAGAGAGAGAGAGAGAGAGATGAATTTGAGGTGAAAGCTATTTATTTGTGGCATGGAGGAGAGAGAGAGGCTCGGTTGTGTAGAGAATTAGAAGGGGGTACATCTTTTATAGGTTTCAAGTACCCCTTAGGTATGCCTATCCAATGACACAACTTAATCAATAGAATTTAGGAAATCAGTCAGGTGAGAGACAAATTTGAACCATCCAACCCTTAAATTACCCATCATGATTCAGGGCGAAATATTAAAAACATTATCCCCTTAATATTTGACCCATATCCACTTCTAGTCCACGAAGGATTAAACCAAACAAGCACCGTCTAGAACTTCCTTATAACTCTTTCAAAATTGTAGGAAGTCGAAAGGTAATATAATTTTGGTCAAAACTAACTCCCACAAAAAAATAGGAACGTAATCTTTCCTTTTAAAAGATTATCTTTTCCAACTTTTTTTTTTTAAATGCGGTTAGCAATTGAATAACAAGAAAAGCATCAGAGTACAAGAGAGTGTCTCAAGAGTACCCACAGGCCAGGTCAAGAGTACCCACAGGCCAGGTCTCTCATTCAAAAAATAGGTCACTTCTCTATGGCCCTATAAAAAAAATTGGGGATTATCTTTTCCAACTTAAAAGCATCTTTAAGTTAAAACGAACTTCCAAAAACAAGGAGTGGGGTGTGCCACCTCCTATGGGTGAAATGTGGCCCCTTGGGACCTACGCCCTCCTATGTGAGGGTGGCACACATGTGGGGCTGGATTTAAGGGCCCCACATGTGTCCTTCCTTATAAAAAATACAACGAAAGTACCTTTTTAAAGGATTTTGTGCCACCTCCTATGGGTGAAATGTTGCCCCTTGGGCCCCAAGCCCCCCCATGTGAGGGTGGCACACAGGTGGGGCTGGATCTAAGGGCCCCACATGTGCCCTTCCTTATAAACAATACAACGAAAGTACCTTTTTAAAGGATTTTATACCATAAAATAAATTTTAAAAAATCTGACAATTTTGTAAAATTCACAACAACATATTTAACACTAAAAAAATAAAATATTTAAAAGTGGATTGGTACCAATGATCCATAGCTGCCTTCTCAAATTGATTCAACAACACCCATGACTCATAGTTTCATGCAAGGGCTCATGATCGGTTTGTCAAAGCCAATCAATAAACAACGGAACCAGAATGTGGATTACAATTTCCCCCCTCAAAGAAAGTCAAGCACATATCACTACAGCATAAGGGGGACTCTCTATGCACATGTGCATATATACCTCTATAATATTGCTTCTTGAAAATGCAACTGTGATATGTACAATGCCGTGCGGAAGTTTATTGAGGATATAGTCTCACTCTCACAAACTTACATCCGCACACATGTGACCACACAACTCTCCTAGCCTTCAAACGATCCTTAGATATCTCTCTAACCTCAACATGCGATGACCCACTATAGACCCTTTTTGGTAGTGCCACATGGCCAGGGGTAGGGGTTTTGGACATGACTAGGGCCATAGACCGCCAAACCCTTGATCAGTCAAACAATACACACTCCCACGGAAGTGTATAATCCACAATAAATGTCTTTTACATTCTTCAACAGCCTTTAAAGGCCACAAACCCCAACAATGAAAATATTAATGAGGGAAATTAAGATACTATAGAGATAAATGTGCATCAGAGCACTCCGCCCGGTTAGACTTAGAATCCAAAGTCACATTCGAATAACCCAACAAATCCATGACCCACAATGTTAGGCAAGGGCTCATGCTTGGCTTATCAAAGTCAATCCAATATGTGGCTTAGGACTCTCGGTTTGCAATGGAGTACCGGTGCACACCTAAGGACATGCACTCTAAAAGATGCGAGGGTCCTCTCTCGACACATCTGCATATCTCTTCCTAGTAGATCAGCTATGGAAGAGTGCTTCCCATTTACTACTGTACATGAACATGCCATGAAAAGGTTACGAAATCAGGGATTTAGCTATGTCCTCACAAAGCCTTATCCTTCTCATACAGGGCTAAAATCGTACAAATTACTTGAGCTCATATCAACACTATTTAATCACAATACAATGCCCTGGCTATCACACAGTCATGCGGCATAAATCAAAACCAACCCTGACTGGAGGTAATCCTTTACCCTCTCAGTGCCTCTTACACATACATCGGCCTCATGACACTTGGGGTTTGTGACTCTTGGTTTCAGTGCACCAAGATCCTAGAGTCACATCACTTTTATTACTACCAGTGTGCCCAAGAGCTATATATGTTGGGGTTCAAGATCTTGAAAGGCCATAACTTCAATAGTTATCTTGTCTCTTTGTGATTTGGTCCAAAGTGGTTGAACTAGAGTGCCACGTTAAGTACTACTATAACTAAGGTTCTCCACTAGGCCCCAAAGCCCATCCTTTCGCTTTTTGAGTAGGCTCCTCCCAAGGAGCCTTGCTTGTCACTCCTCCATTCGAAAAGCTTGAAATTCCTTTATCCTCCTTAGAATCTAGAATTTCAACTGGCTCGCCTTGTGGGGAAAAATTCTCACCATTGACCAAATTCAGGCGAGAGGCATTCAAATATCCGATGTGCGATGTGCTTTGTGGCTGAGGAGACGATAGGTCACCTTTTTATACATTGTCCGTTCGCGGCTTCTATATGGGACTATACCCTATCCCAATTTAACTGGGAATGGGTTACTCCAGAAAGTGTCACTCATCTTTACAACCTCTTGCCTTTCTTCCTCTGGCCTCGCTTGGGGGTCTTACTCTGGAAATCCTTTAGACCATTTGCAAGGAAAGGAACGCAACAAAAGAATCTTTCATGGCTACCATAAGATCAAGGAAACAATTAAAGGCTCAGTTATCTTCTGGGCTACAAATCATAAACATTTTAGACCCTTAAGAAGCCAATTTCCTCGTCAACTGGGTCAACATCCTCAATCACCGCTTGAAGAAGGTGCCGCGTTCAACACTCTGGAAACCCCTTGAGAGGGGCACCATCAAGCTCAACTTTGATGGTTCTTCCTTAGGCAATCTCGGTCATAGGGGGAATTTTCAGAAATTTTGAGAATATCGCACTCCTCACCTACTTTATGCCCATAGGGATTGCCGACTTTACTGAGGCCAAAACTCGATCCCTCCTCGAAGGACTCAAATGCTATGACAACTCGTGGGGTCTCTCTCTCATGGGCCTCTAACACTTCTCTACCTCTGTGGAAACTACGACATTTTTTAGACGAGATCGGTCCTCTTTGCAGGCATATTCCAGTCTCACGCACTCATATCTAAAGTAGAGACGTGGAAGTAGTTAAGATTGACGGGCAGGAAGTACAAAAAAAATCGCACTTTTGATACCTTGGGTCGATAATCCCGAAAAATATAGAGATTGAAGAAGATGTCGCACATAGAATTAAAGCTGAGTGGGCGAAGTAGAGATATGCAACTGGAATTTTATGTGATCACCTTATACCAATGAAGCTGAAGGGTAAGTTCTATAGGACAGCTGTTATTTTTTGGGCGGCCACCGTTATTTTTTGGGCGGACAAAAAATAATATACCCATAACATGAGTTTAGCGGAGATGATGATGTTGAGATGGATGAGTGGAAAGACAAGAAGGGATGGAATCTGAAATGAATCCATCCGAGAAAATTTAGGTGTGGCATCAATAGACGATAAGATGAGAGAAAGTAGATTTAGGTGGGCTGGCCATATGTGGCGTCAACTTAGTACAACACCTATTAGGAGATGTGAGTTGGTTCAAGTGGAAGGATTGAAAAGGGCAAGGGGTAGGTCCAAAAGGACGTGATTGGAAGTAGTGCAAAATGATATGGGACTTATGGCCTCAATATAGAGCAGAATGGCAGGCCAAGATTCATGTAGCCGATTCCAATTAATTGGGAAAAAAGCTATGATGATGCATATCTGGAGGGAGGCTAACCAGGTCACTGATGATCTCTTCAAACAGGGAGCCACTTCTCTTCTGCTACCAAGATAACGGTGGCCGAGTCGTGTTTTCTTTGCTGTTTTTCTCTTTTTCCCTTCTTTGGGCACTATGTTACTCTCTTTTCTTCTTTTTTACTGTTTTTCTTTCTGCTGTCGCCTCTCTTGGTGGCTGTTGGCTTGTAGTCCCTATGGGAACTATTTGTAATCTTCTTCTTTCATCAATACAATGTTCACAACATAAAAAAAAGTAAACAAAATAACATTTAGCTGATGGAGAAGAAATTGAGGCTTGCCAAAACATTTGGTCGTATTAATAAGAAAAGGTTCATTACATGGGCCTTTATTGATAAGAAGTGGAAGTCGAGCTTGTTTTGATTGTGATAAACTTTACAGTAAGAAAGTTCTCGCATACTTTTATAAATACAAGAAGAGAATGTTCAGATTTGGGCACCTGAAAAGCTTATCCCTCCCATTTTTTGTAACAAATATTCTAATCATAAAAGGAGAGGAGAAAATTCTTATACTGATGCTGTTGGGATGCAAAGAGATGATGTCCCCATGTATGGGGATGCATAAGAGAGCTACTAGACCATCCAAGAAGTCCATTTGGATTGAGCGGCTGGACAAGATGGGAGACAAGTTCGATATGGCCCATGCTTGAAATAGATCTTTGATGGTTTGAAGTATGCAGCTCCTCATAAGAGGGCTAGTGGGACAGATTAAGGATATAAGATATGCTCAGTTGAGGTGTTGCATCATTGACATATTCGCCTATTGCTATGAACCTAGTGTGTGTCAGACAGTAAGCTTATCTGTGTGACATGACAAAGACTATGGAAAACACGAGCTTCAAACCCTTGGCAAGGTTATGTATCTCAACATGTCATCCAAGATGTGTGCCTTTGAGAGAAACCCTGGCTTAGTAGTGATATTTTGACATTTATCTGGCTATTTTTATATGATAGGTTTAATTTGTATGAGGAACACAATTATGACTAGGTTTGATTATTTGGATGTAATTAATCTAATTTTGATAAATTTGGAGTTCTAGGTAGCTTGGGATAAGTTTAGAATAGGTTATTCCCTATCCACTTTTTTAAATAATTCTGTAACCTTTATTTTTAATTATGAGAAGAAACCTTTAGCTTGGGTTTTCTCTATGTTTAGAATTTTTCTTAAATCTGTGCTGGTCTAATACCCACATCAAGGGGGTTACGTTGGACTATTTTGAATACTATCATTGGTAATTGGGGCTTGACTGCTTCTCAGGTGTCATTGCATCTCCAACTATTTCCTTGGTTATTTAATATTTGGAGAAGTAGTTTACGGTTCTACTATGTATTTTTTTTTTTTTCTGTTTGTGCACTGTTGACCTAGAGCAACACTGATTAGGAGGGGCTATTTGGTATAAATGGAAGGCTCTAAAAGGGTGAAGGGAAGGCCCAAAAGGATATGGATGGAAATAGTGAGAAAAGATATAGTGACATATGGTCTGACTAAGGGTATGGCCCTTGATAGAGTAGAATGATAGAATAGGATTCATGGAGCCGACCCTAAATAGCTGGGATATGACTTGTATGATGTTGATGACCTTGTTTTTTTGTTTAATGATATTTACACATGCTGTCGCTATTGAGTTGAGGATAGATAACGGGTTTAAATGGTGGTTATTTCATTGTTCCATTGTCAGCCCAAATTCTTCCACGACATTTCAGTTTTCATTCTTTTGTGGTTGTTTGCCGGTCGAATCATTTCATTCCATCCTTAGACGACCTTTTTGCTTGTTTATCTATTGAGACTTCAAAACCTGCGTAGATGGATGGCTAAAATTAAATTTCTACACTTAGGAATATAGAGGTGGGCAGATATGTCGTTAGAAGAGTGAGATCTCAAAAATTTATGAGATCAAGGGCTAACAAAATATAGTAATCTTGGGTTTTAGAACTTGAATTTGTTTTTTTGTTTGATAGACCTATGAGGTGGATGATTGTTTCTTACATTCTTTCTCTAATTCCATGTGTGGAAGATGCTTCATTTGTGGGGTTGGAGCAAAAGACATTGCAAAAACAATTGATAGAAAATGTAAAAACCCAAGTATGTGGTACTGTTTTAAGAAGAAATGACGCAATTATAAATCTTTCCAAAACAAGGGACAATTACAAAGTAATAAAGGGCAATTATAATGTAGGAATTATATTGACCGAAATACCCTTTAACACTTCTCAATATGCAAGGTGTTAGATATGAGTTCTTTTACTTGTTGATGATTGGTTATAAAGCTTTTAACAATGAAGCTAGGAAAGATGAACACGCATGTCTGAGGGTCTTACCATGTGTGGACACTTGGTAGACATAGACATGCATGTGGATAGTTCTATAAATGCATACAACACTTTTATGGATTGTCTATGGCGTGTCCCTTTTCTGGACATGTTGTGGTTTTGGAATTTGGCATTTCTTTGTTTAAAAATGTCATTTTTCAATGAATAATATTTTATTTTAAAAATAAAAATATTTTAGAATAAAATAATATTTTATTTTAAAAATAAAAATATTTTAGAATAAAATATTATTTTATTTTAAAAATAAAAATATTTTAAAAATAAAAATAATATTTTATTTTAAAAATAACTTTATTTTCTATTTGAGGTTATGAGTGGTGATTATATCATTTTGAATAAATATATTAGGGACCTATTGGATCGATGCGCAAGAGTGTCAATTTTCAATGAATAATATTTTATTTTAAAAATAAAAAGTATTTTAGAACAATAAAGTAGTTTAGAATGAAAAATAAAAATAACTTTATTTGTATTGTGCTTACGAGTGGTGTGATTATATGATTTTGGATAAATGCATTAGGACCCTATTCAATAGCTATGCAATAATGGTGCTACATTTTGAATTAATAACTAGCTAATAGTTTTTAGTTTATTCCCATATAGTTTTGTCACAACCTTGCACATTGCAGTATGAGAAATTTTTGATGAATAAAATTCTGATTCACAAGGTATAATTTTTTGGAAGATTGATTTAATTTAATTTAATTTTTTGGAAGATTGATTTAATTTAATTTAATTTTTCTCTGATGCCTAACTATTGTTAAGAAATATGATTTGTTGAATATGTAAATGTAGGGGTGAACTACACATAATTCAATATATGTACATATAAGCATGAGCACACACGTAGACACCCTATATTGTGTGGACGTGTTATGTCTAAATGTCAATTTTTTGGGATTCACATTTTTGACACTCTTATTTGTGTCAAAAATAGACACATGTCCATTTCTATGTAACATAGCAATAAAGCATTGCTCAATGAAGACAAGATTTTTATTACAGATTCATTGTTAAGATTGCAGCCTTTTCATTCATAGAAATTGTTATAGTTTATGGAGGTCATAGACTTAACTGTAATGATAAAGACTAGAAGATGGGAAGTATGCTTTTTGGTGTCTCAAAAGCCACGTGTGGGCAAGGAGTGGAAAAAGAAAATGCCCTGTGTAGGCGAAAAGTGGAAGATACATGCCTAAAAAAAATCATGAGCCTTATCTTCTCTATATGGGGGGACGAAACTCCAAGATGTTTGTTCTCCTCTGGTATTATTTATGAATAATTCCATGTTGTAGCTAAGGTTGTGGTAAAATATTTCAAGGAACTGTTGTTGGTAGACCAATTTATTCTTCTTGTCTATCACAAGGAGCAAAGGAAATCTACTGGTAAAATTAATGAAGCAGCTCATCTAAAGACATGCCTTTCTGCACAGACTCAGAGATGAAAGATTAAAAGTAGTTAAAATCTGATCCAATCGTAATAGCATTTCTAATTCATACCCTTTCCAAAAATGCATTTCAAATCTGAAATGTGAATCCAGGGTGTTGTTATTTTATATTGCACAGCAATACTTTATTCTTTATAACTTTTTTTTATCAAGAAAAAAAGAAAAAACACTTGTATACTTTATATTGCACAGTTAACTTCATAAAAGAAGACCACTTGTATATTAGGGTATTTAATAGTTTTGAATGCATAAAACCATCAAACCCAAACACAATAACTAATACATGAATATTAACTTGTGTTCACCTTAGAAACTAACGTGAAGAACATCCATAACTGTTATTTAGCCCGAATTGGTCACATATTGATTATTGGTGGGTAGCATGCCTACTAATCTCCTCATCATCAGTGTTTCCAACTTTAAAGTAAACACGTTCTGACATTGTTATTATGAGATACTTAAAGCCCATTATAGCTGAAGTATTGGGACTTAGTGCCAGACCTTGATTGGGTGCAACAAAACCCTGAAACGATGATTGCATAAGGAGGCATCAGGCAGATCATGCACCATCTTTACACTTTTCGTGTCAATTAACAAGACCTATGTGCACCCATTCATACGTATGAATATAGTATGACAAGTGCTCTATGAGTAGACCTTCAATACTATGTCTCTATCTTGCTCCAGAAATGTCAGAAAATCTCATGCCTTGCTCCAGAAATGTCAGAAAATCTCATGCATTTTCCTTGCCATGGACAAGAAAGAATGCATCATAGGATAAGATGCAGAGCACAGTTCCTTCCAATCGTAAATAATGCTGAAAAGAATCTCCTTTTTTTCTTCTAGTGATATTATTCGAAGTTAGGATGTAGTGTTGCAATCATCAACACATTAACCAATCAAGGGGAAGCCTAAACCATTGCACTACAAAATCTTAATCCTACTATAATGCACATTGCTAACTGTTTTTTTTTTTGGGTTTCCATTTGCAGAGTTCCTGGACAAAACGAGCAGTGGAAGTAGATAGTCCCCAACCAATGTCACCATGGGGTAAATCAAGTGATCCACATGACAGTACCTGTGCCCAAGTAATCCATCCAAAGCAAGAAATATTTGGCAACAACTGGATCCCCTTTCCTGAAATTAAGGAGAGCCAAGAACAAAAGAAACAATTGCTTGGTAGAACCAATTGTTCAGACATATCCCTTACCGAAACAGTACAATTTGTTAATCTGATTAGCATAATGGACTACATATCTTTTTATTTTTTAAATTTAGATAATGTAATCTAATCATTACATTTCACTTTGTTAGGGGATTGTGTGACCGGCAAAGATTTGGAAATTGGAGTACCCCGGAATCCAGATAGACCAGTTGAAATTTATAAGAAGGATTGCACTAATGAGGGTGTAATACATATTGTCAGTCATGAACCGAATCATAAAGAAAACAAGGATGATGCACGAAAGGAACTCCTGGTGCAAGGTAGTGATGACACTTCAACAGAGCCAGCTGCTCAGGCTGCTGATCTCATTGCTACCATTGCCAACAGCACAAATGCCCATATTCAAGCTGGTAATAAGGAGGTTCAAGCTTCCACTTTGAAAGCCTTGGATGTTGAAGAGGGAACTCCGGAATCCAAAGATTTACCCTTCCTAGAGTTGAGCTTGAAAAGGCTGAGATCGGTAGCAGATGGGGGTGCTGACGCTGATGAGGACAAGAACAAATTGAGACATTCTGGATCCTCAGCTTTCTCTAGGTGTGTATGTTCATTCCTATAGTCTCTGATGCATTCATTTGGTGCTGAAGAAGCTCATTGATTTGGTAAATTTCCATCTTTTGTGTACTAGAAAATTGCAAGAATGAGAGATTTGAAACTTGTAACCCTAAAATTTTCTGACATTATTCTGTATGTGAGAAGATTATCTTCAGTTTGGAACATGCGACTTAAGTTAGTTTCCTCACTATGTGCAGATATAATACTGGTAGTATTCAGTCCACCCATCTTTCAGGCATTGGAGGGAGCTGCTCCCTTCCGGTGAACAACTCTGATGCTGTGAAACCAGGCCTCGTTTGCAACATGGAAAAAACCAACCGCAACCATTGCGCTCATGGCAGCAGTGACAACGATGATATGGGATCTTCCTCCAAGAACATATTCTCAAAGCCTGCAACTCTCATCGACAAATTAGCAACAGATTCAGCCCCAATATGCCTTCATCCCTCATCTTTCCAATCTGCTCAGTATAACCACAGTTGTCCATCTGAACTTGGGCAGCAAGAGGAAGTTGATGTGGGTGACAACATGGGGATCATGCAACAAACTCAACATAAGGGTCATCAATTGCAGGTTCAGCATCACCACCACCACCACCACCATCACCATCACCATCACATGCATGGGGTTCAGCAGCCACAACAAGATAACGATGACATATCCCTCAAAAACATGGCAGCAAATGCACCACAGTGTGGCTCATCTAATATATTTGGAGGTGGTGGGGATGGAAATGCTTTGAATTATAGCGTGAATGGGAGTACATCAGGGAGTAATCATGGGAGCAATCTGCCCAATGGAAGCAGCACGGGGGTGAATGCAGGTGGAACCAATGTTGAGAGCGAGACCGGTGTAGTGGGGGCCAGTACTGCAGGTGGGAGTGGGAGTGGGAGCGGGGTGGACCAGAACCGGTCTGCTCAACGTGAGGCAGCGCTCATGAAGTTTCGGCAGAAAAGGAAGGAGAGGTGCTTTGAGAAGAAGGTAACTAATGACTGGCTTTGTCGCTGTTGTTACTCAAGGTTTTGAGTTTTTAAGTGTTGGGATGATTTTGGTAATTTAGCAACATCAAATTTTCAAATTTCGGACTGAATTTTCATTTGGAATCTGGTCTAAAACAATGGAATTTCTTATAAAGAATGAAAAGATGGACCAAAGAAATGAAAGAGTGCCAAGTTGAAAACACATCCATAAGTTGGCCCTAATACGAGATGTGCATGCACATATCCATCTCTATTTTTGCATGAGTGCTTGTGTATTTTGTGGTAAAGTTGCCAACATGTGGATATGACCCATTTAGTGAGCAGTCACAAACATCTGATCGGTAGTTGGAAAGTTGTCGATTTAAGAAAGTTTCTTTTCATCCGTTTTTCTTATGAGCTATTCAAGAATAAACTATTAGCCTAATGCATACGTATATTTTGTCATATATTCATGAGTAGTTCCTTGCTCACTAGAGATATCGGCTAAAAAAATCCTCGAGCAGGTGAGATACCAAAGCCGAAAGAGACTAGCCGAACAGCGACCTCGAGTGCGTGGGCAGTTCGTGAGGCAGAACGTGTATGAGGCAACAAGTCACGACAACGCTCAATAGGATCAGCACAGGTTGTGTGTACATGAGTTAGTATTAGTATGTTGTCATAGGCCATTCCAGTGTTTCAGAGAAATGGACTTGAAACTCTTGAATCAAACTGTTTGTTAAGGACTGCTTAGAAAGAAGACCACGCAGGAGTGGGCGTCCTTCAAAAGGGGCAGTCCCCCTCCTCGCAGAAATAATGTTTATTTATTCTTCTATGTTTTCCTTAAATGTTTAGTGTTACAAAACACGTAATGCTTGAATGGACGTTTGAGGTTTTCGGAAAGCAAAGGGCATCCTCGTGCTGAGTGTGCCTTCCGTTGTGTCTATCATGGGGACCACTGCTAGTTTGCTGCCATTTTTTCCTGCTATTTACGCTTTCTCGCCTCATTTCATAAGTTGTGTTAGTTTATTTAGTGTTTTAAAATGCTTCAATCAGGATACCAAATCCCCGATTTGGACTTGGAATTGGTTGAGATTAAAATCGGTTCCAGCTTCGTCCCCTTAAAGCCTTCCTTTTCATTTTTTTTTTTGGTTAAATTTATCTAATGTTATATTTATGATCCCCTAAATTCCCTCCCCCATAAATCCCTATTTCATTGTTATGATTTTTAAAACTTATATTTTTTGGATTGTTGATTTCGATAAGCAATCCGGCGATCTAACACGGATCTTTGGGATGGGCTTTTGACCCCACTGATCCGGTCTTTTGAGCACTAGTTTTAGGATTGGTTTGTGGCTACCACTTGCTCCTAGAATGTTTGACCACCCCGTTTTTTTCAGTGTTCTCTGTTTAGTACTTTTCTATTATTTTTGTCCTTAAATTACAAGAATTGTTTTTTGATTTTAACCTTTGTCGAATTGATTTTCTAAGGAAAATGACTTTCTAAATCTGGGAATAGAATGTGAATTTATTTCCTTGGTAAAACATTACTTTGATAATGGCTTGGGGCCTTGGTAGTATATTGTCGGGCTTCATGATGAGGATTATAACTCCGTTCTCACCGAAGGTTAGGGGCTCAAATCCCTATCGACTTACTACTTTTTTCTGACTCTATTTTCGTCAAAGGGTAAGGGTTTAAATCCTCACGTACTTGCGACTTTTGAGAATGGCATGGGGTCTTATTGGTAGTATTTTCGAGCTTCATGTTGATGTTGCTGACTCAATTTTCACCAAAGGGTAGGGGCTTAAATCCTTAATGACCGACCACATTTGAAAATGGGTAGGGCTTTTGGTGAAGTCTCTGATTCCATTCTCACCAAATGGTAGCGGCTTGACTTTGTGATTTCACCTAAAGTAACATCTTCAACCCATAGATTAATTTTAATAAAAAAAACAAAATCCTAATTGTATTCGTCTATGTACTTAAAAAAATCAATGTCTTGAAATTGTATAGAGACCCTCCAATTATTGGATTGTGAGATTTGAGTGTTAGAAAAACATCAATTTTTTTTTTTTTGGTGAGAATAATTTAGTACGCAAAATTTGAGATTGAAAAAATCCTGATCTTGTGACCTGAGGAAATGGAAAAACACTATGCTCCCGAGGGAGCATGGTGTACGTGTTCTTAAGTGAAACGCTATAGAGCATGTGATAAGCAAGTTGAATCCAGACCACGTCCTATTTGAAACCAATTTCCTTGCTCGATTTCAAGTGGAGTACCGTAGCGAACTAGTGGTGTGGTTTCTATAAGGTTTATATAAGGTTGCAACTTTAAACAATCCCATTAAGGCGCACTTCCAAATTTTATTGTAATATGTAATTTTGGTATAAATTTTTTTTAGAATTATCTCAAAATTGACTTTTTAGGTGCATCTATAATTCGTTGCAACCTCATATAATTTTTTTCCTTTAACTATCTCATAAAGAAATACAAATCATGTCAAGTGCTCTGGACAAAAGATTATACTAGTTATAGAGCCGAGGCTCCAAACAATCAAATTAAAGCCTACTTCAAAAATTTCATTAGAAGAGGTTGTTTTGATGCTCAAATATTTTCAAATTGATCATCTCGACCTCAAGATACATTGACATGAGAACAAAGTGGATTTCAAGTTTTGGAAATAGTGCATATTGTATTGCATTCTTAGACCGTCAATTTTCAATATTATCAAGTTTTGATAGATCTGTTAGGTAAACACTATTTTTAAAATTTTAAATTTTATAATTAAAGATGAAAATATATTTTAAGACTATCACAAAGAGTTCTAGTATTGAAACCATATTTCCCGATACTATTTGGCTCTATACAAACCGCAACCTTATACTATACAACATGTTTTTCAGACTCAACTTCGCTTTCGAGCAGAGTTCAGTTTACACAAGGACGAGGATACTACTGGCAATGTCTACCAAAAGTTTTGATAAAAACTGATCAAATGTTTCACTGCTATGCTTGTATCATTCCAGTTTTTTTCATCCAATTCAATCCATCTTAAATCGATTTGGATCAAAACTTGTGATTTAAGGATTTATTCATCAATTTTTGGGTGGAAAACATCTATTTTTTTAACCATTTCACCTATACATGGATTTCTCTCTAGTTTTTCATCCAAAATCTTTGAAACCTGATGCAATTTGTTCTTGATTCAGCCATCCACAACATCTCTACATTTATTTGTTGAATCAAAGGGTAGAGATTGAGAAATCCGGCCCGAAAAAATATTGATTCTCGTGGGACAATAAGTTATGAAAACAAACCCACCATTCCATCAATTTCTCCCTCATTCTCCGCCCAAATATGTCGAAACTTGATTTTGTTTGATCGTAATTCAACCACCTTCAATAACCTTAATAGTAATCCTTTTTATATTAATGATGGAATATGAGGTTTTTAGCTAGAAAGTTTCGCGGTTTTTTTTTTTTTTTTTCATATTGGGCAACAACTCTGTTTTTTTTTTATGAAAACTTCATCTTTTCTTTGGAAATCCAGTTTTTTGGATTTCTGCAACATTCTCCCCCCTTCTCTCTTTGGTTTTTCTCCTACTTAAATGGTAATGAGCTTGAATCGGGCGAGTCCCCACTCCGACTCCTCCAAATAACTCACCTCGGGCTAGCAGCGCCCAAGCCAATTCCTAAAACATTGCTATAAGTATAAACTATCGCAAGTTCTACATCTCCTTTGAAGGAAACCTAAAACATTGCTATAAGTATAAACCAAGGTTTGAAAACTCGTCGAGTCGAGCCGGACGCGTCCGGTTTGACTTAGGAATCGTCAGCTACCGAGCCGGTTCCACGAAAAAATCAGGAATCGCCCGTGTCCAGAGATAACCGAACGATTCAGAATAGTGAATCGCCGAGTCTCACCCAAGAACACGGGCTGCACAATGTTCTTCACGGATTTCATCTTTTTTTATCATTACGTTATCTTTTTTCATCATTACGTTATCTTTTTTCATCTTTTTCAGCCTTATAATCGAATCTTGCAGGTTTTAATTCAAAATTTTTAGCCATTTCACTCAATAAAAAACAGTAAAAATCACCGATTTTGATCAAATTTTTTTAGATCGAATAGTGCGTTTTAGGGTTTCCGCCATTTCACTGATTTCAAGCGAAAGAAGGCATCCTTTTTTGTAAAATTTCAGGGTGATTGATCGTAAGAGTGTTGTTCAGAAGTTTTTGTTTATAATTTATGATTATTTTGGAGGAATACATATCAATTTTGAATTTGAACGCATGGGTGCACGAAAAACAGGTAAGAACTGTGTTTTTTTTTTTCCCGCCATGCTATCAAATTCAGTCAATATTTTAAAAATCATGTGTTACATTTGTAGGGTTTTGATTCGTTATCGTGTTGTTTATCACATGTATTCAATTTGATTATATTTATTCAATTTGAGTTGGATTTTTGAGAAAAAAAGACTGATGTTTGTAAAAAAAAAATGGACTGAGTTTTTTTTTTTTTTTTTTTTCCACCATTCTCTCAATTTCAGTAAATATTTTACAAATAATGTGTTAAATTTATAGCGTTGTTTATCATCATATGTATTCAATTTGATTTGATTTATTCAATTAGAGCTTGATTTTTTAGATTGAATGACTGATATCCGTGAAAAACTGCGGTTTTTTTTTTTTTTTCCTTCAATTCAATCGATTTTATTTAACATTTTGATAATAATGTGTTAATATTATAAGGCTTTGATTTCTTATAGTGTTGTTTATCAAAACATGCATTTAATTTGATGTAATTTATTCGATTTGAGGTGGATTTTTTAGTTGGAATGACTGATGTAAGGTGGGTCTATGAAGAATTGCGTTTTTTTTTTTTTTTTTAATTCATGATCAATTTTTTTGAAAATCGTGATTTTTCGAAAAATTGTGACCAGTTTTTTATTATCATGAGGAATTAAACAATATTTTTAATTTTTATTGTTAAATTTTTAGTTCAAAAAATTGCATGTTGATAGATTATTTATGCAAAAAAATACATGTTATTATATTTTTAATGCAAAACTGTATTTTTTAATTTGTTGTTAATGCAAAAAAATACATTAACAAATACATGTTGTTAAACTGTATTATATTTTTAATGCAATTTTGCATTAAAAATGTATTTTTAATTTTTTAAATTTTTAATGCAAAAAATTCATATTGTTACACTGTATTATCATGAGGAATTAAAGTGAATATCATTGTAAAAAAATCGTGGCATGTATGATAATTATATTATCTTACAATTTTTAATTTTATTATTAAATTTTCAATGTAAAAAATGTATGTTCTTGATAATTGAGTTGTAACCATGTTTGGAGCTTGGATTTTTTATTATATTATCTTGCTTATATGTAATTGAGATGTACGACTATTTGTGATCATTTCAATCGAGTTGGGATTGTGCCGATTATATCATTGTAAATTTTATTTGTGGCATTATGAATGACTATATCATTGTAAATGTTTTTTGTGTCATATATACGTGTAGTGGCATTATGGATGACTATATTAATGTAATTTTTTTCTTGATTCTAAGTGTGATTTATATAGACTTTTTTCTATCTGTAATGTTGCATAAATATTTTTTTTTTCTCAATAGGAACTAATTCATGTTTGTCGAAATGAAGATTTGTGACAAGTCCATATGTATTGACATTGTGAATTACTATACCATTGTCAATATATTTTTTATTGATACTATATCAATGTAAAATTTTTTTTCTATATGTAGTGGCTGATATAAGCTATTTTTATCTATAATGTTGCATAAATAAATTATTTTTTTCAGTAGGAATTAAAATATTTTTGTCAATAGAAGTATTTTGCATTAACAACATATATACCTTTTACATATTATCACTACACATGGTGATTATTTTTCATGTTGAACTGTCATGTTAAATTTTTAACCTTTTACATATTAAAGTTGAACCATGGCAAAATCTGCGGAAGACCCTGCATGGCAACATGGGGTCAGACTTGATCCCAACAAAAAAGACAAAATTATTTGTAATTACTGCCAAAGAGTGATAAGTAGTGGGGTACATAGGCTCACGCAACACTTGACAGGGTCTAAGGGAGATGTTTTTGTGTGCAATAGTGTCCCTAATAATATAAGAAAGTAGATGACGGCATTTCTCAAGGCTACCAAAGGTAAAAAAATTGTAAAGCAGAGGATGGATGAGGAGATAGCTAGTTTATATACGCCATCAAGCGGGAATGATCCATAAGAGCAATATAATAATGACTTGGAGATGGCCACATGAATGAATTTACATGAAACGTACTAGAGGGAACGAGGGTTTAGAATGCTTGGTGGTTAGGATATGGGCATGCATGGTGGGCCTAGCTCAGACATGCATGGTGGGCCTAGCTCAGACATGCATGGCGGGCCCAGCTCGAGCATGTATAACGGACTCAGCTCAAATATGTATGGAGGGGTTGGTAGCCATATGTATAAAGATGAATCAGACGTTGGAAAAATTGTTTCTAGCTTATCTAGGAGTGCCAGTATTGCAGGTCATGGTCGTATAAATCCATTTCTCTCAAAGCCTAAGTCAAAACAGATGACCCTCAAAGGCATGATGAAAGTTACAAGAAACATGTTAGACAGATATGTTGGGAAATGGTTCTACGATAAAAAGATCCATTTTGATGCAACCAATAACCCATATTTTCCACATATGGTCAACGCAATTTAGAGAGCCAGGCTCGGGGTAAAACCCCCGACGGCATATGAGCTCAGTGGGCCAATATTGGATGAAGAGGTGGAGGAAGTTAAAAGTGGATTGAAGAATATAAACAGCGTTGGCCAAGAACAGGCATTACTCTCATGAGTGATGGTTGGTTGAATAAAGTTAGCAAAAAGGAGTTTGTAAACTTCTTGGCCTATTTCCCAAAAGGTACAGCTTTTTGTCTAGCAAAGACATACCAGGGACGAAAAAGGATGCAAACTTCTACGTACGACGATATGATCAGATAGTGGAGGAGGTGGAAGATAAGCATGTAGTCCAGTTTATTACGAACAATGCGCGTGCAGGTGTTTCTGGGGGCAACAAGTTGATGGATAAGAGGAAGCATCTAGTATGGACCCCGTATGCTGCACACAGCATAGATCTTATGTTAGAGGAGATCGGTGAGATCAAAATTGTGAAGGAGACTCTACAGGAAGTGAGGTTGGTGTCAAGATTTATATATAACCATTCTAAAATTTTATTTTTGTTCAAAGAACAGTCTAAGCAAAAAGAGATAATCAGGCCTGCCATAACCAGCTTTGCGACAGATTACTTGGCTGTGGACTCCATTCGAAAATCTGAAGGTACAATAAGAGATTGTTTTCTAATGAAGAGTGGTTAAATGGCCGCCTTTCGAAGTCCAGTACCGGGCTAAAAGTGGATGACATAGTCTCAAATATGAAGTTCTGATCTCGATGTTCTAGTATCGTAGAGGCCACTGCCCTTTTGGTCACGGTATTAAGAATGGTGGATGCTGACAAGAAAGCTACCATGGGCATCCTTTATGGAGGTATCGAGAGGGCCAAATCAGCTATTAGGGAGAAGTGTAGTTTTGCTAGTAAAGTGATCGAGATTATAGAAAGAAGATGGAACACTAAATTTGGACGTCCAATTCTTTATGCATGTAAATATATATTTATATCATTAGAATGTTTCATGTAAATTATTTTTTTATGAAATTTTAAATGACATTTCTCTATCTATATATTTTCCAGGTTACTACTTCAACCCAAAATTTTTCTATTTGACACCTGAACATCCCCACAAGATTATGAAAGGGGTCAGATACATTATTGCCAGGTTGGAGAGAAGCGTTCGAAACCAGATAGCAGCAATACAAGATGTATTATTTAATATTTCGGTAAGAACTTGATTGAGTTGTTATATTTGTGAGGAATAATGCACTAAAACGAAATATTTTGTTTTAGCTTGCCAGGAATTCTCGAACTAAGATGGATCCAGGTTATCCCCTAACTAATATTTTTTTTATTCATATATTTAATCTTATGAATTGTTCTTGCCATTGCAATGCTTTTTGCATTTTAAGCCAGTTGAATGGTGGGAGATATATGGTAGTGATGCGCCTCACCTAAAGAGGATAGCAATCAAAGTGCTTTCCCAGACATGTTCTGCTACTGACTGTGAGCAAAACTGGAGTACGTTCCAATGGTTGCACACTACTAGAAGGAATTGACTCGCTTCGGAGAAGCTTCATAAACTAATCTACGTTCATTACAGCTTAAACCTCTGAGAGCGACAAATAAGAAGAAAGCGTGAAGACTATGGGCCGATAGACTTAGACACATTATTTGTCATAGAAATAACAGAACAATGGGTAGTAGAAGAAGATGAGCCAGTGTTGCACAAGAGAGTGTTCCTTGAGGCTATCGGTGAGGAAGATCTTGAAGAAGGTGAGGAAGCAGCCCGCCAACGTATTCACAATTCGTCGAAGATGTCGGTGATATTGCACCGAATGAAAGAGAGTGGGAAGGGGGTCTAAGGGAAAATGAGAGAGATGATGTTCTAAGGCCACCAAATCCCAGCCAAATTATTCACATATCGAGTCTCAACAACAAGAAGGTAGGGATGAGCACGATAGTGTAGGTGAGCATGAAGGATGGACAAGCTTCGGGGATTTTGGATTAGGACCACAACAAAACACTGATACTCAGGCATTTGGGTATAGTCAGGTGCCTACTAATTTGGATGATTCGTTTTTATATCAAATCAATGAATTGTCACGCGAATTCAATCAATGGCACCAGCATGACCAAGATGAAGAACGACGTTGTCTGTCATTTTATTTTTAGATCGTATGTTACCAATTGTGTGCTTTATTATAGTTCATGTATGATGATATACTTAATCCATGATAATTCTATGTTTATCCTTTTGTGTAATGTAAATTAAATGGTAAATAGTAGTTCATGCAGGGAAAGAACATATCAATATTCGCATATTCATGCAAAGAAATGAAAATTCTTAATGGAGTACCCTCATTTCTTATTGTATTCTTAAAAAATATTTATAATGAATTTTAATAATTTTTCGGATTTTTTTTAATATTTAATCCGACCGATTCAGCCGATTCCCGATCCCGATTGCCGATTCGGATTGGTTTTTGAGATACCCGATCCGGGTCATCGATCCGCTTTTTAAACCACTGGTATAAACTATCGCAAGTTCTACATCTCCTTCGAAGGAAAAGTTTATATAGGAGTGAGACCCTAAACAATCAAAAGTTTATATAAGAGTGAGACCCTAAACAATCAAATTAAGACACCTAAAAATTCACTTCAAAAATTCACTAGAAGAGGTTGTTTCGATGCCCAAAAATCCTGAAAGCAATCATCTCAACCTCAAGATGTATGAATATAAAAATAAATAAATTTTAATTATTGAAAATAATACATCTTGTAATGCATCTTCTAGACCATCATTTTTCAAGATCAAATGTTCGTAGATCTAATCAATCTACACTATTTTTTAAGCCTTAAATTTTATAATTAGAGATGAAAATAAGTTTTCAAGCACAAAGATTTCCAGTACTGAAAATAGACACTATTTCAAGATGCACCTTACTTTAGTTTATACAAACCACACCCTTCTAGTTAAATTAAAATAACTATACTAGACACAAGGGAAGAAGGGTCATTTTTAGAGGGTCAGTACAAGATAAAGCGTTGGCGTTTTAATCATGAGAACCATGGATACAGTGAAAAAGATTATTTGAAAATGTCATAACAGAGCGATTTGAACCATGATACTATCAGCAGGGATTCTATTGAAACTTTTTTTTCTTCTCATTTTGAACTGTTCTTGCATCTTTTTTCTTCTCTCACAGCTTCACAGGAAGCTACTCAAATTTTAATTTTGGCAGAGTCAAAACCTCATACAATGAAGCAACGGCTCAAATCTTTGTTCCAGGATAAAAATATTTCACACTGTTTTCCTTGATCCTGAATTGGAAATTACAAATCTTGTTCTTGGAAAGCCCCTGCTCATCAAAGCTCCCATTATTCAACACAGTCAACTGCAAAAGAGAAGATTATTATGATTATTTTTCTTAGAAGTTTGCACAAAAAAAAAAGGATTGATAAAATTGCAAAATCCAACATAATCAAACATCAACAACGAGAGCCACTCCAAGAAATTGAAATTCCTCGCATGGCACATATCCCAACTCCAATGTGCTAAGTGTAGTCAGTGTTGGTGATGTCTGGCTATTGTAATTTTGGCATGTTCTTGCATGTTCTATTTTCTATAAAAGACTTAAATCATTCAATTGTACGCAAACAACAGGAAAACAGAGTGGTAGCATCCGTCAAGTCATAAACAGCAATTAGAAACTAATTTCTACTCAAACAGAAATCTGAGTTGTTCCTCAATGATATATAATTCACCAGCAGAAAGAAGTCATACATTTTACTCATGCAACAGTGTTATTGTTAGTAAATGCATTAGATAATGGAATAATCAGTTCCAATATCTCTTAGCTACTGAACAGATTATATCACAAGATTCTCAACAAGCGTACTTTGACAAAATTAAGAAATAGCAGATCATAATAAACAAACAACACGTGCCATAACCTCATAGTGATGGAGTCTTTACTTTTTAATGATAAAAGAAAACAAAACAGAAACACCAAGAAAGCAGTTACAGAAATAAGGCATGTTCCACATATGTATGCTCTAAAGTTTCCTTTATAATCTAAAGAAAGTTGTGCATTAGGATTCATTCTACCCACCCATGGCTCTGCCTCTTTGACTAGAATATAAATTGAAGCCTATCTATGTTTGACCCTTTCAGAGTGGCTATCGGAAGCATTAACAATTTCATAACCCACACAAGGATGTTTTGCACATTTCTTATGCCTCCAGAATAAAATAAGATTTCCTCTCCACCCTCACTAAAACAAGCACTACTACAAGATTGCTTGACTACCTAGCTTGTTGAACTATGAGGCATTTTAAATGGGCTGACTGATCATCATGTTTACAGATTAAAAAGCAATTTAAAGAAAGAAAATTAATGCCCAGGCAGAGAATAATAAGAAAGGCACAGAGAAACTACGGAAAAGCATCGAACGATTGGACATGAACCCAAAGTTAGGATTCCCATAGAAGAGTAGTTCTGAAAAGGTTAATCTTCTGAGAGAACCTTGTACTGAAGCCACAATTACAAAGTCAAGAAGAAGAAGCCGTAGATAAGACAATCCAGTTGCATATAGATAAGAAATGGCATTCTGCATAGGCAACAGATCTGCAGACTTTGAGATGTTTCAATGTGCCTATAAGTAAGTAATGCAGTAAGAAATACACAAAGCGATCTCATCATCGACCCAAAAAAACAAAAGTGATATCATCTACTTGGGCCAGCAAAGTTAGCCAATTAAGTGTATTGAGGAAAGGGAGGCCACAAGAGGAGATATCAAATAACTTCTCAAACCATGGATATATGGGATTTCCTGACTCAGTCATTTAACCGACATATAACTTCTAGAACATGCATAAGGTATGGAGTACAGTTGCAACAAGTCTAATGCATATGAGTAGGATGTGGAGCTGAATCCATGTAATCACAGGCATATATTTCATTTGGCCTATAAGATGCCCTCAACTCCTTTTATTTTGCTTTTAGGCGACTCAAGATATGAAGTCCAAAACCATGTACTTTAATGACAGCAATTTATCTGTGCCATGACTAGTAGATGTTAAGGCTGAAAATAAGATTGCAAAAACTGGAAAAGACAAACACAAAGGACTTCCATATGATTCATACAAACGAACATATGCTTTTTCAGAACAAAATATTCTAATTATCACCCTGAAGATTATAATCTGAAGAGTATAAACTAATGAAAATATTTGGAATGATGATTGTGGAAACAAAGCAATGACGAAACCCTCATTTTGGAGCAGTGGATGTGTGGCCTACCATACAAATCCAATGGCAGCAACAAGTATGAAAAAATGTCTTCAAGGAGACAAAATAACGAGACACTAAAGGATGGAAGCATGAGATGGATGAATCTAGACCTCCTCAGGTAGGTTATCATATCATTAGCACACCTATTATGTCAACCTCATATTATTGTGCATCTCCAAACAACCAAAAAAGAGCAATAAGAATACATAGCAATGTCATTTAGGGTGACAGGATCCTCTATCCAACCTAAACAGCTTAGACCCATATTATACTTTTTAACTCCAAAAACAAGCAATATTGATAAAAAACAAAAAACCATGGATAAAGAAAGGAACTCCTAAAAGGTGCACACCAAATATTAGAGTAACAAGACATAAGGTGCTTTCCTGATAATGACATGAGCTTCCTTACCTCACAACTTCCAACAGGCTTGGGAAGAAACTTCCAAATAGGATGTGGTTGATAAGAGGATGTCAGCAAGAAAAGAATTGTGGACAGCACAGGTTGACTCAATAAACAAATAGAAATGGAAACTATACCAAAAGCAGCCGCTGTATTGTATATTATACACGCATGGCATCCATCATCCATGTTAAACTAGTGGAGTTGAAACATAGCACTGAATCCAACGGTAGACATTTAACAGAAACACAGTTCATCTTCACCATGAATCTTGAGGATGGATAGTGGATTCCCCACTTGTATATATGGAAAACTCTTAAAAATGCCTAGAGGCGAAATTGAATAGTATTTCGCCCGGCCATGGACATGCTATGTCCGTGGCGGTTTTGCTTTAAAAACCGCCATAGATCTATGGGAGCCATGGCTGTTTCCTGTGTTTTTTTGTGTAAAAAAATACCGCAACAAACATATTAGGTCCGTTACGGTCCTTTCATCCATACCATCACCGAGCCTATGGAAAAAAACATCGTTCATTTTCACCCATAGGCATTGCGTAGTGGCTTCCTATATATATCTGTGTGTGTACATGCACGTGCACGCATTTGTGCATGTGTGCATTTACATACACGCATAGATCAGATGCACAAATCAAACCATCGGAGAGATGGAAGAGATGGGTTTTGGGAACGTGTGTGTGTGGAAGTAATTACAAATGTTGACATTGAGAGCATGTTGGATCTTGAGTTACAGATGCGAATATAAGTGGAAATATGTGTCATGAGTGTGGTACATTTGTCCCACAATGTAGTGAAGCTTTCATAAACAAGCACAGTTTGTCCACTCATGGAGCAGCAATTTCAGGCAGTGATTGCTTAAATGGAAATCAAAAAGTTAATAATGTGGAATAAACAAGCTAGTAATTATCGAGAATAATGTAGCAACCCTGGCATGAGGATGCAATAACCAATAAAAGTCATTTTGATTTTCGAAACTCAGCATGTCTTACTCAGACTCACCTTAGTCACTCGGAACTTGACCTTGCAGGTTTTGGATGACCCCAACTCTGGTAACCAGTCTACAAAGTTAGACTGAATCTATCGAGGTCTTTAAAGA
This sequence comes from Amborella trichopoda, assembly GCF_054954075.1. NCBI lineage: Eukaryota > Viridiplantae > Streptophyta > Magnoliopsida > Amborellales > Amborellaceae > Amborella > Amborella trichopoda. The sequence continues at coordinate 31,308,601 of NC_142343.1, forward strand.
AAATAGTGACCCAGGTCTAAGTTGATGGCCGACCACCTAAGGCCATCCACCAAAAGTGTCGTGCTAAGGGAGGGCCTCCAGGTGGGGCTTCCACATGACCGTACAAGGGTCAACAACTAGGGACACATCCCAAGCCATTTTTTCAAAAAAGGGATTGATTAAATAAATTAGTAAGCCAAAGTCTTTTCATATTTTAAGTAATTCCAGTTTTACAAGTTCCATTTTTCGGGAGTACTTCCTGACCACAAGGGCTAGTTCCCTATACATTATAAGAGAGCGTAGATCCTTATCTTGGGGTAGACGAAGATTTAGAAAATATTTAGATAACCTGTTTTCTAGGAAAGGAAAAATGAATATAGAAAATATTTAGATAACTTGTTTCCTAGGAAAGGGAAAATGAATAGGTATAACCTCTGTTCTTCTTCTATGTTCCCTTTTGGTTGAATGTGAAGCACTTCTTCCTGCACACCCCCATAACCCATCTCTTCAAGGTACATTCTCCCATCTACAATCTCTTCATCCCTCCTCTCCATCTCTAAAACCATTAACCTATCTCGCCACATTTGCCTCTTCCTCACAAACCCACACGTCAATCCCAACCCTTCTTCTCCATCTAAAAACTCCTAACCAAGCATACCATATTCCTAGCCAAACACCCTTATTATTTTCTAAATCCTAAGCATCCTCTACCCCTCCACAGTCATCATACACACTTGCTTGACCTGCAAAATTCCAGCAAGATTCAGCTCCATTAAAGGAGTTAATACATGCCTTAATGACCTCTATAACCCCATCAACCTGACGCATAATCCTTGCCATCTTCCTGTTACTATTACACTTCAAACTCCTCATTCACAGACCCCGTAGGAGCCTTCAAACAACCCTAAAACCTTGCTGTCCCACAACGCTTAGGCTGACCAAGAGTTTTTACATTCATGTAGAATACAATTCTTGTTGGCCCAACATCACAAGTCCTGACCGAGTCTTGACCAGTCAGACTCAGGACTCGGTGAGCGACCCGACCCAGCCCCTGCCCAATTCCCTGTTTTTTAACACTGGTTTTAGCAAACTATTTAACCAAATTGCAACAGTAATCCCCAAGCACAAGTGCATGGTAATCTTCTGGAAGCCGTACCTTAGGCTAAATATGATGACATTCGGCAAGCTTGAGGTTCAGAAAAGATCATCTACAAGTATAACAATGTCAGCTAAGAAAATTACAACTTGACATGTAATCATCCTTCCACCTCGAACGCAGGGTTATTTAGCCAGAACTTTCTCGGACATACAAATAATAACTCTGGTTTAAGCAAGATAAAACTCCTTAAATGGACACCACCATAGGAGCAAGCAAAATGACTTTATCATGGAATGGAGTTTACCAAGCAAATATATTGCTGCTGAGGGACTGACACCTAGACTGAAACTCACATCAATCATGGATATTATCTCCTCATTGGAGCCTCATCTTAAATACATGACCAAAACGTAAGGATGGTTTAGCATTGTTAGTACAAACTTCCAAGAGCCAAACCCCTGACTTCCCACATGCAACCTAGATTTCTACCACCAGATCAAAGCCTAAGAAGTATCTTCGATACCATATAGAAAGTAGCGAATTAATGACAAAACATTTGAAAATTATCAACTTCAAAGTATAATGCCTATTTCTAGCTTAGTTCTGGTCTCAATTTTGCACACTCTTTTCCTTTTCATGAGTCTTAACCGACTTTTACAGCTCCCAGACTAGCAGCAATCAACAAGAAATGATTTTGCTCATATCAACAACTAAGCAGTGATACTGAATAAAGACCAAAATGTACCGCACCAACTTTACAACTGAAAATTTAAATTACATTAATAGGAATGCTAGATAACGATAAAAAATTATGACAAAAGGCTAAAGGAAATTTTCACTTGTTTCACTGAGTAAGACACGAAGAAAGAGAACCCAACCCTGGTGGGGTACCTGCCCATGCACATCAGCTTATAAACCCATCGCTAAAGGTTTGACACTTATAATGACATCTGCAAAGTACTCTATTTGCAATAGAAATCTAGGGTGTGGCATGTTTAAATAAATACCACCTTCATGATCCAACAGAACAAGCGAGCATCCCGAAAGAATAAACGCAAGCAGTCAATTCGGTTTACAAAAATGATGGACCAGAAAATGGTGATAATACCCACATTTTCCGACCTAAAGGAAAAGAATGAAGATTTATGCAATTATGTTAATGGGTCATTATACAACCTGAACAGAGGTCAATGTATGACAGTAATGCAGAAATTTTAAGACAGAGTCTAAGAATCCACGAGCCGCTATCTCCAAAAGGGACACATCATCTATCATGATACATATGTTTCCATTGCCATTTGATGCAGCATTTAATTCAACAACTTTGTGGATTTTTCCATACAATTCAAACAGCCCACCTTCAACAAGACTACCCCATTCCACACCTAATATTCAATAACATCAAACCAAATACTGCCATCACATACCATAAAGAGATTGAATTTGTTGTTAAGGGTGCTCAGTTACAGAAAACTAATAATCAATAAAACTACAACGACTCATGACCAAACTCACCAACAATTTTTTTCTTAGAAAGTATCGGGCAGGTACGAAATTTGTTTCTCACCTGGGCACTCCAGCAGAAGAAAATCAAAGAAAATGAATTTTTTATTTCCTCTGTGTGCTGTTAAATTGCAACCCTGTTTTGCCAACAACTCAAAGCATCATGTAAGCAATTCCAATACGATGTGATAAAACGTAAGAGCATGCTTTCCGAAAAAAAAAAACAAAATTTTCTATATAAGCAGCCGCATAAAGATTTTGACTGCCACTCTCACCTTAAACCGTTATCGTGAGCTCCAACTTAGTTAACTTAGTTATATAGGTGTAGTCAAAATCGGTCGCCAAAAGATAAATAAAAATAATAATATTTATAGATAAATAAAAAATAATAGTTATTTACAAGTATGCGATCGTAATGAGAGAGAAGATCAGATAAAGCGAGAAAGAGAACAAAAGAAGATGTGAAAGCGCGGGTGCAACAACCGACGCCGTCCTTGATCAGGAAGACCTTGCCACGTTGCAATCCCTGGTTGGTGGTTTGGGGGCCCAGAGCCTCGTCGAGCAAGGTGCCCATGAGAGGGAGAAGGGGCAGACTGACCACAAAAAGGGTTTTGGTGGGTCTATAAATGGACGGCTAAGATTGTCCTGGCGAACCAACCCTCAAGCGCAAGCCAAAGCTCATTCAAAATGTGCATACCTTCTTTTTCTTTAGGAGATCACATGCACCTTGGCCGATTGGTAGGGCTGACAATTTATTCGGTTTGGATCTGAATTTTGGATCCTATCTAGATTTCTGTATGGATCCAAGATTTACAGGTTCCAAAATTTAAATCTAAATAGTAATTTAGTTCGGATCTGAATACAAGTGGATCCAGATCCCACCTAGTTTTTAAAATATCATATATCATGTTATATGTATACATATATGTTATATAGTATTTTGTTAAATAGTATTTTTTGTTATGTATTATTCTATATTAATTTATAAATATAAAACAATTTTTGGATCTAATCAGATTTGGATTTAGATCTGGATCCGATATGGTCCGAATCTGGATCCAAATCTTGTATACTTTTTGGATTAGAATTCAGATTGCAGTGGATCTAGAACCAATCCAACCCATTCTCCGCCCCACCGATTGACCTTATCTGGCCTTAAATTTTCAAAAATATTAAAAATCATTGTAAATGATATTTTTGACTTTTTAAGAAAAAAATAAAGGTGGTGCATATGACTATTTATTATCTTGAAAAGATATGAATATTGATATTTTGTTTTCTTTTTTAGTGTCTATTAACTATTGAATTTTTAAGGGGTTTTTAAATTCTCGAATTCCCATTGCAGATAAGGGCCGGTACTAACCTTAGGACCTCTCTCTCTCGCACACAAAAATTAAACATCTCTCTCTCACACAAACACACATTAAACATCTCTCTCTCATAGCACAAACACATATTGAGCATCTCTCTCTCACACTCACAAAACACATTGGATCTCTCTCATTTGGCCTCCCTCTCCTTCACATGCACACAAAAAATACATTGGACATCTCTCTCTCACACAAACATATTTGACCACTCTTTCTCTCTCATGTGCACAAAATATAACAATTTAAAAGAAGTTACCCGATCAAGAAAGAATTCCATTGTGCCATTTCTTTCTGAAAAATGAGTTTTTATCATCAAACAAAAAAAAAAAATATCGAGCAAATCAGGCCTGCCCACTCTTTCTTTTTAATTAAGAAAAAAAAATAAACAATTAAGAAGAACTTCTAATCATAGCCTAAAATCCTTATTAAAATTGGATGATTTTGGGATCTGTTTCAACAATAGTTTTTTGTTTTTTATTGATGATAACATATGAATTTTGACTAAAATAGTGATTAAAATTGCTAAAAAAATAAACTCCATACCTTTCTCTTTCCCATAAATTGGAACTGATTTTAGCAGTTGTTTTGCGTTTTATGTTTAAAAAAAGAAAAATATTTATTTACTAGCGACTTTTTAGATTAAAGCATTCTATGAGTATGTTCATACTTGAAAATTCGGCAGTGACTGCGACCTTCACTTTGTTTTGGGGCCTAAACACGTCGAAAGAATACAATAGAGAATGGGTCATGTCAAATTGTCATTCGAGCGAGAGACTAACCACAAGACCACCCGCTCACAGAGCACCAACAATGCCGGTTTCTGATACGACCAAACTAGAAATCCGCTAGAAATTTTTGAAAATGGGGTTTTTGAGTAAAGGGAGAGGAATTTAGAAAAGGTTTTCAAAATGGAAGTAAATAAAAATAAAATGAGAAAGAGAAGAGCATACCTGAAGCTGGGCCCCCACGCTCGACACCCGGAGCCTGTTTAGGATCAGTGTTGGTACGCCTACTTTATTCAAGCTTTCAAGAGGGCAAGCTTAAAATATTTTACGGCCATTAAAATATTTAAAAATCTAAATAGCGATGGTGATGTCGATTCGGTATGATTCCGGGTTGCAGAAGACGCAACCCCTTGATTTACGGCTGATGTGATATTGGGTAGTGGCGTATCATATGGCCAATGACACCACCATCACTATTGGCGTTACTACTGGTGTTTCACATTCAAGTTTGGCCAGGATGTGGCTTCCTGTAGAGTCATCGCTTCTACAAACCTCTCCTAGGCAATGATGGTTACTTCTCGCTGCAATCCGACCATCCCAAGGTCTGACAATGGGTGGTGATTTCAACCAATGAGGACCAATCTTTGCTGATGCCCACGATCAACAATAGTGACCTCATCCCCTACGTAATGATGATTACTTTTCACGTCAGTTTGAGCATTCCAATGCCCGATGATTGGCGTCAACTTGAGCCAATTAGGAATCGACGTTGCTTAAGCCAACGTCCAACAATGGTACCCATATCACCCATGTAATGATGGTTATTTTTTGCCACAGATAGAGCATTCCGATATCGAGTGATTGGTGGCAATTTGGGCCAATCAAGTTTCGACGCTACTGCCCTCAAGATTAGAAACAATGATGACTTCCTGCATCTGCATTATGAAGGTGTTAGTATGGTCACTTGAGCAATCGCCTTCTGAACATTACTGACCATGCCGTTGACACTGGTGTCTCTAGAGCCATGCTTACTCTAGGATGCCCCCGACATTGGTGCTACTTTAAGGGTCATTGATTCTAGATTGGTTTCCCTTCGCTTTCGGGAGATCTATTTAAGATCTTCTATTGTCTTGGGACCATTCCCGGCTTGCTAGCGGTGATCCTGGGGTTTTGATTCAGAGCCGATTCTTTATGACGGATGATACAGGGTTGTCTGGATGTTAGGGTATTGATTTAGGGATTATGGGTAGTTCTAGTATCCATGGTAGATGTTATGGGGCTCTTCGGTTTCCTACAATTCCTTCAGTCGAAGTCGAGGTATCTACATAATAATCCCTTAGGTATTGATGTGGGGGACGCACATGTCCCTGGATGCACCACCAAACACTTTCTCAAATAAAAAAACTTTCAAAGATATCCTCTCTCTTCCTCTCTCAAGGGATGGGGAAATGGTTTCAATCGACCTATGGTCCTAGTAAACCCAAATATTGGACCCCATAGGTCACGTTTGTGTTTACTTGACTGAGACACAACCCCGGTTTAAGTCTGGGTTGGACCTTATCAGATCAAGTCATGTCTGGGTCAGGGTCAACCCGAGCTAGCAGTTTTATGTGTAAGGTAAATATAAATAAATAATTACTATGTATCATAAAATGTATATAACATATGTTTTATATATTTTTTACTTCTTGACCCTTACCCGATCTAACCCAACCTTGGTCTGGGTCTAACCAAAACCTAGTCCATGTCAGGATCTGCAATTGAGTGAGGATCTTCTATGATAACCACGCTGTGATTTGTGTGGCTAAGGAGTCACATTTCTACAATAAATCAAGCAATATAAAGGCAGACTACTAACACATATACAACGAGATCTGAATAGGAAAAATTGAGGTTGCATGTCTTCCTACGAAGGCTACGTTAGCAGATCAATTATCAAAAGGTTTAGTGATGAATGTAATCACAAAGTATGTCCATAGGATGGGCTTGAGAGAGTGTGAGGGAGAGTAATTGTACAACCCCGAAATACTAAGTGAGAGATTTTGGGATTTGTGGCCTTTCAAGGGCACGAGAGCATGTAAAACTCATGATCATACTTGATAGGTACTCTAGTAGAGTAGGGCGTGTGTAGAACCAATATCGTGTTTTATGATTTGTTGGTTGAGTCACTATTTACGTATATTATTTACATAGCCCACACCTTATGAAAACTCAATTGTGCTTCCTATAGGTTAAGCACAAAGAGAGCCAGATTCAAAAATTAAGTGTTGAACCCACATGAATGTAAGTTCAATATGTGGTAGCTAAGATACAGGATAGCATCTAAATGAACCCCCCAGTCAATATTGACCTTTGATTAACCATTCGTAAACTCTCTGGTGAATCTGTGCTTTCTTATATCGCGCTCTAATACATGTGAATTTGTGCTTTCTTATATCGCGCTCCGATACATGTTTATTCATCCGCCTGTCCAAAATATTTGATTACTTATGTGCTCCGATACATGTGAATCGCGCTCCGATACATATTTATTCATCCGCCTGTCCAAAATATTTGATTACTAATGCGCTCCAGTGCACACAACTTTAGCCTTTTTTTTTTCCTTTCAAAGTCTATTATTAACAAAAATAGCCCTATATCATGAGGACTAGAGCAATGTAACACCTCATGGATGAAACAATATTTATACTCGCAGGAGGGGCAAAGCAAAAATATAAGCCCTTTCCACCACTATACTCTTAACGGAAGCATTAAATACATCTCTGAGTCGCTGTACAAAATCTTACGATAGACAATGTGCAAGGATTCGAGGAAGGATGGGCAGATACACACCACCTCTGGAAAGAGTTAGCACATCCATATCAGCAACTATCAAGTAATTTGTCTATTATTGACTAAACAAAAGTTTTATCTATTGCGATAGACAAAGGGTGTATCTTGTATCACCTTGTATCAATGGTGAATTTATCTATTATTGACTAAACAAAGGTTTTTCACTCCTCTATTTTACGCGAAAGTGAATGTAGTTAACAAGATGTCCATATATACCGTAGAACTTCAGGATCTAGAATAAAATGAAGCTTTATACACAAACATACCATGTCAGAGTGTTGTTTGAAGTCTTCTTAAATTGTTTTATGCATTCATTCCCGCATCCAACTTAAGATTACCTTGAGCACTCATCTAGGTTGAGCTGTCTAAACCTCTTATCGAGTCCAAAACCCTTGCACCTTGGCATATGACACAAAGGAAGAGAGTTCTATTGTGTAGTAATTTCTCATTAAGATCAAAGAGATGCTCAATGATAATATTGTGGGCTAGAAGACTTGTGGTCTCATGCATGTTGCTAGAGCTTTGCATGTGGTGAAGAGAGCACCCCATCCTAATGGATAGGAATTATCCTTAGGAGGGAACCTATACTCCACACGTTAGATTCATGTCTCCATTATTTTTTGACGAATTTTGATGGGCAATCATGAGCTATTGTGATTGACTGTGGGTCATGAGTCATGTTGGGTTCGATTGAAAAGATAGTCTTCCTGGCCAATTGGATCAAATCATCTTTTAAAAAGTGCTTATTTGTGTTTTGTAAAATTATAAGACATTGAGAATAATTTTTTCAAATTATATTTATGCGTTATTAATTTTTTATTCAATTTAATTATTTTTTAGCAAATTCAAATTTATTTTATTCTTTAAAATTATTTTATGTCTTTTCTTAGGTTTTACAAAGTTTGGTATAGGTTAAATTGTGGGACCCACATAGGGGCCGATGGCCAAGGCTCCACACTTGGATGGCCCCTTTTTGAGTTGGACATTGGGCCCACATGGAACCTACACCCCATCCACTTGTCTCGAAGTGGATAAGGTTAGTTAGAAGGAGAAAGAGATTTAGGCCATTTTTGCTTCCTTGGAAAAGGGTATCCCATAGAAATGTAGCTCCGAGAATTGACATTTCCTAGAATATAGGTGTCTGCTATTGGGATGGCATGACCTGGAAGATGCATGTCTATTGTTTGGATTGTCTGAAAGAAGGTAGATTTCATCCCCCTCTATAAAATATCACTGATTAAAAGTTTTTGGGGCCATGGCTCTCTTTCAATCTCTCAGAAATGATAATTCTACCTATTTTGGTTGAATTGATTGACATTTCCAAAAAAATAATTAAACTATGGAATTCGGTCTCCATGCAGATGCCCAAACAGCATTTACGGGCGGTTTTCATGGAAACAGTCTCCCAGAGAACCATTCCCGGGACCAAATGGGCTTTTAAGGATATAGAACTCTTGTTTTCTGTTTTTGGATTATTTTGAGAAATAAAAAGGGATTTTGTTGTACTAAAAGGACAAGGTCTTCTAAAGAGGTTATTTCTTAGAAGATTTTAAAGGCTTAATCATAATAGAACTTGGATTTTTGGATACAGGCGAACTCTACTGGAAGTACCAAAAAAATGGTACTATAGCTCGCGGAGAACTTTGGAAACCCACTGAAAGAGAGAGACTGTACTAGAATATTTCCCAAGAGCATTTCAAACTGAAAAAGACCTAAGATCTCCATTAAAGATGTGCTTTTCACAAAGCTAACAAAATCACAAGCGAATCACTTTGAGCGTGTTATGGAAACTTTATGTGATAAAAGAACCATCAATCTCTCATCAAGCCTATACAAAATTATAATCGAAGTGCATGCAGTAGGCTGAAAGGTGTGCCTCAACACTTTATTTTAGGTCCCCAAATAGAATTTGTCGAAGATCACTACATTATGGACAGCATTTTGGTAGCTCAAGAAAGTATGGGGAAGCAGACATAATTTGTAAACTAGATTTTGAAAAGAAATGTCATAGAATCAAATGGGATTACCTTTCGAAAATCAAAAGGTTAATAGGCTTTGCAGAGACATGGATGAACTAGATGTAGAGCTACCTATCCTACTCTTGACTATTCAATTTTGATCAATAGCATATCATTTAGATACTTCAAATGCACAATAGGAATTCCAGAAGGGCATTCTCTCCTGTTTTGTTTACCACGGTTTCTGAATCTTTCACTCTGATGTGCTCCTTAATGGCAGTGGGTTGCTGAGTGGCTTTGCAGCTTTTACAGGTGGTCTAGTTATCTCGCATTTGCAATACGCAGATGGTTTTCTAGAAATGATATTATGGACCATAATCCCTTCCAACCAAGTATCTAGGCATGCCTTTACTTAATAGAAGACCAGCCAAAGCTATACAGGATCATGTGAAAGACAGACTTTTGACGAAGCTAGATTCATGAAAAACAAGACATTTATCTTTTGGTGAAAAAACAACTCTCATAAAGGTGGCATTATCCAAATTTCCAGTATACTGATTTTCGATGTCAGATCCCTTAATATAGTCACTAAAAGAATGAAAAAGATGAAGAGAAAGTTTATTTTTTGGGATTCCATGTATACTCCAAAGAAAATGAGTAGTCTCGATACTAGTAGGCGTAAGCCTATGAATTAGGCACTCCTAACAAAGTTGTGGTGGTTGCTACCGAAATCAGTAATCCAAAACTAATATGATTTGAATAAAGAAGGGTATTATTAGAAAATTGCCATCTAAAAGGCCACATCCTTTTCTTGAAAAAGCATTAATTATTCCAAGTCCCTTTTCAATAAACAGAACAAAATGCTTCTTGATAATGGATCTAAAATAAAAATCAAGCTTAATTAATCCCAGATGATGCCCCTAAGGGTGGCAACGGGCCAGGAGAATAGGCCAGGCCAGGCCCTAAAAAAACAAGGGCTTTGGCCACAAGATGTCGCCCAAGGGCTGCTAGGGTCGGTCGGGCCACCATGGCCCGAGGGCAAGGCCAGGCCAGGCCTTGACCAAGACCACTCCAGTTTTTATGTTTATGCATTGGCCCTACATTGTGTTCTATGGTCTTGGCTTTTGAGAGCCTTCAATCTTCATTGGTTTACACCATGATCAGCCAAACAGCTACTGTTGCAATGGTGCTCCTCACCGTTACCTAAGGTATAAATCAATGGAGAATAGCAATTGCAGACCTTATATGCCAAATTTGGAAAGAGTATAATAACAGAGCTTTCAAGGTAAAGGTCTTTATCAATGCGCTATCAAATACAAGATTCAAACTACAAAAGCCATTTGCAGTGCCTAGAAAAGAGTTTCAGAGGACTTTTGCATGAAGGCTTGATGTCTAATTGGAAGAAGGTGGCACATTTAAAGGTCAAGAAAACTCAGAAACCAAGCAAGTGGAAACCACCATCAAGCTGTTAATCAAGCTAGCGAGTGGAAACCACCATCAAGCTGAACTTTGACGGTAGTGCATCACGTAATCCAGGTATCCAATAGGCGGTCTTACGCACAAGGAACGCTCAAGTGTCATTCTCACTTTACCAGGTACCTGTGGTTTTTGCATGACCCATGAAGCAGCGGCAAAACACGGTACACAGGTAGACATTGCTGGTTCTCATACAAGGTAAAGAAGGTTGATCTTTGAATAAAGAAAAGGATTGTGAACAGTGGAAGTTTGTGTACAAGCGGACATCAAGCACTAAGTGTGACGGTAGCTTCGGCAGCCCAGCCCAGTCGGCACGGCCCTAAAAAAATCAGGGCCCGGGTAATGGCCCAAGGCCTAGCTAAAGCAAGCGCTGGCCCGTCCTGACCCTCCTTTTTTCTTTGTTTTTTCATTTATTTTTCTTCATTTGTTTTTGGCCTGGTCCAGCCCTAATAGAGCCAGGGCCAGCCTTACAGAGACCAGGGTTGACCCGGCCCCGGCCCAGGCCCACCCCATTGCCACTGTTGTTCTGACGTTCTTTTTACGTTGTTTTAAATTTTTACATGTATTTTGGTTTTTTTGTTATTCTCTTTTCTTTTATGATGATGCAACTATACATTCTAGTACAGATTCTTATAGAAATATAATTTTAATTAAAGCGTTCAAAATAAATGAAAAAACGAGTTGCAGAAAAGCACCTAAGAAATTCATTTCACATGATCAAGACATCTCTAAACAAGGGAACATATGCTTCAAGAAAATAAATAATGATAACCAATAATCGATCAATTAAGCATCATATCAATCCTTTATGCTTCAGGATAATAGAACCATATTCCACAGCTCTCATGGTTCCCACACAAATTACTGAACCATTAAGCATCAACACCCCAGACAAATTATCTTATCAACGTGTCACAATAATGGATGGCGGGTGCTCAACCCTTCAATACACTGCAAAGCAGCTGAATAAAGGGAACCGAAAAAACAGATTTACTTTGAACATATTCTCTATCTGTAACAGTTTTGTTAGACGATTTAAATCAAGATGGGGAGAATAGTGCATGTTAGAAAGAATCTAGCCTTTCCTGATGTTACTGAATCCAAACGCAGATTATCGACTTTTAAAACCGGGCAGCAAGCCCATTTTCATACCATAATTTCAACTTGGTCTAACCAATAACCATCGATTGTGGCAGTTCAAAATTTGATATCTGAAACCAGCCCAAAAATTCAACCAAAATAATCCAAATGGTTACCATCCTACACGTGATTCATGCTCTATATGTTTTCATCAACTTTACACAGAAACGGAAAAACGACAGAAATGATCTAGATAACATAGTTTCAACAAGAATCAGTATTACTTTCTCTCCTACACAGCACAGCAACGCTGTCGTTCCCATCAAAAAGAGCCCAAAATCAAAAATTAATTTATAAAACCCAAAAAACTATGCTTTTGTCCAACCGCTAAAAAGAAAGTGTTGTTAGAGTGAGAAGAATGATCACATGTGCCTAAAAAGTATGGACTCCACCACCCCTTGGGCAATGGGGTGGTACATATCCTTGGCCTCTGCAAAGATCCTCTTCGCCAGAATCTTCCCTTCTTCCTTGGAGTTGCCCTGAACCAGTGCGGTATAGAGAGGCCTAAGGTATTTCATCCTTCCAACCTCTTTCAAAGTTTTCTCCGTCATACCAAAGTAGTCCCTGCATCCTGAGGCAACAGCTAGAGTGAGAAACGCCACCTTCACCTCCCAATAATTGTGCTCGGCCAATCAATATCACTCATCCAATGCCAGAACCTGCAATCAAGAGCAACAAGAATTGAGAATTCAGTTTTTTATTTCTTTTATAAATCCCGTATCTGGTTTGTCCCAATCATTAGGCAGACAACCATTAAGGGGAAATTTTTGCCCCAATCATTAGGTAGAAAACCATTAAGGGGAAATTATCGGCTGAGATTACATCTTAAAGCTAGAAAATGCAGCACTGACAGGATACAGTGAGAGCAAGAAATAGTTGAGATTCAAGAGATCTCTTAAGAAACAGAGAATTATCCCAACCTCTAATAATGAGAATAGAAAGAAACCCAATTCATAGAACACCTTGCTCTCTCTCTCTCTCTCTCACACACACACACACAAACACACGTGTGTGTGTGGATATGGGTTCATTTTAGTCATCAAAAAATCAAAATGAGTAAAAGATATGCAACATATGCTGTGTTCATTTTGTCTAAAATGGCATGCACCATGTACATAGTCGGAGTTTTCATGGTTCAACTTTTCTCTTGCTTATTCATACAAAAAGAAAAAAAATAAAAAATTGCCCTAGCTCAATGGCTTGGCAAATCTTTAACTGGAAAACAAACTGGAAGCAAAATGAGGAATGCTTGGGACGGTGGACTAAATATATATTTTGTCATTTTCTTTACCAAGGTCTTGTAAATTCTTTCCATTGTTGCATTGCCGCCTTCAAAATTTCCAATATTATTCTCATTTGTTCATCTGTCAAAAAACAAAGTAATGCCAAATTTGGGAAAAAATTGCAAAACAATTCAAAATATCAAAACTACAGAACCACACAAATGAGTAGGGAGTACCTGCGAGGGATCAAGAACTTTGGGGAGGTTCTCCAAGTAAAGCTCCCATTCTTGGCCACGCCAGTCCAACACATCCTCCTCTGTGGGCAGCTTTCCCAACACAAAATCTTGTGACAAGGAGACAATCTTCACATACAGAGCAGAAACATGTTCCATGGCATCAGAAGGAATGCCTGTACCCTCCACCCATAACTGCAAATCGATTTCTTTCTCTATCCCAGGAACATTAGCCTTGAGAACAAAAGTGTCGGAGTCGATAGACTTGAACTTAAAAGTTGCAATTTATTTCTTCAGGAACTCATCGAAAGCTGGGCGAGCAATCTGAGTTAAACCCATGGTTCGGATAAAATTCGAAAAGGAAAAGAAAAACACACAAAACCAGCAGCATCAACAAGGCTAATAAAATTATCTTTTGATGGCATCAAGTGAATCATGAGTATTCCTCAGAAAGGTCAACATTTATCTTCAATTATGGGAATTAGTGGTGCAGTAACTGAATTCATGCCAGATGTTGTAGCACGTTAGCATTACAGCCATGAGAATAAACTAGAAAGAAATTTAAAAAAAAAAAAATAGTACTTTTATTGCACAGAAAAGAATCACTTGTATGTTTCTGGAAGTTCAACAGTAGGAAACGATCTTGAGAAGTAGTGTAGAAATCATCAACAATTGACATCTAATTCTTTGAATAATGTTGCCTAAAGGAGTTAACTTCCATGCAAATATAGAAGTCCAAATTTCTTTTCAGTCACCATTGCGCTGGTTTTAATAAAGGCTTTCACCAAAACACAGTCTTCATAGCAAACTTTCAGAACCAAGCAGCACTCCATTTATCCATTAAAAGGAACAAATAAAAGAGAAAAAACTCAAAAAAGCATACTCACCTGGCATTCTATACGCCAGAGAAATTGGAAGCCCTTCTCACAAGGAACCCAAGAGTAAATTTCATCACGATCAATGCCTTCCTGGTTTGTTTTCAGCTTTGTTAACACCATCTTTAAACCTCTCCACTTGTTCTAGTAAACCCCTCCACCCGATCCCAATACTCAGAGCAGCAATCTCTTCTCCTTGAACAGCCTCTACAATCCTCCTCTCTGCATTTGTAGTGAAACCCTAAAACAGAAAGCCATTTGGAAAATCCTCCTCTCTGCATATGTAATGAATCAAAATAATATTGTGCCATCCAAAAGTCATTTGGAAAAGTGACAGGCATAAGAGCCTGCACATACACATAAAAAAAAAACGACTCTACCATGCAGAAAATCAATTGAGACAAGCAGACAGAAGAAAAAAAAAATTTAAAAACAGAAAAAAAGCAACATCAAACTCTGCAGTTCAAAGCCCAGTGAAAAATAATAAAAACAGCCAAATAGTTTAAGAACCCCAACAGTTGTAAATCTCATATAACCAACAGACCATGGAGAAAGAACAGGAAAAGAAAAGTTCCCAGTTAATAACAAGATGCATCAATAAACCTATCAGAAGAAACCAAATGAACAACCATAAATGTCTTTGAGTCTAACATAAGAAGGAAAACAAGGCATGAAACAGTGTAAAGGAAGAAGCCTAGAAACCCTTGAAAACCAGATAAATCACATTCAGAAAGCCAGAAACTTCAAAGCCCCTGCTCAAATCTTTGCTCCAGGATAAAAATATTCCACACTGTTTTCCTTGATCCTGAATTGGAAATTACAAATCTTGTTCTTGGAAAGGCTCTGCTCATCAAAGCTCCCTTTATTCAACACAGTCAACTGCAAAAGAGAAGATTATTATTATTATTATTATTATTCTTAGAAGTTTGCACCAAAAAAAGGATTGATAAATTACAAAATCCAGCATAATCAAACTTCAACAACAAGAGCCACTCCAAGAAATTGAAATTCCTCGTAGGGCACACATATCTCAACTCCAATGTGCTTCATGTAATCGGTGTTGACGATGTCTGGCTACTGTAATTTTGGCCTGTTCTTGCATTTTCTATTTTCTTTATAAGACTTAAATCATTCAATTGTACAAACAACAGGAAAACAGAGTGGTAGCATCTGTCAAGTCATAAACAGCAATAAGAAACTAATTTCTAGTCTCAAACAGAAATCTGAGTTGTTCTTCAATGATATATAATTCACCAGCAGAATGAAGTCATACATTTACTCATGCAAGGGTGTTATTGTTAGTAAATGCATTACTTAGATAATGGAATAATCAGTTCCAAAATCTCTTAGCTACTCAACAGATCATATCACAAGATTCTCAACAAGCTCACTTTGACAAAACTAAGAAATAGCAGATCATAATAAACAAACAACACGTGCCATAACCCCATAGTGGTGGAGTCTTTAGTTTTTAATGATAAAAAAATACAAAACACAAACACCAAGAAAGCAGTTTCAGAAATAAGGCATTTTCCACATGTGTATGCTCTAAAGTTTACTTTATAATCTAAAGAAAGTTGTGCTTAGGACATAAATTGAAGCCCATCTATGTTTGACCCTTTCAGAGTGGCTATCGGATGCATTAACAATTTCATAAACCACACAAGGATATTTTGCACATTTCTTATGTCTCCAAAATAAAATGAGATTTCCTCTCCTCCCTCACTGAAATGAGCACTACGACAAGATTGCTTGACTGCCTTGCTTGTTGAACTATGAGGCATTTTATACGGGCTGACTGATCACCATGTTTACAGATTAAAAAGCAACTTAAAGAAAGAAAATAAATCCCCAGGCAGAGAATAATAAAAAAGGAACAGAGAAACCACGGAAAAGCATCGAACGATTGTACAGGAGTTAGGATGCCCATTAGAAGAGTCGTTTTGAAAAGGTTAATCTCCTGAGAGAACCTTGCACTGAAGCCACAATTACCAAGTGAAAAAGAAGAAGCCACAGAAAAGACAATCCAGTTGCATATAGATAAGAAATGATATGCTGCATAGGCAACAAATCTACAGACTTCGGGATGTTTCAATGTACCTATAAGTAAGTAATGCAAAAAGAAATACACAAAGCGATCTCATCATCGACCCAAGAAAACAGAAGTGTTATCATCTAGTTGGGCCAGCAAAGTTAGCAATTAAGTGTACTGAGGAAAGAGATGCCACAAGAGGAGATATCAAATAACTTCTCAAACCATGGATATTTGGGATTTCCTGACTCAGTCATTTAACCGACATATAACTTCTAGAACATGCATAAGGTATGGAGTACAGTTGCAACAAGTCCAATGGATATGAGTGGGATGTGGAGCTGAATCCATGTAATCACTGGCATATATTCCATTTGGCCATTAAGATGCCCTCAACTCCTTTTGTTTTGCTTTTAGGTGACTCAAGATATGAAGTCCAAAACCATGTAGTTTAATGACAGCAATTTATCTATGCCATGACTGGTAGATGTTAAGGCTGAAATAAGATTGCAAAAACTGGAAAAGATAAAAACAAAGGCATTCCATATGATTCATGCAAACGAACATATGCTTCTTCAGAACAATTCTAATTATCACCCTGAAGATTATAATCTAAAGAGTATAAACTAATGAAAACATTTCGAATGATGATTGTGGAAACACGGCAATGACGAAACCCTCAGTTTGGAGCAGTGGATGTGTGACCTACCATACGAATCCAATGGCAGTAACAAGTGAAGTATGAAAAAATGTCTTCAAGGAGACAAAAATAACGAGACACTAAAGGATGGAAGGATGAGATGGTAAATCTACACCTCCTCGGGTAGGTTATCATACAATCAGCACACCCATTATGTAAACCTCATATTATTGTGCATATCCAAACAACCGCAAAAGAGTAACAAGAACACATAGCATGGTCATTTAGGGTGACAGGATCCTCTGTCCAACCTAAACAGCTTGGACCCAGATTATACTTTTTAACTCCAAAAACAAGCAATATCAGTAAAAAACAAAAAGACATGGATAAAGAAAGGAACTCCTAAAAGGTGCACGCCAAATTTTAAAGTAACAAGACTTAAGGTGCTTTACTCATAAATGACATGAGCTTCCTACCTCATAACTTCTGACAGGCTTGGGAAGCAGCTTCCAAATAGGATGTGGACGATAAGAGGATGACAGCAAGAAAAGAATTGTGGACAGCACAGGTTGACTCAATAAACAAATGGAAATGAAAATTATACCAAAAACAGCCGATGTATTGTATATATATACACGCACGGAATCCATCATCCATGTTGAACTAGTGGAGTTGAAACATAGCACTGAATCCAATGGTAGACATTCAACAGAAAACACAGTTCATCTTCACCATGAATCATGAGGATCCCCACCTGTATAATGTACACCATACAAGATGTGTATTGTATACTTCGCTTAAACAAACTCATTTGTTATGCCTGCGGCATGGTGGATCATCAAAGTCTATTGCCTAGGATGGCTCAACAATCATTTCTTAGAGAAAAATCAAACTATGCAGAAGTAGTGTGCATTTTCCTTTCGATAAATAAGTTTATTCATTAAAGAAATTGCTATACATTGTAATCGTTCAAATTCCACCGCTTTAAAAAGCCTATAAGCGAAATTGAATAGTGTTTCGCCCCACCATGGACATGCTATGTCCATGGTGGTTTTGCCTTAAAAACCGCCATGGATCTATAGGAGCCGTGGCGGTTTCCCGTGTTTTTATGCATGTAAAAATACCGCAACAGACCGATTATGGCCGTTGCGGTACCGAAATGGACAGAGTAGGTCCCTTTTAATCAACGCCATCTAAAAAAATCGGATGGCGCTGAGCCTATAGGCGAAAACACTGTTCATTTTCCCCATAGGCGTTGCGTAGTGGCTTCCTATATATATATATGTGTGTGTGTGTGCACGCGCATGCGCGCACGCGTTTGGGTATGTGTGCATTTACATACACGCATAGATCAGATGTACACATCAAACCATTGGAGAGATGGGTTTTGGGTACGTGTGTGTGTGGGAGTAATTACAAATGCTGGCATTGAGAGCATGTTTGATCTTGAGTTACAGATGAGAATATAAGTGGAAATATGTGTCATCAGTGCGGTACATTTGTCCCACAATGTAGGGAAGCTTTCATAAACAAGCACCATTTGTCCACTCATGGAGCAGTAATTTCATGCAGTGATTTGCTTAAATGGAAATCAAAAAGTTAATAATGTGGAATAAACAGGCTAGCAGTTATAAAGAATAATGTAGCAACCCTGGCATGAGGATGCAATAACCACTAAAAGTCATTTTGATTTCGGAAACTCAGCATGTCTCACTCAGACTAACCTGAGTCACTCGGAACTTGACCTTGCAGGTTTTGGATGACCCCAACTCCGGTAACCAGTCTACAAAGTTAGACTGCATCTATCAAGGTCTTTAAAGAAAATAGTCACTCTGGTCTGAGTTGATGGCCGACCACCTAAGGCCATCCACAAAAAGTGTCGTGCTAAGGGAGGGCCTCCAGATGGGGCTTCCACATGACCGTAAAAACCTAGGACTGAATCCAAGGTTCAACGCCTGGGGACACATCCCAGGCCATTTGTTCGAAAAGGGATTGATTAAATAAATTAGTAAGCCAAAGCCTTTTTCCTATTTTAAGAACCTCCAGTTTTACAAAGTTCCATTTTTTGGGACTACATCCTGACCACATGGGCTAGTTCCCTATACATTATAAAAGAGAGTATATCGGACGAAGATTTAGAAAATATTTAGATAACTTGTTTTCTAGGAAAGGGAAAATGAATGTAGAAAATATTTAGATAAATTATTTTCTAGGAAAGGGAAAATGAATAGGTATAACCTCTGTTCATCTTCTATGTTCCTATGTTCCCTTTTGGTTGAATGTGAAGCACTTCTTCCCGCACACCCCCATAACCTATCTCTTCGAGGTAAGTTCTCCCACCTGCATTCTCTTCATCCCTCCTCTCCATCTCTAAAACCAATGGTTTAAAAAACGGATTGATGCCCCGGTTCACGAACCCCAAAAACCCATCTGGATCGGTGAATAAACCATCCGGATCGGGAATCAGCCGAATCGGTTCGATTAAGCCTTAAAAAAATCCAAAACAATTATAAAAATTCATTATAAATGTTGTTTTTTAATAATCCAATAAGAACTACCGGTATTACATTATTAACTTTCATTTTTTTATCAATTTACGAATATTGAAATGTTCTTTCGCTGTATGAACTTATGTTAACCATTAAATTTGCATCACATAAAACAAAAAACATAGAATTATCATGGATAAAGTATATAATCATACATAGACTACAATAAATAATGGTTTAAATCGATGAAAAAATGGCCACTAAAATCTCAAATTGGCAGAAAACCCTAATCCGATAAAAAAAACCCAGATTATTACAACCTAACTAACTATAATCCAAAACTATTACAACCTAACTAACTACAATATTATGTATTGAAATGAAAATTGTTGGTTTACATTTTACAATATAAATAATAATAAATTCAAAATATCTCATAATATCATTTAATTTAAAATGTATTATTGACAACTGTAAGAAAAATAGTACATTGCAAGATTTATAATGCAAATAAATAAATAAATAATAAAATATTTGGTTATAAATATAGAAATTATTAGAATGCGCATCAATTTTCAAAATAACACTTCAATTTTTCAAAAATATAATTTTTTAGATTTCTAGAATAAATTTAGTGGAAGAGATTGTTAGAGACAGAGAGATATTTCAAATGGTCTCATTGCATGAATCCTATCTTAAAGTTAATATTCCTAAATTTATGTTAAAGATTACCGTATTATAAAAATAAAAATTACAATTAAATCAGTTATTCCTAGTTTGTATTAAAAATATTTGTTGTATTAAGAAATACCTTTTATTATTTTGACATGAAATACTTGTTGTA
The DNA here is from genome assembly GCF_054954075.1 of Amborella trichopoda. NCBI lineage: Eukaryota > Viridiplantae > Streptophyta > Magnoliopsida > Amborellales > Amborellaceae > Amborella > Amborella trichopoda. Next base: position 31,329,019 of record NC_142343.1, read on the forward strand.
TAACTTTTTTTTTTTTTTTAACAAGAAAATATGATACTTGTTGTATTACCTTTTATTTGTTTTTTGATAAGAAAAAAAAGAAGATGTTATATTACCCTTTTTTTTTTGCTTCTTGTATTATTGTTTTACAAGTAAATAAGAAAATGATGCTGCTAGTACCTTTTATTTTGTTTTTTTGACAAGAAATATTTGTTTTATTACCTTTTTTTTTTTTACAAGAAAAAAAAGATGTATTGTCTTTTTTGTTTTTGAGCAAGAAATGCTTGTTGTATTACTTTTTTTTTTTTTTTATGATATTATTTTCTTATTTTTATTTTTTTTTTGAGGACAAAAGTAAAAACCTATCTTCTTTTTATTTGTCTTTTTTTATGATATTATTTTATTTCTTTTATTTTTTTTGAAGACAAAAATAAAATTGCACAATAGCGCGCCCCAAAACTCGGATTCGAGCTTGGGACGTCCCAAGAAGAAACATTGTTGCTAACCACCGCAGCCCATCGTGGGCTGTTGAATACTTTTCTACAAGAATTGTTCATATTGAATAACTTTTGAAATTCGAACATTATATTACTCGGCACAAATCCCACATCGAAGAATCAAAGAAAGTTTACGCGCAATAAATACCTGTACAATAGCGCTTATGCCAACGCGATCGAGAGAAGGGGTACACCTACGGTCCTATGCTTTGAATTAAATTACCAAAATATCCTCAGTTAGTGACTCGCCTACCTGTGACGTCACAAGCATGATGTCATATGAACGATCCACTGTTCAAATTCACCAGTTCTCCTCTAGGATCGGGCAATTCTCGGTTTTACACAAGAATCGACACGGGGTGACTGATTCCTGTGTCGACTCGGGCGAGTTCGTTGCGACTCACCGATTTTTAAAACCCTGTCTAAAACCATTACCCTATCTCACCACATGCGCTTCTTCCGCACAAACAAACACGCCAAGCCCAACCCTTCTTCTCCATCTGAAAATACTCTCTAGAAACTCCTAAACAAGCATATGTAATTCCTAGCCAAACACCCCCATTATTTCCTAAAGCCTAAGCATCCTCTGCCCCTCCACAGCCATCATACACACTTGTTGGACCTGCAAAATTCCAGCAAGATTCAGCTCCATTAAAGGAGTTAATACACGCCTTAATGACTTCTATAACCCCATCAACCTAACGTATAATTGTTGCCATCTTCCTGTCACTATTACACTTCAAATTCCTCATTCACAGACCCCGTAGGAGCCTTCAAACAACCCTAAAACCTTGTGGCCCCACAACGCTTAGGCTGACCAAGAGCTTTTACATTCATGTAGGATACAATTCTTGTTGGTCCAACATCACAAGTCTTGACCGAGTCTTGACCAGTCAGACTCGGGACTTGGTGAGCGACCCGACCCAACCCCTGCCCAATTCCATGTTTTGTAACACTGGTTTTAGCAAACTATTCAACCAAATTGCAACAATAATCCCCAAGTGCAAGTGGATGGTAATCTTCTGGAGGCCGTACCTTAGGCTAAATATGATGACATTTGGCAAGCTTGAGGTTCAGAAAAGATCATCTCTAAATATAACAATGTCAGCTAAGAAAATTACGATTTGACATGTAATCATCCTTCCACCTTGAACGCAGGGTTATTTAGCCAGAACTTTCCCGGACATACAAATAATAACTCTGGTTTAGGCAAGATAAACTCCTTAAATGGGCACCACCCTAGGAGCGCAAAGATGGCTTTATCATGGAATGGAGTTTACCAAGCGTATATATTGCTGCTGAGGGACTGACACCTAGACTAAAACTCACATCAATCATAGGTATTATCTCCTCATTGGAGCCTCATCTTAAATGCATGACCCAAACATAAGGATAGTTTAGCATTGTAGTACACACTTCCAAGGGCCAAACCTTTGACTTCCCACATGCAACCTAGATTTCTACCACCAGATCAAAGCCTAATAAGCATCTTAGATACAATATAGAAAGTGGCGAATTAATGACAAAACATTTGAAAATTATCAACTTCAAAAATATCATGCCTATTTCTAGCTTAGTTCTGGTCTCAATTTTGCACACTCTTTTCCTTTTCATCATATTAACCAACTTTTGTAGCTCCTGGACTAGCAGCAATTTTGTAATAAATATCAACAAGAAATGATTTTGCTCATACCAACAACAACTAAGCAGTGATACTGAATAAAGACCAAAATGTACCACACCACCTTTACAACTGAAAATTTAAATTACATTAATAGGAATGATAGGTAACGATAAAAAATTACGAAGAAAGGCTAACGGAAATTTTCACTTGTTTCACTGACTAAGACATGAAGAAAGAGAACGCAATCGTGGTGGGGTACCTGCCCATGCACATCAGCTGATAAACCTGTCGCCAAAGGTTTGACACTTATCATGACATCTGCAAAGTACTCTATTTGAAATAGGAATCTAGGGTGTGGCATGTTTGAATAAATATCTTCATGACCCAACAGAACAAGCGAGCATCCCTGAAGAATAAACGCAAGCAGTCAATTCGGTTTACAATATGATTGACCACAAAATGGTGATAAACCCCACATTTTCCGACCCAAAGAAAAAGAATCAAGATATATGCAATTATGTTAATGGGTCATTATACAACCTGAACAGAGGTCAATGCATGGCAGTAATGCAGAAAGTTTAAGACAGAATCTAAGAATCCACGAGCCGCTATCTCCAAAAGGGACACATCATCTATCATGATACATATGTTTCCATTGCCATTTGATGCAGCATTTAATTCAACAACTTTGTGGATTTTTCCATACAATTCAAATAGCCCACCTTCAACAAGACTTTCCCTTTCCACACCTAATATTCAAAAACATCAAACCAAATACTGCCATCACATACCATAAAGAGATTGAATTTGTTGTTAAGCTTGCTCAGTTACAGAAAACTAATAATCAATTAAACTACAACGACTCATAACAAATCTCGCCAACAATTTGTTTCTTAGAAAGTATCGGGCACAAAACAAAATTCTCACCTGGGGACCCCAGCTGAAGCAAATCAAAGAAAAGGAATTTATTATTTTCTCTTTGTGCTGTTAAATTGCACCCCTGTTTTGCCAACAACTTAAAGCATCATGTAAGCAATTCCAATAGGATGTGATAAAACATAAGAACGTGCTCTCTGAAAAAAACACAAAAATTTCTATATAAGCAGCCCCATAAAGATTATCTGTGCCACTATCCAGCGAATCAATGAGTGGACTCAAAATCAGTCCTATTACAATCGCGCTAAATTGGATTTTAAAAAAGTAAATAAAAAGACAAATAACAACTTACAAGTTTCTTGAGAATGCGATCGTAGTGAGAGAAAGGCTCGGCTAGAGCGAGAAAGAGAACCAGAGAAGATGGCAAAGCGCGGGTGAGGAGATGGTGCAACACAAAACTGCCATGGCAACGAACGCCGTCCTTGATGAGGAAAACCTTACCCCGTGGCAATGCCTGATTGGTGGTTTGGAGGCCCAGAGCTTGATCGAGCAAGGTGCCCATGGGGAATGAAATCAGAGGGAGAAAGGGGCAGACAGCACAAATAGGGTTTTGGGGTTTATAAATGGACGGCTAAGATTGAACCAACCCTCAAGCGTAAGCCAAAGCTCACTCAAAAAGGGGCATACCTTCTTCTTTTTCCCGTGTTCAGCACGGGCAAAAAAAATGCACCTTGGCGGATTGGTAGGGCAGAGAATTTATCTGGTTTGGATCAGATATCTGAATTTTAGATCTTATTTGGATTTGGTTTTGGATCAAAGATTTAGATATGATGGGTCAAATTCAAATCCAAATAGTAATTTAGTTAGGATCCCAGGGAGATCCAATTCAAATCCACCCAGTTTTTTAAATATTATATATTATGTTATATGTATACATGGATGCGGTTTTTATAGAGCCTAGGCTCTAAACAATCAGATTAGAGCCTACCTTCAAATAGTGTTGAGAAATGTGGTTTCAATAGAAATCTCTAAGATAGCCTTAAAATATATTTTCATCTTTATTTATAAAGTTTAAATTTTCAAAAATAGTGTAGATCGATATATCTATGAATACTTGAAAATCTTGATAATTGATGGTCCAAAAATATGTTACAAAATACATTATTTTCAAAACTTAAAATCCATTTTTTTCTTATGTTCATGCATGTTGATATCGAGATGATCTATTTGAGGATATTTGGGTATCAAAACAAGCTCTTCTAATGAAATTTTTGATGTAGACTCTAATTTGATTGTTTAGAGCCTCGGCTCTATATAAACTTTTCCCCCGTATGCATATATGTTATATAGTATTTTGTTAATAGTATTTTTTGTTATGTATTATTTTATATTATTCTATAAATATAAAATAATTTTTGGATTTAATCATATTTGGATTTAGATCTGGATCCGATTGGATCGGCATCTGGAAGCAGATCTCATGTATACTTTTTGAATTAGAATTCGGATTGCGTTGGATCTAGACCCGATCCAACCCTTTTTTCGTCCCACCGATTGGCCTTATCCTTAAATTTTCAAAAATATTAAAAATCATTATAAATGATATTTTTGGGTTTTTAAGAAAAAAAATAGACGTGGTGCATATGAATTTTTATTATCTTGAGAAGTATATGAATATTGGTATTTTGTTTCCTTTTTTTAGTGTTTATTAACTATTGAATATTTTAGGGGTTTTCAAATTCTCAAATTCCCATTACAGATAAGGCGCGGTACTAACCCTAGGACCTCTCTCTCTCACACACGCAAACACACATTAAACATCTCTCATGGCACAAACACAAATTGAGCATATCTCTCTCACACACACAAAACACATTGGATCTCTCTCATTTGGCCTCCCTCTCCCTCACACACAAAAAATACATTGGACATCGCACACAGGCATATTTGACCACTCTTTATCTCTCATGCACAAATATAACAATTGCAAAGAAATTACCTGATCCAGAAAGAAGAAAAAATACGAAGAAAATCAGACCTGCCCACTCTTTCTTTTTAATTAAGAAGAAAAAATAAACAATTAAGAAGAACTTCTAGTCATATCCTAAAATCCGTATTAAAATTGGATGATTTTGGGATCCGTTTTTAAAATCTTTCTTACTTTTGTTGATGACTGTTAGAATAATTCATCACAGGAATCCTGATCACAGTAGTGATTACAAATTGGTAACAAAAAAAAACTCAATACCTTTCTCTTTCCCATAAATTGGGACTGATTTTAGTAGTTGTTTTGCATTTTATGTTAAGAAAGAAAATCTTTATTTACTAGTGGCTTTTTAGATTAAATCATTCTATGAATATGTTTATACTTAAAATTTTCGGCAATGACTGTAACCTTCACCTTGTTTTGGGGCCTAAACACATCTAGAGAATACAATAGAGAATGGGTCCTATCAAATTGTTGTACAAGCAAGCCACGAGACTGCCCTCTCACATAGCACCGGTAATGCCGGCTTCTAATACGACCAAACTGGAAATTCGATAGAAAATTTTGAAAACGAGGTTTCTGAGTAAAAGGAGAGGAATTTAGAAAAGTTTTTCAGAATGGAAGAAAATAAAATAAAATAAAAATAAGAAATAGAAGAGCGTACTTGAAGTTGGGCCCCCAGGCTTGATACCCAAAGCTGGTTTAGGATCAGTGTTGGTGCGCCTACTTTATTCAAGCTTTCGGGAGGGCAAACTTACAGGTCCATGCATGCTAGGTTGGGGTCTGAACGTACGGGGTCAAAGGGAGATAGGATTAGTGCGGCGTCTGGCATGGTTCGATTTCAATGCGGTAGCTGGGCATAATTTAGAATTTCTCTATATTGATAATGAGCAGGGTGGACCCTTATTTATAAATAAATGACCCTCTTAATCACTGTCCAAAATTTGAGATCAAATCTGGGCCTTCTAATATCAAGACTACTGGTGGGCTCGCCAATGCCACCACCGGTGTTGTTGCATTTTGCGGCCTTTAAAATATTTAAAAATCTAAATAGCGATTGTGATGTCAATTCAGTATGATCTGGGTGGTGGCATATCAAATGGCCAACAACACCACTATCACTGTTGGTGTCACTACTGGTATCTCACGTTCAAATTTGGCCAGAATGTGGCTTCATGTAGAGTCAACACTTCTACCAGCCTCTCCTAGGCAATGATGGTTACTTCTCGCTGCAATCTGACCATCCCAAGTTCTGACAAATGGGTGGTGATTTCAACCAATGAGGACCAATCTTTGTTGATGCTCATGTTCAACAATAGTGACCCCATCGCCTACGTAATGATGATTACTTTTCACTTCAGTTTGAGCATTCCAATGCCAGGTGATTGGCGACAATTTGAGCCAATCAAGAATCAATGTTGTTGATACCAGCATCTACTGATGGTACCCATATCGCCCATGTAATGATGGTTATTTTTTAGTGAAGTTAGAGCATTCTGATGTCGAGTGATTGGTGGCAATTTGGGCCAATCAGGGTTCAACGCTACTGCCCCAGCATTGAAGCCTTCTTGAATTGTTTTATGCATTCATTCCCTTGTCCAACTTAAGATCACCTTGAACACTCACCTAGGTTGAGCAGTCTAAACCTCGTATCGAGTCCAAAACCGCACAAAGGAAGAGAGTTCTATTGTATAGTAATTTCTCGTTGAGATCGAAGAGATGCTCAATGATAAGCTAGAAGACTTGTGGTCTCATGCATGTTGCTGGAGCTTTACAAGAGCAAGGGCCAAATCTTCAACAACTGCTTCAGAGCATGTAAAGATGGCAGCCATTTTAAGAAATGGTCATGTGCATGTGGTGAAGAGAGAACCCATCTTTATGGATAGAAACCTATAATCCACATGCTAGATTCGTGTCTCCATTATTTATTAGCCAATTTTGATGGGCAATCATGAGCTATTATGATTGACTGTGGGTCATGAGTCTTATTGGGTTGGATTGAAAAGACAGCCTAAGGATCACATATTTTAGTATAGGTAGAGTATCGTAGAAATTGTATTTTCTTGGCCGATTGGATCAAATCAACTTCTAAAAAGTGTTTATTTGTGTTTGTAAAATTATAAGACAATGAGAATAATTTTTTCAAATTATATTTATGCGTTATGAAGTTTTTATTCAATTTAATTATTTTGTAGCAATTACAACTTTATTTTATTCTTTAAAATTATTTTATGTCTTTTCTTAGATTTTGCAAAATTTATTAAGGTATAGGTTAAATTGTGGGACACATGGGGGGCCAATGGCCAAGGCTCCACACTTGGATGGCCCCTTCTTGAGTTGGACATTGGGCGCACATGGGACCCACGCCCCATCCACTTGTCTCAAAGTGGATAAGGTTAGTTATAAGGAGAGAGAGCCGTTTGGTTCTTTGGAAAATGGTGTCTTAGGGAAATGCCTCTCGTGAAATTGGTATCTCCTAGAATTGACATCTCCTAGAATATAGGTGTTTGCTATTTGGATAGCATCTTGTAAGACTTCAAAAATGTTTGTCTATTGTTTGGATTGTCTAGAACTTCAAACCCGTCTATAAAATATCACTTGCCAAAAGTTTTTGGGGCCATGCCTTTCTTTCAATCTCTCGGAAATGTTAATTCCACCTATTTTGGTGGAATTGACATTTCCAAAAAATGCTTAAAACATGAAAATCGGTCTCCATGCAGAAATGGGATGCCCAAACAGCAATTACGGGCGGTTTTCATGGAAACAGTCTACTAGAGATCCATTTATGGGACCAACGGGGTCAAAGGATATAGAACTCTTGTTTTCTGTTTTTGGATTATTTAATAAAAAGGGATTTTGTTGTTCTAAAAGGATAAGGACTTCTAAAGAGGTTATTTCTTAGAAGATTTAAAGTCTTAATCATAATGGAACTTGGATATTTGGATACAGGTCAACTATATTGGAAGTACCAAAAAAATGGTATCATAGCTAGCAGAGAACTTTGGAAACCCACTGATATGGACTCCACTTAAAAAATATTTGGCATTTCAGGGGCATACTGAAGTGTAGTTTATTTCAAAAGCCTTTAGAGTTTGGAGCTACATGATCATTGTTTCATTTTGTAACCATGTTTGAATCTATAACAACACACCCAACTAGAGAATATAAGTTTGTTCCTTCAACAAATGGACATTCTAGTGGAATGTTAATGATCTGTGTTCCTGATTTTGTCAAGGGAACCAATCTGTTCATACATGAATCTATACTTTTTCTGTCTTTTTTGATGCCCTACTTGGCCGTATCGGTTGGGCCCTTTTTGTATTCATCAACGCACTGGCACGAATGAAAATAAACTTATTTTGAGGGACCTTTCTTAAAAAGTCAAAACTAATTACTTTGAAAAAGAAATATTTGAGGAAATTGTAGGTAAAAATCAACCAAGTGACAAGCTAAATTGAGGCTCTAGGTACGAGAGAACAACAACAAAATGGCCTTCATGAGGAAAATATTTTGTTGAGAAATAATTTAAAATCACTATTAGATGACTGGCTGAGAAAAGAAGAATTGTTCTGGTTTCCAAGATCAAGATCAAACTGGATCAAAGAGGGGGCCAATAATAACAAGCATTTTTATATAATTGCAAATTTGAGAAGAAGATCCAACAGTCTTCGAGGGATACAAATAAAATGAGGACAATAATAACAATATAGAAAGAGAGAGACTGTACTGGAATATCTCCCCAGAGCATTTCAAACTGAAAAAGACCTAAGATCTCCATTAAAGATGTGCTTTTTATAAAGCTAACAGAATCTTAAAATTTTATGTGATAAAAGAACCATCAATCTCTCATCAAGCCTATACAAAATTATAACTGAAGTGCATGCAATAGGCTGAAAGGTGTGCTTCAACACCTTATTTTAGGTCCCCAAATAGAATTTGTTGAAGATCACCACATTATGGACAACATTTTGGTAGCTCAAGAAAGTGCTCACTCTAGAAAAGAATTGGGGAAGCAGACATAATTTGTAAACTTGATTTTAAAAAGAAATGCCAATGAATCAAATGGGATTACCTTTCGAATATCAGAAGGTTAATAGGCTTTGCAGAGAGATGGATGAACTAGATGTAGAGCTGCCTATCCTACTCTGACTATTCAGTTTTGATCAATGGCATATCATTTAGATACTTCAAATGCAAAACAGGAATTTCAGAATGGCATTCTCTCCTGTTTTGTTTACCACGTATCTGAATCTTTCACTCTGATGTGCTCTTTAATGACAGTGGGTTGCTGAGTGGCTTTGCAGGTTTTACAGGTGGTCTAGTTATCTCGCATTTGCAATAGGCAGATGCTTTTCTACAAATGATATTATGGACCATAATCCCTTCCAACCAAGTATCTAGGCATGCCTTTACTTAATAGAATACCAGCCAAAGCCATACAGGATCCTGTGAAAGGCAGACTTTTGATGAAGCTAGATTTATGAACAGCAAGATATTTATCTTTTGGTTGAAGAACCTCTCATAAAGGCGACTTTATCCAAATTGCCAGTATACTGATTTTCGATGTTAGATCCCTTAATATAGTCACTAAAAGAATGAAAAAGATGATGAGAAAGTTTATTGTTTGGGATTCCATGTATACTCCAACGAAAATGAGTAGTCTCGATATTCGGATGTGTAACCCTATGAATTAGGAACTCCTAACAAAGTTGTGGTGGTTGCTACGAAAATCAGTAATCCAAAACAAATATGATTTGAATAAAGAAGGGTATTATTAGAAAATTGTCATCTGAAGGGCCAGCATCCTTCTGTTGAAAAGCATTAATTCTTCTAAGACCCTTTTCAATAAACACAACAAAATGCTTCTTGATAATGAATCTCAAATAAAAATCAAGCTTAATAAATCACCAGATGATGCCCCTAGGGGTGGCAATGGGCCGGGCGATGAGGCCAGGCCAGGCCCTAAAAAAACAAGGGCCTTGGCCACAAGATGTGGCCCAAGGGCTGCTAGGGTCGGGCCACCACGGCCCGAGGGCAAGGCCAGGCCAGGCCTTGACCAAGACCACTCCAGTTTTTTTTTTCTTTTTTTCTCCTTTTTTTTTTTCTTGGATTATACTTAGCCTGGTCCCGTTGTGACAAGGCTAGGTCCAGGGCCAAGGCCAGGGCTGGGCTGGGCTAGGGCCATGGCAGGCCCCGCCAATTGCCAGCCCTAGATGCCCCCTTTAAAATTCAATTTCCAGAACTTTTTCAAAAAATCCTACCACACGAATGTCACTGTCAAGGAAGTAGTGACTGGAATTTGAAGGAATACAACATGAGACATTTGGTTGAGATGCAAAAGAATGGTTGATGTCACAGGGAATCAGTTTGTGACACTCAGGCCCAGCTTATATTATTTTCTGTAAGGAAATGACATGGTAGTTTTGGGAGTTCAGCCCCTCAAGGGACATTTCAGTCAAATCCCTTTATACTCAAATCGAAAGGCACAGATATGTGCATCTACTGCAAGCTGCAAAGAAATCTTGGTCACTGCCAACCTTGTACAAGACATATCATAAGAATTAGAGCTTTAACTATTGATCAACTGAGACAGAGGGTTTGATATTAACAAGTATGTATCTAAATCATAAGAAGAAACAAAATGATATATATTTATGCATTACCCCTACATTGTGTTCTATAGTCTTGGCTTTTGAGAGGCTTCAACCTTCCTTGGTTTACACCATGATCAGCCAAACAGCTACTGTTGCAATGGTGCTCCTCACCGCTACCTAAGGTATAAACCAATGGAGAATAGCAATTGCAGCCCCTATATGCAAAATTTGGAAAGAGCATCATAACAGAGCTTTCAAGGTAAAGCTCTTGATCAATGTGCTATCAAATTCAAGATTCAAACTACAAAAGCCATTTGCAGTGCCTAGAAAAGTGTTTTAAGAGGACTTTCGTAGGAAGGCTTGATGTCTAATTGGAAGAAGTTGTTACATTTAAAGGTCAAGAAAACTCAGAAACCAAGTAAGTGGAAACCACCATCAAGCGGTTAATCAAGCTGAACTTTGACAGTAGTGCATCAGGTAATCCAGGTCTCCTTATGCACAGCACGAGGAACGCGTAAGTGCTATACTCACTTTACCAGGTGGTTTTTGCATGACCATGAAGCATTGGCTAAACAAGGTGCACAGGTAGACATTGCTAGTTCTCATACAAAGTAAAGAAGGTTGATCTTTGAGTAAAGAAAAGGATTGTAAACAGTGGAAGTTTGTGTAAAAGCAAGTACCAAGTACTAAGTGTGACGGTAGCTTCAGCGACCTAGCCTGACCCTAAAAAAGCAAGGCCTGGGTCATAAATTGTGGCCCGAGGCCTAGGCTAAGGCCAGCGCTGGCCCTTCCCGACCCTCCTTTTTTCCTTGTTTTTTCACATATTTTTCTTCATTTGTTTTTGACCCGGTCCAGCCCTAATAGGGCCAGGGCCAGCCTTATGGAGACCAGGGCTAGGGCCAGGGTTGGCCCGGTCCAAGCCTGCCCCATTGCCACCCTCGTTCTTATGCATTTTTTACTTTGTTTTAAATTTTTACATGTATTTTGGTTCTTTCATTTTTCTCTTCTCTTTTATGATGATGCAACTATACGTTCTAGTACAGATTCTTATAGAAATATAAATTTTAGTTAAAGCGTACAAAATAAATGAATAAATGAGTTGCAGAAAAGCACCTGAGAAATTCATTTCACATGATCAAGACATCTCTAAACAAATTAACCAAAAAAGGCATCTCTAAACAAAGGAACATAAATAATGGTCCCCATAACCAATAATCGAACCATTAAGCATCATATCAATCCTTTATGCTCCAGGATAATAGAACCATATTCCACAGCTCCATGGTCCCCATACAAATTACTGAAGCATTAAGCATCATCCTTCAATTAGGCACTTCAGAAAAATTATCATATCAACCTGTCAAAATAATGGATGGCGGGTGCTCAACCCTTCAATACACTGCAAAGCAGCCGAATAAAGGGTACCGAAAAAAGAAATCTACATTGAACATATTCTCCATCTGTAACAGTTTTGTTAGACGAATTAAATCAAGAAGGGGAGAATAGTGCATTTTAGAGAGAATCTAGCCTTTCCTGATGCTACTGAATCCAAACCCAGATTATCGACTTTTAAAACCGGGCAGCAAGCCCCTCTTCACACCATAATTTCAACTTGGTCTAACCATACCATTTCATTTTTCGATTGCAGCAGTTCAAAATTTGATATCCAAAACCAAACAAAAAATTCAACCAAAATAATCCAAATGGTTACCATCCTGCATGTGATTCATCCTATATATGTTTTCATCAGCTTTACACACAAACGAAAAAGGCCAGAAATGATCTATATAACTTCAAAAAGAAGCAGCATTACTTTCTCTCCTTACACAGCATAGCAATGCTGTCCTTCCCATCAAAAGGAGCCCAAAATCCAAAATTAATTTATAAAGCCCTAAAACTATCCTTTTGTCTAACTGCTAGTAAAAAAGTGTTGTTAGAGCGAGAAGAATGATCACATGTGCCTAGAAAGTATGGACTCCACCACCCCTTGGGCAATGGGGTGGTACATATCCTTGGCCTCTGCAAAGATCCTCTTTGCCAGAATCTTCCCTTCGTCCTTGGAGTTGCCCTGAACCAGTGCAGTATAGAGAGGCCTAAGGTATTTCATCCTTCCAACCTCTTTCAAAGTTTTCTCCATCATACCGTAGTAGTCCCTGCATCCTGAGGCAGCAGCTAGAGTGAGAAACGCCACCTTCGCCTCCCAATAATTGTGCTCGGCCAATCTATATCGCTCATCCAATGCCAGAACCTGCAATCCAGGGCAACAAGAATTGAGAATTCTGTTTTTTACTTCTTTATAAATCCCATTTCTCGTTTGCCCCAATCATTAGGTAGATAACCACTAAGGGGAATTTTTGCCCCAATCATTAGGTAGATAAGCATTCGGGGAAATTTTTGTCTGAGATTACATCTTAAAGCTAGAAAATGCAGCACTGACAGGATACAGTGAGAGCAAGAAATAGTTGAGATTCAAGAGATCTCTTAAGAAACAGTGAATTATCCCAACCTCTAATAATGAGAATAGAGAGAAACCCAATTCATAGAACACCTTGCTCTCTCTCTCTCTCTCTCTCTCTCTCTCTCTCTCACACACACACACACACACACACACACACACACGTTTGTGGATATGGGTCCATTTTAGTCATCTAAGAATCAAAATGAGTAAAAGATATGCAACATATGCTGTGTTCATTTTGTCTAAAATGGCAAGCACCATGTACATAGTGGCAGTTTTCATGGTTCAACTTTTCTCTAGCTTATTCACCCAAAAAGAAAAAAAAAAAATTGCTCTAGCTCAATGGCTTGGCAAATTTATCAGTGGAAAATGGCTTGGAAAATCTATAACTGGAAACACAAACTGCAGTAGCGAGAGGGAGAGGGTCTATTGTGCAAGCAAAATGAGGATTGCTTGGGAGGGTGAACTAAATATATTTTTGGTCAGTGTCTTTACCAAGATCTTGTAAATTCCTTGCATTGTTGCATTGCCTTCTTCACAATTTCCAATATTATTCTCATTTGTTCTTCCGTCAAAAAACAAAGGAATACCAAATTTGGGAAAAAATTGCAAAACAATTCAAAATATCAAACTACAGAAACAAAGAAATGAGTAGGGAGTACCTGCGAGGGATCAAGAACTTTGGGGAGGTTCTCCAAGTAAAGCTCCCATTCTTGGCCACGCCAGTCCAACACATCCTCCTCTGTGGGCAGCTTTCCCAGCACAAAATCTTTTGACAAGGAGACAATCTTCGTATAAAGATTAGAAACAGGTTCCATGGCATCAGAAGGAATGCCTGTACCTTCCACCCATAACTGCAAATCGATTTCTTTCTCTATCCCAGGAACATTAGCCTTGAGAAATTCAACAAAAGTGTCGGAGTCGATAGACTTGAACTTAAAAGTTGCAATGTATTTCTTCAGGAACTCATCAAAAGCTGGGCGACCAATCTGAGTTAAACCCATGGTTAGGACAAAATTGGAAAAGGAAAAGAAAAACACACAAAAGCAGCAGCATCAACAAGGCTAATCAAAATATCTTTTGATGGCATCAAGTGAATCATGAGTATTCCTCAGAAAGGTCAACATTTATCTTCAATTAAACGAATTACTGGTGCAGTAACTGAATTCATGCCTGATGTTGTAGCACGTTAGTATCACAGCAATGATAATAAACTAGAAAGAAAAAAAAATAGTAGTTTTACTGCACAGAAATCACTTGTATGTTTCTGGTAGTTCAGCAGTAGGAATAGATCTTGGGAAGTAGTGTAGAAATCATCGACAATTGACATCTAATTCTTTGAATCATGTTGCCTAAAGGAGTTAACTTTTATGCAAATATAGAAGTCCAAATTTCTTTTCAGTCACCATTGCGTTGGTTTTAATAAAGGCTTTCGCCAAAACACAATCTTCATAGCAGACTTTCAGAACCAGTGAATCAGCACTCCATTTATCCATTAAAAGGAACAGATAAAAGAGAAAAAACTCAAAAAAGCATACTCACCTGGCGTTCTATACGCCAGAGAAATTGGAAACCCTTCTCATATGGAACCTGAGAGTATATTTCATCAGGATCAATACCTTCCTGGTTTGTTTTCAGCTTTGTTAACTCCATATTATCTTTAAACCTCTCCACTTCTTCTAGTAAACCCCTCCACCCGATTCCAATACTCAGAGCAGCAATCTCTTCTCCTTGAACAGCCTCTACAATCCTCCTCTCTGCATATGTAGTGAAACCCTAAAACAGAAAAAAGGTCTTTATCATGCAAAACCAGCATAAATATGAATCAAAATAATATTGTGCCATCCAAAAGCCATTTGGAAAAGTGACAGACATAAAAGCCTGCACATAGACATAAAAAAACAGACCCTACCATGCAGAAAATCAATTCAGAGAAGCAGACATAGAAGAAATTTTTCTTTTAAAGACAACAGAAAAAAAACACAACATCAAACTCTGCAGTTCAAAGCCCAGCGAAAAATAATAAAAACAGCCAAGTGGTTTAAGAACCCCAACAGTTCTAAATCTCATAAAACCAACAGACCATGGAGAAAGAACAGGAAAAGAAAAATTCCCAGTCAATAACAAGATGCATCAATAAATGTCTTTGAGTCTAACATAAGAAGGAAAACAAGGTATGAACCAGTGTAAAGAAGAAGCCTAGAAACCCTTGAAAACCAGATAAATCACATTCAGAAAACCAGAAACTTCAAAACCCCATATAGATGGGTCTGAACCACAATACCATAGTGCCACAGACCTTATACCCATCCCCTCATTCACCCCAAAAACAAAAGCTATATCTAATCAAAATTACATTGACTGCTTCAAACCAGAGATGGAAACAGAGATGGATAGATCAAATTAAAAGCAGATGGCCATTATGAAACAGAGATAAAAGAACAAATGCAAATAGATAACCATTTGAGAGCAAACTCAAAGGCAGTGACCAGGAATATATTGTTCCAAACACCTAAACCAGAGCCCCACGAGTGAGAGAAACTAACCTCATTGAGCCAGAAATGATCATTATTGGTATTGGTGATCAAGTTCCCGGTCCAGCTATGGGCAAGCTCATGCGCCACCACCTGTGCCCCAGTCCCGTCCCCGGCGATCACAGTGGGCGTTAAGAACACCATCATCGGGTTCTCCATTCCCCCATAAGGAAAGCTTGGGGGCAGCACCAACAAATCAAACCTCCCCCACTCATACCCCCCAAACAACCTCTCCCCTTCCCTCACCATCTCCTCCACGCCTGCAAATTCACACACCGCCTCCTCCAGCACAGAGGACCCCTCTGAATAAACCCTAGACCTCGGCCCAATATCCCTCCCTGTGATAGCTCCGCAAGCAAAAGCAAACAAATATGGGGGAACCGGCCACTGCATATTGAAGCTCTCGACTACACGGGTGTCGGCACACCAGAGGGCATCCAGACATGCCCCCCGGGCCTGCCCCGGCTCAGGACGACCACGGCCCACGCGCTCCGCCGACATGACCGCCGAGAGCTCCACAGGCAGGTTGAGGAGGGCAGTGTACTGCAGGCGAGCAGCCGGCGTATCTTGGCAGGGGAAGATGGAGCGCGTGTGTATGGCTTGGCACTGAGTGTACACATAAGGGTGGGTTTTCAGTGCAGTTTGGGGAGGCGAAAGCCATTGTATCGCCGAGGCCTGAGGAGAGGTAGTGAATGTCAACAGCACGGAGGCAAGAGCAGAGTCGGGGAGGGTTATGGTCAGGGATTGGCCTTTGATGGGGTCAACAATGGGGCTGAGAGAGAAAGGAAGAGGGGTGGAGGAGAGGGGGTCAATGGCGGAGGAGATAGAGAGAGAGCGGGTGTCGAGGGTGAGGGGGCCGGCGTGGGGGCGGGGAAGAGAGAGGAGGGCGGAGCCATGGATGGTGCGAGAGGGGAAGTCGAAGAAGAGAGAAAGGGCGAGGTGGGAGGCGAAGGGTTGGGAGGAGTCGGCGTAGGAGTGAGGGTCAACAGGGTCCATGCTGCCTGCGTCCGTCTTCGACCTTCCACAGCTGTGGTGCTGCCTGTAGAGAGAGAGAGAGAAGGGCGAGGCCTTTTTTCTCTCTCTACACTCGAAGAAAATCTCTTCTCTCTCTCTCTCTCTCTCTCTCTCACAGAGGATGGCATATAGAGCGAGAGGGCAATGTCGTGGGGCCCGGTAGATTTGGTGTGGATATTTATGCGACGGAAGAGGAAGACACCGGGTAGGGTGGCAACTGATCGGGTATTCAAATAAATCCAGGTTTTGGATCCGGATCTGATCTGTGGTCCAAAAGTTAGATCGTACCTATCGGGCTCTGGATCTATCTTGTCAAATCTCGGATTTGGTCGGGTCCATTGCTATGAGCTGGATCTACCTTCATTATGAGCTGGGTCTGATCGGGTCTATTACCACCCACTATGAGTTCTGTATTTATTATTATGATTATTATTATTTTTGCGTTTTTTTCACCATCATATATCCAAATTAGCGGTAAGAAGGTCACAACCAGGTCACAACCGCCATTAGATTTCAAATTATCTTATTTGTTGTTTAACAGCTAAAGATGATTATGAATTCTTATTGTATATGATCTTTAATACACTCAAATGAATAGGGTTTGAAGTATTTTATCTAAAACAGTTTACGAGTACGGGTTATCATATCTAATCGAACCAAAACTCAAACCCAAATAGTATTCAGGTTCAGGTTTTGGACCCAGACCTGATCTGCCAAGTCCAAATTGTGGACCCACACCCATTTGGGTATACCTGATGAGCCCTGGGTCGGGCCCCGAGTCCATTGCTAACCCCTAAGACTTAAGGGTGGGTTACCCTTTCGAACAATTGTTTCATGCAAGCTGAATCGCATTTCTACAATATGTGGCCTAGTGGTACAAAGCATATAAAATATCCATCTAAAAAATGAAGGCAAGCAGGTGGTCCACCTAAAAACAATTGTAAACTATGGGTCCAAATGTTTTCTCAATATAAATTTTATTTTAAGTTTTTAAAATTTATTTACTTTTTCATATTCATGATCTATATGTTAAAGATCATAAATTCTTTTAAAAAATAGTATCAAATTATATTTAAAAAATATATTTATTGTTGTCCGCATGCTAACTTTCTCTCTGATAGTAGGTGACTACAATTGTCTCTCTCTAAACAGGTGTAAAGCTGGTTTGAACTGAGGGCATTTGCGGTCTCTCATCCTCCGCTGAGCAGGCAAAAGGAGGATTAACGTGGGGCAAGCGTGATTTAAAACATACAATCAAATTACCCTCGACCCTTTTAATCACATTTGCGTGACTGAGCAGTAGGGTTATCTCCTTATCAACCACTGCTTCTAGCCTTCATAGTCTTAGTCTTATTTAGGGGTTTTTTTAAAAAAAATATTTTATTAAACATTTGTTTTTTTTTAAGGTCATGAAAAAAAAACTCTAAATTGTGACCTCCTTGTATCAAACATAAATGATTTCATGGTATAAGATCTTTTTTAAAAGGAAAAAGTTTATATAGAGCCGATGCTCTGAACAATCAAATTTGAATCTACCTCAAAAATTTCACTAAAAGAGATTGTTTTGATGCTCAAATATCCTCAAATTCCTCATCTCCACATCAAGATACATGGATATGAGAAAAAAATGGATTTCAAGTTTTGGAAGTAGTGTATTTTGTAAGGTACTTTTGGACCGTCAATTTTCAAGATTTTCAAGTTTTCATAGATCTCTGGATCTACACTAATTTTGAAGCTTTAAACTTTATAAATAAAGATAAAAATATATTTTAAGGATATCAAAAAGATTTCTAGTTTTGAAACCATATTTCTCTATACTATTTGAAGGTAGGCACTAATTTGATTGTTTAGAGCTAGGCTCTATACAAACCGCACCCGTTTTAAAAAGCCTCATCGTACCCATTTTCATCACTATTCCTATTTTTTTAACTAAAAATTGTGAAGCTCATTTGGTTAACTAAGAGTTGTGATAGTCATAGAAGGTGCAAACCCTTTTCGTGTTGGGTTTAACGCATCACAGCTCTAAAAGAGCCATGATGCTAGGTTGCCATTTGAACCACCACAGTACTTGTAGAACCGTAATGGTAGCGTATACCATCATGGTTAGTTTAGAACTGTGATGCTAACCATGACAATGGCATCACCATGATACCGTTTCACGGATTTCTCACAACTGTCCTATAAAACCTCCTTTTTTCATTTTCAAATCCCCTAATCCTTCTTCCTCTCTCTCGTGTACTCTCTCACTGCGGCTCTCCCTCTCTCTTACTAACGGTGTGCCCTAGCTTCTTCGGCTTCTCGTTCACTTTCTCTAACACTACGAGAACTCCATAGCCATATCTCTCTCTCTCTCTCCAACCATCATTGTTGCAGTAGAAAGAGAGAGCTCCCAGATCCTTTCTATTTGTGCTCCTTTCACCGCACGAGATATTCATTATTGAGGTAAAAACTCATTCCCCCAACTATTTTTAGCACTATATGAGCATGGTCGTTGATGTAAGTACTTTGCTTGAAATTCTATGTGGTGTTTTTATGGTGCGGTTTCTATAAGGTTGCAACCTTAAACAATCCAATTAAGGCGACCTTAAAATTTTATCATAACATTTCATTTTGTTGTAAAAAATTCTTAGTATTATCTTAAAATCTATTTTCATACCTAATTAGAAAATTTGAAATTTCAAAAATGGTTAAAATCAAGTAGATCTATAAATATATGAAAATCTTGAAGATGGACGGTCTAGATAATATGTTGCAAGATGCAATATTTTCGAGATTCAAATACTTTTTTTTTTTTCATATTCATAGATCTTGATGTCGAGATGATTGATTAGAGGGATTTTTCAACATTAAAACAACATTTCCGATCGATTTTTGTGGTGCATCTGTGATTCTACATTTTAAAGTTGTAACCTTATATAAACTTTTCTTCTTTTTTTTATAATATTTTTTGGTTGTTATGTAGCTCCATAATTTTTTATTATTATTAGAAATCTATACATTACAATAAGGAAGCATTACAAAGGGACATTAGATTGCAATACATATACCACAATATAAATATAGATCTAACACTTATTTATGTAAATATTTTAGACAAAAAAAATCCAATTGCCCCAACCCAACTACAACAGCTACTATGGAAAAAAACTACATAACATTTCATAAAAAATGTCATCATATATCAATGGGAATATATATAAAAACTTGAAGATTTTGAGGACATTCATGTAAATTGGTGTTGGTATATATATTTGACACTTAGGAGTTGGAAAATATATCTCAATAACTTATAGAGAGATTAAGAGGTAGAAGGAGAGGATATAAAATAGATTATAGATTAGAGAGACAGAGAGAGAAAGAGGAATCGTTGGAAATGTGGCCTATCGTGCCTTTTTTTCTCCCGAAAATTTATTTTTTCAATAATGGTACAAAAGCCATATTGAAGTATATGTGAAATCCCATGTGGTGTCTTTGGATTTCTTATAAATTGCAGGAATGCTTGGATGACATCTTATTATATTAGTCATTAGTGGACTAATGACAGGTTTAAAGTTTAGCTCATTATATAGGATTGACAGTTTGGTGACAACTTATTAATCTTAATTTGCTGCACTTAAAGGAATTAAGGCAGTAGTTACACTTGGATCTCAACTCCTATAGATCATGAATGTGAAAGTTACTAAATAAATGTGTTCTCTATAAAAAGAGGTTAACCCCTCTAGAAAAGTTAGAGAATGATAGAAACGATGTGAATGAGATTCACCAAAGAGGTCTCTCAAGGTTGTTAGAGATATCATACAATATTCATATAGATTTATTTTCTATGTGATTACTCTTGTATAAATTAGAAATAGACTTATGTATGAACTTATGATTATGCAGACTACTTAATAGCTAAGTGGAAATTGAGTTCTTGACTTTGAACTTCCAATCTTAAGATCATTTCCATAAAACAAATGTAGTTATATATGTCAGGGAATAACGCTTAAAGTCAATACATTTGTTTAGGATCA
This sequence comes from Amborella trichopoda, assembly GCF_054954075.1. Taxonomy (NCBI): domain Eukaryota; kingdom Viridiplantae; phylum Streptophyta; class Magnoliopsida; order Amborellales; family Amborellaceae; genus Amborella; species Amborella trichopoda. The sequence continues at coordinate 31,349,595 of NC_142343.1, forward strand.
TATGCCCTTGTAATTCAAGTTCTAAAGCTTGGTCTTTCTTACCTTCAGTGTTATCCAGTTGTTTATATATATATATATATATATATATATATATATATATAAAGCATGCAACTCGCATTGATAATTCCTTCTCTGTATCGAAAAATTTGGACAATTTCTCGATTTGTGCGTGTCATCCTTGTGTGGCAATGCATATACAAGGTCATTGATGACAGAAAATATAAGTATAGTGTATGACCACATTGGTAAGGTATATGAGAAATCTCATGCAGGAAACATGAGGCAATGCCATATACAAAACTATTGAAGTCAAAAAATCCAAGTGTGGTATTGACCACATTGGCAGAGTATATATGAAATCTCATACAAGTAGCATGAGGAAATGTCATATATAAGGCTATTGAGGCCACAAAATCTAAGCGTAGCGCATGACCACATTGGTAAGGTATATGATAAATCCCATGTAGATAGCATGAGGCAATGCCATATACAAAACCATTGAGGCTGGGAAATCTGAGTTTGGTGTATGATCATATTAGTAGGGTATATGTGAAATCTCATGCAAGTAGCATAAGGCAATACCATATATAAGGCTGTGGAGGCCAGAAAATCTAAAAGTGGTGTGTGACTGCACTAGCTGAGTATATGAAAATCCCATGTGGAAAGCATGAGGCAATGTCATGTACAAGATGTTAAAGCGCCTTCAGTCTCAGTGGGAGTTGTTGGAAATGTGATCTATCAGGCCCTTTTCCTATTGGAAATTCATCTTTTCAATAATGGTACAAAAGCCATATTGAAGTATATGTGAAATCTCATGTGGTTAACATGAGGCAATACCATATACATTGATCCATTTTTTAGCTTTAATAGCATGTATCACTGGAGGGAAAAACCCAGTATCACTGGAGGGAAAACCCAGTGGTGTGTTTAGATTCTTTGTAAATTGTGGGAATGCTTGGATCACATCCTATTATATGAGTCATTACTGGACTAATGACATGTTTAAGGTTTAGCTCATTATATAGGATTAATAGTTTGGTGACAACTTGTTAATCCTAATTAGCTGCACTTAAGGGAATTAAGGCAGGACTTACGCTTAGATCTCAACTCCTATAGACTATGAATGTGAGAGTTACTAAATAAAGATGTTATCTACAAAAGGAGGTTAACCCCTCTAGAAAAGATAGAAAAGAGGTGAATTTGATTAACCAAAGAGGACTCTCAAGGTTGTTTGTCCCTGGATGGCTTGGTCTATAGGATTTGGTATAGAACTTTGGGTCCCTCGTGTGATTTAAGGACAAATCCGAGTAAGTTGTTTATCGATTTCAATTTTATTTATTTGTTATTAGTTTTATTGGGACTAACAAGGATAAGATAGAGAAATGTGGGGTTACAGCCGTTAGAGAGAAAGTGTGTGAGTGATGGGAAGGTAAAGGAGCAAATAGGTTTGGGACGAAGAAAAAAGTATGAAGGAGGAAAGGGGCAGGAAGGGATTGTGTAGTTCAGGAATCATGACAGTTCTATTACAACCGTGATGGTTAAATTATCACGGTTCTCTTAAAACCATGATGATTAGGTACTACATCACAGTTATAATAGCATCGTGATAGTTCGAGTGCACTAACCGCATTACGGTTCAAGTAGAATCGCAATGGTTGAATAGTGGCAAAGGCATCTCAATTCTATTAGAACTGTGATGAACGTAGCATCACGATTCTACAAGAACCATGACAACTTAAACCCAATACAAAGAGTTTAACCCTCTATGTGAAAGTTAGAGTATGTGATCAAGCACGATGTATATAAGTTCAATTTTTTCTTCTTTTTCTTATTTTTACATCGGCAAGACCACTCACAATATCCAATTACAAACAAATAATTATTGAAACAAATAAATAAATAAATAAATAAATAAAACACGGTTCTCACTTGCTACCACCATTGAATTCAATTTCTTAAATCAAAACCTTAACTCATTGCTTTATTGGAATAGAAGAGCTCAACACAAAAATAAATTTTAAAGGAGTAAAAATGTCGGAGATTTCCTCAACCAGACTTAATACAACCCACGTTGAATCTCCTTCTTCCGATGGTGATCGAGATCTATGATCGGTCTCGTAATTATCATACTTATAGTAAAACCCTCTTAGTAGCATATGAAAATCGATCTAGAACCAACTACCTATGGTTTCAATGCATTAATCTTGTTTAAGCTCGTTTGGCTTGATCTCAGAGATATGAGAAATAGAAATCAAAGAGATAAGTGGAGATCTACTAACAAGGAGATGCTCCTAGCTACCCACAAATCAAGAACCAATCCCAAGCTAGGTTTTCCCTTAGAACCCTCAAGAGAGATAGAGAGAAGATAGCTTGAGCGTGCCCCCTTGGGAATTCAAAGAGTAGTCTAGGTTGGGGCATGTCCCGTTTTGAAACTTAGGGAGAGAGAGATGAGGCCTTAGATTGGGGCGTATCCCCTTTAGAATTCTTGGAGAGAGACAATTCTTAGAGCAATGAGAGAGAATTGATATAGAGATTTATGTGGTGGGAGAGCCTCATTTTATAGATTTTCTATGCTTTAGGGTTTGTTATAATTCGTAGGTTCATATTTTGACTGTCGATTTAAGGAGACATGTGGGTTGAGAGATGTGACACATCCATTCATTTGATCCACCATCAAGATTCAAAGAAAAGGCTAGAACCTTATCCTTCACTTCCTAAACCCATCCAATATTGAGATAATGAAGATATTTCTCATTTATTAGATATTCATTCCTTATTTTTCAATCAAGTATTATTGATTCACAAGACATTCTAAAAACCATTTATTTCATTCCTTATGCAAGTAGGCGTTACACCACAAAATGAAAACCAACGAACATGGGATCCTCTTATCATTTTTAGAAGGAGAGAGAGCAATCCCTATGGGTGGGGCATGCCACCCTTTGGTGGCCTCTAACGGGCCCCACCCAGAAGTCTACATGTGAAAATTGGGCCTCCAAATATCATGGAGTGTCCCATATATTTTAAGAAAATATTAATTTTTATTTTTAAAAATTTTAAATCTCTTAGTTTATTTAAAACATTAGAAATTGAATATCTCTAAATTTAAAAATTCAAATGACAAAATTAAAATATAAGAAGACTCACAAAAATTCAAATAAACATTCTAAAAACAAATAACATAAATTTAATTAAAATAAATTAATTTTTATGAGAATCGGATTTGAATAAGTTTAGGATTTTATCAACGCACTTGAGTACTACACCTTCAACTATGGACCATGATTCATCTAGTTTTCTCAAACTGACCTAGCAGTTCCCATGACCTACAGTCCATTGCAAGGACTCATGAATGGGCTACCAAAGTCAGTCAATCGGCTAGGAGAAATTGCAGGGGCTCATGATTGAGCTACCAAAGTTACTCAATTGACTAGGGGACACAATCGTAATATGTGGATTTCAGGCTCTCCTCTATAAATAAAACCATAGTCCCCAATACCATGATGCAACCACGACTCAATGGTGCATAGGGATAATATGTATACGCACCACCCTCAATGGTAGATCTTTTTCTCAATATGCTTATTTTATGTACATGTTGTGTGATGATACAACGATGATGTTTTAAAATTGTCTCTATATGCTATGCATCACACATAATGGTCGCACAGTCCTTCGGCCCTCATCCGAGCATACTTCGACTTTATCAAAGGCTAACTCACTAAACCATTCTCGATATTAACTTTACGCCCATGTACCTTAGGTTTTTCCAAACTCAGCTGGCCTAGCATGTCGAGCTTGATTAGAGTATTGGCAAATAGAATTTGTTTAGTATGGTCCACATGAGGACCACACTCCTACTAAATTTATGTTTCACTATATACAATGCTTATAAAAGCTCTCATAAGGCCTTGAAAGGACACATAAACCCAACACTATGACCATCGCGGTTTTTAGTTAATTGTGATGAGCTTCGCAGACCTAACACTACTGTGAAATGTATTTTAGTCAAAAAAAAAAAAAAAATCACAAACGATGATGCAAAGAGGTATGATTGATATTTTAAAAATTTGGGTTATTTTTCTAATAATCTAAAAAGAAGGGATATTTTTTAATAATTTCCTTTTCTCTACTCTTTTATATATTAAGTGGTTAGTTCAGGCTTCACATAGTCCAGGCTTCACATATCACACGGTGAACTTAAAATCTGTTTGTTTGGTATGTTTTTATGGTAAAATATCTTTATAAATCTAAAATTAATATTAGTAATGGTTTCCTCGAAAATGTTCAGCTCAAGTATATCTCTAATTCAAAAGGTTAAGAGAACTTTTAAATTTGAAATTGATTTTTGGAGGAGCCAATCCTAAATTTACTTAATAAAAACTTGATTATAGAAGTTAAAATTGTTTTACAATTGCGTGCGGTTTATATAAGATGTCATCCTCATACTTTTGAAGTAAGACGCACCTCAAAACTATGCCAAAGGAAGCAGTTTTTATGTTGGAAAGCATTGCGATAATATAAAAATATATTGTCACTCTTAGTTATTAAATTTAAAGCTTTAAAATGATCAGATCAAGCAAATTTATAAACAATTAATTTTTTTGAAAAAGGACAGTACAAATAATGCGTTACCTCTACATCTGCATCCTTCCATTGTGCTCTAGCTCACTCCAATGCCTTCAATACTACCCAAGCTCCTATCTCCGCCCATGCCTTTGCCTTTTACATCGATGAGTGTGGATCCTGCTCTTCAACTCGAGCTGCGTAAAGTACTGACGTTGCTGGGTCCCGATCATCCGGAAATGAGTACAAATATGGGGTATTAGAGTTATGCATTTGCAGATGCACTATTTTCATGACCTGGAATCTTCTTTTTTTAATATCCATACATCTTGAGGTTGAGATGATCAATTTGAGAGATTTTTGGCATCAAAGAAACTTTCTCGGATGGATTTTTGTGATGTGCCCTAATTCAATAGTATGAGATTGCTAACTTATAAAAACTTTTTCCTTTAAAATTTGAGTTCAATTTGTTTATAGGTTTTGAAACATAACCTTTACATTAAATGGTTAAATTATATTTCAAAATTAGAAGGTAGTCAAGTCATCACATTTAATGTTTACTTTTAAGTTTCACCACACTAGGGTACCTCTTAAAATATGTAAAAACGACGCACATTTAGGATTGAGAATCTTCAATAAATAAGGGCATTTTAGCAACTATTCCTATTTAAATTCATTCCAAATGACTAACAACAATCAAATTATTAATATACATTTTAGATTCCCCATGCCAGAGTAGTGTGATCATTTTTATCATATGTTTTAGGACATACTACCTTGGAATGAAACTTTAAAAACAATAATATCAATGGTAATGAGATGATTTACGTACTTACTGATATTGTAAAGTGGTATGGGCATTAAATTGATCTTTCTCTATTGTTTTTCTAGTATCTTATCCGGTGTTTAGAAGACCAAATTCGTGGGCGGAAATGTTCACCAACTGAAGAGAGTCACTTTGGGCCGTTTCTGTCCGGCTTGCCCGTTCTCAAGGGATTTTTTTTTTCTTTTATTTAAAAAGTATCAACATCGGGTGAGAACTATGCAAACCTGAGTTTTTAGGACTCCATTCTCACCAAAAGCTAGGGACCCAAATCCCCACCGACATACTACTTTTTACTTGCCCAAAAAAAAATCCGCATCGGCAACTTATCAACTTTGGGTCAGCTCGTGGTTACCATTTGAGTCACCAACTTTTAAAACTCTGGTCAAGGTCCAAAGGATTTTTTATTTTTTTTCCCATATAGCAATCGACTCTTGCAAGAGCATAGTGTCCATTCGTACCGTCCGGTAAAACTCAAGCTAGGAGTGTTTTTAGGACCCCAAAATACAAGCGATGAAATTGAGTCTAACATCCAAAAATTTCAAACTGAACTATATAAGTCGCTCAAATAAATATCATGAAATTGAGTAGAGCGTCTAATTTTTCAACAATAAGATCTAAGTATCTCAAGAACCCAAAATTCTAAAGTTTCTTAAAAAATAAATCATTGAGTGATTGTTGTTGGATTTTGAATTTTTATATCAAAATAAACGTTCAAAACAACTCTTTTACCCTAGAAAATGGATGTACCGTATGTTCTCACAAAGCATGCTACATGCACTCTTTCTAGCACCTTTTAATCTCGAGCATCCAGTATCACACCACATCATTTTTTATGAACCATTGATAAAGCAATAGAATTGAAAGCTCAATCTTAAAAGGGAAATTTACATATGGATTTGGTTAAATTGAGAGATTTTATTAATTCTTTTTAATTTTTCTGGTTTCTGGTACAGTCTGATACCCCAGATATCGAACCACATATTTTTTTGGAGCTATTCGATATTAGATACATTGAACTGCTTTGTCATTCTATATAAGAGTTTAAAAGGGCAAGCAAATTTTATATTTAAAAAAAATTTGGGCAGTCCAATATTAGTAACATCTACCACCCTTTTAACTAAAAAATTAACCCTTTGGACATCAAACAAACTCATTCTCTCTCCACTTATATGCAGCAACTGATTCTCATGGACCTCAATCTTTACTTCTTCCTTTGTGTGACCTCCTACGTTACCGACAACAAAATACTAACCCTTTGAATATTTTATTCCTTAATTTAAAACATGATATACATTCTTTTGCATAAGGTATGAATTCATTTTCTTTTGGGAATCTCACTTTCTTTCTCTCTCTAATATCTCTCCCTTTTCTCTGCAAGGACCCGAGTGCACTCCTTAGATAAAGACACTGGGTTGTATTGCCTAGTTTAATGTTAGTGACATCAAACAACTCAATATCATCTGTTTTTTATAATTTAAAACTATATATGATCCCAACAACAGTTTAGATTGATGGTCACGACCTTATTTTGTATTTGAATTTTAATGTTTTTTCTACAAATCCAAATCATTTGAAATTTTAGACGTCTATTCTTCTCATTAAAGTGCACCTAATAAAAATATTTAAAAAATAATTCATAAAAAATAAATTGACCAAAATACCCTCGAAATGTTTCAAGGGTATTTCGATCAATTTTTTCTTACAAATTATTATTTTTATATGTTTATTAGTTTTTCATTTTTTAAAAAAATACACCTAAAATTTCAAGTGATTTGGATTTGTAGAAAAAAATATGAAATTCTTACAAATTATTATTTTTATATGTTTATTAGTTTCTCATTTTTTTAAAAAATACACTTAAAATTTCAAGTGATTTGGATTTGTAGAAAAAAATATGAAATGAGATAATATCCATTAGTTCGGCTCATATTCAATATGGGCCGTTCGGCTCATATTCAAACTGGGCCGTTGAGCTCATATGTAGATATATCTAAAAGTCGCTCTGATATTATGGAGATATATCTAAAAGTCTTATTTTATTTTGAAATTTAAAATAGTATTATATAGTTCATATTTGAAAAAATTATAAAAAACCCCCCAATATACACTATCTAAGCAACGTACCCCTATCCAAACCTTTTTTCTCACTTTTTTCCCCACAACAACCTTTTTTCGTAAAAACCCCCCAAAGTAAAAAGTTGTTATTTTTTGGATAGAAATGCCCTTCCCGAACCAAAAAAATCAATTGGCGCTGACTATCTGTCCCAAGTAGCGTATTGTAGGAGCGCAATATATAACTGTCAGAGCGAATTGTCTAGAACATACTGCCAGAACACGTATATATCGAGTGCTGGAGCCCTTTGTTAGGATTGACGGATCGCCGTACGCACTGCCGAAGCGTTGAATACACTGTCGGAGCACTGTGGCTCTAGAGCCTCTATTGTCGGAGTGCCTTTATAGACTGCCGGAGCGTAATGTCTCCAGAAGGTGTACCATCGGAGGGCATTCATATACTGCCGGAGCGCTGAACACACTATTGGAGCGCCCTATTACACTACCAGAGCGATGTGGCTCCAGAGCATATATTGCCAGAGCGTTCTTTAAGACTTCCGGAGCGTGTCTTTGTATTGTTGGAGCGCACTCGGGTAAATTAAAAAATGGGAAACATGAGAGAGAAGGGCGTGTGAAAAAAATGGTAGTTTAGTCTTTTTTTTCTTATTCCTTTTGGGTTGGGGGGTTTTAGCGAAGAAAGGTTGTTGTGGGGAGAAAAATTAGAGAAAAAAGTTGAATAGGGGTAAGTTGCCTAGATAGTGTATATTGGGTTATAATTTTCCTTTCTTATTTTATAAAACAAGGCCTGCATTTTGGAAATATAAACTTTATGCTTTCAAAAAGTGAGACTTAATAAATATGAAATATATGGGACTATTTTTAAATTTAAAAAGTAAAACATTGATTTTTCTATAAATTTCTCTTGATATTACTAGCGAGAGCATATGCCTTGCATGTGGTTTATGACACTGTAGAATAGAATAATAAAATATTAATTAATATTTTATAGAATAAATGTGGCCATTGGTATTTCTCAATATTGATTCTATTTATTTAGGTTACAATATAATGCTATAGACATCCCATTTTGAAATGGAAAAAGTTTATATAAGGGTGAGGCTCTAAACAATTATTTTAAGGCTCACCTCAAAAATTTTACCAAAAGAGGTTGTTTCGATGCTAAGAAATCTTCAAATTGATCATCTCGACTTCAAGATGCATGGAAATGAGAAAAAATGAATTTCAAAAACAATAAAACAAGATTTTTCTATAAATTTCTCTTGATATTACTGGCAAGAGCATGTGCCTTGCATGTGGTTTATGACATTGTAAAATAGAGTAATAAAATATTAATTAATATTTTATAGAATAAATGTGGGCATTGGTATTTCTCAATATTGATTCGATCTATTTAGGTTACAATATAATATTGTAGACATCCCATTTTGAAATCGGAATAGTTTATATAATGGCGAGGCTTTAAACAATCAACTTAAGGCGTACCTCAAAAATTTCACTAGAAGAGCTTGTTTCGATGTCTTGAAATCCTCAAATTGATCATTTCGACATCAAGATGCATGGAAATAAGAAAAAATGGAATTCAAGTTTTGAAAATAGTTAATCTTGTAATGCATTTTGGACCGTCAATGTTCAAGATTTTCAAGTGTTCATAGATCTACTCGATGTACACTTATTTTGAAGCTTTAAATTTTATAATTAGATATGAAAATAATTTTTTAGGCCATCACAAAGATTTCTAGTATTAAAACAACATCGTCCGACACTATTTGAAGGTGCGCCTTACTTTGATTGTTTAGGGCCTTGGCCTTTTACAAACCACATCATTTTGAAATTGGCTATTTTTTTCTTATTTTTCCCTACTTTATAATCCTTAAAAATGCTCTAGAAATGTTTAGTAAATCCCTAAGGACTTTGCTATCTTAGTATACCTTAGGTTACCTCTCCCATAGTCCATAGTCCTTAAACCATGGTCCTAACCTTCTAGAAAGTCTTAGCCAATCTCCCATGAATCCTAAAAATCTAGGAAATCATCCTAAAACCTAAAAAGTTATCTTAAAAGTCCTAAAAAATAGAAGATCAATGTAAGATAGAAAATTCAGGATAAGATTTGATGAGAAGCCGATATGAAATAAGTATTATGGGATCTTATACATCTTAGTTGTATAAGATAGTGGATGTCATTAACAAGGTGTCTATGTATACCTTGGAACAGCTCCATCTCCTGAAATAAAATAAGGCTCTGTTCACAGATATACCCTGGCAGCGTAATTACTAAAGTTCTTTTGAGTTTGTTCGGTATTCTTCGCACATTTTACCTTAAAATCATCCCAGCTTTGGACTTCAGAAAATCAATGCAGAGATTTACATGTAAAAAGGTTGGGATTTTAAAAAACCAATTTAGAGGATTTTTCTTTTGAAAAAGCTAGGTATATTATTTATTTTTATAATTTGATTGAATTTACAATTTTTCTGATTACAAATTTTATTTTCCAAGCTGCAATGTAAATAATTGTAATGAGCAAATTTTGTAGTTTTATTCCGAGTTGACCTTTTTAATTTTAAAGAAAATACTGATTATGAAGGTTTTTAAGTTCATTTTATTTATAATATAGCTTTTAATTCACTTATATTTATTACATAAATTTTAAATAACTTGATCTTTCAAAATCATGGTCATAAAATGAAATAATTTTAGATATGGTGCACATTTTCTAAAATTTCACCTTCTAGTTTAAAACAAATATTGGAAAACAATATGCAATGTAAAATTTATTAAAAATGAATTTTTGGATTGTAGAATTCCAATTCGTTTTGAATAAGGTTCTATTTTCTTCAAAATTACAGAACTAGTAAATTATTTTTATAAAATGACAAAGAAGTCTATCATATAATCTTTGTCAATATTGGTTGCACTTAGACTTTCGAGATGTATAATGATAGTCGCATTTTCTATTGGAAGATTGTCGACACATTTTCGAGATGTATAATCATATAATCTTTGTCAATATTGGTTGCACTAAGACTTTCGAGATGAAATTCAATTTTTTTTTTTTATAAGGTGCTCTTTTTAAAGAAATTCATAAAATATATATTAAATTGATGAAGTACCATGTTGTCTTTTAGTATAAAGGTTTTTGTTATTCTGGATATTTGTAATGCAACTTTTTAGCTTTAGATATAAAAAGCCCAACGTTCAAGGAAATGGGGCAGTTTGTATAAAGCCGAGGACCTAAACATTCAATGGAAGTATCAAAAGATGTTTCAATGCTGAAAATTTTTATGATGGCTTAAAAATTTATTTTCATCTCTAATTATAAAATTTAAAGTTTCAAAAATAGTGTAGATCAAACAAATCTATGAACGTTTAAAAATCTTGAATATTTACAGCTTAGATAATGCATTATAAGATGGAAAAAGTTTATATAGGATTTACTATTTCCAAGAATCGAAGTTCATTTTTTTTAATACTCATAGATCTCAACATCGAGATGAGATTGGATTTGAGGGTTTTTCATCGTCAAAACAACTATTTTTGGTAAATTTTTTAGGTGTGCCGTAGTTTAATTATTTAGGGCTCAACCTTATATTAGCTTTTTTTCTCGTGGAAATTATACCTAACGTTTTGGCATAAGATGCTTAGTTATTAAAAAGACCAATTTGGTAGTATTTTATAGATCTAAATTTTAGAGAACATTATGGAATCATTGTATAAGTAGAAAAGGATAATGAATTGGAGTTATCCAATTTCTAAAAATCCTAAATAGTAAATATCAGCTGGAGGAACATGCAGCCGATTAGTGCTGAAAAGCCAGTGAAAGTGAGCAAAGAAGGGAAAGGATAATCGAAGGTGACGCTGAAACCGACTTGTTCATCGGCAAGGGTGGCTGCAAAAGGAGGGCCAAGCCTCTGCGAGTTCAAGCTGCAAAAACGAGTCTGGTGAGGTGGTTGTTTTAAGTGATGATAGTGAGGATGACGATAATGGTGATTGTTCGGGACAACCATCTGCCGGCTTCTTTGGAGCCGCCATTGACGGCTGTTATGCTATTTTGGGTTAATGAAAATCTTTTCTTGAAACGTTCGTGGGTTAGGAGATGTCAAAAGAAAATAAGAAGTAAAACTTTTGGTTTCTAAACATGGACCAGATGTTGTGATGTTACAGAAAACAAAACTGCCCAATCTTACGGTTAAAACTATTAGAGAGGTTATGGGCCGTTAATTTTTATGGGGTTGATTCTGTGGGAGCCTCAGGGGGGAGGTTATAGGTTTTTTGGGATCCTTCAATTTTGAATTGTGTTTACATTATCCAGAAAAATCATTGTCTAGATGTTATTTTTGAAGTCCCTTTCTCTTCTTTTTGATAGATGTTGTTGAATGTTTATGAACCAAATGTTGAGGCTTTAAACATGCCTTTACTGAGGAAATGTTGAATCTTGCTATGGATGTGGCTTTGCCTATGTATGTGGGAATGGATTCCAAGTTTACTTGTAGGCTTGATGAAACTTCTTTGAATATCCCAGCCAATATTTGTATGCGCATGTTTAATGACTTCATAATGTCCATTTGTTTGATTAAATTGCCTACCAATGGTGCATTGTGTAAATGGACTAATTGTAGTACCTTAAATCTGATAATGAGCAAACTTGATAGATTTTTGGTCGATTGGGAGACAATTTTTTTTGTTTGTTGGAGTCATGACAATGCTTAAACTTTCTTAGGATCATATTCCTTTATGTATTTTTACCTCTAATGATAGTTTGGGCCCTCGTCTTTTTAAGATGGAGAGTGCATGGCTTTTAGAAGATGTGATAAGAGAAATTACTAGGAATACTTGGCTAAATATGATTTGTTCTTGGGTGATGTGATTTCAAAATTCATAAGAAGTTGCTAATGTGAAACACAAATTAATTGATTAGAAAAAATCCACAAGATTTATTCTTCATAATAAGATAGATCAAGTTTTGTAGACCATTTCTCAATTGGATGACAATACTCAGTTGAATGCCGTGGTTACTGATGCCATCTTCGCTCAAAGATTATAACTTCATAATTCTTTGCATAATCTTTTAAGACAGAAGGAGATTTACTGGCGACGAAGATCAAGAGTCAAATGGTTGAAGTAGGATGACTTGAACACTTGATATTTCCATGCTATAGCCAATGTGAAAAGGAGACAAAATGATATTTCAGGAATAAGTCTTCGAGGATTGGGGAGAATGATGTTTTCGGTTGGAAAAATGAATTCATTACCCACTTTGAAAAGGCCTTCACTAGTGAACAACCTTTTGGAGTGATTTTTCTGAGGGTGCCTTTCAAAACTAGATGATCTTAAGGCTAGAGAACTTGAAACTCCAGTTACTTTGAAGAAAGTTAAAGGAACAATGTTTTCTTTGGCAGCTGACAAAGCACTTGAGCTGGATGGGTTTCTTTTGTCTTTTTTTCAAACTTTTTGGGGTGTGATGAAAGATGATATTTTTTATATGGTAAGATAATTTTTGGAGAGTAGGATAATTAATAAAAGCATTAACTTCACTTTTATTGCCTTAATTCCAAAGCGTGACTCAATAAATGGCCTAAATGATCTGAGACCTATATGCATACTTACAAGCTTATACAAAATCATTGCAAAGGTGCTGACGAGTAGGTTCAAGAAGATGCTCAATAAAGTTATTTTTGGTCCCTAATCTGCTTTAATTAAGAACATAATAATGGATAGCATCCTAATTGCATAAGAATTTTTTCTTTTAAGAGCTTTAAGTGGTGACCTGGTATTCTTATAAAAGTTGGATATGGAAAAAACATATGATAGAGTGGAATGGAAGAACTTGGATGGTAATCCACAATGCAACCTAAAACCTGAGCCAAATCATTCCACTGGAAGTTGGATTTATGGAAAACAAAATTTTTTATCCCTGGGAGGACAAATTATTTTGATTATATCATATTTAGCTAATATGCCATATATTTGATCACTACTACATATGCCTGCTCTTGTGGTTAAAGAGATTGAAAAACTAATGAGGAATTTTCTTTGAGGAACTTTAGATGTGGGTAGGAAGTACCACTAAATAAGTTGGGAGAAGGTGTATATTCCAAAAATGGAAGGGGGCCTGAATATTAGGAAGCTCTTAAGTGTGTCAAATAGACCTTATTAGCAAAATGATGGTGGAGGTCTTTGGAGGACATGCAACAACTATAGAAAGAGGTGCTTATTTCCAATTACAGAATCGATAATAATAGTTTTATTAGCAAGGGCAGAGGTGGCCGTTACCAATCCCAAACATGGGAAGGAATTTTTTCCTCAAGGGATCTTGTTCTCAAGCATATTAAATGGGTTATTGACAATGGGAAGCTCGTTAATTTATGGTCTCATAAGTGGCTTGGGGATAGGCTGCTCAAGGTGATGTATAAGGAACTTTTTTGTAGTGATGTTTGTTGGAAGATAGTTTTCATCAACATGGAGCCCCGCTCAATAAAGGCCTAATAAGTAGAGGAAATTCGACAGTCTCAGAACTATCCAAAATCTTCATGAGGTCTCTCAAGAGTCTCCTGTCAAGTTTCGTCGCATTCTGACATGTCTAACGCAGTGCAGACTGAGAAACAGTTCTGGCAGAATCAACCTCTAGCACCCTGAAACGGCCTCTAACTAGAGCTACATTTCAGTCTCTCAAATTGCTGTGGGGACGACCACCATTGGATCCGGCACAGTTGAAAATCCCCAGAGGCCAAGTTTCAGTTCAAACGGATATTCCAGGAAGAAGTTATAGGCAAAAGAGTGAAACAGGAGAAGCCACATGCTATTCATGTGGGGCACCCTGTAACACTACACCACTGAAGGGAGAGTCATGACCAGTGGATTTTGACACTCATATCTCAATCGTCCTAAATCAGATCACACTTAAATTTGGTGAGCATATTCGTCTAGTCAAGACGAGCAATTCGATATGTGGCACGCCCTGTGACAATACCTGAGCGCGAAGAAAAGCTAGAGAGCTGTTGCTGATCCATGAAGAAAGTGCAGGAAATTCAGCAGCATCGTGCCTCGCTCGAGTGGCCAGATCACGCCGCTCGCGAGCTCAATCGACACAAGACCAATTCCATTGCAGGCGTAAGGTCTCGGGCCATCTCTGACCAGAACCCTGTTCATGATTAACGGTCGGATTCTGCACACAAAGCCAACAAATAGACTGCAAATTCCGTCACTGGAATCCTTGATTCTGGCCAAAATTTCAAACTTGCAAAATCTTCTTTCGGCCAAGGAATCGAGTTGCGTTTGGTGCCTCATGATCATAGTGGCATGCTCAGTGTGATTCAGCCAAAAAAATACAGAAAAACATTAAGGAACGAGCACACTATCGATCCAAAGTTTCAAGATCTACTTAAATATCAAGTCACATGATCATGCACCAAAAATACGATCAATGGCTTGAAGTTGGTATCAAATCGATCGCTATGTCGAGTCCTATAAGAAAACAACTATCTTATGATCAACCAGGCATCAAAACAACCCCGGATAAGCTATGCAAGATCACGCAAGTCGTAGGGCAACACAGGGGCTGTTATGAAATTCCACAACTTGTTAGGAATGGGAAAATATGTTATTTTGCCTCCTATTTTTTAATTTCTTTTAATTCAATTTAATCTTAATTTCCAGCAATTAGGGTTACTTTTGATCATCCACCCTTGTTCACCATCATTGTATGAGAAAAAGAGACAGAGGCATACACACACAAGAGAGATTTTTCACTTAATACAAGTTTCTCTTTCTTACCATTGTTGTGTCACGCTTGAGAGAGGGAGTGAGGTGAGAGAAACTTTTGACCGATACCCCTAAGTTTGAGGTAAAATTTCTCTCTCTTCTTTTTATTTCCTCTTCTCTCTTGCTTCTCATTCTTCTTTATCTGAGTTCCTCGCAGGGGTCATACACGGCAGTGTCCATGCATGGAAGTGGCAGTGTCGTGCAAGCCTCTCCCTTGGTCTCACAGGCGCGCATGGTGATGGCGGCACCATGCGTGAGTCTCCTTTCCTTTCTACTCGTCTGTTTCTTCCTTCAAGTGTGATCTATAGATGGCGCTGCCCATCACCACCCACAGACGTAGCTTTGACGTCTCGATGAAGAACCTAAATGGCAAGGTTTGTTGCCGCTTGCAGGGGGTCTCTCCTTGTCACGCAGTTAGCGTAGACGGCGATACCTATCGCCGCCCACTAGGAGCTTTAGCAACACCTATCATCGTCCACGAGCCTCCTCCACGTGCCCGGTGCTCGTCGTCGTTCTCCCTACATCCAGCGCCTATTGTCGTGCGACCTAGGAGAAACTATCACTGTGTGCCTCGTCAGGAGCTAGCGTCGTCCACAAGGGATGCGATGTCTCCTTGCCTTGCTCACCGCGATGCCTATTGACGTCCGGATTTCCCCTTCTCTTTGTCGTCTCGTTCTTTCCTCTTCACCTCTTTCTTCTCTCACTTGACTGAGGATAGACCTAGCCTATCACCGACACACCGACCTCTGTTTCGAGTAGCATTGCCGCCATGCTGGTATTGAGAACCATGCCTGTCTTGCTACCACTCCGAGTCAGTAATTTCTGGTTATCATGCTAGTCTCACCCCTACATCAAGCTCTCTTCTCTTTTTTATCTTTCCCCGAACCTTGCACTTCATCGCCTTCTCATATGAACGTGCATTGCCCTAAGACAAAGGTGGGTCCCTTCAACCCACTTGTCTTACAAATTAACCATAGAAGTGTTGTGCAAAAAAACAAGAGGATTACAGGTCAAGGGAGGCGATTACGAACCGACTCAAGTAGCTGAGGGGCTTTCTTCATGATCTAAGAGGGCGCCCAGGCGAGCTAGCCGAGTAAGTCCCGAACCCACCTAAAATTCCTCTCTCGTGCAAAGTTCTAATAGAGCGATCTCAAATATTGGGTTTACCAGAAACCTGAGATACGTGCCGCCAGATCACCTAGATTTGGAGGGCGAGATCGAGGCACCTAACCAGCTTGGCGACTCTATTGGGGACTTACTACCCCTTAGTCGGTTCTCTCTTGTTTGACCAATTTCCTTTTTACCTTTTGCACCTATTTCTATGGCAGTTGGGTTGTTCAACCCATTCATCCAGGTCAAGGACTTCCTTAACCCTGCACTCATGGTTGTCCCAGTGAAGCGAGTGGCTCAAGCCTCCTTCCCTACTCTCCTTCTGAGTCAAGCCTCACGATCCAGCCCCCAGGTTCTCACCTGGATTGGTGCGAGAGGGGACTTAAAGGTCCTTGCCTCCCCGCTTTCTCGCCCTGGTGGACTCTCCCCCAAGGCCCCTTGCATGGGTAGCACTCCTGCTGCCGTACATCTTGCTACTGGCAAACCTTCTGCCAGTCATACTATTGCGGTACGTCGGAACACTGCCCCGTCCATCCCTGCGAAAAGGCAAGCAAACTGCCATCACTCCTGAAGGTCGCCACAAGGCAACCCCCTGTGCTCCTTCACTACTCTGAGCCTCCACACCTGAAAGGTCGGTACACAGAGGCGGAGGTCTTCACCCCTCGCACACACTCAAAGGCTCGTGGTCTATCCACTCAAGCCACACCTCGAGCCAACCCTCATGTTGCCTTGAGCTCGCATTCAGGGCCAGGCCTTCTAGGGCCAAACCCTACATGTGTCATGCATTCGCTTTCCACAGATAAGGGCAGCACTAGCTCTATGCCACCTCGAGCATAGGGCGGTCGACCGTTCCATCTTCCCTCTTGGCACACACAACTTCACCTTATGAGAGACAAGCTCCCACCTCGTCTCTCACAAACACAAGCTCATGGGTCTCGGCCTCCTCAGGACGAACCCATTGATCGAGCCCGGGCTGACCCCCAAGTCACCCGGATGGCTAACCCTAAAGGTTCACACACACCATCTTTGTATGTCCCTCTCGGATCCAGACTCAGGTGGAGTCATGAACTAGCTTCTTCCATTGCCGCTTCCCTGACACCAGGCAAGCACCTCAAGCCTTTGTACTCAAAGGTCTTCCCTAAGAGTACCATCTTGAGCCAGCCCCTGGTCAACCGAATACTCGGGCCTCACAAAGGAATTTGGGGCAATGGCTTGATGTCAGACAGAGGCCTTCAGCCTCCAAGAAAAGAACCCAAGCTGCCCTCCATCCTTGGGCTCCACTCTCTACTCCAGCTCATAGACATGACCCTCACCTATGCGAAGAAAACGGGGCAGTCCAGGTCTCAGGCTCAGTTATGAAATTAGGTCCACATCCGCCTCAGGATCAAGCAGAAAAGAGGCATGCAGATCCTGACCAAGGAAACCTCCAAGGCAATCGAGGTCACCACCCTTGACGACCTCTTGCCTTGTAATCCCTTCTTCCCTCTTCAAACTCCAGAACATGAGCAAGTCCAGGAATACTGTTCGGTGATCACCACCCAGAAGTCACGGTCCCAAGACCATCAAGAACCGGTCCTCTCAAGATCGGCATACAAATCTCGAGTCTAGTCTGGGCAAGATGAGCCCCTCTTGACTGACTTACCACACATGACTCGCCAACCTCGGCAATCTCTTGCATCACTTGACTCTGACCTCCAAGAAGAAACGGTCAATGGCATGGTGATCAATGACCCGAACAACACTCAGGAAGAGCGGATGAACAAGTTCGAGGAAATGATGCAAGCCATCGTCGGAAAGATGGAGCGCCTAGAGGCCTCTAGGTCCCCTTCTTCGTCTGATTCCCCGATCGGTGAGGACACAACTCCTAGGCAGATTCCCCCTCCGGTCTCCCAAGATAGCTCCTCTTCTCGCAGGGTCTCCCAAACCTACATAGATGCTATGGTGGCCCACAGCCTCAAGAACAAGGCCCCGGGCTTGCGGAAGACACCACTCTACCAAAAGTCGTATCCTTCGTACATTGACCAGGTGTCATTTCCCCCGAACTACTAAAAAGGGAAACTCCCCCTGTTCAATGGTTCTACGTCTCCTCACCAACATACGACCCACTTCCAAGCGGCCCGTCAAGAGACGGCAACTAACGAATGTCTCTTCCTCCACTAGTTCATCGAGACTCTCGAAGGACCAGCCTTGTAGTGGTATACCCGGCTGCTGCCAAACTTGGTGCACACTTGGCAGGAAATGGAGCAATTGTTCTATCGTGCTTCTACGAAGTCCAAAGGAACGTGGAAACCATCAAGGTCCTCACCTTGATTCAAGACCATGGTGAGCCGGTTGACAAGTTCATCACCCGATGGAGAGAGTTGACGACCTTGCATGCTACTCCCATGATCAAGAAGGACACAGTCCAGACCTACATACGAAACATGCATCTCAAGATCACCCTCCATGTCGAGGCATCCAATCCACCCTCATCTCTAAGGCAGTTCATATCGAGGGATTGTTCAAGCACCACGGCAACCCTCGTCAGCAATCCTCCAGCTCAAACTCTCACTCCAACAGTCAAGGCAATCCAAAGGCAGTGATCAGCGCGGCCGTCACCATGTCTGACATCAAAGGCATGACTCCCCACTCTCTCGACCTCTCTAAAGCACAGACGCCTCAAACCGGGGGCAAGCAGTAGTCAAACAATGCGGTCTCGCCTCCTAAAAACAGTATGCGAAACGACTACTGGACCTAACACCAGAATAAAGTTTAGCCCTTTGACACAGAGTGGACCCCCTGCAGTGCTCTAACTGCTATTAGAATAGAACATGATGCAGCTGCCAGAGGTCACCACTGTAGAGTCGTCGGGGCAAGAGTCGAATGAGAAGTACTGCGCCTAGCATAAGAGAGTAGCCCACCCTACTCACGACTGCTACAAGCTCAATGACACTATCGAGGCCCTTAAGGGCTAGATAAAGCTCAAAGAGTTGAAAAAGGCATTCGAGGCATCTCACATAGTCATGATCCAAGAGGACGATGGGGCACGCACTATCCTTCGTGCATTTTTCTCTATAATACTCGAAGAAGGGATCGCCACCCCAAAGCTGACAAGGCAACCCAAGTTCTTGCCTTCAGGAATCGAGAACCTCTGGTGCGCGTACCACCAGATACGAGGTCATGACACCAGTGAGTGCACTGGCTTCCATAAACTCTTAGCAGAAAAGATGCAGCAGTGTCAGAAGGTTCAAGGTGACCCAGCAAGACACCCTCAGGTCCCTCTTCCGCCTGTGCAAGAAGACTCCTTGACGCAAGCCCAGCAAAATATTGAGCAAGACCCTCTGCAGGGCCTCTTTGAGGCAATGCTCCATCAGGGTCTTGTAATCCCCCAAGTTAGCCAGACAGCCTAAGCATCTTGTCCGGGGCATGAAAAACCTCTGGTGCCCCTATCACCAAGTGTGGGGTCACGAACTTAAGGAGTACACTAGGTTCGAGGCTATAGTCGGGGAGAAAGTCTAGTAAGGCCACATCGCTTGTGCGGTTCTCTCAGGACATGTCTAAGACCTCGCTCCCGTTCAAGAGGAAGCCTTGCTACTAGCCCCTCATGAGCATGCACTAGACCTTTCAGAGCCCTCGACCTCTCAGCCCTGGGAAGTCTACCATGGGCGAAGTAGGCTCAAATCCCTAAATCGTGAGGCAGTCTACCATGCTAGGGCCCCTCACCAGCCTGATAGGGCGGTCCAAACACCCCCTCAGGGATTCTGAAAGAGATGGCGAGCACCTAGGTCAGCCCGCCAAAGGAATCATCTTCCTCAGCCACTAGATGAGGAAGAATTCCTCAGGCCCCTTCCACCACTGCCGATCTTGAGGGACTTCATCCCAGGTGCAGCTCGCCTCATCTTATTGTCCAATCAGGCATACGGCCCTGAGTTATCAATATCTCAGGAGTCAACCAAAATGGGTGACGACGTTAAAAGCACCCCACAAGGTTCAAAGTTAGGGCATGACCTTTAATACCCCTTGCAAACGTCCAATTTCGGTGACGACGTAAAAAGCTGCCCGAAACGTTCTAACTCTTCTTCTCCTTCCCACTCCTCTATTCCTTCTGCAGGTACCTCTTGGCGATGCCCAGATTTCAACACTCTAAACAAAGAGTTTGGAGGCACCAGCCTCACCACGTCGCAGCAAGAGCGCCTTAAAGAAATGTTGGCCCAGGCAGCAGGATTCTCGATAGCCGCCAATGCCCTGGCAGCCCGGGCCAAAGCCGAGTCATCCTCGACCTCCTCTTCTAGAGAAGCCTCCCACATGGTGTAAATCTTGAAAGTACCAGCTAGCACGTGGCAAATGAACTCAAGATCGGGAAGGAAGCTACAGCCCACACCTCAAAAGATCAAGATCCTCAAATTTCCTAATCCTTTATTTTCCACTAAGCCTAAACCTCAAACCTCTACATCCCTAGTACAAATTCCTATTACTACCCTATCAACTCAGACCGCACCGGCAGAACAAAGTTAGCCAGTGTCACAAACAAGAACTCAACCAAAGCCTGTTCCTAAGCTACCCTACCACCTACACTAGTGACTGGATCAGGAACACATAAGACGAATGCGGATAAGATAAAATACGATAAATTGAGTACTTGAGAAAGTTTCTAGCCCTTTTAAGTATCTATAATGCCCTCCTACTATCTAGAGACTATCGTATGGCTCTGGTTCAAGCTGTTTACAAGACAGAGGTGGAAACTATTGAGGTTGACCCAGCCATTCTAAGTGGGTGCTTGACAATCTCCTTTTCCGAAGATTACCTTCAATTGGGAGGCAAATTCCACAATCGCCCCCTCTTTGTGAATGGTGAACTGCACGCCTACCCTCTCAATCGGATCATAGTGGATGGAGGGTCAGCAGTTAACCTTATCCCAAGAAGGATTCTCACTCGACTGGGATTAGATCTGACGACCTCTCTCCTCCCACATCACTGTGCAAGGGTTCAACCAGTCAGGAGAAAATTCAGCCGGCACAGTGCGTCTTCGCCTCAAGAGCGATGATCTCAACAATTATGCTAAATTCCATGTAATCGACACCAATACCTCTTACAACGTCCTGCTTGGTCGTCCTTGGCTTCAGGGGGTGGTTCCTTCCACACTCCACCAATGTTTCAAGTACAGCTGAGATGGAAGGCAACACACCGTCTATGCTGACAAAAGACCGTTCCTTGTAGCTGAAACTCACAACGCCGATGCCAAGTACTATTCCAGCATCAGAAAACCCAAAAGATGATGATCGAAAGTCTGTGAGAGAGACGGGACCTTCGCTCATGACGACGTTGAGGATCTGGGGAGAATGATCACATATATGTTCATAGAAGAGGAAAGACAAGGCAAGATCCTCCCTTTGATCCCCATTCACCCAAGTATACATTGCCACCTCTTCAAGGTCATTGTGTCCTCTCCCAAAGACAAAGTTTCTCCCTCTACTTCTAATTCACTAGAACAAAACGACGAGTCAGAAGTAGCCCCCTGAGCCCAAGGAAGCCCTAAAGATGGACCTTCCAGCACCAAGGGTCACCTATACATCAGACCAGCAAAAGGTTATGCATGTCCCCATCGCTTTTCTAAAGGCAAAACTGGCCACCAACTGCCACGGAAGGTGCTCCAAATTTTGTCCTCCTTGAACAAGGAGATCACCAGCAGCCAAATGAAGGTCCTACACTTCTACGAGGTTGTCGAGGAAGTACAGGCTGACAAGAGTCAACCCTCTGGCTCTCAAGAACAAGACCCCATGATGGAGCTAAGAAGCGAGGCGCGTAACCTCCAGAATCAGCTAAAGGCTATGCGCGTCGCTTCAAAGCACTTAAAGGAGTTTGTCCTTGAGAACAAGACTTATGATGAGCTCAAAAGCAATGTACTTCGAATCAAATCTAAAGCTCCCACAAACTGGAGCATTTACAGCGAGCAGGCTCATCAAATCATGAGGACCATGAATTATGAGCCCCTCTCCAATCAAACACTCAGGGGTGAGGTAGTGACTGCTCCCTCATTCGAGGTCATTGAAGCCATAGCAGGCTGCCACAAGATGAAGCAAGGAGTGGGCTACTCTTTCTTGTCTCAAACCATGGAGGGACGGAAGCAATGAAATGAAGATGAAAAAGAGGGAACAAAAGACATGCCATGCACAAGGAAGAGAAAAGGGTCATTTCATTCATCAAAAAAATATTACAAGTGTCTTTTCTTTACAAAAAAAATGGAAAGAAGGCACCATCAAAAGCGGTCAATAATATCATTGACCTTCCCTCTACATTCTTCAGTAGACGCCTTCACTTGCTCGATCTCGGCCCTCAATCCGGCCACCATGTTGGCCTCATGGTCCACTAAAGCCATTTGCTCCCTCAAGGACCCTCAAGGACCCTCAAGGTCCAGTAACTTTTGGCCTAACTCCTTATCCATGGCTTCCCAGGCTGTTGTCTCCTTCTCCAACTCCTCAAGCGCTCACTCCCATTTAGCTATTTTTACCTTTAGGGTCTGTACCTCGCCATGGCGCGTTGCGGCTTTCTCAACGAGGGCGGACCTCTGAGAGGCGGTAGCATCTATTTCCCCCACTTGGGCATCAACCAACTCTCGGCCCTATCTGAGGGAATTCTCCAACCACTCCAGCTTTGAATCCTCCAGTTGCTTAGCAGCCTTCTCCATCTGCAGAGCCTCCATTCTCCGTCCCTCCAGCTCGTTGGCAAGGTTGTTGAAGTAAGGGAGCACCTCAAGCGCATTTCCTACGGTGATCCCCCTCAACTGCAAAAGTGACGTGCCAATCTCTTCAAGGGGCAGCTCTTTCAGCTTTTGGAAACTCGCTCGCAACATCTCAAAGAAGACGCCTGGCATTCCACTAAAAGTGGGCTTGGGTAATGCGGCAGGAGCAACCACAGCATGAGCTCTCTCGGTTGCAGCCAGAGCCTCAGGTTCCCCAGATTCGGGAGCAACCTCATGTTGCTCTGGCGCCTCGGCAACCGCTCCCTCGCTCTGGCCCCTAGTCATGACCACACCAGGCTCGATCCCTTCGCACACCTAGGCACCATCGCCTCGTCCTCTGCAGGCACCGCAACCACAACCAAGGCAAGACTGGCCTCTTCACCTGAAGTCGCTACCTCAATCTCATGATGTACCACATCAGCTCCCTCCTCTAGAGTAGCGATCTCTCCCCTTGGTCCCTCTTCTCGAACTGCCCCCACCTCAGGAAGCTTGACACCCTCTCCCTCTCTTTCCTCTTCCGTGTCTTTCGCAGCGATCATTTTAGCAACAGGCTCCCCCACGGCACCTGCCGCCTCAGGACCCTCCAAGCCTAGTCCCTCAAGGCATCCTACTTCTACGCTCCCCTCATATGCATCACTCAAGGCAGCCACATGTTGTTGCTTGAATGGGCCCTCTTTGGTTCTTGGGGCCCCGGCCTCTTCTATTATCACAAGCTCTACCGGGACTTCCCTTTTCTCGGTAGGCTCAAAAACCGTCAGCACTCCGGGGGCCATCTTTGCCTCCGTCGCCTCGTCAGGAGCAGCCCTATCACCCCCGTCTACCACTATTGGAATTGAGCCCTCCCCTTCAGCCTCAAGTGTCGCTTCCCAATATAAAGCCATCTTCTGACTCATGAACCACTGGGATCCTACACCCTTTGCCCACCGAGGCTCTGCTTGCCTTTTTGGCTGAAGTGCGAGGAATCGCTGGGGCAGCCTGCTTTTCCTTCTTTCCCTCCTCCAGCTCAAGCTCAGCGGCCTGCTTTTTCTTCTTTCCCTTCGTCGGCTCAGGTGCAGCATCTTGCCTTTTCTTCTTCTCTGGATCGGGCTCGACATCCTGCTTTTTCGTCTTTCGTTCTGTGGGCTTAGACGCAACAGCCTGCCTCTTCTTCTTCGCTAGCTCAGGAGCAGCAGCCAAATTTCTCTTCTTCCCTTTTGCCTGCTCAGGCGCAACAGCCTTTGAAGTCCCAAACTTGGAAGAACTAGCGGTCAATTTACTATGAGGACCGCTCCCTATCAGCTCATTTAAGTCCCAAACCGGACGCCCTTCATACCCCAAGACTTTACGACCTTCCTTCCATTTGAAGATCTCAGAGAGGTGGTAAATAATACTCTCTGTCTTCTTCTCCAGACTAAGAAACCGCAACAAACATTTGTCCATGGTAAGTCAGCGAGACCGCCCGAGTATGCGCCAATCATAAGGAAAGCCTAGGGTAAAGATTTCTCCTAGGGGAGGGGTCTTAGCCAATTTTCGTTGCCTGGTGTCTTGGCTCCAGCGGTCATCCTCCCTTTTCCAGGGGTGGTCCATGTCCCAGTACCCCTTTTTCATGATTCTCCATCAATGATCATGGGCTTTAGTCGCCCGGGCCATTCTGCCAAAATGGGGCAGCACGTACTTGTTAACCTTGGTGGCCTCCAAGCATGTGGCCCATGCAGTGCGAACGTGCCTCGTGTGCCAAGTCTCCCGGCAGGTTCCCAATTTGTCCTTCTTCCAGCGGGCTGCCTTGCTATGCCGCTTCTCAAAGAGCACAGAGAACGGGCACCCCTGATCCATCCCATGCTGCCAAGCAAACCGGTGAGAAAACTAGCCCTCAAGCTTCACACCATGGACAGTGCGATGGGCGAGAATGCCGCCCTTGACACTTAGCATATACATCAACTCTTTTGGACTGGTGATGGCTTAGCTCATTGTCGTACGCGCGGTCTGTGAGGCTTCCAACCGAAAATGCCACTCGGGTCATGTGGAGGTAGTCATTGCAAAACAGGTTACGTGCATGGCCCGAGGGATGGAAAATTGCCTTATGCCCAGCAATCTTTAGCAAAAATAGACGCATGCTCTCCTCCAGCTCCTTGGTTCTAAGGTATGTGTATCGAAAGTAAGCTCCAAGCCAACCATATACGTAATGAACTGGGAAAGGGGTCTTGAAATCCCTTGGGAAGGCGTCACCATCTACTATGCCATTTCTCCCCCCCTTCATCCCCCTGGGACGGTCACTCCCCTGGCCCAAACCATAATAAATGCTGCACAGTACGGGCTGTGCGAGCATGTATTCCCTTCCCCGCGCCATGTTACAAGCCACATAAAAGGCGCCAGGACGAATGACGTCTGACCCTCCTGGTAGGGCAAATTTGCACAAGAAAAGTGCCAAGTAAGCCGCTAAGAAGACATGTCCATTCTTCTTCCGCAGCTCGAAAACTAGTGGGGTTTCCTTCCCCTCTTTTCTCGGCGACGAACCAGCTTCATCGGTATAGTCGCCATAAAAGAACGCTACCCACTTGGCGAAGGTAACCCGTCCCTTCATGGGCTCATCATAGAGTTGTTGGTAGATCTCGAACAACTCACGAAGCCCAGCCGTCGGGGTTTCTTTGCCTTCCTTTTCCCCTCCGAAAATGACAAAGTTTAGGGGAATAAACTTGTCATACATGGCACCGAGGAGCGGCAGCCCGGCGACGAAGTGCAGGTCCATCAGCGAAATCCCTGCCTCTCTGTGACCAAGCAACCATGTGTTGCTAGCATGGCTTCAAGTCTCCAACAACACTTTGACCGTGTTTAAACAACGATAGTAGTAGCCCACCGAGCATTGGAGGACAGTCGGCAAAGTAGCCAGGCTCAAAATATCCCTAAAGTCCCACACCACTTTCAGGGTCCATGAGGAATAGCCCTTTAGGTACTGGTGCCCTTGCACCCGCAGACCGGAAGAGGACCATTGCATGCCCTGGTTTTCCACCATTCGCTTGCCTAGGGTCGGCAAGTTCGCGTTAGAGGCTTCGTTTCGGTGCAGGCAATGCAGAAAGCCTACCCCTTCCTCTATGCTCACTGCTCCATCATTATCTTCCCTCGTCACCAACTGAATGGGGGCACTCACAAAGGTGACACTCAGAGGCCACCTGGGTTCACATAAGGCTTTGGTGAGCCATATTGGTTTACCTCTCACCTAGCTCTTGCCGGTGAAAATGTCAGTGCCAAGCTCCCCTTCTCGCGGGAGGTTCTTCATGTCTGGAATGGCCCCCGAACACTCGGTCATTCGGACAAAAATGAAGGATGCTAGGCGGCCAAAAAAAAACTACGCTCACCAGAGCAAGACTATCGCCGTCTGCCCACTAAGATGGAATCGTCGTCTCGTAGTCAAAGGCAAGACTATCGCCACAAAGAGGGAATCGCCATCTCGCGATCACCCAGGACTATTGACGTCCCGTGAACCAAGGCGTATTAATGCCTCGCTCCAGCTGTCAGCACGCATTTGACACGCCGCTTGACACTTGCGGTGTGGCATGTCGCCGCGAGTGGGGAGGGTGATCGTTCGCCGCCCCACAACCCTTCGTCTTTGCGACCGTTATGATCCCCCAACCCTTCGGTTTCCCACTGGCATTTTCCCTCTTCACCAGGAGTTCACTCTCGCCCACTAGGAAAATCCTTCCCACCTTCTGCTTGTTGCTGGAGTTAGAGAAAGCCACTGGAAGTCCCCAGAAAAAGCTCCCCTAAGTCCATACGACCCTGCAGATTGCCCTTCTCCCTGGTTTCCCACTTTAGCAGTTCACCAAAGCTCACCAGAATTCCACTAAGTTTTCGGTGAGCTCAATGCAGCCCCTTCTCCTTCTCCTCCAACAACCAGAGAGCTGACAAAGCCATTTGAACTCTCTGTGACCTCCACTTCAGCAGCTGAACTGCCGGAGCAGCACTTGAACCCCGGTATGGCACCTCTGCAAATTCTGCTAAGGCCCCAAAGAGACCCTCGTCCTTGCTCAGAAAGCCTCGACACTTGTTGCTAAAAAGTCTTCGCAATCACTCTGCGAAGCTTCGCACCTCCTAAAGCTCCCCAGAAAAATCCTTAAAGACCTGTCTCTACAAGTTTTTGTAGGGAAGTGCATGCCGGAAAACCATCGTCAGAAAGCTTTGGCTCTCTCTCTCTCTCTCTCTCTCTCTCTCTCTCTCTCTCTCTCTAAAAAGCTTTCTACTGTTTTACCCTTCGATAAAACAGTAAACTGGGGTTTCTCCCCTTTTTATACACCGTAGCACCTTGAACTGCCCCCGACATTTACGGAATGACGCTCCAGCTCCCAACTCTTGATGGCGATAAGACCAGGCCAGGGCGGGCCAAGTCTAAGACCTGAAGCATCATCGTCGCACGCCTTATCAAGACTTGCGTCGCGTGCCTCATCAGAAGGCTAGTACCGCGTGCCCCATCAAGACTTTTATCGAGAGCCTCAATCAGAGACTATTGCCACGCATCTCGTCCAGAGATTATCGTCGCGCGTGTCATCTAGAGGTCATCGCCGTGCATCTCATCCACAGATCACCGTCACACAGAACGTCAAGGGCTTCTCCCGCGTACTTCACCAAGGGACTTAACACATCAGCTAGGCTTATTGATGAATGTGCCACTCCACACGTAGTGCCACGCATAGGCCTTTGCACTCCCTTTTAGACCATCGTCTCTCATCCTCAGAAACTTCAGTCCCTACATCACAATCTCACTCCTCAGGGAGCTCAGTCTCTGTTGACGGCTCTATTCCCCCATGAAGTCACATCCCCTCACCGCTGTACTGCATGACTTTAAACTTCACTGCCACAGTCCGTGCTGCATGACTTTAAACTGCACTGCCACGGTCTGTGCTGCATGACTTTAGACTGCACTGTCACGGTCCGCGCTGCATGACCTTAAACTGCACTACCATGGTCCCTAAACTGCACAGCCATAGTCCTTGTCACAAGACTTAAAATTGTGCGACAATGGTCCGAACTATATGACCTTAAACTATAGCGAAGGTCTAGATGCACGACCTTAAACTACGAAGTCCATGTCACATGACTCAAAACTATACGACCATGGTCCGAACTATACGACCTTAAACTATAGTGGAGGCCTAGTTGCATTATCTTAAACTGTAAAGTCCTTGTCACATGACTTTAAACTTACGACCATGGTTCAGATGTGTAACCTTAAACCATAGTGCACGTCCTGGAGGCATGACGATAAAAAGCTTAACACCATGGTCCAAACTATACAACCCTAAACTGTAGCAGAGGTCTAATTGCACGACCACAAAATGCATTGATCCTAGCTGTATGACTTTAAACTGCAAAGCCATGGTCCGAGCTACAAGACCCTAAAACGATAATGAGCAGTGCGACAAATAGTCCATACGCATAACTCCAACTAGATCTCCAACGAAGTTAGATGTATGCAAGGGTCGCACTCACCCCGTCATCTTTAGAGAGTTAAGGCCTTTCTTACCCCTTCAACCCACGGTGGGGTTCATCTGTGCTCTGGCCTGTCAAAGTTCCATGCACACTGATATTCATTATCCCCATGGAGTCATATTGGCCCTCCTAATCCCCAATGAAGCCTCTCCCGTTTACTACCCCTCGTAGGGTCACCACCTTCATCTACATCGCTTCGCATGTGTGTAGCCTTAACTATCTTTATCCCTAGGGAGTCAGATTGCTATTCACATACCTACCCCCCATGCAACCTTACTGACATGACAATTCGTACTCGATCCATGCTGCATGACCCTAAACTGCATAGCCATGGTCCAAATTATATGACCTTAAACTATAATGGAGGTCTAGTTGTATGACCTTAAATTGCACAGTCCTGGTTGCATGACCTAAAACTGCATACCTACGGTCCAATATATGACCTTAAACCATAGTATGTGTCCTGGCTGCATGATGTTAAACCGCTTTGCCCAGGTCTAAGAGGTGCGACCTTAAAACATGCCCCCGTTAATTGCACACCCCTGTTAACCGCACACCCCTTTCATGTGCATTTTCATGCATGCTTTCCCTAACTGACCCTTTTGTGTGTGAGTACCCTCTTCTTCTCCCCAGTGAGCCTACTTAGGCGCACATGCCCTTTACATGCATCTCATCGCACATCTTCCCTAGCCACCCCATTCGTGTGAGCGGACCACCTTCACCATCTTTCATCATCCCACAGTGAGTCGTACCCATGCTCACCAAACGGCAAGCCATCTTGGCACACATATTCGTCATCAGCTAGTGGGTCACCACCTTTTACCTACCATCCAATTAACTCTCCACATGCAACTTCATGCCATCCTCCCAAGTGAGTCAAAGCCATCACCAGACTCACTATGTGGCCTCTACAGACTGCCATTCTTTACTGTTACAGTCCAGCTGTATGACCCTAAACTATAGTGCGCGTCCTAGCCTCATGACGTTAAAAGGCTTCGCACAAGTCTCGAAGGCGCGACGTCGCGTATGCTAAGGGATGCGCAAACCAATGGGATTGTAGGAAGCTTTTAACACTGGCTTTTCCAACGACGGTAGGGACTTCCAAATATTTTTCTCTTTAGTAATCAAACAATAACATGGAAAAGTATTTCCACAATTCTCCTACCTCTCTTCCTTTAGTGGAGTTTACTGGTGATTAATCTAATTGACAGTGCATAAAGATGACAAAAAGTATTGATTCAATTTTTTTCAGTCATATCTTATGAGGAAATGGGTAGTCAGAGATGATGAAATAGCTAGAAAAAAAAATATAAGAGATTACATGAAAAAACCAAAGAATTTGCTGTCAGAGATGAAGAAATAGGCAGAAAAGCATTCATTCAATAACAATGAGAGAGACAGAATGTTGGGGGTCGTCCACAATATTGAGAGAGTTAGAGATCTTCCCGCATATTGAATGTTGGGGCTTCCATATAGAGAGAGAGGGCGAAGGAAGAAAATCAGATGCTAAATATTGAGGCTTTTGTAGAGAGAGAGAAGGCCCGCTGAATATGGGGTTTCTATAGAGAGAGAGGGGCTACTGATTATTTGTGTTTCAGGAAAGAGAGGGCAGTTGAATATTGGGATTTTTGTAGAGAGAAAGATGGGTGAATGAAGAAGAGGGCTTTTGTAGAGAGAGAGAGAGAGGCGGATGATGGGGTTTCTGTAGAGAAAGAGAGAGAGAGAGAGAGAGAGAGAGAGAGGCGGATGATGGGGTTTCTGTAGAGAAAGAGAGAGAGAGAGAGAGAGAGAGAGAGAGGGGCGAACGGAGAAGAGAGCTTCTGTAAAGAGAAAGAGAGATGGGTGAAGGATGGGGTTTCTAGAGAGAGAGAGAGGGGGACAAAGGGAGACGAGGAGAGAGAGGGACGAAGGATAGCATCTGTAGAGAGAGGGTCAAGGATGGCTTCTGCAGAGAGAGAGGGACAAAGTACGAAGAGGGAAATAACTTTAGAGAGAGAGAGAGACCATTGTACTACTCTACAGAGAGCATACAAATGTAGTAGGCCATCAGACCATTATAATGGCTCTTTTGAATTTCTTTTAAAAGATACGCCAACGGGATCACCACCGTTAAAAGCTTCCTACAATCCCATTGGTGCGTGCATCCCTTAGCATACGCGACGTCGCTCACGGTAGCCATTTCCATATATATATCTGTGTGTGTGTGTGTGTGTGTGTGTGTGTGTGTGTATGTGCAATGATTTCATGCAATGGTTGTATAGTAATATAATGCAACAATCTTAAAAAACCATGTTAGGGCCATTTGTTTGATCCAAATTTTAAAATATATACTCTCTTTATTCTAATAAACAATCACAAAAAGAAAATTTTGAAAATGCAACCTAGAAAGTAATTTTTTAGCCCAATTAATATAGGCCATCCATTTTGATAGGATGCTTAGATCGAGGTCTTAGAATGACTTTTTATTTTTCAATTTCTTTAGATGGATTTATTATCATTAGATGAACAATGTTAAAAAGGAAAAAAAATGATTTTGAGTAGGCTAAGATCTTGAAATTCACCAAATGAATGGTTTAGATTTGTTGTTCAAGGGGACTCATTTTGACCATATCTAGGGTCCAAATTGATCGTTTTTTTTTTTTTGATTGATTATTGGGATGAAGAGAGTGTATGTACAAATTTTGGGTCATACAAATGCCAAAAACATGGTTTTCGAGAAGTATGGTTGCATTATACTATGAGACAACCATTGCATAAGATCACATCCCTATATATATATATATATATATATATATATATATATATATATATATATATATATATATATATATATATATATATATATATATATATATATATATATATATATATGAGAAATGACACTATGAGATCCTCCCGCACCCATGTGAAGAGGACCCCAAAGGATCACCATTAAATTTGGTATAGATCTCTAGAAAAAATATCACATGGATATGGGACTTACCTTTTCTAGAGATCTGTACCAAATTTGATGGTGATCATTGGAGGTCCTACTCATATGGGTGTAGGAGGGTCTCATAAGATCATTACGATATATATATATATATATATATATATATATATATATATATATATATATATATATATATATATATATATATATATATATATATATATATATATATATATATATATATATATATAAATAAACTCTTACCCCCCAATCTCTTACCCAACTTATCTCTCTCCATCTAACCTCCTAAAGTAACTCTTTATCTCTTCGACCCACCCTTTTACTGTCCCTTTCTCTCTCTCTCTCTCACCCTATCTTACTCTCTCTCATTTCCCTACTACTCTTCTCTTCTTCTACACTCTACTATTATATGTATGGGCAAAGTTTATATTGAGCCGAGGCTCTAAACAATCAAATTTGAGCCTACCTCAAAAATTTCACTACAGGAGGTTGTTTTGACGCCCTAATATTTTCAAATCGATCATATCGATATCAAGATGCATAGACATAGGAAAAAATGGATTTCAAGTTTCGAAAATAGTGTATTTTGTAACACGTTTTTGGACCGTCAATTTTCAAGATTTTCAAGTTTTCATAGATCTGTCGATCGATACTATTTTTGAAGCTTTAAACTTCATAAAATTAATATGAAAATATATTTTAAGACTATTAAAAATATTTCCAATATTAAAACCATATTTCTCAACATTATTTGAAGGTAGGCTCTAATTTGATTGTTTAGAGCCTAGGCTCTACACAAACTAGACCCTATATGTATTTCTTCTTTCTTTTTACTTTCGATTTCGTTGTTTTTGGACTTCACACTTCTCTTAAACTTTAGATTATTACTTGCGACTTTGTAGGAGTAAGGGTGGCAATGTGTTGGGTGGCTCGGCATGGGTTGATCAGCCTGGCCTTAGAAAACTAGGTCTTGGGCCACAAAATGTGGCCCATGGGCCAAGTCGGGGTTAAACAACTATGACATGAGGTTAGGCCCAGGACCGACCTGGACTAAGGCTGGTTCAGTTCAGCTTGGCCTAACCCTCCTTTTTGCTTATTTTTTCTCTTTCTTTTGTTTTTTTTTTTTTTTTTTTTTTGTTTCTCTTTTTTTTTTTTTTTTCATATTATTTGGCCCGGTCTGACCCTGATAGGGAAGGGCCGACCTTGGGCCAAGGCCTTTTGGGCCAGTTAGGACCCGGCCGGGCTTGGGTGGCCTTGTGGAAACTAGGGCCAGGGATGGCCCGGTCCCAAGCCTAGCATAGTGCCATCGCCATGTAGGAGCACCTGACCAGGGGGCTCCTTCCCTCACATATTGTGAGTTTTTGTACTACATACCAAAGTAAGGGTCTTGATTTCATGTAATGATTGTTAGGGCTATTTGTTTGATCCAAAATTTGAAATATACATTATTTTTATTCTAATGAAAAATGACAAAAAATAAAAAATTGAGAACGCAGCCTAGAAAATTTTTTTTAGCCCAATTAACATAGGCCATCTATTTTGGTGAGATGCTTAGATCAAGGCCTTATAAGGATTTTTTCTTTACCAATTTTTTTAAATGGATTTATTATTAGATGAACAATGTTAAAAATGATTTTGAGTTTGTTAAGGCTAAGATCTTGAAATTCACCAAATGAATAGTCTAGATTCATTGTTGGAGGGGACTCATTTTGAGCATATATAGGGTTCAAATTGAACTTTTTTTTTGGGGCTGATTATTGAGATAAAGAGAGTATGTGTACAAAATTTTGGGTCATACAAATACCGCAAACATGGTTTTCTACAAGTGTCATTGTATTATACTATGATACAACCATTGCATTGGATCATTCAAAAAATATATAAATGGTATGTACATCTATTGTAAGATTGAGATGTTGCCGGCTCTTTCTTTTTTTTCCCTAAAAAAAAAACATAAATCCCCCTCTCTAAAGTTATTTTCCCAAATACCTCATTGGTTTCATAAAAACCCATAGAACCCCCAAAGTTAAGCAAAAAAAGACATTTGACCCCCACCTTATATTTTTAATGTCCAAATTACAGAATTTACCTTTCTTTTTTCGAATAACATCATCGTAAAAATAAATAAATTTGTGATGCCTCTTTTGACTTACTTGTGAGGTTCACAAGATGAGGAGAGGGATAAATATTCAGAAGAGGTAACCAGAGAGAGGAGGAAAAGGACCGCATGCGACAAAGAAACAGAAAGAAAATGATGCATTTCTAGGATTTAGATAACGAGATGATTAAGAAAAAAAAAGAATGGTAAATTCTGTAAATTGAAGAGTAGAAAAAAGTAGGGGTTAAATGGCCTTTTTGGTTTAATTTAATTTAAGAGGTTTAATTTAAGAAAGGAAGTTGTACAACGAGAGGTGTAGGAAGGGAAAAAAGAAACAAGAATAATGAAAGAAAATACAATACTAATTACCTTAAAAACATGAAGTAATTGTGAAAAAAAAAAAAAAAAAAAACTAAGAGAAACAAGTCAAGGAGGAGAGCTTTTAGAGGCATACTTTGCAATATCATTTGGAGCCACATGTCTTTTCTTGTTGACATGCTCAAAGAGCATTTCTTTGGGCAATAAAGCAAGTTGAATCCCATCCATGATATGTCTCCATTTTCCAAGAGATGTTAAATGGATATTAGCTCTAAGAAGCAACTTGAACTGGCATTGTGTAAGACAAAAATAATTCACCATTACGGTTTTTTAACTCGCTTGCCACCCCTGTCAAGTCACTGGCTCCTACATGGTGTAACAAAGACGAATACCATGTCCCTTCATGCATGTAATGTTGATTATGGCCCATTGATTTGTTTTCTTCCGCACATAGAGCATAGCAAAATCAATGTTATTAAAGATCGAATAGCGTAATTGTTGAGGGATTTGGTTTAGTCAAAATATATCTATTTATTAATCAAATTGGATGGACTACATTTTAAAAAAATAAAAACTAAATAAAAATAAAAATAAAATATATAAAACATATTAAAAAAAAGCTTTTCAACTTTATTAGCTACTCCAATTAATTAAAACCAGTTTGTTTAACTTACCAAAACTAATAAAAAATCGTTTTGGACCTGGTTTTTAGTAAATTTGATTTTTGCTTTAGATCAATACATCCAACGTGAGAGTTTGACCGGTTGGACCACCCAATCCAACACAAGCTGGATAACTAGAATCCCGAAGCGCATGAGTAAAAAAGGGAAAGTACTTTCACGGTTCACCAAACATGAGATTTCTTCGATTTTGTTGCTTTTTAATGGGAAACATCTTTAGTGGGCATGGTCTTGCCTCACACTTATGTGACCTTCTTTTTGTCGAATTATCATTGTTGCCTAGCACCACGCAAGGAATCCCATAAAAAGCACTCCTATCTCCGTCATTCATCCAAGGGTTTATCAACTTCAATTATGTGAAAAGAGACGTGTGTACACGTGTATACATTTATGCCCATTATAGAGAGACAATTGGAGAAATAAAAGAGAAAAAATAAATCAATGCACTCATGTTTGTGCTAATGAGGGAATATTTGTTAATGTTTTTTTAAAAAAATATCAATAATAATAAGGGAATGTTTGTTTAGTTGGAAAGCTCTTTTTTTGAAGGCCCAATAATAATTTGTTTTTGAAGAGAACTTTTTCGTAGCGGGAGAAAGTGCTTTCGTACCAAAATAAAGTGTAAATTGGCTTTTTTTTTAAAAGGGTGCAGTTGGCATACGGTTGCATCCGTAGCTGTAGAGGTAAGGTGCACTTTCAAATTTTATAATGGTATATAATTTTGATGTAAAATGTTCTTAGGATTATCTCAAAATCTATTTTTATATTTAATTATAAAATTTTAAATTTAAAAAATCATTAAAATCAACTAGATCTATAAACATGTGAAAATCTTGAAAATGGACGGTGTAGATAATATGTTGTAAAATGCATTATTTCTGAAACTTAAAATCTTTTTATTTTTCATGGTCATACATCTCGATGTCGAGATGATTAATCAAAGGGCTTTTCAACATTAAAACTATCTTTCCGATGGATTTTTGAGGTACATCCGTAGTTCTACATTATAAAGTTGCATCCTTATATAAACTTTTTCCTTTTTAAAAATACATTGTCGACTAAGAATGGAGCTTGAGCTTCCCACGAAAAAAAACATGGGAAAACGATACTCCAGCGGAAAGAACCCCAAGAGAGGTCTTCCCCATGAAACAAACATGGGAAAGCGGTACTCAAGCGAAAAGAGCTCCAAGAAAGTTCTTGCCCGTGAAACAAACGTGTCTAGTATGACTAGGGTTGTTTTGAGTAGTAGTTTTCGCCTAAAGTTTAGTCTTGGGTACGTAAAGATACATTTTTATGTCACAAAGATGCATGGCAGTTCAATTTTGTTTGTTATTGCAACCGTCAACAACTAATAAAATCACGCCAACAACTAGCT
This sequence comes from Amborella trichopoda, assembly GCF_054954075.1. Lineage (NCBI taxonomy): Eukaryota > Viridiplantae > Streptophyta > Magnoliopsida > Amborellales > Amborellaceae > Amborella > Amborella trichopoda. The sequence goes on from NC_142343.1 coordinate 31,385,528, forward strand.
GATCAAGAACAAATTCATTTTAGTTTTTTTTTTTTTTTTTTACAGATCATCAATTCTATGCTACTTTTTGAAATAGAAAATCATAAATCATCATCATCATAGCTTTTTACAAACTATTTAGATTGATTATATGAATCTTGGTCTGCCATTTTACTCTATCAATGATCATACTTTTAATAGGGTTATAAGTCTTCATATCCACTGCTTCCAATCATGTTCTTTTGGATCTACCTTGTTATTTTTCAACATGAACTTCTGAATCGACACATTTGGACCATCTCATTCTTTGATACATAAGGGAATCATCCAAAATGCTTCCTACGTCATAGAGAGCATCATCAGAAAGACAGCCCCACTTGCATGAAATGACTTTGATATATCTTAGACACGAAATCCTTGATTACGAATCTCCAAATTATTAATTCCTCTATAAAAAAAAGAAGATTTTTGGGAGAGAGATCAGGTTTCTCATCTTTTGAGGGCATAATTTTAAAGAAAATTAGGGTTTGGAAAGAGAAATGATGTAGTAGGTAATGGCGACAAGGGCCAAAAGAGGTGGACACTCGCCCCAACTCCATTACTGTGAATCTGTGCATAAAGAGAGAGATCCAAAGTGCCATGTGCCGCCGCAAAATTTCGCACATATCTTCAAAGACAAAAGACCAAAATGCCCCAATCTTTTATGATAGGCACTTATTTTTGCCAACTATAATAAATGTCCTATATATATATATTGGATTTTTTGAGATATTGTAACTTTTTTTCTTTTGAGAAGGTTAGATGTTTGACTACTCAAAACATCATAAATACAAGAAGTAAAAAAGTTTACACCTTCAACGTAAACTGTAAAGTAAGGTGCACATCAAAATCCTACTAAAAGGGTTTTTTCTAGGCTGGAACAAGATTCATAGACATAAAAAAAAGGGACTTTTAGTTTTAAAAATAGTTCATCTTCTAACACATTATCTAGACAGTTCATTTTCAAGATTTCATGTGTTTATCAATCTGCTTGATTGTCACCATTCCTAAAACTTTTAATTTCATAACTAGGGGCAACAATATATTTTCATATCATCATAAGGCTTAGTGGCATCAAAAGTACATTTTAGGTATAGTTTTGTGGTGCACCTTACTTCAATAGTATAAGGTTGACACCTTATACAAACGTCACCTATGGAAGGAACATACTAAACAAACTTAAAATTTAAGGGAGTCCTTCAGACACCAGAAGCTTAGACATGAAAACCCCAACAACTGCAATTGCTTCTCTGTACCCATGTGTAAAGGTGATATCGACTTAATTCCCCAAAGCTTGAAACTCCAGATATCACGCTGTTGCACTTTCCACCTTAACTGCCGCTGCTTTGAGTTTGTTCTTTATATGCAACATGATCAAAATTAAATGAGAAGCATATCTAGCAGTTGGGTTACCTGCGACTCCCTCAAACAATAAGTGGCGAACATGGATTTAAAACCCAAAACTCGAGTGATTCATCATTTGCGTCTCGCGATCATCGATCCCAAAAAAAACAAAAGAACAAAAAAAAGGATTTGGAGTCATAGAAATTGTTGAACTGTGTGGACTATCTATTTCAACTCTTGAAAATTTGACAGATTCGGATCCTTTTCAAGACTCCAAATCTATTATTTAAGAGCACAAATGGACTTGCTAGGCTATATGATGATTTTCAATCCCTCAAACCATGATAATCAAGAGTACGCATGCATCCCCGGCCGCGCCTTCACATGTTGCTAAAGATTTGTTGCAATGATATTGGAAGTCGAGATAAATGTTGCATGATAAAGGGCCGGAAAATTCACACCCCCTCGAAGCCCTCACATGTCAAGTTTTGCCAAAAACTTTCCATAAATCCTGAATATACTAAAAGCACAAAGTTCTTGTCAAATTAATTGTTGCAATTACACTGTTATAAGGCCGCAGTTCACTGTCTCTCTCTCACGCAGTCGATAGGATGGAAACACTATTATAAGGATGCACACCAAAAAGGGCTACATAAAAAGCTTAGGGTAACACGTTCAGTTAAACTTATGGAATTTCCCTCAGGTTCATGTTCTAAATATAGAACCGCTATTTTTAAAAAATTTTATATTTTTGCTTTTGTGAGGCAATATGATGTTTTGAACTAACATAACGTCTAATGATGTAATCTATACTTTTGTATGGGGTAGTCCAATATTTCAATCATCATACTAATACACTTAAAAAAAAGAAAAAGTTAAGTATGTGTTAGTTTGATGTATGGAACATCATATTGCTCTATAAAAAAAATCGTTATATTATAGGGCAGTTTGACGTTTCAAACATTGGATCGCCCAAAATATTAAGTAGTTTGATATATTATACATCAGATTGCCCCACAAATGCCAAAAAATTAAAAATAAATAAAGCTATGCGATGTTTAGAAAGGTAAAGCAGGTAATGTTTAGAACATTAAACTAAAGGTAAAACAGGGGAAAAAAAAAAAAAGGACGAACATTGCCGTAAAATTTCTTAAAATATGGATAAAAAGGTAATTCCAAAGTTAAACTCGGTTCCCAACCACACATGGTTTTAGTTGTTTTAGAAAGGTAAAGTGGGCAAGGGCCAAGGAACTCTAGTGGTAAAAAATTTGGGCAAAATGCCTCAATCCTTTCTCTCTTTTCATTGCTTAAAAATTGGGCAAAATGCCTCGATCCTTTCTCTCGAACTTCATGAAATATTTCACGCCATCCACTTTGACATCTAATGATTAGGAGTAATTATGACCTCCTTGTAACAAAGATAAATGATCTCATAGTATACAACCCTTTATTTTTTTAATACAAATTTATCAATATAATAATTCTTTACTGGCATTTGGAAAGAAAGGTCTCAATTGGTTGTTTACTAATGGTGTTTAGAAATTGTACTCGATTTTCTATAGACTTGGTTTCTATGTGTCCAATCCCCCATATGTAGAAACATAAGTCTTTTAATGAATCTATTTTTTAGATGGATTTTAAGACTTATTCTTTAAGGACGTGTAACCTCTAACACAGAGCTCATGAATATGAAAAATAAACAAAATTTTAAAAATTTAAAAAAATAATTTTAATAAGAAAACATTTAAACAATTAGTTTCTAATAATTCTAATAAGAAAACAGGCAGCATATGCAGAAATGCAGTCCAGCAGGCATGAAACAATTTTCCTTTCTCTATTCCTAAGAATTAACGGATTATCATGATCTAGGGTAGAGTAGAGTAGAGGATTTTCTGTTGTCATTTAGAAAATTGATTGAGGATATTCTCGGCACTTTTCCAATGACAAAAGGAAAACGATGAAGTGGATTACCGTCCATGCACGTAAGAACTCGACAAGAGCCCACCGCCCAAACCCCATTCCATACTGTTCCTCTCACTCTTTCCTTCGCCTTTGATGATCTCTCCACCAAGCAGACTTCCTCCCCCCTCCCTCACCAGCTCCTACTTTCTATAAATCTCTCTTACCTCCACCTCCACCTCCACCTCCGCCTCCACCTCCTTCACACACTAAACGCCACCCCCATGGACGGCCTTGATCACGCCATCATGGCGGCCGTCATAAGCCTCGGCGCCACGCCGCCCCCCATGCTCATCCGATCTCTCTCTCTGCAATCTAATCTCCACTTTCACAGGCTCTACCTCCTCGCCAAATCCTCCCACCACTTCAACTGCGCAGTCCGCCGCCTCGAATCCCTCTCTCTCAACCAAAAAACGCAACTAATCGCTACCATCTTTGTCGACCTCCTCAGAACCCTCACCCACTTCCTCCAGACTAGCAAGCCCCAACGCCCCAGTCTCAGCATCTCAGATATCGCTGACTTAGATGCCGGAACTTTGCTCCTCGTGCTATGCGAGGTCCACGAGCAGGAGCTTCGTGGATCAGATTCCAGCCACAGGAAAATGAAGCCTCAAGCCGAGTGGCCCCAGGTTTTGGCCGGAATTATCGCCGGAAAAGTTCTTAGCATGACCGGAATTGGGGTGGGGGGGTCATCTTCTTTTGCTTCACTAGTGATGAGATATGGCCGTTTGCTAGAAGCTATGCAGGGGTTGCTTAGCGCCGGTGGTGTGGGACCAACGTTTGACGACGACACCTGTGAGGGGAGTGGCACGTGCGAGAAGGGTGAGTGTGTGATTTGCACAGAGGAGTTGGGGGTGGGGGCGTGTAGGCTGCCTTGCTCGCACGTGTTTCATCGCCAGTGTATAGGGATGTGGTTAAAAGGAAGGAGCACGTGTCCTTGTTGTAGGTTGGAGCTTGGTGGGTGGGATGTGTACCGCGAGATCGATAGGCAGGTCGGGGTTTTGCTTGGATTTGTGAATGGACGGACCCGATCTAGCTTTGCGTCCTGTGATGGTGAGATGTGAGCAATACGCGATTGCTTTGTATTATGCGTTACTAGCCGACTCCATGTGCTCCATGATTTGAATTCTTTTAAAGTAAATTAAAAGGTTTTTAATTAGCGTGTGGTTTATTATAAGATGTAATTTTGACATCAAAAATTATAGGATGTCTGACATATGTCTGTCGTGGTGATATTTTGTGTTGTCAATTTAATTTATGTGATTAATTTAGATGTCAATCCTAAGTGGCTTTAGAGATACCTAGTTAAAAGCCATAGCGAAAATTTTCCATTGTAAAAAAAATTAATTTATATTATAGCTTCAAATTCAATTATTAATTAAATTTAAAATCATTGGTATAAGAAATTTATTGTTTTTAAAACAAATACTTAAAATTAATTAAAAATATATAATTTACGTAGTATAGATTGAAATTTATTATAAAACTCATATCTATTTTAGAGAAGTTCCCTTAAGGAAATGATAAGCAAGTAAAAATCCTTTTTCAAAATGATAAAGACATCTTGTATTTTCAAATAAACGATGATAATTAAAAAAGAAGCAACCAATCATGCCTGAGCACCCCGGATTCATCGATTATACATTTAAATTTATTTTGTTTATTATTTAAGATTTTAAGTTTTGATTTTTCAAAATTGATCATAAAGTGAACTTATTTTATAGGAAAATTATACAATGAGACCATTGATCTTTGGTACAAAGTGATCACAATTAATTTTGACCATTATATGTGAAATTGGATGGCTGCATTTGTTCTATTGACCAAGCTTAAAGTTTAAAACAAATTTTCTTGAACTTTGTGACACACCTAAGCTATCATATTTCACATCGGATGGTTATAAGTAACAGAAATGATCCTATAAGACCCTCCCCCACCCATGTGTATAGGACCCAAAGGATCACCATTAAATTTGACACGGACTTATAGAAAAGTCAAGTCCCATACCTATGTGATAAATTTTTTAGAGATCCGTGCCGATTAATGGTGATCCTTTGGGGTCCTACACACATGGGTGAGGGAGGGTCCTATAGGATTATTACTCTATAAGTAATTGTGCCTCCTTATACTAAAAGTAAATGGTCTCATTATATACAATCCCTATTTTATATTTTAAATATTCATAGTTTAACTTATAATATGGGAGCAATATGCAAATTAAAATTACTTACAACATATTTTCTTTATATAAAAATGAATTTCATTTTAGAGAATTTTCACTTAAGAAATTATAAATCCGTGAAATACTTTATTTCATATAATTAAACATTTTATTATCTTTTTCTTCAAATAATGACAATTAAGAAATTTTACCGTATGGATATAATTGTAGAATTTAAAATAAATATTATGAAATGCAATAAATGTAAATCGACAAATTAGATAGGATTTTTTTATTTTATAATGTAATGGTTTGATAGGGTTGCAGTCCTACCAAATAAGTAAACCATCACCTCATAATTGATAAAAAAAATGGTAATTCAAGCATGGGAAACCTTTTAAATTGATAATTTTGGCTTAAATATTATGATTGTGAAAAATATTAGGATTTCAAATGCTAAAAATAGTTTATCTTGCAGAAAATCATCTAAATCATACATTTTGCACTAAAAATACATGATCGTAGATCCACAAGATCTGTAACATTTTTTTAGTTTTAGATTTTATTGCTGATGTCAAATTTTGATTTTAGAGCTATCATGGAGATTTTCGATACGGGAAGTACTTTCCATAATGAGGATTTGAGGTGAGGCTTTATTTTTTTCATAAAGCCTAGGCCTTATAGAAACTTCACCTAAGCCTTATAAAAACTTCATCCATTATTTTTTATTAGATACTCAATGACCCAATTGTTTTTTCGTGTAAAGATGTTTGTCATTTTTTAAAACAAATTGAAAGTAATTATTATTACTTTGGCCAGGTCATGTGGCAATATAGGCTATACTTTTTTTGTTTTGAAGATTATTACTTTTGCTCAATCAACTAATTGGAAAAACCCTGAAGTATCCTCGTGGCTCCACCAACTCGTGTTCGCATATTTGAACCCGAATGGTTAATCGGACATGGGGTTGGGAGTAGTTAGTACCGAAACCTCGCTAACTGAGCGGTAAACCGGAGCGGGTTGGTTCGATAGATTTTTTAAAAAATTTTTGGTCAAAACCCCCTCAATTTTTTTTTAAAAAAATAAAAAAATATAAACTAAGTATATACTATCTTATTACCTACATTTATCTTAAAAACAATAAATTGAAACAACTAGTTGTTGAAAATATGCGATTTAAGCTGCTCTAGAAAATCTCCTAAAACCAAAACCAAAATACACAACATTTCTGATACAAAGTAACCTTATAATCATCCACCAACAATAAGCTAAACCTAAATGATTTTTAATTTTTAAAGAAGAAAACATTCCTACTAATTATGAAACCCAAACAACCAGCATATCAATAAAAGAAAAAAGAAAAAAAAATCCATATAACAAACACACGAGCACTGGTTTCTAAAAAAATTAATCTCGTATCTCGTATTTAGTTTCTAAAAAGCACTGGTTTCTAAGTTGTTGAGATCCATTGAAACCAATATAAACTATAATTTTCAAAATTAGATTAAAACCCATACAAACAACATAAGATTACACAAAACCATCAAACCAAATATGCTGATCAAAATGATAAAAGCTAAATACACTTATACCTCCAAGAATATCTCGCAGTGAAACAAAAAAATACTTTCCAAGTATAATTCTCTAAGAATAACCAAATTAATTAACATATCACGTATACAAACATTACATTTTGAGTGTGTTATTTCAAATTTAAAAGTATTTTTTTGCATAATTATTTTTCTAGCAAAATAAAGTGGTAAACAAAATACTCGAGCAACTCAAAAATCATATTAAAAAAAAATGCTGAATGAAAAATCACATGAAATTCTTACTTGCAATCTCAACTGTAAAAATTGATCACCAAATCGAGTACAAAATCGAGTGGTTGGCGGGCACTTTTCTACTCAATTCAGAAAAACTGAGTCAATGCCCTAATCTTTCAAAATAGAGCACCATATCTCGGATTTTCAATGAAATTAGGACTTGAATCTTTTGATTAACGTCATGATCTACAAAAGCCTTAGATTTTGATTGATAAAAAACAAAAAACGAATCAACAATCTGGAGTATGGCGGATTTTTTCAACTCAGTTCTAAAAAACTGAGTCGCTGCCCTAATCACTCCAAATCGAGCTCCAAATCTCAAATTTTCAATGAAATTAAGAGTAGAATCTACTGACTAACTCTATTATCTACAAAATTCATGGATTTTGTTCGATAAAAATCCAAAAAAGAGGCCACGATATGTAGTATGGCGGATTTTTTGAAATCAGTTTAGAAAAACTGAGTAGATGCCCTAATCAATCTAAATTGATGTCGAAAACTTTGATTTTAAATGAAATTGGAATTAGAATATACTGAATAACTCTATTATCAAATCCATAGATTTTTATTGATAAAAATCCAAAAACGAGGCCACAATATGCACCATGGAGAATTTTTTCAAAACGCAAAGAACACGAAAATAATGGCCCAAAAAATCAAATTGGGTGTGTTTCCGGTTGAAATCCTTCATTTTATACTATTATATCAACAATTTCAGTCAATAATTTACTGAAAAATCCTGAAAAATGCTAAAAAAAAGTAACAAAAATCGAATAAAAAAGGGATCCAACAAAAACTAAGGGTTTTGCAAAAATAATGATTGCTGATACAAATAACGTCGCACCGCTAAATAACAGATGTTATTTCGACGTTTTTAACATTATTGGGCATTTTTTCTAAAACTCGGTCCGGTTAGCCAAAAAATCGCCCGGTTAGCTTCATAGATAGCCGGTTTGTGTAGATTTTGGCCGGTTTTGGGCCGGAAATTTTTGAGGGTGTCAGATATGCTAAGTAGAACATCAAAACCAAGACTAACCGGAACCATGAAGGTCTCGGTTTCGGTTTGAACTGGCTGTTTTTTTCCAACACTGCGACACATATTTCACCCCTTAGGTTTTAGAGAGAACATAACCATTTGAATTTTTGTAGAGTGATTTTATGGTCGATAATTGAGGAGAGAGAAAGAGAGAGGGATTAGGAAATGAGAGAGAGGGATTAGGAAATGCACAAATAATAACCCCTTGTCCAATGTTTGCATAATGTTTGCATTGCCGGATAGGAGGGTAACTTAGGAAAACAAAAAAAAAAAAGCGCTAAAAAGGGTGGTGCTTGTAATTTTTGCAAATGATATATCAAATGGTAATTGACTCCCCAAATAAGGTCCGTACATAATTTTCTCGAATGTTTAATTGCGTTTTACATATAGACCATATGTGTAACGAAAACAGATTAACATCTCAAATAGTATATTTAAATGAAGTGTTAGAAAAGACCCCAATTTTAAAAGCCGGTAGACATGCAAAGCTTAATTTCATCTTTTTTAAAAAAAACAAAAAGTGTTTAATATCTTATTCCGTCATATCAAAGTATAATACACATTTACGTCACTGATACCTCTGCAAACACATCCACCATCTCCCTTTTATTGCCCCATCTTCACTATTCTTTTGTTGAACAACTCATATCAACAAATTAATAATTCCTACATCAGGGCATCATCTTTTGCTAACTTATCTGCAATAAGATTCTTCTCGCAATATACATGCATGAATTCCACCTCTACACTAATACATAATCCATGTGACCAAGGATTCTCCATCTCCTTGTAGTATTGTCCAACTAACTTGTAGTATTTATTCAAAATTTCAACATTGTGATTACATACCACTCCCCCTAAGCCTATTCTCCTTGGATTCCCATAGGAGCTTCCATCGAAGTTTAATTTGATAACAACTTCATCGGGTGCCCTCCGCATTAGAAATCAAATTCACCACCTTTCTCATCTGAAGTGCCTCTTCATTTGATACATCTAATCCATCCTATATATTCCCCAAAACTCCTTCCTAATCAAAGCCCATTCAGCAACTAAACCTCTTACCTTCTCACACACCTCAATTGAATCTATCATGCCATTTTTTAATCACACACCTCAATTGAATCTATCATGCCATTTTTTAATCACACACCTCAATTGAATCTATCATGCCATTTTTTAAACATCTTCTATTCCGCTCTTTCCAAATCTCCCGCACCACCACACCTTTCGCAATTTTTCATGGTGTTTTACCTCCAATAATAGGAACTTCCCACTTTGTCAAAATCTCGTTAACTTGATCCATTCCAAATCAATCTATTATATGTACACTTCAAAGCAAATGATCAATAAACTCTTTATTTTCCTTACATGAAATAAAAATATGTCAAATTTTTACTCCTCCTTAGCACATCATTTGTTAGCAGCTCCTTTAAACTAATTAATCAGATAAAACACCTAACTTTATTCGGAGAATGGGGGCTTTCATAGTCACGCAAACAACATTCATTCCATCTATTCTTGTCACTAAACAATAATATATAAATTGAGCTCTTTGCAAACTAACATTTTGAGCTAGGTTCCCGCACCATTTTGTCCATCAACCTTGTGAGAACCTTTTTCTCCTTCCTTTTCCCAACCAACACCTTGTGTTCCTTAAGAATACCTCCCTTATGAGCTATAATTCGCTTCTAGACCTAGGATATACCTTTGTTATTCCAACCTCGAGCCACAATGTTTTGCTCTTATCCCCTCCATATTTCTTGTCCAATATTTTCTTCCATAATTTGCCTATCTTCATACCATTTGTTAAGAAACTGTTGATCATTTATAACCATTTGATTCTCATGCTCCATTTATTTATCAGTGTGCATACCCTATATTAATTGACCAAGTTAAGTTTTCTCTCCACCACAATATACATCAAACCCTCTAGCTTCTTGCTAATATCATTTGGCATCCTAAAAAGGGACACATGATAAAGAGGTAAATTGGACTAAGTAGACTTCATCAATGTCATCCTCCCTCTAATTGATAGAAACTTTAATTTCTATCAGTCCAATTTAAATTGTACACTTTGAACCGCATGTCCCATATAGATGGTGTGCATTTCCCATTAGTAAGAGGCAATCATGTTGGAAGTTAGTTGGGTGAAATAGAAGCAGAAAATGGTACAATTTGCAAAAATAGGATCTCGAACTCTTTTTCTTTTTGGTCACGCAAGAGCGTTATCTCAAGACGATATTTGACCCACTTCGATAGATTATTTGATGTGCATAAGAAAGGCAATTCGTCATTGGGATACAGGAAAACAAATAGGTCTTTTACAATGTTCTTAAGCTCTATGCATCTGAGCTTGAAACTCATACAATAGACACCATAGTCTCGATAGCTTAGAGTTAGAAAGAGATAAAATCGAGTAGAGATAAGAGATTTAAGCCCATTGGTTTACTTCTTGGAATTGTAGAGAATGATGTGGCGTTGTGAGGCTAAAAAATTGTTCTAAGTATCCAAACTTGTATGGGTAGGAGGGTCGTTGTTATAGAGCACCAAGAGGCTGCCCATTTAGTGTTGTGGTGGCTATATGCACCACCCAATAGCTACAAGTTATATGCACCCCAACAGCGATAACTTACATGCACTTCAAGGGTCACGTACACTTGATGACTACTGTTACAAGCCTCTATTTCATCAACGACTGGATGACCATTGGATGTCCCACATCCATCAATGACTAAATGACCGTTCGTAAGGGGGCTCAGGGTCACATGCACTTGATGGCTACTATTACAAGCCTTCATCTCATCAACGACTAGATGACCATTGGACATCCCACGTGCATCAATGGCTAGATGTTCGCCTCCATCTCATCAATGGCTAGATGACCATTGGAGTTTCACATGCATCAATGGCTAGATGACCGTTCGTAGGGGGCTCACAAAAAGATAATGAGCCATGAGCTTGACCTCACATACGTGCATTCGCGTGCCCCACTCAGGCGTCTTCTTTCTCCTTTTATACTTAGAGTATATTGGGGAATGCCTACTTTTAAATACACCTCAACAAACTCTTTCATCTTCAATGTGAGATTCAAACCCACATCTTCATCTATCTACAAAAGTATTTTAGAAAAAAATAATAAAACCAAAGTGTTGTTTTGAAATACATTAAAGCATTTTTCAAACAAAAAATACTAACAAGTCCCAAATATCTTATTGGGAACTCTTCAAATTAGCGTCATTTAGTATGCCCTCAGTGATCGGTTTACCCTTAATAAAGTCAATTGTGGTCGAGAAATCACCATTGGCAGAACTTTCCTCAACCTTCTAGCTATCATTTCGCTATAATCTTAAATAGGTTGGTGAGCAAACGTATTGGAAAGCAATCATATAGTCCTTCGATGGCCCCTTTCTTACACACGTGTCATACGAAACCAATCATTTAGTCCTTCGATTGCCCCTTTCTTACATAAATGTCACACTACTGTTATTGTTTAGTTTTACTAAGTATGAATTTGGATGTACCCAAAATTGAAATATTTTTAATCTAAAAATATTGTGAATCAGACTTTGAACCATTTGGACAATAACAAGATTTTGTTAGATTTTTATATTGAAATAAAAAATACTATCGTGTCAAGGCAAAAGTTACCGTAAAAATAAATTCACTTCACTTCAGACTTGAATTTTTTTTATGAAAGTGTAGCTCTCTCACCGTATACAAACCCCCCACCCAGCTCTCTCTATTTACCCTTGACCCAACAACCCAACTCTCTTGCTGTCTCTCTAATTGTAAACCCAAAAACTTCAAACTTTCTCTCTAGTACCCTGCTACTCAAATCTCTCTCTATCTAAGAAGCTCATTTGATGTTGCTATTGGTTTAGTGGCCGCGGTGCACCTTGAAGAACGAAAATTCCGAGGCTTCACACTCAACATTACCGATTGCAATGGCTTCTTCTAGATTGCAAGAGATTGACTAGTTAGAGTGGTGCTACTCAAATCTCTCTCTCTAAGAAGCTCATCTGATGTTGCTAATGGTTTAGTGGCCGCGGTGCACCTTGAAGAACGAAAATTCCGAGGCTTCACACTCAACATAACCGATTGCAATGGCTTCTTCTAGATTGCAAGAGATTGACTAGTTGGAGTGGTGCTGCTAATGGAGCTCTTTTGGTCAGATTGTGCCATCAATAACACAAATCCCAAATTCTGAAAAATAACAAAAGCCCTCTTTCTTTTCTTTGTAAATACTTTTGCAAATGAAGACTTTTTTTCTCCTTGTAAATTTAACCCTTTAGTGTCCTCTTTCCAAAAGAAAGGGCTAAACTTAATGGTGTGCTCCAAAAGAGAGGGCTGAACTTAATGGTGTTGCTCCAAACGAAAGCGCTGAACTTAAATCCAAGATTTATTTCAAAGAAGGTTTTAGGGGTAATGGTCTTTACTTTCAAGCGGATTTAATTGGGTTTCATGGTTATGTTGATTTTTGGGGGTTTTGGGTGGGAGTTTTTGCAGTATATTTTGAGGTGTTTAGCTTTTAGAGAGAGAAAGTTGTACGAAAGCTGTCTTTTTACTAATGGGAGGGATATAGGAAAACCTTTTGGAATGACAAGATAATTTTGGAAGAGTAGAGTGCAAAATCTGCTTTTTAGTATTTTCACACGCTATCCAAATAGTCAAGCAGACTAATAGAAAAAGATGATTATGTTTTTGAATTAAGGATGATAAAACTTACAAGTTTTTTCAATGTGAAGGTTTTTTTATTTGACATCCAAACTGACATTGAATTATCATGTTTTTGATACACAATTGTCATATTGCTTAGGTCACAATGCATTATAGTCCCCACTTGTACTTTAAATACTCAAATGAGTTGCTTCTATTATCGATGTAGCTTTCAAATTCTTATAGGAAATTTCTCTATTGTTTATACCTCACTCAAAAGAACCACCTTAATGACAGAGGAACCTCACTTCACTAATGGCTATTGTTATGACTCAAACGAGGGCCTTATAGAGTACTGACGCGGTATAAAATTTACTAGCAAATACCACTTGGCATTTAAAAAAGAGAAATAAAAATCGTGAAGAAAATCACAAGAAGAAATAACAAAATGCGTGGATACGGGCATTCCGACAGGGTCCACAAACACAATAGAATAAACAATGGACAATTACAAATAACTCCCAATACTACACTTTCTGTGTAACTTACCCTCCAACCTAATTTTTTCTCTCACTTTTTACCCCAAAATATACTTTTTATGTAAATAACCCCAAAGGAAAATGTTCATTTCTTTTATAACAAAAATGCCCTTTTCATACACAAAAATCATTTTGGCTTTGACGTTGACTTTCAAACCCAGTAGCAATTTGCCGGACGGCACCATCGCATTGCTAGACCCCCTGAATTTCTGTTGGACCGCCCTTTGCATTGCTAGACCAATTATTCCAGAAAATTAACTACCAGACTGCACTTGTATATGTACCGAACCGCAATTGACTACTGACGGACCATATTTGAAAAATGCCAAAGCACCTCTCTTTGCCGAACCCCGTTCAACTTTTATTGTCAGACCGCCCAAAAAATTAGTTTAGAGGAGAGAGGCGTGAGTAAGATAAAACTAAGGGAGGAAGTATAGACTTGCGTTTTTTTGGTTGGGGGAGGGTATTTGCATAGAAAGTGTATTTTGGGATAAAAAATGAGAGAAAATTAGGTTTGGGGTAAGTTGCATAAATCTTGAAATTATTTATAATTTTCCCAAGAAACAACCTCTATAAAGGGTCTCTTTCTACAAAAAAAACACTTTCTTTATTTCATAAAATTCAATCTCCTCAATTACATAGTACGTGATCCGTTTTACAAAGGGTTATAACTTTTTAAAACCAAAACCTTTCATCCAAATAAGGCAAGGACGTACTTACCCAGGGCTACTCCTTTTATCTCCTAATTCAAAAAAACTAAACTCCTTATCTCTAAATAATCAAATTAGAGTCTATATTTAAATAGTATCGAAAAATGTGGTTTTAATGTTAAAAATCTTTGTGATAGTCTTAAAATATATTTTTAGTTTTATTAATAAAATTTAAAATTTCAAAAATAATGTCTCTATGAATACTTGAAAATCTTGAAAATTAAAAATTCAAAAACATGTTATAAAATATATTATTTTTAAAATTTAAAATGTATTTTTTTACCGTTAAATGATCAATTTGAAGATATTCGAGCAGAACCTCGAAATTTTTGAGGTAAGGCTTTAATTTTGTTGTTTAGAGCCTCGGATCTATATAAACTTTTTCCCCTTTAAATATGATCACGCCGTAGTTTTTCCACTGCTTTATACATTCGCCTCACGGATAAGGCGTACTCTCCCGAAAAACACCGCGCTTCTCTCTCTCTCTCTCCAATGGAGCTTTCCGCCTCTCTCTGCAACCAAAACCCGCCCCCGCCCTTGAAAGCAGCTATCCTCTCAAACCCTCCCACCAAAACCACTTTCCTGTATAACCCACTTACCAAGACCGTCTCCTTTACCCCCAAAACCGCCTTTCGCAAAGCGCACAAAACCGCCATTCGTTCAGCCATTAGCCGAACAAAGAAGGAAGAAACGGTAGAAACAGTGAGGCAACAGCTTGAAGACTGTTACTTAGTTGCAGGCATAAAATACAAGGGCCTCACAGTTAAGCAGTTTCAGGACCTAAGAAGTTTATTACCTGAATCAGTGAAGCTCATTGTTGCGAAGAACACATTGGTGGGAAAAGCCATTGAAAATACACAATGGGAAGCTCTGAAACCTTGCATGAAAGGCATGAATGCCTGGCTATTTGTTCACACAGAGGAGATAACGGGTGCTTTAAAGCCTTATAGAAACTTTCAGAGAGAGCAGAAGCTTGATGATAATGACTATACGGGGGCTGTTTTTGAGGGGAGGTTTTATGGGCCTGATGAGTTCAAGGCTCTTGAGACCATGCCCACTAAGGCTGAGATTTTTTCGAAGCTTTTGGGGTTGGTTCAGGGGCCTTCGATATCGTTGATTGGGACGTTGCAGGCGCCTGCTAGGGATATTGTGGGTGTCTTGAAGGCTTATGTGAAGAAGATGGAGGATGAGGGCAAATGATTTAGTGACCACTGAATAATTTGTGGTAAATTGGCTTCTTTGCTTCCAAATTATTATTAACTTGTTGCCATTTTTTCTTCTTTTCTCCAAGAATTGCATATCTGTAAATGTATATGCTTTGTATTCTGAGTTTTTTTTTGCTGCAATTGTAATTTGTTGCATTAGTGGTTCAAATCGCCTAGTGTATCTGTTATTTTTGGTTTTTCTTTTGTGTAATTTCTGTTTTGTCTATGTAATTTGCATTCTTTTTTTTTTTTTTTTTTTTTCTGTTATTCCTTCCTCCGGGGCTTCTCATCCAAAGTTTGTGATGCCAAGGATGCTCTTAGGTCTTTTATTTACTTGTGCTCACTTAGTTTGAGATTCAATGTTGCCCATGATGCTCGTATGCCTTCCCTCTAGTGTTCTTCGGTTTTAATGATGCCAACTAGCCTGTAATTCTCTATCCTTGGGGATAATTCTGCAACCTAATGCTCTATATTTTTCTGTTTTCCTTTTTAAATCAGTTTGATAAAATGCTTTATCTTGATTACTATTATGAGGGAACGCAGCTGAACTTGATTGTTGTTGTGCATATAGTTATGGCTGTCTTTTTATATGTATGAGGGCAGCCTTTTATTGATATTCATGCTAAATGCAATTCTTTTCCTTAATATGGTTTCGTGTTTAGTTTGTTGACTTGCATTCCTTGTTGTGTAAATAGTGTGATTATGCTTTGAGAATGTTTCCATATGAATTCTCATACAATGTAGAAGTCAATCTATGTTGTGGATCCCCATTTTATTGAACCGGTAAGTTCTGTATTTTACTCTTGCATTTCAAATTGTTAATGCTTTTATTCACTTGTACTTCATAGGGCTAGATAGGTGAGGTGCTATGAAGTAAGTTATATGCTTAGAGCATGTTTCCTATGTGTCCTCATACTTATGAAGTAATTATCTGGATGAGACTTTTTATTTCATCTTCTTTGGGTTGCGCCCTTTTCCTAACCAACAACTATACCTCTTATCTCGTGTAACACTTCACCTTATGTAATCAGATTTAGGCTTTCAGGGAGGGGTGTGTGTATATTTTATTATTGTGTTGGTCTTCTTTTATCATGGATATGAGAATGGATGAATTAAGATGTGCATGCCATTTCATTGTGCATAAATATGAATATGCAGGACAAGGAGGACCTGTACCGAGAAAGAGAAAAAGATACCATTGATTTTTAGCATGCTAATGAAGGTTGAAGGATGCTTGTGCTCTTTCTTTGCTTACTTGATTTCTTCCATAGTCTTACACACTTTTGGATGGTTTATGACGGGATTGTCAGAAATTTGGTAGGCTTGTCGGGAGTGTATCTTTAAGCAAAGGGCATGACTACAATCTACAAAACTCATTTTATTTATTAGTGGGAAATTTTTTTTTTTTAGAAGAGTTGGTAGAAAGCGTTGGCTCCATTGTTTTAACATGGGAGAGTAGCGTTGAGAGGTTTGAGTGGCTGTCTTATAAAATGCCATACCAAAAAAGTCTTGTCTTGTTCATTTTAGAGCAGCTGTGGATAATTTGGCATCCAATATAGGTGGTGGAATCATATTTGGAGGGTTACTTGCTGGCAAATTTTTTTTTTTATGAGAGTAACTTGCTGGCCTTTTTTGAATTTGAGGTAACTTGCCGGGCTTCATAAATACTGGCATTTTTTTTTTTCCGTCCTGCCTCATGCACATAAATGTAAATGATAAATCTACATCGAAAGTGTTAGCTCAAGACAGTGTTTCCCTCATTCGTTTCTTGTGCCGCTTTCCAGATCCACTAATTTAGCTGCCATAACTGACACATTTGTTAGAATCTATTTTAGGATATAATGATAAGTTGCACATTATTGATCAAGTTGCAGCAATTTATGTGGTTGTTCTGAACTTCTGATAACCATAATACTAAGAAAAGAAAAGCTTGGGGCAAGTCTAAGTAGAGAAATATATGGTTTCATGTGAGTGGATGGTAAGTCTACAGAGGGAATATTGGAAGATGCTAAAGATGTTGAAGGTGAATTTTTCTTTTTTTGGGAATGAGTAGCAGGAAACCAATTGTCATTTGGATAAATTTGCTCTAGTGGAGTCATATTTGGTGTGTCGGGTATTTGATTGCCTGGACAATATGGCAGGATGAATGTGGCAGTCGCTTCATGATCCTTGTTCTTGCACAACGGGAACCAATAAATCACTGTTGGGAAACCTTTATAATCTGTAATGAACCATGCCGTTCGCAATAGATTTGTATGTGGATATCAAAAAGCTATATTTTTTGGTCCAATTTGGATGCCCCGTAACTTCTATTGGTCAATGGAGTTTACAAGGCAAAGGAAAAAGATATTTTTCTTTCAAGTGGTTGAGGCAGAGATATATGGTGAGGCGGAAGTATGGGACTTAACTCCTAAATCGGATAACTTTGAACACACTTTCCCTAAAACCATTTCAAAATTTCAAATAAGAACACAAGAGAAATGGAAATATTTCTTTGTTTCCATCCAAACCAGAGTAAATAGACATGGTGTTTGGACTCGCCCGAGTCACTCTGCCGAGCTCATAATCCCACCCAATACTCACCTAGGGGGTGTACCGTATCGTAGACTCTTCGGAGTTGCTGCAGTAACTCAGGCGAGTTGTCATATACCATGAGTTTCTAACGAACTAGCCATGTATTTCACCACTCAAGAAGTTCAATGATTTTTCTAGTTTAAAAAGGGAAGGGGGGGGGGGGGGGGGGGAGGGGGATTTGCAGAAAATAAACTACCTTTTTGCTCATCATTCTTCAATCAAACCTAACGTTTTGTATCTAGAGTCTGCATCCTCTATCTATTGAGATTGAATTCGAGAGAAGAACATCTAATTTCTTGGTTTCAAGTGATTGAGATTTTCCAATTTGTGTTTGGCTGGAGACTGAAAACTTGTGATTTCTTCTCAAATCTAGCTCAGTCATGGTTGAAATTTGTTCCCTAAGCCTATTTTTGAGTTCCCTACGAAATCATAGTCTTAATATCCACAAATACTGTTTGAAATCTTGGATTTTCTAGTCTTTTAATAATCTAAACACTATTTGGACGTATACAGTGTTCTATATGCTTTTATTTTTCAAAAACCACCCAAAAGGAATAGCGGTTTAGTTTCCCAAGAAAACCATTCATAATGAAAAGATTATTTTTCTTTTGAATTTATATGATTCAATGTTCCAAAGAAACGCCAGGTGGTGCCTAGGCAGTGGGAGGGGGTTGGGGGGTCCATGCCGCCCAGTGCCTAGGAAGCAGCCCAGGTTTCTGGCCGGCCCAAGTGGTAGAACAGGGGCGAGAGGTGTTTGAAAAACAGTTATGGGTCCAATTTGTGTGTAAAAAATGCATATTGAGGCATTTTTAATACATTTTTTTATGTTCAATCAATCTGAACTCCAAAGACCAACCAAAATATTTGAGATTTGGAAAATTAGTTAATAACACATTAAGAAAAATAGGAAAATATAATCCAACATTCAAATTCAATACTAGGCACAACATATAGTCCACAGTCATAAAATACATCCATAAACTCCATAGTCCATACCATTACCATGATTATCATCCCAGTCCAAATCAAAAGGATGATGTTTGGATCGATTTTTCAAAACTTCGAATTAACCGATCGATCGAACAAAAATGCAAAAAATGCTTTTTTTTTTCCCCTTTTTCCACTCTAAAATGTAAAAAGAAGGTTTAGGTCTCATAAAAACGTAACCGCCCTCCTCCTTATTTAAGGGGTAAAGACAATAATGCCCCTCCATGAGGGGTATTTTCGCTCTGGGCAGACATAGTCCTTGGGACCCCATCCAGGGCTAGGCACTGGGGCACTCACCTGGGCGGTCGCCCAGGGACCTAGCGCCCCCAATAGGGCCGCATCGCCCCGGCCCCCCTAGCCTGCCTAGGCAGGCTGCTTTTTGAATCTATGATATGATTTTCGCTATTGTTGGGATTTTTTTGGGCCACTTGACTATCTCAGAATAGACTCAGCTGGTCCACTCGGGACTTGCTGAACTGACTCCCTCCATGCCCTTGGAGAACCTATCCAGCCGCATGGCTGTGTTCCCTCCAAGATAAAAGATTCATCATCATCATCATCCGAGCCTTATCCTAATGTGGTTTTTGCATGTTTTTTGCCAAGTAAAACCCAAAAAGGCATCTAAATTGTGTTAGTGGTAGTTTGTTCTTCTGTATATAGTTATATCTTATGCCTACAGAATTTATAGGTTTGGATTTCCTCTCCTTCGGCCTTGGCTACCTCTAGTAGAAACTGGAGCCAACAATTTAATACATTTAACCTTGGATATGTATGACCAATTCCTTGTCTCATGATATAGTGATAGTCCCTTTTCAGGTCACTTTACTTTCTCCACCTCTATCATTATTATCTTATTCCTTCTTATCAAAGTCAACAATTCCCTTGGGGACCTTTGGCTTCCTCTTCCTCAAGTGGCCAGATTGGGACCAGTCCCACAGTCCCACAACTTGGGCTTTTCTCTCTATCTGGAGTTTTACCCCTATTTGACACATTAGGGTCAATTACTCGCCCACAACTCCTAAAACCTGTGTCAAACACATATTTTAGTTGATCGCTATGATTCAAATTATTCAATTACTGAAGATGAGAAGCAGTTGATCAACAAATCCTAATACTGATATTTCACCTACATTATTGACTTTGAAAGTTTGATGGGATTTAGATGCCTTTCTTCTTACTTAACCTCACATTGTTCACCTGATTGTCTGATGATGTGTAAGTTCATCGAGATAAGGTCCATTAGGATATCATGATATAGAAACTCTGAGACTCGAACCGTAGCTGCTATCAAGTTCTTGACATAAGAAAATCTGGTAACAGTAAAGTCACCTTGATACACCATTGCTGTCCCTACCTTCTTCCTATAGCAATAAGCTCTCCCTTCTCCCATACACCACTGTCAACATACTCACAAAACTATGGACAGTATAGATTACAGAAAACACAAAAAAAAAATTGATCATATTTTTGCATAAAATGTATTTGAATTCTTCATTTTCTTTATTGGTAAACTACATTTTTTATCGTTTCATAGTTCATCCATTCTAGTTCATCCTCTTGTGAACATTGTTTCATGGTTAACTAAACCTTTCCATATCTCATGAATAAATTTTGAGCGTCTGTAACCATTTTGGCGAGTTTATGCTTTGAAAAGGTTAGCAATAAATTAAGTGATCCAAAAAGAACCTCTAAACTTAAACCTTTGATCTTCATTATCAGTGGTCTCTGAACTCCCTGACCTGTTAGACTATCTTGGAGATGTCTTCTTATGAAGCCTGCTACTCTATATATGCAACATCACCTGGCAATGGTGGTTGCTCATTACATGGACTCCCCATTAACAAAGCTAATGCCCTTTGAAGCCCAGTTGTTATTTTCTGCATTGATGGCTCTCTCCCTCTCATACTCCTACATCAACTCGTTATTTTTGCTATTCTCCTCATTGCCTCCATCTCCAATGGTGGTCCTAAAATGGGGTTCTAGGAGTGCATTAATCTTTCCAGCTTGTCTCCAAAGAACGGCTCATTCCCCTATGTTCCATCTTCAGATTTCATGTCTACGGCTTTTCTGCCACTTATGACCTTTAATAGTTTTGTGATCAGGGAGAAATTTGCCACTCTTGCATTGAATTCTTCGTCAATAAATATGTTCTATTGACTTGATGTCACTGTGAATTACAGGTGGGCAAGAATAGCAATGGAGATATTCAATTCCTCTTTCTTTGACTGCAATGATCACCCTTCTAATCCAATTTAGAGACTCTTTTCTATTTCCATGAAAGTGTTCGCGGAGAGCCATTAGCCATGAATTCATAGACCAAGAGCCTTGTCTCCCTTCTTCACAATTGGCATAGAGGTTTAGAAGATGAGCAGTGTTCAGCCTAGTGATTGATTGATTGACTCCGTTTGTAATATTGATCAAATAAATGAGGTTCTTAATGGTCAAATGCTTCAAATTTTTATATCTAAGAACCAAATTAGGGCCAGGGAGGGAGAAATTTGCCACTCTTGCATTGAATTCTTCATCAATAAATATGCTCTATGACTTGATGTCACTGTGAATTACAGGTGGGCAAGAATATCAATGGAGATATTCGATTCCTCTTGCTCCTTGGACTGCAATGATCACCCTTCTAATCCAATTTAGAGACTCTTTTTTATTTCCATGAAGGGGTTCATGGAGAGCCATTAGCCATGAATTCATAGACCAAGAGCCCTGTCTCCCTTCTTCACAATTGCCGTAGAGGTTTAGAAGATGAGCAGTGCTCAGCCTAGTGATTGATTGATTGACTCAGTTTGTGATATTGATCAAACAAATGAGGTTCTTAATGGTCGAATGCTTCAAATTTTTATATCTAAGAACCAAATCAGGGCCGTTGAAAAAAATAAAAATTTAAAAAACCAGTACATCTTCCATGAAACACAAGAAAATAAGGATACGGAGAAAATGAAAATCAGATGGAGTAACAATATTCTTCTGAGACACTCTTATACCTTTCTCAGAGAATTTAAAAGAATGATCTTGCTCAAACCATTTTACTTTGATAGTTACCTTAATGCATACAATAGGGAACTAAGGTGAGCAAAAAATCAGATTAGCTGGATAACAAGGGGTGTACTTTCTTCAGGTGAAAAAAAAGAAGCAATGTGCTTAATAATCCTCCATTTTGTTAGACTGAAAACAAGGTGAATGATTTGTTTGATCTTTGATGTTTATCGATATTACGAACTGTAACCACAGTTCCATCTTTGAGCACGGCTTTGAACACAGGAGCTCTCCTTTTCCCAAAAACGGATTCCTCTTTGAACCCACCTGTCACTCTCGCTAGTTCTTCATAAGAGAAGGCCTGACCCTCCATGATTTTCGTTCATCTAAATCACTCCTAATTTTGATTTATTCTTTGCATAAAGAAGTGGTTTTGATTATCTGCAACTTAATTTAAACCCAGGCAACTGAAAACAATGAAACAGCGCTAACTAGTACAGCAGCAATGGCAAGTTCAAAGACAAAAACTAGTGGATTCTAGATGGAGAAGAGCCCTGTTTCTCTTCCAGGCTTGCGAAGATCAGGCAGATAAACATTCAGGAGAAGAACAAAGCAAAACAATTGAAGCTGCACCTTCGATTTGAGGCCTCAGTACATGGAAAAGACTGATCGATACCATAGGGGCAGCCATAGCTACAAGGTGAGCAGAGCTTCTTGGGCTTTCATAGATCGAGATCGGAGCTTTCATGACAAAATGCATTGAAACCAAGACCACAAGTTTTCTCCACTGCACAGACCTGGGCCCACAGCCATGGGCAAATTGGTTTGTAAGCATGAACCCCAACAAACTGGTTTTAATGTTGTGGGGGCCAAAGCTCCACAGGTGAAATAATCACTGCTGCAAGAGCCAAAACCCTAGTTTTTGCAGGAACAGGGTGCTACTAGCTAGCTTAAAAACTCAACAAGAAATACCTTTATCCCGTTCTCTTATATGACAAGGATGAAACCTCCGACCACCTGCGATAGAGATCTAGAATTAGTAGGAACTGAGTCCACTTTGCCACTATCAAGGTATAGGCTCCTACCCCAACAAGGAAGGGTGGCAATAGATCGGGCTGGGTCCAAGTGACTTTGACCCAACCTGGGACAGGTCGACCCGGATCAATCGACCCGACCCGATAGGGTTGATGGCGGACTTGGACCCAGGTCGGGTCCAAGTCATTTGAACCTGGACCCGACCCGCTGGTCCAAACCATGGACACGGACCTAGACCCGGTTTGGGTCAACCCGACCCAATGGCCACCCTTGCCTTGAACCAAAAGCCATTAAACCCCGACGCAATTGGCACCCCTGCCTTGAACCAGAAGCCATTAAAACACCACAAACATTTAAACCCACCTGCTGAAATTGTTTCGTGCCCCAAGGAGGGAGGGAGGGAGAACCCACCTGCTGAAATTGTTGTGTTCCTGAGGGAGGGAGGGAAGGTAGAGAGGAGGGTTTAGACAGAGAGATTGCAGGTCTGAATTAAGAGGTCATCGGCCTGTTTCCTTGCATGAACAACAGAACTGCGCCACATCTCTGCCACAGAGTTCCAGTAGGAAGGTGGGGGTGGCTGGGGTTGGAACCGCAGTATTAAAAGAGTTTGAAGTTCTAACCTCAGAATACTGTACCACTTCCCATTCTCAAATGCGGAAGTGCTATAGTGAGCTGGAAGTTTTGGCTTCCAGAGCAGAAACTCTGAGTTATCAAACATGCCCTAAAGTTTTATCACAATTTGAAGTTCACTTACCATAACATCCCCCTAGAGTCCTAAAGGATCCAATAGTCCCAAAATTACACTGATGGCCCAGACGACATGTATTGGTGTTTCCTTCCTATGTTCCTTCCTGTTCATGGATTGAGGCTCCCCATCATCAGAGGCTTTTTGAACCAGTTATGGGCTGGAATTAGAGCTTTAAGATATTTTTGCTGCCCTACCATTCTTTTTGTATATTTTAATCATCTCTTCAACATTGGATTTTATGTGGTGCATGATGAATTTATCCATATTTCTTTGCTTATTTCTCTTGTTTTGCATTGTGTGCTTTATTTTGGAATTTTGTGATTCATTTGTGTTTGGCTTAATTTGGAAGGTATTGCCGATGAGAATGTAATTAATGAACTGTAGCTGATCACTTTAAACAACTTTAAAGAAATGATTGTCATGTTAGATGGCTCTGGTTTTTCATGATCCAATATCATGTGAATTGAGTTTTGCCCTATGTTTGAGAGAACCTGATTGTTCATGACGAGAGAATCCAAGCAAGGACCTTATAAGAGAACATAGTATTTGTTGACTGGAGTGTAAACTAAAACATTACTGGGACAGTTTCGGTGTTTATCCTTTTCATACCTTTCAGGCATCTTCATATTTGTGATATTTATCTTGGCCTTCAGTTGGTATGCTTAAAATTTTTTTTTTGTTAAAGGAAACTTTTATTTCTTTCTTTGGGTTGGAACCTGAAACTTCTGCTCTGATCCATTGTTTGGACATTTGAAAATTGGCTTGGACTAGAAGGCTGCTGCATTTTGATTTACATGGTGATAACTTCTATTGGTGGGGCTGATTCCATTGTGCTTGGGTTTAGTATTTATGAAAAAATCCTTTTGGTTACTTGGCCACACACAGGGCAGGGGTAGGTTAGCAATGAGATTCGGATTTGGGATGTGGTGCTGCAACTGTCAACACCAAACCATTCAAGCGTGGTGCCCAATTGCAAAACATTTTGCTCTAGCAACACACTAGTTCTGCATTTTCTATGTAGGAAACGGGAAACTTAACTCACTGCAAAGGTGTGACTTCACATTTAGTTGGTGTGAAATTACATCTGGGAAATAGCTTATGTCGCTCTCCATGACCAGTGTGAGTTGCTAATATTTAGGGGATAGAAAATTACTAATGGTTTTCACTTCTCAGAAATTTGAACCAGTGCCCTTGACAAATGGAAAGGCATCTGGTTTGAAAATGAACATGCAGGATGACAACACTACCCAGGAAGCACATGCCTAGCAATAGCAAATCTCCAGAATTTTCCAAAATAAACCAAGCCGACCTGTTGGGACTATCAGTTTAAACTGGAATACATGTTTATTCCAGTTTAAACGAAACCAAACATTTTTGCATTTGTAACTGGGTTAAAGAACAAAACACCTAGTTCTAGGCATTGGTCCGTGGTATTAATCTTTAGGATCTTTCTATCTTATTTGTGAAACATGTCGTTGTAGTATAGTAGTAAGTATTTCAAGTAACGTTATAGCTTGGGCATCCAATCCTCCCTCTTGCTCGTGGAGACTTGATCACTTTTTTGAAGAGATAGCGCACATTTCCAGGAACCTTCAGGTCAAGTGGAGTCACATCTTTAGCGAAGCTGACACCGCGGCTGATGTCATGGCCAGGGAGGAAGCCTATTCCAATCCCACCCTGGAGAACTAGACCCTTTTCACAAGCACAAATCCCTGTTTTTGTATTCAGTTGCTGTTTTTTCTTCCCTCTTGTAAAGCATTTTTTGTCCCTCCTCCTGGGGCCAGTCCTGATAGGCACCCCTCTAGAGGGGGTACCCATTTTTGTAAATTTGGATATACTTAATACAAGTGGACATTCTAAAAAAAAAACATGTTCAGTGTACGTGTGCTCATCAATTCAAGCTAGCCCAGGGGCAAGTCTCTTAACTTCGGATGTAGCAGAAATGGTAAAACTTCATCTGATTAATTGGTCTCTTTCATTTGGAAGTCAACTTCTCTTCAGGAGGTTTCTTTGCATATCCAACAATGAAATCTAGGGGAAGAAAAAAGTGGTTGGCAGCAGTACCAGCCTACTAGGATAGCAACCTTTTTCTTGGGTATTTTAGCTCCAGGATCAAACTTGGGATGTAGTGTTGTAATTGTCAACACCATAACCAATCAAACCCACACCAAAATCCTATTCTAGCTGGAGCTAAAAAGGTTGTAGCAAGAAATCCCTCATATCAATGACGAAGATAGAAACAGAGAAAATAGTGCTTTAAGTATGGAAAGCCAAGATAGGTTGGACATGATTGTAGGGTCAAGAAGAACCTTGTAATTCTTTAGGTCTTTGACTGCACACCTCTCCTGGACGTTGTTCCCTTGGTTTTCTTCCTGCCTTAGTACTTCTGAAGGTGATGTACCATTTTCTTTTTTACCGAAATAACTCTTTGTATTGTACAAATAACATTAGGATGTAAATAAAGTTTGTTTCAATGGGAGGAACAAGATTGGCCTTTTTTGGAGACAAAATGGGTGCTGCTATAGATAAAGGTGACGTTTCTTCTATTTCTATGGCTCTCTCTCTTCTTATGCTATGACTCCCTCTTCATGCATGAGTATGTAAGGTTGATCCTAACTCTATGCATAACCAATAGAACAAGAGCCACTTTTTTGTGGTTTAAGATTATTCTTTTTTTATTGATTCTCTGTATTATTCTCGTCATGGACCAGACAGTTTCTGGTGCAGTACTTCTTGGTCTGGGACATCTAACTGTATTGGTACTTTCAATTTTCCACATAGTTCTTGGCTTTATGAGGAATTGATCTCAGCTCTGCTGTGAGTCACCAGAAAGTATCCATTGACATGACGAAATAGTATAAAGTGGTATGTGTGTGTTATATAAAATACGTGATCTAATGTCTCCCTGCGTTAAATGTAGGAGTTCATCTGTCCTTCCACGTGCACTCTAACACTTAGCACAACTGACCAATGGAACTCCAGCTGATGGCTAATAATGATCAAAGGTTGTGGATGAGAATGATGCAGGGTTACTAGCCATTGCCATATTGTTGCCTGGCTATATTTTAAGAAAATGCCAACCACTTCTTAGGGGTTTTGAGATTGATGAACTGCCTCTGTTATTATGTAAATTGGAGCTCTCTACAGTTTTTTTCTGATGCCTAGAGAGTATAGTATGCAAAATACTGTAGCTTCTTCTGTTAATCCTATATTGGGCATCAGACGTTGATTTTCCCACAGCAATGTGTGTCACATTTGAGGAAGGCTGGTGCCACTGTATTTCTTTTCTGGTGTCTCCTCTCTTCATTTTGCTTCTGGTTTTTGCTTTCTTGTTCAATTTCTCCATTTAACTTCTCTTCGCATCATGTTTGGCTTGCATGTCATGTTTTTTATTTAATGGTTGTGGGATGCGAATAATGCACTCAAGGATCTGAGAATTAGAGCTCCAATTCAGCAAAAAGTGTGGTTCACAAAATAGTCCAGAACTAACCACAGTTGAAGTATGATAGTATGTTATAAGCCAATTTCTGGGCCCGTGCTTCTTCCTTTCAATGGGGCATTTGCAGTAGGGACACGGTTAGCATGCGTCCAAGCCCTCACATGTAGAAATGCGAGCTTGGTAATAAATATATTTTTGAAATATAATTTGATCCTAGTTTTTAGGGAATATATAATTTTTTAATATGGTGATCATGAACATGAAAAAATAAATAAAATTTGAAAACTAGAAATAATAATTATATTAAGAAAACACTTTGGACCGTTAGTTACAATTGTTTTTAGATGGACCACCTATTTGCATCCATCTTTATGATGGATGCTTTATGCCTCTGGACCGCATATTGTACAAATGTGGTCCAGCTCACATGAAAGAAGTGGATCTAAGGTAGATGTAGGATTATGTGAAGGATTAGCTGCGGTTTATATAGGCCATGTAATCTGTATAAGATGATCTATTGAAGCAACCAGTGTATTAGCACTTAAAACAGTGAAAAATCTAAGAGAAACAAGATTATAAAATTCGTTGATAATTTGGTTTGGTACCCGTTATATATATTTGTGTTTTTATTTTTGGGTTTTGTTAGGCTACACCACTTGTAGTGTAGACCCCTTAAAGTGCTCAACATTTTTAGACATTTAGATACCCTTATCCTATAGTATAATAACTTTTTGTTTAGGGTTATTTTAAGTAATTAATCAAGGGTAAACTATACATTTCTAATAGAAACAAAAACATTTATTAACAATAGTAGACAATGACATCCTCGATATGGTATGTGACATCACCCACAAGATGGATTAATTGTTTTTAACTACTAATAGAGTGCCACTCTTTTCTTATAAAAATATCAATTCTACCCTTTTAACTGACCAAAAATGCCCCTACTTGATAATTTTGTATTACAATTCAAAGGTATTTTAGTGTCAAAAAATGTTGAGCAGTTTAGGGGTCTACAACACCAAGTGGTATAGCTTAACAAAACCCTTTATTTTTTTAAGCTCATCAATTGTTTTCCTAAGTCCCTCTAAATCCCCACCTAAACCACAATTTTAATTTTTATTCTATTTTATTTATTGTTTGACATTTTCCTGGATCACCAAGTTGGACAGATCCACATCTGATATGGATCACTGACCCAACAATCCAACAGGATCAATGGGTGAATGATCCACCCAAAATGATCCGAGTTTTGAAACTTTGGGGGGTAGGGTTCCTTTTAAATGGCTTAGATTCATCAAAGTACTGCAAACTGTATAGAATACCAACTTGGAAAGCTTCTGGAAACGTTCATGTTATTTCTCATGGTACTGTGTTACAGCTCTGTACTACGAGTTGAAGTGCAATAGAAGTTATACGGTGCAAGATTTGTTGCATGTGTCACAAGATGTGTCACATGTGAGGCAATAATGGAAAATTTACTTTGTTTAGGCAAAATAGTGGTAACTTCAAACAGTATATTAGATCAATGTTTTGGCTTATTTTTAAGACTTTTAAGGATATTCTGGTAATTTGAGAGGTGTATAGACAAGCTTCTATGTGAGGTCTGGCACAAGAAGTTATCATGAATGCCAAGACGTAATCAAATTTTATGTGTCTGTAGTTGCCTCTCTTTGATATTTGTTCATAAGTTGAATGATTATCAAAGAAGTATGTACTTCATGTTGTGGGATATATGAAAAACAATATTTGATAGTCGAGAGACCATTCATCAATCAGAACCTAGGCAAATGGGTCAAGGGTCATATATGCAGATCCAAAGTGAAAAATGGGGCTTTGTTATCTGAGAGGATCAATTATCTGACAGGATCCCGATGCATGAAATGGACTGCCAAATGGGAAGTCATATGAACTAAGTCCTTTCGGCGTAAAACTGACTGCCTATTAGAAATGTATCTGAACTGGATCCTCATGGTGCGAAATGCATTGCTATATGAAAAAATACAGGATCCACTTGGCTACATCCGCCTAGACCTATCTTTCTTTCTATTTTCCTATAAATCTCTAGGAAAAAGTAGAAAGCTAACAGAATTCATCTATGATTGGATTGAAAACAGCATAGGCCTTGGTGACATGGAGAAATTTGATTGAGAAAATATCTTTGAATATAAATCATATTATCAAGGGCAACAAATTGGTCTTCTTAAACGTAGGCTTTGGACATGTTCACCTGTGGGTAGGGTTTTAGTTTATTTGACTAGATTTCAGAAGAGATCATACTTCTCCAGTCAGATTTGGCCTAAAATAATGGGACAATGTCATCGTTTTTTGTTGTGTCGTCACTCCTTCATTCTAGAGTTCTTCATTCTAGAAAACTTTAAGAGATAATGGTTCTTAAAATACAATATAATAGAGATTTGGAAAAGTGTTTGTTGAGTCAGCCAACTTACACTATTTTTGTGCGGTCTTGTTACGAAATGTATCTCAAAGATATATTTTCGATCCAAAAATTTCAGGTTTGATAATCTCAACCATGACAATTATCTAAATTTATAATTTTTCTTTTACAAAAAATATAAATGTTATTTTTTGAATTCCTTTCTTCACCGTTCATTTTAACTTTTAGCGGATATTAACATTTTTTGACATCCAGCTTAGAAATGGACAGTAGACAAGGGACCGCACAGTAATAGGTGAGTCGGCTGACTCACCAAAACCGTGTCCTAGAGATTTTAGGAAAAAGAAATTAAATTTTTTGAGAAAAGGAATTAGGATACTTGCCTTTGATGATTAGAATTTTGGCTTTGGAGGTTATGCTGTCCCTCACAGGGATTAAAATGATCCTTATAGACTACATAACTATGCAGTTGCCACTGTGGAACGTACTACTCGAGAATTTAACTGCTGGGTATACTGTCATCTTGTGTGCTGGGGTAGTCCATTGTGGACTGCAGAGCTTTACGGTCACCACCATCATCATGGGACAATCTTGATGCTCTAGAAAATTTCTTAACTCGATCACCACCTTGGGGTAGTTTTTGGGTGATCCAAGGTAACTGTGGCATGCGCGAAATGTGCGACATGTTGTGAGTACAAGATGCACCAAAAATGCAGAAAATACAATTTTATAAATCACACCTCTTGTGACTCCTATGTTATTTGTTGTTGAAAATTTTCAGCATGCCTGCTTTGAAATCACGGTCGGAATCTGCAGATTCAATTTATCCATGACTAGGATCGAGAACTTGAAAATGAGTCATCTTAAGGACAAATAAGTAAGAAGAAATCCTCCGCAAAAGCAACATCCTTGATTTCTTGTTATATTCCTTGAGCTCTAATGTTCCTTGATGAAGGTAACTACCTCTTCGTTAGGTGATGAGTCAATTCGTGTTCTGAATTAGCCGACTTGTTCAGAGGAGTTTTTTGCAGTAGCAATGTGTTTCTTATGTGTTCACGTTCTACAAGGTGCATGTAGCTGATCTTGGTAGGAAAGCCACCCGCAATTGCCTCTTCACAAAGCGTGAGTGCTTGCAACATTTTGTTGATTGATTAATTTTGAAACTTGTTGGTCCTTTTCTCCTTCTCATTTCTTTGTAACAAGGCTTATCTTAAGGCAATTTCCAATTTGCTTGAGCAGCTGATGAACCTTTTTGATTCAACTAACATTGATTGAGAATATTTTCAATGAAATTCATATTTCCTGTGATATCTTATGAATGTCTATGAAATTGCTTCTGGAAATCAATGTTCACGATCTCAGCTAAAGCTCATGAATACAAGATTGCTAAGTGGGATGATGACATACCTCAGATCTCAATTTTGGTGTAATTACATAGAAAAGAGTGGGCATAGGACCCGCGACTTTTAGGTAATTAAGCTTAATTTTTATGGGAGCTCTTTAAGTGACCTTTGATTAGTAGGCATTGGGGGTGTCTTGCAAGAGATCAGAGGAGCATTTCTATTGACATATTCGGGTTCGGTGGGGAAGCTACTGCTAAGGAAGCTGAAATCAAATCCTTGTTATAGGGTTTAAGACTGTTATCTTCTTTTAGTGGTCCTACAATAGTAGTGAGAGATTCATTGAAGGTAATAAATTGGAGTGGGGATAGATTTCGGATTCCGTGGAGGCATTTAATGCTTACGAATGAATTCAAGAAATAATTGTTGTGGAAGGAATTCAGTTATCACATTGTTTGTGGGAGACTGATAAGGAGGCAGATGCTTTAGGGAGGAGTGGTACTCAAAACCTAATTCTTTGGTGGTTAATAACTTTAATATTTTGACTCCAACTTTGTATTGCAATCCTGTACGCATTTTTCTTAATGAATATATACATGTTAACATTCCGAAAAAGAAAAAAAAGAAAAGAAAAGAAATTTGATGTTCACAATTTAGAAATGACAAAAAAGGGGGTTTTAGAAGGTTTACTTCATGGGCCATCTTGGAATGCATTCTCTTACATTCAGCATCGTTTTGACCTATCTTTTACATGGGGAGAACTTCACTTGTAATAACATCACCTCAATCTGAGTGAGGTCTATAACAAATTCTCATGTTAAATTTCAATTTAAACCTTCTTCGAGAGGTTTAAGCAAAAATCTCATATACTTTCTTACTTCCAACAGGTGAGGCGACCATCACATTGACGAAAATGCCATATTTTCATGGTCTAGATCCTTTTGAGAGCATACTGGGTATAAAGTAGGGGAGTACAAAACTCACTCAAACAAACAGGAAAAGGAGTATTTGTTGCTTCTAGTTAATCCTCCAAGGATATTCAGGCATGGTGGCTCAGTTTACACTTGTTAGCAAGAAAACTGAGGAAGAGGCACCAGCATTGAGGGACTGGTTTGGGAACAAAGTAAACCAAGGTGTATTAAACAGTTTTGAGCTTCAAGACTGAGAAACCCCTTGAGGGTTAGGTCTCAACTTGTAGTGACGAAGGAGTGAAAGAGAAGCAGACGGAAGAAGAGAAAGAATAAGAGGATGAGAGATAATAGCTAGGTGAGAGGATGGAGCTCAAATATCTAGAGGACTACGAGAGATGGAGTTCCGTAGTGCTTAGGGAGTGAAATGTGATGACGTGGACGAGGACATATAGAAAGAACAATGGAAGAGACTACGTAGCACTTATGGGCGAAAATGAACATTATTTTTACCTATAGATTCGGCACTGTCTGATTTTTTGGATGGCAGACCGCCACAGGCATAGCATGTCCGTCGCAGGTTTTTTCACGCAAGAAAAAATGGGATTCCGCCATGGTTGTTATAGAGCCGTTGTGGGTTTTCAATGGGTGAAATACTATTCAAATTTACCTATAGGCATTTTTAAGACTTTTCTGAAAATAATTATTAGAGTTTTTGTCCCACATGGTTTCAATGGTAAAATATGGTGGATGGGTGAGTCTTTAAAAGAAGAGTGGTTAAAGAGAGCTAATAAGACCCTCAACTTATCCGGTTTGAGTTGAGTAGGGTCGACCTAGTTCGAGACCCGACCCATTAATTGGTTGGGTCCACACTTTTGGATTCAGTCTCAACCCACCATGATCTAAAAGCAGACCAAGACTTGGACTTGGGTCTCACACCCCTACTTTCTAAGTCGTTTTACACGATTCGAGGAAACGAGCATTGCCTCAAAACCCTAGCTCCTTGAGCTTAAGCTATAGATAACCGGATTCAATTCAAATAGTGGAAAAACTCATATTTACCTCAAATATATTCATGATCAATCAATTTTTACCTACCCTCCAGGTAGAATCATCTCTTGGAATACATGGTTGAGAGCCGCACCCCAGCATTATTTGCATTGAAGGGCAACATCATTGTGAGCATAAAGGACGTATGGGGCAAATGCCTTACACCCATCTTCTATTTTCTTATAAAATTCATGGGGCCATTGCCTTGCTATAACTATCTTATCCCAGTGAAATAAAATTGCATTGAATTAGATGCACCAACATTTGGGTTTTGGTGCTATTTTAAAGGAAAATAAAGTTATATTTGCACCTATTTTTTACAAACTTTTGGGTGGCTACAGTGAAATCACCTCAGATGGTAGTGACACTGTTAAGGGAGGAGCGAAAAAAGAAAGAAAAAAAAAAGACTTTGGGACAAAGGGCAAGGGCCTTATGAAAAATTACAAAAGGACATAAGAATGGGCTCAAGGTTAGGTGGTCAGGGACAGGCGCCACAACGTGACTTCTAGATTTCGTTGCTACCACAAGTAAGCAACCGCTTCCCCATTGAACTACCTAGCAAAACAATTATGAAGCCCTAGTTAAATTTTCCGTGTGCAATTGAAAATATTTTCGTGTCGTTCGATATTCTAAAGGATCTTTGCAATAATGCAAGGCCCCTGTAACAATGGACGTGGTTGTGAGTCTTAAATGCTACTCCCCAACTTAGAGAAAACTCACCATATATTTATAGGGAATTTATAGCCTTTCAATTATTACAAGCATCCTCTTACCGTCTCCAAAACAAGCATTGACAGCAGTTTGTAAGTCTTAAATGCTACAAACAACTTAAACAAGCATTCACTGCAGTTTGTAAGTCTTAAATGCTACAAACAACTTAAATAGTAGGTAGAAAACCACTTTCGGAGTAAAATAAAAACCGACCTTATCCTATCAGTGAAAGAAGGCAGATATTTCAAGGAAAGATTTAATATTTTAATAACTAGATAAATTTACTCAAAAAAAAGACATCCATATTTTGCAGAATTTTAAAAGTTCTTTTTTCTTTTTATTTTTTTTTTATTTTTTATGCTCAATTTCCCTTTTACGTCGTATTTTTATCTCTCATATTAGCTCTGAACATGCCACTTGTAGTGCTGAACTCAAAATTTTTTCCTTTTAATCAAAAACGGGTTTGAGTTCGACATATGAAGTGCTAAATTCTTTTTGTTTTCTAGTTAAAACATGAGTTTAGCACTTGATGTATTCGTACTTCAACTTTTAAGTAAAAATATTTTTTTTGAGTAATTCAGTGGGAAAGAGAGGCCCCTACTTTTTTTTTTTTTTAAATTGATTGGGAGTTAGTTTTTGAAGGTTCAAGTTGGTGGCATTAACATGATTAGAAACAACAATGGGGTAATTAGATATGGGGTTGTGTCCACCACTATCCAACCCGAAAAAAAAAGAAAAAATATCTCATTATCTCATATTTTTAATTTCTATTTATCATATTTTTAATTTTTATTTATCATAAGACCGAATAATTGAAAATATTACAGGTAATATAGAATCTCTTATCTTTTCTATTTCGAATCCTTTTGATCATCTATTTTTTACTTCAAAAAATATTAAAATGACACCTTCTCTCAACAATTCTTTTTTTTTTACCGTTAATTGACCCTCTATCTCTCAAATCACAGTCTCTCTCTCTCAAATCACTTTCTCTCTCTCTCAAAACTCTCTCAATTACCCATTGTTCTAGAGAAGTTTCCCTCTCTACATCGTCTCTCTTTTCTCTCTCTAAAAACACCAGGTCTCTATCTAGCCCCTTTTGCAGCCCAATATACCACAAACTCCCTCTAAAAAAACCCATTGATCTGAAGCCCTATGGCCCTGTTGTAGCCCCAATCCACCAATCATTTGGAGGGCACAAAATCGAGCCTCAAACATAGCCGATTGTGCAAGCAAAGTATACTTAGCTCAAAGATTGCAACCAGTTCTGTGGAACATAGGAACAACCTTGCTGGATGAAAAGCTAAACTTTGTGATTGATTGAATTCTGTTTTCATGCATGGATAGGGATGGAGATAAATGGTGGTTCTGCTTCTTATTCTTCTTCTGGTTAAATGCGCACAAGCACGCCAACTAAATATGCATATTGCAAATTTAGAGATTCAAGACCCAATGTTATGTACTGAGCACCCTGCAAGATTCTAAGGTTCCTGACTTTGGCATAAGAGGATATAACTCTTTCTTGGTGATGAAGATTTGGCTGCCCCATTGAGTGGTTTCCTCTGGTTGGCTGCTGATAAGAGAAGAGCTCGTCCATTTAATGTAAATATGCAGCGGCATGTAAAGCAATTTGATCGGTGTTCATTAGAAATTATGATGCATCACTTGATTTTTGTTAGCACTGCATACAAGTTAATCATTAGTATTCGATATGAACTTCATGTATGTTACATCGTTGAATATAAACTTGCAGTTGATTGATTAGTTAATAGTGAACATGTGATTTGGTCTACCATCATACTCCTCATCTGTGATTTTGAAAAGGCAAATTCAAATGTGACTTAGAATTTAGATCCATCAATAATAACACTTAGATTGGGGATCTACGATTTGGGTATTTGAGTTAAAACCTTTTTAAAATGGAGTTCAACCGCTAGAAAGAAGAAATATATGGATGTAGGTGTTTGAGGCTCGATTTTGTATCCTCCAAATGATCGGCTGGTTGGGGCTGCTACAGCACAATAGGGCTTCAGGTCTGTGGAATTTCTTAGAGAGAATTTGTGGTATATTGGAGCTGTAAAAGGAGCTAGATTGAAGCACAGTATTTTAGAGAGAGAGAGAAGAGAGACGATGTAGAGGTAAATTTTTCTGCAACATTAGGTATGAGAGAGCGAGAGATGGATATGGAGTTTTGAGAGAGAAATATAAGGTGATTTGAGAGAAAGACGGTGATTTGAGAGAGATGGTGCTTCGAGAGATAGATGATGATGAAATTAATAGAAAAGAAAAAAGTTGTTAAGAGGGTGTTATTTAGTATTTTTTTGGATAAAAAATGAATAATAAAAAATGTCTAAGTGGTTGAAAGATAGGAAAGATAGAGACTCTATACTACAATTAATATTTTTAATTTTTGGATCTCACGATAAACAGAAATAAAAAAAAAAAAAAAAAAAAAAAAGAAGTAAAAGATAAAAAAATATTTTTTAAAAAAATGAAGGTTTAGCATAAGTAAAGATGCGTAATCACTTTTTTTTAAGTCTATACACTCGTGTGAGCAATATTACACACTTAGTCCCTTTGGCAAAATGAGATACTTAGGATAAGGCCTATGCCTTAGAGAAACACATCCTAGAAAAACGGTTAAAACGGGGCCTAGGCGTTACGAAAATAAGTTCTGCACATTAAATCTCACTAAAAATTATAGCATAAAAAATCATAAAATTCATCATCTCGTTCTTGATCATTATGAATGTGAAAAAATTAGGGTTTTTAGCTCTCAAAATAGTATTTATTGTAATAATGTATCTAGACCGTTTATTTTCAGGTGTTCATAGATCGACAAGATTTGTGCCATCTTTCAGCTACAAATTCTTTATCAGTGGCAAAAATAGATTTTATAGTAATCGTAGGGGTTCCCATGTCTCGAGTGTTTTCCCGACGAGATTTTGAGGTGAGGTTTTATTATTTTTCATAAAGCTTACACCTCTTAGGAACTAAATCCTTTTTGTAGGAAAAAGGTTAAAAGAGGACATATGCTTATGAAAATAAGTAATGTTGCATCTTAAATCTCATAAAAAAACTCTAATTTTGGTATCATAAAACTTTAATTGATTATCTCAACCTTGATAATTATGAATGCGAAAAAAAATTAGGATTTTGAAGCCCAAAAAATAATGTATATTGTAACGCATTATCTAGGCCGTCCATTTTTCAGGTGTTTACAAATATGTGAGATCTGTACCAGTTTTTGAGCTACAAATTTGACTTTTGATAGTGAAAATAGATTTTATAGCCACCATAGGGGTTGCTCTTGGCCAAAGTATTTTCCAACGAGATTTTGAGGTGAGGCTTTACTTTTTACCCATGAGGGCCTAGGACTTATAGAAACCACAACCTTTTGTAAGAAAAGATTGAAACAAGGCTTAGGCCTTATGAAAAAAAGTAAAGCCACATCTTAAATCTCACCAAAAATTGTAGTTTTGGCATTGGGAAGCCTTAAAATTGATCGTCTTGATCTTGAAAAAAAAATTAGGATTTCAAACCCTAAAAATAATATATATATTATAAAAGCATTATATAGGCTTTCCATTTTTATGTATTCACATATCTATGACATCTACCATTTTTTGACCTACAAATTTCATTATCGGTAGCATAAATAGATTTTATAGCCATTGATGTAGTTTTCCACGCCCGAAGTGTTTTCCAGGCAAGGTTTTGAGATGAGGCTTTATTGAGGACTAGGCCTCTAAAAACCACATCCTTTTTTATATTTAAGACTTAGAGATCCACCTAAAAATCACTTGACGAATATAAGAACAAGTATAAAATTGGATTTTGTGTTCTTAAACACTTAGAACAGATGGTTGAAAATTTAGACAATCTGTGTTCTATATTTGTTCATTATCTTTTAGGCACATGCACAATCCATTTAAAAAGAATATTTTCTTAAAGTTTAGTCTGTTGGGATATATAACTAGGGAAAAGTTTATATAGAGCGGAGGCTCTAAACAATCAATTCAGAGCCTACCTCAAAAAATTCATTAGAAGAGTTGGTTTTGATGCTCAAATATCTTTAAATTGATCATCTCAACATCAAGAGGCCATGAGAAAAAAATGGATTTCAAGTTTTAGAAATAGTGTATTTTGTAACGCATTTTTGGACCGTCAATTTTCAAGATTTTCAAGTTTTCATAGATCAATTGATCTACACTATTTTTGAAGTTTTAAACTTTATAAATAAAGATGAAAATATATTTTAATACTTTCACAAAAAATTTTAGTATTGAAACCGCATTTCTCAACACTATTTGAAGATAGGCTCTAATTTGATTGTTTAGAGCCTAGGCTTAATACAAACCGCACCCATATAACTAAACGTTGTCTTCTAAACACACTCTATACATGCCTAAAAAATACTCTATATATGTCTCCTGAAAAGAGACATACACCCCACTTCTTATAATTATAATCTTAAATAAACCATTGGGTCCATGAAAAGACTCAAGAACCCATCTAAATTAAAAGAAAATAATGTCTAACCCCTTCCAAATCTTTTTCATAATGCAAATGACAGTATTTATGCTATTATTATTTTTCGATTGACCTCATTATCTACCCCCCCAACCCACCCAGCCACCTACCCACCCAATCTCTCTTTCAACATCTCTTGAATCTTCAATCTCTCTTATCTCTTGAACCTTACAAGAAGGGTAAATGTATCATCTCAAAATTTACTTGGATGATGGGGATATTAAAATTAAAAAAGAAAAGGAAAAAGTAAAAAAATGCATATTGCAATTTGGGCAGTGGAAAAGGTAAGGGGACCATGAGCTTTGTTTGGATCCAAGGCTTTATTTGAAATTACAATTATAAATAGGAGGTTTATACATTTTTTCCTCTTTTCCTTAAAAATAATTATCATGTGATATTTGGGTGGATCCCAAAATTCCAAACCTAAAAAGTTGTCCTAAGTAGCTCTTTTCATAAGAGAGCGGTTTGTAATATATTGCTCTAGGAGCATAATACACATGCACTTAAAGAAAGTGGTGCTAAACCCATTATTTGCTTAAAAATAAAGAAAGGCTCAATACTTCATCATATTTTTACCTACATGAAAATAGGATTATATACAATGGGACTATTTGCCTTTGGTACAAGGAGATTACAATTACTTATTATCATCTGATATGAGATCTAATAGCTTGGGCGGGTCACAAAGTTTGAAATTTTTTTTTTTAAACTTTGAGCTTGGTTAATGGATTAGATGCAGCCACCCAATTTCACATCTAATGGTCAAGATTAATTGTGACCTGGTCTAATTGTATATTTTCTCAATAAAACTATACAACTATTTCAAGTGCCCGCTCATTCTTTTTAAAAGAGAAAGTTCAAGTACCAAACCCGGAGGTATTTAGGAAAAATAAACTACCACAAAAAAGACTTGAATATAAAAATTAAAAATAATAATATTTTTTAAAAACAGGTGTAGTATGCTCTAACATAAACATATTGTACATTAACTCCCTTAAGCAAAAGAGTTACTTGGGAGAAGTTTTTTGATATGAAGTTTTGGGATCCACCTTAGAACCATGATTTTCGGTTCTTCGATACTTAGATGGTGCCCTCTCAAGATTAGATGCCCTGGTTTAATTTTGGGACGATGTTTTTTTTTTGGCACGTGGATGTTTGATATGAATTTCTCATTTTTGGAAGTTGGTCTGTAGGTTTAAAAAGTTAAAACCTCAAAATTTGGAGTCAAAACGTACTTTCTAGCTTAAAGTTTACCCGAAGGAGCGGGTAGACAGTATTTTCCCATGAGAACAACATGCCTTTTGTCATTCTTTTAATTGCAAAAAATATAAAAGACTTTTGTATCTGCTCCACATTGAGCATCACAATCATCTCTTTCTCTCTTTTCTCAATAGATAAAACTAATTTGGAGTGATTTCATGCAATGATTGTATCATAGTATAATACAATTAAACTTCTAAAAAATAATGTTTGTGGTATTTATAACATTCAAAATTTTGCACACACTCTCTTTATCTCAATAGTCAATATAAAATAAATAAATTAATTTACATTCTATGAATGGTAAAAATGAGTCTCCTCTAACAATGAATATAGACCATCCATTTGATAAACAAGATCTAGGTCTTTATGAATGCAAAATCATTTTTTTCTTTTTTAGTATTGTTAATGTAATGATAATAGAATTATCTAAAAATTTGAAAAAAAAAAGAAAAGAAAAGATCATTTTAAGGCTTAGATTTAAGCATTTCACCAAAATGAACGGCCTACATCAATTGGGCTAAAAAAATACTTTTTAGGTTGCGTTTTCAAACTTTTCTTTGTTATGATTATTCATTAGAAAGAAAAGAGTGTATATCTTAAAATTTAAATCAAACAAATAGCTCTAATATAATTTTTGAAAATTATTGCATTATATTACTCTACGACTGTTGTATGAAACCACTGCCCGAACTGGAAACTAGTGGGTTTAAAAGATAAAGCGTGGTACTATCGTCCTTGATTTTCCTTTGAAAGAGCCTTCCTGTTTTCACCTCATGCTCTCTCATTTAATCGAAGCCTCAAAAATTAATTAGGAGTGAGAAAGCATGGTGCTCTTTCACCCAAAAGAATTTCATTTTCTTTTTCCCAATGCATTGACGCCTCAAATTAATTAGGAGTGGGAAAAGTTGGTTCCCTCTCTTTATATTCAAACACCCAAACAGCCCACCCCATCTATTCTGAGATGGTTTTCCCTTCTTTTCTGACCTTCTTTCTCTTACTTTTCTCTCTCCATGGCCTTGCCTTTGCTTCGAAAACAGGGCGCTACAGCTCTTTGTTCAGCTTTGGCGATTCGATTTCCGATACCGGCAACCTTCTCCTCTCGGGGGACAATCCGTTTATAGGGATAGCAAACCCTCCCTATGGCCAAACATTCTTCAAAAAACCGACCGGTCGATGCTCTGATGGCCGTTTAATCGTAGACTTCTTTGGTAATTTCTCTCTTCTTTATTTTTCTTTCCTCACGCATGTTATATTGTGCAGCTTTAGGCGCAGCGTTTGTTTTTGTGGAAAAGAACTCTTTGGGAAATGAATCTCTAAGTTCTTTTGCACTCCACCAACGCTTTTCATACTTCTCTATACTTGTTTTACGCAAAGCTGGTAGTTATTGTTGCACTAAATGAAAAAATAAAAAATTAAAATGGGGTACGATGATGCCATCATCGGATTAAGGGATAATTTTGAAAAACAAATATCATGTGTTGACCGATTTTTTTTTGTAATTTTCAGTTATAAATGGAGCATCCAGTATTTTTCATTATTTTTTAAGGGCCTTTCGTAATTTTTTCAAAAAAAAAAAAAAAAAAAAAAAGAAACAAGAAAAAAGAAAAAAGGTCGCTCCTAGCACTGGAAAATAATGTAAAGCACGTTCCCATTCTTTCTCAGTACTCAGTAGTATTTTTTGAGAGAGCGGGATCACATCTATTTATTTGAGGGTGAAAACGGTTTCTCAGTTCTTTTAGAAAAAGTTCACGGGTGGCTGGCACTAAATCTACCATGGGCTAGAAACTAAGGCCTTGTCATCCCGGCCAAGCCGGGATTAGCGGTCATGTCTGATGGTTTCTCTTTTTGGTTCGGTCTGGGCTGAGTAGGGCCAGACCTCTAGGGTCGGGTCGGGGCTGGGCTTGTGCCAGCCATGCTCAGCCTGTTGCCACCTTATAGAAGCACTCCCAATGAATAAACTTTCTTAGAGCCCTTTGAAAGCACTTTCACAAGAAACAAAGATGTCCTTTGTGTTACATTTTTATGCTCAGTAAAACACCAACATGGATGGTAACTGTCATTTGGTAACTGTAAATAGCTGAGGCCTTGGGGCTCCCTTTCCTGCCTCCTTATCTTTCAAAGTCGAAAAGTAAGAAGGATTTTCGGAAGGGTATGAACTTCGCAGTCGCCGGAGCCACGGCTCTCAGTTACTCGTATTTTGAAAGCAGAGGTATGGGGTTGCTGTGGACAAACAAATCTCTTAGTGTCCAACTAGAATGGTTCCAACAGTTCCTGCCTTCATTGTGCCATCCAGGCACTGGTAAGACCTCTCTCCCTCTCTCTCTCCACCATAAACTATTGACTACTATCTCTCTCATCTCATAATTAATGGCTTTCCTGGCTTTGTTGATGCTTTTGAGGTGAAGACTGTAAAAGGTATCTCAAGAATTCATTGTTTCTAGTTGGGGAGATTGGGGGGAATGACTTCAATTATCCCTTACTACAGGCCAGGAGTTTACATGAAGCTAGAACTTATGTACCTGATGTTATTAAGGCCATCACTGAAGCTGTTTCGGTACGTCTCTTGAAGAGAAATTATGTAATCCTCACAAAGTTCGAAATTTTTTTTTTTGAATTTTAAGCTTAGTCAAAAGAATAAATACAATCATCCAATTTCACATCTAATGGTTAAAATTAATTTCAACTGTCTTGCACCAAAAAGTAAATGAGGTCCTATGAGGTCTTGTTACAAGCTTTCATTTAGAGAAGGCTATGCAACCTAAGGTTCTCTAGGTACATGGAGGTCCAATTCAAATGCAGTCCCCTTCAAAAATTTCATATGAGAAATAATCTTAGGATGAAAACACATCCTAGGTTGTCACTCTAGATACATTGATGTCTAATTCAAATATAACTTCCTTCCAAACTTCCATTTTTGAGATGAAATTACGATCAGAAACATATCTTAAGTCACTTTGGACATACATCAGTTTTAGATCCATGATTTTTAGCTAAAAAATGCATCCATGATGATTTGCAACGAACTAAAATGAATGATGATGAATGGTCCAAAATAGGGTTTAAAATTTTTTGCTTCTAGGTTTCAAAATCCTTTTTTTTTTTTCAAACTGGGACCACGTTAGTATAAATTGTCAACCTGTAATATTTTAGGCCCAAATCCATCTCTAAGATGAGTGTTTTGATGGAGCTTGTATATATATGGGAATACTTGCATACGCCTTTTTTCAGACGTGCCTAGGTACGTCACCTTCAAAAGCCTGGTCCAAACAAAATTTATTTAACCTCAATTGTGGGGTTGATCACAGAAAATACTTGATGGACAACACAAAAGAGAAAAAAGAAATTGATTTTGGGCACATTTAACTCTTGATCTAAAAATTCACCAAAACAAATAGCTAAAGTTTAATAGAAAAAAAATTCAAATAAGATAAAAAAGTGTATTACTCTTTCCTTTTTGAGAGCTCTCTCAAAAGAAAAGAGTAATACAATTTCCTATACCGCTTGAATTTTGTTTCTTTTAAAGGTAATCCGAACTTGGGAGGAAATAAAAAAAGAAAAGACAACTATCCTGAATTCTACTTCAGCAAAGTGTATTACTACTATCTCTAAGCTTAAAAGCATAGATGCAACATTTATTAAGTGCTAACAGGATGCAGCCACTAGAATTTACCACAACTTCATAGGATAAATCTAGTCCATCACACTTAAAACCTGTTTGTCATTCAATATGCAAGTCATCAAGGAGGAAAACAACAATATAAGAAGAAAATCGATGTCGAAATGATCATTTCTACTATTGTGAGACTTAGTTTTAATAAATCTACCGTTACCGATCCTAATTAATTGAGAAAAAGCTATGATGATGATGATGATGATGATGAGTTTTAATAAATCTAAAGGTCTTGATAGCTTCCAGTTCCTACCCTTTTAAAGATCTTAGAACACTTAAGCTAAGCCTTCCAAAATTTATTTGGAGAGGTATCTAATAATACAATCTAGTATTTCAACTTCTGTTATCCTATCCTTGAAAATCATTTGCTATGTCGTCACCGATTTTCATAGTCATTAGCCCTTGCAATGTGATTTATGAGTCAATTAGCAAAATAATTGCAAGGGCAAAAAATTAGTCCTTATGTGTGTTAATAGCCAATCCTAAGGGCCTTCCTTCAAAACAGAAGTATCTTTAGGCAAGGAAGAGACACACCACTGCACCTTGCATCTTTGTACATTCCATTGGAATTATCCTTTGTCCTTTAAA
Source organism: Amborella trichopoda (assembly GCF_054954075.1). NCBI lineage: Eukaryota > Viridiplantae > Streptophyta > Magnoliopsida > Amborellales > Amborellaceae > Amborella > Amborella trichopoda. Next base: position 31,429,211 of record NC_142343.1, read on the forward strand.
ATTCATTTTTAACGTTTTTTATTGTTGTTTGCTGGTTATGAACAATGTTTGAATAATGCAGGTGTTGATCCGTCTGGGTGCGAAAACTCTTGTCGTGCCGGGTAACTTCCCGACTGGGTGCTCCACTCTTTATCTCACAGTTTTTCAGACAAACAACAAGGATGAATATGAACCAAGCACTGGATGTCTAATCCGTTTCAATGAATTTGCAAGCTACTACAACTCAAAGCTCCAAGATGGAATCCAAGCATTAAGAAAGAGGTTTCCCAAGGCCACAATCATCTATGCTGATAACTACAACATGTCTATGCGCTTTGTTGAAACCCCAACACTCTTTGGTACTTCTATCTCTCTACAATTCGTTTTTTTTTTTTGGAACTATGTTTCCTGCTTTTTTACTTTATTTCCATTTTTATATGGCGGGGACGAGTCAGGTTTAGGGACCCATCTCTTAAGAATATCCTTGTTAAGATGTCAAAAGTTTTTGTGCTCCTTTAGGATCATATTGTCCATTTACTCCCTCAGATAAATCTCAATATAAGAGTAATATTAGGATCTCAAGTTTTGGGGATGTACCATTTTCAACATAGTGACATATTTTGAAAAAACTAGGATCCCAAGTTTTGGGGATGTACCGTCCTCAACATAGCGACAGACTTTGAACTAAAGGAAAATATTTCAATTGCACTCTCTGTTAGCTTTAAAAAATAGAGTTAAACCATTTATCTTTAGTACAATCAGGTCACCATTACTTATAACAGTTCGATGTGAATTGATAGTTTGGGTGTATCACAAAGTTCAAGATAATTTATTTTTAACTTTGAAATTAATCAGTGGAATAAATGCCGTCACCTTATTTCACATCTAATGGTCAAGATTAATTATGACCATCATGTACCAAAGGTAAATGGTCTATTTGGTACAAGATGATCATAATTATATACTTTTTATAAAAAATAACATCGTAAAATTAAATGTAGACCGTCCAATTGTTTGATAACTAAATCAAAGTGTTAAAGAACTTAAAATGAAAGTCATTTTTTAATATAAGCATGTGGTGATTCTCAGTGGATCCCAATTTTCCAGACCCAAAAAAACCATTTTAAGTAGCTTTATCACCCGAGGGAATAGGCTCCTATAGGAACATGGCATAAGAACTCAAGTATGATATCATTATTCAATTGTAAATTATGAAATTGCACAATATCTCATATGATAAATATCTGTGCTCCACCATATAAGGTGAGTAGAGAGAGTGTCATTTTTTTTACCTAAACAACCAATCATTGGGAAGCGCGTCACAAACTCCAAGAAAACCATATTGAATAGCTCTTTAATACCATAATAATGGTATTCACCATTCTCCATTTTGGGGGCCTTAGTGGCAACGTTTTTGCCTAAAACGTTACGCTCATACTTTTAGTCCAATAGATAAGATCATTAAAATAAAAATTTAAAAGCAAATATCGTCATATTTTCTATTTTTAGGTTTTATTTCAAAATATACTTAGAGTTTTAAAAGATATCTTGAGATATAAAAATTATAGATTTTATTTCTTCTAACCCCCTGAGCTAATTTAAACTTGTTTTTTTAGGCCAAATAAATCTTAAAAGACACGGCTTTTCTAAAGGCCATCATTCCAAACCTCTAGAGAGAGAGAGAGAGAGAAAGAGAGAGAGAAGGGCTTCATAGAAATGAGAGGTTATCGAGAGAGGTGCTTGGAGAAGCACGAGAAGAGAGAGAGTGAGAGACATTGTAAGAGAGAGAAAGAGAGAAGTTTGAAGTATATAAGTGAAGAGAGAGAAATGATTGGGTTTAGAAAGAGTATGTCTTTTTCATATTTGTTTAGATTAAAAAATAAGTTTAAAGTAGACATGAGCTTAGAAGATATCTTTTCAAACTTTGAGTTTATCAATAAATGAAATCTAAAAATAAGATATAAGAAGATATTTTTCCAAAATTTGAATAAAGAAGCTAAAAATTGGCATATTTAAGAACTAGTGAAGTGAATAGAGGCCATCATTTAAGGAAAGAATTTACATTGAGGATCTAGGGGGTCGAGTTTCACCCCAAATGTTGTAGATTTCCTCATTATCACATGTACAATTTAAAATGTAAAATTGATTTGAAGCCTTAAAGGGTAAGATATGCCCTCTCATATATGGACGACTTGTGCTTATTGAATGCCAAAATAAATAGGGAAAATAACCTCTATCTACCTCGTTGAAATTTTCATTGCTAGTAACCCTTTCGGTTAACCAAAATTTCTTGCATCCCCTCAAGTTTTAAACTTTGGAACCAATATCCTTTTAATTATATATATTTTTTTCTTTTTACAAATTTGATCTTGTTGTTATACAAAATGCCAAACCCATACATTAGTCATCCATATTTTTTTTATAACTTGTTATATAAATTTTATTGATGATAATGACTTATAATTAATTAATAACTATAATAACAACAATAATTTATTGTTAAATATTTTATCTCTTATAAGTATCTTAATAAATTTTTTAATAAATAAATAATAATAACCATCAACAATAGTAACAAATATCTTGATTAATCAATTTTCAAGTTCAAACGATATTGATATAATTGTAAAATAGGTCATAATGCTAAATAAAAAATTATTATTTTTTGTATGTCTAAATTTATAGAGTGGGATCCACGGGGGTAAGATTGGTTTTAGGCAACAGAAGAGAAAGAGAACGAAAAATTTTATAAAATAAAAAAAAATCGAATTTTTAAAAAAATAGATAAAAACACAATTAGTGGGCTAACAGTATCGAACTTTCAAATTTCAGGGGGTTCAAGGGATTTTGGTGAACCCAAAGGGCTAATAGGGATGAAAGTTTTGGGGAGGAGGGTAAAGGTCATTTTCCCAATAAAATATGGGATTGTATACAAAGAGACCATTTACCTTTGATACAAGGTGGTCACAATTATTTATAATCATCCGATGTGAAATTTGATAGCTTGGGTGTGTCATAACATTCGAAAAAATTTCTTTGGAAGTTTGAGCTTGGTCAATGGAATAAATGCAGCCACCAAATTTCTCATTCAATAATCAACATTATTTGTGACCACCTTGTACCAAAGGTAAATAATCTCATTCTATACTTTTCCGTAAAATATTTTATTGTTATATTCAATTCATGGGATTTTTCATTACACTAAAGAGAATGCATGTATCAAGGCACCAAGCAAACACCCATAAGTAAATGGCCCTAAAACCTACCTCAACATAACGTCCCACCCTCTATTCCCATCGTTAACATTTTCTTTTATTTTTTAAAACCCCAAAATGGAGGGTTGGCAAACCAATATAGCCGTCCAAGGGCGTATGAAATGTTTTCCTTGTAATAAATTTTCTTTTAAGAATGAATAATTAGTGAGATATTTTTTTATTTAAAATAATTAGTGAAATATTCCTTAGTATATAAACTATAATTTAATTTTCCATTATCCGCACTCCTTAAATCTTAAAATAGTCTACCACCACTTTTTAGGCTACATATTGGACATTGCTCTCTTTCTTTGTAGCGTGATTTCATATAGAAATATAATGAAATAATCTTCAAAATTCACGTAGGGTTCATTTATTTGACTGGAATTTTTAAATATACACTCTTTTAATTTTAATAAACAATCACCAAAAAGAGAAAATAAAAAATGCACCCTATAAAGTATTTTCTAGCCTAATTAATTCGGGCTGTCCATTTTGGTGAGACACCTAGATTTAGACCTTAGAAAGATTTTCCCTTTATAGATTTTTTAGATTACTTTATTATCATCAGGCGAACAATATTAAAGAAGAAAAAAATGATTTTGAGTTTTTAAAGGCCTAGATCATAAAATTTAACAAATGGATGGTCTAGATTTAATGTTTGGGGGGACTCACTTTGATCATATCTAAGATCCAATTTGAAATATATTTTTTGGAATTAATTAATAGGATGAAGAGAAAGTGTGTGGAATTTTTGAGTTCATACAAATGCCGCAAACATGATTTTTTTAAAAATGTTTGTTTCATTATAATGATGTATATATATTTTTGCATGTATGTATATATTTGTATCGTGCATGGCACACATAGCAAGTGTGTTATATTTCTCTAGCAAAATGGCCTATCTTTCTCTCACGATGTTTAACTACTTGCGGAGTGCACTCAAACTTCCGTGAGTTACTCAGACTTGGCCCCTTCTTGAGCTGAGTGCCCATGAACAACTTGGGCATGCTACGAAACGTAAAAAAAATTTCATATGAATTACTGAGATCAATGTATTACAATTATTTATATAATTAATATTTTTTAATGATGTTTGCCGAGTTTTTTTTGTCATATGCTCTATTTTTTTTATTTTCTTCCTTTTTTTTTATTTTTATTTTCTAAAATGTCAAACCGCAAATCAAACTTTTCTATATCTATGTTTTACTTTTTTTAGCTCATTTAAATTAGTTTTTTCTGTTTCAAACTTTCAAAAAATTTATTTTATTTTTTATAATTTTTTATTTTTAAAAACTTCGAAGGCTTTATGGGTCCTCTACATTACTTCACCGAGTCCATCGGCGCTGGCCCGAGCCGAGTTTGAAGACATTGCTCCCTCTCTCTCACAAAAGGAAAATAATCTTTTGCCATAATATCTACTTCTACAAATTACAAAATTAATTTCCATCCCCAAAGTTGGAAGTTGAAACCATAGGAAAAACTCAAAATTCATAAAAATATCAATCCCTGATTTGACCAATGCTCTTTATGACCATGAACCTAGGATTTCCAAAGGAGAGAGTTCTTTTTGCATGCTGTGGAGGTGGAGGGCCTTACAACTTCGACATAACAAAGACGTGTGGAAGTCCCCGGGTCAAAGCTTGCACATATCCGGCCCAATATGCCGATTGGGATGGCCTACATCTCACAGAAGCCGCTTATGAGTTCATTGCCAAGGCCATGTTGAATGGAGAATTCATGCATCCTCCCATCAAACTTGGTGTTGCTGCTTAATGACTATCGATTCAAGTGTCAATTGTTAGTTGCTAAGTTTCTAATAATTTTCCAAGTGTGATCAATTACAAGTCTAGTGGATGTGGTGGGGGTTTAGTTATTTTCAATTTCTTAGTTATTTCTCCCTTTTTTTTACAAAGTTCTATAATGTATTGAATATCTTAATTGGTATATATGGGCTCCGGGCCCGTCATAACATGATCAGTTATTGGGCTTCAGGCCAAGCCTGTCAACGTTAGCTTTCTTGAGGATCTCATCTTAATCATAGGCTTAGTAATGGGTCAGGCGTAGCCCAATCAGGTCGACCTGGCCAATTCGATCAGCCCTAAAGAACTAGGATTTGAATGGACTGCAAGAATAACTTTACTCATAATGTCATAAGTTAGGGTTTGAGCATCTAATCTTTGATCATAGGCTTGGCCCAGCCTGGCCTAGGCTCGGCCTGTTGTAAGCCCTATTTGATTGGAAAGCTTAGAATATTTCCTTTTAGATTTGTTTTTTATAAAATCATTTTCACATAAAATTTGAGGCATGCCCACTTCTCATAAAGGCACACCTAAGAAAACATATTTTTGGCAATTTGTAGATGTGTTTTTGTTATTTTATTTTATCATAACTATTTTTTAATTTTTGTAGATGTGCCTCGTAAGGAGTGGATGTGCCATAAACTTCATATTAAGATGATTTATATAAGAAAATAAAAATAGTATATTGTTAGGCATATGACATTAAGACTAAAACTTTCCTAACCGTTTATTTAGATGAGACAGTTGGTGGCAACAATGATATATGTATTAAATGTAACTACCGCTGCACATAAAAGTTTCCTTTCCTTTGTAAAATGAGCCCACGGAAGGATCAATTACTGAAGGATATGCAAATTTTGTGGGTGACCTTATCAATGAGCTGATAAATGAGATATTATTTAGGGGTTAGCAAACCTAAACATGCTAAAATAGCCCAGGTTCAGGGTTAGGAAACCTAAACCAGCAGGGGCATTTCTCTTCTAAGAGGCCCCAACCAAATGACGGGTCTTACTTGTTTAGGGTAAGTAAGAATGATTGAAATTCTCCAACTTGGTTAGGGTTCCCAACACTAAATAAAGAAAATTTGAAAAGTTTAAATATACTTTTTGAGGAGAAACTTGGGGTAAAATGAATATTAAAAACAAAAGATCTTTGGAGTCTCTTTAATTATTTTGTAAGAGGTTTTGACTCCTAAAATAATATTTTCTCTAGAAGCTGTTTGATTGTCAAAACGAATTAAATGACATTATTGCATTTGTAATTATCACCTTTGCAAATTCACAGGTGCTTTGTGCTCTCTCTTTGAGTGGAACTATAATTTTATTGTTAATTTGTTATAGGAAAGATCAAAATTTTCCTTATTGTTACTGATTATTTGGATTGACAATCCTTTATGGTCAAATGACCAGGAAACTTTTGTCAAATTCTCTATATATATGATTCATGTTATTTACTATCTTGATTTCTCGATCTTGGATAATAAGACCACATATCTTCCTCAGGTATTAGAGTCCAATGAAACTACATTGAACTGTGGCTGCAAATGGGTGGTTGGGCCTCGATCTCATCGGGTCGGATGACCGTGCGGGAACCCAGATGTGTGGGTCCAGCTCCAGATCGGAAAATACTTGCTATATTTCTATTGCCATGAGGAAATCGTTGTGTATGAGAAAATTGCATATTAAACTGATAATAGCCAAGGCTTCTTTTGGTAGGGTCCTGTATTAGGAAAAGTTATGCAATGGTCATCACAATGGAAAGGCTTCATGAGGAGTAGGAATCTTGCCAAGATCTCCCTGTTCACCACTACAACAACCTTAGCTGGACTTGTATTTATCTCTTTAATTACGTCCACTTCCTCTACGATGGAGGAATGAAACACATCTATTTAATTAGTTACAATAAGGAGGAAGAACAATAAAGTTCAAAATATGTACAAAGGATCTTCTATTGTTCTCTTGCTAGTATCTCAAGTTAACTATCTATGTGTCAAGTATTTCCTTCTTGATTACTTTCATCGAAATTCTTTTCTCAAGCAACTAACAAAGAGTGACTAGGGAACAAAACATTTTAATAAGACCCCCACCTCTCACTTAGTTTCTGAAGCCACCAAGACCCTTAGATTCCCAGTCCTCTAACATCCCCCGTCTGGTTGGAGTGGTCAACATGCTTCACCTCAATGCCTCTTTCTTGAAGAGAGGATGGTTTGTTGAAATATCGAGAGAAGAGAAGGACCTACCAAATTCCCAAGAGTCGAAACTAATGTCGTGAGACTGTGGATCGTAGATGTCAGGTTTTTCCAGAACAATAAGAACTCAAAGATAACTTCTATGTATATGCTTCTCTATGGTCACGAAAGGCCTTGTTATAGAGGGATGGAGGAGGTTGTTCTCCAACGTTCGGTTTTCTTTTGGAATCTCTGAAAAATGTGGCCCACAATTCCTGGGAGATGTATAGTTATCATCTATCTGTTAAATGACTTATTCTCTCTAAGAAACCCTTATTTTTAGTGGTAAATATTAAATCATTAAGATAAATAATAAAAGAGAGAAATATGGAACATGTTAGGCCCCGTGGCCAATCATACATATCTATATCTCCCACTTGGTCATAAGGGCTAGATACATTAAAATATCATAAAGTTTATACCACTTAGTGGGTTTAATATTTATGAGCATATCATTGTCATGAGGCCTTCAAAATGTAGAAATGTGGGCTTGGCAATAAATATACTTTTTAAATATATTTTGAACTCAATTTTTAGTGAATATATAATCCTTAACATGGAAATCATGAATATGAAAAAAAATTTGAAAACTAGTAATAATAATTATATTAAAAAAATATTTGGATCATTAGTTACAATTGTTTTTAGATGAACCACCTATTTGCATCCATCTTTAAGATGGATGCTTTATACGTTAGGCTGCATATTCATGAAACAATTTCCCTTATATCATTTAGTATTGCAATTGTTTTAAAGGCAGAAGAACAATTAATTTTTGTATCTTGAAAAGGAGCAAATTTATCATCCTTTTGGGTATGTTCCGTACAGAACCAAAAAGGGTTTGTTATCTCAAATTTTATTGTCATAAACTTCTCAAAGAGAGATGGTCATTTGGATGTTGTGAATGTCAATGCTCATTAAGGAATTTTCCCTTTTGAAGGCCATGACTGAGTTTGCAATTTTGAAAGGGAGCTAGAGCTTTCGTGAAAGGCCAAGAAGTGGCCATTTATGGAAGGCCTCGAGCAATGTTGTCAGATTCACTTCGGAGTCTTTTTCGGTTTGGTAAAAATATGACGTAATTCGGTGTTTCGGCCGATTGAGAGAAAGACTTTGGAATTTTTATAAATAAAACAAAATCAATATAAATAAATTAGATATTTATATATAAAAAAATATATACAAATAATGGAAAAAAAAAAAAAAGCTTTTATATAGCTATTTCTTTGTTAGTTGAAACAGATCCGAAGCATACTCAAATCTGACCAAAGCTGCATTACTAGGCTTAGCTTCGCTTCGGATTGTGCCTAAAATTCAAAAGCTTCGGCATCTTTAGCCAAAGGAAGCGAATTTCATAACATTGGCCTCCAGTGACCGTTAAATTGCACATGCGACTTTTCAAGAGGCTTACTCATGTGACCATGCCCAAACCCCCAGTTTTTAAGTCGGCCCTGCCTCCTCACAAATCTTTAGCAATGGATGCCTATCAAAGGGACTGGATAATATGTTTTAAGTCTCTCAAAAGAACAGTGCCCTTAGGAATTGGGCTTTGACTCGAATGATTAGTAGCACCGCATCTCAAGTTTGATTCCTACCACTGAATTATCCAAAAACAAAAAAACAAGAAACAAATAGTGGCCCATCTCTACCCTCTGTTGACGACAACGAATGGTGGATGGCCGACGTAGCAGTGCGCACACGCAACGCGTTAAACCTTTGAAGCATAAGCTGTGTTAAATTCAGGTCAAAAAATACGGCTACACAACCACAGGCTTCACCAAAATTAGATTCAGTTTTCAAACTTGAGACCATACGGCACCATAAATGCTCGCTTTTCTGACAATTAAATATGGAAAAAGTTTAGATAGAGCCGAGGCTCTAAATAATCAAATTAAAACCTACTTTAAAAGTTTCACTATAATAAGTTGTTTTGATGTCCAAATATCATCAAATTGTATGGACATAAGAAAAAAATGAATTTCAAGTTTTTGAAATAATGAATTTTGTAATGTATTTTTGGACTGTCAATTTTTTATTATCAAATTTTCATAAATCTGCTCGATCTATGCTATTTTTTAAACTTTAAATTTTATAATTAAAAATGAAAATATATTTTAAAGTTATCACAAAGATTTTCAGTATGGAAACCACATTTCTTGATACTATTTGAAGGTGTGTTTTACTTTGATTGTTTAGAACCTCGGCTCTACAGAAACCGCACCCATTAAATAATCCCTCAAAGTCAACCCATCCGATCTTCCTCTCTGCTCGATTATCCTACAAATACAAATAGGAGAGCTTCTCTTGTGTCATAACCAATTGTAAGTGAAAAATAAGAGAGATGGCAAGCAAGAGAGGCATGCAGCATGCTCTGGCAGCTCTTTTACTACTTCTTTTCTTGTGCTCCCTGTCTCCTCTTGCTACTGCCGCACGCATGACCCAGGGTAAGCATATCTCCTTTAGCTACAAATTTTGATTTTTTCTGGCAATGCCCAGCCGGACGATAGCAACCATAAAATATGGCTCAAGTGCCGGTCCACGGGCAGGCAACTATGGCCTGATATAGGACCAGGCCGGGTCTAGGCTTACGCCAGGACCATTATAGCGCCGGCCCCGTTTGTCAAGCTCTGCCTAGCCCTTTATTTCCCTTATTTTTTTCCTTTATTTGTCTTCTCTTTGTTTTTTTGCATTTTGGCAGGGCCGAACCTGACCATGCCTTGTCAAGGCTAGAGCCGGGCCTGGGCCAAGCCTTCTTGGGCTAATTCGGGCTTAGACAGTCTTGGGCCGGCCCTACAGGGATTAGGTTCAGGCTAGGCCTGGCCATTTTCCCCCACCACGGGTAGGTTTTTTTTGTTTGTTGGGTAATTCAATGGGGAAGATAGTGGATTAGGAGGTAGCTTTTTGAAAATGTTAGATGGTGTCAGTTGTGGAAATGGAAACCATGGCTACTAAGGTGTGGGGTGCTACCACCCCGATCCCGATCCCGATCCCGACCCCTTTTCCACCCCGTGTTGGATACAATGTTCTCAGGTTTCAGATTTGAACGTGAGATAGTGCTGCAATTGTAGCAAAATCAGAAGCGATGAATTCAACCTAATTATGCTATATAGTCATAGAAAACATAAGGTTTCCATGACATTGCGATCCAAAAGCACAAAATGGTCATCATCTATTTTGCTCAAGACACCACAACGCCGCCTTTTACTTTTTTGGTTTTATATGCATTTTCATCATCTTTTCTTTATTTTTCTCACTAAGGGCATTTTCTTAATCTTGAACATTAGATTACTTGCACCATGAGAATTTTCTTTTGTGTATTTCCATAGATTCATAAAATGCTTTTGATGATGATGTTTCATGTTGGGTTTTCAGAAGTGATAAATGGAAGGCCAACAAGGCAGGGATCTGTCTTTTGTCCTGCATGTGTGTGTTGCAGCCCTGCCCCAAATGGAGGCTGCTGCAGATGCTGTAGCTCTCCCAGCCAGACCCAATCTTTACAGCCTTGATGAGGCCATCTCCATTCAATCTTCCACTATAAAATAAATTGAATAAATGGTTTCCTCACTCCACTTTGTTCCCAATATGAATGACTTGCAACTTAATCAAGTTTTTATTGCTTTCAGGGGTGAATTATTGCTGTTTGACTTGGAACTTATTTTCACAAATTATTTCTTATTCATTTGAGTCATTGGATTGTTCATTTCCCCCTTCAAATTTTATGTATCACATGGGAATGGGATCGAGAGTGCAGCATTTTGCGTTTTTCCTTAATTCTTTGTGATTACGACCCCGAAAAGAAATTACCTAATCATGCAAAACAGACAGCAGTGTTTTAGTTTTTTTTCGGTAAAAGATTTTGAGGCCCGATCTTTTTAAGAATTGTATACTATAAGACCATTTATCTTTGTTACAAGGAGTTCATAACTGTTCCTAGAAATTGGATATCAAATTGGATGGCTTAGGGTACGTGTAAAGTTCGAGAAATACTTTTTTAAATTATAAATGCAGTCTATGACACACTCACAACCATCCGATTTGAAATATGGGGGGTAAGAATGATTATGATCTTCTTGTATTAAAAGTAAATGGGGGCAATAGTTTTCAAGAGACATACTCATTGTATCGTATAGAAGATGAGTCCAAAGTATAAAAAAACAAAACTTTTATTGAATACAACTCATGTTACACTTGATACATACAATTTGCAGCTATTGCTCATGAATCTACGCAAGAACTTAGAATGCAAGCACTCATATGGACTAAATCTCAAATACAAACATATGCAATCAGTCTAATGGCATGTGAAGTCGTTTGAAATTATCTCATGTTGTCGGGATGACCCTACAGACTTGGACATAACCCTTGTTAACATAACCCTTGTTACAACTTTTTTTATGATAGAGCAAGACAATTAGGCTTAGATTCAATCTAGATGGGAAGCATCCATCATAATGAAATCATTCCATACTAATGGGTGCATAATGCTCTGTGAAAAATCAATGAGAAGAGGGCCTAAAATGAACCACATTCGGGAAAAATGGGGGAAAGCTCAACACGTGGTGGATTGAGACAATGAAAGGTCTAGTTTGGAGAGTGATGGATGCAATAAAACTAGATTGGTGCTTTGAACAAAATGGAAATGACAGCACTCATAAAATAGCACTTTTGGAACGATAAGGAGGACTTAAGCTCACTAATTTTGGGCTCAAGAACTTTGAGAGTTATAGCAAGGAAGTGCCAATAAAAATGGATTCGAAACGATGATAGAAAATATAGTCAATGAGTGCAAATGGAACAATGAAGGACTAGTGAGCAAGCAACTTGAAATATGAGCTAAAGATAACTAAGGGAACAATCTTAAGTTCTATTAGTATGTATTTACAGCAAGCAAAGAAAAGGAGCTTGAAGATATAGAAGGCTTCTAATAAAGGTTGCATCTTAATGGACTCAGAGTCATCCATTATGGCGACTCTCAAAACACAGCACTATGCACTTCTTCATTCATTTAAAATAGGTAAGGCAAGAAAGAAAGAAGGCTCGAGTGGGGCATCCCATACGTGCTCACATACCTCTATTGAGATGTTCTAAGTGTAATGGATGTTAGGGATAATGAGCTTCTATAGGTGGTTCAAATATGATTTTAACCCTAGATTGAATCTTAGCCATCAAACAAATTATCCAAGGGTTGAGAGAGGTTTTTATCCTGATGTTGCTTAACACCTTATGTGGCTAATATAGGATGGGTGAGATTTAATCACTATTATTACAAATTTCCAAAATTGTCCTCCAAACTTCATTATTCTCATTTTAGGCTTGTAAACCATAATGTCTTTGGATGCCTTTTATTACCGTTAATTTTATCAAAACTCAATTTTATCCATTGATTTCAGAATCAATATGTGTGGTGTCCCAGTACTTTGTCTCTTGGGAAAATATTTTCAAGAGCTTAATGAACAGTCATTTTCACATTAGACATTATCTTACACATGGTGCCATAGGATGTCATAAACCTCTTCATTAAACAAATAGGAATTCCAACATACATAAAGCATATTTTACCTTAAAAAGCTATTAGTTGGCAACTTCAAGAATATAGATAATATTTAAAAAATATATTTCCTATACTCACTCTTGTGCACGCAAATCCTAATTTTGCACAACACACTTATCCACACTATGTGGCTCATTCAAACAAGGGCCTCACATGCCACTTGGATTGTCCATGTCTTATGCACATGGAAGTGGCGTGGCATCCTATGTAAGGCCCGCACGTGGCATACATTGGCCATTTACGTGGTATGCTCACATACGTGGGTGTCTTTAGGTGGAATTTTATGCAAATAAATTTTAGAATCAACTTTTACTCATAATAAAATTCTTAGAAATTTTAAAAAATCATTATAAAATATTTTAAAATATTATTAAACAAAATTCACTCAGTTTAGAATCCAACAAAACATTCAAATAGGGAACTTAGGATCATTTGGTAGGTACAATTGGGTTGTATGGTACTCCACTCGCTGAGCTTCAGAACCTTTGGCCATTTTCTCAATTCAACCCAACAAACCTACGATCTACATTTTCAAGTAGTGGGAGTGATGTTATAGTTTTATCACTACACGTGGATGATATGCTAATATTTAGTAGCTCAATGGCCCTTCTTTTAGAAACAAAAGAATTCTTTTCACGACCCTTTGATATGAAAGATCTAGGGAAAGTTTTATATGTATTGGGAATCAAGATAACAAGAAATAGAGCAAATTGAACCATTCAACTTTCCTAAACAATTTACTGCCAAAGAGTAATGGAAAAGTTTGAAATGGATAAGTGTAAGCTATGTTATAAAGATTTGGCGCCTAGTTGAATTTGAGAACCTTGTTAAAAATAACAAAGAAAAAAATTTAAGGAATCATTGAACCTCATTACCATTTCTTTTCAATTTTTATCAACTCGAGTACCTTGTAAAAAAAATACATGAATTACCCCTGCTCAGTACCCAAACTGAGGTGATATCAATAATTTAGCCAGCGTAAATGAATACAGCCAAATGATGGGATTACCTTAGTTGTTTAGGGTGGGTCAAATTAGAGAAATCTAGGGTTTTGAATCCAGGGCAACTTGGGAATTTTTCTTGATAATTTTTTGGGAGCGACCTGTAAAATAGAAATTACAAAGTAAACTTTTTAATGGTAATTTTGATGTTTTGAACCCTTTTTATGTTAATTTTTATTTAAAAATTTTAGAGTTTCAAAATCTTTTTTAATGTTAATATTGATGATGGTCCATCATGCTCGTTTGGTATGCGAGGACCACCACATCTTCCTTCCACCTTTTTGTATTATCTTTTTTATTTTTTATTTGTTGTTTTTTAAAAGTATATTTAAAAAGTTTATCCTTATCTCTTTCAATTTTTTTTTCATATTCATGATTTCCCTATTTTGAAGGCCGCTTAGATGAAGGAAGGTTGACAGGACACAACTTAGATCCCTCTCCCATAATGAGATAAAAGCTTATTAAGATGCCTTTTATGGAACACATGCTGATTGCAACATTAAATTGTTGTTTGAAATATTTGAAGTTTACTTGTTTATTCTTGTGTTAGGCTTAGGCTTGCATAGTTAAATTACATATATCTCCACATAATTGTTCTAAAAATTGATTACTCGTCTCTTTGGTTTATGGCACAACAAGAGTTCAAAAGTGTAGGGAAACTTGGATTTCTTTACCATTTTTTTTGGTGAACATGCTTCACTATAACCTCAAGGTTACAACAAGTAGGTCACTACAACCTCGAGGTTGCAACAAGTAGGTCAGAACCTTTTGTAAAGAAAATATGTACTCCTTTTGTTGTCCTAAGGTAATATTCATGAGAGATCTCCCCACACATACACTGTTGCATTTACATGCATTTTTATCCCCTTTATACCTTATCATGTGGCAATGTGATTTCCTATGATGTTGTGAGTAAACTTTTTAGAAAAGTAAAACTAATAATAAGAAAAATGAAAAAAACTTTCCTATTCACTGTGGGCACCTAACAAACTCTCATGTTTGCTGTGGGTACCTTAAAATCCAGATACAAGAGTAGATATGGAGGTACCCACAGTGAATAGGAATGTTTGTTAGGTGCTGAAATGGATGCTTTAGTGTATGTTTGGAACCAAAATTGCAACATGGAAAATTCAACTTGAAAACCAAAGAAAGAAAAGTGGGGGGTGCTCGATAAAGGAAATCATGAAACCATCTAAGTGCCTTTAGGAATTCCAGAATCAACTTGAAAGGAAGTACAACCTAATGGGGTTGAACTTTAAAGAGGTACTTGAAGATGCTATTAGGAGGGTACTTTTATGCCCAATATGAGTAGGGGAGATGCCAATTTTTTACTTTTCGTCGATTTGGGCATTGGTTTCATTGGTTTGATGTTTAACAATTGAAATCCCATATCCCAGAATGAATCCATGCTAAGCTACCCAAGCAAAATGGTTCATATGCAGGCTTTTGCTTCGACATGGAAAACTTCAGTCTATTGGGAACATTCTGATGAAATGATTGTTGGAGATGGAGAGAGACTCAGATAACAAGTTAACAGTTATTTCTTGTATTTTAGCTATTAATTCTCTCCATTGCATCATTTCATTAGACTAATGACTTAGGGATGACAATTTTCAATCTTGATTAAGAATTGAAGGCACTATTCCTAAGCATCTAGGCTCTGACCCTTGGTCCTAAAACCCCAGAATTGTCCAAAACCCAAACATCACCCAGCACTCTAGAATTCGGAACCATGATGCCCTGTGACACACCTTTGAGCCTAAAAAATGTTGGAAAAAGCTATTGAAAATCAAGTCATACCCCTAGCCCTCTATCTATGATCATTTTGTGCCAAATGAACCCCATACCGCAATTTTGGATACACCATGTGGAGCTGGCGTATCCCCTACGCATGTTACATTGTCTTCTCTGCCATGTGCGGCGAAGTTCGATCTTCTTTGGCCAGATGGTTTCTAGAAGCTTCTGAATCCTGTTCCAAGCCTCTAGACGGAGAAGTTTTGTATAATATTTCAAAATTAGGGAAGTTTGCATGGAATACCTAATTATAAATAGTTCAATCCAAATCTAGGTAGGAATATATATATCTTTTTTTGTCCAATTCATGAATTCTATACCTAAAATTCATGAGCAAATGTTGGCAAAGTGAATTGAAACACTAGGAGAGAAAAAATCATTTTTAGGCAATGATTTAGGAAATGACTATCAAGCCCTCAAATTAGAGTTTCTCACCCCCAATAGATCTTAGACCTTTAGCACATGCAGTATTAATCAAAGTTGGACACTATCCGGCTGAGATTTTGAGCTAGCACAAATGAACTCTATGAAGAACACATTTATGTCTTCTCCAAATGGAGGGTCTAGATCAACCCTGTTTTTGATGGACAGTAGATTGGGTTAGATGTGTTTGTAAATATCCTCATTTGACCTAAAGAGGTAGTTTTTCATGAGACCTCTAGCCTCCTTGGCTACCCAACTGCCCTAAATCTTTATCTAATTTGACCCCCCTGCTAACCCTAGCCCTAAACACAGTATTCCAGGAAGCTTAGGATTGGCCAGAAAACCTTCATCCTCCAACACCCAAATCCTAGCCAAGCCAAAAACCCTAGAGATTTTAGTCATGACTAACATTTAGGTCACCATTAGGCACCTGGTCCTAAAATCTTAAAATCATTCACTTAATAATTTAAGAACTCTTCAGTTTTAGTTCAATTTCATGCAACCCAGCAGCATGTCTTTTAAGTCTCAGGGAGAATCAATCAACTACTCAGCCTGATTTGGGCCTTGACTCTGATCATTGTGCTTGGTTCAAGTAGGCGATCTATATCTTTTCTTACTTACAAATGCTATTTTTCAACTTCTACTATTGGTGCTGCATATTTTCGATGCCTCATAATATGGAAACATCCCAACACGTAGTTGGTTTCCTATCAAGCAAAGGTGTGAGAATCTTGTTGCTTGGGAACTCGAGAAACGAATCACCGATTAATATTAACTTAAATAATCGGCCTCTACGTTGAAAGGAAAGGTTACACTATCAAAGACTTAAAGTAAACCTCTGATATAGAATGAGATAAGTGTGTAAGATAAGTAACAATATATGTTATTGGAACATTTGCTCATATCAAGAACATGGGAATACTATAGCAAGGGAGAGGTGAGTACTTGGTTAAGTTTGGATTCTGGTTTCGCCTTGATTGATTCCAAGTTCCTATCCTACTCGTGAAGCACCCCTAAAAAGAAAAAATTCTTAGTAAAGTCGAAACAACTATGAAAATTTGTGTAATAGTAGGCTTGTCTCTAATGTGAAGTTTATCCACTTTTAAATCCTTATCCATATCTTAAATTTACATGCAACAGTGACCGACGCCACACCTTATTCGACTTTCTCATTTGTGCTACTGGGATGGTGTTAGATTATGAGAGAAGAGATGGATCCCTAAATTCTCAGGATTAGGGGTAGTGTCGTGAGACTGAGGATCGTACAGTGGAGGATTTTCCTGAACAGTAAGAACTCGAAGCTTCTCTGTATATGCCTCTCCATGGCCATGAAAGGCTTATTTATAGAGGGATAGAGGAGGCCGTTCTTCAACGTTTGGCTTTCTCTTTAAAACTCTGAGAAACGTGGCCCCGTAGTCCTGGGATGTGGGTGGTTATATCACGGTTAAATATATAACGGGACTTTCTCTCTCTAAGAAGGGCCCTTATCTAGTGATAAACATAATATTTATGATAAAGATTAAAGAGAGAAAAAATAGCATGTATGAAAGCCCCATGGCCACCCATACGTACCAACATCTCCAACTTGGCCATGAGGGTCAGATATATTGATATAATACCACTTAATGAACATATCATTGTCATGAGGCTTTTCACGCTAGAGCGGTTATACATTTCATAACAAAAAATATCCAAACTCATGTCATGGGGTTTTTCACTCTAATGTGGCTTTTCTTCTCATGATCAAGACATCAAAAAAAATATCCCATTTGGGAGTTCTTGATTTAAATATTTTTAAGTCCTATCAAAGCTACATGCTTTGATAATATTTCTGCACTCAATCCCTTTTTTAAAGGGTCTGCAATCATATATGAAGATGGCAAATAACTTACAATTATTTCATTCTTTTCAATAATATCATAAATATAATGATAATCAATTTCAATATGCTTACCTTTGAAAGTATAAGCTTCATTTCTATTTGATGAGATAGCGACCTGATCATCACAAAAAATTTTAATAGGTCTGTTGGCTATATCCAACTTTAAATCATTTATGAAGCGTTTAATCCAGACAACATAAGTTGTAGCAATATAAGCAATATACTTGGCTTCCATAGTATACCGAGCTACACAACTTTGTTTCTTGCTAGACAAAAAAACACATCCACCTCCAAAGAGGAATACAATCTTGAGGTTGATTTTCTATCATCTAGGTCTCCTGCAAAATCTGCATCAGAGTACCTAGTAACCTCTAAGTTGTTAGCTTGGAAGCACAACTTATAATTTTTTGTTTTCTGAATATATCTGAGTATCCTTTTTACGGCTTGCCAATGAGTTATCCCAAGATTACTCTAAAATCTACTTACAGGATCATATGCATGACTTAAATCAGGTCTTGTACACAACATGACATAATTTATGCATCCTACAGCTTGAGCATATGGAATTCTTTCTATTTCAGCTTTGTCACTATCATTTAATGAACACATTTTCTTTGATAATTTTATACCTTTACAAACTTGTGTATCTATGAGCTTGCAATTTTTCATCTTAAATATCTTTAAAGTACTTTTTAAATAATTTTCTTGAGATAAACGTAGAAGTTTCAAACTTCTATCTCTTGTTATCTTAATGCCAAATATATGTGAGGCTTCTCCCATATTTTTCATTTAAAAATAGGAACTTAGCTATGATTTGATATGGTTAATCATGCCAATATCATTACCGGCTATCAAAATATCATCCACATATAGTGACAATATAACAAAATTGCTCTCATTATTTCAGACATATACACAATGGTCTAACTTATTGGCTATATAACCAATTTCAGTGATTACATTATGAAAAGTAAAGCACCTTTGCCTAGAAGACAGTTTTAGATCATATAAATATTTCTTAAGTTTGTATACATTGTCTTCTTGCCGTTCAATTACATACCCTTATGGTTATATATATATATATATATATATATATATATATATTCTTTTAATTCTCCATTTAAGAAAGATGTTTTGACATCCATCTGAAATAATTCTTGATCATAATACGTAACTAATTTTAGGATGATTCTAATAGATGAAAATTTTGCTACAGGAGAATAAGTCTCTACATAATCTATACCCTCCCTTTGGGTAAATCCTTTAACTACCAACCTAGCTTTATTTATCAATGGATCCATTTACATTAAGCTTTTTCTTTAGGACTCATTTGCAATCGATGACTTTTCTATCTTTAGGGAGGTCAACCAACTTCCAAACTTGATTTCTTTTAATAGAATCAAGTTCATCATCTATGACTTGAGTCCACTCAGCTGAGGCATACGAGCTAATAACTTCATTGTAGCTTTGAGGTTCATCTATTGTATCCTCACTCATTGAAGAATAATTATCTTCATTCATAAATACATAAAATTCTTCTAAAGTCGTAGATGAGGCTCTAATTCTTTTAGGTCTATCTGGTATACTTGATTTAATTGAATCACTCTCACAAAATGTAGAGGGAGTATGAGAAACTGAGTCTTCCAGACCTGTATCTTTATCAATTTCATGTAAGTCAACTGGTTTATTTAAAATATTTTCATAATCTATATTTTCTAAGAAATGAGCATCATGACTCTCTACTAATGATCGAGTATCATGGTTATAGAATCTATACCCCTTAGAATTTCTGAATAACCTATAAAAGAACATTTTATAGTTTTACTTTGTAATTTATCTCTATTTTATGGTGGTATAAACACATATACCCAAGAGCCCAAAACATATACACATATACCCAAGGTTTCCTACCTGTCCATAATTCATGTGGGGTCAAGTCTATAGATTTAGTTGGGACACGATTAATAATATACATTACAGCGTTGAGAGGCTCACCCAAAAAATGAGGTGATAAATTTGAATGGCTCATCATAGACCTAACCATGTCCATTAGAGTTCTATTTCTCCTTTTAACGACACCATTTTGTTGTGGTGTAAATGACATGGTTATTTGGTGAATTATACCATACTCCTTACAAAATTTGGTAAATAAGGCAGAGCAATATTCACGTCCCCTATTTGTTCGACGAATTTTAATATGTATACGTAACTGATTTTCTACCTCAGCTTTATATGCTTTATATATTTCTAATGCATTTGATTTTTTATTAATTAGGTAGACATATCCATAACATGAATAATCATCT
The DNA here is from genome assembly GCF_054954075.1 of Amborella trichopoda. Taxonomy (NCBI): domain Eukaryota; kingdom Viridiplantae; phylum Streptophyta; class Magnoliopsida; order Amborellales; family Amborellaceae; genus Amborella; species Amborella trichopoda. The sequence goes on from NC_142343.1 coordinate 31,449,427, forward strand.
ATAAATGTTATAAAATATTTCATACTACTATGTGTTTTTACATTTAATGAGCTACATATATCAGAGTGAACAATACTAAGTAGTTCACTGGACCTTTTCCCTTTAGGGAAATTCTTTTTAGTTAATTTACCAGAAATATATGGCTCGTATGTTTTGATCACAATTTTCCTAAATTGGGGAGTAAGCATCTTTTAACCATTTGATTCATTTTATCTTTATTGATATGTCCTAATCTTAAGTGCCATAAATATGAATCATCTATAAAAACAAAAACAACAAAAGAGGCACAAGAATAACTAGAAAAAGATGAACTTTCATTAATATTTAGCAGATACAAATTGTCAACTTTAATACCATACACCAATGCTCTAAAATGCTTTCCAATGGTGACTCGACCAGACCTGAATCTTATTTCATAACCTTTGTCGTTTAGCCTAGGGACATAAATCAAATTGTGCCTCATATTGGACGCATATAATGTATCAGTCAATAAGAGATTTGTTCCTCCTGGTAAACACAACTTGAAAGTACCAACACCTAAAATATCGCAGTAGGTATCATTTTTCATGTAAATCCCCTGGTTACAGATTGCAATCTCTTTCAATTATGTGAATCTGTCAATGGTCCTCGAGACATGTCGAGTGGAGCTGAGTCGACCCACCTATTTCTCAGGTCACGGTCGGCAACTATTGATTCTAGAACTACACAGATCAAGTCCTTTCTTTTATTTTGATTATTTCGAATAGGGTTGTTATTCTGGTTCCTATTTTTATTTTTCAGTTTAGAACAATTAAACTTGATATGTCCAATTTCCTTACAGTAAAAATAAGTCTTTTCAACTTTATTCTTTTGATTTTTAAAACTTCTTATTTTTTCCTTATACTTATTATTTTTCTGATTATTGAAAGGTTTCTTGGGGATCTGAGAAGATGAACTTTGAAAGTGGAGCTCATTTGACTTCTTCCTCATTCTTCTCTCAGCTTCAATACTGAGATGCATGAGAAGATTTAACATGATTATCCCTTGTGCAGAATGGTTCAATGCAATTATAACAAACTCCCAAGATGGAGCGAGACTGGTAAGGACAATGGACACTTGCATGCGATCGAGGACTTCAATAAAATACAAACTCACAGGAAACCAAATAATCGATTTCGATCCTGAGACCCGTGGGTTATGAGCCCACCACGCTTCTGCTAACTTGGCTCTGATAGGATTTCGATCTTGGGACCTGTGGGTTATGAGCCCACCACGCTTCTGCTAACTTGGCTCTGATACCAATATTGGATTATGAGGGAAGAAATGGATCCCTAAATTCCCAGGATTAAGGGCAGTATCGTGAAACTGAGAATCGCAGAGTGACAGATTTTCTTGAGCAACGATAACTCAAAGCTTCTCTGTATATGAGTTCTCTGTATATCAATCTCCATGGCCATGAAAGGCCTAGTTATAGATGGATGGAGGATGTCATTCTCCAACGTTTGGCTTTCTCCTTAAAACTCTGAGAAACGTAGCCCCATAATCCTGGGATATAGGTGGTTATTTTCTACCAGTTAGATAACGAGACTTTCTCTCTTTAAGAATGGCCCTTATTTAGTGATATAATTTTCTACCGGTTAGATAACGGGACTTTCTCTCTCTAAGAATGACCCTTATTTAGTGATATACATGATATTTATGATAAAGATTAAAGAAAAAAAAAATAGCATGTAGAAGGGCCCCATGACCACCCATACGTACCAACAGATGGCTTCTTCTGGTGCAACTAAAACTTGCAAATATGAGCCATGAGACCCCAATGATGAAGCCTCCTTAGCTTTGATCCTTTCCCATGTACATCATTTTTACAACAAAACAAAAGAAGAGATTTAACTGCCTGAGAATATGCCACCACTGGTTAGGTCTTCCAAGTTGCAACCATTATCGTCAAATCGCCTCCTTCTTGGAAAGATTACAAATATATCCTTAAATCATAAGCGAAGAGAGGATGACCATGGAAGAGCTAATGACCTATCTCAAGATTGGACACCCAATCTTGAGATACAAAGGAAGAGAGGCCATAGATGGTTGCTAGGTGCATTTGATTGAGATCCCTAAAAGGAAGCCAAGGCATCAAGGAACTAGGATTTATGATAGAAGAGACATACAAGAAGATGTGAAAAATGGAAAAGGAGCTAATACAAATGAAAGATGAAAGTTGTCTCCTATTTCTATGGTATACTAGGCCATGGTTGCACCCCACATCTTAATCACCACATTGTGGTTTTCATTTCTACCACTACCACTACCTTGGTAATACTTTCAAACAGTTCTCTTAATCTACTTGAGCAAAACAGTTTGGGGCCGTCTTTCTCACTGAATTACCCAAAAATGAATTACCCAAAAAAACACAATAAGTACTATGGACTTCGAAAGAGGCAACTGCCACAAGCCAAGCGACTCAAAAGAAGCATGTGGCTGTGGTCTTACAGTTGTCATAATAAGGGGCATGAGACAATGGTGGGCATACTCTTAAAGCCAACAAACATGTCACAATGATAGGAGTGTGTTTATGACCTATGCAATGGTAGGGTAGGAGAGGGACCTTTCCTCTAAATGGTGCTACTTCTCATCGGCAAAGTTGTAGGCAAATGTATAGTCGAACTGAAGTTCATGTCCCCAAGGTAATCGCATGTCTTAACCTAGGCATATCTTCTTATCAATCATGGCTTTTAACTTAGGAAAAAGTTTGTCTAAGGCTGCAACCTTAAAATGTAGAAATAAAGGTGCACCTAAAAAATCGATCGGAAAAAGTTGTTTTAATGTTGAAAGCCCTCTAATTGATCATCTCAACATCGAGATGTATGAATATGAAAAACAAAAACATTTTGAGTCATAGAAATAGCGTGTCTTGCAACATATTATCTAGACCGTCCATTTTCATGAATTTCATGTGTTTATAGATCTACTTGATTTTAACTATTTTTGGAGTTTAAAATTTTATAATTAGATATAAAAATAGATTTTCAGATGATCCTAAGAATTTTTACGTCAAAATTATATGTTATGATAAAATTTGGAGGTGCGCCTTAATTGGATTGTTTAAGGTTGTAACCTTATAGAAACCACACCCACTTAACTTATTTTTCAGTTCAATATGGCGCTATTGTTGGTACGGACAACACCTGTGATGGCAAGTTCGAGCTCAATCGAATAAATAGAAAGGGTACATTCCATCCTATATTCATGATCAATTAGTTCAACTTTTGACACCGTAAATTAGGAATGTAAATTATTATGCTTCAAAGTTACTTTAGATTTCAAGTATTATGGTTTAAAGAAAGCGAAAAGTTTATATAGAGCGCAGGCTCTAAACAATCAAATTAGAGCCCACCTCAAAAATTTCGTAAAAAGAGGTCGTTTTGAGGCTCAAATATTCTCAAATTGGACATCACGATGCATGAACATAAGAAAGAAATGGATTTTAAGGTTTGAAAAGTGTGTCTTGTAACCCATTTTTTGGACCGTCAATTTTCAAGATTTTTCAAGTTTTCATAGATTTGCTCGGTTTGTACTTTTTTGGAAGCTTTAAATTTTATAATTAAAGATGAAAATATATTTTATGGCTATCACAAAGATATTCAATATTGAAAACACATTTTTCGACTTTATTTAAAGGTGTGTTTTATATTGATTGTTTAGAGCCTCGGCTCAATACAAACCGCACCTTTAAAGAAAATGATTTTAGATTTGTTTAATTTATTGCATGGTAACTGGTCGTAAGATGGATTGGCAAATAAGGACTTCCCAAGATTTTGTTTGTCTTGTATTTTGGCACGGAACATGCATACGTACAATACTATAGGCCCTAAACCATTGTTCGTAAAATCGCCCGATCTAATTGCTAACCACCGGGTAAGATCGGATCCAGCTACTGGCTGGTTTCGATTTTGGGCAGTTAGGGTGATCAAGCAGTATTTTTAAAAAAAATCAAAAAAATGTATATAAATTCTAAAAAATAAAGAATTTGATTTGTAATGTGTTTTTAAATATTCTTTAAATTATGGTAAAGATTAAAAATTTTTTTGGTTATTAATACTTACTTTTATATTTTCCCATCTTTTTTAGAAAATTTTAAAAATAGCCATTGAAAAATAAAATGGGTTAAAATCCATTTTTTTTCATTAATTTTCAACTTCATTTTAATGTGTTTTGTTTTAATCATTCTTTATATGCTTTTCATGTTTTAGTAGATTTTTTTGTATTTTTTTTAACACTTTTTTGACCACTCGTGACTTGCTCGGTTAGAACGGTTGAATTGGCCAGTTTACCAAATAGGTTGGTTAAATGGCATCCAAGCCCATGTCTGATTAACTGTTCCGGTTCGATTTTGCGAACACTGCCCTAAATTATAGAATTAAGGCGCACCCATAAAAGTTACTAGAAGAGGTTGTCTCGATGCTTAAATACGCTCAATTCAATCATCTTTACCTCAAAATGTATGGACGTGAGAAAAAAAGATTTCAAGTCTTGGAAATAGTGTATCTTGTAACGTATTATCTAGAATATCAATTTTCAAAATTTGACAACTATAATGAATGGTGATATTCTAGATTATCAATTTTCTAGCTACCAAATACTTGACAACTATAATGAATGGTGATATATGTGGAATCTCACCTGTCAAAACAAGGCCACAAAACAGGTTGCCAAAAAAATTTTCGATAGTCAGTACGGTGCGACACGTGTCGTATGGGACTGCTCTATTCGACTCATCTTTAGTCGCTCTGCACGACTCATCTTGAGTCATTCTGCATGACTCATTCCAAGTTGGGCTTTCTAGAGAGTCCCAAATCGAATTCCTATGTCTTTTTAGTGTATTTTCGACGTTTTTTCAGCTTTTGTAACTTCTATTTTTTCTGAATTATTTGCTATAAATTTACAGAGACCCTTTTAGGGTCTAAAATATGTGGATCTGAAGCTTGTGGGCGTCACGGTGGGTGCCAAACTCTTTACGATTGGATTTGTGCCGATCTCAAAGTGAGATAAACCAAAATCTCTTGCCGAACTAGTTACTTTTCTAACGTCAGTAGAGAGAGTTGAGTCACTCAAATTATAGGCTCATAGGCATCATAGTGCTTTAAAGATTTGGTTCTCCCTTGAGTTTACTGGCAATGCCAACTCTCAAATCCATATATAATAACTTAAAAGTGTTCAAAATACTAAGTAAATTTTCCAAAGAATGAAAAATTATAGGAAAAATAAACTAAACTACAAAAAATAACAAATTAAAGAGAATAAGGGAGGTCACTTACCTTAGATACCCAACACTCAAAGTTTTGGGCTCGGCTTAGACCGCTCTTCTCGTGCCACCATCCCCTCTTTGAATGCTTTTGACTATTGGATTTTTCTAGATCTGGGGTTATCCTACCTAGATCTAGGAATTCTAAGGCTTAAAAAGGGGATATGGATCTTGGTTATGAATGTTCTAATTATTTCTAAGGATGGGAGTGTCCCTTATATCTTTCTAAAGGATTTGGGGTCTCCTAATGTTTATTACAAATTTTGTGATTTTCTGTTATTTTTGGGGAATTGTTTCTAATTTTTCCTTAATTTATAGGATTTATCTAGGATTTTTCCTGATTTATGGGATTTATCTAGTAATATCTTGGGATTTTTAAAACTAATTTTTAGGCTATTTTTGGTGTAATTTTCCTAGGATTTAAATGGAGTATTTATAGTTTTTTTATTAAGATTAGAATTTAAAATAGTTGATTTAATCCAAGGGGCCAGATTCAATAAAATAATAAGATAATTCGATTTTTCTTGAATATTTGGTTTTAAACTACCTCAAAAATACTTATCAAGAAGAATTTGGACAGAAAATCACCACCTCAGGCCCATCGGTCACCTGACTCGAGGTGAGTCATGCGACCTGACGCGCCGACTGGCATGCGGTGCATGCATGACACACACCATGTCGCACACAGGGGCACTATGGTAATTTTCCTAGGGATCTTCCTGAGGCTCTAACTTGTTATTAGTGGGTCGAATTTTAGTGATTCTTGAACCCTTGGAAAGCTTAGGTTCTACTACAGCTTGGGATAAGTTTTGGATAATTTTAGGGCAATAAATTGGGTCTAAGTCGACTATGGCTCACTAGATTTTGTGTTGTCATTAGGGCTTAGAATTAGGATCTCTAAGATTTCCCTTTGCCAAAATTTCAAGTGGGGTGTCTACGAGTAGTGTCCTCCAATTTTGATGTGAAGGATTAGGGAAAGTACGTCATGTGCTCGATATTGAAATCAAACACAATCATTCTAAGAGGCTCCATAAATTTGTCGTAATGGACTTACATTGGGAAAATGTTTGAAATATTTAGGATACATGATCAATTAGCATGCATGCCTATTGTCTATTTTGGTGAGGGGTCGAATCCCACACCAAAAGGAATATTTGTGTATCACATGTGAGCATAATAGGAAGTCTTATGCATGCCATGTTGTGAATGTGATAGGATGTCTTGTAGGGCTTGTCAAGCTGCCCCTAGAGCAATCCAGGTCTAGAACATTGACAGACTATCCCTCCGGTATGGGATGGTAGGGGTAAGGGGACGGGGTCGTGATAGTTATGGTATCAGAGCAATCATGATAGGATTGTTAGCCTAAGGAGTTTAGAAGTGTCTATAGAATAGTTTTGGGTAGATTAGTAACTGATTGCTTGTATCTTAGGTTGAAGATGACGAGGACGCAGGGAAATAATGCAAGTTCCAGTAATGAAAATACCAAGGCCCTCGGTAAGTTTGTCAGGACTTTAGGGGCCATGACATAGATAATGAAGGAAGCAATGCCAACCCTGTTTACCCCCGCCCCTGACCAGAATGAATACAACTTGATTGAAAAGTTTAGCCTGGCTCCTCCGACTTTCTTGGGGCTTGGGAGAGTAGAGAAAGCAGAGAGATGGTTAATGTAAGTGGAAAAGATCTTTGGAGTCCTCCAATGATCAGATGAGCAAAAGTTGAGACTGGGTACCTTCATGTTAGAAGGGGACACCGAACATTGGTGGCATTCGGTCTAGTAAGCCTGGGAAGGGGATGAGATAATACCTACTTGGGAAGGATTTTTAGTGGCATCTAATGAAAAATGTTTCCCTGAATCAATAAAGGAAAGGAAGGAGGTGGAATTCATAGAGTTACAACAAGGGAATCTAACCGTTGATCAATATGTGGCCAAATTTTCAAAATTATCCCGATATGTGATGCATATCATCAATACGGAGGCTAGAAAGACAAGTAAGTTTGAGAGAGGGTTACGACATGATATCAGAGAGAGAGTTCTGTTGGCCAATCTTAAGGCCTTCTCTCGATTAGTGGATCTGGTCAGAAGGTGGAAAAAGATTGTGATGACCATCGACTAAGGAGGACAGGGCCTCCACCCTTTGAGGGCCCACGAGAAAATAAAAGTCGAAGGAATGACAAGGCTCAAAAGAACTCTCAGAGCGATGTCAAGCAGAGCCAACTCGTGTATTGTCTTTCTTGCAGGAAGCAGGGCCATGCGGCTTCTGAGTGTTGGCTGAAGACTAGGGCATGTTACAACTGTCGCAAGTCGGGCCACCTGATTAGAGATTGCCCGACAATGAAGAGCAAACACAAACCCAAAGCTCAGGGTCAGGTCTTTGCACTTGAAGGGGAAGGAGCTAAGGCCTCGTCTTCAGGGAACTAGGAATGTGTTTTGTTGTTTCCTCTCACTGTTATTGTAATACTATATTTTGGTATATCTAATGAAATTTGGACCTTTACTGCCTGATTGTGCTTAAATCGGTTACAACTGATTTGACGGATCCTTAGAGACCCTTTATTTTGATACTTGTGTGGAACTTTGCTTGAGGGGTATGACCTATTCCATTTAGTGGAGCGTTGATACGTGTCATGTGGTTGAATGAAAAGTATTGTATGATATGGCCTGTATGGCCAATTGTGTGACGAATGGAATGTGATGAATGAATCATGGTATGAATCTAGCGAGTGCTACAAGGTTTCTTGGGAATGCTTTGAGCATACTACATGACCTTAGTTGATATTGTGACTGTGATTTGTTAGGTGCCTACTTTGAGCGTAATGTAGGGCCTAACTATGTGATTGTTAACAGCCGCGTACCTGCTTTGAGCGTCTTGCAAGGCCTGACTTTATGATTTGTTAGGTGCCTACTTTGAGTAGGGATTGACTATGTGATTGATAACAGCGAGGTGCTTACTTTGAGCATATTGCAGGGCCTGGCTCTGTGATTTGTTAGGTGCTTACTTTGAGTGTATTGTAGGGCCTGACTATGTAATGGATAAACAACAAGGTGGCTGCTATGAGAGTATTGCAGGGCCTGGCTTTGAGATTTGTCAGGTGCCTACTTTGAGCGTATTGTAGGGCCTGACCTTGTGATAGTTAGGTGCCTGCCTTGAGCGTATTGTTGAGCTTGACTTCGTGATGATGGTAAGGTGTCTACTATGAGCATATTGTAGGGCATGACCTTGTGATAGTTAGGTGCCTGCTTTGAGCGTATTGTAGAGCTTGACTTTGTGATGATGGTAAGGTGCCTACTTTGAGCATATTGTAAGGCCTGACCTTGTGATAGTTAGGTGCCTGCTTTGAGAGTAGGGATTGACTATGTGATTGACTATGTGACTTTATTGTAGGGATTGACTATGTGATTGATAACAGCGAGGTGCTTACTTTGAGCATATTGCAGGGCCTGGCTCTGTGATTTGTTAGGTGCTTACTTTGAGTGTATTGTAGGGCCTGACTATGTAATGGATAAACAACAAGGTGGCTGCTATGAGAGTATTGCAGGGCCTGGCTTTGAGATTTGTCAGGTGCCTACTTTGAGAGTAGGGATTGACTATGTGATTGACTATGTGACTTTATTGTAGGGATTGACTATGTGATTGATAACAGCGAGGTGCTTACTTTGAGCATATTGCAGGGCCTGGCTCTGTGATTTGTTAGGTGCTTACTTTGAGTGTATTGTAGGGCCTGACTATGTAATGGATAAACAACAAGGTGGCTGCTATGAGAGTATTGCAGGGCCTGGCTTTGAGATTTGTCAGGTGCCTACTTTGAGCGTATTGTAGGGCCTGACCTTATGATAGTTAGGTGCCTGCCTTGAGCGTATTGTTGAGCTTGACTTCGTGATGATGGTAAGGTGTCTACTATGAGCATATTGTAGGGCATGACCTTGTGATAGTTAGGTGCCTGCTTTGAGCGTATTGTAGAGCTTGACTTTGTGATGATGGTAAGGTGCCTACTTTGAGCATATTGTAAGGCCTGACCTTGTGATAGTTAGGTGCCTGCTTTGAGAGTATTGCAGGGGCTGACTTTGTGATGATGGTAAGGTGCCTACTTTGAGCTTATTGTTGGGCCCGGCTTTGTGATTCTGTGGTGCATGCTTTGAGCATATTGCATGACCACGACCGAGATTGTAGGGTGCTTACTTTGAGCGTATTGCATGACCATGATCGAGATTGTAGGGTGCTTACTTTGAGGGTATTATGGGACCTGATATTGTGATTGTACCATGGTGCCTGCTTTGAGCGTATTATAGGGCCCGACTTTGTGATTCTGTGGTGCATGCTTTGAGCGTATTACATGACCACGACCGAGATTGTAGGGTGCCTGTTTTGAGCACATTGCAGGACCTGATATTGTGATTATATCGTGGTGCCTACATTGAGCGTATTGTAGGGCCCGACTTTGTGATTCATTGGCACATGCTTTGAGAGTATTACATGGTCGTGATTGACACTGATAGGGTGCCTACTATGAGCGTATTGTTGGACCCGACTATTGTGATTGATACTGATAGGGTGCCTACTTTGAGCATATTATAAGACTCAACTATTGTGATTAATACTGATAGGGTGCCTACTTTGAGAGTATTGTAGGACCTGACTATTGTAATAGATATCGATGGAAAGCCTGCTACGGGTTTGTAGCAGGACCTGACCTTATATTTAATTATAGTGAGATGCCTACTTTGAGTGTATTGCTGGACCTAGTGTTATGACTTTGTGATTTTGTGATTTTGTGGTTCGTGCCTTGAGTGCATCACACGATTGATATTGATAAGGTGCCGCTTTGTGAGTATTGTCGGACCTAATTAGCACCTCATACTGATCGTCAGCTGGTAGTGGCTGAATTGATGAGATTGCTCAGAGTTGAATGGCTTGATCTATGTTTATGAGAGTGTCCACTTGGTAGCAATGGTTGAATGGATTGATGGAAGGTCTGAAATGCTAAGGCATCTGAATGGTTAGTGCATGACACTGTGTGTAAGATATGACCGTGTGATTTCTAGAGATGAGGCTATAGATAATTGTATGAGGCTATAGATAATTGTATGAGATAGTAGTGGATGTGTGGGTGCCCTACCCTGATTGTTGGTTCTCATAAGTATGATTTTGGGGACAAAATCCTTTTTAAGTGGGGGGATGATGTAAGGACCCCAATTTTCTAGACTTCAACACTCACGACAGTAGAGAAAAGGAAGCACACGCTCAGTGCTATGGGAGAAGGCTAACGCCACGTGTATAAGGATATCACCACGAATGAAAAAGAGGTAGCGCAGCGCGTGAACAGAGGCATCGCCATAAGTGTAAAGGGCTATCGCCGCGAGCGTAGGAGGCAAGGCTGCATGCGTAAGGGAAAAACGTGGCGTGCATAAGGGAGAAACGCCACACGCATGGAGGAGTAACGTTGTGTACGTCGAGGAGCAACGTCGCGCACGTGGAGGGCAAACGCAGCATGCAAATGGACCAACGCCATGCATGTAAGAGGAAAGACTAACGCCACGTGCGTATAGGCTATCGCTGCGTGCGTAGTTGAGCAACGTCGCAGGTGTAATGCCGTGCATGAATTGGGGTATCACCGTCCATGTAATGTGTAACGCCGTGCGTGAATGCCAGCGGGGAACCTTTTTATGCTATGCATGATTGCCACTTGTGAGTAATTGTCAACCACTTGACTAGCTGCATGACTTTGAGACTGCCACTTGACGCACCAATGAGGCCACCTCTCACCTTTGGAGCATAAAACCTTTCTCTCACATGCCATGTTCATTCTCCCTCTTGAACACTTAGCATTTCCAGCCCCTTTGAGCCTTTTGGGAGAAGCTTGGAGAGTGAGTTGTGTGAAGGATATGAGATCACCATTGAAGCACAAGATAAGTATACTATGTTATTATGTATCCATAGTATGAACTATGATTTTTATGCATGAAAGTATGAGATTTAAGTATGAATTTCCATGAGTTAAGCATGAATAAAGTGTGATTTAGGCATTAATAAAGCATGGATTAGTCTTAAAGTTAAGCATGTATGTTTGTGTTCTGTTTTTCCAGCAATTCGGTCGTATTTGTATGATAAGTTGGGTACTGTTATCACTCTTGTGGATCCTGAAATTCTGTGAAATGATGCTTGTGTAAGTTTAGTTTAAGATAGAAAAGGTTTCTTGTTGTTATCTTATATGGATTTGAAGTTATAGAATAGTCTTTGGAATGTGTCATATTTGTACTGTGATTTTTCAGGGAATTTACGTGCTTTTGTGATGAGATTTTGACTAAGAAAATGATATCCAATTGACCTAAAATCACCACCATTTGAAATATTTGTGAGTCTATTTGTGTGTGGCGTTTATGACTAGTTGAGGTTATTTATAGTTTGGAAGATATGCTTCGTTTTGTATATATATGTCATTGTTAGCTGACTATGATAATTTTCAAGAACGTTGCTTCTGTTGTACTGAGAGTTTAACTAAGCAGTTGATGTCCAAATGATACAAAATCACTGCCATTGGAAATATTTATGAGTCTATTTTAATGTTCATGTTTACATCTTGCTCTGATTCTTAATTTATATAAAGTTATAATTCGAAACATGCCAGTAGATCACTGTAGACAGTTTTAGTAAAAACACATAACTGATGTCTCTGATGTCAAGGGTTTTGACCGAACAGATGAGGTCTATTTTCTTCCAAACCACTGCGTACGAAATATTTTTGAGTAAGCTAGAAATCACATGTTCAGCACTTTTAGAAATTCTCCCTAATTTGAGAGTGATATGATTAATTGTAACAATATGTCACTGTAGACAGCTTTTATAAAACTCAAAATTTATGCCGACTAACAAAAAAGGGCTCCATTTTCTTCCAAACCACTGTCATTTGAATGGTTCATAAGTAAGGTTAAATTCACATGTTTAGCACTTTTTGGAATTTCTTCTTGATTGTGAGTTATGGAGTAAATTTTAAAGACATGTCACTGCCTTCATTGCACTACAGATTTCAGATGAAATATCTCCATTCTTTTGAACCTTTGAGAAGACAAATGAGGTCCACTTTCTTGAAACCACATCCCCTTTGAAAGATAGGTGTGTCTAGTGTAAAATTGGTTTTAGAATCATCTTCAAATTTAAAACAAATCAAAATTTATAACCCTATTTACGGTAAGATGTCACAGCTTGAAATTGTAGCTGTAACACTCATTCTGTGATATGGACACCGTTATTTTGTGAATATGATATTGTTAAAGTGTGATGTTGATACTGGCATTTGTGAGACTGATACTGTCATTCCATGATATTGATATTATCATTCTGTGATACTGATACTGCTACTCTGTGATATTAACACAGCCATTATGTGACACTGATACTCTCTGATTCTGTTATATGAATACTGTGATTCTGTTATTTTTGGTACTGACCGCTACGCAATGGGTCCTCCATTGGTAACGAGTATTCTGACACTGTTATATATAAAACTAATATTTGTGATATGACCACTACGCAATGGGTCCTCCATTGGTAGTGGGGTATACTGTACTGAAATATGTGACTTCTGAGTGCGCATGAGGTGATATATAACAGTTGGCATACTGTGAATGTGTGAGCATATGTGATATTGACCACTACACAATGGGTCACCCATTGGTAGTTGGATACTGTGACTATTATATGATTACTTGGCATACTTTGAGAGTATTACATGACCATGACTGACACTAGTGAGGTGCGCATATCTATTAACAAGTCCTACAACACAACTCAAATCTGGTCTTGTACATCTTATTGCATATACCAAGCTACCAATAGCTTGTGCATAGGGAACATTAGGTTTTTTTTGTTCTTCTACTAGACAGTCATTCCTAGACAATTTTGCTCCCTTTTCAACAGGAGTAGACAATGGCTTACAATTTTTCATTTTAAATCTTTTGAAAACAGAGTCAAGGTATCTCTTTTGGCTCAATCACAACATTGTTTATTTTCTATTTTTAGTTATTTTTATACCTAGGAAATAAGATGCTTCTCTCATATCCTTCATTTCAAACCAAGCAGAAAGTTATGACTTAGTCTTATCAATCATTTCTAAGTCATTTCCAGCTATTAGGATATCATCTACATATAATGAGAGTATTGTGAATTTACTCTCACTCTTAAAGACCCAATCTATTTATTTCATATCCCATATGTAGGATGACATCATGAAATGTTAAGTACCATTGTCATGAAGGTTGCTTTAAACCATATAAAGACTTCTTTAATTTGTGTACTTTATTTTCTTGGACTTTAATTATAAAGCCCTTAGGTTGTTTCATGTCGTTGGTTTCCTCTAGTTCACCATTCAGGAATGCAGTCTTTACATCTATTTGGTAAAGTTCTAGGTCATAATATACAACGATTGCTAAAATTATTCTAATGGATATAAACGTTGCAACTGAGAAATAAGTGTCAACATAGTTGACTCTCTTTCTTTGGGTAAAACCCTTGGCTACTAACCTAGCTTTAAATTTATCAAGTGATCCATCAGATTTTAATTTCCTTTTAAGTACTTATTTAGAACCTATCGGTTTCCTATCTGATGGCAAAACACATAGATCCCAAACTTTATTTTTTCTATAGAATCTAATTCTTCTCTCATGGAATTAAGTCATTCTTGATATTCTTGTGACTTTATAGCATCATTGAAGTCAAAAGGGTCATAAATTTCATCTAGGTCAATAAGGTTATATGTCTCCTCCCTCATATAGGCATAGAAATCATCAAGGTATGATGGAGGAGCTCTTGACGTCTTTTGACCACTTAACAATGGATGTGTAGGTACTTCAACATCATGTTGATTAGGGCTATCCATATCCACTGTAGGTAGTGGTTCTAAGTTATCTATGATATTAAGTGAATTATCATCATTCACTACATGTAGGTTTTCTTCAATGAAATCTTCTAAGAACTTAGCATCTCTACTTTCAATGAGTCCCTTATCTTTATGATAAAATCAATATCATTTTGATCCTTCGAGGTATCCGATAAAATTACAAATTAAAGTTTTGTTTTCCAACAAATTTCTGTGTTGATAGGGAATTAGGACATGGGCAGTCAACCCCCACTTTTTTAAGTTGGATAAATCAGGTTTTTTACCTGTCCACAGTTCATAAAACGTAGAATAAATTGCCTTAATTGGAACCCTATTAAGAATGTACATGGATGTGCTTATTGCTTCTTCCCAAAAGGTCTTAGGCATATTAGCATGAGCCATAATGGATCTAGTCATTTCTAAAAGGGTTCAATTACGCCTTTCAGCTATTCCATTTTGTTATGGTGTATAAGACATAATAGTATGTCTTTTAATACCATATTCTTGACAATAAGTATTGAAAGCTCCATGTATATTCACCTCCCCTATCAGTTCTAAAAACTTTGATGTTCCTATCCAATTCGTTTTCTACTTCCTTTTTTATATATTTTTAATTTTTTTAAAGCTTCTGATTTATAGTAGATTAGATGAACATATCCAAATTTAGAAAAATCATTGATAAAAGTGATGAAGTATGACATCTCTCTATGAGTTATAATATTGAGGGGTCCACAAATGTCTGAGTGGATCACATTCAATAACTCATTACCTCTCTCCCCTTTACTGAATGATTTCCTAGTCATTTTTTCGGACAAGCAGTGCTGACAAGTTGGAAATTCGACATCATTTAGATTTGGAATAAGACATTTCTTTATTAATCTATTTATTTTATCTTTTCTTAGGTGGCCAAACCTAAGATGCCAAGTATATGCATCAACAACCATTACACAATCAATATAACCAGAATAAGTTAAAATTTTATTATCACCTTTCTCATTTATATGAAAAAGGAACAAGTTTTGGTCATCAACCAAGTGTTCCCAACCATAAATGTTTTCCATGATTTCTGATTGATACTTTCAATGATCGAAAACGGACTTCATAACCCTTTCTAATGAGTAAGGGGACATATACAATATTTCGTCTTATACAAGGGATGAAATATACATCAATTAATACAAGGTCGATTGTCCCTACATACAACCTACAAATTCCTATACCTAATACATCAGAATAAGTGTTGTTTCCCATGTAAATGCGTTTTTCCCCATCTCTTATTTCTTTAAAGTCCTTGAAGAAGCCTTTTGAGCTTGTGATATGCCAATTAGCACCTGCGTCTACCCACCACCCTTTGATGTCATGGTCTGCCATCAAACACTCAGAAACCATACAAACAATTTCACGCCTCTTGTTTCCATTTATGCTATTCTTTGGATTTTGCGGGTTTCTATTCCATTGGCAGAGGTGCTTGAAGTGACCTGGCTAACCACATAAGAAGCATTTTGGTGGTCCAGTTTAGATTCTTGGTTGTCGGGCTTAGTTCTTATGTTTTTTAACCTATTTTTTATTTAATTAAACTTCCCTTGAAATTTCTGGTTGTTAGGTTTGAATTGGCTAGATTTGGGAGGTCCATGAGCAAGCATGAGATCACTTCTTTTATCTTTGTTTAGATGCTCTTGCTCTAAGGCTAATTGCATAAGTAGGTCTCCTAAAGTAAGAGATTTTGCATTCAACCTAAGTGCAATTATTACCATCCTCCATGAAGGTGGAAGGCTATTTAAGATTGTGGAAACTTGCATACGCTCAGTGAGTTCATTCCCAATAATGGCTAAGTCCTTAGCCATAACAAGCATTTTGTTTATATGTTCCACTACATTATTACCATCTTTCATCTTAAATGAGTTATATTGCTCTAATAGCAATTGGAGGTGTGTTTCAGAGGTTGAGTCATATTTAGTTTTTATTGCCTCCAGCATGCTCTTTGATGTTTCATGATGTTCTAAAACCTTAATAAGGTCATATTGCATAAAAGTTAACATAAATTTTTTTGCTATGAGGTCATCTTCTAAAATTTTTTCTACCTTTTTCTTTTCTTCTTTTGTTAGTTTATCACTAGTGGATCTTTTCTTAGTACATATATTATTCTATCTTGGATGAGGAGATATTTCATCTTTCTCTTCCACATGCCAAAATTATTTCCTTTCAATTTTTCAACTCTAGAAAATTTAGCCATTACAACTGCCCATTTGCTAAGTTATGTGTGAGATAGTTCTAAAGAAGCTAAATAGGCCATCAAAATATTTGTTATGTGGTCAATGTATGTATAGAGAGAGCTGCAAATATTTCATAAATAATATCAGCTATTAAGTGATGGCTAAAAAAAAAATTGATGAAATAAGCAAGCTTCCAAACACTACAGTTATCAAAGACAATATAAATTCCCCTATCATTTTATTTGTTTGGGGTGCATGACCAATATCATGGGTGTGTGAGCCCTTATAATAAAACGGAAAATATCAGGTATGTGATTCGACAAATCAATTTCTATGTCCCACCAAGACAGTAAGGGCATTTAAATATCAACAATACTAAAAATGAGCAAAATAAATCTTCTTTTTTTTCTTTCTTTTTTTACAATAGAGATATAAGCAATATATAAGACAACAAAATATATATTCAAAGATGCGATATATGTTCAGAGTGATTGTATCTCTATAACAGATAATCCACCAAAAGTTAATTACATTCGTAGATAAAAAGATACGGCTGCTGCCTGTCGTCTTATATCTTTATGTAATTATAAGCAATCTCTTAAATTAAAATATATATGCTATTAACAGAATATATATATATATATATATAGAAAAAGTTGGGGTTAGCCTACTAGCTCATATGAACATATGAGCCCAATGGCCCAGATTGAATCTGGGCCGATCTGACGATCACGGAAGTCCGATAGTGTTTGAATTTTATTTTATTTTTTATAAATCCAAATCACATGAAATTTTAAGCGTGTGTTTATAAAAAATAGGTAAAACTTCAAAAAATATCAAAAACATATTTTAAAAAAATATTAATAGAGAAAACCAAAGTAACCTTTTGAAAACATTGATGGAAACAAGAGCCTAAAGGGTTTTTCTGGTGCATGAATTATAGACACAATGCAAAGGTTGGACTAATATAAGCAATTGCCAATTTTCAAATTGCAACTCTCAAGCCAAGGGGAACGCCCAAGTAAACTCTCTCTCAAACCAAAGGGCACGTCCAAGTAATAACTCTCAAGCCAAGGGGCACGCCCAAGTAATCTCTCACTTAGGCCAAGTAAGTCAAGGGGCACGTGATAAAGACGCAATAAACTACTTGGGGGGGCCACGAGGCTAGCATGATGATGACGTAATGTGGTGGACCTACTTTTAGATAAGCACACATCAAGGTTAAAAAATATATATAAAAAAGTCTTCTTAGAGACTTGCTTTGTGGCCTTGATAGAATAAGCTTTAGCAACAAGTAGAGAAAACGAACTATACAAACAAAACAAAGATATTATCGATCAAGAAAGAAACCGTATCTTGAGCATGGATGGTCATGAATTTTGGATTCATCTCTTCCTATTTAATTTTTCATTTATTAACTAGAAAATAAAATTAAATAACCTGATCGCTCTGATACTAGTGATAATGAAAATAGATGAAATCAAACCCCAGATCAGAGAGGAGTACGATGAGTTTGGTGATCGCAGAGCCTAGATTTTTTATCCCTTCACTTTTTAGAGAGAGAGAAAAACTGTACGTAATTGTACATCTTTTCCTTGTTGTTCTCATCCTCTCTCTGGGTTCCCATTTTATAGGGAGAAGAAGGGGTAACCGTTGTATTTCTCCAACGGGTTTTTGATAAAAACGAGCGGTTCCCTGATCTCAGGGATATCCAACGTTCATATAGACCTTGGACCATATGACTTACAGTTGTTGTTGTTGTAAGGCCCATTGATCATCAATGCTAAAAAAAATGGTTATTTTTCCTTTATGATTCCTATGCTAAACGATGTAGCGATTTATATCATATCAAATTTTCCCTTTATATGTATTTAATGATAATTTTTATATTTTAAATTTTTTATGACTATTTGAAAATTAAATTACTTTTGTAACTACAATATTATATTTTTCGTAAAGGAATATGTGATGAACTATATATAAGATCTAAATCATTTTTTGGGAGATACTTGAGTAATTTTGATTTTCTAATTATAAATTTTGATCCCATGTCCTCTAGCTTTCTCTTACTATTTTTCATTTGTACTATATAAACCTTAATCCCTCTATTTAAAATAGCATTTAAAATTTTTTAGTCTCCCTATAATCGTATTTTATCACATATAGTATATTTTAATTATATATTTCTTACATGGTTTAAAAAGTTCATAATTATTTCATAACCTTATTCAATTTTGAGGATAAATTCAATAATCTCTAAGAACATTTTTTAGTGAAAATATTTTTCAATGATAATATGTTTCAGTGATTAATATAAAATATCACATGCAATGCATGTGCATATTACTAGTTATATATTAAGCGAGAATGATACCCCCTCTATTTTTGTACCATAGGGTTCCATTTTTTCTCTTTTTTAATAAATCTCTCCCTTTGCCTGGATGATTTTCTCTCTCCTTTCCCCTATTTTTGTACCATATATACCATTTTTTCTCTTTCTTAATAAATCTTTCCCCCCACCCACATGATTTTCTCTTCTCTCTCCCTCCCCTTACACCTTTTCTTAAATCTCTTACTCCTGTTTTGTGCCACGTGTCCTAACTTTCCTCATTGCTAATAAATCTCCCACCACACCAATGTTTTCTTTCTTAATAAAACTCCTCTCCCCTACCC
The DNA here is from genome assembly GCF_054954075.1 of Amborella trichopoda. Taxonomy (NCBI): domain Eukaryota; kingdom Viridiplantae; phylum Streptophyta; class Magnoliopsida; order Amborellales; family Amborellaceae; genus Amborella; species Amborella trichopoda. The sequence goes on from NC_142343.1 coordinate 31,468,465, forward strand.
CACACGATTCTCTTTGTCTCTCTCTTACATATTTCTTTAAATATCTTACATTACATCTTTTTTAAATTCTCTCTTGTCACTCTCTTATTTATATCCTCTATGGTTTTCGTTTTTACCCTTTCTATCTCTCTTTCCTTCTTTTCTAAAATCTCTCTCTCATTTATTTTCTTAAAATCTCTTTTCTCTCCTATATTTATATCATCTATCGTTTCCACTCTACCGTTTCTATCTCTCTCCCCCTCTTTCATAAAATCTTTCTCCTATTTATTTTCCTAAATCTCTCCCTCTCAAAGACCTCTCTCTCTCATCGGATTCTCTCTCTCTCTCTCTCTCTCTCTCTCTCTCTTTATTTTATCTATCTTGAAGTAACTCCAAAAAACATGTAATAAAGAAACTCATTATTTATCTTTTTCTACCATATTAACTCTTTTTTTATGTGCTACTCTTTTTTATTTTCTCTAACTTATACTACTTACAATTGGGAAAGGTTTCTATATTTTCCCTACGTCATAGAAGATCTATGCTTCCCCTACCATCTAGCCGTCCAATTTTGATCAAGAGAGTCACTCACCGTTTGATCTTAGATCCGACGTCTCAAAGTATTTTATTTTTAGCTTTTTTTATACAAATTTGATGAATATGAAATTTTGTACGTGTCATCTTATCATTGGGGCGCACCTATAAAAAATATTAAAAATAATTTTTCGATAAAATTAATGACCAAAATATCCTTTGAAACTTTCAGAGTTATTTCGGTCATTTTATTTATGTTTTTATATTTTTCATTAGTGCGAGTTTAATAGAAGATTCGGCGTACAAAATTTGGTGTTAAAATAGTTTATAGAAAAAACATTTAAAATATAATAGTATAGAGGCATTAATGCCTCCATGTGATAACTCCCATCTTAAATCCCTCCTATAATATTTCCTCTATTTCACTCATCTCTTTCTCCTTTAATCTATCTCTCAATCTCTCCTTCCCAAAATAACTTTTTAGAAAAAACCTCTTCCGTCCTCTCTTACCATAAACCGTCACGCCCATGTCCAAAAACTTCTCATGACCCACCTTATCTTATGAAAAAATAATGTATTTATCTCTCTCTGTCAAATTCATTTTTTTACTGATCTCTCACAAAGATTTTTTAGCTCAAAAATATTTTTCTAAGAGAAAAGTATAATATATGATGTCTGTCTCTATTTCTATGTAGTATTTTTCAAATTCTAATATGACTTTTTTACATATAAAAAATAAGTTGTTTGATCACTCTCTCACAAGTCGGGAAACTCAATTAGATTGAAAAACCTAGGATTTAGATTCTTGAATAGTTCTAATTTCTTATTATAAACTTGAACATAGTAACAAAATAGTAGTATATTTTCAAATTGTAATATGATATTTTTACATATAGAAAATAAGTGGTTTGATCGTGAAACTCAATTAGATTGAAAACAACTAAAGATTTAGAATCTTGAATAGTTCTAATTTTTTTTATTATAAACTTTGAACTAGTAATAAAATAGTAGTATATTTTTCCAATTGTAATATGATTTTTTTACATGTAAAAAATAATTGGTTTCATCATCTCTCACAGGTCATGAAACTCAATTAGATTGAAAAAGACTAAAGATTTAGATTCTTGAATAGTTTTAATTTTTTTATTATGAACTTGAACATAGGAATAAAATAATAAATATTATTACTTAATATTAATACTATTATTATTATTTTGATTGTATATAAGTTATTTATTTATGTTATTGTCTCTTCTAGCTGTCATATTACGTCTCTATTATGAAATAATATTTTAATTATTATTTTATAATTTATTTTTATTGTATTAGGTAAAGCCCATGGATCTTAAATGCTAATGGAAAAAAAGATTTTTTTTTCTGTTTTTTCAGGTAATTCAGTGGGATGATGAGGCCCTATCTGTTTTTTGAAATTGTTAGTGGTTTACTAATGTGTTAGGTGAGAATGGAAGCTTAGGCCTTAGCTAGGGCACAAGTGACGCTACCACCACGACCCCAACCCCAACTCCATTCTCATTTTTTTTACCTTCTTGATTCTTAAATTAGATTATATCAATTGTTTCTATCTAAATTTCACCCTTTATGATTTTAACTATATTTTGTTATAATTTAATTTTTTATGAATATTTTAACATTACATTAATTTTTTTATTACAATAATAGCTTTCTCTTGCTATTTTCTAGATTGTATTATTGCCTTTTTTTTAACTATTTATTATCAAACAAAATTACAGAGCAAATTTGAGATAGAAAAAAAATCAATTTATTATTTAACATAAGAATCACAAAGAATGATAATAATTTTTTTTTAGTATTCAATATCAATAGGCCTTACCTTATAATATAAAACTAAATAATAATAATAATAATTTAGTTTTATTATTATTATTATTATTATTTTATTTTTATTAAAATAAAATAATAATAATTTAATATTTTTATTAATATTATTTTATTTTAAAAATAAAATAATATTAATATTAATATTAATAATAGAAAAAAATAAAATGAATAAATTTTTGTATTTTAATTATAGTTTTTATAGTTTAAAAGTTTTTATGATTATTTTAACAGTGCATTAAGTTTTTTAATGACAATACTGCACTTTTTTTAATGTGATTTAGTATATATAAAATTTGATTTTTTGTTTTTCTTGATAATTGAATATCTATTATTTTATAATTATATATTTTGAATTATTAAAAATTATTCATAACTGATATACCGTGATTCCATCTCTTTTAATTTTTTCTTATTTTTCATTTGCACTATGTCCCTCTTGATTCATCTATTTAAAACAATATTGAAAATGTTTTGGTATTTTTTTATGACAAATAATTTATTTGAATTATTTATTCCATTCATGCTTTTTAAATAAATACATTTATTTCTCTCTATCAAAGACCATGTTTTATTGAAATTTTTTTAGTGATAAATATATTTCAGTGATTAATATTAAATATCACATACAACACATGTGCATATTACTAGTATATATATTTATATAGCGAGAGAGAGAAAGAGAGAGAGAAATTGTTAGGGTGCTCATACTATAGAGTATTATTATTTAAATTTTACCTTAATATTATTATTGAGAAAGTGGTTGAGGTCGTGGTAGTAGCACCAACTATACCCCTGCTGAGGCCTAGGCTTTCATTTTCACCTAACGCATAAAAAATCCACTAACGATTTAAAAAATGGGTAGGGGCTTGTCAAACCTACTAAATTATCCAAAAAAAAAACTTAATATTATTATTTTATTAGAATATTATAGTGATAGTTATATAAATTTACATATAACTATACTATTTTTTACAATGTAGTTTATTAATAATTGTTTAAACTAACTACTTTATTATAATAATTAATAGTAGTAGTAATGGTTATAATTTATTAACAATTGTTTAAACTAACTACTTTATTATAATAAAGTAATTGTTTTAATGCTCAGAATCGTGAGAAGTATAGATCAATATCTAAAAATTCGACGATTCTGATCGGAATCACCCAATCTAGAGCGAGAATCATCAACGACGTTCCGGATCCCACAATATATTGGGATCCAGACAAAAACCCCTTAGAACGGGCTGGTTCGAAACAATCCGTACCGATTCTCTGACAAGACTGGTATATCGGGATCCGGATAAACGCCCTTACTACAACGGGCCGGTTCGAACTAATCCATTCTGATTATTTGACAAAATTGATATATCAGCACCTGAAAATTGATATATCAGGACCTGGACAAACCTCCCTTAACTGATATATCGGGATACGGACGAACCTCCTTAACTGGTATATCGACATCAGGACGAACCTCCTTAGAACGTGCCGGTTCGAACTAGTCCATACCAACGGGCATGTTCGAACCAATCGCTACCGATTCTCTAATAAAACTGGTGCATACCGATTATGTAACAAAATTGGTATATCGGGATCGAGACGAACCAACCTTAGAACGAACAAAACTGCCCTGTCAGATTCTCTGACAAAACTAGTATATCGGGATCGGGACAAACTCCCTTAGAATGGACAAAACTGGCATGTCTGTCAAAAGAACCAAATAGAACCATCCAAAACCAGTTTAAATTTTGAATTTTTTGTTTTTCAAGATACAGCGAACCATCCAAAACCTGTTTAAATATTGAAGCTTTTCTTTTTTAAGAGGCATGTGTAGGGCTAGCTGGACCCAATGTCTGGGGATGGGTCCAAAGTGTTCCAAACTTTGGGTCTGGATCCTTCATAATGGACTCAAAGATTTTCGGGTATGGGTCTAAATATTAGTGCACCCGCCCCATACCCAACTCTAAACACGAAGTTTATAACAAACCTATTTACTCTACTTACTCTTCATTTTATAGAACCATCCTCACATTGCCTTCCTAATTTTTTGGATATAAGATTAAAAGATTTTCCCATAGCAATTGCAGCCTCTCACTCGAATTCCAGCGAGAAAGAAACGAAGCTCGAGGAAGGAGGACCTTTTCTCTATGCAGCCCTTTCCCCTTATTATATTAACAAAACAAATATAAAATAGAGAAATAAATATCTAGCGAGAGAGAAAGGAACCTTTTTACATGTAGGGTTTTTTGGTATTATAATAAAAAACCAAATAAAAAATAAAAGAATGAGCGATTAAAACAATCATAGAACAAATAAAAAATAAAAGAATAACTGATTGAAACGTCACAAAGCAGTCCGAATTCCATTAGTGGAAAGTTTTTACCAAATAAAAAATAAAAGAATAAGTGATTAAAACAATCATAGAACAAATAAACAATAAAAGAATAACTGATTGAAACGTCACAGAGCAGTCAAAATTCCATTAGTGGAAAGTTAAAAACTCATTGAGAGAACAGGAAAATGAAGGACTCTCACCATTAGTGAAAAGTTAAAAACTCATTGAGAGAACAGTAAATTGAGGGACTCAGATAAATAAGAGGCAATATAAATGAGGGGCAAAATTCGCATCAAAACTGTCTCCAATGGAGGATTAATATACAGAGAGCGCCATGCAGCCAGAAACTGCTCTACCATCTCATAATACTCATTATCCTCTAAACAAACACAGTTAGAAACTACTCCTCCATTGACCTATAAAATGCTTTGATTTCAGGTTTATAATATTCAGTATCAACACGCAGCCATATTTCAAGCTGATAATAGTCAGTATCAAAGAGGATGAATTCTATAGATACAGGTTAAACAGTATTCAGTATCAGATTTTATAAGATCTCCAACTGGAAGGGTGATGAACTACATTGATACAGCTCTCCAACTGGAAGGGTGATGAACTGGATTGATACAGGTCTCCAACTGGAAGGGTGATGAACTGGATTGATACAGGTCTCCAACTGGAAGGGTGATGAACTGCATAGATACATCTCCAACTGGAAGGGTGATGAACTGCATAGATACAGGTTACGCACATAAATGTTACTCTTGTTAGGTTTATGTGGCGAGAGACTGTATAAAACGTATTTAATAAATGAAATATAAACTCAGTAGCAGTGTGGTCCTTTGTGGACCATTATAGGCAAATGTTATTCACTGATACTTGGATTAGGCTCGACGAGCTATGCCAACCTAGATTCAGAAAAACCGAAGATACCTGAGCATAGGGATCTAACCGAGAAGGGTTTAGTGGGTTAGCTCTTGATGAGTTCGGTGTATGCCTAAGTGAGAGTCGAGGGACCGTGTGGCCCTTGCGTGTGATGAATAGCCTTTAGAGACAAGCTAAAACATCATCGTTATATCATCACCCGACATGTACATAGCCATTCACCAATGAGGGAGAAGCGTGTACATGTGTGAGAGATTACATCTATGTACCGTAGAGTCATGGTTACATCATGGTCTGGAGGACCATGATTTTTGTCTCTAGGGGAGAACCTAAAATCCATAAACTGGGATTGCGTCCCTTAAGCTATTGGGTAACTTTGATAGTCCAATCATGAACCCTGCAGTGGACTGTGGGTCATGGGAACTGCTGGGTCAGTTTGAGAAAGCTACGCGGAAGGTGGAGTGCTCCCATGTATTGATAATTTACTATCAAAATTAATTAATTTTATATTATGTGATTTTTATAATGTTTATTTGAATTTTTGTGAGTCTTCTGATATTTTATTTTTGTAATTTGGATTTATAAATTAAGAGATTAATTTTTCAATGTTTTAAATAAAATATAAGATTTTAAAAATTCTAAATATGAAATAAAATATTTTTTAAAAATATTTGGGACCGTCATAAAATATGGACCCAAAATTTAAAAAGATGTGAATTAGGTGGGGCCCACTCGCTGGCCACCAAAGGGTGGCACGCCCCCACCCATTCGCGAATTTTCTTATGAAGAAGGTTTATCCTCTTGATGGACTTATCTTTCTAGGTATAGTGAACTTATGTGATAAGGTTGAATATTTGAGATATTTATTAATTCTTTGAATCAAGATTAATTAATCAAATAATTAAGGTTGAGATATATTAAAATATAAACTTTTATTATTTGATGGAATAGATTTAGGTAAGGGTCTCTTCGAATCTTGATGGTGGATGAAAGAGATTGATGGCTGAAATCCCTTACTCACCCATCTCCCTAGATCGACGGTTGATATTTGATCATAAGAATTGAGCCAAAATACATAGAAAAGCTATAAAATGAGGTGTCCCCCTTTGAATAGATTTAGGAAATAGAAGATAAAGCTCTAGCTCATTTCTTCGAATATTGATGGTGGATTAAGGAGATTGATGACTCAAATCACTCACCCATTGAGATTGGACATTCGTCTCCCTAAATCGATGGTTGAGATTTGATCTTAAGAATTGAGTCAAAATCTACGACATAGAAAATCTATAAAAGAGGTGTCTCCTTTTATAAAATTAGGTATGTATTCTCTCCTCAGTCTACCTACCTAAATTTAGTTCTCTTTGGATTATCAAAGAGGAGGCATGCCCCAAGTTTTATTATCTCTCTCCAAGTTGTTTCGGGTCTTACGAACTACCTCTTTTCTTTTGGGTACTTCTCTTTGCTTAGGTGGTGTTTTTCTTTTGGGTACTTCTTTGGGTACTTTTCTTTGCGTAGGTGGTATTTTTATTTGTGGGTGGCAAAGGGGCAGAACCCCTTGCTAGCAGATCTCTCCCTCTTGATATCCATCTCTCATCTCTCTAAAATCAAGTTTTTATAAGGCTTGATCAAGATTAAGCTATTGAGTAGATTTTTGCCATAATAGGGAAATCAACATACCGATCACAAATCCCGATTACCATAGGAAGAAGGAGAGTTGGCGTGCGGTGTACTAAGCCCAGTTGAGGTAATTTTCGGCAATTTTATATTTTTAAATATTTATTTATGTTTTGATTTTCTTTTTCCATAAAGCAATAAAAGTTTAGTTTTGTTTGTTGAAAAAATAATTGTAGTTGAAGAGGTAGCAATTGAAAACCGATTTTATTTATTTATTTTCAAGACTGGTTTGATTGTAATTAGGGATTGTAAGTGATATTGCCGGTGTAGGAATAAAGAATTTTTTTTAAAATATATACACCGTGCCTTATCATAATGTCCTTTCAATTGTTTCTATAATTTTTTTTTAACACAACCCCATTGGTGCATAACAAAGTGTCTAAATTGACTTCCTTTACTGAGGTGACCACAAACTGGGGGATTTATTGGAATATTTTTCGAATATTTTTTGATGAAGTTCTCATTTTGAAGAAACGAAAAACTATTTGCGACTACAGAACGAAAAGTGATGGCGACAATATACCAAGGCAAAGGTTTCTAAAGGCATGGTGGGCAAGTGAGAGTGTGTTTTGGTAAATTCTATAGAAAAGAGAAGTTGTGCAATTGGTTTCCTTTACCGAGGTGACCACAAACAGGGGATTTATTGGAATATTTTTCGAATAAATTGTTTTTGATGAAATTCTGAAAGCTTTGAATAGTTTTTTTTTTTTTTGTAATGAAATTCTCAAAGCTTTGAATGGTTTTTTTTTACGAAGTTCTTAAAGCTTTAAAGAAAGGAAAAGCTATTTGCGACTATAGAACCAAAAGCTATTTGCGCCTATATACCAAGGCAAAAGGTGGGTTTCTAAAGGTAGGGTGGACCTATACACCAAGGCAAAAGGTAGGTTTCTAAAGGCAGGGTGAGGGAGTGAGAGTGTATTTTGGTAAATTCTCTAGTAAAGAGCAGTGCTTTTAAACCTGAAGATCATGAAGATCGTTTCTCTAAAAGTATTAGAAGGATAACATCATTAGGAATATTAGAAGTTTCTTTATTTTCGTTTCTTTAAAAGTATTAAGTGGATAACATCATTAGGAATAGGAATAACATCATTAGGAATATCATAAGAACAATCCTAAGTTTCTTGATTTTTAACGAAATGATTCTTTCTTAATTTCCTCCTTTTGATGAGGCTGATTTTTCAGGGGAATGCTGCTTTCTTCATTTTCTAATTTTCTTTTTGTATATATTTATACATTTTGATGTCAAGATGATCAATTAGAACGTTTTTTAACATTAAAACAACTTTTTGCGATGGATTTTTGAAGTGCGTCTGTAATTCTATATTTAAAATTTGTAACCTTATAAAAAACTTTTTCCTTTACTAGCTTTACAATGGATCAAAGCCGAATTATTAGTATGGAAGTAAATCAATATCGTTAATGAATAAAAAATTGTGTTCTAATTTATAAAATGACCAAATCTCTTTCTAATTTATAAAATCACAAAAAATGCATATCCTAATTTATAAGACCACTAATTTATAAGACCAGTAATTATAGAATTTATCACAATTGGAGGCTTACCTGTAGTGTTGGTCTCCTCCGTTACCCTAATTTAATTTAAGACTGATTCATGATCCTCGAATTTCACACCTATTTCAATTTTTTTTTCTTACTCTGCTGAAATATTTTCATCTCAATAACAACGTATGTTACAAGAGTGGGTATGTAGTTATGTAGGATTCATGACATATTCATGAGAACCAAATCATGTAAAAGGCATGTGAATGCCACAAGGCCTAAAATGTGAAACTCCAAAGTGAACATCACAAATTGTTCTCGACATTGAAGAATCTCAAAAAAAAAAAAAACATGTTTTCCTTCAACGAGCAACATATTTAGGTGATAATTGGCATGTGATCTATAAATAAAGAGCAAAAATACATTTAAATTGTTTATATGTGAAAATCTAGAAGTGAGATGCTTGGAATCTATTCCATCTCAATTTGCATTAATTAAAATCAAATTAAAATGTTAGAAGAGAAAGTGGGTTTTGTTGAAAATTACAGATTACAAGAAGTAGGCCTGACGACTTTCCTTTCGTACTTAGTACTTACAATCCATGTGTCGACACCCTACTCTGGCTAAGAGAATTCTCTGACATCCAAAACCCCAAAACCATAGAAGCCAGACTTGTTTTTGCCCCATCCAAATGCCCCTTTCCTAACATAAATAAATTGAACTAGAGGCCATACTAGCGCAGTACACCTTATTACACCATAGTCCCATGTTCCATACACCTCATTAGGCCCCTTGAGCTCTACTGGATTAGCTTAACCCACATCAGTTAACCCTAAAACATATTTAGGAGCCCCTGACCTTTCCTAATCAGTCCCGTTAGCTAAACCTGCTTAATTAGGCTAACCTTGCGTAGAATTTGTCTAGTTAGGTTACCCCACCCATTAAACACATCCTAAATTTTCCTAACCCCATTAAACCCTAATCAACCTTATTACCCAATGGAAAAAGTTCATGTAAGGTTGCAACCTTAAAATGTAGAATTAAGGTGTACCTCAAAAATCTATCATGGAAGGTGGTTTTGATGTTAGAAACCCTCTAATTGATCATCTTGACATGGAGATGTATGAATATGAAAAGAAAAAAAACTTTGAGACCTAAAAATGATGTCTTGCAACGCATTATCTAGACCATCCATTTTCAAGATTTTTAATTTTATAATTAGAGAGAATCTCAAGCCATCCTAAGAATTTTTTACACCAAAATTATATTTATGAAAAAATTTGGAGGTGTGCCTTAATTTGATTGAGCCTAAATCCTAGTTGACCCATAAAAATATATAAAAAAAAATAAAGATTATCAAGTGGGTCATAAGTTCACCTAAAACCCCTAAAGTTGAGCTCAAACCGCCGCAAACAATCACCAGGGGACGTGGGAGATAGGTGGCTGGAAACTACCACATTTGTGGGGTCCCCCAAGGGGCGTCGTTGGAGGATGGACGACTTAGATTGAGCCGCCATCTCCCCGTCGTTGTTATCCCTCCATGTCTATAAATAGGTCGTTTCAAGACCTGCTTCAAAGTGGAATTTGATCTATCTACACCAAATGCCTGTTGGACCAGAAACTCAATCTTTGACCCAAGGTTTTAACAAACACATCGTCGACTTGGATCGGTCATCCAAAAAAATCGGGTCGGATCGGCTAATCGATGATCCGGATAGAAGAATTTGCCAAATCAGTCCGTTTCACCCTAAAAAGCTTCAAAAAAAATAAAATAAATTAAAATCTAGTTTCTTATGTTTCCAAAATAAAAATTGAGGTGTTGCATTATGGTTTTTTATTATTTTAATGAAAATGCATAAATACTGAAAAACGTGTCAAATGTTTGGGCATTTGGTGTTCATTACATTCATTTCACAAATTTGTTGGCATTTCTATAGAAAAAATACCATATTTAATAAAAAGAAAACATTATAGTATATAAATAGTTCCTAGTGAATCCTCTTGTTTTTTCCATTAATTCTCCTTTTATTATTTTCGCTTTTTAATGTTCTCTCTTTTTTTTATAGATTGAACGTTGATGAACCATGCTATTATGTTTTTTGTAAAACTAAAAAAAAAAATCTAGATAAATTATTCTCAAACGAGTGATTCACAATCGGTCCTTGATGATGATTTGGAGTATTTTTTGAGCTCTAGTATTGGTTTGTTTTTAAATTAATTGCGGTGATTACAAATGTTCCGAAAATCTCTTTTGGAAAAGAAATAATCATGAAGCTTATACAATTGAGTCTACTTAAGAATAAATGGGCAAAAAATAACAACTGTTTTAGAACCTTATATGGTTCGCCGTTTTTCGTTCACAAATAAATATCCCACGGGGCAGGCCCTTACAAAAGGGCATATAAGTTGGAAGTCTTTGTTCCTATTCATGTGAAACACGAGGCCCAATCCTCTTAAAGAGGGGGTAATCCCCTAACATTATATATATATATATATATAAAGGTGGTGGGACCACTTTTATATAATAAATATGTAGTAGGGAAAATGAAAACCAAAAATAAATGTGTTAACTAGTAAATATGGGCCGGCCCATTGTAGAACCTGTTGGGAATCGAGTTTTGGATGGAACCGGCCGGATCTCTATTTATGGGATTTGGATTGGCCTAGCTGATATCCGATCTGAATAAGCCGATTCTATGGATCATCGATTTTAAAACATTGCTTTGACCTATTGTCAACTCTCCAGCACTAACCTAGGGCATTGTGTTGAATTTAGTGCTACCCAAAATCACCAACATATAGAAATCCCATACTTTGTGGGATTGATTAAGATTCATCAAATGGGATTAAGATATTGGGATTGATATTAACCAATTAGATAATCTTTAGGAGTTGCTTATTGTGATAAGTTCTATTTGGATTTGGATGACTTGAAGACCCATATTTTGGTTATTGAGATATGTTTTATTTGGAGATGGCCCATATTTAAAGAGATAAAGATTTGTTTCCCATAAAAGAAGGAACACAAGAGGCATCACGTGAGCCTTTTTGGCGAGTCTCCTTTTTCTATATAATGAGATATTTTTAGAGAGAGAATTGTGGTTCCTTTGAAGAGAGATTGTTGAAAAACTTGACGGAAGAGATGGACCCACTCTTAGGATTGGGATCGTGAGACTATCGATTGCAAAGATCAGACAGATCGCAAAGATCAGACAGATCGCAAAGATCAGACAGATCGCAAAGATCAGACAGATCGCAAAGATCAGACAGATCGCAAAGATCAGGCAGATCGCAAAGATCAGGCAGATCGCAAAGATCAGGCAGATCGCAAAGATCAGGCTTTACAAGATTAGGGTCGTGAGACTATCGCAAAGATTAGGTAGATCGCAAAGATCAGGCAAATCGCAAAGATCAGGCAGATCGCAAAGATCGGGCATTACAAGACCTGTGAGAACTCTGTAAATTTCTTTGTACGTCGCCATGGCCATGAAACCTTTATTAAAGAGGGATGGAGGAGGTCGTTCTCCAACGTTCGGCTTCCTCTTGAAATCTTCTTTTTGAAATCTCTGAGAACGTGGGTGGTTATTTTCTAACCGTTAGATAACGACACTTTCTTAAACGTGTGGCTCTGTAATCCTGGGACGTAGGTGGTTATTTTTTAGCTGTTAGATAACGACATTTTCTCTTTCTAAGAAGCCTCATTTTCTTAGTGATAAGCATTAAATTATAAGAAGTGGGTAGTTATTTTCTAGCAGTTAGATAACGACACTTTCTCTCTCTAAGAAGCCTCCCTGTTTTAGTGATAAGCATTCAATTTAAGAGAGAGAAATATTGCACGTTTAAAGGCCCCATGACCATACACACGAACCAACATCTCCTACTTGGCCATGAGGGCCAAATATATTGAGATATCATAAAGTCTTTACCACTTAATGAATTTAACATTTATGTACATATTTTTGTCATGAGGCTTTCACGTAAGTGCGGTTATATATCTCATAACTAAAAATATCCAAAGTCATGTCATGGTTTTTCACGCTAATGAGGTTTTTTTTCTTATAACCAAGACATTAAAAAATATCTTATTTGGGAGTTCCTGACTTAACTATTTGTAAGTCTTATCAAAGCTATATGCTTTGAAAATATTTATGCACTCAATCCCTTTGTTAAAAGGTCTGCAATCATATATGAAGATGGCTAGTAACTTACAATTATTTCATTCTTTCCAATAATATCATAAATATAATGATAATCAATTTCAATGTGCTTACCCTTGAAACTATAAGCTTCATTTCTAATTGATGAAATAGCAGCATGATTATCACAAAAAATTTTAACAGGTTCGTCGGCTATATCCAGCTTCAAATCATTTATGAAGCGTTTAATCTTGACAGCGTAAGTTGTAGCAATGCTACAACCAATATACTCGGCTTCCATAGTATACATAGCTACACAACCTTGTTTCTTACTAGACCAAGAAACACATCCACCTCCAAAAAGGAATACAATTCTTGAGGTTGATTTTCTATCATCTGGGTCTCTTGCAAAATCTGCATCAGAGTACCTAGTAACCTCTAAGTTGTCAGCTTGGAAGCACAACTTGTAATTTTTAGTTTTCTGAATATATCTTAGTATCCTTTTTATAGCATGCTAATGAACCATCCCATGATTACTCTGAAATCTACTTACAAGACCATATGCATGACTCAAATCAAGTCTTGTACACAACATGACATAATTTATGCATCCTACAGCTTGAGCATATGGAATTCTTTCCATTTAAGCTTTGTCAATATCATTTAATGAACATAATTTCTTTGATAATTTTAAGGTGTATCTATGGACTTGCAATTTTTCATCTTAAATATCTTTAAAACACTTTCTAAATAATTTTCTTGAGATAAACATAGAAGTCTTGAACTTCTATCTCCTGTTATCTTAATGCCCAATACATATGAGGCTTTTCCCATATCTTTCATCTCAAAATGGAAACTTGGTCATGATTTAGTATGGTTAATCATGCCAATATCATTATCGGCTATCAAACTATCATCCGCATATAGTAACAATATAATAAAATTGCTCCCACTATTCCAGACATATACACAATGGTCTTAACCTATTGGCTATATAACCAATTTCAGTGATTGCATTATGAAAAGTAAAGTACCATTGCTTAAAAGACTGTTTTAGACTATATAAAGATTTCTTAAGTTTATATATTTTGTCTTCTTGGCCTTTAATTACGTAACCTTCTGGTTGTTTCATGTATATATCTTCTTTTAGTTCTCCACTTAAAAAAGTTGTTTTGACATCCATCTGAAATAATTCTAGATCATAATATGCAACTAATGCAAGGATGATTCTAATAGATGAAAATTTGGTTACTGGAGAGTAAGTTTCCACATAATCTATGCCCTCCCTTTGGGTAAATGCTTTAGTTACCAACATAGCTTTATATTTATCAATGGATCTATTTGCATTAAGCTTTTTCTTTAGGACCCATTTGCAACCGATGACTTTTCTATCTTTAGGGAGGGCAACCAACTCCTAGACTTGATTTCTTTTAATAGAATTAAGTTCATCATCCATGGCTTGAGTCCACTCAGCTGAGTCATGTAAGCTAATAGCTTCACTGTAGCTTCGAGGTTCATCTATTGTATCCTCACTTATTGAGGAGTAATTATGTTCATTCATAAATACATAAAATTCTTTTAAAGTCATAGGTGGGGCTCTAGTTCTTTTTGGCTATACTTGATTCAATTGAATCATTCTCATCAAATATAGAGGGAGTCTAAGAAACAGGGTTTTTCAAACCCTTATCTTTATCAATTTCATGTAAGTCAATAGGTTTATTTAAAATATTTTTATCATCTATATTTTTTAAGAAATGAGCATCACGACTCTTTACTAATGATCTAGTATCATAGTTATAGAATCTATAAAAGAGCATTTTATAGTTTTACTTTGTAATTTATCTCTATTTTGTGGTAGTATAAGTACATAGTAACGTCAGGTTTCCTACCTGTCCATAATTCATATGGGGTTAAGTCTATAGATTTAGTAGGAACATGATTAATAATATATATTGCAGTGTTGAGAGCCTCGTCCCAAAAATGAGACGATAAATTTAAATGGCTCATCATGGACCTAACCATGTCCTTTAGAGTTCTATTTCTCCTTTCAGCTGCACCATTTTGTTGTGGTGAATATGACATAGTTGTTTGGTGAATTATATCATACTCTTTACAAAATTCAGAAAATAAGGCGGAGCAATATTCACCTCCCCTATCTGTTCGAAGAATTTTAATATGTCTACCTAACTGACTTTCTACCTCAGCTTTATATTCTTTAAATGTTTCTAATACATCTGATTTCTTACTAATTAGGTATACATATCCATAACGTGAATAATCGTCTATAAATGTTATGAAATACTTTATACCTCTATGTGTTTTCACATTTAATAGGCCACATATATCAGAGTGAACAATATTAAGTAGTTCACTAGACATTTTTTTTTTAGGGAAATACTTATTAGTTAATTTACCAGAAATACATGACTCGCATGTTTTTAACACAATTTCTCCTAAATTGAAGAGCAAGCCTCTTTTAACCATTTGATTCATTTTGTCTTTATTTATATATCTTAATCTTAAGTGCCATAAATATGGATCATCCATACACATAAAAGCATCAATATAACAAGAAAATGATAAACTTTCATTAATAAGAGATTTGTTCTTCCCGGTAAACACAGCTTGAAAGTATCAACATCTAGTACATCGCAGTTGGTGTCATTTCCCATGTAAATCTGCTGGTTACCAACTGCAATCTCTTCCAATTCTGTGAATCCGTCCTTGGTCCTCGAGACATGTCGAGTGGAGGCTGAGTCAACCCATCAATTTCTCAGGTCATGATCGGCAACTATTGATTCTAGGACTACGCAGATCACGTCATTTATCTTATTTTGATTATTTTGAGCATGGTAGTTATTTTGGTTCATATTTTTATTTTTTAGCTTAGGACAATTAAACTTGATATGTCCAATTTCTTTACAATAAAAACAAGTCTTCTCAACCTTATTCTTTTGATTTTTAAAATTTCTCTCATTTCCCTTATACCTATTATTTTTTTGATAATTGAAAGGTTTCTTGAGGATCTGAGAAGATAAACTTTGGGCAAAGTGGAGGTCATTTGACTTCTTCCTCATTTTTCTATCAGCTTCAATACTAAGATGCATGGGAATATTTAACATGGTTATCCCTTGTGCAGAATGTTTCAATGCAATTACAACAGACTCCCAAGATGGAGGAAGACTGTTAAGGACAATGGACACTTGCATGCAATAGGGGACTGGATTTCCAGTTGCAGCAAGGTCCTTTGCGGGCACTGTCATTTTATTGACATGCTCGGTCATTGAGCCCGTTTCTTTCATTCTGTAAGAATTGTATTTTTTTAACAATATCTGTACATGGGTCTCAGAAGTGGTCCCATAATTTTTAGATAGGGCGCCCATCATACTTTGACTTGTGGTGTAATCCTCAAAGACTTTGATTAAATCATCTTCCATAAAGCTGAACATAGTAGTCCTAGCTATTTTGTCATCTTCTAACTATTTTTCAAATCGCCTTTTGGCTTGACCATTGGCATTAGGCACTAAAACTGGTGGTTTTGTTTCTAGGACATAATCTACCCTATCTTGAAAAAGAATATATCAAAATTTTCTTTTTTACGTAGAAAAATTGTTCCCATTGAGTTTTTGAAGTTTGGATAGTTCTGATATGACTAGCTTAGATGCTATTTTAAATTTTTAGATAATACCTAAAAGTTCAAAAAAAAGTTAATTGTGTTTAAGAAAGGGTTGTCTGTTAGTTAACTCAATAGGTTTGCCGACTCTTTGTGAGCAGAGACCTCAAAAAAAAAAAAAAAAATTTGAACAGTTTATGTTCACATTGCTGTGATGCAACAAAATATTAATAAAGTAAGGCAACAACTACGTTATATCAAATCTTGCATAAAAAGAAGTTTCATAAATATATGAATATGTTTTAGCACAAGAGAGAGGGTCTACAATGATATTTTGATATTTTCAACAAAAATATAGCATTGTATAATCATAAAAATAATGAATTCACAAAATCAAGATCATGAAATTTTCTAACTTAAGAAAGACCCAAGTATCGGATAATTATGCAGTGCAATGACAATTATTATGCAAATAAAATATGCAGTAAATCCCTAAATTATAAGCCACAAAAAAAAATGCATGCAATTGATATTACAACATTTACTTGAATAGTTGTTATGTGCATAACAATTTTCAATAATCCAATAAAATTATGAACTAATTTTCAGCAATAAAATATGGAAGAAAGAAAGGTGCATGCCAACTGATTTTCAGCAATTATGTGTGTATTTATCTTTCTCTCTTTAAAATTTCAGCAACCTTTTATTTATTTATTTATTTTAATTTTTAATTTTTATAACCATCAACAACGATTTCTATTGAAAAAGTTTGCCTCAAAAAAAAGTATTGGTTACACAGCGGCGCACAAAAAAAAAAATCAGCATTAAAAAAAAAATGTTACCTTGATGTTGAGCAAGAAATAAAGGCCAAGAGAGAATAAAAAATATGTGATTTGTTTCTCTCTACCTTTCGATAGAAATCTCCTATTTACAAAGTGAGCTTATCAAAAAGTGCAGATCGTTTAAATCAAAGTGCGTCTACTTTTGTTGCTTTAACAAACTACGTCTATTAACTTGCAAAAGGTATAATAATTTATGAGAGAAAATAGCAACAGATTGATATCAAAGGATTTCAGCTAATTTTACAACAATAAGATAAACCCAACAATGGAACAATTATCTTAGAGATAATAACGAATAAATAATAAATTGACTCACGGTTTATGAAATCAACTTTCTCAGAGATGACAAATTTCCACAGAGTAAATAGAAAATTGATAATAAAAAAAAGTTAAGAGAGATATTGTTCAACAAAATACAAACTCACAGGAAACCAAATAATCGATTTCGATCCTGGGACCTGTGGGCTATGAGCAAGAATTAAATAAAAAATAAAAAAATAAATAATGGAACCTGGGAACCGTAAGTTACGAGCCCACCACGGTTCCACAACCCGCTCTGATACCAATGTTGAAAAACTTGAGCGAAGTGATGGACCCACTCCTAGGATTAGGAGCAGTGTTGTGAGACTATCGATCGCAAATATCAAGCTTTTACCAGAACTGTGAGAACTCTGTAAATTTATGTGCACCTCTCCATGGCCATGAAACCTTCTTAAAGAGGGATAGAGGAGGTCGTTCTCCAACTTTCGGTTTCCTCCTAAAATCTCTGAGAAAATGTAGCCCTGTAATCTTGGGAAGTGAGTGGTTACTTTCTAGCCGTTAAATAACAACACTTTTTCTCTCTAAGGAGCCTCCTTTTTTTAGTGATAAACATTAAATTATAAAATAGAGAGAAATATTGCACATTTAAAGACCCCATGGCCACACATACCAATAGGGAGCTAAAGCCTCCTGTGGATAAGATGCAATTTCTTCTTACAGAGAAGAAAGCTTCATTTGGATAGTAACATTGTGATGTGCCTCTTTTAGACTCCCGGATATTGAGAGCGTTTCTTTATTTTTGGTAATGAAGCGGTTCCCATAGAGATTTTGGGTTGTTCCCCTTTTAGTTAGAGAGAAAGTAAGTTTCTCCTTACTCTTGCGTCTGTATTTGGTGTTGTTGGTAATGGTTCTCAGAAGTAAAGAGAAATAAGGAAGAGTGATTTAAAAGGGTTTGCTTGATTGTATTTTTGTGGAGGTTTGTTCTAAAATATTTGATTAACTTTCATTGGTATAGTAAATTTTTGTCTGTGGTGCCCGTCGATGTAGGCTCCTCTTGGGTGAACCACGTAAATCTTTATGTTCTTGTGGTGTGTATTTCGTGTCCAGATGGTGGGCATGTGGCCGGGCTTACAAGTAGGCCTATAAGATTTTCTATATTTATTTTACATTATTTTTCCTTTACTTTTGTTAATTCCTTCGTGACAAGTGGTGTGTGTGGGAAAGGCCTTATCTACGAATATTTTTCCGAAGATACCCTTGTTTACAAATATTTTACATAATCTCTTGCTTGTAGTACGGTATTTCTGATTTTCTTCTTAGCCAAAAAAAAAATAAAAACCCACATTTTGAATGTGGGTTGTTAAATGATCTCATGCTTCTATTACATAATTTCTGATTTTCTTCTTTGCTAAGAAAAAAAAGAAAAATACTGGTAATTCCTCACACTTTCATCATCTTTGTTAAATATCATATTCTTTGCGTCCTTAAAAAAGGAACATAGGAAATTGTTACTTTATTTGCATCTTGTCGGTACTCTAGAACCTTGCATGTTATTACCTGCCCACTAAAAACAAAAAAATTAAGTAACCAAATTTATGGATACTTTTGCACTTTAAGTATATTTGTTGGCAGCACTTTGATTCGTTTTCCGTGTTTAAGCGAGAGAGAGAGAGAGAGAGAGTCTTTTATGTTCTTTAGGAGGTAGGACTTTTGGTAAACACCTTTGCTTTTTCTCTAAGAAAAGGAACTATTTTATTATTTAGCATGGTCAACCATATTTAACGTCTGTTTCATTTTCCAATAAACAAATCATTCAAATAAATCTATTTTAAGGCAATTTTGTTTCCGAAAAAAGATGTCAAAATGTTAAGGCCATCTTTGTCTTAAAAAAAAAAAAAGACAGCTCGCATTTTAGGGTAACTTGTCTTTAACAAAAAAAAGAAGAAATCACCTTTAATGCCATCTTAGTTTTTAAAATAAACATTTCTATTTTTTGCATTCTAAGGCCAACTTATGAAAAAGACGTTGTGCGCTCAGGTGCGTACTGCTACATTAAACGCCCACGACCCAAATTGAATTTGAGCCGATCTGACTCTCACGAATTTCCGATAGTGTTTGAATTTTAATTTTTTTCTACAAATCCAAATCACTTGAAATTTTATGCGTATGTTCTTCTCATCAATGTGCACCTAATAAAATATAAAACAAATAATTCACGAAAAATAAATTGACCAAAATACACCCAAAATATTAAGATTTACGGTCAAGACCTTTAATAGGTTCGGATCTGTTAAGGCCACCGAGAAATTTAGAAAACAATTGAAATAAATGGGGCCGTTACAGAGACTGGATTCTACTATTCCTAACAAGGAATCAGTGAATCGCTTATGTCTGCTGTCTCTTAGACAGAGCAGAACACAATTATTTAATCATGTTCTTGTCAGAGGGTTAACACATATTTGTACAAGACCGATATGTAAATACTTGTAATCTTTCTTTTTATGATCTTTAATCATTCTTGGCGAAAGTAATTGGAATTTATCCTGAGTTTTCATGACAGAAATACTTTGTTCAATATATGGATTTGTCTTAGTAGTTCGGGGATATAATCATATATGTCCATATCATCTGCTGAGACTTGGTACTCCAATTTTAAAATCCATGGAACCTGATATAAGGCCATAAAATATAAGTGAGTTTCTTTTTAAACTCTTCTTATTATAGTTAGAGAATTTTCTCTGTGATATTTGTAGTTCATTTGGGAGTATTTGGTCTGTGGATCCCCATATGGAGAACCAAATTTTAAACCAATTTAAAAAATCATTTGGTTCAGTTATTTTGAACTGAATATACCAGCTATGGGAATTTTTTGTATTCTAGTATACAAAGACTTCATCTCAAGCCTTTATATATTCGTAGTAGTGGTAGGATCTAATTTTAAATCCTGTTGTATTTATGATCCTTGGTTGTATTTGTCGATGATGGTGACTGGGCTAGGACACGTGTCCCAGATGGATTGGAGTCATTCTGGACCCCCCTAAATTTTATTTAGTTTGAAAAAAATTTAATGTTGTCACAATCATCTCTATTCGTTGGGCTGTAATCTTCGGGTTCCTCACTTTGAGAGGAAGTGGACATTTGTTCTTCTATATTTTCTAAGGCTTCCTAGAGCTTTACTTTAAGCTCTTCTTTAGTCATTTTGGGGTTTTGTTGCTGTAGAATTGCAACATAATCTGAGATATCTATCTTATGAGGTGGTGTGGAAGATATGGATTTCATTTTGATTTTATTTGGATTTAAGGAGTCATTTTTGTAACTATCCCACCATTTGATATGGATTTGTCTTAGTAGTTCAGGGATATAATCATATCTGTCCATATCATCTGCTGAGACTTGGTACTCCCATTTTAAAATCTACGGGACCTGATATAAGGCCATAAAATATAAGTGAAAGTTTCTTTTTAAACTCTTCTTATTATAGTCAGAGAATTTTCTCTGTGATATTTGTAGTTCATTTGGGAGTATTTGGTCTGTGGATCCCCATATGGAGAATCAAGTTTTAAATCAATTTGAAAAATCATTTGGTTCAGTTATTTTGAACTGAATATACCAGCTATAGGAATTTTTTGTATTCTGATATGCAAAGACTTCATCCCAAGCCTATATATATTCGTAGTAGTGGTAGGATCTAATTTTAATTCCTTTTGTATTTATGATCCTTGGCTTTAAAGGATCGAATCCCCATTCTTTGTGGGTAATAACCTTTTTGATTTGAAATTTTAAATATGTTATTTCATTATCGTTATTTTAGAATGGTGAACTATAAAAACTGATCCGGATTCTATCAGGATACATTCATACCATTCTCTGCATCTGCCTCCATTAGTAGGATGTATATGCTGCCTGGGGTATAAAGCAGCTATTTCAGTCGGAGTTTTTGACTGATGCTCATTTTCAATGATCAGCATGGCAATATGTGCTGTCTCTAAATATATTGACTTTGCATTAGGACTTTGAGTGCTTGTTGGAGTTTGGAGAGGAGATATATCAATATCTAGTATTTGCCTCCTTATTAAAGAATTTGGTGTTGATGGGGATGCCAGGGACGATCTTGGACTAGGGACTATTTCCATCATCTGGTTTTGTTGAATCCTTCTTACATCCTTGCAAAAATTCTCGGGTCAATAAGTCATAATTGGTATTACCATTAATGTGTTCAATAGTAAATTCAAAAGCAGAACGAATACCTTGCCATCGCGCGAAGATTTGTTTGGCTACAAGATTTTTGACATCCTTTTGGAGGATATCTTTGGCTGCTTTACAATCAGTTCTTATAAGAAATGTTTGGTTAAGCAAATCACTTTGGAATTTTGTGATAGCATGAACAATTGCCAATATTTCTTTTTTTACTGTTGAATAATTTTGTTGAGCAGGGTTCCAAATTTTAGAGGTAAAACAGACCAATTGCTCTTGATTATTAACCTTTTGTTTTAACACAACACCAAGTCTTATTTCTGAGGCATCAATTTCTACTATTTTAAATGTTGTTGGGCTTGAGAGGGCTAGACATGACAGTTCTTCAGCTTTCATATTAATTTTTCTGATTGCCTAGGTATGGTCTTTCGTCCATTATGAAGGATTCTTTTTTAACCTCTGAAATAGGGGCTTGCATCTAAAGCCAGATCTTTATAAAAATCCGAAATATAATTTAAACAACCAAGGAATCTTTGTAGTTCTATTTTTTCTATAATTATATTTGGAAATTTGGATGCAAACTCTATAGCTCTATCAATTGGAACAATCCTTCCCTGAAAAATATTGTGCCCTAAAAACCTAATTTTTGTTTGGCAAAAATTTATTTTTCTTGCCGAAACTACAAGGCCAACATTTTTAATTGCTTTGATAAATATACTTAAATGTTTCCAATGTTGATCAAATGATTCAGAGAAAACAAGAACATCATCAATATAAACTATTATGAATTTAGTATAGGGATTAAATATTTCACTCATAATGTTTTGAAATTCTGATGATACATTTTTTAATCCAAATGGCATAACATTCCATTCGAATTGTCCTAATGGGACATTAAAGGCAGTTTTGTATTTATCTTTTTCGGCGATTTTTGCCAATAACTTAATTTGAGATCAAATTTTTAGAATATACAGGCATTGACTAATCTATCCAAAAGATCTCTCTTATTTGATATTGGATATCTATTTTAGAGGCCTTTTCAACATAAAAGGCCGAACAACTCCATGGTGAAGAAGATTTTCTGATGAGTTTTTTGTCTAACAATTCTTTTATCTCTTTTTTGCAGATTTCAAGCAACCTATTATTCATTTGAATAGGCTTGACTTTAGTATGTATTTTCCTTCTCGAAAATCTGGTTTATATGGAAGTTCAACTATGTGTTGCTTTCTATCCCAAAAGGCATTGGAGATATCTGCATATATATCTCTTTCCGTATCAATTTTTAAAGATTTAATTTTATTTTGAACTTCTGGAAGAGATAATTTTCCATCAATGTTTTATATTTTATTTCTTCTTTCGAATGATATAAAAATTTTTCTTTAGAAGAAATTTTATTTTTAATATTATTGATTTCATGGACTCTGGGCTCTTTTATAAAGATAAATTTGACCTTATGCCCCTCAATACTGGCCCTGTATCATCATTCGTGATTGGATAGAGCATATTTAGAAATGGAATCCCTAAAATAACAGGTTGACTTAAACCTTTTACCATTATGAAGGGAAACTTAAAGCAAGCTCCATTATTACATACTGCAGTATCTGTTAATTTATAATTTATTAGCATTTTGCTGCCATCTGCGGTATTAAGAATTTGGGTAGTCTTACAGAAGTATTTAGTTGGTACTAATCCTTCATTAATACAGTTTAGGTCTGCTCCTGAATCAATCAGGGCGGTAGTTTGGAAACTGTATTCTTTTTGGACTACGATTTTGGTATTTATAAACCATTTTTGAGTTATGATTTTGTCTACAAGGTCTACATATTTACAATTTTGGACTTTGTTAATGATATTCATTCCATCTTTGGAAGTTTCAGGTTTAGGAAGAGTGACTTCAACCTCAGGTGGTATAGGAATATTATACTTAGTGATCAAATTATAAAATTCACCTTTGATATTTTCTTCTTCAATTGCTTCGTTGATAGGATTCTAGGTTAATTCTAAAATTTGTACCCTAGATTTCAGAGCTATCAACTCATTTATGACTTCATTGATTTCACATTTAAGTTCAGATATTGAAGGTTCCTTTTCTGTACATGTTTTATTTGGTACCCTTTTCAAAATATCTTGAAAACTATAATCTTCTTTTGTTGGGACAAGAGAAGACTTAGATTTTCTAGAAGGGGTTTTGGACATATTGATGTACTGGATTAAGGCTTCTTTTTTAGCATCTAGGTCAGAAATTTTGTCAATGAGGTCTATGATTAGGTCTTCTTCTTTGGTGAGGGTATTAATGCTTAACCCATTCATATCCATTATTGCCTTATAAAAATCACATTGGCAATTTTCTCTTTCTTTCTCTGGGCTATTTTCAATATCAGAGTCTGAATCAGAACTGTTGATAATGATATCCTCATCATTTATCTCCCCAATCAGCATTTCTTCTTTGGATTCAGTGGAATCAGAGGTCTCATCCTCAATTTGGAGTATTTCAAATAATTGCTTTTTGATATTATCATCTATTTCTAAAGAGTTAATTTTCTTTGAACCCTACATTTGTTTTTGTAATGGCCAAACTTACCACTATTATAACAGACAGAGATTTTTCTTTTTCCCCTATGCTTAAAAGATGGTTTATCTTGTAAGAGTTTTTTGAAAAAAAAAATTTTTGCCTTTGAATAATGTTTAACTTTTCTTTTTCTAAATTTTTCATGTTTTCTATTCTGGAAATGCTTTGAAGGGGGTAGAGTATTAAAACCAATTTGTTCACAAAAGTCTCCTAATTCTTCTCTGCTTGTTATTCTCTTCTTTTCTAGCTGTCTTATAAATTTCAGGTCTGTACTTAAAGCTAATGCTTCAATACAGATCAGTGCTGATAATTCCCCTAATGTATATAGAGAATATGGAATAATTCCACCATGCCTATTTTTAAGCCTTGGTTTTACCTTTTCTGCAAAAAGGTGTGGTAGACCAGCTATGAATTTTTCCTTCTAATGGTCTGACTTACTATCCTCTCTTGATAGTAGTCTTGAGAAAAACACATCTTTATACCATTTTTAATGAGAGAGTGTTACGCATCTTAGGTTTAATAATAAATCTTCAAACCTTACTGCTAATAGAGTAGTAATTCCTACAAACTGGAGGGTAATTGTATAGATCAATGTATTAACTGCATCTCCTTCTTGTACTATATTATCTTAGCCATCTTCTTTCTTAACTATCCATTGTTTTGAGGCATTTAATATTTGATTTTTTGATTCTTTATTCATATGGAAATCCCACCATCCTCTCAACCATCCTATAAATCTACATATTATGGCCCTAGCTATCTCATGGTCTTGGTTTCCACTTGCCTTGCAGGCGGTGGCATACATGGTCATATGTTTCATGAGATCTAGGATCTCATTTCCTGCCATGCCATCTATGTTCCAATTTACTATGGATTTTCCTGAATAGGTGGCCGAGGTGGAGATTAGATCTTCC
Organism: Amborella trichopoda; assembly: GCF_054954075.1. NCBI lineage: Eukaryota > Viridiplantae > Streptophyta > Magnoliopsida > Amborellales > Amborellaceae > Amborella > Amborella trichopoda. Next base: position 31,493,761 of record NC_142343.1, read on the forward strand.
TCTATCTGTAGATCTATTGGTGTAGGTCCAGGATAGTACATTCGAGTTTGGGACACTGGTCTTACTTTTCTTCTATAATCAATTCTATTTATATCTAAGCTTTTAGTTTTAAAAGCTTTTTCCATGTCTTCAATTTTCTTTTCAGGTGTCTTTTGCAAAACCTGAACATTTCTTTTTTTGGTGCCAGAAGGTTGTCCCTTTCCCTTTTCATTGATATTTATTTTTTTTAATATTTTAACCAGCTCATCAATTAACTCACTGTTTTCTTCTTTCTTCTTTATCCCTTGCAGGCTGAAGGTTTGAATAGAACGGCTTCCTTTTGATTATCCAGACTTTTGGGTTCAAGAGTTGGCTTTAATTTGTTTACTACATTTTCTATCCTTGTAGTTTGCTTTCCTATTGTTTGGAGGAAAATATTTGTATAATTATTTTGTTCAATAATGTGAGGTATTCCAACTTTGCCCTACTTTGATCATTTTCTTTAGGTTCTATTTTGAGAGGTGATGCTCTAATTTCAATTTTCTCCCCTAATTTTTCTCCTTTAATCTGTAAACTAGTTTCAGGGGGATGAATGGACTCAACTGTTTCTCCTTTAGTGGTTTGAAAGGTTTGAAAAGATTTTTCCAACATGTTTACCTCAAATTTTGGAACTTTTATGTTATAATCTTTTGCTATGTATTTTAACCATTTTAAAAACTTGACAGTTGCCTTATGTTTTATCATGAAGCGATTAAACTTAAAATGAAAGATATCTCTCAGAGGTTCTTTAAATTCTTTGAAGAACCATTATCTTATTAGTCTGTTCTCTTCAAAGTAGAAGTCTTTTCTGATCCATTCTTTGTCAATTTTAAATTCTTCTTTTTGGATAACATTTATATCAAAGTCTAGATCAGAGGGTGTTGGTACTTGTTCTTCAATTCCTGAAGAACCTGGAGTTTCTACCCTATAAATTGGTTGTTGAACTTGATTAGGAGTTCTATTGAGTCTTTCGATAATAGTTCTCCTATGATTGGATGATCTTTCATGTTCAGACTGTGGGATCGAAGAGGTAGAGCTTCTGGGAGGATCCTTGATGCTAGGTTCAACAATCCTTAAGGTTGTCCTTTTAGAGGATGGGAATCTAATTTATATTTCTCCATCGAAATATTCTATTATTTGTTCAAGGTCTTTATTCTCAGGGGTTTTAATTTGGGATTCAGTTTATAAAGACCATCTTTAAGGTAGTTTTGCTTGAGACCATACTACAGACTTGGGTATGACAAGATTTGATTTTTCCATGTTTGTTTGGAAAAATATTGTTTGTCCTTTTGGATCCATTTGCCTAGCATTTGGACATAAAGTATTCATTACCTTGTAACATATTCGGTAGACAAATTGTAAATTTTGGGAACTTGAGTCCATATCAAAACCTTGAGTTTTAAGATTTAGGGTCAAGACCTTTAATAGGTTCGGATCTGTTAAGGCCACCGAGAAATTTGGAAAACAATTGAAATAAATGGGGTCGTTACAGAGACTGGATTCTACTATTCCTAACAAGGAATCAGTGAATCGCTTATGTCTGGTGTCTCTTAGACAGTGCAGAACAAAATTATTTAATCCTATTCTTGTCAGAGGTTTGACAGCTATTTGTGCAAGACCGATATGTAAATACTTGTAATCATTCCTTTTATGATCTTTAATCATTCTTGGGAAAAGTAATTAGAATTTATCATGAGTTTTCATGACAGAAATACTTTGTTCAATAGTTTTAATAGAAAAACTAGTTTTAAATTCAAATGTTCCTTTACTATAGACATCTGAAACAGGTACCTTAGGTATGTTCCAGTTTTGAATTTGTTTCTCTATATTATCTATTATTATTTCCTCACAGTTATTCACGCGTAGGGTATTACTAGTAGTAGCTGACCTATTAGATAGAGTTTTGATAAAGTTTGCCATTGTAATTCGAGTCAATCGGAAACAGACCTTACACTTTTCTGGCTCTTTCCTTGCCTTAGTGATCTTTGGGTCATGACGACTTTGAACTTACTACTGCAAACTGTTCTCAGAATTTTATTCAATAGTTTAGTTTTCTACTAATGATACAGTTAAACCACTGTAATATAAACCTGGCTCTAATACCATCAAGTGGAACTAAAACAAATGTAGCATATCACATGGAGCATAGCAGGAAATAACTACAAAATACTAATATCAGAGTATTAAAACTTTAACAATTAAAATACACTTACATTTGACAAATATAGAAGCTGGTGAATAGTTTCAGTTGCTCCAGAATATAAGCAGGAACTTCGTCCCAAAAACAATCACACATAACACTCACACTTTTCTAAAAGAACTAAATGAACTAAATGGCTTGATACGCCACCAGATATACAGAAAAAGAACTATAGAAAGTTATAGAGAGAATACTGTAGAAAGTTGCAGAGAGAACACTGTAGAAAGTTACAGAGAGAACACTATAGAAAGTTGCAGAGAGAATACTGTAGAAAGTTGCAGAGAGAACACTATAGAAAGTTGCAGAGAGAACACTGTAGAAAGTTGCAGAGAGAACATTGTAGAAAGTTGCAAAGAGAACACTGTGGAAAGCTGCAGAGAGAACACTTTGGAGAGAGCACAAGGGAGACTGTAGAGAGAGAGAGGGCTGTAGATAGTAGAACTCTTCGGAGAGAGCTCAAGGGAGACTGTAGAGTGAGAGAGGGCTGCAGATATTAAAGCACTTTAGAGAGAGCAGAAGGGAGACTGTAGAAAGAAAGCGTTGCAGAGAGCAGAACACTTTGGAGAGAGCACAAGGGAGACTGTAGAGAGAGAGAGGGCTGCAGAGAGCAGAACACTTAGGAAAACGAAATATCAGCCTGCAAGGGATTTGTCTTAGTAGTTCGGGGATATAATCATTTTCTTTAGTGATAATCTGATCACTGAGTATAATATTCCTATACCACCTGAGGTTGAAGACACTCTTCCTAAACCTGAAACTTCCAAAGATGGTATGAATATAATTGAAAAAGTCCAAAATATAATTTAAACAACCAAGGAATCTTTTTAGTTCTGTTTTTTCTGTAATTATATTAGGAAATTTGGATGCAAACTCTATAGCTCTATCAATTGGAACAATCATTCCCTGAAAAATATTGTGCCCTAAAAACCTAAGTTTTGTCCAGTAAAGATTTATTTTTCTTGCCCAAACTATAAGGTCAGCATTTTTAATTGCTTTGATAAATATACTTAAATGTTTCCAATGTTGATCAAATGATTCAAAGAAAACAAGAACATCATCAATATAAACTATCATGAATTTAGTATAGGGATTAAATATTTCATTCATAATATTTGGAAATTCTGATGGTGCAGTTTTTAATCCAAATGGCATAACATTCCATTCGAATTGTCCGAATGGGACAATAAAGGCAGTTTTGTATTTATCTTTTTTTACAATTTGTATTTGCCAATAACCTGATTTAAGATCAAATTTTGAGAATATACAGGCATTGACTAATCTATCTAAAAGATCTCTCTTATTTGGTATTGGATATCTAATCCACCTTAAAACTTTGTTAAGTGGTTTGTAATTTATAACCAATCTTGGAGCCCTTATTTCTATTTCAGAGGCCTTTTCAACATAAAAGGCCGAACAACTCCATGGTGAAGAACTTTTTCTGATGAGTTTTTTGTCTAACAATTCTTTTATCTTTTTTTTACAGATTTCAAGTAACCTGTTATTCATTTGAATAGGCTTGGCTTTAATAGGTATTTTGCCTTCTCGGAAGTCTTGTTCATATGGAAGTTCAACTATGTGTTGCTTTCTATCCCAAAAGGCATTGGGGATATCTGCACATATATCTCTTTCCGTATCAATTTTTAAAGATTTAATTTTATTTTGAACTTCTGGAAGAGATAATTTTCCATCAATGTTTTATATTTTATTTCTTCTTTCGAATGATATAAAATTTTTTTTTAGAAGAAATTTTATTTTTAATATTATTGATTTCATGGACTCTGGGCTCTTCTATAAAGATAAATTTGACCTTATGCCCCTCAATACTGGCTTCTATCCCTGTATCATCAATCGTGATTGGATAGAGCATATTTAGAAATGAAGTCCCGAAAATAACAGGTTGGCTTAAACCTTTTACCATTATGAAGGGAAAATTGAAGCAAGCTCTATTATTGCATACTACAGTATCTGTTAATTTATAATTTATTAGCATTTTGCTGCCATCTGCAGCATTTAGAATTCGGATAGTCTTGCTGAAGTATTTAGTTAGTACTAATCCTTCATTAATAATGTTTAGGTTTGCTCCTGAATCAATCAGGGCGATAGTTTGGAAACTGTATTCCTTTTGGACTACGATTTTGATATTTGTAAACCATTTTTGAGTTATAATTTTGTCTACTGGGTTTACATATTTACAATTTTTTACTTTTTCAATTATATTCATTCCATCTTTGGAAGTTTCAGGTTTAGGAAGAGTTTCTTCAACATCAGGTGGTACAGGAATATTATACTTAGTGATCAGATTATCAAATTCACCTTCGATATTTTCTTCTTCAATTGCTTCGTTGATAGGATTCTGGGTTAATTCTAAAATTTGTACCCTAGATTTCAGAGCTATCAACTCATTTATGACTTCATTGATTTCACATTTATTCAGATATTGAAGGTTCCTTTTCTGTACATGTTTTATTTTGTACCCTTTTCAAAATATCTTGAAAACTATAACCTTCTTTGGTTGGGACAAGAGATGACTTAGGTTTTCTAGAAGAGTGGACATATTGATGTACTGGATTAAGGCTTCTTTTTTAGCCTCTAGGTCAGAAATTTTGTCGATGAAGTCTATGATTAGGTCCTCTTCTTTGGTGAGGGTATTAATGCTTAACCCATTCATATCCATTATTGCCTTTTAAAAATCACATTGGCAATTTTCTCTTTCTTTCTCTGGGCTATTTTCAGTATCAGGTCTGAATCAGAATTGCTGATAATGATATCCTCATCATTTATCTCCCCAATTAGCATTTCTTCTTTTGATTCAGTGGAATCAGAGGTCTCATCCACAATTTGGAGTATCTCAAATAATTGCTTTTTGATATTATCATCTATTTCTAAGGAGTTAATTTTTCTTTGAACCCTACATTCGTTTTTGTAATGGCCAACCTTGCCACAATTATAACAGACCGGGATTTTTCTTTTTCCCCTATGCTTAAAAGATGGTTTATCTTGTAAGAATTTTTTGGAGAATTTTTCTTTTGCCTTTGAATAATGTTTAAATTTTCTTTTTCTAAATTTTTCATTTTTTCTATTATGGAAAGGCTTTGAAGGGGGTAGAGTATTAAAACCAAATTGTTTACAGAAGTCTTTTAATTCTTTTCTGCCTGTTATTCTCTGCTTTTCTAATTGTCTTTTAAATGTCTGGTCTGTACATAAAGATAATCCTTCAGCACAGATCTCCGCTGATAATTCCCCTAATGTATATAGAGAATATGGAAGAATTCTACCATTCATATTTTTAAGCTTTGTTTTTACCTTTTCTGCAAAAAGGTGTGGTAGACCGGTTATAAATTTTTCCTTCCAATGGTATGATTTACTATCCTCTCTTGATTGTATTCTTGAGAAAAATACATCTTTATACCATTTGTAATGAGTGAGTGTTGGGCATCTTAGGTTTAATGATAAATCTTCAAACCTTGCTGCCAACAGAGCAGTACTTCCTACAAAATTGAGGGTAATTGTATAGATCATTGTATTAACTGCATCTCTTTCTTTTACTATATTATCTTGGCCATCTTCTCTCTTAACTATCCATTGTTTTGATGTATTTAATATTTGATTTTTTGATTCTTCATCTCTATGAAAATCCCACCATTCTCTCAACTATCCTGTAAATCCACATATTATGGCCTTAGCTATCTCATGGTCTTGGTTTCTACTTGCCTTGCAGGCGGTGGCATACATAGTTTTATGTTTCATGAGATCTAAGATTTGATTTTCTGCCATGCCATCTATGTTCCAATTTACTATGGATTTTCCTGAATTAGAGACCGAAGTGGAGATTAGTTCTTCCTCTATCTGTAGATTTACTGGTGTAGGTCTAGGATAGTACATTTGAGTTTGGGACGCTGGTCTTACTTTCCTTCCATAATCAATTCTATTTATATCTAAGCTTTCAGTTTTGAAAGCTTTTTCCATGTCTTCAATTTTCTTTTCAGGTGTCTTTTGCAAAACCTGAATATTTCCTTCTTTGGTGCCAGATGGCTGTCCCTTTCCCTTTTCATTGATATTTAATTTTTTTAATCTTCTGATCAGCTCATCAATTAACTCTCTATTTTTTTCTCTCTTCTTTACCCCTTGCAGGCTGAATTTTCCTGCTTCAATAGTTGGAGGAGGTTTGAATAGGACGGCTTCCTTTGAATTATGAATTTTTTGTATTACTAGTAGTAGCTGACCTATTAGATAGTGTTTTGATAAAGTTTGCAGATAAAAATACCCCCATAATATTTTGGGGGTATTTTGGTCAATTTATTTCATGCAATTTTTTTATTATATTTTTCGTAAATTCGTTTATTTTCAAAGAACACATGCCTAAAATTTGAAGTGATTTAGATTTGTAGAAAAACAATTAAAATTCATACACTATCAGACATCCGTGAGAGTTAGATCGGTCACATAATGGCCCAGATTTAATCTGGGCCATTCACGTATGAGCGTATGGGCATACAACAGTGAATATATATATATATATATATATATATATATATATATATATATATATATATATATATATATATATATATATATATATATATTGCAAAAAATAAATTTACTGGGAAAAAAAATCTAAGGCTAACTTTGGCCTTCAAAATTTTTTATCACATTTAACTTAAAAACCTTTTGTTACTTAAGATTTGCTAAACCAAATCTTTTTAAATTTGAACCAAATAAAAAATTGTGCCAAGTTGGATGTGCTCTAGGGCATATCTAGCAAGATATCTTGGTCATTAAACTCAAGATATATTAAGTAAACAAAGTAATATATGCAATAAATCAGCTTCTTAATATGGGTACACATAAAAGGAAGGAAATAGCCCAAAACTAAGTGTAGACACTCCCCCTCAAACTCAAGATGTGTTAAGAGAGAACAACTTGAGTTTGGACAACTGGAGGTTGGCCTAAGTAATAAAGCAAGAAAAAGAAACTTGAGTTACAAATTAGCGATCATCAGAAATCACGCCTCGAACAGAGCTGTCTCACATAACAACAAATCAACAGGCCTTTGGAACAGACAGGATCGAGTAAGGAAAACTCCATCTTCCAATAGGATTGAGTGACAGAAATCAGTGGCAGAGCATAGTTGGACTTTAAATTCGGAGTTGAGAATAGTAAGATCCAAATCAGATCAGAGAGTCGAAGCACGACTCGGCAGAGAGACTGATCAGAGAGTCGAAAACATGAAACACGACTCAACGACTGTTTTGCAAAGAGTCGAAATACGACTTGGTAGAGAGTCGAAAGATGACTCGATAGAGAGGCTCACTAAGGGTCTAACGTACAGTAGCAATGGTTTACTTAAAGCAATAGTTAATAAAGTATGACTTACATATCTGTTGGGTTTATGTGGCATTTAAAGGCCTTATGAGTGTGTATTGAAATGCTTTCATTATAGTGAAACATAAACTAAGTGGAAGTGTGGTCCCTCGAGGACCATACTAAGAGAATGATGTTTGTTTATACGAAATTGTGCTTATCGATCTAGACCTGACTGTTGGAAAACCCAAGGTACCTGTGCATAAAGAATTACCTGATGAGGGTTTTGGGTTAGCCCTTGATGAGGTCGGAGCTTATGCTTAGATGAGAGAGCCGAGGGACTGTGTGACCCTTGTGTGTGATGGTAGGCCTACTGAGACGGGGGTCAAAACCTCATTCATGTTCCATCACACGCCATGCATATCGATAGATCATTCGGGATAGCCAGATATCCACCTTTGGGTGAAGCGTATGCATGTGCGAGAGATACCCCTATGCACTATAGAGCTGTGGTTGCATCAGGTCGTGGTAACCTTGACTCGTCTCTACGGGAGGACCTGTAATCCACAGACTGGGATTGTGACCTCTTGATTCATCAACCTGACTTTAATGACCCACTAATGAGCCCCTGCTTGGACTGTGGGTTATGGGAAATACTGGGTCGGTTCGATAAAGCTAGTATGGTCTGCAGTCTACATGTAGAGATGGAGTACCCCATATTTACAGATTGAATTCCTAAAACCATATGGATCCTTTTCCCATCATATTAATTTAGTTGTGTTTATTTTATTATTAAAATGAAATTAGTTTTTTTAATTGAATTTTTATGAATCTCTCAATATTTTATTTGTAATTTTTTGTCTTATAGAAATACAGTTACTGATTTTACAAAGTTATAAAAAAAATTCAAATATATGTTAATTTGTTTTAATTTAATTTTAATACTTTTTATAATATTCCATGGGGGCCCAAAGTGCACATGGGCCCACCATGTGGCATGTGGGTGTGGGCCCACATGTGCCACAGAAGGGTAGCACGCCCACCCTCTTTGGATTCTCTTGTTTGCTTTATGTTCAAGTTTTTAAGTTAAGGTAAGTTTGATTCGTGGTATATGGTTAAATCTTGGAAGGGAAATATTGACCATGGCTTTATTTGTTTTATAGCAAGTTTGTTTTAAAGAGATATGTTTAATTTGAATAGATAGTAAATATTGATCTTATCTTATTTATATTTGGTAGTACTTATTTACTTGATAATATTTGACATATTCTTATAGAATATGTGTCATGGATCATACAATTTTATGGAATGTATGATATTTATTTTATTTAAATATATTGATGGAAAAATGATTTAAGGAAAGGAGGATAATATTTTCAAGCATATTCCATAATGTTGATGGCCCATCTATGGAATGGATGACTCAGATCTCTCACCCCACAAGTCACCTTGATCAACGGTCTAGATTCTATCTCATGAAAGAGACAGATTATAGGAAAACTTTAAGAAACCCTAAACATAAATGTACACTATAAATATGGGTGCTCTTCCTCAATCTTTACACACACAACCTCTCTTCTCTCTCTCTCACCTCTCTCTCTACTAGAGGGGCATGCCCCTCTGTCTCTCCTCCATCTTTCTCTCTCTAATTTTATCCCTCCAAATTTTAGGTGGTACTCTCTCTCCTCTCTATACCTAATTTAATTTTGGGGGTTAAAGTTTTAAAAGAGATTTAAGGGGTGGTTACCTAGTTTGGCAGAAATCAGTTATCCCGATTTGAGATTGAAGCTAGACCATAGATCCCGTGTCATGGATGTGATGACTCGGTGTGGGGTATAAAAAGCTCGGTAGAAGTAATCTCCCACATCTTTTATTTTATTTGTTAGTTCTTTTATTTTATATTCTCAAGCACCGTATTAGGTTATATGAATGACATCAAGTAGTTGAGATTTATTTGATGTGTTATTTATTTTTGGAATTTATATTGTTTGTAATAAGACCATATGTGAGTGATCTTGTTGCCAAAATTACAAGGGGTGATTATTATTAAAAAACAAAAAATTCTATTTCCCCGGCAAAAGATCACATAGGTCTTTCTTTCATTGGTATCAGAGCTAGTTTTACTTGATTACCATTAGGATTCTTTTTTTATTTTTTGCTTGAGAATATAATGGTTACTCATACCTTCATCTCTGAAATCCTAAAAACCAAAAGGTTTGATGGGATCAACTTTGCTTCATGGAAAAGGAAAATCAAATTTGTGCTCTATGTAGAAAACTTGCATGAGGTACTCTTTGAAGATCGACCTCGTCGTCCAACTGACGACTCATCTCAAATAATCAAATATGAGTAGGCCAATTGGAAGAAGAGGAACTTGAGATGCAAACACATTCTTTTATGTGCCATGACTGACTCGTATGCTTCTGAGTATGAGTCAATCTATACTGCAAGTGAGATTTTTGATAAACTTGAAAGATAGTATGCTGAACCCTATCTCATGATGCAAACTATAGCCATGAGAAGGTGAAATAATTTAAAAATGACAAAAGGTACCAAGTTTGCAGATCATGTGCACGTGTTTCGTACGCTAGTTAGAGATTGGAAGATACATGTATGAAGCCCAATGAATCTATGCAAGTGATTCATTTAATGAATTTTCTTTTCTAATTCATGGGAGACTTTCATAACTTCCATCTCTGCAAGAAGAAAGGTACCGAAATTGGAGGAACTCATCACGACCATCAAATCTGAATAAGAAAGCAGGAGTTCAAGGCAACCCCCAAGGGATGTTGTGCATATGGTAAAATCTCAACCATATTTTAAATTTAAGAAAGGAAATGGAAGAAATACTTTTGAGAAGAAAAGATATTTCAAAAGAAGAGATTTTGGAAATAAGGGAGCAAAGCGAGAGACTCGAACTTGTTTTATTTACAAGAAGATCGGCCACATAACCAATAGTTGCCGGTTCAACAAATATAGTGGAATTAACAAGGAATTGGCATGTGTGGTTTCTGAGTCCTTGCTAACTGACCCGAAGGGAGCTTCTTGGTGTCTTGACTCGGGGGCTATGGCCCATGTCACAAACACCAAGGAAGGTTATCGTTGGCCAAGACAACAACATATTTGTATGGGAGGAAATCAAAAGACTGATGTACTTGGAGTTGGAGATTTTAATTTGAAACTGAAGAGTGAGAGCACCTTTATCCTAAAGCAAGCACTTTATGCTCCTGATATGAGAAAGTGCTTGGTTTTTGTTCATAAGATGTCTATGGTTGGAATCATAACCACTTTCATTGGGGAGAAAGTGATGGTCAAGAAGAGAAAATATGTGATCATGACTGGACCACTTGTAGATGGGCTATTTTACTATTGAAATAAAAGAGAACGTTGCTTATGTCTCGCTCCCTAATGAATTAGATGCTACCTTATGGCATTTGAGGTTAGGATACATTAATATCAAACGAATGGAAAGATTAAAAAGGGACGTGATTCTTCAAAATTATAAGGGAGATTTATCGAAAGTCTGTGAGCCTAATGTGCAAGGACAACTAATATGGAAAAATACCACCAGGGTAAAAAGAGCTACTAGCACATTGAAAATCATTTATAGTGACATATATGAACCTATGAATATGACCACCAAAAGTGGAAAAAAATATTTTATCTCTTTTATAGACGACCACTCACGATATGGCCATGTGTACCTTATTCATGCAAAATTAGAACCCCTAGAAAAATTCAAAGAATATAAGGCCCAGGTAGATAATCAAACTAACCTGAAAATTAAAGTCCTTAGAACCGATAGAGGGAAGGAATATTCATCTAACCTTTTCAAAGAATTATGCATTGAAAATGGGGATCATCCATCAGTACACCATGCCTTATACTCTTGAAAAAAATGGTGTAGCTGAGAGAAGGAATAAGACCTAGTGGAAATGGTAAGGAGCATGATGGGTTATGCAAATCTCTAATTGGAGTTTTGGGGAGAAGCCATATTAACGGTATGTTACATCCTTAATCGGACTCCCAATAAAGCTGCCCCACTTACTCTTCGCGAAATTTTCACAGGCCGTACTCTATCCCTTGAACACCTGAAAGTTTGGGGTTGCTTAGCCCATGTCCTTATCCCACATCAAAATAGAACCAAATTGCAATCCAAAACTGTCAAATCCATTTTCATTGGTTACTCAGATCATGGTAAGAGGTATCAATTCTACAACCTTGAAACATGTGCGGTTATTGAAAGTCGTGATACTCACTTCTTCGAGGAAGAGTTCCTTGAAGCAATGGTGTGTAGAAAACAAGCTGACTTTTATGAGAAGGCCTAAAACAAAGATGTAGTTCAAGACCCTGAACCTGAAACTTTTAAACCAACCTAACTTGATTCTGAACTCCCTATAGAAAGTGAACCTTTATCTAAACCAAGACGAAGTAACCGAGTTAGTAGACCACCCCTTTACTTAGAACATTTTGTCTACCTTGGAGAACATTTTGATAAGGTTGGGAACGATCTAGATTCAGAACCATAACTCACCATGAAGCCTTGACCTGTTCTGAAAAGGAATTCTAGGTAGAAGCCATGAAAGATGAGTATGCTTCCGTTAACCAAAACCATGTATGGGAATTAGTACCCGTACCTGAAAAACGCAAGGCCATTGGTTGTAAGTGGATTTTCAAGAAAAAGTTGAACTCTAAAGGGAAAATAAAAAAATGCAAAGCTAGGTTGGTTGCAAAGGGTTTCACCCAGAAAGAATGGATAGATTATGAGGAAACCTTTTCCTCTATTGCCAAATTTCCATCCATCCGAATCCTTATAGCTATAGCAGTTTATTTTGACTTTGAGGTTCATCAAATAGATGTCAAAACAACCTTTTTAAATGGGGATTTAAAAGAAGAAATTTACATGACCCAACCTGAGAGATTTGAAGAAAAAGGAAAAGAAAATTTAGTATGCAAATTAAATAAATCCCTTTATGACCTGAAACAAGCAACGCGACAGTGGTATATAAAATTCCAGGAGACCCTTGCTCTTGCAGGGTTCTCCACAAATAATGAGGATTATTGCATATATCAAAAGGTCAGTGGGAGTGATGTGGGTGGATGATATACTAATTGTTAGTAACTCAATTGCCCTAGTAGTAGAAGCGAAAAAATTCCTTGCATAACACTTTGATATGAAGGATCTCTTATGTGTTGGGCATCAAGATAATAAGAAACAAGAGACAGAAGACTATCGAACTTTTCCAAGCAACCTACTGTAAGAGGATTATGGAAAAGTTTGATAAGAGTATGTGTAAGCCCATGTCTACCCCAATTGACAAAAAGATGAAGCTTAACAATAAGATGTGTCCTACCGAAGACAAAGATATAAGAGCCATGGAGAGAGTGCCATACAAGAGCGCAGTTGGGTCCCTTATGTATGCCATGACGGGAACAAGGTCTAACTTGTCATTCGTCATGAGTCTGGTGAGCCGTTTCCAAAGTAATGAAAAGCTGTAAAAAGAATTCTCAGATATTTAAAGGGGACCATGAACTAAGCGCTCACATATAAGGGGGGAACTGAAATAGCAATAGAGGGATATTCAAATGCAAGCTATCTCGCGGATCCAAATGATATGAAGTCTACATCTGGGTATGTGTTTATGCTTGAAGGGGGTGTAGTTTCTTGGAAGTCAAAGAAACAAGATATTGTGGCCTTGTCTACCATGGAATTCGAGTATGTGGCATGCTGTCTAGCAGTCAAGGAGGCCGTGTGGATTAAGAAGTTTCTTAATCAACTTAATTTTCATCCTGTACATTGTGAGACAGTGCAAATTTTCTGTGACAACACTATGGCTATTTGTGTCTATAAGGAGCCTCAGTTTCACAAGAACTCCAAACATATTAAGCCTTATTTTTATCACCTGAGAAATAAGGTAAGATTGAAAGAGATCGAGATTAGCTACATATCTACAGATTTGATGATTGCAGACCCTCTGACTAAGGGAATTGTCTCTAATGTTTTTGTAAGACATGTGAGAGAGATGGGGATGAACGAAAGCAAGGAAGAGAGAATGTAAGGCCTTCAAAAGCCAAGTGGGAGATGTTGGGTTTATGTGGCCTTTAAAGATCTTATGAGTGTGTATTGAAATACTTTCATTATAGTGAAATATAAACTCAGTGGGAGTGTGGTCTCTCGAGGACCATACTAAGCAAATTATGTTTGCTTATACCGACTGTACTTATCGATCTAGGCCAGACGGTTGGAAAACCCACAGTACCTGGGCATAAAGAATTAACCGATGAGTGAGTCAGCCCTTGATGAAGTTGTAGCTTATGCCTAGATGAGAGAGCCGAAGGACTGTGTGACCCTTGTGTGTGATGGTAGGCCTATTGAGACATGGGCCAAAACCTCATCCATGTTCCATCACACGGCATGCATATCGATAGATCATTCGGGATAGCCAGATATCCACCTTTGGGTGAAGCGTAATGTAACAATCCTAAAATTTCAAAAAAAAAAAAAAAAGGAGAAAATATACTTATAAATAGGTGATGTTCTGTTTGAGTATGATGGTCCTTGGGGACCATCACTGTTTTCAAAAAATTTTGCTTTGGATTAACTTTTGCTTTGCCTTTACTTTTTTTCCTTTGCCCGCTTTTGCCTCCTGCTGCTTGCAGCTGGCAGCGTCCTTTAGCGGACGTGGTTTTCGTACGATAAAAGTCTGCTTTTAACGCGACACCTCAAGTATGAGGTAGAGCGTAAGAAAATAATATAATAATATGTTATAAGAATTTAAATAGGGGATGTGAGCACTCCCACCCTAAAACAAAATTTTGAGATCTCTCTTTCTGGTCGAAACATAGTGAACTTCTCTGTCGAACCGAAATTTTTTATCGAAGCTCCCTCTCAAATAATTGTGGGTAAGTGAGATCGTCTTTCTGAAAAATAGTCTATTTTTAATAAATAGTGATATTTCCGTCCAGGATCTTTATTTTATAAGTTTTGTGTGTAAGTGACATCGTCTTTCTGAAAAATAGCCTATTTTTAATAAATAGTGATATTTCCGTCTAGGATCTTTATTTTATCAGTTTTGTGTGTAAGTGACATCGTCTTTCTGAAAAATAGTCTATTTTTAATAAATAGTGATATTTCCGTCTAGGATCTTTATTTTATCAGTTTTATGTGTAAGTGACCTCATTGTCTCGAAAAATAATCCATTCTTTTTAAAAATGAAATAAAATAATTATTTCTGCTTATTATCATGAATTTTAGGCGCGATAAATTTTATGCGCACGTGAACTCATTATCATGAAAAGTAATCTTTTTAATAAAAATTGTGATATTTTATCTATGTTAGAAATTTTGAATGCTGTAAATTAGAAAAATAAATTTATTTTATTTTCTTGTTTATTGTTAGAAATAAATGTGATATTTCTGCTTTTAGTAAAATTGTGATATTTCTTTCTACTGTTTTGAGTATTTAGACATTGTAAAATTCGTGTGCAAATAACTGCCATATTATTTAAAAATTGACATTTTGACAATTGATTATAGTATTGTTGTGAAATGTTTATTTGCAAATTAACATCCCATAAATTGTGATAATTCTGTATTCTTGAATTTTTATAAGAGTTTTTCTATACATATTAAATTGGCAATTATGCTAGAATGCCTTTACAAACTGCTACCTTTCTAAATTTGAGCCCAAGATATTTGATTGGTTATTTTTGAAATGTTATATAGAGTGATTGTTATTAATGGTTTAAGTGAAATTCATATTATAGATTTTAGTGATATGTTGAGTACATGATATTGCTGCTTTCAAATGTTTAAAGAGATTTAGAAATAATTTAAGTATGCAAGTGGACTCATCTGGTTCGCCGGTGAGGTATAAGTGGACCTATCTGGGACGCCGGTAGGGATTAAGTGGACTCATTCGATACGCCGATGAGGTATAAGTGGACCTGCAGGGATTAAGTGGACCTATCTGGGACGCCGATAGGGATTAAGTGGACCCATCAAGACGCTGATGGGGTATATAGGTGACCTACTTGGGATGCCAGTAGGGTATTTTTTGAAATCCTTTGAATTATGTACTGTAGTTAAAAGTGTTATAAACATTTCAATTACTCGGATTATACTTAATTATGAAATTATTGAAAGTGAAATTGTTGATGCATTTCTATTAATAGATCTCATTTTGGAAAATATTGATATCTTTCAATCATGATTATTTTTAGGATTATGATGATCACTTACTGAGTAGCCAAACTCATCAAACTATGGTAAACTTTTTTTTCAGGATAACTACGGATTCATTTTGAGTGCTAGTCAAGATCAACCTTGGAAGACTTTCTTTACTTACTATGTAAGACCTCGCCACTGTAAATTTGTCTTATCAATAGATGTATATATGTTTTGTCTGTCACATCTCAGGAATAACAGTACTGTAAATTCTTGGGGTGTGACAATTATGGTATCAGAGCAATAGGTTTAAGATCCTTAGGAAATTTAAAAAGAATATACTTAAAAATCACATTTATTGTGTGTACAGACCGGGATAAAGTCAAGATCCAGAATAGCTGAAGCCAATATGGAAGGAATTCACAAAACCTTGGAAAATATGGTTGCTTTAATGCAACATCATATGGAAAACAACAATCCATCCAAACAGTCAGTTACAGGAAATGGTGGGAGCAATATAGAACAATTTAAGAAATTAAACCCACCTTCTTTTAAGGGTGCTGTAAACCCACTGGAAGCCGAGGGATGGATTATGCAACTGGAAAAAATATTCGAGGTTATGGAATGTCCTGATGATAGGAAGGTGGCCTTGGCAGTTTTTATGTTAGAAGGTGAGGCACAACACTGGTGGCAATGGCAAAAGGAGTATTGGTAAAAGAAAATAAAACCTTGACTTGGGAAGTATTTCTAGAGGCATTTAATGAAAAAATTTCCCAGATTTTATTTGAGACCAAAAAGAAATGGAATTTCTAGAATTAATCCAAGGAAATAAGACAGTAGCATAGTACGAGGCCAAGTTTACTGAATTGGCCAGGTTTGCACCGCATATGATTAATAATGAGGCAAGAAAGGTGAAGAAATTTGAAAGGGGTCTCAGGCCAGCTATTAGAAGCAGAATATCACTCTTGAAATTAAGAACTTATGCTGAAATAGTGGATCGTGCCCAAATTGTCGAAAAAGATTTTGAAGATTACCAAAAGACGAAAAATCAGAACAGTCATGTTAGACCTACATCATCTAATCGACAACAGTTTGAAAGGCCAAACAAGAAGCCAAGGCCCTCGCCATTTCAAAGCCCAATAGAAACATGTAGAAAATGTGGGAAAAATCATGGATCAAGCCCTTGTTATTGGAATACCGGAGCCTGTTTTAAATGTGGAAAATTGGGACACCAGATTAAACAATGTCCTAACTTACAGACACAACAGCTTCCAAAGCAGGGAGAGATAGCTCCAAAGCCTCAAATGAAGGGAAGAGTATTTGCGATTACCGAGCAAGACGCTCAGGCCTCAAAATCAGTGATCCAAGGTACTCTTACTATCTTCCAAAAAGTAGCTCCTGTTTTGATTGATCCTGGATCTACTCATTCATTTGTGTCATAACACTTTGCATGCCACTTAAAGGTAGAACCAGAACAATTAGAATACATTCTAGAGGTAGCCACACCGATGGGAGATTCAATTAACACCAATATAGTGTACAAATCATGTGTAATAAAGATAGAAGAAAATGAACTGTTGGTTGATTTAATACTCCTGAAAATTCAAGATTTTGATGTAATCTTAGGCATGGATTGGCTTTCTGCATACCATGCAAGTATTGATTGTTATAAGAAAATTGTTACCTTTAGTATTCCGAATCAACCAGTATTTTACTTCAATGGTGTCAAAGAAGACTCCCCATCATATTTAATCTCTTGTATTCGAGCTAATCGCCTCCTTCGAAAAGGGTGTCAAAGCTTTCTTGCCTATATCAAAGAAGATAGGAAGGAAGAAATAAATTTGGATACCACTCCGGTTATCCGAGAATTTCCCGACGTTTTTCCTGAAGAATTGCCAGGATTACCACCTGACAGGGAAATTGAATTCTCCATTGAATTATTGCCAGGGGTAGCACCAATTTCTAAGGCACCTTACAGAATGGATCCTGCAGAACTTAAAGAACTGAAACAACAATTGGAAGAATTATTAGATAAAGGTTTTATCAGGCCCAGTGTGTCACCTTGGGGTGCTCCAGTACTGTTTGTCAAAAAGAGAGATGGGACTATGAGATTGTGTATTGATTATAGGCAGTTGAACCAAGTGACAGTGAAAAATAAGTATCCATTACCTAGGATTGATGATTTATTTGATCAATTACAAGGATCACAAGTGTTTTCAAAAATTGATCTTAGATCTAGATACCATCAGCTTAAGATTAAAAGTGAAGATGTACTCAAGACAGCTTTTAGAACAAGGTATGGCCATTATGAATTTTTAGTTATGCCTTTTGGATTAACTAATGCACCGGCTGCATTTATGGATTTGATGAATCGAATCTTTAGGCCCTTTTTGGATAAATTTATTGTGGTATTCATAGATGATATTTTAATTTATTCCAAGAATCAGAAGGAACATGAGCAGCATGTAAGAATGGTATTGCAAATATTAAGAGAAAATAAATTGTATGCCAAACTTAGTAAATGTGAATTTTGGCTTGAACAAGTGACATTTTTAGGACATGTCATATCAAAGGAAGGTCTATCAGTTGATCCTTCAAAGGTTGAAGCCGTTGTTAATTGGAAACAACTAAGTAATGTGACTGAAGTTCGAAGCTTTTTGGGATTGGCAGGATATTACAGAAAATTTGTAGAAGGATTTTCTCGAATCGCAATCCCATTGACTCGATTGACACAGAAAAATGTCAAATTTGAGTGGACTAGTGAGTGTGAGGAGAGTTTTCAAGAACTAAACGTTCGATTAACTTCCGCACCTATTTTAACTATTCCTGAGGGGAGTGGGGGATTTGTGATTTATAGTGATGCTTCACATAAAGGTTTGGGCTGTGTATTAATGCAATATGGGAAAGTAGTGGCATATGCATCTAGACAGTTGAAGAATATGAGAAAAAATATCCAATTCATGATTTGGAGCTAGCTGCAATAGTATTCGCTTTGAAAATATGGAGGCATTATCTATATGGTGAACAATTTGTAATATACACGGATCATAAGAGTTTGAAATACCTTTTCTCTCAGAAGGATTTAAATATGCGGCAGATAAGATGGATGGATTTCTTAAAAGATTATGATTGTACAATCCATTATCATTCAGGAAAAGCTAACGTTGTGGCCGATGCTCTAAGTAGAAAATCTACGGGAGTCTTAGCTCATCTAATGATTCAAGAAATGCGATTGTTAGAGGAAATAGTGGATTGGCATCCAACTTCGTCCATAAATGGTGTGGTAAGTATGATTGCCAACATTAAGGAGGAACCCCAATTAATCCAACAGATTCGATTGGCACAAAAGAAAGACCCTCAGCTTATAACAATTATAGAAGAGGTGAAGCAAGGAAAGAGAGATGAATTCTCTATATGTAGTGAGGATTTGCTAAGATTCAAAGGTCGGGTTTGTGTCCCGAATGATGAGAGTGTAAAGAAAGCTATCTTAAAAGAAGCACATCATTCTCGTTATACGATACATCCCGGAAGTATTAAAATGTATCAGGACCTGAAGAAAACCTTTTGGTGGAATAATATGAAAAAAGAGGTAGCACTATTTGTGTCTACATGCCTAACATGCCAGCAAGTAAAAGCTGAACATCAAAGGCCCGCTGGGTTGTTGCAGCCTTTACCGGTGCCAGAATGAAAATGGGAGCACATCTCTATGGATTTTGTCTCTGGCTTGCCTAGAACAATTCAGGACATGATAGCATTTGGGTTGTTGTGGACTGGTTAACCAAAGCTGCCCACTTTCTACCGATTCGCACGACGTACACTTTGGATCGACTGGCTCAGCTGTACATTAAGGAAATAGTACGGTTGCATGGAGTTCCTGTCAGTATTGTATCGGACAGGGATACTCGGTTTACTTCTAAATTTTGGGCTAGACTACAGTCAGCCATGGGGACGAGACTCGCCTTTAGTACTGCCTTTCACCCCCAAACTGATGGACAATCGGAGAGGACCATCCAAACCTTGGAAAGTTATGCTGAGGGCCTGTGTTATTGACCTTACAGGAAGCTGGGATGACCATTTACCCCTGATTGTGTTTGCTTATAATAATAGCTTCCAAGCCAGTATTCAAATGGCACCATATGAAGCCCTGTATGGAAGAAAATGCAGGTCACCCATATGTTGGGACGAGGTTGGTGAAAGAAAGCTTTTGGGGCTAGAAATTGTCCAGATAACCACAGATAAAATAACATTAATTCGTGAAAGGCTCAGGACAACTCAATGTCGGCAAAAGAGTTATGTCGATAACCGAAGGAGAGATCTTGAATTTGAGGAAAGTGATCGAGTTTTCCTAAAAATCTCACCAATAAAGGGCATTATGAGATTCGGCAAGAAAGGAAAGTTGAGCCCACGTTACATCGGACCATTTGAAATCCTGGAAAGAATCGGAGGTGTCGCTTATAGACTTGCCTTACCACCCGAATTGGCAAATGTCCATAATGTCTTTCATGTATCTTCACTACGAAAATATCAGCCCGATCCATCCCATATCTTAAAATATGAACCTTTACCGATCAGGAAGGACCTATCCTTCATTGAGCAGCCAATTTTGATACTGGATAGAAGGGTGCAAGTGTTGCGTAACAAGGAGATTCCTTTAGTCCGTGTATTATGGCAGTACCATTCAAGAGAAGAGTCGACTTGGGAACGAGAAGACGAAATCAGAGAAAAATACCCCTATCTTTTTCAGTAATCAGGTACACAAATTTAGAGGACTAAATTTCTTTAAGGAGGGAAGAATGTAACAATCCTAAAATTTCAAAAAAAAAAAAAAAGGAGAAAATATACTTATAAATAGGTGATGTTCTGTTTGAGTATGATGGTCCTTGGGGACCATCACTGTTTTCAAAAACTTTTGCTTTGGATTAACTTTTGCTTTGCCTTTACTTTTTTTCCTTTGCCCGCTTTTGCCTCCTGCTGCTTGCAGCTGGCAGCGTCCTTTAGCGGACGTGGTTTTCGTACGATAAAAGTCTGCTTTTAACGCGACACCTCAGGTATGAGGTAGAGCGTAAGAAAATAATATAATAATACGTTATAAGAATTTAAATAGGGGATGTGAGCACTCCCACCCTAAAACAAAATTTTGAGATCTCTCTCTCTGGTCGAAACACAGTGAACTTCTCTCTCGAACCGAAATTTTTTATCGAAGCTCCCTCTCAAATAATTGTGGGTAAGTGACATCGTCTTCTTGAAAAATAGTCTATTTTTAATAAATAGTGATATTTCCGTCCAGGATCTTTATTTTATAAGTTTTGTGTGTAAGTGACATCGTCTTTCTGAAAAATAGTCTATTTTTAATAAATAGTGATATTTCCGTCTAGGATCTTTATTTTATCAGTTTTGTGTGTAAGTGACATCGTCTTTCTGAAAAATAGTCTATTTTTAATAAATAGTGATATTTCTGTCTAGGATCTTTATTTTATCAGTTTTATGTGTAAGTGACCTCATTGTCTCGAAAAATAATCCATTCTTTTTAAAAATGAAATGAAATAATTATTTCTGCTTATTATCATGAATTTTAGGCGCGATAAATTTTATGCGCGCGTGACCTCATTATCATGAAAAGTAATCTTTTTAATAAAAATTGTGATATTTTACCTATGTTAGAAATTTTGAATGCTGTAAATTAGAAAAATAAATTTATTTATTTTTCTTATTTATTGTTAGAAATAAATGTGATATTTCTGCTTTTAGTAAAATTGTGATATTTCTTTCTACTGTTTTGAATATTTAGACATTGTAAAATTCGTGTGCAAATAACTGCCGTATTATTTAAAAATTGACATTTTTGCAATTGATTATAGTATTGTTGTGAAATGTTTATTTGCAAATTAACATCCCATAAATTGTGATAATTATGTATTCTTGAATTTTTATAAGAGTTTTTCTATACATATTAAATTGGCAATTATGCTAGAATTCCTTTACAAACTGCTACCTTTCTAAATTTGAGCCCAAGATATTTGATTGGTTATTTTTGAAATGTTATATAGAGTGATTGTTATTAATGGTTTAAGTGAAATTCATATTAATGATTTTAGTGATATGTTAAGTACATGATATTGCTGCTTTCGAATGTTTAAAGAGATTTAGAAATAATTTAAGTATGCAAGTGGACTCATCCGGTTCGCCGGTGAGGTATAAGTGGACCTATCTGGGACGCCGGTAGGGATTAAGTGGACTCATTCGGTACGCCGGTGAGGTATAAGTGGACCTGCAGGGATTAAGTGGACCTATCTGGGACGCCGATAGGGATTAAGTGGACCCATCAGGACGCTGATGGGGTATATAGGTGACCTACTTGGGACGCCAGTAGGGTATTTTGTGAAATCCTTTGAATTATGTACTGTCGTTAAAAGTGTTATAAGCATTTCAATTACTCGGATTATACTTAATTATGAAATTATTGAAAGTGAAATTGTTGATGCATTTCTATTAATAGATCTCATTTTGGAAAATATTGATATCTTTCAATCATGATTATTTTTAGGATTATGATGATCACTTACTGAGTAGCCAAACTCATCAAACTATGGTAAACATTTTTTTCAGGATAACTACGGATTCATTTTGAGTGCTAGTCAAGATCAACCTTGGAAGATACTGTTGTTGTGCTAGCTTTCTTTACTTACTATGTAAGACCTCGCCACTGTAAATTTGTCCTATCAATAGATGTATATATGTTTTGTCTGTCACATCTCAGGAATAACAGTACTGTAAATTCTTGGGGTGTGACACGTATGCATGCGCGAGAGATACCCCTATGCATCATAGAGCTGTGGTTGCATCAGGTCGTTGTAACCTTGACTCGTCTCTAGGGGAGGACTTGTAATCCACAGACTGGGATTGTGACCTCTTGATTCATCGACCTGACTTTAATGACCCACTAATGAGCCCCTGCTTGGACTGTGGGTTATGGGAAACACTGGGTCGGTTCGATAAAGCTAGTATGGTCTGTAGTCCACAGTTGGAGATGGAGTACCCCATATTTACAGATTGAATTCCTAAAATCATATGGATCATTTTCCCATCATATTAATTTAATTGTGTTCATTTTATTATTAAAATGAATTTAGTTTTATTATTTGAATTTTTATGAATCTCTCAATATTTTATTTGTAATTTTTGGTTTTTATAAATTATAGTTATTGATTTTACAAAGTTATAAAAAAAATTTAAATATATATTAATTCATTTTAATTTAATTTTAATACTTTTTATAAAATTCCATAGGGGCCCAAAGTGCACATGGGCGCACCATGTAGCATGTGGGTGGGGGACCCACATGTGCCACAAAAGGGTGGCACACCCCACCCTCTTTGGATTCTCTTGTTTGCTTTATGTTTAAGTTTTTAAGTTAAGGTAAGTTTGATTTGTGGCATGTGGTCAAATCTGGAAGGGAAATATTGACCATGGCTTTATTTGTTTTATAGCAAGTTTGTTTTAAAGAGATATGGGCAATTTAAATAGATAGTAAATATTGATCTTATCTTATTTATACTTGATAGTACTTATTTACTTCTTAATATTTGACATATCCTTATGGAATATGTGACATGGATCATGCAATTTTATAGAATGCATGAGATTTATTTTATTTAAATATATTAATGGAAAATTGGTTTAAAGAAAGGGGGATAATGGTTCAAGCACCTTCCATAATGTTGTTGACCCATCTATGAAATGAATGGCTCAGATCTCTCACCCCAGAAGTCACCTTGATCAACGGTCTAGATTCAATCTCATGAAAGAAGCAAATTATGAGAAAGGCTTAAGAAACCTTAAACCTAAATGTACACTATAAATAAGGGTGCTCTTCCCCAATCTTTACACCCACAACCTCTCTTCTCTCTCTCTCTACTAGAGGGGCACACCCCTCTCTCTCTCCTCCATCTTTCTCTCTCTAATTTTCTCTCTCCAATTCTTAGGTGGTACTCTCTCTCCTCTCTAGACCTAAGTTAATTTTTGGGGTTAACGTTTTAGTAGAGATTTTAAAGGGTGGTTATCTAGTTTGGCCGAAATCAGTTATCCCAGTTTGTGAATGAAGGTAGACCACAGATGACGCATCATTGGATGTGGTGATTCAGTGTGGGGTGTAAAAATCTCGGTTAAGGTAATCTCCGACATCTTTTCTTTTATTTGTTACTTCTTTTATTTTATATTCTCAAGTACTGTATTAGGTTGTATGAATGACATCAAGTAGTTGAGATTTATTTGATGGGTTATTTATTTTTAGAATTTCTAGTATTTATAATAAGACCATCTGTGAGTGATCTTGTTGCCAAAATTACAAGGGTTGATTATTATTACCTAAAGCAGTAGTTAGTAATGTGACTTACATATCACCTTCAACGCTGTAACTCAAAGCCTAGCCCTTACACTTTCTGCTATTTGAAGCTTCCTTATCGCCTTGCAGTCAACGTGCTGAAAGATGCTGAGAAAGGAAGAAAGATAAACATGCATGAGAGAGGACAGATATTGGCAGGGGACAAGATAACATTAGCACTATCAATCACCAATGTAACAATATTATCTGAAACAGAAGTTACCCAGTTGATATAATAACTTGCGACCTTTGCTGACAAAGTCCACAAAATCAGAGGCAATGGCTTCTGGGGTCCCAGCAAAATTTACCCTATCTCTTTTTCTTTTTTCTTTTTTGGTATCTCAATTCTCTTCTCAAACATCCATTATAGGAAGCTCCACCACACCCAAATTGCCATCGCACATGCTCACAGCTAAACTGTTGGGTTTATGTGGTTTTAAAGGCCTTATGAGTTCTTGTAAAAATGAAATGATACAGTGGAATATGAACTCAGTGGGAGTGTGGTCCCTCGTGGACCATACTAAGCAAACGATGTTTGCTGATACCGGACTGTGCTTGACGATCTAGGTCAGTTGGTTGGGAAAAATCCATTTTACCTGGGCATAAAGAACAAACCGAGAAGGGTTTTAATGGTTTAGCTCTTTATGAGGTCGACGAATATGCCCGGATGAGTGAATTAAGGGACTGTGTGACCCTTGTATGTGATGTGACCTACAGAGACAGGGGCCAAAGCCTCATCCATATGACATCATACGATATGCATATCGATAGATCGTTCAAGAAAGCTAAAAATTCACCTTTTAGGGTGAAGCGTATGCATGTGTGAGAGATATCCTTATTCATCATATGAGTTGTGGTGGCATCAGGTCTTAGTGACCTTCTAGGGGAGGACCTGAAATCCACAGACTGTGATTGCGACCCCTTGGCTCATCGACCGGACTTTAGTGACCCGCTAATAAGCCTCTGCTTGGATTGTGGGTCATAAGAAACATTGGGTGGGTCTGATAAAGCAAATGTGGTCTGTAATCCACAGTTGAAGGTGGAGTGCCCCATGATTGTTGATTCCTAAACCATTTGGATCATTTTCCCATCAAATTAATTGTATTTTTTTTATGATAGAAATTATTTTACGATTATTATTTGAATTTTTATGAACCCCTGGATATTTTATTTATAATTTTTGGATTTATAAAATTAAAGATATTGAGTTTACAATGGTTTAAATATTCAAATAATATTATAAAATTCTTTTTTATTAATTTTAAATATATAAAAATATCATTGGAGCCCATTGTGCACATGGGCCGACCATATTTCTAGAAGGTGGGGCCCATGAGTGTCTCCCTTGGGTGGCACGCCCCACCCTTATTCTCTTTCTTATTTTTTGGTGATATGGCATGTGGTCATATGGTTGGAAGATATTATCTAAATATTGACTTGATATATTTTTGAAAGATTTTGTGGAACGATTGAGTAGACTTGTGCTATTTTATGCTATGCACAATATTTTGATTAGAATTAATTTATTTAATTTATATTGAAGGGAAAATGGTTTAGGAAAAGGGGATAATGGTTCATGTACCTTCCATAATATTAATAGCCCATCTATGGAATGGATGGCTTAAAATATCTCACCCCACAAGTCACCCAAGATCAATGGTTTATATTCAATTTCACAAGAAGAGACAAGCCAAAGAAAACCCTAAGAAACCCTAATCTTATTCAAAGCCTATAAAAAGATAGTCTTCATCCAAAAATCTCTACACCTTATCTCTTGTACCAATTCTCATATTTCTCTCTCATATCCCACAAAGGGGCACGCCCCACTTAGAATTTCTCTCTCTCTCTTAAGAAACGCTTCTCTCTCTCATGAAAGCTAAAGGGGAACACGCATCACTCTTTCATCTTTGATCTCTCTCTCCCACATTGTGAAAGAACCTAAGGGTTTGGGTTATGCAGTTCTTCTCTCTCTTATCTCTCAACTATGGATTTATGGTTTGGGGTTTTAGGGTTTAGCGAAAAGATACTCCATTTCTCTGAAATTAGGTTGCTGAGAAAATTCACCTAAGGTTTGATTTTGTAATTAAAGGGGTTCATGTTCTATTGGTGTGGCTTGGCTTAAACTTGCTTTCCCGGATGAGATTGAAGGTTGATCATTGATCCCGCGTCATCGGATGGTGGTGACTCGATGTGGGGTGTAATAATATCACAACCTAAGAATTTACAATACAGATAATCTTGAGATGTGACAGTCCAAAACATATATACATCTCTTGATAGGACAAATTTACAGTGGCGAGGTCTTACAAAGTAAATAAAGAAAGCTAGCACAACAACAATATCTTCTAAGGTTGATCTTGACTAGCACTCAAAATGAATCCGCAGTTATCCTGAAAAAATGTTTACCATAGTTTGATGAGTTTGGCTACTCAGTAAGTGATCATCATAGTCCTAAAAATAATCATGGTTGAAAGATATCAATATTTTCAAAAGGAAGATCTATTAACCGAAATGCATCAACAGTTTCACTTTCAATAAATGCATAATTAAGTATAATCCGAATAATTGAAATGCATATAACACTTTAACGGTAGTGCATAATTCAAAAGATTTCACAAAATACCCTACTGGCGTCCCAAGTAGGTCACCTATATACCCCATCAGCGTCCTGATGGATCCACTTAATCCCTACCAGCGTCCCAGATAGGTCCACTTAATCCCTGCAGGTCCACTTATACCTCACCGGCGTACCAAATGAGTCCACTTAATCCCTACTGGCGTCTCGGATAGGTCCACTTATACCTCACCGACGAATCGGATGAGTCCACTTGCATACTTAAAGTATTTCTAAATCTCTTTAAACATTCGGAAGCTGTAATATCATGTACTCAACATATCACTGAAATCATTAATATGAATTTCACTGAAACCATTAATAACAGTCACTTTCAATAACATTTCAAAAATAACCAATCAAATATTTTGGGCTCAAATTTAGAAAGGTAGCAGTTCATAAAGACATTCTAGCATAATTGCCAGTTTAATATGTATAGGAAAAATTCTTATAGAATTTCAAGAATACGGAATTATCACAATTTATGGGATATCAATTTACAAATAAACATTTCACAACAATACTATAATCAATTGCAAAAATATCAATTTTTAAATAATAAGGCAGTCATTTGCACATGAATTTTACAATATCTAAATATTCAAAAACAGTAGAAAGAAATATCACAATTTTACTAAAAGCAGAAATATCACATTTATTTCTAATAATTTTACAGTATCTAAAATTTTCTAACAATAGACAAGAAAAATAAATAAATTTATTTCTAATAATTTACAGCATTCAAAATTTCTAACATAGATAAAAAATCACAATTTTTATTAAAAAGGTTATGTTTCAAAATAATGAGGTAGCGTGCGCATAAAATTTATCGCACCTAAAATTCATGATAATAAGCAGGAATAATTATTTCATTTCATTTTTTAAAAAGAATGGATTATTTTCCAAGATAATAATGTCACTTACACACAAAACTTATAAAATAAAGATCCTGAACGGAAATATCACTATATTTGTTAAAAACAGACTATTTTTCAAAAAGACAATGTCACTTAACTCCGAAACTGGGGAAGCATCAATTTTGGATGTGGGCTTATCATATGTGTCATCGTAGTCTCATGTGTACGGTTCATAGGCCATGGTTAGAGAGTGAGGTTATAGATGCAGAAGGTCCAGTACAGAGAGTAGAGATAGGAAAGGTTTTGAGATGAAGGTCTTATAGAGAGAAAAAGATGAGGAAGTTGTGTAAATACAAGAGAGAGTAACATAGGCCTCTTCGTGAGAGAAGAGAAATGTGAAAAATGCGTTGATGAGTGAGGGATGGATGAGCCGTTGGTGAGAGAGAAAGAGAAGCCTCTTTACCTAAAAACGTAGAGAGAGAGAAATAGAGTCAGACGAGTAAAAGGGAAACACCTCAGATGCAAGGTGTTGTACAAGAAATGTTAACATAAAGCTTTAAGATGGTAGACCTAAGGTCCACCCAAATAAACTTGAACCCTCAAGTATATTAACAATAATATCGTTTATTTGTTGTTAATATAAAAGCAACAATATCCTAACAGTATATTAATATTATTATGATTATTATCATTACTAATATATACTTATTATTTTATATATTTATTTGTATTTATTTCTATTAATACTATTAATATTATATATATATATATATATATTTTTAAAAAAATTTTAGGATTGTTACAAATAAGCCCAGTTGAGGTAATCTCCGACACTCTTCCTTTTGTTTCTTGTAATCTTATCTTTTATTCTCAAGCATAGTGCATAGTTGTTTCAATGACATCACGTTGTTAAGATCTTGGTTTATTGTTATGTTGATTTTATTTGAAATTTATATTATTGTAATAAAGACCACTTGTAAGTTATGTTTTGCCAAAAAAAAGGGGTGAAGAAAAAAAAAAATATATTGTATTCTCTGGTAAAAGACCACATAGGTCGTTCTTTCATAAACAACTCTTGGGATCCTTACAAAAGAAAGTCTGCTCGTGAACAAAGTACAGATACTTCAAGTTGAAGAGAGAGAAAGGAGATGGAACAAAACTTAGGAGGTGGAATGAAACTTCTACTCAAAACCACCCGAAAAACTCAAATCCCGGCCAAAACCAGCCCGATAACCTCCAAATCCAATGTTCTCAGGCAGGAAAAACCACCACAATCAGCCAAGCCCAAAAAAAATAAAAACACTTGCAGCAAAACAGAAACTTACGAGGGGAAGCAAGATCGGGCAAGGTCAACAACAATAATAATAATATAAAAAATATATGTAATTGTAAAAAAAAAACAAATGATAGTTTATTATGCTATGTATACATCATGAGACTATTTTAAACTTTCATTACCCATGTTTTTCCATAAAAATAAAAATATTAATTAATAAAATTAGTTATGATAATTATAAGGAAAGTATGAAGTGATGCGTCAATTATTAAACACTCATTTAACACATAAAGCATGTGATGGTGTACATTTTGATCATGTGTCATTATAAGATGATTATGAGTCATAAGATGACACATGTTTAAGTAAGGAGTTAACATAAGAAAGACACATAAATGGACATGTGTCAAATGGAGAAGTGTCAAATGGAGAATTGTCGTCCCTCACTTTTTAAAACCTATAAATACCTCTTCTCCCCTCATAAGTTCATCATTAAGCTCATCATATTTTTTTGTTCTCTCTTCCAATATGTAAGTTCTATTTTTCTCTCTCTCATGACAATTTCATAATAATTATTTCTCTCTTTCTCTCTTAACAATGACATAATGATTCTTTCTCTCTCACTCTCATAACAATCTCATAATGATTCTTTCTCTCTCATAACAATCTCATAGTGATTCTTTCTCTCTCTCATCATACTCTCATAAAAATAATAATAATTTTTTTTGTCTCTCATAATATTTTTTTGGAAAAATATCTCCATACCCCCATTTTTAAGTTTTATATCTCACTAGATTCAAGGTTTCAGAACATATCTCGAGTCATAAAAATTTTAAGTTTTATATCTTTTAACACCCTAAACTAACTTTATCATCTTTAAAACTATTTTTTTATTTCAAATAAATATAAAAAAGACATATCATTTATAAACATCATCATTTCTCTCTCTTCGCATAACTTTTCCCAAAATCTCTCTACTTATTTTCCCATTCTCCCCCAGTGTCTCTCACTCTCTCACTCCCCATTAGAGAGACATAGAGGGTGAATGTTAGAGAGAGAAATTTGGGAGGAATATATCAGGTAAAGAGATGAAAGGTTTAGCATGACCATGTATGTTTTATATTTGTTAAGGCTAAAAAAATAGTTAAAAGTAGGTAAAATTTGTCAGGGGGTTAAGAAATATATTTTGAATATTTGGGTTTATTGAGATATAAACCCCGAAAATAGGGGGTACGAGGATATTTCCCCTACTTTTTTCTCTCTCTCATAATATTTTTCTCTCTTATAATGAATTCTCATAACATCCACTCTCTCTCTCTCTTCATGCTCCCTCCCTCCATATATAAAACTCATTTGTTCCCTTTCTTCATACATAAGCTCTAGCTAAATGCCATTGACCTTGGTCTCACTCTTGCAACGGTAGCAACATATCCATTTCAAAGTGACGTGTTGAGCCTATAAGTTTTACGCGTAAATGAAATTATTTTTTTGTGACATGATTATTTGAAAATTGGTATTTTCCCATTTAATAAAATTGTAAAATTTCCATCTATCATTAAGGAATTTAGATAATTGAAAATTTAGTATTTAACTCTTGATTTCAATAGAATTCTTCTATTGTCAATAAACTGTGTTAGATTTCAATTTTTAAGAATGTCTCTCATAACTATTACCTTTATGAAGCTATTAAGCCCAAAGTATTTGACTGGCTATTTATAAAAATATCAGTGAAAGTGTTTGCAAAAAATTACTTCATGTGAATTCATGCTAATGATTCCAAAGATATTTTGAATATACGATATTGTTGTTTTCTTCTGATTAATGATAAAGAGTTTCAGAGATACTTTAAGTATACAAGTGGAATTACCCAGTACACCAGTAGGGATTATATAAACTCATCCTGTAGGTCGGTGAGATATGAGTGGACCTACCTAGTACACTGGTGGAGATTATTTGGACCCATCCATAACGTTGGTGGGGTATATGAGTAGACCTACCCAATACACCGATAGAAATTATGTGAACCCATCCAGGACGTTGGTGGGGTATATGAGTGGACTTACCCGGTACGCCGGTAGGCATTATGTAGACCCATCCAGGACGCTAGTGGGGTATATAAGTGGACCTACCTGATATGCCGGTAGGGATTATGTGGACCCATCCAAAATGCCGACCTACTTGGGACGTCGCTAGGGTATTTATAAAATCGTTTGGATTATGTTAAATTGTGTACTTCTGTTAAAAATTTTGAACAGTTCTCCATGTATGATTTTCGTCATATTGTTTCAATATGCATTGTTTAATAAAATATTTACATTTTCTACCCATGATTTTTAAGAATTATGATGGTCACTTACTGAGTAGTCAAACCTCATCAAACTATTATAAATTCTTTTCAGAATTACAGTCTTATTGTTCGAATGAACAATAGGATTTGTGGTTAAATTCACATTTGTAACTTTTATTCTATCAAAATTGTATATATATAGACCTTCATGTTATTATAAGTTGTGAGTAGACTTTGTATCAGTTTGAAAATTCATGAATGGAAAATCAGTTCTAGTAGAAATTTCAATTTATTCTATTTATACAATGAGAATAGACTGTTACACCTCGAAAATATTATAAAACTTGGGGTGTGACAATAAATTAGGGCAACTGAGAGGGAATTAGCAAAAAGGACACATTCCTAATTAAGGATAGAACCTAAATCAAATAGATTATGATCCAGAGATGAATTCCTCCATGAATTTGCCTCAACTACTGTGGAAATTCAAGTCCCAACCAGATACGGAAAATACAATGTTCTCAACTAGAAACCCTTGAACATACCAATTTTGCTTGTGGTTTAAAAAGGATCAAAACCTGACACTAAACCCTAACCAGATGAAGAGAACACAACTATTAGCAAAAGCAAAACCCTAATTCGAGGACTTGAGAAACCAAAAAATAAGTGGAAGACGTAGAGAGAGCATTGTTTGTAAAATCGCCTGATTTAAACGCTAACCGCTAGGTTACCGGTCAGTTTCAGCTTTGGGCGGTTAGGGTAATCAACTGGTATTTAAAAAAATAAAAAATAAAAAAAATGTATATAAATTCTAAAAAATAAAGAATTTGATTTGTAACATATTTTTAAATATTCTTTACATAATGGTAAAGATTAAAAATTGCTTTGGTCATTAATACTCAATTTTATAGTTTCCTATCTTTTTTAGAAAATTTTAAAATAGCCATTGAAATAAATAAAATAGGTTAAAATCCATTTTTTTCATTAATTTTTAACTTCATTTGAATGTGTTTTGTTTTAATCATTCTTTATATGATTTTCATATTTTAGTATATTTTTTTTTATATGTATTTATTTTTTTCACACTTTTTTGACCGCCCAGGACTTACCCGGTTAGAGTGGTTGAATCGGCCGGTTAAACCATTTCCAAGCCCATGTCCGGTAAACTGTTCTGGCTTAATTTTTGCTAACAGAGAGAGAGAGAGAGAGAGAGAGAGAGAGAGAGAGAGAGAGAGAGAGAGAGAGAGAGAGAGAGAGAGAGAGAGAGAGTAGCTACAACTTCAAAAGCTACAATAAGAAGACATTGAGAGAGATGGCCGATGCAAGAAGATGAGAAAAAAAAAAAAAACGTAGGAAAAAAATAACAGATTTGTGCAAGATTGCAGGTTCATGAAAACTGTTTATAGAGTCATAGAAAAATCGATCGAGACAGAACCTTGCTCTGATACTAAGTGAAAAACTATATTTTTGTATATTTGGGTCTTAAGCTCCCATGAGGATGTATTTCACAGAGCTTATCGAAAATATGAGTAAGCTCCCCAATTTAAAGGGTTATAAAGTTATGTACTACTAAAAAAAATAATATATGCAATGAATCACCTTCCTAATATGTATACACATAAAAAGAAGGAAAATATTGTACCAAAAAATAAATACAGATTTCTATAATTTCTACAGTATCGTGGGGCATTCTCTCCACAACGAAATTGTGCCCTGGATTTTGCATGTAAAGGCATTAAATATCTCAAATATAGAAAATTACACAAATATTTGTTATTTTAAGTGTTATTATAATTTTATCTAAACTTTTCACTATAAATATCAAGAGAAAGATCAAGTGCCACTAAGAATTTAGGCAACTAAGAATTCAGTGCGATATTCGAATTTTTGGATTTGATTAAGCATTTTATTGCATTTTATATGAATAGAGAAGTTTGATTGATTTCATGTTTTTATTTTTTTTATTTTTTTTTCTGCTAATATATTTCTGTAGCATTTTGGATGGATCACTATTTGACATAATTGGGTCTTTGTGTTTTGTTTTGGTTAAACAATCCTATACTGAGTGTCTTTTATGTTTTTCTTTCTTTCACCAATAATTCTACAACGTGAGTTACAATGATTGTTATTCACTGATGTAATTCTTGTGTTTAGTATTGTTGTTATTGTTTCATTGTATGCTCCTAATAAATCTTTGATATGTTCTGTATTGCGATTGTTGTTATTGTTTCATTGTATGCTCCTAATAAATCTTTGTTTCGTTGTATGCTCCTAATAGATCTTTGATATGTCTTGTATTCACCATTATTGGTTTTATTGAAAATTTAGACAACATTTGTCAAACATTACTCTAGTGATGTGGGGTGAGGACATAAAATTATTATTAATTGGCTTTAATGTATATATATAGTTACAAATGATATCCCATATTGTGTCATCTTTACATATCCGATTTTTTCACACTGTTTCTTGGAGCCAAATCTAAAATATTCACAATTATTTAACTTGCCCTATCTTTTGGTGATATGTATTTTTGAACAACTTTTTTGGCTTTGACTTTTTGAAATAAAACCAATTTATTTCTTATAAGGTGGACATAATTACTTTTAGCCATTAGTGTTGAATTGCATGGCTTTAAAGCGTCTCACAAAGTTAAAAAAAAAAAAAAGGTTTAAACCTAGAGATAGAACATCATGCTTGCACAAAGTTTAGCACCAGAAAGGCATGACTGGCACTCAAGAATATGTAATTTTTTACCTGTAGATTATTAATTTGTAAAAATAAATAAATTTTAAAAACTAAAAATGATATTTTTTGAAAAAAAATTTGAATAGTTGATTTTACTTTTTCCTTGAAGGACTATTATTTATGATGTAGATCTACAGTTTTTTTGGTGGATAGTGTAGATGTCCAAGCTCGCAGGTGTGGGCATGGATGCACGAAAACAATTCCCCTTTTATTTAACAATTAACATGGCCTGGCTCTTTCATTCATAAATTTCACGGTATTAAATGGATAGATTTGGGAAAAGTTTATATAGAGTCGAGGCTCTAAACAATCAAATTAGAGCCCACCTCAAAAATTTCACTAGAAGATGTTGTTTTGATGTCCAAATATCCTCAAATTGAAATGAAGATTCATGGACTTGAGAAAAAAATGGATTTCAACATTTGGAAATAGTGTATCCTATAATGTATTTTTGGACTGTCAATTTTCAAGATTTTTTAGTTTTTATAGATCTATTCGATCTATACTATTTTTTAAGCTTTAAATTTTATAATTAAAGATGGAAATATATTTTAAGGCTATCACAAAGTTTTTCAGTATTAAAACAATATTTCTCGGCACTATTTGAAGGTGTGCTTTACTTTGATTATGTAGAGCATCGGCTCAATACAAACCGCACCCTTAGAAAAATGGCCATCACTTCTAATAGGAAATATGTCAAGTCTGCCATAACTTTCCAGTTAGAAGTAGGTTCTCTAGTTTCGGTAGATTTTTCTGCACTTTAATTTGCAGAATCCCTCCCTCTCTCTCTCTCTTTATCTCTCGCTTTCTCTCTCTAACTCTCACTAATGGGAGGCCACTAATCAATAAGGAGTGTGAGCAAATGTGTTTCTCTTTCTTCTTCTATAAATTTGAAACCAATGAAGATCTCCTCTAAAAACTTAGCATTTGCACTTCAATTCAACCTCGATGGCCTCTTCTTCTTCTTGCTTGAATTTCTTTCTCCTCCTAATTTTCTCTCTCTGTAGTTGCACCATTGCATCTAAGGTCCATTCCAAGAAAGGGAACTATTCTGCTCTCTTTAGCTTTGGTGATTCACTTGCTGATACAGGGAACCTTCTCCTCTCGGGGCACAGCTCCTTCATAGGGATAGCCCACCCTCCCTTTGGAGAGACATTCTTCCACAAACCCACCCGTTGATGCTCCGATGACCGCTTAGTTGTCGATTTCGTCTGTATTTTCTCTCTCCTCTCTTTTCTTTGTTTTCGTATTCATTAAAATATTCAAAAGGATAAAACAAAGAAAAGTCTTAAGTCATGGTTCATATCTTACTGTTCGGATATTCTCATGTTGACAAATAGAACAAATTAAGTACGGATATTATTGGGGAGGGTTAATTTTCAAATAGGTACTCATTTGTTCAAAATTACGAGCATTACTTTCTTCCTAAAGCAATTTTTTTCCCTAAATTGCCGCGTGTCTGGGTTATGTAATGCAAGTATCAGACAGACGACATTTGTTTAAATTTGATGAATTTGTTGTCTGGTTTTTGAAATACGTTGTTTGGCTTTTCAAAACCTGTGAACCATCTCTCTCTCCTCTCTCTTCCCGCTAGATCTCTCTAAAGGCATTATGTTAGAAGCTTCTACATCTCTCAATCAAGGCCCTTCAATGAAAGAGAAGCCACTCGAAATTGCATAGGCTTTTCATGGGGAAGGGGGCAAAAGAGATCGCAGAAGTTATGGCGAAAGTGAAGCTTGAACCAACAAAAAATGGATTCTCTAGAAAAATGGAGGAAGATGTGGAATTGAAGGTTAAAAAGGGTTCAATGGAAGAGGATATGGAGGAAGCAAAGGTGGATTTGGAGATAGAAAGTGAGGTGTTGGGATTGAACGATTCTTCATCGAAAGGAGGGGAAGATAGATTGGTGAGAACAATTGATTTGTTTATGGTTCCTTCGCCTATTGATCCTCATACACAGGTCGGCTTTTGCTTCTTTGAATATCGTTTTTTCTCTTTCTTTATTTGGTAGAAGAGGCGAACTGTGTGTGAAGCAGGAGGTTTATTGATTAACGTAGTTTCAGGTTTCTATTTCTATAAACGTCGGTTTATGGTTTTTGAGTTGCTGTTTTTTTTTCGGTTTGCTACCTTAAAACTTTATTTATTTTGTTCAGGTGAGAATAGGGCCTGAACAATCCAAGGTGGAATTTGAGTGGACGAGTCCAGGTTTTGGGAGAGCGAGAGGAAGGAAGAGGAGAGAGAGAGAGTGGGAAGAGAGAGGAGAGGAGAGAGGGGCTCACATGTTTTGAAAACTAAATAGTTCTTTGATATTCACTCGATTTAAACGGTTGCCTCATTTCCGGTATTTGTATTGTTGAATAAAGATAACTTAGAAAAAAAAATTGCCGTACTAAAGGAAGTAGTCTTCGTAATTTTTGAGTGTTCATCCGGTAATCGATTCCCCAATAGTATCCGTATGTAATTTGCTACAAATAATTATTACCGTCTCCCAGGAGTTCCCATGCTCATTTTATTTCATTTCACATGCAACCATTTTCTAGCATACTTTAGAAGTTCGTTTCAGAGCTTTTTCAATAACTTAGAAAAACATTTTCGCACTTAAATAGGCATGGAGGAGTTTTCCGATTAAAATACATAGAGCACTGGAGGAGATTCCCGATTAAGCCTTCTTCCGCATTAACTACCACTTTTCAAGATTTAGAATAAAACAAAAGAAAAAGTTTAAATAGAGTTGAGGCTCTAAACAATCAAATTAGAGCCCACATCAAAAAATTTACTAGAAGATGTTGTTTTGATGCTCAAATATCCTCAAATTGATCATCTCGACGTCAATATGCATGGACATAAGAATAAATATATTTCAATTTTTGGAAATAGTGCATCTTGTAACGTATTTTTTTACCCTCAATTTTCAAGATTTTCAACTTTTTGAATATATGTTCGATCTACACTATTTTTGAAACTTTGAATTTTATAATTAAAAATAAAAGTACATTTTAATGTATCACAAAGATTTCCAGTATTAAAACCATATTTTTGAAATCCATTTTAGGGTGCACTTTACTTTGATTGTTTAGAGCCTCGGCTCCACAGAAACCGCTTGAAAAGTTGAAACTTCTAATCGACATGCGGTTCAAACTGCAAGCTTTGAACTTTCAAACTGCAAACTTTC
Source organism: Amborella trichopoda (assembly GCF_054954075.1). Lineage (NCBI taxonomy): Eukaryota > Viridiplantae > Streptophyta > Magnoliopsida > Amborellales > Amborellaceae > Amborella > Amborella trichopoda. Next base: position 31,530,781 of record NC_142343.1, read on the forward strand.
AAGCTACCCTTTTGGGTTCAAAAGGGCAATTGGTTCAGTCAGATGACCATTGGCCCTTGTTGTGGGGCATTTGAAAGTTCAAATTCAAATTGCTCCGTATTCCGTACTATATATATATATATATATATATATATATATATATATATATATATATATATATATATATATTGTGACTCTTTTAGGACGTGTTTGTTTTTTTGAAAATATTTTTTCAGAGTTTAAAAAAGTTTCGCGTTTGTTTCACACTTTACATAAAAAGTTTATAAACTAAGCTTTCAACAAAAGTTCACATTCCTTTGTTAAAAAGTAAAAGATTAAGTGCTTTCAAAACTTTATTGTTGAAGACTATTCACTATGCATAATATAAATACATAATATTAGTATTATTAATATGATATAATGTAATATAATATTATCTTTATAATATTATATTATATAATATATATATATAATATTTATATTATTAAATAAATATTATATATAATATAATAAATAATAATATAAGTATTGTATACATAATATACAAATATCTTATACTATACTATATATTATATTATATTATGTTATATATGTTATATATTTATATTTTTATGGTTAATATGTATATGTTAGCAAATACAGTACCCGGAATTTTCTTAACATTCCTGTAGGTTATCAAACACAATATCCAGAACGTATTTAAACTTTTAATAACAAAACATTCAACTTCCCAGAAGATTTAAAAATATATAAGTTTCCAGAATATATCTTTCAAAATAACAAACGCGCACTTAAGTTCCCCAACCTAGAATTCTCTCTCAAAGAAATTTTATTTAACTTTTGAGTGAAGCTCAAAAGTGCACATTTTGAATGGCATTCTAATTTTCATCAAATTCACACAAAGATTCGAAACTCACACTTTCGAAATGCTCTAAACTTAAAGTTTTTTTTTTGGATTGTCAAGAAAGAGACCATTCATTTTTTGTATAATGAGATCATAACTATTCCCACTCATTAGACGTCGAATTGGATGGCTTGGGGTGAATCATGAAGTCCGAAAAACGTTTTTTTTGAACTGTGTCTAATTAATGATACTCTCACAACCACCCATTTTGAAGTTTAAGAGACAAGAATAATTGTGACCTGATACAAAAAGTAAATAGTATCTTTGTAGACAATCATTCCCCCCCCCCCCCCCCCACAGAAAATATTGGATCGTCAAAATAAGTTAGGACTCTGGAACTTCAAAAGCTCCTACAATTAGGGGTGGCAATGGACCTGGGACCCACCGGGTATACCTGACAGGATCAGGGTATGGGTCCAGCATTTGGACCTGATGGGTCGGGTTTGGGTCCAAAACCTAGACCCGAAAACTCTTCGGGTCTAGGTCTAGGTCCGGTTGAACCCGACCTATACCCATAAATTGTTCAAGATAAAATAATTCAAGCCCCATTCGTTTGGGTGTATTAAGAATTATATACAATAAAAACTCATAATCATCTTTAACTATTAAACAGCAAATAAGATAGCTTGAAATCTAATGAAGGGTGATTGTGACCTTTTGCCAATAATTTGGATATATGATAGTCAAGAAAGGGTAAAAAATAAAGAAGTTCATAGTAAGGGTGGCAATGGACCTGCCCAAACCCGAGACCTGACAGGATAGACCCGAGACCTGATGGGTACGGGTATGGGTAACAGGTAAGGTCCGGGTCAAAAACCTAGACTTGGATACCTTCGGGTCTGGGTCTGGGCCTAGACGGACCCGACCCGTTGCCAACCCTACCCCCAATAAGGGCCAACCCTACCCCCAATAAGGGCCAACATGCATTTGGATGACCATAGTGCCCCTTGGACAGTTCAAAAGTACCAATCCCGAACTCAAAGTTTCTACTTTCCAACCCACGGTAGAATTGGAATAAAACTTCAACAATTTAGGACCTGAACTAGAGAAAGAACATGATCATTTTTAATTCCAAAAAATACTTCATGTCCGTACATAAATTTCTCAATTTCATACCTAAAAGTCAACTTATCGGGACAAAGCAATAAAATTCGAGCCTACCTCAAAATTTCATTAGAAGAGGTTGTTTTGAGGTTCAAATATCTTCAAATTGATCATCTCGACATCAAGATGCATGGACAGGAGAAAAAAATGGATTTCAAATTTTGGAAATAGTGTATTTTGTAATGCATTTTTGGACCGTCAATTTTCAAGATTTTCAAGTTTTCATAGATCTGTCGATCTATACTATTTGTTAAGCTTTAAATTTTATAAATAAAAATATATTTTAAGGCTATCACAAAAATTTTCAATATTAAAACCACATTTCTCGATACTATTTGAAGGTATGCTCTAATTTGATTGTTTAGAGCCTAGGCTCTATGCAAACCACACCTAAGCAAGTGTATCATATGTTCTGATTCAAGGATGGAAACTTGATAAAATTCATTATTTCCTTAGCGAGAAAAGAGATATGGGAAGGCAGAGAGCTAATTAAAACTTCTCAACAACTTGCATTTTTGGATTAATGGAAAGCTTTTAAGGGGTGGATTAATGAAACCATTGATTTACCAAAGTATTTAGTGATTTTATACTATGAAACCATTTACTAATATTATAAAAAGATCACAGTCACTCAGCCTTTAGATGTAAAATTGGGTGGCTTGGAGTGCGTTACGACATAAAATGAATTTTTTTGAACTTCGAGTCTAGTCAATAACATTACTCACAATCATCCAATTTAAAATTTGACAGACGAGATTGATTATGAGTTTCTTGTACTAAAAATAAACGATCTTTTTGTATGCTTTTCATAATATTTATTTGGTAAGTAAAAGAGTTGCATACCTATATTGCATTCATGATGGCTATAACGACATCCGGCACGTAAGTCCGAACTTCCTCAATACTCATTTTTGGTGCAAAGGCATAGTTGTCGTCATTGCCTCCAAGCTCGCCAACCAAGAACAATGACTTGTTCAAGAACTTTTTACAATCTGCTGCATCAAAAGATATTAATAAGCAAGCAGTCAGGCGGACCAGATCAACTGGTCAGACCGGCTGGGCTGATGCTCAGTACTCTAAAAGTTTTGTCTAGAACAAAAATAAAGTTTAGTCGAAAATTATATGAAATTAATTATCGACCAATTTTGGTTGGTTGGATCTGCTGATCTTGACTCATTAGATTAATCAATCAAAATTGTCACATTTTCTAATACATTTCAGACTTTTTAGTACTATTTTTTTTTGTTTCTAATTTATACATTTTCTAATACATTTCAGATTTTTTAATACAATTTTTTTTTTTTTTTGTTTCTAATTTATATTTTGAGATCCGGGCCCAATGTCATAGTGAGCCGGTTCTGACTTGACCAAGCCTAAAAACAATTTATGGTTATAATAACAGTTGTCAAAGGGAAATGGGACATATGAAGTGGGCATCATCAAATGGAGGGGGAAGAGAGAGATACCGGCATCATTCAGTAATAGGGACGGCAGGAGATGGTAAAACCACCCCAACTGGACATTAAGGGAGCTGTTTGCCCAATGTTTTTCTTCGCAAAATAAGGGGAATCGAGTGCTGCTGCACCGGCCATTGCAAAGTTCGCGACCTTTCAAAAATCCGGCAAACCTTTCAGCTTAGAGAGATAAGGAGGCAGCAGAGAGAGCGTTAATGCCTCGGCTACACATTCATCAAACAAAAAATATGCCAAAAATTACAAACTTTATGTAAATATCCATGCCAATTATCATGGATACGAAAATGAAGAAGAGAGAAAATACCAATGAAATCGACGACTAAGCGGCCATTAGAGAATGGACCAGTGGGTCTGTGGAAGAATGTCTGTCCATAGGGAGGGCGGGCTGCGTTAAAGAAGGAGCTCTGCCCTGAGAGGAGAAAGTTCCCTGTATCAGCAAGTGAATCGCGAAGCTAAAGAGGGCAGAATAGTCTCCTTTCTTTGAAGATGCAACGGTGCAACTACATACACAGAAAATTAGAAGGAGATCCAAATTCGAGGAAGAAGAAGAAGCCATTGAGCTTGAATTGAACTGCAAATACTAGGTTGTTAGACGAGAGCTTGAATAATTTCAAATTTATAGAAGAAGAAAGACGAACTCATTGGCACACAGTCCTTATTGATTAATGGCCTCCCATGAGTTAGAGAGAGAGAGGGCTTCATTCACTGTTTTTAAAAAGGCACGGTTTCTATGCGGCCTGTCCGGATATTATTGAAATGCGGGCTATCAAGTAATATGTTTTTTAAATATAATTTGATCCTAATTTTTAGATGATATATAATCTTTAACATGGAGATCATGAATATGATAAAAATAAATAAATTAAAAGCTAGGAATAATGATTATATTAAGAAAGCATCTGAACCGTTAGTTTCACTTGTTTCTAGATGGACCACGTATTGTAGCAACACAGTCTAGCCTGTATAAAACAATTTTTCTTGCAAAATTTTACAAACCTAGTGATTAAAATCCAATAGAAAAAACAAGGGCATTATGGCATGAGAAAGAGAGAGAGAGGGAGAGGCTCTGGCCGCTCTACGAAGTGTTGATAATGGTACAGAATAATCTGCTGAAACGCTCACAAGGGTCTTTTATATATATATACATACATGGATATTCTAAACTTCACAATCCTTTAAATTACAAAGGTTCAAGTTAAAGGGAGTTGTGAAGGATAGATTTATTAATTTTATTGTCTATTTTTTAAAAAAAGTTACTTTTGTGAGACAAATTTATAAATATTATTACATGACAAAGAGTATTTTTGTCATCTTCATAAGGGGTTAAATTGAAATTTTAACTAAAGGACAATGGTACTCTACAAATAAAATTCCAGACACTAACTTCCAAAATACCATTGTACTTTTTTGAAAAATTTTAAATTTGTCTTTGCTTAATGGTAAAATTACCTATTTAAATAATTTTTTAATGAAAAAAAATAATTGTTTTGATAAATACACCCATCATAACCCCTTCTAACTTGAACCTTTATATTTTTAGGGGTTGTTCACTCTAGACAAACCCATATGTATATATATATATATATACCACAAAATGCCTATAGGCGAAAATAAATCGTGATTTCGCCTACCCTCATCACCGTCTAAAGTTTATCGCATAGTCACGATTTTTCGGTAGTGTTTCATTTTTTATTTTTTTTCTACAAATTAGAATAATCTGAAATTTAAAGTATGTGTTCATAAAAAATAGGTGAAATCTATGAAAAATATCAAAACAATATTTTATATAAAATAAATTGATCAAAATGCCCTTGAAATGTTTCAGGGGTATTTTGGTTAATTGTTTTGGTAAATTATTATTTTTTATATTTTTATTAGATGCACCTCACTAAGATGTATATACGTTCCAAATTCCATATCATTTCGATTTGAAAAAAAAAAATGAAAAATAAAACATTACCAGACAATCGTGACCTTGCGATGAACTTTGGATGGTGATGAGGGCTGGAGAAATCACTGTTCATTTTGGCCTATAGGCGTTGGGTATATATATATATATATATATATATATATATATATATATATATATATATATATATATATATATATATGGAAATGCTAGCATAAGCCCACTAACCTACAACTACATATAGACCCAGCAGTCTATATTCAATCTGAGTCGATCTGATGTACATAACTTCATTTCGTATTTTAATTTAATTTTTTTATATACAAATTCAAATCATGTGAAATTTTAGGCATCTATTCTTCTCATCAACGTGCACCTAATAAAAATATTAAAAAATAATTTGTAAAATATAAATTCACTAAAATACCCCTGTAATATTTTTAGAAGTATTTTGATCAATTTATTTTTAATGAAATATTTTTTGGATATTTTTATTGGATTTTAATATTTTTTAATAATACACGGCTAAAATTTAAAGTGCTTTGGATTGATATAAAAAAATTAAAATTAAAATACGAAACGTAATTGTGATCATTGGATCGATCCAGATGTTGGGTCTATATGTAGCTGTAAGCTAGTGAGCCTATGCAAGGATTTATATATATATATATATATATATATATATATATATATATATATATATATATATATATATATATATATATATATATATATATATATATATATATATATATATATATATATATATATATATTTATTTATTTATTTATTTATTTATTTTTATTTTTTATAGGTTGGTTAGTAGTAGGTTGAAAGGTTATATTCCAAAAGGTTTTTTGAGTCTAAAAAAATATTTATGGAGAAAGTCTTCCCCATGGAATGAATAAAAAACATGTTGCTGCGGGAGCATGTGATCTTTGAAAAATTAGAAATGAAGATGTTATCTCGCCATTGGGGAAAAGTATCATCTTCCATTAGAAGAAAACTTGGCAACTCATCAAATTTTAATAAAGTTGCTAGTTCGGTGGTGTTATTGTCGGATAAGTATGCAAATGCCAAAAAAAAGAAAAAGAAAACACCAGAATGTGATGGCTATTATTCTAACTACTTAAAACGTCTACCAGTCTTCGACATTTTAACTATCAGAAAGCGATGCCCATTCGGGTGCGGTTTCTATAAGGTTGTAACCTTAAACAATCGAATTAAGGTGCGCCTCCACATTTTATCATAACATGTAATTTTGGTAAAAAAAATTTTAGGATTATCTCAAAATTTATTTTTATATCTAATTATAAAATTTTAAACTTCAAAAATGGTTTAAATCAAGTAGATCTATAAACATATGAAAATCTTGAAAATTGACGGTCTACATAATGTATTGCAAGATGCACTATCTCTTTTTTTATATTCATACATCTCGATGTCCAGATGATCAATTAGAAGTCTTTTCAACATTAAAATAACCTTTTCAGATGGATTTTTGAAGTGCATATGTAATTCTACAAATTCAAAGTTCCGGCCTTATATAAACTTTCTTTAGAAGCCCTTACTACTTAAGGAAAACGTTTATATAGAGTAGAGGCTCTAAACAATCAAATTAAAGTGCACATAAATTTTTTTTTCAAAAGAGGTTGTTTTTATGCTCAAATATCTTCAAAATGATCATCTTGACATCAAGATGAATGGACATGAGAAAAACATAGATTTCAAGTTTTGGAAATAGTGCATCTTGTAACGCATTTTTAGATTGTCAATTTTCAAGATTTTTGAGTTTTAATAGATGTGCTCCATGTATATTATTTTTTAATATTTAAATTTTATAATTAAAGATAAAAATATATTTTTAGGCTATCTCAAAGATTTCCAATATTAAAACCACATTTCTCAATACTATTTGAAAGTGTGTTTTACTTTGATTGTTTAGAGCCTCGGCGCTATATAAACCACACCCTACTTCAAAAGTTTACCCGACTTGGATGTTTTACCGCTCAAAGAAAGAAGAAGTTTATATAAGGACTCAACCTTATACTGAACAGGTAAAGTGCACCTAAAAATTCCACTAGTGAAGATTGTTTTTATGTTGGAAAACCCTCAAATCTATCAACTCGACCTCGAGACTTATCGAAATTAAAAAGAAAAACAAGGATTTCTAGTCCTAAAAGTAGTTTATTTTTTAACATTTTATCTGGACCATCTATTTTCAATATTTTTAAGTATTTATAGATCTGTTTGACTGTCACCATTTTTGAAATTTCAAATTTCATAATTGAGGCCAACAATAGATTTTCATATCATCCCAAGGCTTTGCGGCACCCAATTTGCACTTTCAACATAGTTTTGAGCTGCACCTGACTTCAACAGTATAAGGTTGACACCTTATACAAACCTCACCCCTCATAAAGTGACAGACTATTCTTTAAAAAGTCTACCCCAGGTAAAGTTTGAAAAATCAATGACCTGGATCCGATACAGCTGATTTTTATTGAGAATCAGATGGGCCCAACTGAATACTGAAAAATGGTTTGAGAAATCAATGACCTGGATCCGATACAGCTGATTTTGATTGAGAATCAGATGGGCCCATCTGAATACTGAAAAATATCATGGCTAGTTTTGCTGGTTCCATACCAGTTCTCTTTCAGAACCAGTCAGTTCTATTAGAGAACCAGTACAAACTGTTTTCACTTTTTTATTTTATTTTTTATTTTTTTACTCACTAAACTGGCCGGTTCCTGTCAAATCTCTGATAGAACTGGCAAGAGCTTTGGCAGGAACCGGCCAGTGCCTTTCTTGTGGTAAGCTCGGTGTATGCTTCATATTGAACCGCTCATCGCCCTAGATTTTAATTGCATCGTCCCCAAAATGAGTATCGTGTTTAGAATTTTTAGATGTAGATTATATTTGCAGGCTTGGTCACTGAATATACGTGTATTTGTCTGTTTTATGAAATCACAAAATGAGAGCAAGTATAAATCTAAAACGTTTTGTGGCGTTATATAATATTGTTGATGAGAGTTTCAACTTTGTTATTTGTTTTGCCAGAGAGCTGCTTGTTACTGAGGTTTAAAAAAAGTGTGCGGTTTGTATAGAGCCAGGCTCTGAACAATCAAATTAGAGTCTACATTCAAATAGTGTTAAAAAATGTGGTTTTAATATTACTAATTTTTGTGATAGCCTTAAAATATTTGTTTATCTCTAATTATAAGATTTAAAGCTTTAAAAATGGTGTAGATCTAACAGATCTATGAAATCTTGAAAATTGACGGTAAAAAAATGCGTTACAAAATGAACTATTTCCAAAGCTTGAAATTTATTTATTTTCTCATGTCCATGCATATTGATGTCGAGATGATCAATATGAGGATATTTGGGCACCAAAACAACCTCTTCTAGTGAGGTAGGCTTTGATTTGATTGTTTGGAGCCTCGGCTCAATATAAACTTTTCCCTTAAAAATTGGATTATTGACCCAGATTGACCACCCCAATGGGAGAATCAACTGGATCGGAGAGTTTTTTCCTAAATTTGTTTTTCAAAAAATCACTAAAAATTCTTAAAAATCTATCTTTTAGGTTTCAAAAAGAAAGGTATTGATATTATGGTTTTTCATTATGTTGACAAAAATACCTAGATATTGAAAATATATCTCATATCCGAGTGTTTGTTGTCTATTACATTAATTTATAGTTAAATAGAGAATCTATAAGAAAAAATGAATATTTTTGGGAATAGAGAAAAGATTAAACTATGAGAGAAAAATATGAAATTATAAGAGAACATTAATATTTTTTGAAATGGAAACAAGATTGGAGAGAATATTAGGGAACAATATTTGGTGAATAGATATGGACCAAGATATTGGGTATAAATAAAGTATTTCTTTGACCAAATTTAGATTCCAAAACAATTGGGGAAATAAAAGAATGATTTAAAATTAAGAAGTATAAGACTAAAAAACGAGAATGGTGTTGCGGTTGTGGTGGTAGCACTACCTGAGCTCCCAGCTAAAGTCTAGGATTATATTCTCACCTAAAACCTTTGAAAACAGTTAACGATTTCAAAAAGATCTAGGGTCCTATATTCCCACTGAACTACCCATAAAAAAAACAAGGTCTAAGTCTAATGTTGAAGTGAATAGTATGATAACAAAATGATTAAATAAAAAACAAATATGTAATATGTATTTGCATTTTGCAAAATTTTCTAAGAAAAATTTGAAGAAGAGAAAAGGAAACAAAAACTTTGAATTTGAAGAGACAGGGGAAAATTACTTAGGTTTGACCAATTAAAAGTGAATATTTAGTGACATTTTTATCATGGAATTAGCAATCTTAGCTTGGGACCATATTATTGATAATCCTAATTTGTTGGGGCTATGGCATATAAAGAGTGTTTATTTACATTTTACCATGTATTTTGTAAAAAGAAAATTGTTTCATGCGGGCTGGACCACATGACTACATACACTGTCCAAAAAGTGTAAACAATCTATTTAAAGATGGATGCAAATAGGTGTTCCACTTAAAACCAATGAAAACTAATGGTCCAAATGTTTTTTTACAATAATTATTATTTTTAGTTTTTTAAATTTACTTATTTTTTCATATTCATCATCTCCATTTTAGATCTTACATATTCTTAGAAATTCAGTCCAAAAATCTATCTCAAAAATAGATTTATTAATAGGCCCGTATTTCCTTGTATGCAGGCTTGACCGCATAGAAACCGGGGCCATTGTAAAATTGTTTGGGGCTATGTATATAAAGAGTGTTTATTTACATTTTATTATGTATTTTATAAAACGAGTAATCAATAAAAATCTAACCAAATGAGAAATATATTGTCCAGAATGCACCAATTTACCATCGAATGTCAGATAAACCTCGAGAGTCAACAAAGTCACAATTGATGTATTCTAAAGTGTGATCATAAGGTATAAGGTATAAGGTACAAGGTCAAGCCACCGCATACCTTTGCTGAAAGTTTCTTATGGCATATTTGATTCGCATGAAAATGTTCATTTTTATATAAAAATATTCCCTCATGCGGTCGAGTGTGGAAATATTTTCATATCAATTGGTCTTAGTACATTTTTTTACATCAATTGACAACTAATTGATGTAAAAATATTCCTACACTTAACCACATGATAGAAACTTTTTCATGTAAAAATATTTTTTAAAAACATTCTCACGCGAACCAAACGTGCCCAATATGTTTGCGCACTCACTCTTCTCTTAAATTTTTCTCCCAACATAGAGGAGGTATCAAAGCCATACCTTTAAAACAAAAACACCAAACATGTTTTTTACAATGAGATAAAGTTTTTGTCGCATACTTCTTAACTTGTTTTTATAATATTTGGTCCTATAAAAGGTGACTCAGTTTTTTATTACAATGGCTTATATAATGAAACAAGAGTTGACTCAGCATTTGAATAATAACCAGAAGCACTTTGCAGGTGATACAAAAATATTGACTATATAATTTTCTTTAGGTTCCAAAGAAAAGAAAAAAGCACTATTTATGTTAACTTAAAGGGTGTAGTTCCTATACGGTTGGAACCTTAAACAATCCAATTAAGGTGCCCCTTCAAATTTTATCTTAACATGTAATTTTGATATAAATTTTTTTTAAGATTATCTAAAAAATTACTTTTTATATTTAATTATAAAATTTTAAACTCCAAAAATGATTAAAATCAAATAGATCTATAAATATATGAAAATCTTGAAATGGACAGTCTAAATAATGTGTCGCAAGATGCATTATTTTTAGAACTCAAAATCTTATTTATTTATTTATTTATATTGATACATTTCGTTGTCGAGATGATAGAGGGTTTTTCAACATTAAAACAGCATTTTCCGATGGATTTTTAAGGTGCATCTTTAATCCTACATTTTAAGGTTGCAACCTTATATAATCGTTTTCCCTTAATAATAGGATAAGTGTAATAATATTGTGAAGTAGTTATTATATTTATGCTCTTTTTATAAAGTTAAAATAAATTTAAAAAATATAAAAGTTTGTAAAATAAAAATACAAAATTTTTTAAACGTTTTTAAGAAAAACTCTTTACCGTAGGAATTTAGATTAGAATATCTAAACTAATATGCCGCACCATACATACATATAAAAGCTAGAAAAACTTGAAAAGGGGACCACATTTAGTTCTTGACAATAATAAAAAAAAAGTTACAATCATACAACCAACATTAGATTTAAGTAACTGTAGAATGACATCTATTTACTTAATTTTCCATATGACTGGATCTAGAACCTTTGAGTACCTGCATGCTATAAGTTCTTGAAACATGATTCACCTACAAAACATTTTCGGATGAAATTTTGGGCATCCCATCATGAAAAAATTAGGGTGAGCATGGGAAAAATAAAAAACAAATATTTTCTATAAAAATAAATGATCAAAATGCCCCTACATTTTTTAGGGGTATTTTGGTAAATTTTTGTCGCTAGAACTTTTTTTTTTTTCATGTGCGCCTTTGTCAGATCTATGCATGCTCCAAATTTTATTTAAAACTTATTTGTAGAATAAAAATAAAAAATAACAAAATTTGAGTCATCTAATCAAGATCAGATGATTAAGAGCTAGCTTATGACATTGTGACTCAAACCATCTCCGCCGTCCACTCCAATCTGATAGCTAGACTAGGGGTCACATATATTATATATGTGGGTAGGGTCACATAAAAAGCTTCCCCATAAATGCATAATACCCCTAGTGCTCCTTTTAAAAGAAGTTGCCCTAAAATTAGATGCAAAAACTTTATTAGCAGGGGAAATAGCAAGAGCTATATACCACATATACTTTATTTTTATTTTTATTTTTTTTGAAAGGGAAAATTACTAAATCAAATGAATAAAAAGAGGGGCACACCCGTTTGAGAATGCTGTGAAGAGAGAGGTGCAATTTGTATGTATCTCTCTTACTCCAACTATTATCATAAAAGAGCCCTAGCTTAATTGGTTAGCGCTTGGCGATTTATAACGCTACGTCTTAGGCTCGACTCCTATTAAGATTAGGGGCCCTCTCCCCACTGACTCACTCAAAAAAAAAAAAAAAAAAGAAGAAAGAAGAAGACTCTTACCATAAATGCGAAAAAAATTCTTACTTTAAAGATGTGAAAAAAATTGCCTTTCATCGGCATCTAGAGTGAGAGAGGCCATTCCTCAAGTAAATAATATATCTAAACACTGAATAACACTAAGCAAACCTTTGTTCATCGGAAGATGTATAATCCATACCTATTATTAGCCTAAAAGAATGAGCAAAAAATGGAAGATATCCTTTCTAATCCCCGAAAATAAATTTATAAACTAACTACCTCTTCCGCAATTAATTTTGAATATCAATTCTACAACTCAAATGGGAAGATTAAAACATGGAAATATTAAAAAATCAAGACCCATCAAATAATTCAAAAGTAAAGAAAGGAGGAAAAAATATTCTGAAAACTTTGGGTGTTCGCCTCAAATAATTGCATAAAAGGGAAAGAAGAGTTGTGTATACTCTCTCCCTTGGATTTTGAGCAGCATAAGATACGAAACGATAAAAGATTTACATATATAAGGGAAGAAAGAGAAGAAAAGTAAGGGAAGAAAGAGAAGAAAAGTAGAGAGAACAATATAGAGCGATATCGATAGGTTCTATTGGCGGTAGTATCCTAATATTTTGGTGAAACTATATTGAATTTGAATTTAAATGAGTAAATTATTTATTTATTTTTTTGGTAATTCAATGGGGATGATGAACCTCTACCCATTTTTTAAACCGTTAATGGTTTTTAAATATATTAAGTGATAATGGAAACCTAGACTTTAGCAGGGGCATTCATAGTGCTACCACCACGACCCGAACAATATTCTCTTCTATAAAGTGTTATGTCAATGGGGATTTGGGCCCCTACACTTTCATAAGAATGGAATCAGAGACCTCACCAAGTCAAATTTGTTTATGAAGTTAAACAAGTTTCCTTTTTTTACAGATTTTGAAATTAGCGCAATGGTTAACCTTCCTTATTTCTCCCTCTCTCTTTATCCAAAAAAACTAAAACAATACTAATAATTTATTTATATTCTAAAATCCTTATCTATATAATACCTTTATTTAGGATAATCTCTCTCTTCTTCTCTCTCCCTCACGTGGTCCTCTTTCTCTTTCTCCGTCACATTAAAAGGAAAAAGTCATGTAGGTCCAAAAACAACGAAAAAATAAAATAAGGCACAAAGTTTCCCATTCTCTCTATCCCAAAAATCAAACAATCATAATAGTTTCACATACTTTCCAAAATACCTACCTATACAATCCCTTTATTTTAGGATCATCTCTCTCTCACACCTGGTCCTTTCTCTCTATCTCTGCCTACTCTCTCTCTCTGCTTCACGTGGTCCTCTCGCTCTCGCATCATGTCTCTCCTGAAGAGAGAAGAAAATATCTTCCTACATTTTCTCTCTCATTGCATTACTGTTTTTTGGAAAACTCATTTTTATCTCATTTTGGGTCACACGGGGCTAAATTTATGTACTATTTTTTAAATTTTCTATTTTATGTTTATCCTTTATTCTCGAGGTGGCTTAATATTTCCTTTTGAATTATGATAAAATAAATATTCTAGTTTTCATAAATATCTCAAATTCTCTTAATTTTATTGTATGTTTCTAAACCCTCAAAGTTTATCTCTATCTGTTTATTTCGTAAAATCTCTAACTCAATTCCTGTCTATCTATTCACCTAATTTTAACACATTCTTTTCTTTACTTGGATTGAAACAGGATTAGAAGATTTAACGAAAGAAAAATATTAGATTTACAAAAGATAGTTTACAAGACCCTAAGAAATTATATGAAGACTTTACAAAAGATTTCGCAAGATATACATGTTTTAAATTTTATTTAGGAAGTCTCTTCTTCTCTCTCTCCACGTCTCTCTATCTCCCTCTACACGCATTATTTTTGAGAAGTGTTTCTCTCTAGATAAGATCTTATTTCTATCTCCTCAACTCTCGATTTCACTCTCTATACATTTCTCTCTACATGCATGCATTATTTGTAGGAAGTGACTATCTCTAAAAATTATTTTAATTATGTAGTATAGATGTTTTAAAATTAGGTGCATATATCTCTATCTACCTTTAAAGATGAGAATGTGTCCAACAATCTTCATAGAATTAGGATCCTTCTTATTTTCGCAGCATATGTCCACCTCTTAACTCTGGCATAATAATGTAGTAATGTAGTATAGATATAGATAATACCAATTTTTAACGTTAATACTTTTTATTTGAAAAATAATTGAGTGTATTTCAAAAGAACAATATGGTTTTATGGTTATTTTCTAAAATGTTTTGTAGAGAGAAAAAAATGTAGGTTTGAGTCTCATATTGAAGATGAGAGACTTTATTGAATTGTAATTAAGAGCACACATTCCCATTCATTATACTCATAGTACAAAGGAGAGAGATGATGCATATGCAGAGCATGCGAAGCGTATGTACGTAGGAGCAAGGATGCTTGATATAGCGCACTTTGCAAGGCACCCTTCGCCCGAGCACGTGTGCTCAATATCATTTTTGTGAGCCCATCTCGAGTGCACGTGTGCTCAATATCTTTTTTGTGAGCTCATCTCGAGTGGGTCACCCAACCGTCATATAGCCGTTGATGAAATAGAGGTAAAAGAAGGTTGTAATAGAAGCTATCAAGTAGGTTAACCCAACCGTCATACAAGGCTGCATGTAACTTATAGCTGTTGGTGGTGCAGGTAATCACCACTAGAGTAAATGTGCAGTCTCCTTGTGGCTCTAGTTGTGGGTTCTAAGCTCAGATGCATAGAGCTTTGGAACATAAAAGAGACATCTCTATTTTCATGCATCCCAAGGACGAGTTTCCCTTTTGATGCACATCAAATACTCTATCGAAGGGGGGAAAATATCTTCTCGAGAGAGCACTCATGTGTGCCTAAAAAGAAGAAGAGCTTGAGCTTCAAATTTTTCAAAATCGTATTATATTTTGCCCCTTTTAACCCACCAAATTTCTAGAAATTCAAGATGATATTTTATGGGTGAAAGAAAGGAGACTGCCATGACTTCCTTGAAAGTCATAAACCACAATTTTACTCGACTCCAACGCTTCAACGGGCTAAATTTCAAGAGATGACGATAAAAGGTCATCTTTTTGCTTACTATCTTCAAAGTGGCATACATAGTCACAGAGTTTATGCCTGCACCGCCGCTACCATCGGATGACTCCACCGAGGAGCCTACAAAAGAAGGATGGGGGATGACTACATTTGTCGAGATCAGATCCTAAATGCCTTGGCAGACCTAATCTATGATATGTATGCATCTATTGGCATGGCAAGAGAGCTATGGAAACTACTTGAAACCAAGTATCTCACAGAGGAGTCTGGTAACAAAAGATTCCTCATCTCTAATTTTTTAGACTTTAAATTCATTGAAAACAAGCCAATTTTTTCTCAAGTATATGAGTTGCAGCTTGTAGTTCATGAACTTAAAGATTGTGGAATTCTTTGGATAAATTTTTTCTAGTACGTTCCATAATTCATAAGCTATCCCCATCATGGAAATACTATCAAAAGAAAATGAAACATAAGAAAGTGGATCTTGTTTTGGTTCAACTTCAAAAACATCTTTGAATTAATGAAGAGAATAAACTTAGGGAAAAGAAATATGGATCAATCAATTTTCACTCTAAGACAAACCTTGTTGAGTAAAAATTAAGTGCTCCATATTATAAGAAGTCTTTCATTCTTAAGGTCCATAATGAAAATTATAAAGACCAAAAGTCTATTGTCAACAAAAATAAAAAGAAAGCCGCTTGCTATGTATGTGGAAAATCAGGATATTATTCAAGAGAGTACCGACACTAGAAAGGGCTCAAAAAACCTAGAGTTCAAGTGAAGTTGACCATTGATGAGCAATTTGTAGCAAAGGTCACGAAAATAAACATGATTGATAAAACTAATGGATGGTGGGTCGAAACCAAAGCTACCATTCATGTGTCCAACAATCGAGATATATTTAAGACCTTTGAACCAGTGGGTGATGGTAATTCAGTTCAACTTGGGACCTAAGCTATGGAAAAAATGCTTAGAAAGGATTCAGTGGAACTAAAGTTTAGTTTAGGCAAGGTTTTTACCTTGGAAAGTGTGTATTATGTACCGGACATGAGAAGAAACTTTGTTTTGGGATGTGTCTTGAATAACAAGGATTTTAAAATGGTCATTGGATGTGATATACACATCTTGACCAAATATGGTGTATTTATTGGCAAGGGATACTCATGTGATAAGATGTTCAAATTCGATCTTGTTAATGAAATAAATAAGTCTTCTGCGTATATTGTTACTTCTTGTAATATGTGACATAGTAGATTATGACATGTTCTTCTATTAAATCTTTGATTAAATTAAGATTAATTTCTAATTGTGATGATTTATTTAAAGATAATTGTGAAGTATATGTACAAGTCAAAATAACTATAAAATCATTTCCTTCAATTGAAAGAAATAGTGAATTGTAAGGACTTGTACATAGTGATATATGTAATTTAAATAATATTTTAACGATGGGTGGTAAAAGATATTTTGTTACCTTTATTGATGAGTTTTTTGAGACATGCTTATGTTTATTTGCTAAACATAAAGATAAAACTTTTGAAAAATTTAAAGTTTTCAAAGCAGAAGTTGAAAATCAACTTAGTAAAAAAATCAAAATTATTAGAAGTAATAAAGGAAGAGAGTATTTATCAAATGACTTTAATGAATTTTGTGAAAATAATGGAATTGTTCACCATGTAACTAATCCTTATACCCCTCAACAAAATGGACTAGTAGAAAGAAAAAATAGAACTTTGGTAGAAATGGTAAATGCTATGCATATTGCTTCTTCATTGCCATTGAATTTGTGGGGTGAAGCTTTATTATCTGCATGTTTTATTTTAAATAGAATCTCATATAAAAAGAGTGATATGACCCCTTATGAACTTTCTTTTAATAGAAAACCTTCTTTGAATTTTTCTTAAAGTATGGGGCTATCTTGTATATGTTAGACTTTCAGATCCTAAAAGAAATAAATTCGGTCCTAGAACCACTAAAAGTGTGCTTGTGGGATATTCACAAAATAGTAAAGCATATATATATATTTTATCTAAATTCTCTCACATTAATGAAATCTAGAGATGCTAAATGTTTTGAAAATCTCACTTGTAAAAGTGAATTAAATGAATCTAATAGCATGCAAAATGAAAATTATCATAAAAATAATCAAATTGTTGATGTAGAACAAGAAGAAAATAATGATGATGAGATAATAGAACCAAAAAGAAGTAAGATAATTAGAGGTGGTCCATCTTACAACTTTGGACCTGATTTTTATATTTATCCACTTGAGCCTAATCAAAATAAAATATTAAATTTATTGCCTATAGTCTCAAATGTGAAGGATGATCCTATATCACTAATTGAAGCTTTGGCAACTCAAGATGCAATTTTTTGGAGAGAACCTATAAATAGTGAAATGAATTCCATAATGGCTAATAAAACTTGGAAATTAGTAGATCTTCTATCTCGTTCTAAACCCATTGGTTGTAAATGGATATTTAAAAGAAAAAACAATTATGATGGTTCTATTAATAAATATAAAACAAGATTAGTGGCAAAAGATTTTAAACAAAAAGAAGATATTGATTATTTTGACACATGAACCTGTAGCAAGAATTGCTATCATTGGAATGCCCTTAGCAATAGCCGCTATCAATCATCTAGTCATACATCCAAAGGATGTAAAAATTGATTTATTAAATGGTGACGTAGATGAAGAAATTTATATGGAATAACCCGAAGGTTTGTGATGTTAGGTCAAGATAACAAAGTTTGTAAATTACTTAAATCTCTTTATGGACTAAAACAAGTACCTAAACAATGACATAAAAAATTTGACAACGTATTGATCTCAAATGGTTTCAAGAGAAATGAGGCTGATAAATATGTACATAGTAAGAAAATAAATTCTTTATGTGTCATAATTTGTCTATATATAAACGATATGTTTATATTTGACTCAATATTAATTATCAATACTAAATAAATTTATTATGTACAAAATTTTTTATTATAATAATTACAGTTAGATGTTAACTATTATAATATAAAACTCTAATATAAGGGGAACGAAAGTAGATTTATAGTTACGGTTAGATGTAACTATTATAATATAAAAATTATAATGCAAGGTGAACATAAATAGATAGATTGGTCACTAAAAATATTATCTACATTTAAAATTATGATTTTTTGCTCCATGTAGGTATAGTCTCCAACATGATAATTCTACTAAGATATTAATGTGACTTACACTAAAGTTGCAAAAAAGGATATTATTATTTATTTAATTATTAAAGAATGATATTATTATTGCTTTTAATGTCAATCTCAACTATATGTATAGTCTCCAACATGATAATTTTGCTAAGATATTGGTGTGAATTATGTTAAAGTTAATATATATATATATATATATATATATATATATATATATATATATATATATATATATATATATATATATATATATATATATATATATATATATATATATATAATTATTTATTTAATTTAATTATTAAAGAATAAGATTATTATGTTCAATCTCAAACTCCAATTATTATGTTCACTAGAAGAAATCGTTTTGATGCTCAAATATATTCAAATTGATCATCTCGATATCAAAATGCATGGACATGAGAAAAAAAAATGGATTTCAAGTTTTGAAAATAGTGTTTTTTGTAACACGGTGTTGGACCGTCAATTTTCAAGATTTTCAAGTTTTGATAGATCTGTCGATCTATCCCTTTAAAATTTATAAATGAATATGAAAATATATTTTAAGGCTATTACAAAGATTTCCAATATTAAAACCACATTTCTTGACACTATTTGAAGGTAGGCTCTATTTTGATTGTTTAGAGCCTAGGCTCTATACAAACTGCTCCCATAAATAAGTAATCTAATAAATTAATTTTTAGAAAAGGAAAAAAAGAAGAAATGAGGATGCAAGATCCTCTATATTTACCATCACAATTGATAAGAGAGATTATAAAAATACAAAAATGAAAAACTTCAGTTATGGAGATCTATTTTTATTGTAATAAGTTGTATTTTAAACTATATTTTGACTATTATTCAGTGGTCAACGAATATTTAGGCATGAAACATACTCTCAATATTATAAATACTTTGTTTACTAATATTATTTACAAATAACTTCAACTATTTAAAAATAATATAATTAAAAATAAGAAAAAAAATAAAAGATAAAATAAAAATTAATTAACCAAAAATACAAAAAATAAAAAGATAATTCATTCTTTTTTTTGCATTAGTTTATCCAATTTTTGAAATAATACTTACTTATAAGTAAATAATATATTTCCTTATATAAGTAAAAATAAATTTACTTATATTAATGAATGATATATTGAATATGTACAAATAGGAAAAACAAGATAGTAATTAATCGTAAATTCAAATTAGATATGAAAATTAGGTAGTTGCAATTATATTCTTAGAAAAATATTTTCCTCAAAGTGAATGTCAAAATAGAGTTGTAATGGCACTCTGAAATTTATATGATATGTTTTGTAGTTTTATTTTCCAATTCTCTTGAATAATATTTACGTATAAGTGAATAATAAATTTATTAATATGATTAATAATAATTTTAAGGTGGGTTAGAGAATAATGTAATTAAAATATTAAAACTTATTATCTAATAGAAGATGATACGTGAAGACGGATCCAACAAATTCTCTCTATTTCTGTTAGTCTCTCTTAATGGAATATGTCAATTTAATATTAATTTTTTATTTTAGTAATTAATATTCAATGCACATGCATTGCACATTTATATCACTAATTCCTTTCAAATACTAATAAAAGGGAAAGCTTTCTATGTTCCCCTACACCAGAAAAGTTTTATCCTCCCCCAACCATCCAGCCATCCATTTTTTATCAAGAAAGCCACTCACCGTTTGATCTTAGATCCAACGTCTCAAAGTATTTTATTTTTAATTTTTTAATACAATTTTTTTTAATATAAAATTTGGTACATGCCATCTTCTCATTGAGGCGCACCTATAGAAAAATATTAACAATAATTTTTCGATAAAATATAATGACCAAAATACCCCTTAAAAATTTTAGGGGTATTTTGGTCATTTTATTTTATTGAAAATATTTTTTTTTTTTTTTTTGTTAGTGAGAGTTTAATAGAGGAATGGACGTCCAAAATTTAGTGTCAAAACAGTTTATAGAAAAACATTAAAATTAAAACAGTGTAGAGATGTGATATTATGATTGGGGCAATCTTAGCCCTCCACTAAAAAGACGATTGGATAAGGCGGAGGATAGAACTTCTATGTTGTAGGGGGACCATAAAAAGCTTTCCCCTAATAAAAAAGGGGAATTAGAAAAAAAGGAAAGTAATAGTAGCATCAAATTCCCAAATTAGTTGGTTGATCGGTAGGATGTCACATATAGTTTGATCCATAAAACTTGTCGATGTATTTATAAACAAAGCAAATTTACAAAAAAAAATCCTATTTCATTTTGATAAATAATCCTTTTATTTTATATTTTAGGCTCAAGTTATTTAAGAATGCATATTGTATTTTAATCATATTTATTGTACTTATTGGCTTAAACTCAATTTTGGGTATTCATACTTTTCACCCTCGAGCACCTTAAATACTAAAATACCCTTCAAAGAAATAAAAAAAAGAGGCTATTCTTCGTACTGACATAAAAATAGGATTTTCTGTAAATCTCCCTAAACAACAATTTAAGTAATTTTTCAATTCTACGATGCGGACTGGACTGTATAACTACATATGCGGTCAAAAAAGTGTAAAGCATCCATCTTAAAGATGGATGCAAGTAGGTGTTCCATCTAAAAACAATAGAAACCAGCGGTCCAAATGTTTTCTTACTAAAACTATTATTTTTAGTTTTTAAAATTTACTTATTTTTTCATACTCATGATCTCCGTGTTAGAAATTACATGTCCTTAACAATTAAGACCAAAAATCCATTTAAAAAAAATACATTTATTAATAGGCTCGTATTTCTACATATGCAGGCTTGGCTACGTAGAAATCAAGTCCTAATTTAAATCATTCTACTAAAGATATAATCGATCAAAGCAAAGTTGTTCATATGGATGTAAAGCAATATTGTTAATAAATATAAAATGGTGCTCTAATTTGGCCAAATCTCTTTCTAATTTTTAAAATCGCAAAATAAGCACATCCTAATTTATAAGACTAGCCATTACAGTATTTATCATAATTAGAGGCTTGCCCCGGTTGTTTTAGTCTCCTCCGATACCCTAATTTAAGACTGATTCATAATGCTCAAATTTAAGACCGATTTCATTTTATTTATTTTTACTCAATGCTGAAATATTTTCATCTCAAAACCAACTTATGTTACAAGAGTGGGTATGTAGTTATGTACGGTTCCTAACATATTCATGTGAGCCAAATCATGTAAAATGCATGTAAATGCCACAAGGCCTAAAATGCGACCACAAAAGTGATCACAAATTGTTTACCTTGAAAGAGCAATGTAGTTAGATGATAATTGGCATCTGATATGTAAATCTAGAGCACAAATACATTTAAGAGAAAATTATATATATATATATATATGTTATACTTTATGTTATTACGGCTACACTTAATAGTTTCCGTTATTATTCATCGGTTCGTTTTATCTTTCACAACACTTTTTTTTAAAAAAGACACTTTTGCCCTTTTCAGATGTTCAACATTTGAAAGCAACCACAGCTAGAACAGTCACTTATCATATTTCGGATGTTGACATCCAAAATTTTGAGAATTTCGGATGTTGAACATCTGAAATTTTGCTCGCCAAGACTTCCCGCGCACGGGTGGAAACTTATATATTTTTATTTTTATAAAGTTGGGAAAAACCGATCATTGACAAAACGTACCCCCTTTACTATCCCTTAATACAGTTGTAACCCACAAAGTTGAAGAGATTGACTCACTATTTGGACGTGATTGGTACCGTTCTTACTCTTTCTTTATACGATTGATTAATTAAAGTTTATTTATCTGTTATTATTTAGAATATTTAATTTTGTTAATAACATTTGTTGTGTATTTGAGATTAATAAATGGAATTTGTTTAATATTGATGAAGTAGTTTTCTCATATAATTATTTGTTGTTTTTATCATGTTGATACATTGTATTCTTTGTTTTGCTGAAATAATTATTAAACTTGTTTGTTTGTAATAAAATTTGTTGTTTATTTTGTGTTTATGTGAGTATTACTCACAAATTTTAGTACTACACTATTTCAATCTATTATGTAATATTCAGATTTTATGAACCCTAAAGTGGTTAGAAATCTCCCAATTTTTGGTAATTTTTTTGTAACACTAATTTTGCTATTCATTTCATATATGAGTATTGACGATCGTTATTGACAATTTTAGTAGTACACTTTTTCAATCTATTATGCAATACTCAGATTTTATGAACCCTACAGTAGTTAGAAATATACCATTTTTTGGTAATATTTTTGTATTGATTTTTTATAATAGTAGCTTTGTTATTCATTTAATACAGTAGTATTGACAATGGCTACTGAGGGAGTGCAATTGGTATTCCGATATGGGGGGTCATTTGAGACGATTGCCGATGACGGACGTGTTATTTATAAAGGAGTAAAATTGAAGGTCAGCAAATATAATGGGAATAGTTCCTTGGAGGAACTAAAAAGTCATTTTACAAATTTAACCAAGTGTGATCCAAACAAATTATCTATTATGTTCCATAATACAAGTTTATCGAGTGGGCTTAATTTGATTGATGTTAGTGATGATATAGATGTATCTTTTATGTTGGGAGCGGAATCTTCAAGAATTGTAGTATATATTGCCGAGGCACAACATGAATTTGTTGTTGAGGGCCCATCTTCAAGGAATAGCTATATCTACAACTTATTTTTTCATTTGTAAATTGCTTTATTTTAATCTCATATATGTAGAAATTGTTGCTTCATCTTACACTCTATCTTTTGTCAACAGTCGGGGTAACACTTTAACTTAGTGAGACCAAAACATTGGAGTGGTGCCCAACCCTGAGCTCGTACCAAAGCGTGATATGGACGACATAGAACCACTAGAGAGTCCAAGTAGAGGAGTCGGTAACGAGGTTCAATTGAATATTGGGCAATTTTTTGAAAATGTTAATGAATGCCGACATCATCTGGTTGATTTTACAATCCACAACAATTTTGTTTTGAAGTTTGATAAAAGTGAATTAGGACAGGTGTGGGCAAGTTGCAAGGTAGATGGATGCACATGGCAAGTGCAGTGCTTATGAGTTAGCAGCATTGCATACTTTAAAGTGAAGTCCATGGTTAAGGAGCACACATGCAATAGTCAAATGGGGAGGATCCATCAGCTACTAGCTCGTAGTGATTGGGTAGCAAAAAAGATTAAAGGCTGCCTTCTTGACCAACCAAAAAGTAAAGCAAAAGATATTGTAAATGATGTTTAACGTGATCACAGGGTTAAGCTTTCCTACATGCAAACTTGGCGGGGAACAGAGGTTGTTAGAGAGATGATAGATGGATCACATGGACAACAATATCTTGACCTCCCCATGTATATTGAGAAGATCAGAAGAACCAACCCGGGAACCGAAGTTCGCATCCACACAGATGAAGGTAGGTTCAAACAACTATTTATTGCCTATCAACCATGCATTATGGGGTTTATCAATGGATGTAGGCCACTAATTGGTATTGATGGAATATTCCTAAAAGGAAAGTATCAAGGCATTTTATTGTGCGCCATCACGGTAGATGCAAATAATGAGCTCTTCCCATTGGCATTTGCAGTAGTTGAGAAGGAGAATTACCAGAATTGGTATTGGTTCTTAAGTATATTGAGTGAGCTCTTAAATGGGTACCCTAATCTGTCTGCCTTAACCATTATATCAGATCGACAGAAAAGCCTGTCAGAAGCAATAGAAAAATACTTTCCAACATGTCTTCCATCATTTTGCATGCGATATATGGGAGAGAACTTCAAGGGCTTTATAAAGAGGTAAGCAAATATTGAAGTATTGTTGATGTTGTTTTGGAAGGCTGCTCGTAAAGCGACCATTGCTGAGTTTGAAAAAATAATGTTAGATATACAGTGTACCGACCCAGAAGCATATAATTGGATTAAGAATATTCCACTTAAATTTTGGGCAGATGCCTATTTTCCAAGGTCTATATATAGTCATCTTACCTCAAACATGGCCGAGTCTTTCAATGCTTGGATTTTATCGTCTCAAGAGAAGCCGATCATTATATGTGTGAAGAAATAAGGATACAGTTGATGACCAGGTTTGAAGAGAAGAGGAAATTAGGTAATACTTGGAGCAGCATGTTAGTACCGAAGGCCCAAGAATTACTTAACACGTAAAAGATGAAGGCTCAATTTTTGCACAAAGTTATATCTGCCATGGACACGCTTTTTGAGATCCACTATCTTGGGAAGAAGTATGTTGTCGATTTAATGCAATGGGCATGCAGATGTAGAAAATGACAACTCAGTGGCATTCCATGTGCCCATGCTATTGCGGCCATTAACCATATGCATATGAATCCCACTGTGTACTGCCTTCAGTATTTTACAGTGGCATACTTTAGAAGGGCATTTGAAACTCCCTTTGCACCTGTCCCAGATGATATTGAATGGACAGGTATTTACAACTGGACAGTGTTGCAACCAAGGACTACACGCCTTCTTGGTAGGCCAAAAAAGCAACGAAGAATATCTGAGGCGAAACATCTGATCACCAGGCCTTTGAAGTGCAAACAATGCGACTTTGAAGTGCAAACAATGCGACGCAAATGGTCATAATAGGAGGACATGCAGAGAACCGATATAGTGAACTTGATGTTAATATTGTATTCTTGTATGGAATTATGATTTTCATGAATTAATGAATTGAGTGAATATTGTGTTTTTGTTGTCAAAATTGTGTCAGTACAATCGGAATTCTTTATTGTAAAAAATCTTCTAATAGATGAGTTTTCCAATCGTTGTGTCGAGATAGATGATTTAAATATTGGAAATCTTTGTGATAGCCTTAAAATAAAAAAATGAAATTCATATCCATACATCCAGAAATGAGTTATTCTCATGTCCATTCATCCAGAAATGATGTTCATTTTTTTATCATGTCAATGCATCTTGATTTCCATGAACAATGTGATGTCTAAACAATTTCGGATATTCAACATCCAAAATTGACATATTTTCGGATGTTGAACATCCGAAACTCATTGTGAAAATCCAAGAGCTTTCTGGATTTCGGCAGTACCATTTTCGGATGTTCAACATTCGAAAATATTACTTTTTCGGATGTTGAACATCCGAAAACTCATTGTAAATGACCCTCAAAATGACCCATTACAAAATTGAAATCCTCAAAATGACCCATTACAAAATGACCCATTACACGCCTTGCATTCTCTTAAGCTGATCCTGTTTATGTCGTGTGTTATATCTTCTAGGTTCTTCAACTGCAGGTTGTGTGGAGGGGGTTAGGTCTTCTACAACCCGACTACTTTGACCCACTCCATCATCTCCGGCCTCGTCAAGTACAACTTGTCATTATATTGAGGCTGAAATGCTCCATCCTTGCTTATACATCACCCATATCCACAGGCACAAACTTAGACAACATTTCAAACGTGTTGTTAACTCGATTAAAATCTTCAGGGTACCACTTCTATCTAAGTGTAAGTGCCTCTGCTAACATGACAGTAGATGTTTTAACTGCGCTAACCAGCCCAACAAGATTACATAATTAGCATATTTAAACAATTAAATAAAACTAATAAATAAATATAATACTATAAGAATTTATAGATCAATATAAACGTACCAATTGGTTCTCATAACCTCGAGGTCTCATTGTATACTGTGGTTCATGAGCAGGAACCACTTTTTCTTCTTCATGGATATGAGGTTGCAATATGTCTTTAGGTGGGTTAGCGACATTATGTATCAAAGGATGAGGCACCAAGTTGTACAAGGCCTTGTACTCTTTTGAGGGCAACCCATTATCAGTATCTTGTTGAATATCAGGTATGATGCGGTCATGGCGAGACAACCAGTTAGCGATTTTATCTGCATTGACGTTTTGCCAGTCTCGCTGTCCAACTTGTCTACTTGCCCTCTTATTAACAACTAATGGATTCCTAGGAATGCCCTGTTTTGCTCCAAATTGCCGACATACTTGGTTGGCATGTACGGCTCGACAATATCATCAACTATTAAAGTTGTAGGGCACATTGAAGTTTGAAACGCTTGCTGCCTATCATCTGAAATGACCTCATTAGGGTTGAAATAGGGATTCCAGATTACCTGTTATATGATATGCAGTCAATAAAAATAATTACAAATACTTAAATACTATTGAAATAAATCAATATCAAATTATACACTAACCTCATTAGGTTGGAGGTTATCAATTTCTTATCTGATGGGAGGCATTAAGTTATGTGGATTGCCATGATATTTTTTTGGTCTCTCCCATCTTTTGGCCCTAAGCATATTTGGAGGGATACTAGGTACGGGCCTCATATGCATAATATGCTCATATGACCAGTACTGCAATAAATTGAGTATTATAAATATTAAATATAATAAGAAAGCAGTCTAAACTATTACGCTTATGTTATATACCAAAACAAATAGTTACTTGCATGAGAGTGGTTGAACCACTAAAATGTTTTCGCTTGAAAGTGCAAGCTTTTCCAAGTGAGCGATAGAGGAATGTAAGGCTTGCAACACCCCAAGCATATGTGTTGGTGCCTTCAATATCTTCGAAAAACTGCAAGTACCTTGTTGGCACTGTTGAGGAAGAGCAGATATGCTTGAGTATATCTATAAACTTGAACTAGGGTTGCATCAGGTAGCACTTCCCTAAAATTTGCCTTCATCCATCTATGCCTAAGGCTTGCCAAGTTGCCATCAGGGACTATACCCAAATTATCTTTTATAAACTTTCGCAGGTCCTTGATAGGACGACATGTGACTGGGTCGCCATCCACAGCCAATTCTAATATCTCGTATGCATCACAAAGTGTTGGTGTCATATCACCAATATGAATGTTGAAATGAAAGGTGTTAGTCTCAGAATGCCACCTCTCTATATTAGCTGCGACCAAAGGATGATCAATTCGGCTTGGCCGAATGATAGCCAACGGACCTAACCCAGAAGCATGAACTAGCTGAACTTGTTCTTTTGTGAACTTCCATTCATTTAATTGTTAGCTCTTCTCATCAATTCTAATTTCTTCTTTCTCCTGAAATACAACAAATAGACAACATATTAGAATCAATATATATACATGTACTTTCCGTAGGATGTTTGAACCAGACTACCATTTATTGAAAATTAACAAATAAATAGAATGGGCAGATGAATATATGCATATATCTGTCCTTCCCATATTAAATATGAGCAATGTTCTGGATGAAGTTGCAATAAACTAGGGCCTGAGGACCTCCTGGATATCCTCCATCGGGATGTAAACGATCCATATTCACTGAAATCCCATATGGTCACCATGTTAGTCATAAGGCTACACATGTAGAAATTAACTGGATAACAAAAATACAATAATGACATACTATTGATGAAGAAGAACATTGCTACAATCCATTGATGAAAGAAGAACAGTGCTAAAATGAAATTGCTATGCTAGTCCAACTAAGGATCGTATACTTGAAAATCGAAATCAATCCGTGAATATGGTGGCCAAATAAAGAATTGATTCTTTGAGTCAAACAGACAACTACAAAGAATCCAAAGAGTTATTCAAAAACCACTAAACAACTTCCATAATTGGCTACAGTGAAAAAACAGTCCCCTATCCAGCTCTTAAATCTAATTTAATATCTCTACTTGAAGAACTACTATACGGACCCCTTAATTAACAAGATATGCGCAAATCCTCATCCACTGGTTTCATCAGTAACAAATTCAAAACCGCGTGAAATACTACACCAAGTCCAAATCAATGGACCTCAGCTAAACAATAGCCAAACCCTAGATGGATAAACAAAAAAAGAACACAATAGTCCCCTTCCAAGTAACCATCCTCGACCAAAAACTAAAGAATTCAACTTTAATGAGTAACAAAATTATTTCAAAGGAATTCGACATTGATAAGCAATAAATCATTTCATTGTAAAGACGAGAATCCAACTTTCATAAGCAGTTAAATCATCCCATCAAAAACAAAGAATTCATGTTAGCTCAGTAACAAATCTATTAAAAAACCACGCAGTTCAATAAAAAACTGAAGAACTCGATTTATAGATAGACGAACGGTTCCATCAAAAGAAAAAAAATTTAATTTTATGTCAAGCAACAATTTGAAACAATAACAGGGAATAATGCTACTTATAATACATGCAACAGATTAAATCCAAAATATTCAAATAAATGTAGTCATTGTTACTTGAATCATAAATCATAATTCAAATAAATTCACTCTGTTAAATACTTTGCAAAATATTCAAAGTCAGTATGTAGTTGAATCATAAATCACATACAAATTTTATTTTTTAAGCTACTCAATCTATCAACTACAAAAATTAACAATTTACTAAAATATCAATAAATTTAACTTAAATCTGTGCTTAAGACTATCTAAGAGTATAAACCCCCAAATTTAAGTAATTTATAGTTATACAGAGACCACAAAATTTCAAGTTCTCAAAACCCCCAAATTATAAATATCTAATTCAATCACAATGGAGCCACGAATTAATTAATTCTATACCAAAATCACAACAAATAATTAGTATGCTTAAGTATAAACCCTAACCAAAATTCAGGTGGCAATCTAAATAAAAAATCGACCCACATACCTTCACAATGTGAAATTGCTTCAATAAAAAAAAACTGTCGTCTGCCAAAGACGAACACTGTTGAAAATCAAAATAAAAAGAAACTTACTGCTATTCTTTACCAATAAGGCACACAATATCAATAACACTCTCAAAGAATGAGAAAAATGCAGATGTACTGTGAAAGAATGAAAAAAACGCAGAAAATGAGGTGGATGAAGCTTACTCACTGTCTTGCTCTTTTTGGATGTTCAACATTCGAAAATCAAATTTTCAGATGTTAAACATCCGAAAATTCCACATTTTGGAATGTTCAACATCCGAAAGTTGAAAAGTGAACGTTTTTTTTAAATCCTGTTTTCGGATGTTGAGCATCCGAAAAAGGGCAAAAATACCTTTTTATAAAAAAAGCATTATGAAAGATAAAAAACGGATAGATGAGTAATAACGGAAACTATTAAGTGTAACCGTAATAACGTAAAGTATAACGGATATATATGTAATTTTCTCTACATTTAAATTGGATATATATATATACATATATATGTGTGTGTGAAAGTCCATAAGTGAGATGTCCTTGAATCTATTCCATCTCAATTTGCATTAAATAAAGGGAAAAGTTTATATAGAGCCGAGGTTCTAAACCATCAAATTAGAGCCTACCTAAAACATTTCATTAAAAGAGCTTGTTTTTATTCCCAAGTATCCTCAAATTGATCATCTCGACATCAAGATGCATGGACATGAGAAAAATTGGATTTCAAGTATTGTGAAATAGTGTAATTTGTAATACATTTTTAGACCGTCAATTTTCAAGATTTTCAAGTTTTCATAGATATGTTGATCTACAATATTTTTTAAGCTTCAAACTTTATAATTAAAGATAAAAATATATTTTAAGACTATCACAAAGATTTCCAATATTGAAACCACATTTCTCAACACTATTTGAGGGTAAGCTCTAATTTGATTGTTTAGGGCCTAGACTCCATACAAACTGCACCCTAAAATATTGGAAGAGAAAGTGAATTCCATCGAATTACAGATTACGAGAAGTTGGCCTGATGACTTTCCTTTCGTGACCTCGCAGTCCATGCGTCGACACCCTACTGGCTAAGGGAATTCTCTAACATCCAAAACCCCCAAACCATAGAACCTAGACTTAAAAAGGCTTCCTAGTCCCATAAGTCCTTGTTTTTGCCCTATCCAAATGCCCCTTTCCTAGCATAAATTGAATTATGAACCATGCTGGCATTGTACACCTTGTTACACTATAGTCCCATGCACCATACACCTCATTATGCCCCTTGGGCCCCAGTGGATTAGATTTAAACCCACATCAGTTAACCCTAAAACATATTTAGGAGGCCCTAACCCTTCTTAATCAGTCCCATTAGCTAAACCTACTTAATTAGGCTAACCTCGCATAGAGCTTCCTAAATTTTCCTAAACGAGTCATTCCATCCCCATTAAACATTAATCAACCATATTAACCATTGGAAAAGTTTATATAATGTTGCAACCTTAAAATGTCAATTAAGGTGCACCTTAAAAATCCATCATGAAAGGTTGTTTTGATATTGAAAAATCCTCTAATTGATCATCTCGACATCGAGATGTATGAATATGAAAAGAAAAAAAAATTTCAAGACCTAAAAATGATATGCCTTGCTGCATTATCTGGTCCGTCCAATTTCAAGATTTTCAATTTTATAATTAGAGAGATTCTCAAGCCATCTTAAGAAATTTTTACACCAGAATTATATTTACGAAAAAGTTTAATTTGATTGAGCCTAAAACCAAAGGGGAATTTGATCTATCTACACGAAAAAGTTTAATTTGATTGAGCCTAAAACCAAAGGGGAATTTGATCTATCTACACGGAGGACTAAAAACTCAATCTCTAACCCAAGGTTTTAATAAATGGCTCATTGATGAGGATCGGTCATCCAAAAATCAAGTCGGATTGGCTGATATATGATCCGGATTGGAGAATTGGTCAGTTTTGGACTATAAAACTTCAAAAAAAAAAAAAATAAATTTCTTTAAAATCTAGTTTCTTATGTTTCCAAAAAAAATTTGTGGTGTTGTATTATGGTTTTTCATTATTTTAGTAAAAATCATAAATACTGAAAACTTTTCAAATGTTTGGGTCTTTGGTGTTCATTGCATTCATTTCATAGTCAATAATTTGTTGGTCTTTTTATGGACGAAATACCATATTTAATAAAAATAAAACAATATAGTGTATAAATAGTTCCTAGTGAATCCCCTTGTTTTTTCTATTAATTCTCTTTTCATTATTTTCGCTTTTTAATGCTGTCTCTCTTTTCTATGGATTGAATGTTCATTAAACATGCCCATTATGTTTCTTATAAAACCAAAAAAAATACCTAGATAAATTGTTTTCAAGTGGGTGATTTACAATCGGTCCTTGAGGATGATTTGGTGCAGTTTTTTTAGCTCAATGGTTTGTTTTTAAATTAATTGTGGTGATTACAAATGTTTCGAAAATTTCAGTTAAAAAAAAAAAATCATTGTGAAGCTTACAATTGAGTCTACTTAAGAATAAATGGACAAAAAAATAACAATACAGGGCACAAATGAGAAACATTTTTAGGACTTCTAAGGTTCGCCGTTTTTCTTCACAAATAAATATCCCACTGGGCATGCCTTATAAAAGAAAAAAGTTTATATAAGGATGCGACCTTATAATGTAGCACCTCAAAAATCCATCAAAAAATATAGTTTTAATGTTGAAACACCCTTTGATTGATCATCTCGACATCAAGATGTACGACAATAAAAAATAAAAAGATGTTAAGTCTCAGAAACAACGCATTTTACAACATATTATCTATACTGTCTATTTTCAAGATTTTCATATGTTTATAGATCTACTTGATATTAACCATTTTTGAAATTTAAAATTTTATATTTAGATATAAAAATAGATTTTGAGATAATCCTAAGAACATTTTACATCAAAATTATATACCATGATAAAATTTGAAGGTGCACCTTACCTCATACAAACTGCACCCCTTATAAAAGGGCATACGGTTCAAAGTCTTTGTTAGGCCTATTTATGTGAAACACATGGGCCCACTCTTCTTTCAGAGAGGGGTAATCCTCTAGCTTTTCAAAAAAAAAACGAGGCAAAATTTACATAAACCCCCCTAAAATCAACTATTCATTCAACTTACCCTACCAAAACTTTCCTCACCATTTTTTTTCAAAACCCATATTTCTTAGCAAATACCACCTCCTCCCCCCTCCCCCCCCCCCCCCCCCTTGCACACACACACCTAAAAAAGAAAAAAAATACAAGACAATACCCCTCCACGAACCTATTTCTACTCTCGTTTTCTCTCTTTACGATTTAGCCACCTATTTCTAGCCTTGCTCTCTCTCTTCACTAGCACTCTCTCTTCGCTCCTCTCTCTCTCTCTCTCTCTCTCTCTCTCTTCACTAGCGCTCTCCTCTCTCTCTCTCTTCACTAGCGCTCTCTCTTCACTAGCGCTCTCTCTTCTCTCTCTCTCTCTCTTCACTAGCGCTCTCTCTTCTCTCTCTCTCTCTCTCTTCACAATTTACCTGCTATTAGTAGTCCGGCATTCGTATATTGCGATCTGACGATTAGGAAGGGCAATCCGGCATTTCATGGGGCACTCCGCCATTTCATCTCACTGGAACTGCCTCATCCGGGGTTTCATGGGGCACTCCGGCATTTTATCTCACTGGATTCATGGGGCACTCCGGCATTTCATCTCACTGGAACTGCCCCAGTCCAGCGTTTTGAGGGGCAGTCCAACGTTTTGAGGGGCAGTCCGGCGGTTAGGATGCCAGTCCGGTGTTCATATACTGTGGTCCGGCCTTTAGAAAGGGCAATCCGACATTTTCATGGGGTACTCCGACGTTTCATCTCACTGAAACTGCCCCGGTCCGGCGTTCTGAGGGGCAGCTCAGCTGTTAGGGAAGCTAGTCCGACCTTCGTTTATTGCGGTCCGGGGATTTTTTCTGTTGGAGAGGCATTCTGGCATTAAACAAATTCGATCTAGTAATTTTTTTTTATTGGACCTGAAAATGACTTTTTAAAATAAGAGAAGGGTGTCTTCGTTAAAAAAAAATTCACTTTTTGTATTGGGGAGTATTTGCTAGGAAACATAGTTTTTGAGAAAAAGTTGTTAGAAAAGCGTAGGTGAGGGTAAGCTGAATGAATAGTTATTTTGGAGGGACTTGTACAAATTTTCCAAAAAAATTATAAAAGTAGTGGGACCACTTTTATTTAATAAATATGAAGTAGAAAAATTGGAAACGTAAAATAAATGTGGGAACTAGGAAATATGTGCTGGTCCATTGTAGAACGAGTCGGGAATCACCCTGTTCTTGGATGGATCAGGCCGGACCTCGATATTTTATAGAATTCGGATCGGCCGAGCCGATACCCGATCTAAATTGGCTGATTCTGATCTAGATCACCGATTTTTAAAACATTGCTTTGTCATATTGCCAACTCTTCGATACTAACCTTATAAGGCATTGTCCCAATTGATTCCGAAACCCTCTCTTTATAGAATCAGTGAGGTCAACTCCCCTCTCAAACCATTAACATGCTCCTCAGAATACTATAGTCTAAACTCGCCTCAAAGGCCTCTTCGACTCAACACAACACCGAATCAAGCATCTCTGGCTCGGGATTCATAAAGATAGAGTGAACAGCCCCACCAAGCACTCTGACTCGGGTCCCAACTCCAGATGCGGGGCATGTGGCCAGGCTTACAAGTGGGCCAATACGCTTTTCTATCTTTATTTTGCTTTATTTTTCCTTTACTTTTGTTAATTTATTTCACTTCTCCAATTCCAAAGTGTTTTCCGAAGTTTCCCCTGTTTACAAATATTTTACAATATTTCCTTCGTGGCCCCTGGTCCGTGTGGGAAATGCCTTGTCTACAAATATTTTCGAAGTTCCCCATGCATTGTATGTGAGAATGAAACATGTAAACATATAAAATAAAAATTTGATACTTTAAAAGTTTCTAGTGAAAATATAAAAATTAATCTTGAATCTTGAAAAATTTTAAACATCACACTCTAAAATATAGATTTATTGAAAAAAATTTAAAAGATGAAAATCTTGTCTTTACTTTGTGGTAAAGAGAAAAAACTATTTTCTAACATTCTAAAGTTTATAATAATAGTAAAAATTGGTTATGAATAATTATGGATTCATATTAATTCATAAAATTATATTTAAAATTTTGAAATGACGACATGCATTTTTTAAATAAATATTAAATTAAAATTTATTAATTTAAAATGTAAAATTTTAACAAGCGTATCAAACTCCTAAATAAAATTATGAATTATATGTGTTGCATAAAATATAAAAATACATAAACAAATCTCTTCAAAATATATAAAATAATATTATTTTGCTGGATAATATTTGCACTCGGAAGCAACTCATAACCAATTTTGCCATCGGATAAGCCCGTAGAAAACTCAAAAAGAGAATCCCATGTTACAATGAATTACTTTAAGCATGAGAGCACTGGTTATAGAGAGAGCCGAACAATTTCATCTGGATATAGAGAGAGCCGAACAATTTCGTCTACTTCCAGCCAAAACTCAAACCAATATTAGATAAAATATGATTCTAAGATGAATGTGGACACCAACTATAAACTTTACATGAGTCTCTCTCTCTCTCTAAAACCTAACCCCATCTATGTTGGATTTACATCATTCATATTTCTAGTGCTTCCAAGCCAACCCATCTCTTTCACTCTCTATGGGTTTACATCTATGGTTCATTCGGAAAGGAACACGTTAATACTCTCAAGCCAACCTATCTCTTTCACTCTCTAGGGGTTTACACAGACGATTCTTATGCAAAGTAACGCATTAATGCTCTCAACCCAATCCATCTCTCTCTCTCTTCTATAAAGGAATATATCAATATTTTGAAACCCAATAGTTTGTTTGTTTTTTTTTTGACAATTTTTTTTTTTTTAACATTACAAATACTTACACATACAAAACCAAGCAAATCTCTCATGGAGGGAAGCTAAGAAAAGTGCATCCAACCCAACAGAGTCTGAAATCATCTCTCCAACTGTCGCCAACAATCATATCTCTTATATCCTCTTACTATCACAAAATCTATTAAAATAGACTTCAAGAAAGCGTGACAAGGGTAAAAAGAGATGTGGACAAAAAATTGGATTGGAAAATTGCCAGAAAGCCGTTACAATGTTATACATATATATGTGAGAGAGATGTTATAAAAAGGAAGAGTGGGAATTTCGAGATGTTATTTGAAATTGTAGCAGTTTGCACAGCCCTTCAACAATTAATCATCTGTCGTGGTGATTGATAATGGGCAAAACTTCCAACTATGGGAACACTGAACAGGAAAAGTGATGTCATCCCTATGCTCACATCCTATATCTTGATCAGCCTATGACAATGATTAGCATGTTGAGAGACGATAAATCTTGCAATGTCACTTGAAATAATATACCCGGACCCATTGATATAAGAGGTGTATACTTCCTTAGGCCGCTCCTCATATGTGATAGCCCATTTCCCAGATCGGAGAGGCCTATGCAATAGGTTGAGATATAAAGGGATTTTTTTCCTAGATTGGAGAGGCTTGTGAAACAAGTTGAGGTTATCCAATTCAGTCTCTCGAACATTCATCAAACAAACCAATTCTCTCTCTCTCTCTCTCTCTCTCTCTCGAGAACATTTATCAAACAAAGAAACAAAAAAAAACCAACAGTCAAGATATAAAAATAATTTACCTTCTAGTCAAAGTATAAACCACAAAAACAAAGAAATAAATTCTCATTTGTAAAAGAATCCTTTAATGCTCTCAAACACAATTCTTTCTCTAGCCCCTCATTACGAGTCTCAATAAATACATAAAAACAAAGAAACCATATAACACAATATCATTCACATTCATGGATTGAGGAAAAAATAGACCAAGAAGGAAAGAAAATTAATAATTAAAAGAAAAAAACAAAAAGATCATATAAGAAAGTAGAGTTTACGGTACCACTCAGAGGAGGAAGACGGCATGTACAATAAATTGAAAGTTGAAAGAATAATATAGAGAAAGAATGAGAGAGAGAGAGGCCCATTTTAAATCATGAATATATAAAACCTATGAAAATCTTGTTTCTAAAAATACAGCATGCAATAGGTATGAATATATATCCATTCTTTTTTTTCGAAATTTTTCTCCATCCACTTTTTCCTACGGAGAAAGATCATAAATATTATTATATATCATATTGAAAGCAAAATATATTTAAAATTATATTATTTATCATATTATATAATATATTATTATATCACAGTCAATATTATTATATTATATATAATATAAATATAATACACATTTATTATATTAAAAATATTAAATATAATAATATATTATTATATATGATATATATTTATTATATTATATACAATATATACATATCATTTTATATTATATGTTATATATAATAAAAATATATGTGTTAATAAAATATATAAAATAAATTTCATTATATATTATATAATGTTATATATATTATATATTTAATATAATAAATATGGGAAAATATGGGATTAGCCACTAGCTCATATGAACATATGAGCCCAACGACTCAAATTGAATGTGGGCCGATCTGACGATCATGGATGTCTAGTAGTGCTTGAATTTTATTTGTTTTTTTACGTATTCAAATTACTTGAAATTTTACGTGTGTGTTCTTCTCATCAAGGCGTACTTAATAAAAATATAAAAATCATTTATCCGTGCAAAACAAAATGACCAAAATACCCCAAAAAATGTTTCGGGGGTATTTTGGTCAATTTATTTCATGTAAAATAGTTTTTTGATATTTTTCAAAGAATAATATATTTTTGATAAACACACGCCTAAAATTTCAAGTGATTTAAATTTGTAAAAAAAAACCTGAAATTCAAACACTACCGGACATCTATGATCGTCAGACAGATTCAATCTGGGCCGTTGGGATCATATGATCATATGAGCTAGTGGGCTAATCCCATATTTTCTTATATATATATATATATATATATATATATATATAATATTCCTACCTTTGAGATTAAAAATATAAATATTATAATTACTTATAATTTTTTTTACCAAACATAATCAATTAAACAATGATTAGAATCTCTGGTTCCGTAACGAATCTCTGGTTCCATTATTAAACATGCAATTCATTACCTAAAGAAAGTTTGCAAAAACGTTTCCTATAAAATATTTGTTTTATATATGTACATATTAGGGAAATTAAGAGAGAATGAAGGGAAATTAATAATGGCTTGCGGTAAATATTGGAGAAATTAAGAGAGAATAAAGGAAAATTAAGAAATTAAGAAAGACATACAGATTGGTGGTGTTTTGTAGCGGTGGTTGGGTATATCTCAAGTTGCTTTTACCTAATATGAGAGATGTAGACCAAGGCTTTGGATGTCTAACTCTTGGCGTAGCTTGCTTATGGAAATTTGTTGCTACTGTGCACAAAAAAAATAAACAATGAGAAAATAAAATCACATAAAAATCTAAGCGTTACTATAGAGGCACGTTGATGAAGCTATCTTTCTCTTTGTGATGATAAATAATGTACTTAACCTTTGCCAATAGTCATGTTTGGTCAAAGAAGGGTGGTATGACTCAAGAAAGGGGCAATAATATAATAAAAAATAACTTAATTCAAATAACAAACTAAAAATCATAATCCAATAAATTTATGATACTCATACATAAACAGGGAGAGAGACGAAGAGAGAGAGAGAAATAGAGAGAGAAACAAAGCATACCTTGTTAGGCACCAATAAAACATAGCTTGAGAGGTTTTCTATTTATAAGACTTCTAAACATAATTAGGATAGAAGTGGAATCTCTCTCTCTTAGCATGAGAGAGATATTTTAGGCTCTCCTAAAATCTCTCATTATCTCTCTCTTTTTTTTTTTTTACCAACATTTGTACTCTTTATTAATAAACTAAAAGGAGATTACATTGCTAGATACAGTAAAAGAAGAGAGGTGAACACCACCCTTTGCCATCGCATCAGCATTGCCATTTGCTTCTCGATAAACATGGGACAACGAAACGAATAAGTGACTAACTGCATCCATTATTTGCAACCATAAGGATCGCATTTCCCATGGAACCTTCTACTCCTTCTTGCACCATCTAATAGCATTTAAAGAGTCCACTTCAATCAGGCAGTTTGTGCCTAAGTTTCTCCCTATGAAAATTTCAACACCCCTTAACAAAGCAGTTAGTTCAGCATAATTGGTCGTAGCAATACCAATTGGGCTAGCATATGTAAACATAATACTTACTTCCAAAACAGACTCTTACAACACCAGCAATACCTGTTGAGCCAGGATTTCTAATCGAGCTACCATCAAAGTTTAACTTAAAACAGCCTATAGGTGGAGAACACCACAAGCCCTTAGGCCTACGAGAATTTAAACTCAGAAAGAAAATGTTAGGCAAGTTTATCATAACATCAGCCTTAGTAATACCCACCCATCCTTGGACACAGAGATAGAGAGCTTGATTAAATGTATTTGCTTATCAACAAGCAACGCCATACATTCAAAAGTCCTTCTATTTCTCTCCTTCCATACTTCCCAAAATATCACTCCTTTTGCTATCTTCCAAATCCTACTTCCAATCTTGGGAAGAAATGGTACCCCAAATTGTGAGACCAGCCCAACCACCCTCTGAGGCAACACTAACGAAACTCCTACTTCCCCAATTAACCAATGCCAAATCCTCAAAGTATAGGGACAATGAATCAGCAGCTGGTCAACTGATTCACCATCTAGTTTGCATAGCAAATAGACATTAGGTAGAATCTTACCCTTTTTTTGCAGATTATTGGTTAGGTGCCTCGATCTCGCCTTCCGAATCTAGATGATCTGGCGGCACGTATCTCAGGTTTCTGGTGAACCCGGGATTTGAGGTCGCTCTCTCAGAACTTTGCTCGAGAACAAGGCAGGTATACTAATCGATGAGAGAGGAATTGAATGTGGGTTCGGGACTTACGTGGGAGCCCTCGTAGATCACGAAAAAAGCCCCCCAACTGATTTAGTTGGTTCGGACTCACCTCTCTTGACCTGCAATCCTCTTATTTTCTACACAACACTTCTATGGTTAATTTTGTAAGACAAGTGGGTCAAAGAGGCCCACCCTTGTCTTAGGGCATTGTACGTTCATATGAGAGGGTGATGAAGCAAAAGGTTCAAATAAAGACAGAAAAGGGAAGAAAACTTGATGAAGAGACGAGACTAGCTTGGCAGCCAGGAAGTCATCGACTTGGAGTGGTAGCAAGACAGTCATGGTTCTTAAGACCAACACAGCGGCAATACTACCCGAAATCAAGACTGATATGGCGGTGCTAGGCTAAGTCTACCCTCAGTCAGGTGGGAAGAGAAAAAAGAATGAAAAGAAGACACGAGACGATAGAGAGATGGGGTCTCGACGATGCTAGGTGTTGCCACTCACGATAGTGGAGTAGCAGTGTCGTGGCGCTCAACACTACTGCTCATAGCTAGAGAGTGAGAAATAAACTACAGACGGCGCTAGGCATCGTTGTTGGCAACATAAGAAGACAACACGCCCCCGCACGGGTGGCGATAGTCTCTGATGAAGTGTACGGTGAAGGTCATTTGTGAAACGCGCGATGGTAATCCTCACGAGGCGCATGGCGATAGGTGTGGGGCACAGGAAGGACGAAGATAAGCACCGAATACACGAAGGAAGCTTGCAGACTGCGCTGGGCGTTTTCGAGGCCTCTAGCAGATGGCGATGGCTATCGCCGTTTACTGTAGACGCGCAACAGGGAAGGACCCTTGTGGGGCGGCAAGAGGTTTCTCCGTGTGGGTTCTTCACTGAGTCGTCAAAGCTATGTCTATGGACGGCGATGGGAAGCGTCGTCTACAGGCTTCACTGGACAAAAGAGATAGAAGAAAAGAAGGAGAAGGAAGCTCGTGCATGCTGCTGCCATCACCATGCGCGACTTATGTGACCTCAGGGGATGCATGCACAACACTGCCACTACCGAGCATGACCCCTGCGAGGAACTCATACGGAGAAGAGGGAGAAGAGAGGAAAGAAGAGAGAGAGAAGAAGAAAAAGAAATAAAGAGAGAGAAGATCTACGTTGAACCTGGGGGACTGGTTAAAAATTTCTCTTGCCTCGTTCTCTCTCTCTCAAATGTGACCCAATAATGAGAAAAAAGAGAAACTTGTATTAAGTAAAAACTCTCTTTTGTGAAAGGTTTAGTCCTTTGGTGCTTACAATGATGGTATATATATATATATATATAGAATTTGCCCCAAACATGGGTGGGTGATAAAAAATAACCCCATTTGTTGGAAATTAAGATTAAATTGAATTAAAATAAATTAAAAAATAGGGTGCAAAATGATAGATTTGCCCCTTCCTAACAATTCATGGAATTTCATAACAGTCCATGTGTTGCCCTAAAACTTGCGTGATCTAGCATGGATGATCCGGGGTCGTTCTGATGCTCGATTGATAGTAAAATGATTGTTTTCTTGTAGGAGTTGGCATGGCGATCGATTTGATAACAACTTCGAGCAATGGATCGTGTTTTTAGTGTGCGATCATATGTCTTGAAATTTGAATAGATCTTGAAACTTTCGAATCGATAGTGTAGTCGTTCCTTGATATTTTTCGGTGGTTTCTTTGATGAATTACACTGAGCATGCCATTACGATCGCAGAGCAATAAACATAGCACGATTTCATGTCCGAATGAAGATTTTGTAACTTTGGAAGCTTGGTCAGAATTTGAAATTCCAGAGACGGGATTTGCAGTCACTTCGTCGGCTTTGTGTGCAAAATCCAACCGTTCATTATGTACGGGGTTCAGGTCAGTAATAGCCTGAGACCTACGCACACGATGGAATTAGTTTCACGTCGATCGGGCTTGCGAGTGGCGTGATTTGGCCGCTTGAGAGAGGCACGACGCTATTGAATTTCTTGTACTTTCTTCACGGATCAACAATTTCTCTCTAGCTTTTTTTCACGGTCGGGTTTTGTCCCAAGGCGTGCCACATATCAAATCGCTCATCTTAAGTTGACGAACATACTCAATGAATTTGAGCACGATCGACTTAGTACAGGCGAGATATGAGCGTCGAAAGTCACTATTCGTGAATGCCCCTTCCATGGCGTGGAGTTGCAGGGTGGCCACACGGGAATAGCCTGCAGCCTCTCCTGTTTCACTCTTTTGCATATAACTTCTTCCTAGAGTGTCTGTTCGAGCTGAAATTTGATCCTTGAGGGTTTTTAGCCATGCCGGATCCAATGGTAGTAGTCCCACAGTAAATTGAGACACCAAAAATATAACTCTAGTTATAGGAGTCGTTTCAGGGTGCTAGAGGCCGATTATGGAGGAACTGTTTCTCAGTCTGCACTACATAAACATGTCAAAATGCGACAACACTTGGCAGGGAACTTTTGAGAGACCTTATGAATATCTTGGATGATTCCAAGGCTATTCTGAGACTGCCAAAATTTCCACTGTTTAATAGGTTTTATTGAGAGGGGGCCCCATGTTAATGAAAAATACCTTCCAACAGCATGCCCCGCCAAATGTTATTCTTCAAGAGAATCGAGAACTACAATCATTCAAGAAATTTGAGGGATCATGTCAAAGTCCTCACCCTCAAGGGACTATCGAGCCTTTTTTGAAGGCCAAATGCTATGAACCTTTGGTCGGCATTGTTCGCTGCTACACCAGACTTACTTTTGATGCTCAAGGTATCTCTATAGGTCCCGTCTAGTGGGGTCTAGTGGGGGGACTTTTGACCCATCCCGAAAGTCTGGTCCCATGTAGGCTAGGAGGTATTGGTGAGGCATACCCTAAAGCCTGTGGCAGGTTAGACCCTGGCTTCGTCAATTTGTTGCCTTCGTGATGGGCCTTAGCATTTCCAGAGGGATCTTTTGGTCATCATCCTCACCCTCAAGGACTCTTGTTGTTATTGAACTGGGGAGATCTTATGTGGCTCTCACCCCTTGATGAGCCATGTCGTTGGGAGATATTATGCGACTCTCACTCCCTGATGAGCCATGTCGTTGGGAGATCTTATGCAGCTCTCACTCCCTGATGAGCCATGTCGTTGGGAGATCTTATGCAGCTCTCACTCCCTGATGAGCCATGTGGTTGAAGTGTGGGGGATCTTATACAGCTCTCATCCCCTGATTAGCCATCTTGAAGTGTGGGAGATCTTATGCGGATCTCACTCCCTGGCGAGCCATCTGGTATTGCGATTGGATGCTAGCTTCTGAGGATTTTGGGAAAACTTCATTAACCAGGATTGTGACTGTTTGAAAATTGAATGTCGACTGAGGCTATGGTCGTGCGTCAGCCTGTCTTGTCGGTCCAAGCGCCCTTTTGTGGGTTTTCACTTGAACAAGGAAAGTGGTTCCATGAAGACGGCTTTCACTTGAACAAGAAAAGTGGTGCCATGAGGATGGTTTTCACCAACTTCCATTATTTCTGGGCTCTTTTACCCATGACCTCGTGGTCTTGTCCACCCTGTTCATTCGTTTTTACTCACGATGCCCTTTCTGGGGTTTTCACCGTGCCTGGATTTTATGTTCCATGGAACTATTTTACTCATGGTTTCGTGATCATGCTCGTCTGTCATTTTTACTCAGGGCATTTCCTTGTCCAAGTGTACACCATGCCCGTTTTTCCATGTGAAGGAGTATTTAGAGTCGTGCCTTCTAGACCTATGCGAAGCCTTTTAATGTCATACGGTCATGACGTGACTATAGTTTTAGGGTCATACAGCTGGACCGTAGTGGTGATGGATGGCTGTTTGTGGAGGCCATAGAGTGAGTTTGATGATGACTTTGACCCACTTGGGAAGATGACATGAATTTGCCTTGTGAAGAGTTGATGATGAATGGATGGTGGATGAAGAATGGTGGCCCACTAGCTGACGGTGAATATAGCATGCAGACGGGTTTGCCGTTTGGTGAGCATGGGAAAGACTCACTGGGGGAAAAGATGGTAATGATGATGAAGGTGGCGCACGCACACAAATGGGCCAGCTAGGGAAGGCGTACGTGAAGATGCACGTAAAGGGTATATGCGTGTATGTAGATTCACTAGGGAGGAAATGGAGGTGGTGTGCGCCCACGAATTTTCCTTGCTTTCACCATGATTATTTTAACTGTGTTTCATCAAAATTAAAACGATAAAAAAAAAAAAAAAAACCATACACCCCTCCAAACCTAGACCCACTCTTGGTACGAGCCGAGACTCATGCACCATCTAGCCTAGATCTTAGTCTACGTTTTAGCGTAGGTCTACGTATAG
Source organism: Amborella trichopoda (assembly GCF_054954075.1). NCBI lineage: Eukaryota > Viridiplantae > Streptophyta > Magnoliopsida > Amborellales > Amborellaceae > Amborella > Amborella trichopoda. Next base: position 31,574,569 of record NC_142343.1, read on the forward strand.
AATGCCTCTAGAGCTAGACTAAGCTTACCTTTGTTCAGAGTCTAAACCAAAATCCATTGAGTCTAGCAAGTCTAGGTTCCAGTCTAATCTTAGCCTAGGTCTTAGTTTTTGCCCCTTGAGTCAGACTAGGTCTACTCTGAGGCGTCGAGTCTAGATCTCATCGAGTTTCGAAATCATGACCCAAGATTATTGCAGAGCAAGGTCCAACCCTATGGCCTCAGCTCAGTCTAGATCCATAGAACCTAGTCAGTCCGAGAGGCACCGTCACAATGCTCCCTCACAAATCATCCATAGCACTCGTGTCCGTGAGCCAACTCTCGACCCACATAGAACCAAACCTAGCCGTCTAAGGCACCCTTCAGAAGTCACGAGCCAATAGGTTGATAAGGTTCATAATACCCTGAATAGTCAAGGGGTCAGGCCGGGGGCAATCCTCCAAGACATAGTGGTTAACCTCAAATCCAGTCGGCATAACAAGAATAAGGCTCCGACCCAAACCTCTGAGTCAGCCAATCTCAGCCGTGTGAACCCCGATGATCAATTAGCAGCCCAACATTCCAGTTTTAGTAATCAGCTAATTAGTGGGTGTGTGGGTTCACATACAACTAGGGAAAGTCTACCCAAGCAACCCATCACCAGTGAAGACAAGAGTATTGACCTAACTCGATATAAAGACAATCCTAAAGTGCATGCTTACTTTCAAGACCAGCTCAATAGAGGATACACGATCCAGCGCACTCAATCCATGAAAGTCAGGTCAGAAGCTCAAGCCTTAGGCCAAGTCCAACATTTTAGCTCAAACCAAGATAATCCTAAGGATGTTAGCCTACCAATCCAATCCACTACGGGCCAGAGGTCTAGCTTGCCAATCCAATAGCAGCTTGAGTCGTCCATCCCAGTTAAGTGGTGATCCGATCCCGCAAGCCTCCTTGCATGGCTAAGTTGTGCAACCTCCGAGTAATGGGTGAGTCTACAAGCCGACAATCAGCACTTCAAGTTCAATCTCAGGCAACCCGCTACATGTGCCCAACAACCAGTTTATACGAGCCACATACCACAAAGTTAGGTTCAACGGACTGTAAACTCAAGCCAGCTCACGGCTATAATGACGACTCAATTGGCTCATATGAAACACCTTCAAGAATCTTCAAAGAAAATTCGAATATGGGATTTCTCAACTCCTAAATCTTATGTACAAGAAATTCTAGGATACCTAAAAGATCTACTAGTAGGATTTGTGATGCCACAGTTCAAAAACAAATTTCCAGGGAAAGAGGATCCTGAGGCACACATTAACACCTACTTATTGATAGTCCACACACTGCAAGACCGAACCGACCAACTTAAGGTCATGTTCTCGTACAGCATATCAAAAGAACCCTTGATGTGACACTGAAGATTCGTGAAGGATAACCCACAAGCAATTCCTGACGAAATATTCAGGCAATTTTCCTCCCGCTATAACGGAGGGAGACCAAGACCCATCACCCTTGGCGAGTTAACTTTCACCAAACAGAAGTCAGGTGAGTCTCCTTCCCTATTTACAACCAGATTTAGCTATGCGGGTTATTGAAACTCCACTCCCTGAAGCCGCCAAGGTAAGTCTGACATTAGAGAACATGACTCCAGAATATGTCACGTTCTTCAGTATGGGGACAGTCCCTTACTCATTTAATGTTATTCTTGAAAGAATATCGCAGTATGAGCGAGCCAAGGAAGATAAGGCCGCAACCGAAAAACCCTCTCAAGAAGGAGAAGTGAACATTATCAAGATAAACAATCCTTCTGCAAACCATTCACAGTGAAGGACTAAAATTCATTCCACCACATGGAGAATGCAGACTTCTACACGAAGGGAATTCACTCCCATTAATGAGCCTATGACCGATGTCATGAAGAAGTTGCTTAAGGAAAAACTCATAAAATTTCCGACAGAAGCCAAGATTCCTCCTTTTCATGGAGGCGATACATCACAATGGTGCGATTGACATCAAAATTATGCCCATAACACTGAGAAATGTCGGGCTTTCAGACATAGAGTTTTGGACCTCATTGGTAATGGTACGATAAGTGTCAGAAAGAAAGAGGCAGATGATATAGAAATACCCGAAACTCTAGATGCTTCGACAAACAAATATGATGTCAACCTGATTAACTCAGGAGAATCACAAGTTGTGCCCAAACCCGAAGACCATCCACAAAGGACTTGGAGTACAAGAAAAAATCAATTGGAAAGCCTAGTAGATGAAGAAAAAAACGAGCATAACCTCACCGAAGATTTAATAACTAAAGATCAAAGCAGCGACGATGATCTTAGCCACAACCGAAGAAAGGGGAAAAGAAAGGGGTATCGCATATGGAATTCCACTCCAATATACACTCCCAAAAGTGGCACAAGAAATCCCCATCATCGAGAGCCGCACTAGGGCATATGAACCCTTCAACACATACTTCCAAGTTAATACAATAAAGGGTTCACACGTGTGTGGCAACGAATCAAACTCGCAAGATCAATATGAACTCGAGCATAAGCTCAACCAAGGTTTTGAAACTATCGATTCCCAAGCCCATGACGACAAGAAAAATCTTAATTCTGGGACAATAACTCATGAGGGGGCAAATAAGCAAGTGCTAAAAGAAAGCCCTTCACCTGACAACCTTGATGACCCACCTAAGAGGGATCAATATGATGAGGACGACATGTTAGAAATTGATATGATCCATATCAACGAGAAGGGATCATCTTCGAAACAAGGGGTCAACACCCCAAAATCTCTCATTGCCCTTCCAAAGAAGGGGCCAACACCTCAACTATCAAAAGAAGTCGAACCTTTGGAAATTATAAAGAGTTCACTTGGGTCACCTTCTCTAGACTTATTCACCAAGCCACCTATAAGGGATGAGGAGCCAAGCTTAGGAGATTTAACCAAGTCACCTCTTGAGGTGAACCCAGTTATAGATGATGGAGAAGCAAAGAGCCCAAATTTGACTATTCCAAAAAATTTGGCATCTTCACTAGAGTTAGTAGAGCTCGAACCTTTAGAAATTCTAAGGGGCACACCTGGACCACCTTCACAAGATTTCTTGATTGATCCACCAATCTAGGATCAAGAATTGGATATTAAAAATCTGACCATGTTACCTCCTCAAGAGGTAGGCTCTCTGAAAGTCATTAACGACATGTGCACAACTCTGATAACCGAAGCACCACTATATCAAGAGAATTCATTATGTGAAGAAAAAGTTCCCAATGGAACAGAAAGCCCTGCAGGGGCAACCCCATCAAACTATTCAATACGGGCAAACTCCTCTCATGAAGAGGATACAATAAAGGCAACTAATGAAATTGAACTCGTCTTCATTGACTCTCAACATGCATTAAGGCCATCTGATACCAACTTAATCACTCTTCTGGTACGAGAGTCTCACCTAAGCTCGAGCACTGAGCAGGAGCTTACTACAGAGTTAACCTTCGAATAGCAATTCAAAATTTTAAATGAAAAAGATTATCGAAAAGTAGTTGGGTGATCACTCACCCCTTTCAAATAACCAAATGAGGCATTCATGCCGCATATTTCGAAAGGCATTAACGCTTAATGTGTAAGATAAATTTCTTCATTAACGGGAAAACCCTGATGAGCCTATCCGTCCATACAGAATACTAAGGGATTAGGAAACTGAGAGTGATTTTGTAGTCCCAAAATCAAGGTTCAAGTGGAGTAGTTTCAATGAAAATTTCAACAGAGACTCATCAACCATTTTTAAAGAGATTTTGGATGCCAACCTGGGTTAAGGGAAATCAGAGGAAGACCGATATTTGAACCTCCCTGCCACTTAGAGGTGGGAAAGATGATCGAATTCTTATATAATCTTAAGATGCGTTGCTAAAAAAAAAAAGGGGAACACCTTTTGACTCTTCTTCTTCCTCCCCCTCTTCCTTTGTCATTGTTTTCTTCTTCAAAAAAAAAAAAATATCCACTGGGCTGAAAATCTGAGAGGAACCCAAGCATTGGAAAAAAGGCCATTGAGCTGAACACCCGAAAGGGACCCCGAAGCGATCTACCAACTACCACATTTCACAGATGGGTGAACCTCGCCAATGACGATATTGGCTAGTCTGGGAGCGTTTTTCTCTCGACTGGATCCCCTAAAGCGAAATGAGGCAAGCTCATCCCCGTGTGTGCGTATCATGTCTCGAAGTCCAATTCAAAAAAGCATCAAACTCGTGCTACGTAAAAGAGCAGAGATAGGAAAAATGTCAAACTTGTGCGACATTAAAGAGTCAAGACAGAAAAGATGTCAAACTCGTGTGACGTAAAAGAGCCGAGGCAGATATCGTCTACACCTGTATGATGTGAAAGGTCGGGTGTATCCAGGGCACAACCAACCTGTTCAACCGAAAAATGTCAAACTCGTGCGACGTAAAAGAGCTGAGACAGGTACCGTTTATCCCTGTATGACGTGAAAGGTTGGATGTATTTAGGGCACAACCACCCTGTTTAATGGAAAAACTTCATACTTGTGCGACGTAAAAGAGCCGAGACAGGTACCGTCTATTCTCGTATGACGTGAAAGGTTGGGTGTATCTAAGGCAAAACCACCTTGTTTCAATGAAAAAACGTCAAACTCATGTGACATAAAAGAGCCGAGGTTGGTACCGTCTATCCCCGTATGACATGAAAGGTCGGGTGTATCCAAGCACAACCACCCAGTTCGATGGAAAAACATCAAACTTGTGCGACGTAAAAGAGACGATGCAGGCACCATCTATCCCCGTATGACGTGAAAGGTCGGATGTATCCTGAGCACAACCATCATGTTCAATGAAAAAAGGTCAAACGCGTACGACGTAAAAGAGCCGATGCAGGTACCGTCTAGCACCGTATGACGTAAAAGGTCGGGTGTATTCAAGGCCTAACTACCATGTTCGTTGGATTCCGTCTATCCCCGTATTGACGTAAAATGGTAGAGTGTATGGTCTATCACTGCATGACGCTAAAATTCTTAGACGACTCTATGGTTGCAGGAGTTAAAACTGTTAATCAACATTGTTTTTCAAAATATCTTTCTCTTTTCAAAATTTTCAAGATATATCTTGTGTTTTCCAAAAACTTTAATCATAACCTATCCTTGCTCCGGGTTCTATTTCAAATCTCCCCCTACTTTCAAAAATTCTAAAAAAAAGGTCTTAAAAAAAACGAAGGAGCTTGGACAGCCGTATATGATGATTACCACATAGCCGTGATTATCGCGTTACTGCCTCGTCTCTTACTTCGGATTCGGTCAGACAAGTCTCTTTCTATAGAAAGCCTTTTCCTATAGACAGCCTTAGGAAACCTTAAGGAGATCAAAGAAAATACTAGGGTTATAAATTCAAACTACAAAAACCCTTGAAGTTAAATGGAATGACTAGAAAATCCAACTCGAGTAAGCTTGTGTAACTCACTGACATTTCACGCCGAAAACCCTAGGAGGAAAAATACCCTAGATGGGTGAGCTTTGTGAGCGCAATAACTTGGAGGGATAGTTGGTGTGCCCCCTGACCACGTGACCTCAAGGAAAATTTTAATATGTCTGCTCTTTGACGTTCACCTGTCCCTCGAAGGACAGGGACTGCCAAAGTGTCTACTTCTTTGTCACTCACCTGTCCCTTGAAGGGTAGAGAGTGTCAAAGAGGGGCAACTGTAGATACCCCATTTTAAATCTAACAAATTCTATGGTTTTCTGAACCCTTAGGACCACATTATCCAAGTAGACCCAATTTAATTACCCCAAAACTAACCAAATCCTATCCAATTTGAAGTAGACCCCAAGAGCTTTCCAACGGTCCAAGAATCGCCTGAATCGAACCTATGGATAAAAAATATATAACAAATGACAATTTAGTCCCTATGAGACCCAACTGTCGAGGCGTTAACAGGCCTGATAGGCCCAATCGTGGGCTGATGTTGCAGTCAATGTATATGATGATGCAATAAACACGTTTTCTTTAATTAGATAAAGCTAAAACTTTAAGATAAATCCAAAAATTCCAAAAAGCCTCCAAAAAATTTAGGAAAAATCACTAATTGAATCTTATAAATACCCCATCTCCCTAACCCAAAAAGAGAGAGAAAAAGAGGCCAAAAAAACTTAAAAATTTTCAAAATTAGGAAATTTATCCAAAAATACCAAAAATAGGGAAAACCCTTAGAAAATTCTTAAAAATTTTAGAAAAAATCCCAAAAAAACCAAAACAATTAGAGAAAATCTCAGAATTCATATTCAACATCTGAAGATCACAAAACCCTTATAAAACTAAGGAAATTCTTCTCCAGAGCCAAGAGAAACACAGAGAGATTGAAACATTCGAGCTTCAAAAAGACAGAAACCTCTTGAGACCCTAACCCCCAAGCATGAGAAAACCTAGACCTAAGGCACAACAACCCTAGATCAAAACTAGACTTAAGGTACAACAACCCTAGATTTAACCCTTCTATACCAGAGATCCACTGGACAACATCCGAAAGAAAGTGGTAGAGAAAGTGGTACAGATCAAATTCCGATCTGGGGCCAGATTTGCTCGAAAATGAGAATATCTACTCTCAGATCTGTGGCAGAGCCAGCATGATCCAGAGCATTAAAATACGATTTTTAAGCAAAGTTAACAGATCAAAAATAAATAAAAGAAGCAAAATAGTGGAAAGAAGAAGAAAGAGAGAGGAATAAATAATACTAAATTGGGCCAGATGGCCCGGGATTCCCGAGCCTTCGAGTGCTCGCCATATCAAAACCAATCCTCTTTGCCTCTCTAATTCGAATGTTGACCAGTAGATCTCTGATGTAAAGGGTTAGATCTAGGATTATTGTGCCCTAATTCTAGTTTTGATCTAGGGTTTTTGTGACCTAGGTTTAGGTTTTTTTAGTCATGGGGGTTAAGACTTCAGGAAACTAGGGTTTCTCTCTTCTTTAAGGTTTTCAATCTAGAGATTTTCTAAAACTGTCGGTCTTTCTGGGGTCAAGAGGAGAATTTCCTTAGTTTTCTAAAGGTTTTGTGATCTCCAAAGGTTGAATATGAATTAGGAAATTTTCTCTAATTCTTTGGGATTTTTGGGGGAGTTTTCCTAAATTTTTAGGAATTTTCTAAGGGTTTTTCCTATTTTTGGTATTTTTGGGTAATTTTTCTAATTTCGAGAATTTCTAAGGTTTTTTGGTCTCTTTTTCTCTCTCTTTTTGGGTTAGGGAGAGAGCATATTTATAAAATTCAATTAGTGACTTTTCCTAAATTTTTAAGAGTTTTTTTGGAAGTTTTTGGATATATCTTGAAGTTTTAACCTTATATAATTAAAAAAAACATATTTACTGCATCATCAAATGCATTGATTGCATCATCAGCCCGCGTTTGGGCCTGTCAGACCTGTTACAGTCTGGGCCCGCAGCCCGACAGCTGGGTCTCACAGGCGATTCTTGGACCATTGGAAAGCTCTTAAGCTCTACTTAAAATTGGGAAAGGATTGGGGTAGTTTTGGGGTAATTAAATTGGGTCTACTAAGATAATGTGGTCCTAAGGGTTCAGAAAACTATAAAATTTAGTAGATTTAAAATGGAGTGTCTAACCCAGTTGGGGAATCGATCGAAGAATAGGTGTTCCATTTTTCCAAGGATGGCTTGCATCATTTCCTTATACTTGTTCATCCGCTCCTCCTGAGCATCGTCCGGGTCATTGATCACCATGACACTGACAGTCTCTTCTAGAGGGTCAGAGGGTGGCGTAGTGGACTGCCGAGGTTGGCGAGTTGTATGTGGCAAGTCAGTCTGGAGTAGCCTGCACTGACTGAACTTGAGCCTTGTATGCCGATCTTGTGAGGACCAATTCTCGACAGTCTTGGAACTTCTGAGCAGTGATGACCGAGCAATGTTCTTATACCTACTCAGGTTCTGGAGTTTTGAGAGGGAAAAAGGGATTACGAGGCAAGAGATCGCCAAGAGTGACCTCAACTTTCTTAGAGGCTTTCCTGGTCAAGATCTGTAGGCCTCTTTTCTGCTTAATCCTAAAGCGACTGTGGACCATTCCAGAACCAAGCCTGAGACCTGGACTTCCCCGCCTTCTTTGAACATGCAAAGGTCGTGTCTATCAATTGGAGTAGAGAATGGGGTCCCAAGATAGCAGACAAGATGGGTTTCTTCTTTGGAGGCTTGAGGCCTCTTCCTGTCATCAGGCCATTGCCCCGAATTCCTTTGTGGGGCTCGAGTATACGGCTGACCTGAGGCTGGCTCAAGATGGTACTCTTAGGGAAGATCTTTGTGTATCAGGGCTTGAGATGCTTGCCTTTCATTGGAAGAGCGGCAGGGGAGCTGGTTCATGACTCCGCTTGAGTTTGGATCCGAGAGGGACCTGCAAAGATGGTGCGTGTGCACCTTTGGGATTAGGCATACGGGTGACTTGGGGGTCAACCTGGGCTCGATCAATGGGTTTGACCTGGAAAGGTCGAGACCCACGAGCTTGTGTTTGCGAGGGACGAGGCCGAAGCTGTGTGTGCTGGGAGGGAAGACGGAGTGGTCGACCCTCATGTGCTCGAGGTAGCGTAGAGCTAGCATTGCCCCGAGTTGCGGGAAGCGAATGCATGGCACATGTAGGGTTCGGCTCAAGAAGGCCTAGCCCTGAATGTGAGCTCATGGCAACATGAGGATTGCCCCGAGGTGTGGCTCAAGTAGATGGACCACGAGCCCTTAGGTGTGTGCAAGGGGTGGAGGCCACAGGGTCTCTACCTCGGTATGCCGAGCCTCTAGGTCTGGAGGTTCGGAGAGGTGAAAGGAACGGGGGGTTGCCTAGCGGCGAACCTCAAGAGCGACGGCAACTTGCTGGCCTTTCGCAGGAATGGACAGGATAGCCTTTCGGCGTACCTCAGCAATATGACTGGCAGTAGATTTGCCAGTAGCAGGGTGCACGGCAGCAGATGTGCTACCCATGCAAGGGGCCTTGGTGGAGAGTCCACCAGAGAGAGAAAGTGGGAAGGCAGGGACATTTAAGTTCCCTCTCGCATCGATCCACGTGAGAACCTGGGAGCTGGACCATGAGTCCTGACTCAGAACAAGAGTGGGGATAGAGGATTGACAGGCTCGCTTCCCTGAAGCAGCCACAAGTGTGGGGATAAGGAAGTCCCCGACTTTGATGAATGGGTTGAACAACCCAGATTCCATAGCGATAAATACAGAAAGTAAGTGGATATTGGTCAAAGAAGAGCAAACCGACTAAGGGGTATTAAGTCCCCAATGGAGTCACCAAGCTGGTTAGGTGCCTCGATCTCGCCTTTTGGATCTAGATGATCTAGCGGCACGTATCTCAGGTTTTTGGTGAACCCGGTATTTGAGATCGCTCTCTCAAAACCTTGCTCGAGAACAAGGGCAGGTATACCAACCGATGAGAGCGGAATTGAAGGTGGGTTCAAGACTTACTCAGCCTGGCTCGCATGGGCGCCCTCTTAAATCACGAAGAAAGCCCCCCAACTGATTTAACCTCCTAACACTCCCCCTTACTGACTCTGCTAGTCTCGAATGGCCCTTCTCCTAAGAGGAAATCAGGAAAGCAGCTTTTGATCTCCCTAAATATAAGGCTCCAGGTCCATATGACTTCTCCGTTGCTATCTTCCAATCGTTATGAGACACCACATTTCCTGTAACAATCCTAAACTTTCAAAATATATATATATATACATATATAATAATAATATTAATGGTGTTAACAGAAATAAATACAAAAATAAAAATAAAAATAAATGAATAAATAAATAAAATAATAAGTATATATTAGTAATGATAATAATAATAATAATACTAATATACCGTTAGGATATTGTAGCTTTTATATTAACAATAAATAAAAGATATTATTGTTAATATATTTGAGGGTTCAATTTTACTTGGGTGGTCCTTAGGTCCACCACCTTAAAGGTTTATAATCACACTCCTTTAAACGACACCTTGCATTGAGGTGTATCTTTTTTATACACCTCTTTCTCTCTCTTTCTCTTAAAACATCAGGTCTTTCTTTTTCTCTCTCTCTGCATTTGTAAGTCAAGAGGCTTTTCTTTTTCTCTCATCAACCTTCATCTCAAAACCTTCTCTATCTCTACTCTCTGTAAACCTCTCTCTCTAACCATGGCCTATGAACCATATACACACGAGACTACGATGACGCATATGATAAGCCCACATCCAAAACTGATGCTCACCCAATTTCAGAATTAATGTAAGTGACATTGTCTTTCTGAAAAATAGTATGTTTTTAATAAATAGTGATATTTCCGTCCAGGATCTTTATTTTATAAGTTTTGTGTGTAAGTGACTTCATTATCTTGAAAAATAATCTGTTCTTTTTAAAAATGAAATGAAATAATTACTTATGCTTATTATTATGAATTTGAGGTGAGATAAATTTTATGCGCAAGCGACCTCATTAATTTGAAAAATAATCTTTTTAATAAAATTGTGATATTTTATCTATGTTAGAAATTTTAAATGCTGTAAATTATTAGAAATAAATTTATTTATTTTTCTTGTCTATTGTTAGAAAATTTTAGATACTGTAAAATTATTAAAAATAAATGTGATATTTCTGCTGTCAGTAAAATTGTGAGAATTCTTTCTACTGTTTTTGAATATTTAGATATTGTAAAATTCATGTGCAAATGACTGCCTTATTATTTAAAAATTGATATTTTTGTAAATGATTATAGCATTGTTGTGAAATGTTTATTTGTGAATTGATATCCCATAAATTGTGATAATTCCGTATACTTGAATTTCTATAAGAGTTTTTCTATACATATTAAATTGACAATTATGCTAGAATGTCTTTATGAACTGTTACCTTTCTAAATTTGAGCCCAAAATATTTGATTGGTTGAAATGTTATTGAAAGTGACTGTTATTAATGGTGTCAGTGAGATTCATATTAATGATTTCAGTGATATATTGAGTACATGATATTTGCTGCTTTTGAATGTTTAAAGAGATTTAGAAATAATTTAAGTATGCAAGTGGACTCATCCAGTTCGCTGGTGAGGTATAAGTGGACCTACCCGGGACGCCGGTAGGGATTAAGTGGACTCATCCGGTACGCCAGTGAGATATAAGTGGACCTGCAGGGATTAAGTGGACCTATCTGGGAAGCCGATAGGGATTAAGTAGACCCATCAGGACGCTGATGGGGTATATAGGTGACCTACTTGGGACGCCAGTAGGGTATTTTGTGAAATCCTTTGAATTATGCACTGTCGTTAAAGTGTTATGTGCATTTCAATTATTCGGATTATACTTAATTATGCATTTATTGAAAGTGAAACTGTTGATGCATTTCTGTCAATAGATCTTCTTTTTGAAAATATTGATATCTTTCAACCATGATTATTTTTAGGATTATGATGATCACTTACTGAGTAGCCAAACTCATCAAACTATGGTAAACATTTTTTCAGGATAACTGCGGATTCATTTTGAGTGCTAGTCAAGATCAACCTTGGAAGATACTGTTGTTGTGCTAGCTTTCTTTATTTACTTTGTAAGACCTCGCCACTGTAAATTTGTCCTATCAATAGATGTATATATGTTTTGTCTGTCACATCTCAGGAATAACAGTATTGTAAATTCTTGGGGTGTGACATTTCCAGACCTCTTAGCTTTTTTTGAAGAATTTTTCATTAGAGGCAGGCTCAGCTTTGCACTCAATTGCACCTTTCTAGCCTTGATCCCCAAAATTGAGGGAGCACATAGGATGACAGATTTCCATCCAATTAGTCCCCTTAACTCCTCCTATGAGGTCTTGGCTAAGGTCTTAGCTTCTAGGCTCCAAGAGGTTATTTTCAAAGTCATTTCCTCAACAGAGTCTGCTTTTGTAGCCAACAGACAAATCCTTGATGGGAGCCCTAACTGCACACGAGGCCATCCACACCAAATCTCTAACAAGTCGTAAAGGTCTCATTATAAAGTTGGATTGGGAAAAGCCCTATGACATGGTGGACTAATAGCTCCTTGAGTCCATTCAAGCTCCTATGGGGTTTGGTCCCCTCTAGAGAAAATGGATCTCAACATACATCTCTAACCCACCTTTTCCATACTCATTAACGGTTCACCTGAAGGTCTTTTCCAGGCCCAAAGAGGGCTCAGGCAGGGGGATACGTTGTCACCTTTCCTCTTCACCTTTATTGGGGAACTCTTCACCCAAACCTTAACAAAACTCTATGATAATGGCTCTCTGCTTGATTTCCAAACATCTCCCTCTGGCCCTACAGTATCCCATCTTCTCTATGCAGATGATACACTAATCTTCTATGAGGCCAACCCTACCCAAGTCAACTGCCTTTGGAGGTTCTTGAGAACATTTGAACTACTCATAGGGATGAAAGTCAATCCAGCAAAGAATAAAATGCTTGGCATCCTACTTGATAATGCAGAACTGATTAGCCTAGCCCAAAGTCTAGGTTGTGCCTCTGAATCCATTCCCTCTTTATACTTAATTCTCCCCACGAAGGCAAACTTAAGAAAAATCTTTGGTATAACCTCATTGAGAGATTCACCTGGAAATTTGCCTCTTGGAAAGGTCGCTTCCTTTCATTTGAGGGAATAATTACCCTTATCAAAGCCACCCTAGCTAGCATCCCTACCTTCTCCATGTTTCTCTATAAAATGCCCATCTCGGTTATCTGACACTTGGAAAAATTGATGAGATTTTCTGTGGTTTGGTGTAGACGACACTAGGAAAATTCACATGGTAGCATGGGATTTGGTCTGCTCCTTGAAAATTTGGAGGTCTAGGAATTAAAAACCTTAGAACCATGAACCTTGCCCTACTTGGGAAAAGGTGGTGGCAATTCTCCTCCCCTCACCCCCTACTTTGGAAACAAGTTATTCTTGCAAAATACGGAATGAATAATGGAGATTAGTTCCTAGATCACTTCCACACAAATCTTCTGGGGGCATGGAAGTGCATATCCTCCACCGGAATGCCTTTGCCTAATTGAATCAGATTTCTACTTGGAAATGGTCTCATAATTAAATTATGGACTGATCTTTGGATAGGTCACACTCTGCTTTCCATAACCTTCCCCTCCCTCTGGTTTCTGATTATGCCACATTCTCAAGTGATAACTTGATTTGGACACCCATTTTTAGGCATCATCTTACTGACCAAAAATCTAATTCTTTCACATCTCTTCTTCTGGTCTTACATTCCTTTTTCAGCCCTCTTCTTCAACCAGATTCTTTACTCTGGTCACCTTCCCCATCGGGCTCCTTCTCAATCATTGCTTCAAAAAGCGGACTTCCCAGAGCCTGGGCGGCCGCTTAGGCAGTTCTGGGGGCCTGGGCACATCACCCAAGCCTAGGCACCCAAAAAAAGTGTATATCCCTGGGCGCCCACCTAGGTGCCCAGGAACCCGCCTAGGTGGCCTCTCGGGCAGCCGGTCGCCTAGGGACTACGCCCCGCCCGAGGGTGGAAATGCCCCTGGTTGAGGGTATTTTTTGGTCATTTGTTTTATACTAAATGTGCAAAATTGTGGGTTTTAGGTTCATTTGAAACTTAAAACCTATTAGAGCTTATTTTAGAGAGAGAAAAATCCAAAAAAAAAAAAATTCTACTGAGCCGCTTAGGTTGTGGGTGCCAGCCTAGGCGCTGGGCGGCCTTGACAGCCCCGACCGCCTAGGTACCACCTAGCGCTTTTTGAAACACTATTCTCAGTCTCTTCATTATATTCTTCTCCCCTCTCTAACCAGATCCCCAAGTCTTTGCGTAACCAAACCTGGTCCCTACCATACCGCACAAAGTTCAGGCCTTTATTTGGGTCCTTCTCCAAGCAAAACTCTAATGTTAGACCAACTTCAAAAAATAAGATTCCCCTTCCCCAACAGGTGCATTCTTTGCCTCCAAGAGGAGGTGTCAATCCCTCACCTCTTTATACGCTGTGAAGTCTCCTTAACCCTCTGGTCTTCACTCCTCACTCTCTTTGGTCTTCAATGGATCACCCCACAGACCTTGACTAGTCTCTTTATTCTTTCTTTTCTCCACCTTTTTCCAAGATTGGAAAAAATCTCTTTAAATTAGCAGTACCAGCTCTGCTTTGGAGTCTATGCCTTGAAAGAAATTGTAAGACCTTTAGAGGCACCCAAAATAGCATCCTCTCGATCTTTGATTCTATCACTTCCCTCATTTCCTTATGGGCCAAAGCATTCCCCTCGTTTGCCAACTTGCCTATTTCCCATTTCCTGAACTATTGAGATAGCCTGCTTTAGCTTTCAGCCCAAACACACAGACCCAGACCTAACTGGCACCCCTCTGCCCCAGGTTTTCTTAAGTTGAATGTAGATGGGTCCTCACAAGGAAGCCCTGACCCCTCGGGAACTGGAGGTTTACTAACGGACGCAAACTCTTGTCATATGGACCTTCTCATAATATATTGGTTTCCAAGATTCCACATATGCAGAGGCTTCGGCCCTCTTAACAGGTCTCAAAAAGGTGGGTCAGTTGGCTACAACATATCAAGGGCTTATCGTTGAGTCTGACTCAACAAACACGGTTTTTTAGGTTACCAAACATAAGCAGCCTCCTTGGAGGTTCATTCCAATTTTTTAGCATATTTCTTTCAGTGCAGCTCACATACATAGGTCTCTTTCAAGCCCATTCTTAGAGAGGCAAACGCAGAGGCTGATTGGCTAGCAAAGGAACGGGCCTCACTTGGTGTTGCTAGATCCCAAACCTCTTATTATTTTTCTTCTCTCCCCCACCTAAATCCTCTCTCATTTTCCTTTTTTCTTCTTTCCTTTTTTCTCTCTCCATCCATTCCTATTTCTTTTTTTCTTCTCTTCTTAACTGCTCTTTCTACTTTACCTCTAGCCTCTCTTCCTGCCACACCCCCCCACACCCTTAAAAAATAAAAAAATATTCGGGTGAGTAAAGGTCTGGAAATAAAATAAAGAAAGAAGAAGAAGTAAGAGGTCCTTATCTCCATTTTTTTTTTTGGTACTTTTAGCATTCTTTTGGGAACAGAAATCATGTTTACGCTTTTTTCGGACTTTCCTTGCTAGTAGTATCCCTTAATTTTATTATTATTTTGAAATCAGTAAATCTAGTTTCCTCTTTTCTATTAATCGTGAACTTAGAACCTAAAGAAAACCCACTTGTTTCTTTAGTTCCTGAGTAATATTTTTTTATTTCAATCTATTTTCAAATGCCAATTCCATGTTGTCTATCATGTCTTACTTAATTTCACTTTTTATAAAACAGTATGACAGATTCATACCTTATAGAGGAGCAATGGACCTTGATGTTGCTCGATATATGCTCACGGATTCGAGCCAAAGGAATTCGAATAAAGAGAATGTCGTTGCTGACTCACCAGTGAAGAAGGCTCACACCGATATTGTTTTCCAAAATAGAACGAGAATCCTCACTTTTAAGAGCAGGCCCCTATCCCCAGCTGAGAGTGTATGTGAGGAAGTTTTCTCAGATAAGCATCAAGTGAAATCAACCAAGCCTCGAGGACATATTTCTCTGGTTCGACTCTCTCTCTCTCTCTCTCAAATTCTCAATGTTATTCTTTTTTTACCTTTGCAGTCAGCTATGGGCATCACTAGGGTGTCAGGCTTGTTGAATGATTATTATTTGAATCTATTGGATTGGAGCTATACCAATATCTTGGCCATTGCCCTCCGGGACACAATTTATCTATGCATCCCATCAAAAAGATGTTATTCTAAGCTAACAACCATCAATGAAGACAATGGCCTTGTTACTTCTATCAATTGGGATCATGATGGGGACCATATAGCTGTTGGATTGGAAAATTCTGAAGTCCAACTCTGGGGCATAAATTGGACTAAAAAGATTCGTGTTATAGGTGTTGCTCCCCCCGTACCCCCTCTCTCTCTCTCTCTCTCTCTCTAGTTTTGGTGGAATTTCTGCATTTATTTTTATTATTGTTTTAGTCATCAAGCAATTGAGCCCACAAGATGGTTCCTTACTTGAGGCAACCATCTCAATCATTCAACTGAACTGTTAAAACTAAAAAAACTTCATGTTGTTTTCCTACGGATAAAAACTTTAAGAAGTGGTCACCGAGGCCGAATCCCCTCTCTTGCATGGAATTCTCGTATCCTCACAACTGGTGGTACTGATGGCCTCATTATCAACCATGATATGAGAGTCAAAACTCTCACCTGGAAACTTACCGAGGCCACCGACAAGAAGTTTGTGGCCTCAAATGGTCTCACTCGGGCAACCAACTAGCAAGCGGTGGAAACAACAATAACCTCCATATTTGGGATCTATGTTTAGCTAATTCTAGCAATTCACCGCTGCATAAGATAGAGGATCATTTAGCGGCAGCGAAGTCCTTGGCTTGGTGTCCATTTCAGAGCAACTTGTTGGCTTCAGGTGGAGGGGGGGCTGATAGGTCTATCAACTTTTGGAATACACATACTGGGGCTTGCTTAAAGTCAGTGGATACGGGGTATCAAGTGTGTTCATTGTTTGGAGTAAGAATGAAAAAGAGTTGTTGAGCTCTCATGGATTTACTCAGAACCAGTTGAAATTGTGGGAGTATCCATCAATGGTGAAGTTAGCTGAGCTTAAGGGGCATACTTCTAGAGTTCTATTCACGGCCCAGGAACAGGATTTGGATTTCCAGTTTTGACAATTGGTGGGCTTCTTTTTTTTTTGTTTTTTTGGTTTCTGATAAAAGTTGTATGTTTATTTGTTGGTTTTGATGCATAGCCCAGATGGCCGTGCGGTGGCCTCAGCTGGAGTTGATGAGGAAATGAGATTTAGCAAGTTTTTGGAACTTCAAAACTCCTCACCAGTAAGCCTGTGGCTAAGGCCTCCTCTGGCCTATTCGAAAATATCAATTGTATTAGATGAGAGAGAGAGAGAGAGGTAGAAGACAACTAATATCTATGAGAGAGAGAGAGGTCTCTACTCATTCTTTCCATGTCAGACTGATGGGAGAGAAAAGAGGTATACAAATTTACACTTCCCTCTTTTGTAATTTGTGCCTGTCTAATTAGATTCTTATGTCCTGCTCTAAGACGAATTAGCAATTGTATGAATAAACTATGTTTTATCTAGTTGTTTATTTGTCACTTTATTCTTTTACTATTCTTATTTATATTTGGTTTTTCTTAATTATTTGGTTTTGTGGCATATGATATTCTCCTATTTAGCAAAGGTGCTTTTATTTTTTGAAGAAACTTTGTCTGTTATTATCATTGATTTTTACTGACTTTTTTTCTTCTCTGTTGTGAGGCTTAGATTCATGGAAAGGAAGTCGACGAGAAGGACGGCAAGTGTGAAAGAGATCCAAGAAATCAGTTGGTTATTGGAAAAGAAATTCTTTTAGTTTTTGTCATTATTTATATTACTTAGTTTTTCTTACATTTATTGACCTTTATTTTTATTTATTTTTGTCTTGTGCGAGGTCTTTCAAAGGTTGGATCCCCGATCAGTCATTGAGTCTGCTGAGAAAGAAGACTTCTATAAAAGAAAAAGATACAGTCAATAGCACCATCTATCTCCTCTATCACTCTTAAAAATTCAATGTGAAATTGGATGCTTGGCGTTCTGTATGAGGAGGTCGCAGTAGATAAAGAGTTTTTTGTTTTTTTTGGATGGTAACAAGATTTATTTGACATGATCAAGAACAGGAAGACACAGCGATGTATCCTCTCATCCGAAAGTTCGATTTTTGAGATGTGCTAATGTATTATAGAGAGAGAAAATGAGATTATTAAGAAGCTCTTCTTATATACTTCATGTTTTCCTTTTTTTCTTTTTTTCCTTATTCTTCACTAGAAATGCTAATGTATTAGGAAAAGCACCATGTTATTTTCTTTTTTAACTATACTTTTATAAATACTGGATTTTTAATATTTAAAATTTCTGTTCATTTTTGGAAAAGTTTTTGGTGTGTAAGGGTGCAAATTGCAGCCCAAAGCCGGGGGACGGTGGGGGGAGGAGATTGGTAGCCCTCATCATCCTCTGTCATTCAAAAAGTCGCTCGAGAGGAAAAGCTTTTGTTTATCCCTTCCTTTCCTCCCCTTCTCTGCTCTGCTACAGCTGCGTGCCCCTCTTTGCCCAAAACTAGGTTCAAGTTCAATGCAATTTTTACTTTGGGATTTCTAGGCTTGTAACAAATTTTGTGGGATTCAATATAATTAGGCTGGTGTAATTTTTTTTATCCGGCTTTCAAGAGGCATTTTGCTGATGATTTCCTGAGATTTGACTTAGAGATATTTGCAATGGGTACTTGATCCTCCGCTGAAAGGTTGTTTTTACTCTCTCTCTCTTCCCATTCCGATGTAAACTCCATAGCTTCATATCTCTCTCTCTTCCCATTCCGATGTAAACTCCATAGCTTCATATCTCTCTCTCTTGTTTATTGATTGGAGCTGTCAATCTCTCCCCCTAAACTTTTAGTACAATTCATTTTACCATATTGGGTTCCTCTTGATTCCATTGATTTCTCTTGTAGGAACATTGTTGATAGTGCGAGTAGATTTTTGTTTGGTAAATTGAAACACGAGCTGTTCTTCTATTAGGTAAGACGCAAATGGCCAAGGATATATTTTCAGGTGTTTTTTATGCAAAAGAAAATTGATGTAACACTAGGTTATTCTAAATTCTCTAAATGTACTATATCATGGAGAAATAAATACACCTGTTGGTTATTGCTACTTGTTTTTATTTATTTATTTGTTTGTTTGTTTGTTTCAATTTTGTTATGGAGCACAAACAGCATGATATAAATCACCTTTTCTCAACACTAATTTATTGTTTTTTTAAGGATATTTCAGTATATCATCTTCAAATTTCCTTAGATGTTTGAAAGAAACACTGTGTCTATTTTTTTTAGGTCTTGATGCTAATAGCTCTTTCTATTGAAGTTACTGATTATTGCAACAAATAAAGATAATGAGTTGATTTGCAACAAAGATCTATATCTTCATGGTGCAAAATTATTTTCCTCCTTAGTAGGTTGAAATCATGCTTCTTGTATTCTTGAAATGGTATGAAGTAATATTTTCTCGGTTTGTTCATTTTTAATAGATTGCTACTTTTGGTTTCCTCTTTCAATAAGCATTGATGACTAGAATGAGGTGCGGTTTTTCTTTGTTGGATTGATTCAGTCGTTAAGGGCGATGTGGATTCTAAGTTAACTAGGATAATAATAATTACTTATTGTAAATGGGAGACTGCAATCCATGTCCAATTGTCCATAAAAAAAAGCTGTAATCTATTTTTCTGCATAGGAGAAAGTGTTGAAGTTGGTGTTCTTCATTTGATGTGTTTCTTGTTAAATTTTTACTTTAAAACTATATAGTGGAGGCCCTGTCTTAAAGTCCCATGTGTGCAGGCATGGTGGTGGATGGGGCAGGGCTCTCTCAATTCGGGTGCTATGTTTCTCTTTGATATTCCATATTAACTAATTTTTTTGAACCATTCCTATCTGCATCTTCACCGCCATACTGAGAACTTCCATTGTTTTATCTAGTTGTAACTCCGTGGGCTACTGGCTAGGATTTGCTTTCCTCTTAAGTACATGTCCCTGCAATGGAG
The DNA here is from genome assembly GCF_054954075.1 of Amborella trichopoda. Lineage (NCBI taxonomy): Eukaryota > Viridiplantae > Streptophyta > Magnoliopsida > Amborellales > Amborellaceae > Amborella > Amborella trichopoda. Next base: position 31,594,151 of record NC_142343.1, read on the forward strand.
ATCGAATGTCTTGAACGACCATCTCAGGCATTTATGTCAAGTACTAGAAAAGAAAACAAAAGTTATAATGAGTAAATGCACTCAAAAGGTAATTTTTACTAATTTATGCATAGACATAGATATATATAGATACTAACATGCGCACACACCCACGAACTCCGCCATAGCTGGTCCCAACCCGGTTGTGCTGGTCCCAACCCCAGAGAGAGGAGGAGGGTTGTGTGAGGTGGGCAGTCAGCATAAAACTTGTTTAAGAAGTATGTCCCTTACTAAGCTGACTGATTTTTTAAATTTTGATGAAACCAGATATTGTAATTGATCATTAAAATAAAAACCTTGTACAGTATTTGATCAGTGGTATAGAAATTTTAATTCGAAGCCAATTTGGTCACTTGATGCTGTGTAAAGTGGATTTGCTGGATGTAAGTTCCATCTTGGTGCGCTTTAAACTTACATCCAGTATTGATTTCAGCACCTGTTTTGTAATTTAAGCCTATCTTTTTTTATTTTTTTTAATTTCTTGGTGAAATTAAGACTATTTAAACTATGGAAGAATACTGTATTAGCTCGTTCTCTTAACATATTGCATTTCCTTTGTTGCAATCACTTATTCCTTTTGTGATAGCATTCCTTATATATGAAATTGCATCAATTTGGTGGTTGTTCATATCATCACATGATATGTAGTTGAAGTCATTGCGTATCTTGATGTCACTAAACAGATTTGTTGTTTGTTCTAAAAATCGATGTGTATTTAGAGAGCGGCAAATTAGGATGACACAGAGTTTAGTTTTCATAGTGAATGACGTGGTTAATGAGTTTATGGCTGGTGATAGAGCACATCAAGAAATCAAAGCGATCTGCTTAATGTTAGAAGAGTTAGCCCTGCAAAGTTTAGTTGTCACCTCTGTGTGTGTGTGTGTGTGTGTATGTGTGAGAGAGAGAGAGAGAGAGAGATGTGTCATTCTTTCCTCGTAACAGTCAGAATAGGTTTATAGTAAATCATTTAAGTTACATTTGTTGCTTACTCGTTTTGCATTTGTTGCTTACTGGTTTTGATACGTTTTCCTTGTTTTTCTTTAACATGGTTGGACAATGAACCCATGGTGCACATGTTAAATATTTCTTGGGGCTGTTTGTAGCAATTAGGTGACAGACACTTGTTGATCTAGTGCTGGAATTGTGATAAGCATTGGAGAATGGACAGCATTGTGCACTCTTGTGCAATTAGAAGTGGGCTGGGAAACTCTGTGGGTCAAAAGTCATGATTAGCTCTTTTTGGGATAAGATTGTAGCATTATGGCTCATGGACAAAGGTTATCACTTATCATTATATAACATTCCTTTTTCATTCAAGTAGGGAGATACATATGCTGTCATGAACTTTTCATGTCGTATATTAAACAGATAAGTCTTTCTTTAAGGTGAATTTATACATTTTATTTTTACATTCAAGTGGATGATTGGTGTTATTGCTATCAGGTTGCCCTTGTTAAGAGGTTGATTGATTTTGAAGTACTAAGATGCTTTCTTGGGAGACTGCTATATTGCCTTTAGTTCCAATAGATCACATGAACCCAGCTGCTCGTTATGCTTGAGGCGTGTGATAACTTGGCTGTAAATTGGCATCCTAAACTGCATTCTTCTCATTCTAGAAATTGGTACACTCTGAGAGTTTTGTGGATGCCATGTTTAGACTGGTAAGTATCATTGTGCTTTGCATAACAAATTGGGTTTTTCATGGAGTTTGCATAGTTTCTGTCTAGACTTGGGGTCGTCATGGAATCCAAAATAAAATGGATGCCAACTGACTTTGTAATGATCGAGCTCTAATCAAGACAATGAATGCAATATGGCCCCGACAGTGGGAACCAAGTTTTGTTTGAGATTTGTGTATTATAATTTTAGCAGACAAGGAGGAGCCAGATTCAAATATGTGGCTTCTGATATTTTTGTTCTCTGTTTTCTTTTCCTCCACATGTTTCATTGGTTCAGATTAGTGCCTTCTATTACGCAATTTTATGGGCATGAAAATGGAAGTGAAACTCTTAACAGTGGATGGTTAATTGTTTTGAACCTTTTGCTAGCTACAGTTTGTTAACAGGCTGGTTGATTTTGAGGTACTAAGAAGCTTTCGTGGGGGAGTGCTATGTTGCCTTTAGTTTCAGGAGATCACATGAACCCATTATGCTTGATGCATGTGATAACTTGGCTGTGAATTAGATCCTAAACAGCATTATTCTCACTCTAGAAAGTGGTACAGTTTCAAAGTGTCATTGAGCTTTGCATAATGCATTGGGGTTTTCATGGATAGTTTCAGTCTTGAATTGGGGTCGTCATAGAATCCTGAATAAAGTGGATGCCAACTGCGATCGAGCTCTAATCAGGACAATCAATCAATGCAATATGACCCCAGCAGTGGGAATTGTGAGTTTTGTTTGATATTTTTGTATTGTAATTTACCAGACTAGGAAGAGTCTGATTCAAGTATGTTTCAAGGCTTCCATTGCTTTTGTTCTTTTGTTTTTTTTCTCTCTATGTTTTATTAGTGCGGCTTAATGCCTTATATCGGGCAAATTTGATGGGCATGAAAATGCAAGTGATGGATACTTTGTGCAATCTGAACGGTGGATGGTTAATTGGTTTGAGCCTTTTGCTAGCTAAGCACTCAAATTATATGGATATGGCCAACTGGATTGACATATAGAGCTCATTTATTGAGGTGGTGAGAAAATTGTTCTAGTAGGGAAAACTTAAGAGATGATATTGTTGGGTTTATGTGGCTTTTAAATACCTTATGAGTGCTTGTAAAATGAAATGATATAGTGAAACATGAACTCAATGAGAGTGTGGTCCCTCTTGAACCTTATTAAGCAAACGATGGTTTGCTGATACCGATCTGTACTTGACGATCTAGGCCAGTCGGTTGGGAAAAACCCATGTTACCTGGACATGAAAAATAAACCGATGAGGGTTTATAGGTTAGCCCTTGATGAGGTAGGAGAACATGTCCAAATGAGTGAGCCAAGGGACTGTGTGACTTTTGTGTATGATGGTAGCCAACAGAGACAGGGGCCAAAACCTCATCCATGTACCAGCACACGGCATGCATATCGATAGATAGTTCGAGAAAGCCAGAAATCCATCTTTTAGGATGAAGCGTATGTATGTGCGAGAGATACCCCTATGCGCTATAAAGTTGTGGTCGTATAAAGTATTGGTGACCTTGACTTGTCTCTAGGGGAGGACCTGTAATCCACAAACTGGGATTACGACCCCTTGGCTCATTCGCCAGACTTTGGTGACCTGCTAATGAGCCCCTGCTTAGACTGTGGGTCATGGGAAATGTTGGGTCGGTTCGATAAGGCAAGTGTGGTCTATAGTCCACAGTTGAAGATGGAGTGCCCCATGATTGCATATTAAATTCTTTAACCTTATGAATCTATTTTTCATCAAATTAATTTAATTATATTTGTTTTATGATAGAAATTATTTTAGAATTATTATTTGAATTTTTATGAATCATTTGTTATTTTATTTATAATTTTTTTTGGACTTATAAACATGAAGATATTGATTTTACAAAATTATAAAATTCAAATAATATTTTAGAATTTCTTTTTATAATTTAAAATTATATAAAATATCATGGAGGGGCCCATAGTGCACATGGGTCCACCATATGTCAAGTGGGTGGGGCCCACATATGCCATACATGGGTGGCACATCCCACCCATTGGATTCTTTCTTGGAGTTTAAGTTATTTCATATTTTGGTACTATTATGTTATGGCATGTGGTCAAACAAGATATGGATTATTTTGACCATATATTGACGAAATATTGAAAGTGTATATTAACTTGATATATCTTTGGAATATTTACGGAAAGATTATGGAATGCATAATATTTTAATTAGATTTAATTTATATAATTTCTACTAATGGAAAAATGGTTAAGGAAAGGAGGATAATGGTTCATGCACCTTCCATAATGTTGATGGCCCATCTATAGAATGGATGACTCAGATCTCTCACCCCACAAGTCACCATTGATTGATGGTCTATGTTCAATCTCACAAGAAGAGGCAAGCCAAGGAAAACCTTAAAAAAGCCTAATCTTATTCAAACCTATAAAAAAGGGATGGTCGCTACCCAAAATCTCTACACCTTATCTTTATATCTCTTTCTTAAGAAAGCTTCGCTCTCTTATATTTGATCTCTCTCTCTCTCACATTCTAAAAGAACCTAAGGGTTTAGGTTATGGAGTTCTTCTCTCTCTTATCTCTGAAATATCGATTTATGGATAAGGGTTTTAGGGTTTAACAAAAAGGGAATCCATCTCTCTCAAACTAAGTTGCTAAGAGAATTCACCTAGGGTTTGAGTTTGTGATCAAAGGGATTCATTTTTCGTTGGTGTGGTTTGGTTGAAATTTACTTTCCCGGTTCGAGATTAAAGCTAGACTGTTGATCCCGCGCCATCGGATGGTGGTGACTCGGTGTAGGGTGTAATACGCCTGGCTAAGGTAATCTCCGGCTCTTCCTTTTGTTTCTTGCAATCTTATCTTTTAGTGCATAGTTGTTTCAATTACATCAACTTGTTAAGATCTTGGTTTTATTGTTATGTTGATTTTATTTTGAAATTTATTTTATTATAATAAAGACCACCTGTAAGTGATCTTTTTTCAAAAGAAAGGGGTGAAAGCAAAAAAAAAAAAATGTATTCCCTGATAAAAGATTACATAGGTCTTCTTTCAATGGTATCAGAGCAATTGATACTTGATACCATTAGTTTTCTTTTCTCTTTATTGAGTTTAGATTAAGCTTGGGAATGAGATATAAGAAAACAAATGACCTTTGTGGTCAAGAAATACACCCACAGTTAAGAATTATTGAAATATTTCAATACCGAAAAGGCACTCTACATAATGAGTATTCTGGGCTATTTTGGAGTAGTGATATAAAAATTATAATAAGGTATTTTTCTATTACATACTTCAGTGATATTTTATGTCTTTAAGAGTAGGATTTAAACAAAAATTTCAGTGGGAGATTCTATAGGAATTAAGGGTTATGGACTCAACAATGAAGAGTGTCAGTTCTGACCATGCAAAATTCAAAAACTATCTCTTACGTTTCGTTATTTTTCTCACCAAGCATATGACTTTATTTCTAGACGAAATTGGGCTATAAGTTATAAAATTGAGTTTACATTCAAACAAAAAACGTTTCATCAAGAAATTCCTTGTGGTTTGAAAGATATGATCAATTTATTGAAAGATGCGCAAGTGCTATTTTCTGCAACGAAAATTATTTTCATGATTTGGAAGTTAAGATTTAATTTCTATTCTTAATAGAATGTTTTATTATTCACACTAAGGTTTTAGACTTCCATTCTGACTCTAATTTGTAATCAAATTTATTTGAGAGAGAAATATCTATGGGAAGAGAAGAATAAAAATTTTGGATTGAAGAGAGGTCATCCTGAATTTTCTGCACTTTGGTATGTCCTTCATTGAAGACATGAATAGCTATATTTATCAAACTTATTTAACAGAGTGATATAAGGTTTGTAAAAATATATATGTTACTATTATGTGTCTACTTTCAAGCAAAATTGTTTTGAAAGTGAAACTCCATAATGCTAGAGAGAAAAGACAATTTTACTAGATTGTGTTCATCTTGAAATTCTGCAGTATGATTTATTTTGTGACGTGCATGTCACTTATTTATTTCTCCGAAGAAAAGTATATTTGGGATTCAAACTATGATGTTATGATTTAGTTTTGAGTCTAGTTTTCAACACAAAATATTTCAAGAAGAAATTTTTTGAGGATTGAGAGAAACAAATTTTTTTATTGAGCGTTGCTCAACCAGATTTTTAACTGAAAAAATTGCATTGTGATGTAAATGTCACTAAAATGAATATTCACTAAATAGTATGATTTAGGGATAGAACTGAGCACTATTTTATATTTTTTGAGTCTATTTGAATACTCAAAAGAATTTTAATATTAACTCTTTATGAATTGAGAGATATCATATTTTTATCATGGGATGCTCAAGTTCTATTATGCAGTAAATTAAAAAGATGTGACATGTTAAGACACATATTTGGATTCCTAATTATGAAGGCCTTTTTTTGTGGCGCATTTAAAAAGGTTTTATAGTGTGCTATGAGTATGGTTTATTATAATAAAACTTCAAAGAGAGGTAATACAGAGTTGACAAGATATGACACTCTATGTGAAAAGTATTAGATCTGAGAATAGCAGAAAGAAGAAGAAACACAATACCAACAAAAACATCTTGATTTCTTCGAAATGAAGAGATGCATTGTCACACCCCAAGAATTTACAATACTGATATTCTTGAGATGTGACAATCAAAACATATATACATTTCTTGATAGGACAAATTTACAGTGGCGAATTCTTACAAGGTAACAAAAGAAAGTTTAAGCACAACTACAGTATCTTCCAAAGTTGATCCTGACGAGCACTCAAAATGAAACCGCAGTTATCCTGGAAAAATGTTTACCATAATTTGATGATTTTGGCTACTCAGTAAGTGATCATCGTAATTCTAAAAATAATCATGATTGAAAGATATTAATATTTTTAAAAAGGAGATCTATTAACAGAAATACATTAACAGTTTCACTTTAAAAAATGCATAATTAAGTAAATTCCGAATAATTGAAATGCATATAACATTTTAACATTAATGCATAATTCAAAAGATTTCACAAAATACCCTACTGGCGTCCCAAGTAGGTCACCTATATACCCCATCAGCGTCCTGATGGGTTAATCCCTATCGGCGTCCCAGATAGATCCACTTAATCCCTGCAGGTCCACTTATACCTCACCGACGTACCGGATGAGTCCACTTAATCCCTACCGGCATCCCAGATAGGTTCACTTATACCTCACCGGCGAACCGGATGAGTCCACTAGCATACTTAAAGTATTTCTCAATCTCTTTAAACATTCGAAAGCAGCAATATCATGTACACAACATATCACTGAAATTATTAATATGAATTTCACTGAAACCATTAATAACAGTCACTTTCAATAACATTTCTAAAATAATATTTTGGGCTCAAATTTAGAAAGGTAGCAGTTTGTAAAGACATTCTAGCATAATTGCAAATCTAATATGTATAGAAAAACTCTTACAAAAATTCAAGCATATGGAATTATTAAAACTTATGGGATGTCAATTCGCAAATAAACATTTCACAGACAATGCTATAATCAATTGCAAAAATATCAGTTTTCAATTAATAAGGCAGTCATTTGCACATGAAATTTACAACGTCTAAATATTCAAAAACAGTAGAAAGAAATTTCACAATTTTAGTAAAAGCAGAACTATCACATTTATTTTTAATAATTTTACAGTATCTAAAATTTTCTAACAATAAACAAGAAAAATAAATAAATGTATTTCTAAGAATTTACAGCATTTAAAATTTATAACATAGATACAATATCACAATTTTATTAAAAATATTATTTTTCAAAATAAAGAGGTCGCTTGCGCATAAAATTTATTGCTCCTAAAATTCATGATAACAAGCAGAAGTAATTATTTCATTTCATTTTTAAAAAGAACGGATTATTTTTCAAGATAATGAAGTCACTTGCCTAAAATATTTGAGAGGGAGCTTCCGATAAAAATTCGGCTAGAGAGAGAAAGAGCTCACTACATTTTGACTAGAGAGAGATCTCAAAATTTTCTAGGGTGGGAGTCCTCACTTCTTCTATTTAAATTCTTACGACACCTTATAATATTCTTTTATTAAGTTACACCTCACACATGAGGTGTAACAGTTATATTACTTCGTATATGCTTAAAGCCCACGTCCACTGAAGGACGTGGCAAAGGTGAGGAAAAGCTTAAAACAAAAGCTTTTGAAAATAGTGATGGTCCTTAAGGACCATCATACTCATATGAACCATCACTTATTAAAAGTTTCTTTTCTCTCTTTTTTTTTTTTTTTTTTTGAAATATTAGGATTATTATATTCTTCCCCCCTTAAAGAAATTTAGTCCTCTAAATTTGTGTACGTGATTACTGAATAAGATAGGGATATTTTTCTCTAATATCGTCTTCTTGTTCCCAAGTCGCCTCTTCTCTTGAATGGTACTGCCATAATATACGTACCAAAGGAATCTCCTTGTTGCGCAACACTTGCACCCTTCTATCCAGTATCAAAATTAGTTGCTCAATGAAGGATAGGTCCTTCTTGATCGGTAAAGGTTCATATTTCAAGACATGGGATGGGTCAGGCTGATATTTTCGTAGTGATGATACATGGAAGACATTATGGACGTTTGTCAATTCGGGTGGTAAGGCAAGTCCATAAGCGACACCTCCGATTCCTTTCAGGATTTCAAATGGTCCGATGTAACGTGGGTTCGGCTTTCCTTTCTTGTCGAATCTTATAATGCCTTTTACTTGTGAGATTTTCAGGAAAACTCGATCACCTTCTTCAAATTCAAGATCTCTCCTTCGGTTATCGGCATAACTCTTTTGCCGACTCTGAGCTGTCTTGAGCCTTTCTCGAATTAATGTTATCTTATCTGTGGTTACCTGGACAATTTCTGACCCCAAAAGCTTTCTTTCACCAACCTCGTCCTAACAGATGGGTGACCTGCATTTCCTTCCATACAGGGCTTCATATGGTGCCATCTGAATACTGGCTTGGAAGCTATTATTATAAGCAAACTCAATCAGGGGTATATGGTCATCTCAGCTTCCTGTAATGTCAATGACATAGGCCCTTAGCATATCTTCCAAAGTTTGGATGGTCCTCTCCGATTGTCCATCAGTTTAGGGATGAAAGGCAGTGCTAAAGGTGAGTCTCGTCCCCATGGCTGACTGTAGCCTAGCCCAAAATTTAGAAGTAAATCGAGTATCCCTATCCAATACAATACTGATCGTAACTCCATGCAACCGTACTATTTCCTTAATGTACAACTGGGCCAGTCGATCCAAGGTGTATGTCGTGCGAATCTGTAGAAAATAGGCAGCTTTGGTCAGCAGGCCCACAATGACCCAAATGCTATCATGTCCTGAATTTGTTCTAGGCAAGCCAGAGACAAAATCCATAGAGATGTGCTCCCACTTCCATTCTGGCACAGGTAAAGGCTACAACAACCCAGCGGGCTTTTGATGCTCAGCTTTTACTTGCTGGCATGTTAGGCACTTAGACACAAATAACGCTACCTCTTTTTTCATATTATTCCACTAAAAGGTTTTCTTCAGGTCCTGATACATTTTAATACTTCCTGGATGTATCATATAATGAGAGTGATGTGTTTCTTCCAATATAGTTTTCTTCATACTCTCATCATTCGGGACACAAAGCCGACCTTTGAATCTTAGCAAATCCTCACTACGTGTAGAGAATTCGTCTCTCTTTCCTTGCTTCACCTCTTCTACAATTGTTATAAGCTGATGGTCTTTCTTTTATGCCGATCGAATCTGTTGGATTAATTTGGTTTTGCCTTAATGTTTGCAATCATACTTACCACACCATTAATGGATGGAGCCGGATGCCAATCCACTATTTCTTCTAAAAATCTCATTTCTTGGATCATTAGATGAGTAATACTCCCGTAGATTTTCTACTTAGAGCGTCGGCCACAACGTTAGCTTTTTTTGAATGATAATGGATTGTACAATCATAATCATTTAATAAATCCATCCATCTTATCTGCCGCATATTTAAATCCTTCTGAGAGAAGAGGTATTTCATGCTCTTATGATCTGTGTATATTTCGAATTGCTCACCATATAGATAATGCCTCCACATTTTCAAAGCGAATACTATTACAGTCAGTTCCAAGTCATGAATTGGATATTTTTTCTCATATTCTTTCAACTGTCTGGATGTCTATGCCACTACTTTGCCATATTGCATTAATACACAGCCCAAGCCTTTATGTGAAGCATCATTATAAATCACAAATCCCCCACTCCCCTCAAAAATAGTTAAAATAGGTGCTGAAGTTAATCGAACTTTTAGTTCTTGAAAACTCTCCTCACATTCACTTGTCCACTCAAATTTGACATTTTTCTGTGTCAATCGAGTCAATAGGATTGCAATTCGAGAAAATCCTTCTACAAACTTTCTGTAATATCTTGCCAATCTTGAAAAGCTTCGAACTTCAGTCACATTTCTTGATTGTTTCCAATTAACAACGGCTTTAACCTTTGAAGGATCAACTGATAGACCTTCCTTTGATATGACATATCCTAAAAATGTCACTTGTTCAAACCAAAATTCACATTTACTAAATTTGGCATACAAGTTCTTCTCTCTTAATATTTGCAATACCATTCTTACATGCTGCTCATGTTCCTTCTGATTTTTGGAATAAATTAAAATATCATCAATGAATATCACAATAAATTTATCTAAAAAAGGCTTAAAGATCGATTCATCAAATCCATAAATGCAGCTGGTGCATTGGTTATTCCAAAAGGCATGACTAAAAATTCATAATGGCCATACCTTGTTTTAAAAGCTATCTTAGGAACATCTTCACTTTTAATCTTAAGCTGATGGTATCTAGTTCTAAGATCAATTTTTTAAAACACTTGTGATCCTTGTAATTGATCAAATAAATCATCAATTCTAGATAATGGATACTTATTTTTTACTGTCACTTGGTTCAACTGTCTATAATCGATACACAATCTCATAGTCCCATCTTTCTTTTTAACAAACAATACCGGAACACCCCAAGGTGACACACTGAGCCTGATAAAACCTTTATCTAATAATTTTTCCTATTGTTGTTTCAGTTTCTTAAGTTCTGCAGGTGTCATTCTATAAGGTGCCTTAGAAATTGGGGCTACCCCTGGCAATAATTCAATAGAGAATTCAATTTCTCTGTCAGGCGGTAATCTTGGCAATTCTTTAGAGAAAAAACGTCGGGAAATTCTCGAATAACCGGAGTGGTATCCAAATTCATCTCTTCCTTCCTATCTTCTTTGATATAGGCAAGAAAGCTTGATACCCTTTTCGAAGGAGGCAATTAGCTCGAATACAGGAGATTAAATATGATGGGGAGTCTTCTTTGATACCATTAAAGTAAAATACTGGTTGATTCGGAATATTAAAGGTAACCATTTTCTTGTAACAATCAATACTTGCATGGTATGCAAAAAGCCAATCCATGCTTAAGATTACATCAAAATCTTACATTTCTAGGAGTATTAAATCAACCAACAGTTCATTTTCTTCTATCTTTATTACATGTGATTGTACACTATATTGGTGTCAATTGAATTTCTCATCGGTGTGGCTACCTCTAGAATGTATTCTAATTGTTCTGATTCTACCTTTAAGTGGCATGCAAAATGTGGTGACACAAATGAATGAGTAGATCTAGGATCAATCAAAACATGAGCTACTTTTTGGAAGATAATAAGAGTACCTGGGATCACTGATTTTGAGGTCTGAGCATCATGCTCGGTGATCGCAAATACTCTTCTCTTCATCTGAGGCTTTTGAGCTATCTCTCCTTGCTTTTGAAGCTGTTGCATCTGTAAGCTAGGTTATTGTCTAACCTGGTGCCCCAATTTTCCACATTTAAAATAGGCTCTGGTATTCCAATAACAAGCGCTGGATCCATGGTTTTTCCCACATTTTTTATATGGTTCTATTGGGCTTGGAAGTGGCAAGGGCCTTGGCTTCTTATTTACCCTTTCAAACTGTTGTCGATTAGATGGTGTGGGTCTAACATGGCTTTTCTGATTTTTCGTCATTTGGTAATCTTCGAAATCTTTTTCAACAATTAGGGCTCGATCCACTATTTCAGCATAAGTTCTCAATTTTAAGACTGATATTCTGCTTCTAATAGCTCGTCTGAGACCCCTTTCAAATTTATTCACCTTTCTTGCCTAATTGTTAACTATATGTGGTGCAAACCTGGCCAATTCAGTGAACTTGCCCTCGTACTGTGCTACTGTCCAGTTTCCTTGGATTAATTCTAGAAATTCTATTTCATTTTGGTCTCGAATAAAATCTGAGAAATACTTCTCATTAAATGCCTCTATAAATACTTCCCAAGTCAAAGGTTTATTTCTTTGGCCAATACTCCTTTTGTCATTCGCCACCAATGTTGTGCTTCTCCTTCTAACATAAAAACGGCCAAGGCCATCTTTCTATCATTAGGACATTCCATTACCTCGAATATTTTTTCCAATTGCATAATTCATCCCTAGACTTCCAGTGGGTTTACAACACCCTTAAAAGAAGGTGGGTTCAATTTCTTATATTGTTCGATCTCACTCCCACCATTTCCCGTAACTGACTGCCTGGGTGGATTGTTGTTTTCCATCTGATGTTGCATTAGAGCAACCATATTTTCCAACGCTTTGTGAATTCCTTCCATAATAGCTTCAGCTATTCTGGATCTTGACTTCGTCCCAGTCTGTACACGCAATAAATATTATTTTAAGTATATTCTTTTTAAATTTCCTAAGAATTTACAATAATGATATTCCTGAGATGTGACAGTCACAACATATATACATTTCGTGATAGGACAAATTTATAGTGGCGAATTCTTACAAGGTAACAAAAGAAAGTTTAAGAACAACTACAATATCTTCCAAAGTTGATCCTAACGAGCACTCAAAATGAAACCGCAGTTATCCTGGAAAAATGTTTACCAAAATTTGATGAGTTTGGCTACTCAGTAAGTAATCATCATAACCCTAAAAATAATCGTGATTGAAAGATATCAATATTTTCAAAATGGAGATCTATTAACAGGAATGCATTAACAGTTTCATTTTAAAAAATACATAATTAAGTATAATCTGAATAATTGAAATGCATATAACATTTTAACATTAATGCATAATTCAAAAGATTCACAAAATACCCTACTGGCGTCCCAAGTAGGTCACCTATATACCCCATCAGCGTCCTGATGGGTTCACATAATCCCTATCGACGTCCCAGATAGATCCACTTAATCCCTGCAGGTCCACTTATGCCTCACTGGCGTACCGGATGAGTCCATTTAATCCCTACCGGCGTCCCAGATAGGTCCACTTATACCTCACCAGCGAACCAGATGAGTCCACTTGCATACTTAAAGTATTTCTAAATCTGTTTAAATATTCGAAAGCAGCAATATCATGTACTCAATATATCACTGAAATTATTAATATGAATTTCACTAAAACCATTAATAACAATCATTTTCAATAACATTTCTAAAATAACCAGTCAAATATTTTGGGCTCAAATTTAGAAAGGTAGCAGTTTGTAAAGACATTCTAGCATAATTGCCAATCTAATATGTATAGAAAGACTCTTACAAAAATTCAAGAATACGGAATTATTACAATTTATGGGATGTCAATTCGCAAATAAACATTTCACAGACAATGTTATAATCAATTGCAAAAATATCAGTTTTCAATTAATAAGGCAGTCATTTGCACATGAAATTTACAATGTCTAAATATTCAAAAACAGTGGAAAGAAATTTTACAATTTTAGTAAAAGCAGAACTATCGCATTTATTTCTAATAATTTTACAGTATCTAAAATTTTCTAACAATAGACAAGAAAAATAAATAAATTTATTTCTAAGAATTTACAGCATTTAAAATTTATAACATAGATACAATATCACAATTTTATTAAAAAGATTATTTTTCAAAATAAAGAGGTCGCTTGTGCATAAAATTTATCGCGCCTAAAATTCATGATAATAAGCAGAAGTAATTATTTCATTTCATTTTTAAAAAGAACGGATTATTTTTCAAGATAATGAAGTCACTTGCCTAAAATATTTGAGAGGGAGCTTCCGATAAAAATTCGGCTAGAGAGAGAAAGAGCTCACTGCATTTCAACTAGAGAGAGATCTCAAAATTTTCTAGGGTGGGAGTCCTCACTTCTTCTATTTAAATTCTTACGACACCTTATAATATTCTTTTATTAAGTTAAACCTCACACATGAGGTGTAACAGTTATATTACTTCGTATACGCTTAAAGCCCACGTCCACTGAAGGACGTGGCAAAGGTGAGGAAAAGCTTAAAGCAAAAGCTTTTGAAAATAGTGATGGTTCCTAAGGACCATCTTACTCATATGAACCATCACTTATTAAAAGTTTCTTTTCTCTTTTGATTTTTTTTTTTTGAAATTTTAGGATTATTACATATATAGAGAGACTTGGTGGTAGTATAGAAATGCTAAAGAACAGTGGGAGAATCGAAAATGTGATATTTGAAATAATGGGATGAAGAAGATATTTTCTTCATAGTGTAAGACAGGAGAATCCAAGTGCCAAAGAGATGAACACTTCGTGACATGTGAAATCAATGACCAATATATTCTCCATCAATTGTGTGCACTTCTAAGAACACAAAAACTTGTCAAACAAGTAAAAGCGATAAATCATGAAAGCCCAGGTACCACACTACATGGTTTTGAGGTATGAAATATATCCCACATTATATGGTAAGGTCATATAGGGAAAGAGGATTCAATAACTTTGTTTAATGTGTTTTGGTTATATTTTGGCTAATTGTTTTATAAATATGTATGGAGTGTATGGACATTAAGTGATAAGTGCTAACAAATTTGAAAGTGTCGATTTTGAATACCGTGTGTTTTTTATGCCTCCTTGTGCTTGAGTATGAACTACTTAAGGTAGTGATACACATGGAGATGTGATTTGATCAAGGGCCTTGAGCCCTAAGGATGAAATACGAGAGATGGGTGTGGCTCATTCAAATATGTAAGCACAAAGGGAGTGTTCTGATGGAACTCGGTCTTGATAACCATCCTCGCAATAATGTCTATAATGTGATGTGTTATATGTGATGATGATCTCTCGATAAATTCTCTATAATTGCCAAAAAAGAAGTATTTTGTCAAAGCTTTAATAGACCTTATTTAGTCATGCTTTATTTTGGATAAAATTATAAGATGGTATATATGATTTGTTTTTGTAGCCATGAACTTGACTTGGTATGAAATTAAAGGTAAATGCGGTAAAATGATTTATGAAGGCTAAGCATGTGTTTTATAATTAAATCAGATGATTTCAGAAAAACCTAAATCTATGAATATGATTTTGAGAAAACCACATAGTCTTGCAAGGTCCATTAAGTCTTTATGAAAATTATTTTAAACTGTCATACTATTATATAACTATTGCTTGTGAATGTATATATAAATACCAAGTCAAATTTTTTTTTATTAAAAAGAAAAACATTATGTTTTGAAGGTATTTATAAAAGTGGGAGAAAAACTATCATGCACTATTTTTTATTTAAATACATATATGCCTTGACCCATGTTTCTAGTTATTTAGAATCCTCGATTACCTTAGACTTTGAACCATAGGGAATGTTGTAGGAATGTCATCATGCTAGGCTTCCCTATCACATGTTGTGTTGATTAGATAACTTCGTTTGTATGAATTTATTAGGAAGATGTCTAGTGTGGTTGAACCTTTGTGGTTCATGAAGGTTTTTGCATATTGTGAAACCAACGAATATTGAATTACATATTGCATGAGACTTGATATGCTACCTCATGATATATGCATAAGAATGTTGAGAATGTATATGTTGTATGGGCAATAATTGAGTGGGAGCTGCTACAGTCCCACGTTTTTTTAGCTGCTTGGATATTCAGTTATACAGGTGCAAGCTATCTCACATATCCAAATGATGCGAAGTCTACATCTAGATATGTGTTCATGCTTGAAGGGAGTACAGTTTCTTGGAAATCAAACAAACAGGATGTAACGAAATTGTCCACCATGAAGGCACAGTACGTGGCGTGCTGTTTGGTAATCAAGGAGGCCATATGGATTAAGAAATTTCTTAATCGACTTGACTTTCACCTCGTGCGTTGTGAGGCAGTAAGAATTTTTGCGACCACACAGTGGCGATATGAGTGTCAAAGGAGCCACGATTCCATAAGAACTCCAAGCATATAAAACCAAGTTTTTATCACCTGAGGAATGAGGTGAGATTGAGATAGATCGATTTCTATATAAACTAAATATTCCAGTGGGAGCACCTCCTAGTATTTGACATGCCATATGGAACAACATACTATAATGTTGTTCACCCATAGAACTTAAGTGTTTGGTGCTGATTGTCTGGCTACAAAAGGGAGCAGCTTATTTGAATAATTCTTTTGAGCTCATGAACATACGACCCCATGTGATGAGGGTATGTGATCGTCTTTTGCGAGAACAGGTCCATGATTCGCGATGTGATGTGAAAGATGAGCTACGATCATTTTTGGGATGAGATCCGAGCAACAAAGAGAAAAATGTGTTGCATCCATAAATCTTTTTGTGAAAAGATTGATGGCAAAAACCATGATTAATGCATTGAGAGAATAAGTAAAAATGCTTGAGAGGGATTGTAATTGGAAGAGAGAGATAAGAATAAGAGAAAGTAAGAAAGAGATAATGTAAGGCCTTCAAAAGCCAAGTGGGAGATGTTGCGTTTATGTGGCCTTTAAATGCCTTATGAGTGTATGTAAAATGAAATGATATAGTAGAACATGAACTCAGTGGGAGTGTGGTCCCTTGTGGACCATACTAAGCAAACGATGGTTTGCTGATACCGATCTGTGCTTGACGATCTAGGCCAATTGGTTGAGAAAAACCCATGTTACCTGGGCATGAAGAACAAACCGATAAGGGTTTATGGGTTAGCCCTTGATGAGGTCGGAGAACATGCTCGGATGAGTGAGCAGATGGACTGTGTGACCATTGTGTGTGATGGTGGCCTATAGAGACAGGGGTCAAAACCTCATCTATGTACCATCACATAACATGCATATCGATAGATCATTCGGGAAGCTAGAAATCTACCTTTTATGGTGAAGCGTATGCCTGTGCAAGAGATACCCCTATGCGCCATAGAGCTGTGATCACATAAGGTATTGGTGACCTTGACTTGTCTCTAAGGGAGGACCTGTAATCCACAGACTGGGATTGCGACCCCTTGGCTCATCCGCCAGACTTTGGTGACCTGTTAATGAGCCTCTGCTTGGACTGTGGGTCATGGGAAACGCTGGGTCGATTCAATAAGGCAAGTGTGGTCAGTAGTCCACATTTGAATGTGGAGTGCCCCATGATTGCAGATTAAATTCTTTAACCATATGGATTCATTTCCCATCAAGTTAATTTAATTATGTTTGTTTTATGATAGAAATTATTTTAGAATTATTATTTGAATTTTTATGAGTCATTTGTTATTTTATTTATATTTGTTTTTTGGACTTATAAAAATGAAGATATTGACTTTATAAAATTATAAAATTCAAATAATGTTTTAGATTTTTTTATATATAATTTAAAATTATATAAAATATAATGGAAGGGCCCATAGTGCATATGGGCCCGCCATATGTCAAGTGGGTGGGGCCCCACATGTGCCATACATAGGTGGCACACCCCACCCATTAGATTCTTTCTTGGAGTTTAAGTTATTTCATGTTTTGGTAATATTATATTATGGCATGTGGTCAAATAAGATATGGAATATTTTGACCATATATTGACCAAATATTAAAAGTGTATATTGACTTGATATATCTTTGGAATATATTGTGAAAGATTATGGAATGCATAATATTTTAATTAGATTTAATTTATCTAATTTCTATTGATAGGAAAATGGTTAAGGAAATGGGGATAATGGTCCATACACCTTCCATAATATTGATCGCTTATCTATGGAATGGATGGCTCAAATCTCTCACCCCATTAGTCACCCTTGATCGATGGTCTATGTTCAATCTCACAAGAAAAGACAAGCCAAGGAAAACCCTAAGAAATCCTAATCTTGTTCAAACTTATAAAAAAGAGATTGTCTCTACCCAAAATCTCTACACCTTATCTTTTTCTCTCTCTTAAGAAAGTTTCTTTCTCTCTCCCACATTGTGAAAAAACATAAGGGTTTAAGTTATGGAGTTTTTCTCCTTCCTATATCTCAAATATGGATTTATGGCTAGGGGTTTTAACGTTTAGCAAAAAGATAATATATCTCTCTCAAACTAGGTTGTTAAGAGAATTCATTTAGGGTTTAAGTTTGTAATCAAAGGGGTTCATGTTCCATCGGTGTGGCTTGGCCGACATTTTTTTTCTCGGTTCGAGATTGAAGCTAGACCATTGATCCCACACCATCGGATAGTGGCGACTCAGTGTGGGGTGTAATAAGTCCAATTGATGTAATCGTCGGCACTCTTCTTTTTGTTTCTTGCATTCTTATCTTTTATTCTCAAGCATAGTGCATAGTTGTTTCAATGGCAGCAAGTTGCTAAGATCTTGGTTTTATTGTTATATTGATTTTATTTTGAAATTTACTTTATTATAATAAAGACCACCTGTAAGTGATCTTTTGCCAAAAGAAAGGGGTGAAGAAAAAAAAAAAAAATGCATTCGCCGATAAAAGATAACATAGGTCTTTCTTTTAGATATTACTAAAAATCGAGGACCTTAATGCATATACTCTCTCTCTATCCAGCACGTGTAAATACACCTTATTAATGGAATGCTAGAAGCTGAAAAGAAATGGTGCATAAAGCACCATCGAGTCACAAATAGCTCACAATGCGCACGGAATAATATTTTGGGAAAATTATGTAAATATCCGTTTTAGTTTCCGTTAATACCAAAATATCAAATACTTTCAGTTATTATTCATATATCCGTTTTTTGGATTTCATAACAATTTTTTTTTAAATATACGAAACTACTCATTTTCAATTTTCTATAACCAAAATTAGGCTAATTTCGATTTTTAAAAAACAGAAATTTTTAAAATTTCTGATTTTCAAAAACCGAAATTTTCTTGAACTTTCACGCCTACTATGAGAGAGAAAGCGAAGTGAGGATTTAAATACACACATCATAGTAGTAAATTCGTGCGGAGTTTATAGAGAGAGAAAGCCTGAACTGCTACCCAGGCCTGCAAGACATTGCAAAAGAGAGGAAACCCTGAGCTTATGTTAGAAAAGCCTTGGAAAATCTACGTACGACTTGCCTCACTAGTCAGAGATGTGGAGAGAGAGAACCCAAATCACCCCTTAGAGATGCAACCAACATCAAGTCCTATTGTCTCGCCAATTAGAGATATGGAGATAGAACCATCAAGTCCGATTGCCTCACCCATTAGTGATACGGAGAGAGATAACCCATCACCAGATAGTGACACAGAGATGGAATATGTTATATACTCAGTACGAGCTCCCTCACCAGTTAGAGATATGGAGAGAGATTACCCAAATCACAAGCTAAAGATAGAACCAATATCAAGTCCCATGATGGAACCAATATCAAGTCTGATAGTAGTTTTCGTGATCTATTATGAAACAGGAAAATAAAGAAATTCGGTTTTCAAAAAACCAAAAATTTTGAGTTTTTGCTTCGTGAATAACATAAATTTTAAAATTTTTGGTTTTTCAAAAACCGAAATTGCCCTGATTTCTGTTTTTAAAAATCGAAAATAGGTAGTTGCATCTTTTTTAAAAAAAGATGTTAATAAGTCCAAAAAACGGATATATGAATAATAACGGAAAGCATTTAGTATTTTGGTAATAACATAAACTAAAACAAATATTTATGTAATTTTCTCTTATATGTTTTGGATGGACAAAGGAAAGAATAATGGTAAATTGATTTTTGCACGTTAGCCTGCATAAAATCAAATAAGCTGTGGGCAACACGAATCGAGTTGCCCACAGTGCACCAGTAAGCAGTCTTATAATTCAATCCACTACAGTCTATCTGAAGCACTTCCTTTCTTTTGGCTGTGTCTATGTAAAGCTTTTTGGTTGCAGGATTAGTTTCATGTGGGCTTTGGTCATATTCTAGCCCAGTGTCTATTTTAGTGAGCTAGTAAATTGATGCTTCAAAGCATTTTGAGGGACACATACCAGTTCCATTAGCTACCTGTCGATAGCCTATTAAGACTCGTATGCATGCCTAAAGCTTGGGTCCGCTTGAGACGTGCCGATCCAGTGTGTGTGAAGCAACATAAATTTGAAGTTGACAGGTTTCCATGATAGCGTAATTAGTGAGTTGGCTACAAAACTAGTAACTCCTTTAAAATATCAAGTGCCTAACATATGGCATGCAGATCTATATGTTTTCTGAATTTGATTTTAGGATGCATCAATGATATTTTGAGAAACCTTTAGGCCACAAAAATCCCCCTAACAAGGTGTTTTTGTTAGGAAGTTACTGCTGGTCTATAACCTTATATTTACAACAGAAATGCCCTCTGAAGGACATTTTTTGTTAGAGTGATGAACTTGTAACACCATCATCTGAAGGACATCTTTCTTAAGAGTGATGGACTTGTAACACCATCATCTATACACACATATTATACAATGAAACTGTACTTAGTTGTGCACACCCAGATTTGGGTCATGATAGGTCTGGCACACCACAAAATGCATCTGGTTCTAACGATCTTGCAGAACTCTCACGTAAACTCCAGAAACAAAATCCTTAGCACCTTCAGATGTAACATTTGCAGTCGTTTTGGGGCTCTCAAGACTTATGTACAGCAGAACGCAGAGTACCAATGATGCGGTGAGTCCCATCAATGTGAGCTTTACCCTGTTTAAGATAGGCTTGACCTGCACAACAAATGATATTCTTTTAACCACTGCATATTTAGACACCAGATCCCATTGAGAAGAACGAGAGTGGGTTGTTCCCAGTGAGCAAGTCTTAGGGTTTAAAAGGAAGGGATTGACTCACTGAGTATAAACCCAGAAGGCAGTCACGAGCTAATATTTCAGGAGGCTTCACCCATATCTGTCAAAGAAGAATGAAACTAAGAATTCAATTGTTTTTATCATACAGGCATCCATGCATCCATTGACATTTAACAAAAGTAAACAACAGAAGCAGATACTTAACCAATCTGACATCATAGTTCCATAAGATGGTACAGGACAATGTGTCATGGAAGATCTGACATCATAGTTTCATAAGATGGTACACGACAGTGTCATGGAAGTGCACCTAAAGCATTTCTTAATCGATGCTCTCACTGTTGGGAAGCAATGCCCATCCTTTTCATGTGTGAAAACAAAGGTAAAAGTATCCCATAATGTATGTTTGTACAAATAACGAAAATGAGCAATTTGCTAAGTGCCAAAAAAAATAAAAATCACATATCACAAAAAGGGAAAGTTCCACTGAGCACAATCACAACACAAGGTTTAACGTGGAAAACCCTTCAATGTGAAGGGAAAAACCACGAAGCAAATCCTAGAGAGCAATCCACTAAAATCAAATGAGTTTTTTCTCAAGTTATTTTCTTTTTGCCCAAAATTCAAACCCTTTCTTTCGATGCCCACCTCACGTGTCACACTCATATAGCAGCCAAGCCCTTTTGGTCCTACACTGGTATCGTTTTCTAGATTTTGAATTTAGGGACTATGTTACTAAATGCGTATCTATCCATAGTTAAGCGGAGCGACGTTCCTGCAGGGTTTTGTGTTGCCAAGGCTGAAAGTCCTTGGGAGCTTGCCCTCGACTATATTGTACCTTGATCCCATTTAGCATGGGATCTCAATCCCGTTTCACATGGGATCGTGATCCATAGTCCGTAGATATGGGAAAGGTTTCTATACCTCCTCTACAGCATAGAAGTTCTATGCTTCCCCTACCATCCAATCGTTCAATTTTGATCAAGAGAACCACTCATAGTTTGATCTTAGATTCGATATCTCAAAGTATTTTATTTTTAGTTTTTTTAATACAAATTATATGAATATAAAATTTGGTACATGCCATCTTTTCATTAGGGCACACTTATAAAAAGATATAAAAAATATTTTTTCGATAAAATATAATGACTTTAGGGGTATTTTGATCATTTTATTTTATTGAAAATATTTTTTTATATATATTTTTTGCTACTGCGAGTTTAATAGAGGATTGGACATACAAAATTTGGTGTTAAAATAGTTTTCTAGAAAACGTTAAAAAGAAAATAGTGTAGAGATGTGACATTCTGATTGGGGCAATCTTAGCCCTCCATTCAGAATGGACAATTGGACAAGGGGAAGTATATAAGTTTGATGGTGTGGGGGAAGCGTAGAAAGCTTGCCCCTTAGATATATGATGGGATTTTTTTTTGAATAATTGATATATAAGATTAATTTCTATTATAAAGAGTGGCCATAGTCACAACTCAATATACTATAGTAGTGTGTGTGCGTGCATATGTGTCTACGATGTTGATTAGACGCCTTATATTAATAGCAATTAGAAGACTGATCTCAGCATTTCATAGACATCATCAAATGACAATGGTGGTTTAAGAATAAATTTTAGGGAAAATTACAAAAAAACCCCAAGACCATACTTTCTATGCAACTTACCCCCAACCTAATTTTTTCTCTCACTTTTTCCTCAAAACAAACTTTTTATGCAAATACCTCCCAAGGAAATAAGGTCATTTTTTTTAGATGAAAATGTCCATCCCATACACAAAAATCATTTTGGCCAGATTTGATGTTCACTTTTGGACCCGAGTAGCACATTGTCGAGATGAAAATGCCCATCCCATACACAAAAATCATTTTGGCCAGATTTGATGTTCACTTTTGGGCCCGAGTAGCACATTGTCGGAGCACACCATTACATTGTCGCGGCACACAAGTGCCAAACCACTCTAAGACAAGTACCAGACCGAACTGAGTACTGCCGGACCGCCCTTTACATAATGCTGAAGTCCTAAAATCCAGTAACATCTATTGCAGAACTGCCTTTTGCAACTGTCAGACCGCCCTTTAAAACTGTCGGACCGCACTTTACATAGTGTTGTAGCCCTACTGTTGGACCACACTTTACACAGTGTCGGAGCCGTACTGTCGAACCGCACTTATACACAGTATCGGAGCCCTACTGACGGACCACACTTACACAATGTCGGAGCCCCAATTTTGGTGGGATAGAGGACAAAGAAAGGTAGATAAGGTAAAAGTAAGGGAGGGTAGTTTAGGCATTTTTTTATTTTTTATTTAGATGGGGGGATTTGCATAAAAAGTATATTTTCGGCAAAAAAGTGAGAGCAAAAGTTAGGTTGGGGATAAGTTCCATAAAAAGTGTAGTCTTGGGTTTTTTTTGTAATTTCTCTTAAATTTTTATTACCCATTCATGTCAGTCCCACGCACACACAGAGGAATATATATTAGAAAAACACATGCATCCATGCACACACACACATATAAGGGAAACACTTAAAAAACACTCATGAATCACATCCATCAGACGAACACAATTGTCTAACAGTGTTTTAATTTTATTTTGTTTTTTAAGAAATCAAGTTAACTACAAATTTTGTGGGTGTATGTGCCTCAGTGAGGTGCACCTATATAAGATACTAAAAAAATAATTCAAATAATACAATTTACCTCTGAATATTTCAGGGGTATTATTATTATGAAAATTTTGGATATTTTCTATATTTTACTTTTGTGAGAGATGGTTTGATGTCACGACCCAAATTTCAAATAAGCTTGTAGAAAAAATATTAAAATTCAAATTCTATCAGATAATCACGGCAGTATGATGCTTTTTAAATGGTGATGAGCCACGATTTAAGCATGGTAGAAATTCACTAGTAAGTCAATTGTGTGCATGTATGTATTATATATATATATATATATATATATATATATATATATATATATATATATATATATATATATATATATATATATATATATATATATATATATATATATAGGAAAAATTACAAAAACCCCCTCAAGTATACTATTGTAACAATCCTAAAATTTCAAAAAAAAAAAAAGAAAAAAAGGAGAAAATATGTTTATAAATAGGTGATGTTCTGTTTGAGTATGATGGTCCTTGGGGACCATCACTGTTTTCAAAAACTTTTGCTTTGAATTAACATTTGCTTGCCTATACTTTTTCCTTTCCCCGCTTTTGCCTCCTGCTGCTTGCAGCTGGCAGCGTCCTTTAGCGGACGTGGTTTTCGTACGATAAACGTTTGCTTTTAACGCGACACCTCAGGTATGAGGTAAAGCGTAAGAAAATAATATAATAATACGTTATAAGAATTTAAATAGGGGATGTGAGCACTCCCACCCTAAAACAAAACTTTGAGATCTCTCTCTGGTCGAAACACAGTGAACTTCTCTCTCGAACCGAAAATTTTTATCGGAAGCTCCCTCTCAAATAATTGTGGGTAAGTGACATCGTCTTCCTGAAAAATAGTCTATTTTTAATAAATAG
Source organism: Amborella trichopoda (assembly GCF_054954075.1). Taxonomy (NCBI): domain Eukaryota; kingdom Viridiplantae; phylum Streptophyta; class Magnoliopsida; order Amborellales; family Amborellaceae; genus Amborella; species Amborella trichopoda. The sequence goes on from NC_142343.1 coordinate 31,618,456, forward strand.
TGATATTTCCGTCTAGGATCTTTATTTTATCAGTTTTATGTGTAAGTAACCTTATTGTCTCGAAAAATAATCCATTCTTTTTAAAAATAAAATGAAATAATTATTTCTGCTTATTATCATGAATTTTAGGCGCGATAAAGTTTATGCGCACGTGACCTCATTATCTTGAAAAATAATCTTTTTAATAAAAATTGTGATATTTCTTTCTACTGTTTTGAATATTTAGACATTGTAAAATTCATGTGCAAATGACTGCCTTATTATTTAAAAATTGACATTTTTTCAATTGATTATAGTATAATTGTGAAATGTTTATTTGTGAATTGATATTCCATAAATTGTGATAATTCCGTATTCTTGAATTTTTATAAGAGTTTTTCTATACATATTAAATTGGCAATTATGCTAGAATGCCTTTACAAACTGCTACCTTTCTAAATTTGAGCCCAAAATATTTGATTGGTTATTTTTGAAATGTTATAGAGAGTGACTGTTATTAATGGTTTAAGTGAAATTCATATTAATGGTTTCAGTGATATGTTGAGTACATGATATTGCTGCTTTCGAATGTTTAAAGAGATTTAGAAATACTTTAAGTATGCAAGTGGACTCATCCGGTTTGTCGGTGAGATATAAGTGGACCTATCTGGGACGCCGGTAGGGTTTAAGTGGACTCATCCGGTACGCCGGTGAGGTATAAGTGGACCTGCAGGGATTAAGTGGACCTATCTGGGACGCCGATAGGGATTAAGTGGACCCATCAGGACGCTGATGGGGTATATATGTGACCCACTTGGGACGCCAATAGGGTATTTTGTGAAATCCCTTGAATTATGTACTGTCGTTAAAAGTGTTATAAGCATTTCAATTACTCGGATTATACTTAATTATGCAATTATTGAAAGTGAAATTGTTGATGCATTTCTATTAATAGATCTCATTTTGAAAAATATTGATATCTTTCAATCATGATTATTTTTAGGATTATGATGATCACTTACTGAGTAGCCAAACTCATCAAACTATGGTAAACATTTTTTCAGGATAACTACGGATTCATTTTGAGTGCTAGTCAAGATCAACCTTGGAAGATACTGTTGTTGTGCTAGCTTTCTTTACTTACTATGTAAGACCTCGCCACTGTAAATTTGTCCTATCAATAGATGTATATATGTTTTGTCTGTCACATCTCAGGAATAACAGTACTGTAAATTCTGGGGTTGTGACAATTATGGTATCAGAGCAATAGGTTTAAGATCCTTAGGAAATTTAAAAAAAAAAAAATATATACTTAAAAATCACATTTACTGTGTGTACAGACCGGGATAAAGTCAAGATCTAGAATAGCTGAAGCCAATATGGAAGGAATTCACAAAGCCTTGGAAAATATGGTTGCTTTAATGCAACATCAGATGGAAAACAACAATCCACCCCAGCAGTTAGTTACAGGAAATGGTGGGAGCAATATCGAACAATTTAAGAAATTAAACCCACCTTCTTTTAAGGGTGCTGTAAACCCACTGGAAGCCGAGGGATGGATTATGCAATTGGAAAAAATATTCGAGGTTATGGAATGTCCTGATGATAGGAAGGTGGCCTTGGCAGTTTTTATGTTAGAAGGTGAGGCACAACACTGGTGGCGAATGGCAAAAGGAGTATTGGTCAAAGAAAATAAAACCTTGACTTGGGAAGTATTTCTAGAGGCATTTAATGAAAAGTATTTCCCAGATTTTATTCGAGACCAAAAAGAAATGGAATTTCTTGAATTAATCCAAGGAAATAAGACAGTAGCACAGTACGAGGCCAAGTTTACTGAATTGGCCAGGTTTGTACCGCATATGATTAATAATGAGGCAAGAAAGGTGAAGAAATTTGAAAGGGGTCTCAGGCCAGCTATTAGAAGCAGAATATCAGTCTTGAAATTAAGAACTTATGCTGAAATAGTGGATCGTGCCCAAATTGTCGAAAAAGATTTTGAAGATTACCAAAAGACAAAAAATCAGAACAGTCATGTTAGACCTACATCATCTAATCGACAACAGTTTGAAAGGCCAAACAAGAAGCCAAGGCCCTCGCCATTTCAAAACCCAATAGAACCATGTAGAAAATGTGGGAAAAATCATGGATCAAGCCCTTGTTATTGGAATACCGAAGCCTGTTTTAAATGTGGAAAATTGGGACACCAGATTAAACAATGTCCTAGCTTACAGACACAACAGCTTCCAAAGCAGGGAGAGATAGCTCCGAAGCCTCAGATGAAGGGAAGAGTATTTGTGATTACCGAGCAAGACGCTCAGGCCTCAAAATCAGTGATCCAAGGTACTCTTACTATCTTCCAAAAAGTAGCTCATGTTTTGATTGATCCTGGATCTACTCATTCATTTGTGTCACAACACTTTGCATGTCACTTAAAGGTAGAACCAGAACAATTAGAATACATTCTAGAGGTAGCCACACCGATGGGAGATTCAATTAACACCAATATAGTGTACAAATCATGTGTAATAAAGATAGAAGAAAAGGAACTGTTGGTTGATTTAATACTCCTGGAAATTCAAGATTTTGATGTAATCTTAGGCATGGATTGGCTATCTGCATACCATGCAAGTATTGATTGTTATAAGAAAATTGTTACCTTTAGTATTCTGAATCAACCAGTATTTTACTTCAAAGGTGTCAAAGAAGACTCCCCATCATATTTAATCTCTTGTATTCGAGCTAATCGCCTCCTTCGAAAAGGGTGTCAAGGCTTTCTTGCCTATATCAAAGAAGATAGGAAGGAAGAAATAAATTTGGATACCACTCCGGTTATCCGAGAATTTCCCGACGTTTTTCCTGAAGAATTGCCAGGATTACCGCCTGACAGGGAAATTGAATTCTCCATTGAATTATTGCCAGGGGTAGCACCAATTTCTAAGGCACCTTACAGAATGGCTCCTGCAGAACTTAAAGAACTGAAACAACAATTGGAAGAATTATTAGATAAAGGTTTTATCAGGCCCAGTGTGTCACATTGGGGTGCTCCAGTACTGTTTGTCAAAAAGAGAGATGGGACTATGAGATTGTGTATTGATTATAGACAGTTGAACCAAGTGACAGTGAAAAATAAGTATCCATTACCTAGGATTGATGATTTATTTGATCAATTACAAGGATCACAAGTGTTTTCAAAAATTGATCTTAGATCTGGATACCATCAGCTTAAGATTAAAGGTGAAGATATACTCAAGACAGCTTTCAGAACAAGGTATGGCCATTATGAATTTTTAGTTATGCCTTTTGGATTAACTAATGCACCGGCTGCATTTATGGATTTGATGAATCGAATCTTTAGGCCCTTTTTGGATAAATTTATTGTGGTATTCATCGATGATATTTTAATTTATTCCAAGAATCAGAAGGAACATGAGCAGCATGTAAGAATGGTATTGCAAATATTAAGAGAAAATAAATTGTATGCCAAACTTAGTAAATGTGAATTTTGGCTTGAACAAGTGACATTTTTAGGACATGTCATATCAAAGGAAGGTCTATCAGTTGATCCTTCAAAGGTTGAAGCCGTTGTTAATTGGAAACAACCAAGTAATGTGACTGAAGTTCGAAGCTTTTTGGGATTGGCAGGATATTACAGAAAATTTGTAGAAGGATTTTCTCGAATCACAATCCCATTGACTCGATTGACACAGAAAAATGTCAAATTTGAGTGGACTAGTGAATGTGAGGAGAGTTTTCAAGAACTAAAAGTTCGATTAACTTCAGCACCTATTTTAACTATTCCTGAGGGGAGTGGGGGATTTGTGATTTATAGTGATGCTTCACATAAAGGTTTGGGCTGTATATTAATGCAATATGGGAAAGTAGTGGCATATGCATCCAGACAGTTGAAAGAATATGAGAAAAAATATCCAATTCATGATTTGGAGCTAGCTGCAATAGTATTCGCTTTGAAAATATGGAGGCATTATCTATATGGTGAGCAATTCGTAATATACACGGATCATAAGAGTTTGAAATACCTTTTCTCTCAGAAGGATTTAAATATGCGGCAGATAAGATGGATGGATTTCTTAAAAGATTATGATTGTACAATCCATTATCATTCAGGAAAAGCTAACGTTGTGGCCGACGCTCTAAGTAGAAAATCTACGGGAGTCTTAGCTCATCTAATGATCCAAGAAATGCGATTGTTAGAGGAAATAGTGGATTGGCATCCAACTCCGTCCATTAATGGTGTGGTAAGTATGATTGCCAACATTAAGGCGGAACCCCAATTAATCCAACAGATTCGATTGGCACAAAAGAAAGACCCTCAGCTTATAACAATTATAGAAGAGGTGAAGCAAGGAAAGAGAGATGAATTCTCTATATGTAGTGAGGATTTGCTAAGATTCAAAGGCCGGGTTTGTGTCCCGAATGATGAGAGTGTAAAGAAAGCTATCTTAGAAGAAGCACATCATTCTCGTTATACGATACATCCCGGAAGTATTAAAATGTATCAGGACCTGAAGAAAACCTTTTGGTGGAATAATATGAAAAAAGAGGTAGCACTATTTGTGTCTAAATGCTTAACATGCCAGCAAGTAAAAGCTGAACATCAAAGGCCCGCTGGGTTGTTGCAGCCTTTACCGGTGCCAGAATGGAAATGGGAGCACATCTCTATGGATTTTGTCTCTGGCTTGCCTAGAACAAATTCAGGACATGATAGCATTTGGGTCATTGTGGACCGGTTAACCAAAGCTGCCCACTTTCTACCGATTCGCACGACGTACACTTTGGATCGACTGGCTCAGTTGTACATTAAGGAAATAGTGTGGTTGCATGGAGTTCCTGTCAGTATTGTATCGGACAGGGATACTCGGTTTACTTCTAAATTTTGGGCTAGACTACAGTCAGCCATGGGGACGAGACTCACCTTTAGTACTGCCTTTCACCCCCAAACTGATGGACAATCGGAGAGGACCATCCAAACCTTGGAAGATATGCTGAGGGCCTGTGTTATTGACCTTACAGGAAGCTGGGATGACCATTTACCCCTGATTGAGTTTGCTTATAATAATAGCTTCCAAGCCAGTATTCAGATAGCACTATATGAAGCCCTGTATGGAAGAAAATGCAGGTCACCCATATGTTGGGACGAGGTTGGTGAAAGAAAGCTTTTGGGGCCAGAAATTATCCAGATAACTACAGATAAAATAGCATTAATTCGTGAAAGGCTCAGGACAGCTCAGTGTCGGCAAAAGAGTTATGCCGATAACCGAAGGAGAGATCTTGAATTTGAGGAAGGTGATCGAGTTTTCCTAAAAATCTCACCAATAAAGGGCATTATGAGATTCGGCAAGAAAGGAAAGTTGAGCCCACGTTACATCGGACCATTTGAAATCCTGGAAAGAATCGGAGGTGTCGCTTATAAACTTGCCTTACCACCCGAATTGGCAAATGTTCATAATGTCTTTCATGTATCTTCACTACGAAAATATCAGCCCGACCCATCCCATATCTTAAAATATGAACCTTTACCGATCAGGAAGGACCTATCCTTCATTGAGCAGCCAATTTTGATACTGGATAGAAGGGTGCAAGTGTTGCGTAACAAGGAGATTCCTTTAGTCCGTGTATTATGGCAATACCATTCAAGAGAAGAGTCGACTTGGGAACGAGAAAATGAAATCAGAGAAAAATACCCCTATCTTTTTCAGTAATCAGGTACACAAATTTAGAGGACTAAATTTCTTTAAGGAGGGAAGAATGTAACAATCCTAAAATTTCAAAAAAAAAAAAGAAAAAAGGAGAAAATATGTTTATAAATAGGTGATGTTCTGTTTGAGTATGATGGTCCTTGGGGACCATCACTGTTTTCAAAAACTTTTGCTTTGAATTAACATTTACTTGCCTTTACTTTTTCCTTTCCCCGCTTTTGCCTCCTGCTGCTTGTAGCTGGCAGCGTCCTTTAGCGGACGTGGTTTTCGTACGATAAACGTTTGCTTTTAACGCGACACCTCAGGTATGAGGTAGAGCGTAAGAAAATAATATAATAATACGTTATAAGAATTTAAATAGGGGATGTGAGCACTCCCACCCTAAAACAAAACTTTGAGATCTCTCTCTGGTCGAAACACAGTGAACTTCTCTCTCGAACCGAAAATTTTTATCGGAAGCTCCCTCTCAAATAATTGTGGGTAAGTGACATCGTCTTCCTGAAAAATAGTCTATTTTTAATAAATAGTGATATTTCCGTCTAGGATCTTTATTTTATCAGTTTTATGTGTAAGTGACCTTATTGTCTCGAAAAATAATCCATTCTTTTTAAAAATAAAATGAAATAATTATTTCTGCTTATTATCATGAATTTTAGGCGCAATAAATTTTATGCGCACGTGATCTCATTATCTTGAAAAATAATCTTTTTAATAAAAATTGTGATATTTCTTTCTACTGTTTTGAATATTTAGACATTGTAAAATTCATGTGCAAATGACTGCCTTATTATTTAAAAATTGACATTTTTTCAATTGATTATAGTATAATTGTGAAATGTTTATTTGTGAATTGATATTCCATAAATTGTGATAATTCCGTATTCTTGAATTTTTATAAGAGTTTTTCTATACATATTAAATTGGCAATTATGCTAGAATGCCTTTACAAACTGCTACCTTTCTAAATTTGAGCCCAAAATATTTGATTGGTTATTTTTGAAATGTTATAGAGAGTGACTGTTATTAATGGTTTAAGTGAAATTCATATTAATGGTTTCAGTGATATGTTGAGTACATGATATTGCTGCTTTCGAATGTTTAAAGAGATTTAGAAATAATTTAAGTATGCAAGTGGACTCATCCGGTTCGTCGGTGAGATATAAGTGGACCTATTTGGGACGCCAGTAGGGTTTAAGTGGACTCATCCGGTACGCCGGTGAGGTATAAGTGGACCTGCAGGGATTAAGTGGACCTATCTGGGACGCCGATAGGGATTAAGTGGACCCATCAGGACGCTGATGGGGTATATATGTGACCTACTTGGGACGCCAATAGGGTATTTTGTGAAATCCTTTGAATTATGTACTGTCGTTAAAAGTGTTATAAGCATTTCAATTACTCGGATTATACTTAATTATGCAATTATTGAAAGTGAAATTGTTGATGCATTTCTATTAATAGATCTCATTTTGAAAAATATTGATATCTTTCAATCATGATTATTTTTAGGATTATGATGATCACTTACTGAGTAGCCAAACTCATCAAACTATGGTAAACATTTTTTCAGGATAACTACGGATTCATTTTGAGTGCTAGTCAAGATCAACCTTGGAAGATACTGTTGTTGTGCTAGCTTTCTTTACTTACTATGTAAGACCTCGCCACTGTAAATTTGTCCTATCAATAGATGTATATATGTTTTGTCTGTCACATCTCAGGAATAACAGTACTGTAAATTCTTGGGGTGTGACAACTATCCATGCAACTTACCCCAGCTAACCTTTCCTTTCATTTTTTTCCCCACAACCACCTTTCCTCGCAAATAACACCCCAATTTAAAAAAAAAGAAAAAAGAGACTAAACTACCCCTCTCTCTCCTCGTGGCTTTTACCCACGACTCTTTCCCCGTGCATTTTACCAACGCACTTCAGCAATGCGGAGACTCACTTCGACAATGAATACACACGCTCTAGCAATGTAAATGGACGGTCTGGCAATGAAGATATGCGCTCCAACAATGCAGAGGGTCGCTCCAGCAATGAAGACAGACGCTCCAGCAATGCAGAGGGTCACTCCAACAATGAAGACACGGGCTCCAGCAATGTAGAGGGTCGCTCCAACAATGAAGACATGCGCTTCAGCAATCCAGAAGGTCGATCCAGCAATGAAGACACGCGCTCCAGCGATGCAGAGGGTCGCTCTGACAATGAAGACACACGCTCTAGTAATACAGAGGGTCGCTACGGCAATGAAGACACGCGCTCCAGCAATGTGAGGATTGGCTACAGCAATACACCTTCTAGAGCCACAGCACTCTGACAGTTGAATAGGTCGCTCGGCAATGAAGACAAATGCTCCGGCAGTACAAAGATGAGCTCCGGCAGTACACCTTCTGGAGCCACATCGCTCTGGCGGTTGAATTGGTCGCTCCGGCAATACGTTACTTAGGACCGCCAATTGACATTTTTTGTACGGGAAGGGCATTTCCATCCAAAAAATAACAACTTTTTACTTTGGGGGGTTCTGCGGGGAAAGGTGGTTGTGGGGAAAAAAGTGAGAGCAAAGCTTAGGTGGGAGGTAAGTTGCATAGATAGTATAATTGGGGGGTTTTTTGTAATTTTCCCTATATATATATATATATATAAGCTACTAGCTCCTAGTCGTCATATCTTCATCGAGTGGTTCAAAATTCATATCACTATCTGAATTTTAATCTTTTTTTTAGAAATCAGATCGTAATGAAATTTTGGATGTATGATCTTAAAAAAAAAATGAAAATTTGGATGTGTGTACTAAAATAGGGTGCATAATAAAAATATATATATATAATATTTTCTAAAATATATATATATATAATATTTTCTAAAATATAAAATGATCAAAAATACCCCTGAAAAATAATGGGATAATTTGGTCATTTTAAATTATTGAAAGTAATTTTTTTATATTTTTATATGGTGAGCAATAGTGTTATGTATATACACCCAAAATTTTATCATAATCTGATTTATAAAAAAAAAAATATATTAAAATTAAAATAGTGATATGATTTTTGAACCACCCACTGAAGATTTGACACTTGGGAGCTAGTAGATGATGCAGATAAAAATTAGAAAAAATTATGAATTGAATTTTATAAATTTTTTTAAAATTTATATTTTTAGGAATGGGTAGTGTGAGGTTTTAGGAAAGGTAAATCTTCGTGTGAGTTAGTTTTTTTTAAGCTTATATTAGATTTAATAAGATATTTAAGCTTATATTAGATTTAATAAGAGATTTAAGAGGGATTTAAGTATGAGAAAGATATGAGATTTAGATATGGAAAGGATATGAGGAGTACCTAAAGATGGGGAAGTTTCCTTGAATAAAGGACTCCACGTGATGGGTATAGAGACACTTGAGGAAAGAGAGAAAATAGGAAAGGAGAGGAAAAACATGGAAGAGAGAAAGAGAATTATTTTTTGCAGTCCTTTTATCTATTTAATTATTTATTTTCCTCAAAGTCTATTTAGAGGGAGATGTCTCTTCATTATAAACAAATGATAGAATGATCCGAGAATGATAATTGAGAAAAGTTGTTCTTGTGAAAAGATCTGGATTGAGTAAAGTTGATCTTATAAAAAGATCGTTTTGGGCTGAATTCCCTTGCAGACCTCTTGTGAAAAGATTGTTTTGGGGTGGATTCTCATATAGACCTTGAGAGAGGGTGAATTCTTTTACCTTTTTTATTGTTTTTACTTTAATTATTTTCTACTTGCATCAACTGATGTCAGAGCCCTAAGATCCGTGATGATATGGAGAGCCTTGAGATCTTAGAAGATATTTGAAGCAAAGTTCGTGACATGAATCAATGGTTGCAGCGATTGGATCAAAGATTTGAGAGACTCAAAGAAGACCTAGTAGAGCGCATTAGCAAAGTAGTAGAACAAGTTTTACGAGATTTCTTTCATGGATTACAGTCGAAACAAGAAGAAGAAGAATATGAAGAGGTAGGTCTCGATACAAAAGGCGCCACTAATGTGCAAGAAATTTTGAATATCAATTGTAAAGAAAAAGAAGAAATTTTGAAAATAAATTATGAAGAAGATACATGTGATACAATATTTGAAATCCAAACAAGTGAGTCTGAAGGAGAAAACAAGATTGAGTCTGAAATCACTGTGTTCTACTGTGAGATAAGCATGAAGCATTTGATGAATCGGCTTAATGAACAATTTGAATAAAATATGTCGAGGCACATGATGGGATTACATCACCAATTATTAGAGCTTGATTGGCTTCAAGCTCGAGGTCGAGCTTCTTCCAACCAGAGGAGAATGATACAAATAGAAATTAATAAAAATTTAGAATTGAATTTTATTATTTTTTTAAATTTATCTTTTTAGGAATGGGTAGCATGAGTTTTTAGGAAAGATAAATCTTAGTATGAATTAGTTTTTTTTAAGCTTATCATAGATTTAGTGGGAGATTTAAGAGCGATGTAAGTATGAGAAAGATATGAGATTTAGATATGGGAAGGATATGGGGAGTATGTGAAGATGGAGGAGTTTCCTTGATTCAAGGACTCCATGTGATGGATATAGAGACACGTGAGGAAATAAGAAAATAGGGAGATGAAGAGAGAGAAAATAAGGAGGGAGAGGAAAAGCATGGAAGAGAGAGAAAGTTCATTTTTGTGGTCTCTTTATTTATTTAATTGTTTATTTTCTTCAAATTCTATTTAAATAGAGATGTCCCTTCATTGTAAACAGGTCAGAGATTGATCAAAAATTAGAATTGAGAAAAGTTGATCTTGTGAAAAAATCTTAATTGAGTAAGTTGATCTTATGAAAAGATCGTTTTGGGTTGGATGCCCTTGTGGACCTTGAGAAAGTGTAAATTCTCTCACACTTGTTTTTGTTTTTACTTTAATTATTTTCTCCCTACATCAGTAGCTTATACTATTCATTATAGCTAGTAGCTAAAAAAACCGTTTCCCATATATATATATATATATATATATAAGCTAAAATGATAATAGAGAGTTTAACTTCAAATTATACTCGCACATAATCTTTCTTGCATTAGAATTACCCAAAATTATTTTTACGATGCAAGTAGGACACTGTGAATTACAATGCACAACATGCCACGTCACCGACATGGATTAGTATTGATGAGAATTAACAGTGTCATCTAATATACTTGTTGACCTAATGGCCAGTAGATGTGACTCTCTTACACCCATGGTGAAATGGATTGATACAAGAACCACAGCCAACATATTTCTTTGGTGCTATCCAACCATCTAATGAGTTGTTGTTTATCAAATCACACATGCCATACCATAATAGATTTATCAACCCTTTCATTATCATGCTTCGAGAATGGCATGGGACCTTAGCCGTAGTATTGTTGAGCCCCATAGTGGTCTTTGACTCTATTTTCATCGAAAGGTAAGGCCCAAATCCCCACTGCCCTATTACTTTTTTGAGAAAGAGAGTTGGCGGTAGTACCAAAGAGCCTTATAATGAAATCTCTTGCTCCTTTCTCACCAAAAGGATAGGGGCTCAAATCCCTACCCCTTTTTGTTTCAATGGTATTTGGGTCCTAAAGGCTTCCCTAGCAAGAGACGGCTAGAATGCTTCCTCTCATAACCTTCATAGAAACAATCAAGCACTCAATTATGGAAAAATAAAGCAAAATTTATTAGAATAACTAGAACAGCTCGGGCACTAAAAGCAGGATAATCAAGTTGCATACTAGTCCTCTCAATCAACGTAGTTCAAGATCGATCATGGATATAGGCCTAATGTTTGCATATATACGCTACATGTTTCCTACTCTTATAACCCATTTTTAAACCATCAAACAAATTTCAACACTACCCCTAACACCAGAAGGAAAAGGAAAGCTCATGATAGAGTAAGAAAGAGCTTCATGATAGAGTAAGAAAGAGTTTAGACATGAAAGTGGAATTTGAAGCTTAATAATAAGTGGTTGAAGTTCAATAATAATACACGTGCTAGCTCTAGCCGGTATAGTTTTGTGGCATCGTGATTCATGGAGAATGTTGATTAAAGACCATAATTTAATAAGGCTTCCAAAATTGTGAACTGAAAACCTATGATATATAGAATTATCTGAAATGAATTCATCAACCATGCTTTATAGAATCGAAAGTTGAGCAGTCAACAAACAACATATCCATAGAATGAGTGCAATTGAGGTGCATGAGCAGCAAGAAAAAAAAGATAAAATTTAGAATGAATACATTCGAGAGAACTTAGGGTTAGCTCTAATAGGCGATACGATGAGAAGAAGTAGACTTAAGTAGGCAGGCTAGGTGCAGTGTCGACCTAAAACAACACTGGTTATAAGGGGTAATTTGTTTCAAATGGAAGGCCTTAAAAGGAAAAAAGAAATGAGTAAAAGGACATAGACGGAAGTAACTCTCCCTTCAATAAGTGAATATCTCTTTCCTTTTGATAAGTAAATAGTAGATGAATCTGCGTCCTCCGGTAAGTAAGTGTCTCTTTTAGAAGAGATAGTTATTATCTGACTGAGGGTGTGGCTCTTATGAACAAAATGGTGAAATATGATTCCTTTAGCCGATCCTAAATAGTTGGGATAAGGCTTGGGTGATTATTGTGATGATGAAATTAAAATTGAATTATTTTGGCTTGTTATGATAAGGCTTGGGTGATTATTGTGATGATGAAATTAAAATTGAATTATTTGGCTTGTTATGGATTTATATTGATTGTCAAAGGTATACCTCTCTCGACCTTTCTCTTTCATGGTTGGACATTCATATAATCTAAGAAGCAAGGCTGCTTGGGGATGAAATGCATGGAGATCGAAAGGAAATTAGTGCTTCCCAAAGCTGGTAAGACAATCGCAACATTGTGAGTCATGGAGTTGGAGGATTATTAATATACATGTCAATCAACCGGTGCATTACATTTAGGGCATGTTACCATCAATATTAAGTGCAACTACAACGGGAGGGCAGAGTAGAATAGTCGTCTATGATAACACTACAAATTAAAGTAGAAGGGCACATTAATTTTTAACAACTATCTTCCAGAAAATCTCTCCTATTTCTAAGTTTCTAAGTTTTTTTAGCTTAGTTCTACCTTATAAAAATATTTCATAGAAACCTTTCAACTCCCAATGAAACCTTTCAACTCCCAATGTAACTCCAAATGTAAAGAGTGAGAGGCATTTTGAGACATCAATTTATCTAACAATACCATGTCATTTTTGTGGCTGCAACATATCGTTAACAATAACAATCCCCCTTTTCTTGATGATTCTATCTAGACTTCCCTCTCAAATCCAACCTACGTTTCAGGGAGGTTCCTTTTCTCTACAAAGATGCAACCAATTTTGGAATCTCAAAAAATATCTAAATTCTGGATCAATATAAAAGGGATTCCTCTTCAACTTTCGCTACAAAGATGGAACCAATTTTTGGAAGCTAATAAAATATCGAAATTCTGGATCAATGTAGAAGGGATTCTCTCCACCTTTGGATCCAAAATTGCTATAGGAAAAATAATCCTTCTTATTATTTGTTGCAATAGATAATTAATTATAGGTTACTTGTTAATACAATGAGCGACAAATTTTTTGTATTTTTTTTCTAATTTTTAGAATAATTTTTTTTACTATAAATACTTTTGTTGCTAATATTGTTTAAAAATAAGTTTAACTATATTAAAAATAATATAATTAAAATAAGAGAAATGATCTTATAGGACCCTCTCCCACCCATGTGTGTAGGACCACAAATGATTACCACTAAATTTGGCACGGACCTATAAAAAAGTCAAGTCCGATACCCATGTGATAAATTTTCTAGAGATCTGTGCCAACTTTAATGGTGATTCTATCGGGTCCTACACATATGGGTTGAGAAGGGTCCTGTAGGATCATTACTCTTAAAATAATAAGAATAATAAATAAATAAAAATAAAATGAAAATAATTAATACAAAATACAAAAAAACATATAATTCTTTCTTTTTTTTCTTTTTTGCATTAGTTTCTCTAAAATAATTTCAATTATTTTAAAAATAATATAATAAAAATAAGAAAAAGGAAAAGATAAAATGAAAAATAATTAATAAAATAAAAAGATAGTTCTTTTATTGTTCTTTTTTGCATTAGTTTCTCCAATTTTTGAAGTAATACTTACTTATAAGTAAATAATATATTTACTTATATAAGTAAATATAAATTTACTTATATAAGTAAAAAATAAATTTACTTACATTACTAAATGATATATTGGAATATGTACAAATAGGAAAAACAAGATAGTAATTAACTGTAAAGGCAAATTAGAATAAAAAATAATGTGATTGAAATTATATTCTTAGAAAAAGAATAACCTCAAAGTGAAAGTCATAAGTAGAATTGTAATCACATTCTGAAATTCAAATAACATGTTTTAAATTTTTATTTTTCTATAGTGGGTTAGAGAATAATATAATTAAAATACAAAAATAACTATCTAATATAAGCCTATATATGAAGATGAACCCAACCAATTCTCTCCCTGTTACTCTCTCCACAATCAAATATGACAATTTAGTATTAAAATAAAATAGTATTAAAAATTTATTTTAGTAATTAATATTTAGTACACGTGCAACGCTTCATTCTAAACATGAAGATAGATCCAACCAATTCTTTCTCTTTTTGTTACTCTCTCTATAATCGAATTTGCTAATTTAATATTAAAAATTTATTTTAGTAATTAATATTTAATACACGTGCAATGCATGTGCAGATCACTAATTCTTTCTAAACACTAATAAAAATGGTCATAACCCGGTGCTGGTGTCACCTAACAGGGTTCTGGGAAGAATGAGATTTCTTTTTAAACAGTCATAACATACCCGTTTAGGTAGGGTACGCGATCGACGGTCCCAAATGGGTCTCCAAATTCTCCGAAGTTAGATAGAAACATAGGGATGAGATGGAAACAATCATAACATACCTGCCTATGCAGATCCAGGTGAGATGGAAATATAGGAATGAGATGGAAACAATCATAACATACCAGCCCATGCAGGTCTACCTGTTACGTAGGTCCTGTGAGGGGTGAGATAGAAACAGTCACAATATTTGATTTTTTAGGGATGAAATGGAAACGATCCTAACATACCCATACCCGCTCATGCAGGTCTACACGTTCCGTAGGTGCTGTATGGGGTGAGATGGAAACAGTCACAACATTTGATTTTTTATGTACAAAATGGCCCCTCCCATAAAAAGAACCCCGCGTTCTTGTGCTCGCTACCCAACCCTTTTACCATGACCCCAAGTGACCTTTTTACTATCCCACCAAATGACGGATCCTTCTTCTAAATGTTAATAAAAATATATAATTAGAAAAAGAGAAAGCAATATTAGAATTAAATTCCCAAATTAGTTGTTTGACGTGTAGGATGCGATGTATAGTTTGATCAGTAAAATTTGTTAAAGTATTTATAAATAAAACACATTTACAAAAAACAAAAAAAAATTCTTATTTTAGTTTGAATTTTATAAATAATCCCCTTTATTTTATATATTAGGCTCAAGTCCCATATTCTAATGATGCATATTGTATTTTAATTATATTTATTGTACTTATTGGGTTAAGCTCAATTTGGGTATTCATTCTTCTCACCCTCAAGCACCTTAAAAAATACAAAAAATAAAAATGTCAAAAAAATATATCAACTAAAATACACTTGAAACCCCTAAACCTTGTAAGGGAATTCTGGTCATTTTAATTTTTTGGATTGTTTTTGTGTTTTTACGTAAGTGCGGTGGTGAGAAGCATGGAGTCCCAAAATTTGAGTTTGACCCAATATATATGAAAAGTAATATTGTTTTACATGTGCTCTCAAAAAGTAGGATTTAACTTTAAAATATATATAAAAAAGAGGCTATGCTTTTGTACCGACATCAAAATACGATGTTTTTTATAAATCTTTTTAAAGAATTATTTAAGTAACTTTACCAATTCTACGAAGGAGTAATAACTTAAAAGATGTGGTTTCTATAAGCTTAAACAATCCAATTGAGACGCACCTCCAAATTTTATTATAATATATAATTTTAGTGTTAAAAAATTATTAAGATTATCTGAAAATCTATTTTTATATTTAATTATATAATTTTAAACTCTAAAAATGGTTAAAATCAAGTAGATCCATAAATATATGCAAATCATGAAAATAGATAGTATAGATAATATGTTGCAAGATGCATTATTTATAGGACTCAAATTATTATTATTATTTTATATTCATACATCTTGATGTCGAGATGATCAATTAGAATGCTTTTCATCATTAAAACAACTTTTTTCGATCGATTTTTAAGTGCATCTGTAATTCTACTAGGTTGTAACCTTATATAAACATTTTTCTTTACTAAAGTTATAATGGATCAAAACAAAATTATTAGTATGGAAGTAAAACAGTATCGTTAATGAATAAAAAATGGCGTTCTAATTTATAAAATGGGCAAATCTCTTTCTAATTTATAAAATCACACAATATGCACATCTTAATCTATAAGACCACTAATTATAGAATTTATCACCATTCGAGACTTACCCGGTTGTGTTAGTCTCCTCCGATACCCTAATTTAAAACTGATTCATGATCTTCAAATTTAATACCTATTTCAATTTTTCTTTTTTTACTCTATGCTGAGATATTTTCATCTCAAGAACAATTTATGTTACAAGAGTGGGTATGTAGTTATGTAGGATTCATGACATATTCATGAGAGCCCAATCATGTAAAATGCATGTGAATGCCACAAGGCCTAAAATGTGAACTCCAAAGTGAACATCACACATTGTTCTCGACATTGAAGAATCACAAAAAAAAGAAAAAAAAAGAAAAAAAAAAAATAACAAAGTAAAACATGTTTACCTTGAACGAGCAACATATTTAGCTGATAATTGGCATGTGATTTGTAAATAAAGAGAAAAAATACATTTAAATTGTTTATATGTGAAAATCCAGAAGTGCTATGACTTGGAATCTATTCCATCTCAATTTGCATTAAATAAAATCAAAGTAAAATATTGAAAGAGAAAGTGGGCTTTGTCGAATTACAGATTACGAGAAGTAGGCTTCACGACTATCCTTTCATACTCGCAGTCCATGTGTCAACACCCTGGCGAAGGGAATTCTCTGACATCCAAAACCCCAAAACCATAGAACCCAGATCCTTGTTTTTGCCCCATCGAAATGCCCTTTTCCTAACATAAATTGAATTATAGGCCATACTAACACAGTGCACCTTATTACACCATAGTCCCATGCTCCATACACCTCATTAGGCCAGCCCTACTGGATTAGCTTTAAACCCACATCAGTTAACCCTAAAACATATTTAGAAGGCCCTAACCTTTCCTAATCAGTCCCATTAGCTAAACCTGCTTAATTAGGCTAACATCGCATAGAACTTGCCTGGTTAGGTTAAGCCACCCATTAAACACGTCCTAAATTTTCCTAACGCCGTTAAACCCTAATCAACCTTATTACCCAGTGGAAAAAGTTCATGTAAGGTTGCAACCTTAAAATGTAGAATTAAGGTGTACCTCAAAAATCCATCATGAAAGGTGGTTTTGATGTTAGAAAACTCTCTAATTGATCATCTCGACATCGAGATGTATGAATATGAAAAGACAAAAAAAAACTTTGAGACCTAAAAATGATGTCTTGTAACGTATTATCAGGACCATCTATTTTCAAGATTTTTAATTTTATAAGAAAAGAGAATTTCAAACCATCTTAAAAAATTTTTACACCAAACTTTATATTTATAAAAAAAATTAGAGGCACGCCTTAATTTGATTGAGCTTAAAACCTAGTTGACCCATAATAATATAAAAATGAAAATAAAGATTATCAAATGGGTCATAAGTTCACCTAAAACCCCTAATTTTTTAGCTCAAACCACCAGGGACGTGGGAGATAGGTGGCTGGAAACTACCACATTTGTGGGGCCCCACGGAGCATCATTGGAGAATGGACGACTCATATTGAGCCGCCATCTCCCCAGGGTTGTTATCCCTCCATGTCTATAAATAGGTCGTTTCAAGACCTGCTTTAAAGGGAAATTTGATCTATCTATAGCAAACCCCTATTGGAGCATAAACTCAATCGCTGACCCAAGGTTTTAACAATCGGATCATCGACTTGGATCGGTCATCCAAAAATCGAGTCAGATCAGCTGATCGATGATCCGGATAGGAGAATCTGCCAAATCAGCCAATTTCGGCCTAAAAAACTTCAAAAAAAGAAAAAAAAAATCTTTAAAATCTAGTTTCTTACATTTCCAAAAAAAAAAAGTGATGTTGCATTATGGTTTTTTATTATTTTAGTGAAAATGCATAATTACTGAAAACCTGTCAAATGTTTGGGTATTTGGTGTTCATTACATTCATTTTACAACAGTCAATAATTTGTTGGCATTTTTATAGAAGAAATGTCATATTTAATAAAATAAAATATTAAAATATATAAATAGTTCCTAGTGAATCCTTTTGTCTTTTCCATTAATTCTCCTTTTATTATTTTCACTTTTTAATGTTGTCTCTCTTTTTTTATGGATTGAATGTTGATGAACCATGCCCATTATGTTTTTTATAAAACTAAAAAAAAAAGACCTAGATAAATTGTCCTCAAGGAGTGATTCACGATCGGTCCTTGAGGCTGATTTGGAGCACTTTTGAGCTCTAGTATTGGTTTGTTTTTAATCGCGGTGATTACAAATGTTCGGAAAATTTCAGTTAAAAAAGAAACTTCATTGCGAAGCTTACAATTGAGTCTACTTGAGAATAAATGGGCAAAAAATAACAATATGTTTAGAACCTTGAGGTTCGCCGTTTTTTTGTTCACAAATAAATAGCCCACGGGCAGGCCCTTACAAAAGGGCATATAAGTTGGGGGTGAGGTTTCTATAAGGCTGCCTCCTTATACAGGACAAGTAAGGCGCACCTATAAAATTTATTTAGAGATGTTTTGGTGACGAAACCCTTATGATGGCTTCAAAATCTCTTTTTTATCCTCGATTATAAAATTTAAAATTTAAAAAACGGTGCACATCAAAATAGATCAAGAAACAGTTGCTGGTAGTACAGTATTAAAAATGCACATTTTGAATGTGGGTTGTTAAATCATCTCATGCTTGAATTTCTGATTTTGTTCTTTGCTAAGAAAAAAAGTAAAATACTGATAATTCCTCACACTTTCATCATCTTTGTTAAATATCATATTCTTTACTTTCTTAAAAAATGAACATAGAAAATTGTTACTTTATTTTCATTTTGTTGGTGGTCTAAAAATAAATAAAAAAATTAAGTAAATAAATTTATGGATACTTTTCCACTTTAAGTATAAGAGAAATATCATCATACTTCTTATTTTTTGT
Source organism: Amborella trichopoda (assembly GCF_054954075.1). Classification (NCBI taxonomy): domain Eukaryota; kingdom Viridiplantae; phylum Streptophyta; class Magnoliopsida; order Amborellales; family Amborellaceae; genus Amborella; species Amborella trichopoda. Next base: position 31,637,588 of record NC_142343.1, read on the forward strand.
TTTCATATCTCAATAAACCCAAAGATTCAAAATATATCTCTTAAACTTTTGAATAACTTTACACACTTTCAACTATTTTTTTAACCTTAACAAATATAAAAAAGACGTGCTCATTTTAAATCTTTCTTCTCTTTATGTGATATATTTCTCCCAAATTTTTCTCTCTCTAACATTCACCTTTTTTGTCTATCTCACGGAGGAGAGAGAGTGAAAAAATAGGTGTAGAGAGAGATTTAGAGGAAAATCACATGAAAAAAGAGAAAGGATGGTGTTTAGAAAAGGATATACCTTTCTTATATTTCTTTGGGATAAAAAAAATAGGTTTAAATGGGATAACGTTAGTTCAGAAGGTTAAAAGATATAAAACTTAAAATTTTTATGACTCAAGATATATTTTGAAACCTTAGATCTATTGAGATATAAAACTTAAAAATAAAAGTATAAAGAGATTTTCCTTAAGTATATTTGTTGGCATCACTTTGATTCGTTACCTTGTTTAAGAGAGAGAGAGAGAATTTTATCTTGTTTACGAGGTAGGACTTTTTGGTGAACCCCTTTGCCTTTTTGTTAAAAAAAGGAACTATTTTATTATTTAGCATGGTGAATCATATTTAATCTGTTTCATTTTCCAATAAACAAATCATTCGAATAATCTATTTTAAGGCAATTTTGCTTCCAAAAAAGAAAAATTTTTAAGGCCATCTTTTGTCTTCAAAAAAAAAAAAATACTCTTCACATTTTAGGGCCAAACTTAGTTTTTAAAATAAACATTTCTATTTTTCACATTATAAGGCCAACTTCTGTCTTCAAAAAAAGAAAAAAGAGTAATATATATATATATATATATATATATATATATATATATATATATATATATATATATATATATATTGCTAAAAATAAATTTACTAGAAAAAAAAAATCTAAGGCTAACTTGGTCTTCAAAACCTTTTTATCACACTTAACTGGAAAACCTTTTGTTAATTTAGATTTACCAAACCAAATCTTTTTAAATTTAAACCGAATCAAAGATTGTGCCAAGTTGGATTGTGATGATCTAGCAAGAGATATTGTTCATTAAAGCCTTTTCTCTGGCAAGCAACTCAAAGAAGCCAATGCAATGCTTCACTTGGTATGGTTGTTTCTGTGAGAAACTATATTTATGTATATTTGAGCCTTAAGGCCCTCTTAAATATGTATTTTAGAGTGTATCAGATATATGAATAAGAACTCCAACTTATAATGTTACAAAGTTGTGTGCTACTAAATAAAGTAATATATACAATGAATCACCTCCCTAATATGAATACACATAAAAAGAAAAAAAATATTGTACCAAAAAAATAAGTGCAGGTTTTTACGATTTCTACACTCCCCCCACAAACTCAAGATGAGTTAAGAGAGAGCAACTTGAGTTTGAACAATTGAAGGCAGGCCTTAGAAATAAAGAAGGAACAAAAGAAGCTTTAGGAATAAATTAGCGATCCTAGGAAATCAGCTCCTCAAACAGAGCAATCTCATATAATAGCAAATCAACAGGCCTTCGGAACAGACATAATCGAGTAATGAAAACTCCATCATCCAATGGAATTGAGTGACAGAAATCAGCGATGGATCAACCAGCACAATTGGACCTCAGATTTGGATTTAAAAACAGTAAGATCCAAATCAGATCTGAGAGTCGAAACACGACGCGGCAGAGAGACAGATCAGAGAGTTAAAACCGGACTCGGTCGAAACACGATTTGGCAAAAAATCGAAAGACGACTCGACAAAGAAGCTCACCAAGGGTCTGACATCAGAAGGAGCACGGTAGCAATAGTTTACCTAAAACCAATGGTTTAAAAAGCGGATCGATGACCCGGATCGGGCACCTCAAAAACCGATCCAGATCGGCGGGCGATCCAGATCGAAAATCTGCTGAATCGGTCGGATTAAAGCTTCAAACAAATCCGAAAAAATTATTAAAATTCATTATAAATGTTGTTTTTTAGGAATTCAATAAGAAATGAGGGTACTACATACTAACTTTCATTGTTTTTTGTAATTTGTGAATATTGAGATGCTCTTTCCCTGTATAAACTTAGGAATTAAATTTGCATCACATAAAAGAAAAATCATAAAATTATCATGGATAAAATATATAATTATACATGGACTATAACAAAGAGTAGACTAAATCAATGAAAGAATGGCCATTAAAATCTCGTTTTGACGAAAAACCCTAATCCGCTAAAAAACCCCAAATTATTACAGCCTAACTAACTATAATCCAAAATTATTACAACCTAACTAATTATAATATTATATACTGAAATTATAATTATTACTTTACATTTTATAATTATTTTTTTAGATAAATAATAGCTAATTAAAAATATTTAATAATATTATCTAATTTAAAATGTATTATTGACAACTATAAGAAAAATAGTACATTACATGATTTATAATGTAAAAATTAATAAATAAAATAAAATATTTGGTTATCAATGTAAAAATTAATAAAATGCGTACAAATTTTGAAAATAACACTTTAATTTATTATATGCCCAAGAGGGAACAAAAATTAGCTCAAGAAGGGATAAACTATTATATAACCTAAGGAGGGATTCGAACTTGAGAAGTCAAAGCAAATAACATTAGTGATAATCATCATGCCTCCTTAGCATATGTATTTAAAATTGCCAATTAATACCATATATTTAAATTTTGCTTTCATTTAATGATATTTGGAAATTATCTCACATCGAATGATGAGTATTCAAATATGCTATATAAATAACTATGTAATTGAAAAATAAACACAAGTGTGAAAACACTAGGGCATCCGTGCACATGTGGATGTGCATGTATGTGTCGCACATGTGGCACATGTGGGAGTGGTGTGTGCCCCACGTGTGATGTGTAGGCTAGAACCGTGTCACACGTGTGACGTGTAGGCTAGAACCGTGTCGCACGTGCCGTGCACATGTGGGAGTGGTGTGTGCCGCACGTGTGACGTGTAAGCTAGAACTGTGTCTCACGTGTGACGTGTAGGCTAGAACCATGTCGCACGTGTGACGTGTAGGCTAGAACCGTGTCGCACGTGCCATGCACATGTGGGAGTGGTGTGTGCCGCATGTGTGATGTGTACATGTGGGAGTGTGACATGTAGGCTAGAACCGTGTTGCACGTGCGATACATTTGGGATTGGTGTATGTGTGACGTGTAGGCTAGAACCGTGTTGCACGTGCCGCGTACATGTGGGAGTGGTGTGTGCCGCACGTGTGACGTGTACTTGTGGGAGTGGTGTGTACGTCACGTGTGACGTGTAGGCTATAACCGTGTCGCACGTGCCGCGCACATGTGGGAGTGGTGTGTACATGTGGGAGTGTGAGGTGTAGGCTAGAACCGTGTCGCACATGCGGTACATGTGGGAGTGGTGCATGTGTGACGTGTAGGCTAGAACCGTGTCGCACGTGCCGTGCACATGTGGGAGTGATGTGTGGCGCACGTGTGACGTGTACATGTGGGAGAGGTGTGTGCATCATGTGTGACGTGTGGGCTAGAACCGTGTCGCACGTGCCGCGCACATGTGGGAGTGGTGTGTGCTGCACGTGTGACGTGTAGGCTAGAACCATGTCGTACGTGCGGTACATGTGGGAGTAGTGCGTAACACGTACACACATGTGAAGGTGCTTTTGAGCCTAGAACCCTAGGGGGACCGGACAGAACCAAGCGGTTCCCGATTTTGTGCTGGAACTGATACAGCAGATTTTCGAGTAGAATCCGAATAAATCTGGTTTGACTCGCCGATTTTTAAATCATTGTCTAAAACAATAGATAATAATGTATCACTTACATATCACCTTCAACTCCGTAACGTCAAGCCTAGCCCTCACGCTTTCTGCTATTTGAAGCTTCCTTGTCCTCTGGCAGTCAACGTGCTCAAAGAAGTTGAGAAAAGAAGAAAGAGAAACAGACATGAGAGAAGAGAGATATTGGCAGGGAACAAGAGAGTAATAGCACCATCAATCACCAATGCAACAGTATTGTCTGAAACGGAAGTTACCCAGATGATATTCTAACTTGCAACCTCTGCCGAGAAAGTCCAAGAAATCATATGCAATGGCTTTAAAAAAAATAAAAATTTCCTTGGGTATTCCAATTTCTTTTTTTCTGTTTTTTTTGGTATCTCAATTCTCTTCCCAAACCTCCATTATGGGAAGCTCCACCACACCCAAATTGCCATCGCACATGCTCACAGCGGGAACCTTACAAAAGGAAGTCTTGTCTTGAACAGAATGTCTTGAACAGAACACAGAAACTTCAAGTTGAAGAGAGAGAAAGGAGGTGGAACAAAACTTCCGGTCAAAAGCACCCGAAAAACTCAAATCCCGGTTAAAACCAGCTTGATAACTTCCAGAACCACCGTTCTCAGGGAGAAAAACCATAACAATCAGCCAGAAAACCGACATATAGGCCCGGAAAAGAGGAAAAACATGCAGCAAAACCAGAAACTTGCAAGGGGAAAGCAAGATCAGGCAAGATCAACTAGGCAACTGAGAGGGAATCAGCAAAAAGGACACATGCCGAATTAAGAATAGAACTTAAATGAACAAATTGTGAACCAGAGATGAATTCCTCCATGAATTTGCCTCAACTACGGTAGAGATTCAAGTCCCCAACCAGAGACGGAACATACAATGTTCTCAACTAGAAACCCTTGAACAAACCAATTTTGCTTATAGTTTAAAAAGGATCAAAACCGACACTAAACCCTGACCCGATGAAGAGAACACAAGTTTCAGCAAAAGTAAAACCCTAATTTGAGGATTTGAGGAACTAGAAAACAATGCATGTGGAAGACGTCGGCCATCTTCTTGCGTCGGCCATCTTCAAAACAAAACACAGTATCGAGGGGCATTCTCTTTCCAACCAAATTGTGCGATGGATTTTGCAAGTAAAGGCATTAAATATCTTGAATATAGAAAATTACACAAATATTTGTTATTTTAAGTGTTAGTATAATTTTATCTAAAATTTTCACTATTAATATCAAGAGAGAGATCCAGTAACAGTAAGGATTTAGGCAACTAGGAATTCACTGCGAGATTCAAAATTTTGGATGTGATTAAGCACTTTATTACATTTTATATGAATAGAGAAGTTTGATTGATTTCATATTTTCATTTTTTTTTTTTTGCCCTTGATATATAGAACATAGCATTTTGGATGGACCACTATTTTACATATTTGAGTCTTTGTGTTTTGTTTTGGTTAACTGCAATCGTATAGCATCTTTTATGTTTTTCATTCTTTCACAAATAATCCTCTAACCCAAGTTACAATGATAGTTATTCATTGATGTAACTCTTGTATTTAGTATTTTTGTTATTGTTTCATTGTATGCTTCTAATAAATCTTTGATATGTTTTGTGTTGTGAGAACAAAGTAAGCACTATTATTGGTTTTATTGAAAATTTAGACAAAAATCAGTCAAACATTACTCTAGTAATGCTGGGTAAGGACATAAAATTATTATTAATTGGCTTTAATGTATATATACAATTACAAATGGTAATCCCATATTGTGTCATCTTTACATATCCGATTTTTTCACACCGTTTCTTTGAGCCAAATCTAAGATATTCACAATTATTTAACTTGCCCTATCTTTTGGTGATCTGTATTTTTTACCAATTTTTTTAGCTTCAACTTTTTGAAATAAAACTGATTTATTTCTTATAAGGTGAACATAATTACTCCTAGCCATTAGTGTTGAATTGCGTGGCTTTAGAGTGTGTTACAAAGTTTAAAAAAAATTAGTTTTGAATCTAGAGAGAGAACATCAAGCTTACACCTAGCTTAGCACCAGAAAGGCATGACAGGCACTCAAGAAAACGAAGAGAGAGATACCAGAGAGATCCCAATGCAGAATACAAATCCAAACACCAACTCTCAACATTATCTTTAGGACACGGTTTCTATGAGTCTACAGACTCACATGTAGGAATGTGAACCCCTTAACAATTTATTTTTGAAATAGTCTTAATTTTTTGGGAATAGGTAATCTTTTACATGTAGATTATTAATCTGTGAAAACAAATAAATTCTAAAAAACTAAATTGATATTTTTTGGAGAAAATATTTGAATAGTTGATTTAATATTTCTTTGGAAGACTATTATTTATGGTGTAGGTCTACACTTTCTTTGGTGGATGGTGTAGATGTCCAAGCCCACATAGTGACAGGTGCAGGGTTGGACGCACCAAACAACTCTCCTCTTATTTAACGTTTAACATGGCCTGGCTCTTTCATTCATAAATTTCATGGTCGGTCTTAAATGGATGGATTTCTAAAAGTATATAGAGCCGAGGCTCTAAACAATCAAATTAGAGCCCACCTCAAAATTTTCACTAGAATAGGTTGTTTTGATGTCTAAATATCCTCAAATTGATAATCTCAACATGAAGATTCATGGACATGAGAAAAAAATGAATTTCAATTTTTGGAAATAATGCATCCTGTAACGCATTTTTGGACCATCAATTTTCAAGATTTTCAAGTTTTGATAGATCTGCTAGATCTAGACTAATTTTTAAGCTTTAAATTTTATAATTAAATATACAAATATATTTTAAAGCTATCACAAAGTTTTTCAGTATTAAAACAATATTTCTCGACACTATTTGAAGGTGTGAATTACTTTGATTGTTTAGAGCCTCCACTCTATACAATCCGCACCCCTTTAAAAAATGGCCATCACTTTCTAATAGGTAGTATGTCGAGTCTGCCATAACTTTCCAGTTAGAAGTAGGTTCTCTATTTTCGGTAGATTTTTCTGCACTTTAACTCTCACTCATGGGAGGCCACTGGAGTGTGAGCAAATATGTTTCTCTTTCTTCTTCTATAAATTTGAAACCAATGAAGATCTCCTCTAAAAACTTAGCATTTGCACTTCAATTCAATCTCGATGGCCTCTTCTTCTTCTTGCTTGAATTTCTATCTCCTCCTAATTTTCTCTCTCTGTAGTTGCACCATTGCATCCAAGGTCCATTCCAAGAAAGGGAACTATTCTGCTCTCTTTAGCTTTGGTGATTCACTTGCTGATACAGGGAACCTTCTCCTCTCGGGGCACAGCCCCTTCATAGGGATAGCCCACCCTCCCTTTGGAGAGACATTCTTCCACAAACCCACTGGTCGATGCTCCGATGGCCGCTTAGTTGTCGATTTCGTCGGTGTGTTCTCTCTCCTCTCTTTTCTTTGTTTTCACATTCATGAAAATTGACATGGACATGTACAGAAATTTCTCATATTTGGCTTCTTTTTTATTTGATGAATGTGCGTAGCCGAGGCGTTTGGGCTCCCTCTGCTGCCTCCTTATCTCTCTAAGTTGAAAGGTCCGGCGGACTTCCGAAAGGGCGTGAACTTTGCTGTGGCAGGCGCCACCGCGCTCAATTCCTCGTATTTTACAAAGAAAAACATTGGATTTTTGTGGACAAACAGCTCCCTTAATGTCCAGTTGGGGTGGTTTTACCATCTTCTGCCATCCCTCTGCAGGACTGATGCTGGTATCTCTCTTTCTCCTCTATGTGCTGGTGTCCATTTTCCGTTTTCAAGCGTTATCAGTACCGGAAACTGATACATGGCCTGGTTCATTTAGAACCGGTCCAATTATGGATGGTATTACTTTGGCTAGATTTTAAAATATATTAAAAAAAAAAAAAGGTACACTAAAAAATATGAAATGCATTATAAAAAATGATTTAATTTTGTTTAGTTAGTCTAATTGATCAAGGCCGTACTTCCAACCAACTAAAATTAGTTAAAGATTAGTTTTAAACTATTTTCGACTAAAGTTAATTTTTGCTCTAGATAAAACTTTCTAAAGCACTCAACTAAAGTCCAACGGGCCTCATCAATCTCGATGACGATGCTCTCTATATTTTACTGTCCATATTTTTCAGGGGTGGCGATGAGCCAAGTGTCCTAGCCCAGCCCGGTAAAACTAGGGCTTAGGCTACAAAATGTAGCCCGAGGGCCAGGACCGGGCTAAGCCAAAATAGCCTCGGCTTGGTTCGGTTCACCGTTCTAATTTTTTAATCTTTTTTTCCCTTATTTTTCTTTAATTTTACCCTGGGCCAAGGTCTACCTGGCCCGATGCCAGCCCTGCATAATTTATAGGCCTATGCTTGCTAAGATTTTTTACATGGCAGCCTGTAAAAGTTACTTGAAGAAGTCAGTGTTCTTGGTTGGGGAGATTGGAGGCAATGACTACAACTACGCCTTTATACAAGGAAAGAGCATTGAACAAGTAAAGAGTTATGTGCCGGATGTCATTAACGCCATCATGAATGCAGCTTCGGTACGTGACACTCTAATACACCACATACTTTTGGTGGACACGTTTTTTATGCGGCCCTCCATATTGTAGAAATGGGAGCTTGGTAAGAAATATATTTTGTAAATATAATTTGATCTTAATTTTTAGATAATATATAATATTTAACATGAAGATTATGAATATGAAAAATAATAATAATAATTGAAACTAAAAATAATATTTATATTAAAAAAAACATGTGAACCATTAGATGCAATTGTTTTAAATGGACCACCAGAAATACGGTCCAGCTGCCAAACAATTTTCCACTTTTGATCGGTTTCATGCATCAATGGTTTCATTAATCAAAAATGGGTTTCGTTGAGAAGTTCTAATGAACTCTCTGCCTGCCCATTTCTCATCGCTGGCTAAGGAAACAATGGGTTTTACTGTGTCGGTCCGCAAAATAGTAAATATGTTGTACCCTGGAAAATTGACTTTTAGATATGAAATTGAGAAATTTAGGTAGGGATTGGGAGGGCTGAAAATGGGTCGAATTGGGGCTGGATCCACCTAGATCTTGATTCCTATTCAAAAAGTATAGATGGGATCTGGATCCAAATCCAGACTTACTAAATCCAAAAAATTATTTTTATATATGTATAAAATTATATATAATACTTTACTGATTGGGTGGATCCAAATCCGATGCACCTAGATCTCGATTCATATTCAAAAAGTATAGACGGGATCTGGATCCAGATCCAGACTTGACTGGATCCAAAAAATTATTTTTACATATGTATAAAATTATATATAATACTTTACTGATTGGGTGGATCCAGATCAGATGCACCTATAACCAGATCCAATCAAAATTACTATTCAGATCCAATTTTTAAATCCGGTTCTGACCCTTGGATCCAAATCTGATCCATTCATGGATCTAGATCACCAAAATCTGAATTTCAGATCCCAACGACGTCAATTCTCAACCCTATAGATAGGATATATTTTCTGGAATTAAAGATGATCCAAAATTTTTTGGAGTTTTATCTTGATGTCCTAAATTGTCGCCGCGGGTGAAAGTAGAACTTCGAAACGAATCTAGGTTCGAAATTGATGCTTTTGAACCCTCCAAAGAGCATTTGGGTCGTCCAAATGCCTGTTGGCCCTTCCTGTAGCTAGTTTGAAAGTTTGAGAGTCTTAACTACTTTTGGCAATCCAATATTTCCTTAAAAAAAAAAAAAAGCTTTCTATTTGAAGCGGTTCGAAAGTGGGACTTTTGAACCTCTTGCGGTTAATTTCAAGCAAACTACAATACAGTTCAAAAGTTGCATTTGTGAATCACAGTCAAAAGTTGAAAAAGGTTTATGTGTGGGCGGGTCTAGGTTGGAAACTTCGAACAAGCCTTAAAGGAAAAAAAATAAAAAAAATTAAAGTTTGGAGCAGTTCAAATTTGGACTTTCAAATGCCCCACAACAAGGGCCAATCAGCATTTTTTTTTTTTTCCACAGCAAGCGTCAATCAGCATTTTTTTTTCTTTTTTTTTTTGGGTGCAATTGGCATACGAATGCATCAGTAGGTGTAGAGGTAAGGTGCACCTTCAAACTTTATCATGGTATATAATTTTGATATCAAATGTTCTTAGGATTATCTCAAAATCTATTGTTATACCTAATTATAAAATTTTAAATTTCAAAAATAGTTAAAATCAAGTAGATCTATAAACATATGAAAATATTGAAAATGGACAGTGTAGATAATATGCTGTAAAATGCTCTAATTTTGAGACTTAAAATCTTTTTATTTTTCACGGTCATACATCTCGATGTCGAGATGATCAATCAAAGGTTTTTTCAACATTAAAACTACCTTTTCCGATGGACTTTGAGGTACATCCGTAGTTCTACATTATAAGGTTGCATCCTTATATAAATTTTTCCCTTCTTTTTTTTTTTTTTTTTTTTTTTTTTCTAACAGTTGGGAGGTAGTCTCCGTAAGTATAATAACAAAAAAGAAGAAATAAAGAGACCTTACTTCCTAAAAAGACTGACCCAACACTCCTAAAATACAAAAGGATGTCTTAATCTCAAATGCCCTACACTACCAACAAACTTAGAAACCCCGTGAACCACTTAAAGCAAAATGCCTCTCTCTCCAATCCCTCGGCTGGAGCCCTGACTATCCACCACCATTCTTGAACAGAATCCCTTCCATAATAAGCGCACATGCTGGGGTTGGGGTAACACACCTAGCAGCACCCAAATACTCTCACTAAGCCCATGGCGCATCCAAATGGAGTCGACACAACTAGTGGAGTTGTTAAGATTGGGCAAGAGAAATGGGTGGGAGGAGGAACCAAAGAGGGAAAATCTAATAGAGCAAACATTTTTTTGGGAGAGGTCAATTATCAAATGGACAGTCATTTATCTGAAATTACAAGCACCACCCCCACTTCATATGCAGTATATCTTTTTTTTTAAGTTTCTCTCATGTCCGGCAATTCAAATACCGGACAAGAGAAAGCTAATTTCTTGTCTTCATAAGCCCTACTCTACAACAAACCTTGCTCACCGGCAACTTGGCCAGTGAGTGTTCACCGGAAATTAACCTCCTTTGCAACTTTTTTCTTTTGTGAACTTTTCACTTTTGCGCTTGCTTTCGCCACTGTGATGACCGTTTCCATGCCTTGCCCGCCAGTGTGATAAATTTTCCATGCTTCCATGGAAAAGAAACTGTTCGGTACTCATTGAAAATGCTTTTTCTAGGCTATTGAAAACGCTCTTAAACGAACTTTCTAAAGTTTGCCGGAAAAATGCTTTCACATAAACCAAATGAGTACATTGTCGACCATTTTCCCATGACTTATACTTTTCTTTTATTTTGTCCTTTTATGTATTTTTACATTTATGTGGCCATTAGAACCCCTTGCAACAGTGTTGTCATCTTTATGCTACAACTACTTAGTCAAGAGGCTAAATTCCTGTGATTTCCTCTATTTTGGCCGCTCCTTTCCTTCATCGAACAATTTGTGCATTTGGAATAAAATTTAGATGTGATAAATGCAGGTGTTGATCCGAATAGGAGCTAAAACTCTGGTGGTGCCAGGAAATTTGCCGGTCGGATGCTCAGCTAGTATTCTCACCGGCTTTCTTACTACAGACAAGAATGAGTACGATCCCCGTAACGGATGCCTAATCCGCTTCAATGAATTCGCACAATATCATAACTCAAAGCTCCACAAAGCCATCCAAGCAATGAGAGAGAGGTTCCCCCACATAAATATCATCTATGCCGACTACTACAATGCTGCAATTCGCTTTGTCCAAACACCGGAAATGTTCGGTACTTCCAAATCCTACCTTTAGATTGTTTTCATTGCAAATGCTTGGCACATATATTGTGTCCCTTTTGAAGGGATATCGACATTATATCTGCCGACCATTCAAAAGACCAATGGTGGAGATGAGCAAATGCAGGGGCAGAGCTCCTCATGAACTATGTCACGTCCATCAGCACATTCATCTCCACTGTAAGATTTCTATGGATGGTTACCTCACATGATATTGCAAATTGAGCTGCATCTTAAGAGAAGGTCGTGATAGAGACCTGGTTTGCTTAAGAAAAATGCTCAAGGCTTGGTGGCCAGTGAAGTTCATTCCCCAAATGATTCAACTTTGTTGGACATCCTGCCCCATGTGGGAGGGACCTCCTTGGTGTGGCCTAATGTGGAGAGGCATTTTTGGGGACAACACCCAAGGACTTGCTAAGCAAGTAATTTGGGGTCTATAAAAGCCCAACATAAGGGGTGGCAATGGGTCGGGTCCGGCTGGACCAGACAGATCCAAATAGTATACGGATCCAGGTTTTGGACCCAGACCCATCAGGTCTAAAAGTTGGACCCATACCTAAACCTATCGGGTCCCGGGTCTATCCCGTTGGATCCCGAGTCTGGTTGGGTCTATTGCCACTCCCACTATGAACTTCTTCTCTTTTTCTTGCCCTTTTTTTACCGTCATATATCTATACTTTTGGTAACAAGGTCACAATCACCCGCTATTAGATTTCAAACCATCTAATTTGTTTTTTAATAACTAAAGATATCTACGAGTTTTTATTGTATATGATCTTTAATACACCCAAAAGAATAAGGCTTGAAATATTTATCTCCAACTTGAAGTATTTATCTCCAATGATTTATAGGTACGGGCGGGTCCAACCGGACCCAGACCCGAATAGTATTCGGGTCCAGGTTTTTGTACCCAACCGACCGAGTCAAAATGTTGGACCCATACCCAGATCCGACCCACCGGGTCAAAATGTTAGAACCATTCCCAAACCGGTGTTGGGTATACTTGGCAGGTCCCGGGTCGTGTCCGGGTCCATTGCTACCCCTACCCAACATAAAGGGGCTCATGTTTTAGGTGATTATTTTCTTTTTAAGAGAAAGAACATGCTTCTTAAAAAGAGAGAAGGCCTCTTATAGAGAGAAAACACTAAGACAAAACCTAAGAAAACATAAGAGATTATCTTGGAGAGAGAGTTTGTTCTTTGGGTGAAGCCTCTAGAGCCTAAGAGAGAAGGGAAGAGAAGCCCCTTAGAGAGGGAGGGAGAGAGAAAGCCCCGAGGCACATAAAACTAAGAGAGAGAAATCCTCTAGATAGGGACGATTTGTATCCTAAGAGAGAGAGAGTTTGCATCTTAGAAGAAGAAGGTAGTTTCTTGATGCAGCTGAACTGCGTCATTTGTTCCACCATTTCCCGTGTATTCTCATTACTTGTAGTAGGTTGCGTACTCTCTTGTGGATGTAGCACAAAAAGAGTGAACCACCTCAATCATATGTTCAATGTTTTTTTTTTTTTTTTTTTTTTGTTTGATATCTTGAATGTTTTTCCTACTTCTACACATATAAAAGGTGCTTGCTATTTGTACCATAAGGGTAATGGTTTTGTCGCATGCATCCACATATTTTCGAGAGGGCTCAAATGGTGTGAGCCTGATAGTGGTATCAAAGCTTGTTTCCCCTAAATTCAACACACTTCTTGTTGTCCCTATCACCATTTGCCTGTGAAGTGAGACCTAGCAGTTGCAGGACAAGAATGGAAGGAACCTCCAAGTAACCAGGATCCTCGAGACCACAGTAAAAGGAGTGCTTGGGACACACCATCAATCTGTGGCCATCAATTTGTTGAAAAGAAGGTCTTGATCACCACTAACTATCTTGACTACTAGTAACCACCATGAGCGGTGGTGAACCACCCTGACTACTGGTGACTCATCTTGATCGATGGTGATACACTCTAACTACCGGTGGCCACCTTAGTAGCTGATGACACACTTTAACCACCGATGGCACACCTGTGACCGTCTTGACACACTGTGACTGCCAGTGACCCATCTTGATTTCTAGTTGTAAAACTTATGAAATCCTAGAGAAAGAACATGAAGAGCAGACTACGAATCATTCAGTCCACTCAAAAATTAGTTATATATATATATATATATATATATATATATAGTAGACAAAAATATCCTTGAGGGTAAAGATGAACAAATACTCTATACAATGTTATAAAATATAATCTCATCTTAAGACCCCGCCCTCAAGCCGAGCATATGTCTTGTACGTCAAGAGCTTGTTTGTGGACTCATAGTGTCTTGATCTAGTTAGTGCGTTAGTGAACATGTTTGCCAGTTGATGGGATGAAGGAACAAAGGTCATTGAAATAGCACATGATACAATCTTTTTTCTAATGAACTGATAATCAACTTCTATGTATTTAGTGTAAGCATGGAAGATAGGATTGGTGGCTAAGCGCATGGCTCTTTTATTATTACAAGCTAGAATGGTTAGTTTAATTGTAGAAACATGAATTACCTTAAAGAGCATACGTAGCCAAGTAATTTATGTCGCGACAATACTCATTGCTCTTTACTCTGATTTTGTACTGGATTTAGATACCGAGGCTTGCATTTTGCTACTCCAGGAATCAAACTCTTTCCTAAAAAGAATACATAATCATGTAATGGACCTACGATCATTAGGGCTACCTAGCCCAATTAGCATCAAAGTATGCTTTGAGGTCAGGTGAATTGGAACAAGTATAGAATAAGCCATTATGTATAGATCCCTTTAAATACCTCAAAATATTTTTTGTGGCTTCCCAATGAGGTTGTCAGGGAGCCTGCATGAACTGACTTACTGTATTCATTGCATAAGCAATGTCAAGACGTGTAAATGTAAGATATTGAAGACCACCAACTACACTTCTATATAAGGAAGGATTAGGTAACAATTCCCCTTCTTCAATCATTAACTTCCTACTTACTTCAGCCATAATAAAAATAGGCTTGCATACCAACATCATTGTTTTAGAGAGTAAGTCAATAATATACTTATGTTGGGTGAGAACAATGCCTTTTTTGTTCTGATGAATTTCAATCCCAAAAAATATTTTAGTTATCCAAGATCCTTCATTTCAAAGTTCAGTTTCAAGTCTTTCTTAATATGTTCAATGCCTTTAATATCATTTCTAGTAACAATAATGTCATCCACATAAATTAGAAGGATAACAATACCTGAGGATGATCTTTTAAGAAATAGTAGTCAACCTTGCTTCTTTGAAAACCAACATTATGGAGCAGACAACTGAATTTCTCAAACCATGCCCGAGGAGCTTGTTTGAGTCCATAAATCGCCTTTTTAAATTTGCAGACATGATGTGGTCGTAAGGGATCTTCAAATCTTTTGGGTTGTTGTATGTACACCTCTTTTTTAAAATCACCATGAAGAAATACATTTTTCACACCAAGTTGATGGAGTTTCCAATCAAACATAGATGACAAAGCCATGATGGATCAAATAGTGGGTGCCTTCACAACTGGACTGAAAGATTCGTCATAATCAATGCCATATTATTAATTAATTAAAGCCCTTGGCCACTAGTCTGGACTTCAACCTTTCAATTGAGTCATCTAATCTGACCTTAACTTTGTACACTCATTTTGTGCCCACTACATTTTTGCCTGGATGTAATGGCACTAATTCCCAAGTGTGATTCTTTTTAAGTGCATGAATCTCTTCTTTCATTGAGACTAGCCATCCCGTGTCAGAGACAGCTTCTTCATAGGTGGTTGGTTCTCAAATTTGAGAAATTTGTATTGCAAAGGCTTGATGATCGGAAGAGCATCTCTCTCCCGAGGTATAACTCTCAATGGGGTATTTTGTTCTTAAGATCTTGGAGATGGTGTCAGGAGAAGAAACGGTTGCAGAATAAATCTGGTAGCCTAACAGATATCTAGGAGGTCGTGTGGAATGAGAGAAACGACGTGGTGGTATAGGTGAAACTGCTAAGGGTCCTTCAAATAAATCATGTTACACTATGGAATATGCATCTAAGTTTGAAATATGAGAAGAAAAAGAAATTGGTGAAACAACTGTCAAGGAAATAGGTTGTTGATCTGACATGTTAGAGTGAGGCGATAACTGATAAGGGTGATGTTGCTGAGATGGTTCATCTGTAACTTCAGAGGAGATAGGAGCTTGTGAGTGTATTTTTTCATGCAATTGAAAAGGCATTGAAATAGGTGCAAACACACTATTTGACATGCTATTTGTGTTAGTTTGGAAACACTGGTTCTGACAGTAAAGCCTAGTTTCATCAAATATTACATGTCTTGGAATGAAAAAGCGTCTTGACACTTTGTCATAACATCGGTAACCTTTATGTTCAAAGTTGTATCCAATAAACCCACACTCATAAGCCTTAGGAGAAAATTTATTTCTTTGAAAGGAATAAATGTGTGGGAAGCATACGCATTCAAATACCCGGATAAAAGAGTAATCTGGTTTACTATAAAAAAGCTTTTGGAAGGGAGATATGAAGGACAATGTAGAGCTTGGCAATCTGTTAATGAGATATATAGCAGTGGAAAAGTTTATGGCCAAAGGAATTGAGGTAAACCACTTGCATACATCATGGAAAGACTACTCTCGATAATGTGACGGTGCTTGCGCTCAGCAATACCATTTTGTGCTGGAGTGTACGGACGTGAATATTGATGATGAATTCCCTGCTGACTCAAATATTCTTTAAAAGCATGAGAGGTAAATTCACCTCCACCACCAGAACTAAAAGCTTTGAGTTTGCAAGCAAATTGAGGCTCAACATAAGTGTGAAATTAATAAAACAATTAAACACATTAGATTTTTTCTTCAAAAAATATATCCATGTAAATCGAGTATAATCATCCACAAAAACAACATAAAATTTAGAAACTGATAAGGAAGTAATTGGGGCTGGACCTCAAACATCACTGTGAATTAAATCAAGATGAGCATTACACTTTCTGTTAGAAGAGTTAAGCGTAGACTCGAATTATTTTTCTAACTGATAAGAAGAAAATAGCGAACCAGGAGATAAATCATTAACAAAATTAGGTAACGCTAACTCTCTTCCCAAATTACTGACAGTAGTGAAACTAGGATGACCTAGGCGCTCATGACACAAAATAGCTCCATTGTAGCAAGACCATAGAGTTGATCATTTTGGAGCACGTACAAACCTTCTCTCAATACCCCCTCAGCAATCACCTTCCCACTTTGTAGATCTTTCACAACACAACCATGAGGGGTAAACTCAAAACAACACTTAAAATCTTTAGCAAATTGAGATACAGATATGAGTTGCTTATTTAGTTTGGGAATAAGTAAAACATTAAGAATATTTAAGGAACCAAAGGTAGTGAAAATACTCATAGTTCCAATATGGGTTATAGGTAAGGCAGTACCATCTCCAATGAATACCATACAAGAACCATGGTAAGGAATCATGCCTCTAAGTTGAGAGTTGTCATCCGTCATATGAGCAGTTGCACCGAAATCCATAACCTAAGGACGATCAGTTGGTGTAGTGGTTGATAGATTGCTGAAATCATGCACTGGTGCATTTTGGGGACAATGAGACATTTTTTATGTCCCAACAGTTTTTAGCAATATATCCATATCACCCACAATACTGATAAGTTACGCAAGGTATCATGCCCAATCTTAGTTGAGGAGGTTGATGGAAAGGTGGGTTGGCTCGAAGGATGCCTTGGTGATTTAGGTTATGACCTCTACATCTTCTACCTCCATAACGACTACGTCCTCGAACATATCCACCTCTTTGCCCTAATGATGTGTTCATCAAGGCTTGAGGATTACTTTCAACAATTGATGAAGATACAAATCGAGCTTCATATGTGAGAAGAGAAGATCGAAGCTCTGAGAAGGATGGAAATGGTGGTTTGGTCATCAAGGACGTCTCAAATGACTTAAACTCTAGACTGAGACCTTTGAGGGTATAGAGACATATCTTGATCACTTATTGGACTATCAATTGCTGCAAGGTGGTCACCTATAATTTTGAACTTGTTCAGATATTTAGTCACTGATTGTTTAGGTATTCAGTGAGCAAGTCATCGGAGAGTAGAAAGTAACCAACTCAATAGTATTTTATCTTTCATTCACCATTCCAGAAATTTGGAGTCTTTTGACGGTTCTAGTTTGCTGCCTTGAATTTCTTTTGATTCCTCATAAATAAGTTCATTTTGTGGCCGACTAGATCCATCAAGATGACTTTCAAGATTCAGGCCTTCAACATAATTGAAAACTTAGGTCTTCCATTTGAGATAGTTGTCTCTACTGAGTTTAATAGAGATAAATGATGGGAAGTTTAGCGAGGCCATAATAAAGAAAGTTACTTCACTTGAGATTTTTGAAATAAAGTCTTCACTAGAAGAGAACAAATTCTGAGAGATAATAGGGAGTACCTCGATACCACAGTTTCTGAAGTTAAGAAACAAAATAGGACATACTTCGGTAGATAGAGTTCCGAAGTTAAACAAATAGGCCACATGAACAGAGGTTACCGATTATTTTTTTATTTTATTTTTTTACAAGGGTACAAACACTAACCCTTTCTCAAACACCAACAAGCACTTTCGTTTTGACAAACACCAACAATACCTTTTTCCAGGATTCAAGCCCCAGAGAGGAAAAAAATTTGCAAGGTTGTAGAGAGAAAATCAAGCAATTTTGGGAAGGAGTGAGAGATGATAATCTCAATAGATTGAACAGGGCTATGGCCAAAAGCACTTAAGTTTGTAGAGAGATAATCAAACAATAGAGAGGACAAACTTTTGAGAATGAAAGAGATATGATAATCTCAATAGAATGAACATAGCTATGGCAAAAAGAGCTTAAGTTTGTAGAGAGAGAATCAAACAATAGAGATGACAAACTTTTGGGTAGGAGATAGGTATGATAATCTCAATAGATTGAATAGAGAGGAAAAAAGAAAAGAGAGAAGAGAAATAATGCACTTACAGAGAGGAACAGAAAATAGAGACATTCGTCTTCAAACAAAAAAGAGGAATGATGCGCTTACAGTTGATGATGGTGACACTCTGATACTATGTAAAACTTATGAAACCCTATAGAGAGAGTGCTTATGGGGGCTTAACCACCAGTGAAAGGAAGAAAAAAGGTTGAGATGGGTTGTGGAATGATTATTGTGTTTACATCAAAAATGGATAATAGAACCAGGAACATGATGATTTATTCCACGGGAATAACTAAATTATGAAGAAGTCAAAGATGGAGATCTTTAATACTGTAAGGACTTGTATACACCCATTAAATGATAGAGCACAAGCCAGAAGCTATGATCAAGAAAGAGTAGACAAATGGCTATTGAAACTAACCAACAATAGTTGGCGATGTTGTATTCCAGTATGTGTCAAGTGAGACATTTGTTAATTTAACAATAGAACAAGCTACATGACTTGTACGATTATAAATAATAAGTTCTTCATTCGGAAGTTAGTGAGAAGTTTAAGAATGGGGGCTCCATTGCAAGGCACTTGAATGAGATATAAAGCATTGTTCACCAGCTCATAATGATGAAGATGTTCCAAGATGACAAGCTACATACTATATTGTTACTATATAGTTGGGAGACTCTGGTGATCTCCCTAAACAACTCAGCACTTGAGGGAAAAATAACTATGAGTCAAGTCTCCATCAACCTACTAAATGAGGGATGAGAGAAGAAGATCTTCCGACACATTGACCTCACAAATTGAGGAAGTCCACATACCGGATAAAATTATATCGAAGTCGAGAAAGGGGTTCACATGCTTTTATTATGGCAAGAATGAGTAAATAAATAGAGAAGGTCAAAAACTTAAGAGATAGAGGCAAAAGGGCAATGCCAAAAATAATGATAGGGATGTAAGGTGGCTAACTTAAAGAAAAATAGTGTATATATTCAAAAAATTTCTTTTTTAATATCAACAAATATGTTTACATGTGCCACTTACAATGAGAAAATATAAAATAAAAATCCTACTAATACCTAAGAATCCACGTTTACTGTCACAACCGTAAAAATTTATTCATAAAAGAAATAAAATTACAAGATAATTGTGAATCAAGAACTAGTGTGTGTGTGTGCATAAATGAAAAAGTGCTTTCGTCGTTGTGGAACAAGAAACCTTTGTATCTTAATGCATGTATTTGATTTATTTGGAGCAATTAGAGCGGGATCCACTTTTGGGGGAATCTGAGTCAAAACAATAACAAGAATATTTCTAGTGAAACATCTTTCACAATATCTAGAGAGATGATTCACTAATAGACCAAAGGATAAGTCATTCGCCTCATTCATATATAGATCATGAATTGTTTAGAAACCATATTATGCAAGGAGAAATTGCTTTTGCTAATTCTAATTGAGGGGTGATATCAAACTGGTTCATTTTCGATATCATATACATATAATGAGACCATTTACCTTTGATTCAAGGAGATCACAATTACTTATAGTCATCCGATGTGAAATCTAATAGTTTCTGTTTGTCACAAAGTTCGAGAAATTTATTTTTGAATTTTGAGATTAGTCGATAGAATAAGTGCAACCAACCAAGGTCACATCGAATGGTCAAGATCAATTGTGACCATCTTATAAAGGTAAATGGTTTCATTATATACTTTTCCTATATCATGGGTTTTGGTAAATGGGTCGATTAAATGGAAGAAGATTGTTTCTCTCTTTAAAGAAAAGACTCCCGACTTTTTTGCTCCCTGGTTCATGGGTTGAAGTTTTGTGAAAAGTGAAGTGGTTGTCCCCGATCTTACACAAAGTGGTCCTTAAGAATAGTCGGCTAATCGGGGTGGTGAAATACAATAATGGACGGCGATCTCTACAATAAAATTCACTTCCTTTTAAACTGTTTAGTTGCGGATGTTGTGACCTATTAAACAAAACCTTTGATCAAAAACCATTTCCCTCTTGGGATGGACAACCCACGTTACTTTGCCAATATTTACAAAACCATTTATGCATCTCCTCAAATTGTTCAACCAATATTTACAAAACCATTTATGCATCTCCTCAAATTGTTCAAGTTCAATATTTTGAGAAGTGATTTACGCACGGGCTTTAAAATTTTATATAAAATACAAAATGTTCTACTTATATACGAAAATTACCAAGAAAGTTGGTCAACCTGGGTTTTAAAATTTTTTCAAAAGTGCCCCTCGGTCAACTTGAATTTTGATTTTTTTTATTTATTTATATATATATATATATATATATATATATATATATATATATATTATTTAGCTTTTATCGTTAGTAGGTCAGTGCCTTAAAGCTTGAGGTACTTCCCTACTAACAAAAATACTAAAATAAAAAATAAAATTTAAGTTGATCGAGAGTCAATTTTGAAAAAAAGAAAAAAAAAACCGATTGATAGACCTTCTTTGTACTTTACCTAAAATTTTAGGGTCCGTTTGTAAATCGCTCTATTTTGAATTGCATAACTTAATTTAGGAACGGTTTTTGTGACTACAAATGCAGGATTCCGAAAGGAAACCGTTCTCAGGGCATGTTGTGGAGGCGGAGGACCATATAATTTCAACATCACGGACAGATGTGGACATCCAGGGGCCCATGCTTGCGCAAATCCGGCCCGATATGTCAATTGGGATGGAATCCATCTCACAGAAGCCGCTTATGAATTCATCGCCAAGGCCATGTTGAATGGAGAATTCATGCATCCTCCCATCAAGCTTGCATAATCACAGCTAACTTTCTTCTGTCATGCTGCTCTGCAAATGTGCTTTCTTCTAACCGTTGCTATTGCTAGGATCAATAAGGTTTGTACTTCTTGTAGTGGTGGAATGTAGATTTTGTTGCTTTTATTTTTCACCTGTATTTAAGTACAAACTCTATTATAAAAAGTTTTGAGGGGATCACTACTATCAATTTGTGAACATCATTTAGATCTTTCATGGTTTTCATTGTTGACGTAAGGATAGGAAATGGGTTTTTCTCTGTGAATAAATAGGAATTAGTACTGTAAGGGACCATGAGAAGAACTTGTAATATGGTCATGATTAATAGCAATTATTGTGATCTCAAGAAATACATTGTGTGTGTTTATTTTCCCTATCAAAACTCTAGTCCATCTTCGCTTTGTAAAAGAAAGATTTAATTATATTATTCTTGAATAACAACATTTTTTTTTGTATATGCCATCTTTTTCATTTTTGTTTATATATTTTATTTTTTAATATATATAAAATTTTAAAAACACCTATAAACGCTTTTGAAAATGTTTCACTCCACCACGGACATGCCATTTCCATGGCAGTTTTTCAAACGAAGCCACAACTGATGGCGCTATGTTCGTGGCGGTACCGGGCGAAAAAAAGACCATCACAGACATGCTATATCCATGATGATACTGCCACACACACACACACACACACACACATATATATATATATATGAGAAAATATATTGTTAGCGCACTAGCTAACAGCTACAATATAATCTCAATGGCCCAATTGAATATGGGCCTATCAAATTGTCACGATTGTATTTGGTATTTGAATTTTAAATTTGTTCTAAAAATCCAAATAACTTGAAATTTTAAACGTCTGTTCTTTAAATTTAGGAGATTCTAATAAAAATATTTTTAAAAAAAATTATAAAATATAAATTGACCAAAATACTCTTGAAAATTTCAACGGTATTTTAGTTAATTTATTTTTGTGAATTATTTTTAAAATATTTTTATTAGATGCACCTAGATGAGAAGAATAGATGCCTAAAATTTCGAGATTGTCTACAAAGAGACCATTTATCTTTTGTATATTGAGGTTACAATCATTCATACTCAATAGATATCAAATTGGATGACTTGGGTTTCATATGATTTGGATTTGAAAAAAAAATATTAAAATTATATTACGAATTAGGTAATTTGAAAATTAAAAATAAATATGAAAGAAATATGTTTTCAAAGAGAAAATAAAGAAAAGTTACCGTTCCAAAAAAAATGAGGCCTTTAAATATAGGAAGATGGATGATAACACCGAACCCTCCGTATGTCATTAAAAGAAAAGGTAGGATGCCATAATATATGTTCCATGATACAATTTTATGTCGTGCAAAACCATTATTAATGAAGCTCACAAGCCATAAAAGGAAATAAAGGAAGATGAGATCCATGATGACCACAATAATAAAGATCTCCACATAATGGTCTTGTGAACACAAAAAAAGAAATATGGTCATCATGATTATAAAAGCTAAGTATTATAAATCCTTTGTAAAATGGCGTTGTTTTAAAGCACAAGTATTATAGAGAATCATGCAATGATCATTTTGCAATTAATTTGAGTAAAAAAATTCATTACTTGAAGGAATTTTTATTTTTTTGTGGATGGATATTAAAAATAGCAACATTTTACCTTCCCTACACATTTTCTTCTTATTTGGCCTGCTTTTTGCCGGATTTTCTTTATTCCTATGTCATATAAACGTAAGCTTGATCTTCCAAACGATGTGAACTAAGAATCACCCGAAACCTTCACATACCAATGAGTTATGGATCTTTGAAGATACCAAAATCATGATTTTCAGCAATGTAGAGGATATGTGAAAGCTTTGGGAACAAAAATAAAAGAGAAAAATGTTAGAAGAAAGCAGTATCTCATAAATAGATACTTCAATTTTACGATTACAAAGGATGGATCAGTAACGGATGAAGTCCACAATTTCTGGATAGGAGCAATGAACTTGCATCAAATGGCATGAAATTTGATGAGCCCTTCCATGTCGGGGCATCTATACATAAGCTGCCAACCTCTTGCAAAGACTTAGAAACACATTGATGCCTTGGTCGAAAGATTTGCGCTTAAAACAATTGATCACTCATTTGAAAATTGAAGAAGAGGTTAGATCCAAGATTTGAAAGAGTTCAAGTGGTCCCTAGAGCCCGTGTAATTGGAGGTCCGAAAAAGAAGAAGCCAAGGATAAAAAAAAAGGAGTCAAAATCGAAGAAAAGAAGGAAGGAAGAAATAACAAAACAAAGTCACTAAATCTCTAAAAGCAAAGAGAGATTAGGACATGGGTAAGAAACCCGTGGTATATGCTATTTTTGAGACAAGGGTGGCCATGTGCAGAATTTTTGTAGAATTTGAAGGAAAGAGTTGACACAAGCTAATGGGGCCGAAAAAAGATTTATAGCCATGATCTTCGATGTAAATGCTTTAGTGTACTCTGTCTGCTTGTAGTTTGTAGCCACCAGATATTTTTCTTATCAGAACGTGTTTAGGACTTACAAAATGATGAGAACGACACTATCCTCTATGTGGGCGACCTCATGAAATGGTTTGGTCTTACAAACGTGTTTTGATCATGAACTCCTAGCTGTTCACTTGGAATCTCATATCCAATCCACCGTCTATAAATACCCCTTGGCCCTCACTTTTTCAAAGTTTTGAATAGTTCTCAGGAGTTTAAAAGAGCGAGAACCAGCTAGAGAGAGCCCTAGAATTTTCAGGTTTTCATTTTCCAAAATACCGTTAGTTTTTATAGAATTTTAAAACCAAAATACCCCTGACCCTATAACCTTCCATCCAACTTAGAGTTAGGCCATGAAACCTTGATTTCAATCTTAGGACCATGTTTTCCTTAGGCCTGCACCCAGTAACAAACTTTTCAGTCCTCTTCAGGCCAGATCTAGTCATACATGACCACTGAAAGTTCGATTTCTTCAAATTTGAACCATCCAAACCTAGATCTAGCCTTTTTTAGCCTACATCTAATTCAAAACCATCCATTCCTGGATCTAACTTTTATTCACCCTTAAATTGTAGATACAGGGTACATCAACCTAGATCTACACAATTTAATCATAGTTCTACATCATCGGAGCTTAAATCCGCCGAATATCAATCTCAATTCCTCTGATTTAGCTTCAGTTCAGTTCATATACTTTTTTCTTGGGTCTCGAGAATCTGCCCACCAATATCAAAGATCAATCTCCCATTTCAGTGATCAAATGTCAAATTTTAATCTTATTCATCATCATTAAACTCTAGGTACCTTCTTTTGTTATATTATTTTACTATTTATTTTAATTATTTTATCTCATTAATTATTTTTCCTTTGTTTTCATTTAAGCCTCCTTCCAACATTTTGGCCAGTTTATGATCACCACTGAGGTGGTGTGCTAGGGTAGTCATATTCTAGCATACTTTTAATAGAGCCCTCTGTGGTTTTGAACTTGAATCCTTACTTTCTTCAATTTTTTTTGGAGTAACCCTTTTTAACTCACTTTCACTTTCTGCAACTCCACCCTCTCCCTACATCTCCAGCAACTCTGGACAGGTAGGAACGGAAGTTGAGGTTAAACATATTCTTGCAAAGAGCATTTTGCATAAGGATTAGCTCAGTTTTATGAGATTCAAATAGTAGGAGGCCTCAGGTTTTGCTTGCTAATGGTGAGATTTCTAAGAGCCACATTCCCCTTTTAAAACCTCAAAATTTATTAGATTTAACCAATAATTCTGAGATTTATTAACTTTTGTGTAAGCTTGAGACATGAGAGAGGATAACACCCAAGAGATAAAAATTGATTTTTGGAAGATAAACTCGAATTTTTTAATCAAACCAGTGGATCACTATCATGTGCAGTAGGGACCTTGTTTTTAAAGCCTCAGATTGCTAAGATCTTCCTTCGATTACTCGATTTCAATAAAAAATTGTTGCAGCAATAGATGCTTCACCAAGTCGTATCACTCTCTTCTTTGACGAACCTCTCTACTGCTTATATAAACAGAATACGGGTTCACTTTCAGGATGAAGAGGTCATCTTTGAGAGGCCATGGCTGCAAAAATATGGCTAGAACATCTTTAGAGCCACATGAACAAAGAGATTCAGTAGAAACCTTCAAAAGGAGAGATTTAAGATTCAGACTGAACCAGAGAAACGTATAGGCAAACAAACTTGCATCGGATAGTGACATTTACGAGATTTTTATCGGTTCATGCATTAAATGAGTGTATTTTCTTTTTTGGGCCGGTCTTGGCCCTAGCCAGCCCTTGTCCCTATAGTGCCAGCCCATGCCCCACCCTGGCTCTGTTTGGGCCACGCTGAGCTAAAACAATGAAAAATAAAATAAAATAAAATAAAAAAGAAAAAAGAGGGCTGCGCTGGGCCAGCACTGGACCAAACCCGGCCGTTGGTATACTATGGTAAGTATAACCGATCAATGATTAATCGGACTTTATCGGAGAATAACTTTTATTGTACGAGTTTACCAACCTACTTTTGCTCATTGTTTACACTTTAAATGCACCATCATTTACTTTTTTTGAAAACTAAACGTGGTTAACAATCATATCTTAGTCATTTGACAATTTACTCTCCCTTTAGTTTTGACAATTTACTCACTCTTTAGTTAAGGGAAAAAGTTAAAACGCAATTAAAATTGTGTCATCTTTCAATAATCCAGCTTGAAAATTTGGGATCTAAAACCTCACAGGTCAATAATTTTACTTTTCTGACCATATTAAGAATCTCGATCACCATGATCCTAAATTTGAAAAAAAAAAAAAACAAAAACTTAAAAATATTATTTTTAAAAGAATAAAATGAACGGTCCAAAATGGTCCCAATAAAAGTCAAAGTCAACATATTTTTTAAGGTTTGAGGTCCCTTTTTTTTCTGTTTCCAAATTCATGATCACGATGATCGATATTATCGACCTGTGAAATTTCAAGTCTACAATTCATCTCTAAGATGAATTTTTTTTTAACGGAGACTGCACTAGAATAGGCGCACCGAAACCCATTTTTGGTAGAAGAAGGAAATTGTTATCTTAACAATGTTTTTGCTACTTGCAATCCAAATTGCTTTTTCAACCAAAAATACTGAGCGAAAATATCAAATATATAAGCCAGCAAGAATTTATGGAGGCATAGATGCCTGCATGAGCAAGAAGTTCAAGCCCCAGTCCCAAAATGGCTTGGTTTTCCTCTTACAGCCATTAAAGAGTGATGGTCGTTCAGGTCTGTACCACCTGCAATACCTCTAGAGGGGGAGACTCACTTTTTTGGTAAGTTCATTGATTCTCAAAAGCTACAAGAATAGGGAAAAGTCAACCTCAATAGTTGGGGAAAGTTTATACCATCCCAATTCAAATTAAACACATACTTTTGGGCATGGCATTAAATGAAGGATAAGTGTTGGCAGAGGGGGATGACTTCCTTAGAACATGCTATTTGTGAGGGGCATTCCTTTAGCATAAAAAGTGTTGATTTTTACAAGTTACTTCAAGTAGTTGTAACAAAAGATAATCTCAGGTGAGAGATTATAGGCTTCAAAAAAAAAAAAATCATCATGTGGACCCCACATGACATAAGATAAGATTAAATAAGATGATCAAAGATTTCATCTTTATTTATTTTCAAGATGGAATAAATTTCAGAAGTGCATGGAAGGTTATTTTTCTCTTGTTGGGGTTGAACCAAAGCATCTTCTTATTAGTTGGAATCTCTCTAATGTAGAGAAAAAAATACAGTGATCATTCTTTTGTAGAAACGAAGAAGAAGAGAAAGAGCAGCATGTTAGAGAGAGAGAGAGAGAAATTTTTATTTTAGAGAGAAAAAGACAGCCTCCATAAAAAAAAAGAAGCCTTTGAGAGAGAGAAGAAACTCAGAGAGAGAAAACCCTCCAAAAGAAATTAGGGAGCCCAAAAAAGCTTGTTTCTTAAAAGAACATCGTAACATTATTTTAATAGTAAATCTGTCTCTTTCTCCTTTAGGCATAGCTATAAAAGGTGAACCACATAAATCTCGGTATCAATAAGTTATTTTTATTTTATATGTTTTAGTGTATGTTTTTCCACTCATACACACGCACACCATTTTGGTGTATTTTGTGTCCCATAAATATGGTTTCGATGTGCGCATCCACATTCATGCGAGATGGCCCGAATGGATGAGCCCAACAAGTGGTATCAGAGTATGTTACCTTTGACTCCAATACACCTCTCAGTCCTCCCTATCATAGTTTGCCGATGTAGCGAGGCTAATGGTCGTAGTACGAGCAAGAAAGAAAACCTCCTTGTAGGCCGACCGGCTCTTGTTTGACAGCTGAATAGAGTGTTTTGGGACACGTCGTCAATCAGAGACTGTTGGTGGGTGGCCACAGTGCAAATAAGGTCTTGACCGATCGACCATTGGTTACCACCTTGACCAATAGTGAATCAGGACAAAACTTGGTTTTCAAATCCAGTTCCTATCATGTTGAAAATAAATCTTATAACTATAGCCCCATTTTCTGGCTCATAAACCATTATCAGACCACTATCATTGAATCCGTAATGTCGAAAAACCCCCCATGTACCAAATTTTGGCTCAATCGGACCCTTTATGACCATTTTGGGTCTAACTTACTGTGTGGGTTTTACACTATTGCGGCAGCCTCGGTGAACTAGAAACTGTGTTTTCTTATTTTGGGATGATTTTCAAATGTTCATAACTTGCTCGTTTCGAGTTCAATTAAGCACAAATTCAGACACGAGCTTGATCTCTACGATACGCTCATTTTCACATATGGGACACATCATGATGTGGCCCCATATGAGAGAATTTCTAGAGAGAAATGAGCTCGAAACATAAAAATTCATATTTTAAAAAGAAAAATATCCAATTCTTTAAGAGGCCATAGCTCAAGATCTCGATGTCGGATCGTCGCAAGTATGCGTCTGTTGCGACCGTGCTTCGAAGAGCTACAGTTTGATATTTGTGAACGATCGGGCGCCGGATGATACGAATTTTGATGTCGAAGCAGGCATAATTTTCCTGTCACTGGAATCTCATTTTTCTGTGACTTCCCAAAATTGGAACGTGCTCATTCAGAGACCAAAATGGACGAAATTTATCACAAAATGATTGTGATAGTATCTTCTTCAATTTGTGATCAAAATGAAGGCTTAGAATGTCATAGATCATATTGGATTAGTGGTCGAAGAATCACAAGGTTGTAGAACATGGCCGGATTTTAGGTTCTTTCTTAAAAATCTGTTTCAAGATAATCAAAGGGTATCAAAACGTGCGCAATAGTTCAAGCATCGATTCTACAACGATTGATCACCTGAATTATTACAGTAAGAAAAAGCTCACGAGGCCTAATAATGGCAAGAGGCCCCTCATGGAGGGATGGTTTTGTCATTTGTTGAAAAGTGCCTAGGAGTATTTTGGTCATTTGGTTCAAAATGGGATTAATATTTTAATTCATAAAATGTGTATTTTTTGATAATTTTGGTAGTTTTTATTAGTCCACCCTTGTTTTTTGGTTGCTCTATATAAGGAACTTAAGTCATTTGTAATGCTTTCTCTTGATCTATCTTGAAAGTGTTGAAAATTAATGAGAAAGGCTTGAGAATTCTAAGGCTTGGGCCTGTTCTTTTTGCTTTGCTTTCAAGTTCAAGACTAAAGATGGGAAGACAGAGAAACATTTCCTAGAGAAAGAAAATACCCCTAGAACCCCTACTCTTTAGAACCCCAAAATTTCAACTACCTTAGGATTCCCAACTCCCAAGCTCATACTCCCTAGAACTCCTACCTTTTATACACCTTAGAGCCCCTAGCTTCCAATCCTACTCCATACACCCTACACCTTACATTAGTTATCATACACTTTAGCCTACACCATACACCATAGTATCTTATACCCTTTAACTAGCCTATACCTTACCCAATTCAATACACCCTAGTCCTTATACACCATAGCTTAACCCAACCCACCTAAGCTAGGTACGTAGACCTTTAGACTCTAACCTTGACCCAAATCTTTAACCTCTCTCTCTCTCATGTGAATGCAAATGGACCAATGAAGGTGCATCTAGGCTCAAGCCCATTCTAGGTCCACTCTCTCTTATCTCTCTTTCTTCTCTCTCTCCTCTCTCTCTTGTCTCTTTCTTTCTCTCCTCTCTCTTTTATCTCTCTCTTCTCTTTCTTTCTCTTTTTTCTCTTTTTCCTCTCTTTCTCTTTCTCTTTTCTCTCTCCTCTCTCTTCTCTCTCTTCTTTCTCTCTCTTCTTTCTCTCCCCTCTTGTGCTCAGACCTAGGGCGGGTATGAGCCCCATCTTCTTCTTCTATTCTCTCTCTCTATCTATTGTCAGAGCCTGGACCCGCACCTAGGGCGGGTCTGACTCCTTCATCTCTCTCTTGCTCTCTCATTCTCTCTCGTCAAAGTGACGAACCCGCGCCTTAAGCGAGTCCGCCCTACTCTTTCTTTTTCTCTTTACTCTCTCGGTCTCTCTCTCATTCGCTCCTCTCCTTAGTCCACCTCTCTCTCTCTCTATCTTTCGTCCTCACTCTCATCTGCCCCATTCTCTCATCTCTCATATACCCCCTTCATTACATATCCGCCTCTCTTTCCTCTCTCTACCTATACACCCCTCTCATCCCTCTCTCATCCCTTACACCATGTCTGCCCCTCTCGTCCCTCTCTCATGCCTTACACCATGTCTGCCCCTCTCATCCTTTACACCCTATCCCCTCCTCTCTCATCTAACCCATATCTGCCCCTCTCATCTCTTAACACCCTATCCGCTCCTCTCTCATCTAACCCATATCTGTTGCTCTCATCTCTTAACACCCTATCCGCTCCTCTCTCATCTAACCCATATCTGCCTCTCTCTTATTTAACCCCTATCCGCCCCTCTCTCATCTAACCTCTATCTACCCCTCTCTCATCTAAACCCTATCCGCCCCTCTAATCTAACCCCTATCTGCCCCTCTCTCATTTCATACCCTATCCACCCCTCTCTCATCTCACACCCTATCCACCCCTCTTTCATGCAACACTCTATCCACCTTACTCTCACTACACTCCTCCATCCACCCTATTTTCTCTACACTTCTTTGTCACTCCTTAAAGTCCGGACCAGCACAATAGGCAGGTCAATCATCCCTTGAGCCCATTCACCCTGCTTTCTCTCATTTTAAACATTATCTTCTCTCCCTAAATCATGTCTTGACCTGTTTTATTTGTTTCATTTTATTTTCATATTTATTTCATTGTTTTCTTTATTCTCTCTCTTACTCATTCCTTCTTTCACTCTCGAGCACTCGATTCGAGGTAGTCTTGAGATAGTGCCCTAGGGTTCTAACTCTCGGATTGCTACTCTAACCATCAGCTTTTACAATGTAGTCGGGTCATAAAAGACATTAATTCTTTTACACTCGGTCACTCGGGTTGGGATCATCTTGAATCAACTTTCTTTAGAGTTTTGACCCTTTCGCTACTCTGACCACTGAGTCACACAGTGTTCAGGTTGTATAGACTTTCATCTCTCTCACTTCCTTTCTTCTATCCCTTGTCACTTTTAGGGGGGCTATTTGGGTTAGTGACATAGTTATAGGCTCAGTCTTGTAACTCCACTTTCCAAATCCTCCGGGTACCAAGGTTTCAAGCCCGGTGCTTTTTCTTGTCTTTGATAATACCTCTTAAGACATGTTACACCGCGAGGCTGCCCAATTTTCTTTGGGTCATCCTTTCACTTCTTTTTACTTTGTTTTTTTCATCATCTTCTTCTTCTTACTTCTAAAATAAGTCATCATCAAGTTCTTATTATTATTCTCTTCTTTCACTTCTCTCTTACTTATTTCTTCTACTACTCTACCCCCAAAACTAGAGCCATTTACCTATAAGAAGCACATCAAATAGTATATTATATTTGGATTTCATTAGCAGCTTTTTAGTGAGAGTTGAGGTGACGTGTTGAGTTTAGAGAGAGTGCCGAATTCGTACCACATTGCTCAGTAGCCGAAGGGCTTCATTCACTTATCTAAGAGGGCAATAGCTAGGGCTTATCCCACGAACTCAAACGGCGGTGACGTAGGTGCTTGAGTTCATCTTTTCATCGCTTTAAATCCTCTCATAGTTGAACATATCTATTCGCACATGACACATGGGTCGCATATGCGCTCGTGAGGTCAGGCTGTTGTTCGAGACTGGGTCAATCGAATCTGAGTCCCCGAAGGAGCCCGAGCGAGGTAGATCTAGGCCCGACCAGACGGATCTTCGACAATAGACAAATCTTTGATAGACGACGGATCCTTGACTGTTGATAAATAAGATACATGACTTGTACGAGAGAAACACCGTTGGAAATAAAGTGTTCTAGATCCAGAAATTTGTGAACATGACGTTCAAGGACGGGGGATCCATTGAAGAGCACCTCAATGAGGTGCAAAGCATTGTTAACCAACTCACAATGATAAAGTTATTCCTAGAAGATGAGCTTCAAGCTCTGTTTTTGCTCGGTTCACTACCAAACAGTTGAGAGACTATGATAGTCTTTGTGAGTAATTCAGCACCTGATGAAATAGTGACCATGAGTCAAGTCCCTCACAAGGTCTTGTCACAAATCGAGGAAGGTCCAAAAATGGGGACCAAAAGCGATCTAACCCTTCTAAAGATACAGCTAGATCGAAGTCGAGAAAGGGGGTCACATGTTATCATTGTGGCAAGAAAGGACATATCAAGAAAAATGTCGGAAGCTCAAGAAAGAGCGGAATAAGGACAATGCCAAAAATGATAGTGGAGAAACCACTGCAATGACTACAGATGTTGGTGTGCTCAGAAACTATGATAGCGGGTACATCAATATTACATCAGGTTCATGCAACTCAAATTAGGTTGTAAATACTGAAGCATCGTTTTACTACCCCACATTGATGCTATTTTACTTTTTACGTAGCGGGAGATTTTGTCTCTATAAAGATTGAGAATAACGATTCCTCAAATATTGTTGGTAAAGGAGATGTACACATCAAGGCTGATATTGGGATGAAACTTGTGCTAAAGGATGTCAGACATATACCAGACATCAGTCTGAACCTCATCTCAAGAGGGTGTTTAGATGATGAAGGGTATCACTTAGTGTTTGGTAAAGGACATTGAAAGCTGACAAAGGGATCTATTATCATAGAAAATGGCAAGAAGTGTTATTTACTTTACAAAACATAGGTACAAGTCTCAAATGATGATGGAAAAATCCTCACAAGACCTACGACACAAACGCCTTGACCACATGAGTAAAAAATGAATGCAAATCCTAACAAAGAAGCAGATTCTTCCCAATATCAAGAATACATCTCTCACCCCATGTGACCACTGTTTGCTAAGCAAACAACATCAAATCTATTTCTCCAATAAGAGCTCTAAAGATATGAAAATTCTAGATCTGGTGTATTTAGATGTGTGTAGTCTCATGGATGTCAAGTCGCTTGGTGCCGCATCGTACTTCATCTCTTTTATCGATGATGCTTCAAGAAAGATGTGGGTGAACTTAATAAAATCAAAAGATCAAGCGTTTGAGGCCTTCCAGAATTTTCATACTACGGTATAAAGGGAGATAGACAAGCTACTAAAGTGTCTTAGATCAGACAATGGGGGGAGTGCACCTCGAATGCTTTCAAAAGCTATTGCGTCAAGCATTGCGTAAAGCACTAAAAGACAATGCCATATACCCCTAACATAATAGCATAGTGGTGAGAATGAATCGCACAAAGAGCATGTTATTCGCCGCCAAGTTACCAAAGTCATATTGGGGTAAAGCAGTCTTCACAACATGCTACTTAATAGATAGATCCATGTCATTTCCTCTAGATGGTGAAATCCCGGAGAGACTTTGGATTGGAAAAGATATCTATTATTCACACTTTAGGGTGTTCAAATGTAAGGCATTGGTGCACGTGCCAAAGGAACAAAGATCCAAGTTGGATGAGAAAGCACTCCTGTGCAATTTCTTAGGGTATTAGGATGAAGAGTTCGGCTATAGGCTATGGGATCATGAGAACAAAAAGGTGATCAGGAGTAGGGATGTTGTCATTCAGGAAACCTTATCATTGAAGACGTGAAGAAGTCAGAAAATCCATGATTCTTCAATGGTTCAAAACCGGTCATAGGTCCTCCCACTATGGTATATGAAGGCGGGGGAAAAGTACAATAAGAGGATGGATCCCAAGAGTTTGACATGTTAGTTCCAAGTGATGTGGAACAGGGGGAGCAGCCTGTTCAAGAAGTGTCATCTTCAGTTGAACTGAGAAGGTCCTCTAGGGGATATAAACCCTTTACCAGATATCTTGCATCGGAGTATGCCTTATACATTGAAGGGGGTGGACCAGAAAACTATCAGGAAGTCTAGGCCAACAAACACAAAAGGGTAAGTGTTAAAATTATGCAATATGAGATTGAACCCTAGCATAAGAATCACACTTATGACCTGGTAAAGTTTCCTAAAGGCAAGAAAGCATGACAATTAAGTGTTAGACATCCTTCAGTTGAAAAGAAGAAGGAAGAAATGCAAAAAATTCTTATGTGTTGGCCGTAAGAAGTTTAATGTACATCATGTTGTGCATGATGCCATATATTGCACACGCAATTGGCATGGTGAATATATTCATCATTAATATTGGCAAGAAATACTAGGTAACAGCCAATTAGATATTCAGATATCTCATATGAGCATCTAATATTTGTTTTAACTTTGGGGGAGGAAAACCTATGTTACATAGGTACACAAATGAAGACATGGATGGAGAACTAAACTCCAGGAAGTCAATCTTAGGATACCTGCTTACTTTTACAGGAGAATTAGTTCATCGCAGTCCAAACTGTAGAAGTGTGTGGCTTTGTCGACCACAGAGGCAGAGTACATTATAGTCACGAAAGCCTGCAAGGAGATGATATGGATGAAGAGATTCCTCCAAGAGCTAACCTTGAAACAGGACTAGTGTGTTGTCCATTCTGACAGTCAAAGCACTTGAGCAATAATGCGAGATTCCATTCTACGACAAAGCACATTGATATGAGTTACCATTGGATTTGGGATGTTTTAGAGCATAAGCTACTGCAGCTAGAGAAGATCCATATCGACAATGATACATCAGATATAATAACCAAGACCTTCATCAACAATAAGAAAGAGCTATAGAGAAGCATGGTTGGCATGGGTGCCATTTGAGCACTTGCTTAATCTGCAAAAAAGAACCTTCCCCATGGGACAGAAGGGGGAGATTGTTGGGAGAGTTTGTTCCATATGGGAGGACATCCTTTGAACTTGTTATTTGTGAGGGGCATTCATTTAGCATAGAAAGTGTTGCCTTCCAGAGTAAGTCATGTGAGGTAATTGTCATAGTTAGCAAGTCGGGGACTTTCAATAAATCGGCTTACCATAAAATGGGGAAAAAATTGTTTTTATTTTAAAAATTCAGATGAAAAAATTGGATAAAAAATACAGATCGGCAAAAATAATTCATGTAAAGGTATCACCAATATATCGGACTAGGCTCAAAAAATCAGATAAGTTAAAATGTTAAAAATTTTGAAATTCTAAAAAATAAAAATTATGTCAAATCCATCAATAACTAATCCATCCATAAAAACTTTACTAAATTAATATAATTAAGTCAATTAATTTAGATAACTCACGACTATCATCCAGTCATCCAATATTCAATACAGAATTAACTAGAAATATTCAAAATTAAGCATAAGGCATGGCAGAGTCAAAAGAAAAGTTATGAGTTTGAGAAGGTGTGCTCCCCAAGTCATGTAGCCTTGCACCATCATCATCATCATCTGAAGAGGTGTCCTCATGTTCCACCTCTTTCAGCAATGAACCAAGTTATTTTAGATTAATTGCATTACAATCTCGAATTTCATTTTTACGCGATGTTGAGCTACATGGTTGGCTCAAAATCCGAATGGCAACCATTCGAACCAGTGGAATGCTCTCTCCGCATACTTCCCACCAAACTCCTATATAATAGGAAATTTTTGGCCACGTACTCAAGATACAATTAAAAGTGAGATAAAATTTATTTTCTTAAAATACAAAAAAAATAAATAATACAAGAAATTGATAATCAAAAAGATATTTATGAGGATGAGCTATTGACAATAATCCCAATTCAACACTATCAAATAAATGTGAAAATCGCGTATGGTACTTCAACAACTCTGCAAAGAATACAGTTTTCTGTTCTGCCTGGATCATTGAATTTAAAATGAAGGTAAAACCAGCTTTCACTTCAGGATTGTCAAGTTTAACAAACTCACTATACATTAAAGTTTGATTAAGAAATGAGGTAGCGACATGAATAGGGATTAAGAAATGAGGCAGCGACATGAATGGGATGAATTATATTTTCATTTCGCCTCTTTTCGAATATCTTCACCAATTCAAGATACTTAGATTCACTGCCATTACAATTTATCTTTAATGCTTCCCTTGTCCTTTCTATTGCTTCATATAAATATACCATGGTTGACCCCTCACTATCACCCAAACGAAGCACCTTGTACCATTTTTACTCTTGCTATAACTCATAGCTCTCCACTCAAATGATGTAACCATCACTCTCAAACCCTCTTCTACTTGCAATACAGATTAAACCATGACATTTTGTACCCAAATAACTTTTTTATCATTGTCTTGTAGAAGCAAATTCAACCCATAGGTAGCATACCGTGTTTTATGAATATAAGAGAATCTCTATTCTATTAGATCACCAACTAGCACATAATTTGATCTATTGTCAGTCACAAGATGAACAATATTTATGGTCCTAACTCCTCAATGACTTGAACAAGAATATTTTCAAGAAATAATCCAATTATGCTATGCTCAAATACCTCAAATGCATTTGTAAAAACTGATCCATTTGGACAAGATGCAACAATATTGAGGAATGATCGATTTTTCATATCCAACCTGAGATCTGACATCAAAGTACATCCTGATTGAACCCATGACTCTTTTATTGAAGCTACATATGCATCGACATCTGTCTTAAGTTCTTGTACCAATTTAGTGTGAACAAATAAGTAACTTGGCAATGCATAGCTAGAACCAAAATTGATACATGCATTTATCATACTGACAAATGATTAGTGACAAATGATTGTGCATTGATAACATTAAATGCAATATTATTCATAACAAATGCACGAGCAACTTCTTTGCCAACAAAATCTTTATTTTTTTAATTCAACAATGATGGTAAAGAACTTTGTTGCAAACGGGAACTGATAGTAGAGGTACTTAAGTTTATCGAACATTGATCAACATTTTGAACATATGATGTGATTTTGCTCTTCTTCTTTGGAGGCTTAGAAGATACCTCATGTGTCGTAGAAATAGCCAAATCTTGTACATCATCTAGTATCTGAGGACAAGCTTTTATATCATTCCCTTATTCCCTTGACAAGTGATATTTGAATCTTGTTATCCCTACAGAAAAACCTTCACCGCAAAAATTGCAATACAATTTATGTCATCGTTATTCACAATACTCCCAAATGGATCTTTTGACCTAACCATTGTATCTTCTTTCCTGTTTTTTAATAAATAAAAAATATAGAATATATAAGTCTACACACATTAGGGGTTCATTCTTTTTATAAAAATAAAATAATAAGTTCACGATAAATATACTATATGAATTTCTTCATTAAATGTTTTAACGAACATCACCTACTTAGCACATATAAAAAAAAAGAACATATAAAAAAATAAATATAAATATAGTCTTCCAGTCCATCTCAGTAATGTGTAGTGCACCCCATCACCTACTTAGTGATACTCACCCACACTCCAATGTGCAAATTATATGACACATGCTTATCATTGCACCCCACATGCTCAATCTTCTCTAAGTTATATGCTTCTTCTAGGGAACATGGTTGCCTAAATGATTTTCATTCTATGCTTGGCTGGTGTTCTGAATTCAAGCGGTGCAGATTCATTGAATATCTTTGTAGAAGAAAGAAAGGGTATTACATTTAACCATGATTAGGTGTCTGAACTATCCTTTCAATTACAATATGGGCTATTGGCTATTGGAACGGTGGGTAATGCATAGCAAAAAATTGGATATGTGTGGGCGAGAGAGAGAGAGAGAGAGAGCATTGCCTTAACCACTATGACAAGATGGGTTTTCATTAGTGATATTGCAGTAGCAAAATACGTACCAAGAGAGAGAGTTGCCTTAACGAAGATGGGTTTTCATTAGTGATGTTGCAACAGCAAAAGGCGTACCCTATACCCATCTTTTTTGTACTCTCCCATTCCCTCACTCCTTCACCCTAAACCACCATTCCTAGTTCCATAGACCCTCACTAATACAGAGACACCAACCCCCTCCTTTCCCCAGTCAATCCCCTCAAGTCTGTATCCCCCTAATCCTTCTCCTTATCCATTTTCCAATTGGGGACCCTACAAACCCAGAACATCAAATACTCATTTCGATCAAATCGCCATATTCTTGTTGGAACCAGTCTTTGTTCTCACAGGTCCCTCTCACTCTTATTGTGGCCCCAACTCCCATCACTCATCACTCACAGGGCTAAGGCAGAAGAAACACTCAACAACAAAATTTGAAAGGGCAGAAGAAATCCCTAGTCATCCAATGACTTCCACAAGAACATCTGCTCACAAAAATTTGGTTTTTGCATCTATATGATTTTTTTTTTTTTACACAATAATTTCTTTTACACAATGATTTGCATGTAAACAGTATTTTCTTTGCACAATAACTACTGAAATATGCATCATGTTGAAGTTAAAAAGAAAAACAAAAAAAAAATCATACCCTCAATCTGAAAATCTGGCAGTGAAGAAGAAGAAGACCATAGCATAAATCCTAAGATAATAAACCCTAAATCCTAACAATACACAAATCTATTGAGGATAAAAATTTCCATTTTCAGATTTTTTTATGTGGGAATAATAGGTTCTTTTAGAAATTACACACATTTGGAAAAACGTTGTTTATCTTTTTTAAAAAAATTACAAGTAAAAAAACACATGTTTTTCTGGTCCCGTTTTTTTCGTTACTCAAAAAAACGTGTTTTTAACAGTATTATGAAAAAAAAAAAAAAAAAAACACGTTTTTCTGACGAACTTTTCAAAAAACCAACGTTTAAAACGTTTTCCAAAAATTCGGCGATTAGTCGCCGAATTGCTAACTATGGTAGTTGTTACAAGAGATAACATAACATAAAAGGTTATAGGCTTGCTAAAAAAGGGAGATCATCATGTAGGCCCCATATAATATGAAATAAGATTGTCAAATATTTCTATAATTATCTATCTTAAAGAGAGAATAAATTATAAAAATGCCTCACATGGGAGGTTGTTGCTCTCTTGGTAGGTTTAACCAAAGCCTTTTCTTATTGGTTGGAACCTCTCTAATGTAAAACGAAGAAAATAGTGATCCTTGTTTTGCAAAGAAGAAGAAGAAGAAGAGAGAGAAAGAGAGAGAGAGAGAAAAGCATGTTAGAGAGAAAAAGAAAAAACATTTTTTTTAGAAAGAGAGCCTCCATAAAAGAAAAGAAGCTTCTAAGAGAGAGAAGGACCTTAAAAAGAAAAAAACCATATAGAGAAAACCCTCTAGAAGAAATCAGAGTGTTCAAGAAAGCTTGTTTCTTGAAAGAACATTATAACCATTATTTTAATAATGAATTTGTCTCTTTCTCCCGTGGACGTAGCATATAGAGATAAACCACGTAAATCTCGATACCAACAAGTTATTTTTATTTTATTTGTTTTATTTCATGTTTTTCCACTCATACATACACACATCATTTTGATATATTTTGTGTCCCATAAATCTGGCTTCCATTCAGCGCATTCGCATTCGTGCAAGAGGGCTCGAAGGGATGAGCCCCAACAATAAGAAGACAATTTACTTTTAGTACAAGGAGTCATAATTACTTTTGTCCACCAGATTTTAATTGGAATGGTAGTAAATATGTCAATGACTAGAACTCAAAGTTAAAAAAAAAATTTATTGAATTTTGTGATACACCCAAGCCATCTAATTAGGCTATGAGTGCTTGTAACCTCCTTGTAACAATGTTAAATAACCTAATAGTATCATCATCATTTTCCAAGCATTATCCTAATTATTTAGGATCTCTTAAATGATTGCATAGTGTACAATCCTATAAATTATGCAGCATGATTCTTAAGGCCTATTCATTTTGGGTAGACCATAGTCGGTAAGCCATAGAGTATGAGCCCTCTGTCTGTCTCTCTCTCCAAAAGAGTCATTTTTACAACCTTTCTCTCTATCTTTCTAAGATACTCTCTTTCTTTCTCTACTTTAAGTGTCTGCTCCCCGTGTCTCCTATCTAGAATCTACCTCTCTCTCTACTAGATACTCTATCTCTCTAGCCTTTGTCCACCAGAGCTTCTCTCTCTCCTCTAATACTTATCTCTCTCGCTATCCTCTTAGAGCTAGCTCTCTCTTATCCTCCTAGAGCTAGTTCTCTCTTCAAGGTTGTACCTCTTTATATCTCTTCTAGAACCTACTGCTCTTTTTTAAAACCTACATCTCTCACTTTGAAAGATAGAATTCATGAACCAATCAATGACATGCAGTATTAAGAGTTGAAATGTGCAGTGTCTTGCTTTCCTAGTTACCAAACATGAAAACTTAATAGCACTAAAAAACTTACCAAACTTCTCAACCTCTTGGCAAACAGCTTTTATATCTTTCTAGTTTTTGTGAAGCCCATCGAGGATTCTAAGGGCTATTTGGGCACATGAATTTTGGAACATGGATTTTTAATATCTTGGATTTTTGTTTGACGGGTAGGATATTAAAATTCTATGGAAAATAAAATCGTGGAAATTTATTTAACTTTCCTACGAATTCATTTCTACATAAAAACCTTTTTTTTTGTTTTTTTAAATTTTCAAGGCTCGTGGATTCCACTCATTGGCCGCTTGACTAGAAACTTATGGCACATTTGGTTTGTATGAAAATGTTTGTATGTGTGAAAATTACGTTTCGCATGTTTGGTACACAACAGATACAAAAAACTATATCAAATTTTACAGAGAAAAACTATATCGAATATTGAGTTTTAGAGAGAGAAAATATATCAAAATTTTAGAGAGAGAAAGTACTTAAAATTGTAAAAGAGATAAACTATCTTAAAATTTTTAGAGAAATCAAATTTTAGGTTTTCAAGAGAGAGAACATATTAAAATTTAGAGAGATGAACTATATCAAATTTTAGAGAGAGAGACTACCCATAAAATTTTAGAGAGATAAACTATCTCAAATCTTAAGTTTTATAGAGAGAGAGAGGGGGAATATTTTAAAATTTTAGAGAGAAATACTATATTAAATTTTAGAGAGTGAAACTACCTGAAAATTTTTAGAGAGAAATATCTCAAATTTTTTAAAGAGAGTACCTATCTCAAATATTAACTTTTTTAATGTGAAAAATTATCTTAAAATTATAGAGAGAGAAACTATATTAAATTTTAGAGAGGGGCAATGATTTCATGCAACCGTTGTATAGAAATATGATGTAACAACCTTAAAAAACCATCTTATGGCCATTTGTTTGATCCAAATATTGAAATATACACTCTTTTAATTCTAATGAACAATCACAAAAAAAGAACAATTTAAAAAGACAGAAAGTATTTTTTAGCCCAATTAACGTAGGCCGTTCATTTCGGTGAGATGCTTAGATCTAGGCCTTAGAAGGATTCTTTCATTTCTAATTTTTTTGGATGGTTTTATTATCATTAGATGAATAATGTTAAAAAAGAAAAAAATAATTTTGAGTTTATAAAGGATAAGATCTTGAAATTCACAAATTGAATGGTCTAGATTCGTTTTTGGAGGGTGTTTTTTTTGGGGGATTGATGATTGAGATGAAGTGAGATGAAGAGAGAGTGTGTGTAAAATTAGAGTTTATACAAATACCACAAACATAGTTTTTTAGAAATGTCGTTGTATTATACTATGATACAACCGTTGCATTGGATCATTGCTCTTTAGATAATGAAAAAAAATTCTAGACAGAAATATCTCAAATTTTTAGAGATAAACTATCTCAAATTTTAAGTTTTAAAAAGAAAAAGTATATTAAAATTTTAGAGAGATAAACTATATCCAATTTTAGAGCTTAAAAAAATTAGAGAGAGAAACTAAATCAAATTTTGTTACCAACAATAGATATTAAAATGATTCTAAAGAAATAATGAATTTTATACTATATATCCAAACAACATATTTAAAGAATCCATGAGAAGACTCCTTAATTTTAGAAATCTACAGGTGTTTTTGGATTTCAAATATCATAAATTTCTAATTTATTCTTATCCAATCGGGTTCATAGGGAAACTACAAGACAATTGATCAAATGCCTCCAAGATGCCGCAACTACGACTTCTGAGGGTTGCACGTGAGAATACTTATTCCAAGGAACAAATTTATGAGGGTGCCGTATAGAGCCTAGGCTCTAAATAATCAAATTAGAGCCTACCTTCAAATAGTATCGAGAAATGTTGTTTCAATTCTGGAAATTTTTGTGATAGTCATAAATATATTTTTATCTTTATTTATAAAGTTTAAAGCTTCAAAAATCGTGTAGATTGATAGATATATGAAAACTTGAAAATCTTGAAAATTGATGGTCTAAATCTATGTTACAAAATACACTATTTCCAAAACTTGAAATCTACTTTTTTCTCATGTCCATGCATCTTGATGTCGAGATGATCGATTTGAGGATATTTGGGCATCAAAACAACCTCTTCTAGTGAAATTTTTGATGTAGGCTCAAATTTGATTGTTTAGAGCCTCGGCTCTATCTTTTCTTAATGTATAATGGGTGTCGTTTGTATAGAGCCTAGGCTCTAAACAATCAAATTAGAGCCTACCTACAAATAGTATCGAGAAATATAGTTTCAACCAATGGTTTAAAAACCGGATCGGTGACCCGGATAGGGCTTTCCAAAAACCGATCCGGATCGGCGAATCCGCG
The DNA here is from genome assembly GCF_054954075.1 of Amborella trichopoda. Classification (NCBI taxonomy): domain Eukaryota; kingdom Viridiplantae; phylum Streptophyta; class Magnoliopsida; order Amborellales; family Amborellaceae; genus Amborella; species Amborella trichopoda. The sequence goes on from NC_142343.1 coordinate 31,680,115, forward strand.
ATCCGGATAGGGAATCGGGTGAATCGGTCAGAATAAGGCTTCAAAAAAATCCGAAAAAATTATTAAAATTCATTATAAATATTGTTTTTTAGGAATTCAATAAAAAATGAGGGTACTCCATTAAGAATTTTCATGTTTTTGAATGAATATGCGAATATTGATATGTTCTTTCCCTGCATGAACCGCCATTCAACATTTAATTTACATCACACAAAAGGATAAACATAGAATTATCATGGAATAAGTATATCAACATACACGGACTACAATAAAGCATAAAATTAGTAACATACGATCTAAAAATAAAATGATAGACGACGTTGTTGTTCTTCTTGGTCACGCTGGTGCCGTTGATTGAATTCGTTTGACAATTCATTGATTCGATCTAAAAACGAATCATCGATATTAGCAGGCGTCTGACTATTCCCAAATCCCTGAGTGTTAGTGTTTTGTTGTGTTCCCAATCCAAAATCCCCGAAGCTTGTCCATCCTTCATGCTCACCTGCACTGTCGTGCTCATCCCTACACTGTTGCTGTTGGGACTCGATATGTGAATAAAATGGCTGGGATAGGGTGGCCTCAGAATCATCATCTCTCTCATTTTCTCTTAGACCCCCTTCCCACTCTCCCTCATTAGGTGCAATATCACCGACATATTGTGGATACATTGGCTGGCTGCTTCCTCTTTCATGCTGCTCATCACTTTCTTCAATATCTTCATCACCGATAGCCTCAAGGAACGCTCTCTTGTGCAACACTGGCTCCTCCTCTTCTACTACCCATTGGTCTGCTGTGTCTGTGACAAATATTGTGTCTAAGTCTATCGGCTCATAGTCTTCAAGCTTCCTTCTTATTTGTCGCTCTCTGAGGTTTAAATTATAATAAACGTAGACTAGTTTATGAAGCTTCTCAGAAGCGAGTTGATTCCTCCTAGTAGTGTGCAACCATTGGAACATACTCCAGTTGCGCTCACAGCCAGTAGCAGAACATGTCTGGGAGAGCACCTTGATTGCTATCCTCTTTAGGTGAGGTACATCAGTACCATATATCTCCCACCATTCAGTTGGATTAAAATGTAAAAAGCATTGTAAGGGCAAGAACAATTCATAAGATTAAATATATGAATAAACAAAATATTAGCGAGGGGATAACCTGGATCCATCATAGTTCGAGAATTTCTGGCAAGTCTAGTTCCGAAGGATCCTATAGCATTCCAATACATAGCAAGCTAAAACAAATATATTACATTTTAGTGCATTATTCCTCACAAATATAACAACTCAATGAAGTTCTTACCCAAACATTAAATAATACCGCTTGTATTGCTGCTACTTAGTTTCGATGGCTTCTCTCCAACCTTGCAATAATGTATCTGACCTCTTCCATAATCTTGTGGGGTTGTTCAGGTGTCAAATAGAAAAATTTTGGGTTGAAGTAGTAACCTAAAAAATATATAGGTAGAAAAATGTCATTTACAATTTCATAAAAAAATGATTTAAACTGAAACATTGTAATGATATAAATATATATTTACCAGCATAATGGATTGGACGTCCAAATTTGGTGTTCCACCTCTTTTCTATAATCTCGATCACTTTGCTAGCAAAATTACACTTCTCCCCAATAGCTGATTTCGCCCTCTCAATACCTTCATAAAGGATACCCATGGTAGCTTTCTTATCAGCATCCACCATTCTTAATACCGTGACCAAAGGGGCAGTGGCCTCTACAACACTGGAACATCGAGACTAGAACAACCTATTTGAGATTATGTTATCCACTTTTATACCGGTACTGGACTTCGAGAGGCGGTCATTTAACCACTCTTCACAAGTAAACAATCTCTTTAATGCACCTTCAGATTGTCGAATGGAGTCCACAGCTAAGTAATCGGTCGCAAAGCGGGTTATGGCAGGCCTGATTATCTCTTTTTTCTTAGAGTGTTCTCTAAACAGAAATAATATTTTAGAGTGGTTGTATATAAATCTCGACACCAACCTTGCTTCATCTAGAGTCTCCTTCACAATTTTGATCTCACCGATTTCCTCTAACATAAGATCGATGATGTGTGCAGCACACGGGGTCCATACTAGATGCTTCCTCTTATCCATCAACTTGCTGCCCGTAGAAACACATGCACGCGCATTGTCCGTAATAAACTGGACTACATGCTTATCTCCCACCTCCTCCACTATCTGATCATATAGTCGTACGTAGAAGTTTGCATCCTTCTTCGTCCCTGATACGTCTTTGCTAGACAAAAAAGCTGTACCTTTTGGGGAATAGGCCAAGAAGTTTAAAAACTCCTTTTTGCTAACTTTATTCAACCAACCATCACTCATGAGAGTAATTCCTGTCCTTGGCCAACTCTATTTATATTCTTCAATCCACTTTTTAACTTCATCTACTTCTTCATCTAATATTGGCCCACTGAGCTCATATGCCGTCGGGGGTTTTACCCCAAGCCCGGCTATCTGGATTGCACTAACCATAGGTGGAAAATATGGGCTATTGGCTGCATCAAAGGGAATCCCTTTATCGTAGAACCATTTACCAACATATCTCCCTAACATGTTTCTTGTACCTTTAACCATGCCTTTTAGGGTCATCTGTTGTGACTTAGGCTTTGAGAGAAATGGGTCTTTACGACCATGACTTGCAATACTGGCACTCCTAGGTAACTTAGAAACAATTTCTTCAACAACTGATTCTCCTTGATACATATTGCCACCAACCCCTCCATACATATTTGAGCTGGGCCCGCCATACATGCTTGAGCTGGACCCGCCATGCATATCTGAACTGGCCCACCATGCATATCGAAGCTAGGCCCACCATGCATGTCTGAGCTAGACCCACCAGGCATTCTAAACCCACATTCCCTCTGATATTGTTCATGTAAACTCAATCTTGTGGCCATGTCCAGGTCATTATTATATTGCTCTTCTAGGTCATAATTATATTGCTTTTCTGTATCATTCCTGCTTGATGATGTATATAAACTAGCTATCTCCTCATTCATCCTATGTTTGGCGATTTTTTTACCTTTGCTAGCATTAAGAATTGCCACCATCTGTTTTTTTACATTACTAGGGACACTAGTGCATGCAGAAACTTCTCCCTTAACCCCTGCCAAGTGTTGCTTGAACCTATGTACCCCACTACTTATCACTCTTTGACAGTAATTACAAATAATTTTGTCTTTCTTGTTGGGATCAAGTCTGACCCCATGTTGCCATGCAGGGTCTTCTGTAGATATTGACATGATTCAACTGTTTTAAGATGTAAAAAGTTTAAATTAACCTGACAGTTCAAAAAGAAAAATAATCACCATATGTAGTGATAATATGTTGCGGTAGTTCATGTAGTCATATTCGTTGTTATTTGTTATTGCAAAATACCTTTTTTGACAATAATATTTTCGTACATATCAATTACAAACATTTAGAATAATACAAAATGCAAGCTCCAAACATGGCTACAACTCAATTATCAAGAACATACATTTTTTGCATTAAAAATTTAATAATAAAAACAATTCTTCAAAGAGCCGGCTAACATCAGTCATTCCAACTAAAAAATCCATGAACAACAGATAAAAAAAATACAATTTTGTATTGAAAATATAATAACATGCATTTTTTTGCATAAATAATCCATCAACATATAATTTTTTCAACAAAAACTTTAACAATAAAAATTTAAAATATGGTTTAATACCTCATGATAATTAAAACCTTGTCACAATTTTCACATCTTTTCGGAAAATCATTATTTTTCAAAAAATTCGATCATGAAAAAAAAAAAAAAAAAATTACAGCAAACTCAAACAATAAAAATTAAAAATTGGGTTTAATACATCATGATAATCAAAACTTTATCACGATTTTCACATCTTTTCGAAAAATCATCATTTTTCAAAAAATTCGATCATGGATAAAAAGAAATAAAAAAAAAAAAAAGTACAGCAAATTTTCAAAAAATTCGATCATGGATTAAAAAAAAAAAATAACAAATTTTCAAAAAGTTCGATCATGGATTAAAAAAAAAAAATCACAAATTTTCTAAAAATTCGATCATGGATTACAAAAAATTCGATCATGGATTACAAAAAATTCAATCATGGATTACAAAAAATTCGATCATGGATTACATAAAATTCGATCATGGATTACATAAAATTCGATCATGGATTACCCAAAAAAAAAAAAAAACATAAAAAAACAAAAAATTCGATCGTGGATTACAAGAATAGAAAAAAACAATTCGATCATGGATTACAAAAAATTCAATCATGGGTTACAAAAAAAAAACAAAAAACAAAAAATTTGATCATGGATTACAAGTAAAAAAAACAAACATTTCGATCATGGATTACAAAAAAGTCGATCATGGATTACAGAAAATTCTATCATGGATTACAAAAAATTCGATCATGGATTACATAAAATTCGATCATGGATTACAAAAAAAAAAAACAAAAAAAAGCAAAAAATTCTATCGTGGATTACAAAAAAAGAAAAAAACAATTACATCATGGATAACAAAAAATTCAATCATAGATTGCAAAAAACTCTATCATGGGTTACATAAAAAACAAAAAACAAAAAATTCGATCATGGATTACAAAAAAAAACAAACATTTCGATCATGGATTACAAAACATTCGATCATGGATTACAAAAAATTCTATCATGGGTTACAAAAATAAAAAATAAAAAATAAAATTCGATCATGGATTACAAGAAAAAAAAACAAACATTTCGATCATGGATTACAAAAAATTCGATCATGGATTACAAAAAATTCTATCATGGGCTACAAAAAAAAAAAAATTGTTCTTCACAGAGTCGTTTTACATAAGCGATTTTAACTCAAAAATTCACCTCTAAGTGAATAAATTACATCCAATTGAGTATATTTTCTGATAAACAACAATATAAGGAATCAAAACCCTAAATTTTTAACACATTATTTCTAATATATCATGAAAACAAAATCAAAAGGCGGAAAAAAAAAAAAAAACAGCGGAATTTGGTTCCGCAGACATCTCACTGTTCATATAAAATTTCTTGCTGTAATTGACCAGATTATGTAAAATTGAAAATTTTAAATCATACTAGACACAATAAAGATTAAAAACCCTAATTATTGAACTCATTATGTTCAAAATATGCCGTGAAATAAATCAAATGGCGGAAAAAAAAAAAACCCAAAGTTCTTACCTGTTTTTGTGAATCGAAGCCTTCAATCTCCAAAAAACTCTGTTTTTCTCAACGATTATCACAAATTAGTAACAAAAGGTTTTGATTCACAGCTTTAAGATCAAAATGCCCCACAAATTTTGAAAGATTCATGCCCTATTTGGCATGAAATTTCAGAAAAGGCGGAAACCCTAAACCCCGAAGTTTTCGTGATAAAAAAACAACCAATTTTTCCACCATTTAATCCTTGAAAAAGCTGAATAAAGCTGAGTACAGCCTGCAAATCAGATCACATGCCAAAAAAAACAAGAAAAATGATCAAAAAATGACAAATTTCAAAGAATCCCGTGAAGAACACTGTGCAACCCGTGTTCTTTACGGACTCGCCGATTCCGCACAGTGAATCGGCAAGTCACTGTGCGGAATCGTCCGGTTCTCTCTAGAACCGGACGATTTCCAATTTTTAAAACGATCCGGTCCCTTTTTGCGAATTTCGAGTCGAACCGGGAGAGTCCGGTTCGACTCGGCGATTTTTAAAACGCTAGTTTCAACATTGAAAATCTTTGTGATAGCCTTAAAATATATTTTTATCTTTATTTATAAATTTTAAAGTTTTAAAAATAGTGTAGATCGACATATCTATAAAAAGTTGAAAATCTTGAAAAGTGACTGTCCATGTATCTTGATGTTGAGATAATCAATTTGAGGATATTTGAACATCAAAACAATCTCTTCTAGTGAAATTTTTGAAGTAGGCTCTAATTTGATTATTTAGAGCCTCGGCTCTCTATAAACTTTTCCCATTTGTAATCCACAAATTTCATCAAATCAGGCCTTCTATTTGGAGTGCCCTTTTCTTGAAAAGCAATGTACAATTAAGACCGTCAAGAAGAGCCAACCAAGCTTCAATAAAAATGTTGGTGTTATTCCCAAATTAGTTCGGAAAATATTAGTGTTAGTCTTCAATAAATGCTCCCTCCAAACACGCCTTAGATAGCAATAAATGCTCTTTCAACTAGGGGTGTCGATTGGGTTGGGTAGAATGCTGGCTGTCGGATCTGACGTGGTTCAAAGTTTGGACCTTCATGCTGGACCAACCTGGATCGAACCTGGGTCGAGTCCAAATCTAGGCCTACTATGGACCTTATTTTACGTCAACATATAAATGCACACAAAGACATGCGACCTGGTGGCTGAGTCTAATTGACTTGACCTGATCCAAGTCTAGGTCCAATTCTAGCCTAGTAGCTAGGATCCAATCACGACCTTTTGGATAACGGGTCCGGCGACCCGTTTGCAACCCTTATTTTGGCTAGGGCTGACAATGGGCTGGGCGACACAACCCAGCTAGCCCAGCCCTAACAAAGATAGGATCTAGGCTATAAACTATCTCTAGAGGACCAGACTAGAGTCGGTGCGGCGCCCAAACCCGGCCTGTTGCCACCCTCAGTTTTGAGTCTTTTGACCATCCTCAATCAATAGTACTTTTATTATATTTCTTATTCAGATAAATTGGAGTTCTATTTTTCTATTATAGAAAAAGGGCAAGGCCGTAGGTTAAGGTCACTCTGCTCCCCGCTGTCGACCTTTTTACACTTTGATGATGCTTTAAAAAGCGAGCATTTACAATACTAGACGCCCTAAATGACCGTCTTACCCCTCAATCTTCCAAATTTTATTACCCAACTTTTCAGTCTAGGCCTTTCACCAAAACACCTTTCTCACCTCCTACCCAAGAAATGCCCGTTTTACCCTGCACTTAATCCAAAGCCATGGGCACGTTCTAGCTCATTTAGATACGATTCCGGTAATTTTTGGATCGGATTAGTGTATGAATCGTCACCAACATTATCATTTATCATTTATCATTTGAGTCTTATTTTAGTTATTTTGGATCAGATTAATGTATATATATAATGAAAATTTAAAGTTTTAAAAACCTAGGGAATAGAGCAATTTTGAGTTTCTCTACGACCTGATTGCCTGATCCCACTTTTATCGGGCTATTCTAATATCAAAACCAAGATGGGTGAAGTAGATCGTCCACTCAACATATTTATGTAGGATCGCCAATCTAGATCGATCCGGCTAGGCGATTAGGAAAATATAAAAAATGAAAAATAAAAGGGAAGAATTAAGGGGAAGACGGAAAAAAAAATTGATAAGGTTTAGAAATTCAAAAATATTAAAAAGAAAGGCCTAGGGGATCAAGGCCAGTACCGATACCTTCCAAAAAGCGTTTTTATTTGGGTCAATTCTCATTATGGATAAGTGACTTTGGATCCCGATTATAGGTTTTAAAACACTTGGTCTAAAACACAGACGCCACAATCACAATGAATTATCAATGCCTCTCCCTTTTCCTCAAAAGCCTCGAATTTTTTATCCAAAAACTATTCAAGTCTCGATCCAACCGGACCCCACCTGTACCCAACTCGTACCCGTAGTTATAGGGTATATGATGCCAATTATGTGTCTTTAGGCATGTGTTAAGTGTTTGTATTGTCACAATATTAGCAACAATACATAATTATTGAAGGAAAAAAAAAACTCATAGTCATAAAGTATATGATGGTAAAAAAAAAGGCAAAAAAAAGAAGAAAAAAGCTCATAATCATAGATTGGTATTGGATCCGACCAGACCCGAGACTCGACGAGCTTGATAGGTATCCAAATTTTAGATCTGAATACTATCCAGGTTCCGATCCAACTGGACCCGACCTGATGCCACCCCTAGGTAGGAGTACCTATTCACTCGTGTTCCAAAAGATTTAAACGACACGGGCTGCGGAAATTACGTGGTTCGAATACTAAATTAGTGGGCATATCACACTTTCTATTGGATTCGCTCTCATCGAGTGACAAAAGATCTATTATGTTACTTTTATCCCATTAAATGTTACAAGAGGTTCCAATTTTTTAAGTTATGACGAATGTTGATATCATTTGTTATCTTATACTAATAGTCATTTTTTTTATCTTTTTTGTTAACAAAAAAATCCCTCCAAGTATTTAGCGAACGGGGTTGATTTAGTCCCCTTAAATGATGTCCAGCTCTAAATACATATTCATCATATCTTTCCACTAATGTTTCAAAAATTGGATTGGGGTGAATCGTTTGCCTCATATATTATTGTCGGGTTGCTAGATTGATGATTTATATTAGCTTAGATCAGTTCGAATTGGCAATCACAAAAAAAAATTAAAAAAACATAAAACTTAACATTCATAAGAAAACACTAAACACGATTAAAAAATAAAAATAAAAGAAAAAAAGGGAGTGGATGGGGGCGTTTAGGGAGGAATTGAGCCCAGACGGATACCTTCATGTAACTAACTCAGTGTTGGCTGATTCTCACTCCAAATCTATGATTCTCGATCGAGATTGTTGGGTTTTAAAACACTGGTTTCAATAAGTTGTAAAGCACTAGTTTCAACTTTAAGATAATACGAGTTCGTAGCACTCTATTTAAAATGCACAAATAGTATCCATAGTTTTTCGTGTGTCGATTACTGATGCACAACATTTGTGTGATTGCCAACAATCTAAACCCTTATGCATTTGTGGATGAAATCTCATTACTGCTTAATGCCGCCTAATATTTCACATCTATAAATGCGTACACGCCCTATTTCAAAAATTAATTTTGATATTAATATTCATAAAACTTGGACTCACATTTCCATGTCTAGGTGATACAGTGTATCATGATATGACACGATATTTCATAGTTGATTACTAGTAGGCATAGTCGTAGGGCTGGTAGCAGGTTTATGATAGATAGTTGAGCTTAGTTTCAAGCTAGGTTTAGAGAGGCCTATGCCTAGTAGGCAAGAAAAATTTTCAGGCCAGACCCAAACTAACACTCGCCGAACCTGAAAATTTTAGAAATATTTATTACATATATGAAATATTTTGTTTCATACCTATATAAGTCCCAACCGAGGGGCACCTAATTTTTTTAGTTCAGGCTAAGTTTCGGCCTCGTTATTATAATAAATTCAGGCCAAGATTAGGTTAGACCCGACAACTCAATATTTAGTCCAAACTAAGTTGGGGCCTATTTTACACTACCTAGGCAGGAAGGCTCTGGCCAAGCCTGGCCGTGGCCGAGGCCAACCTGGCCCGATCCATCCCTAATCACTATTCCGTAATCACTACTCTCCCCAATTTTTAGTCCAAACTAAGTTGGGGCCAATTTTACACTACCTAGGCAGGAAGGCTCTGGCCCTGTGCCGAGGCCGACCTGGACCGACCCGATCCATCCCTAATCACTAATCGTAATCACTACTCTCCCTTGCATTAGCATAGCATGACGCCGGTCTACTAGTGCATGTCATAAATACAAGGGTAACATTTGGAAAATTTCAAATGAAGGAGGGCACTTCTTAAAGCGCATTGGCCCATGCTCCTTTTCTCTCTCTCCAAGTGCTATGATGCATACCCCCATGCCTCGATTCTCGTGAGGGTCCCCCAAAATCAGTATATTTCCTTCACTCTCACTCTCTCTCTCTCTCTAAAACCTTAGACTAGCATGTGATTTCACTCTCTCTCTCTCTCTCTCAAATTCCTTTTACTCGCAAGTAAACGTCGGATCTCTCTCTCTCTCCCTGCTAAAAGCTGCTTGCTCTCTCTAAACACTAGGATCTGGTGCCCTCAAATCCATCAAAGACTGGAGTTGCAGAGGAGAGCACGCCATGGATCGCCATGAAATGTGGTGATTATAACTGAAAATCTGGTGCTTCTTTGATGCCATAACCACTGGACATGAAGACCAAGGGTCTCCCTCTTGTCACACTCGAACACAAACGGTAAATCTAAAGCTAAAACTCTAAAGTTTATGTGCATTCATTTTAGATTACATCTGAGCCCAATTTTTGCTCTTGATCTGATATGCTAGAATCTTGTTTTTGAATGGTTCAAAATGGACCCCGATTTTCTCTCTCTACTGAAAAAGCCCGAAATTTGCCGTTGCTTCACAGTTTTATCGCGAAATGGCTTTCGATCCTGACGCGTGTTCCGTTGGAGACTTCATTTTTCGGAAGATCAGATTAATTTCCTCAAATTAGGGGTTTCCATGGATTTTTCTTGCCTGAATTCGCCTCTTTTTAGTACTTCTTTGATAAACATATAAATGATGGTGAAATGGAGAATTGTTCAGAGTAAATTTATTGTTTTTATTGGACTAGAAGCACAATGTGGTGTCTAGGGTTTACCTGCGTTCAATCCGGCACTAGTTGGGTTTCTAACATCTTTATTAGCCACCGGGGCTTCTTTTTTATCCATTTTCGAGATTTAGGGTTTTCACATGGTTTATTGATCGCGATTTTACTTGTTAATTTTGGATTGCTAAGGCTCATTCATGTCTTGGACCTCCGTTACGACAGAGGAATTCTCAAGTAGTTGATCCATCGACCTTGTTGCATGAAACAATCAATCTATTGATAATTGGGTTTTGTGATTGACTTTTTGTTTCAACATAGATGCTCTGCTGAGCATTTTAGTACCGAGAGTATGTTGAACAATTTAAGGCGTACTGGATTCCGGTTTTGCTTGGGTTTGTGGGTCCTTTGTGATACTTCGTAATGAGGGATTGTCTGGATTGTGTTTTACTCTGATCGAGTATGGAGGCAATCTATTGTCATGGAAGAATTGGTTTGCTTATTCTTGGATGGTGTCTCCTTTGTGATTCATTCTCATTGAAATAGATTTCTGATGGAAACCGGATGCAAGTATGAGTAATGATCGGTATGCTTTTTTTACTGTCTCATCTTATTTATGAAATTATGGTTTGCGAATTTTTTGTTAAACAATAAGGAAGAAATTGGGGTTTGAAGTTGCAGAATCTTGATATGATTCTGGATTTTGACGCTCTTGTTATAGTTATATGACTTTCATTGTGGATACTCATTTGTTGGTTCCATATGCCCAGTAATATTATATGATTGCAAAAAACTTCCAGATGAATGAGAGACAGTAATTTATACAATTTCTAAACATTTACAGATGAATAAAACACTTCTGGTCATTGTTCATTCCTTGCTTGTTTCATTTGCCAACCTGTTTGGAAATTAAATAACTTTCCATTGTAGAAGTGATTTAATGTGTGTGGGTTTACCAAAGAGCTATCTTTTTCTCACCTTTGAAAGATGTGGTCTGCAATGTTAACAGGGATGCATATGGGTTCACCGTGCGGCCACAACACTTGCAGAGATATCGTGAGTATGCAAACATTTACAAGGTATGCTTCTTGGTCCCCCATTTTTAGCCACCGAAACACCTCGTGAATTCTCTTTGTTTCTTTTGTGTGTTTTTGGCTAAACCTGATTTATGACTCTAGGAAGAAGAGGAAGAAAGGTCAGAAAGATGGAAGGACTTTCTAGAAACACATACACACTCTTCTCACAACCTAGTTAATGAATCTTCACCTAAGGACGATTCAAGGGTTCCCAATCAAGTAGTGGAGCAGGAGTCAGGAAGTGCTCAGGTTGAAGAAGATGAATCCAGTGTTAATTTTGCCAAAAATGTTGATGAAAGAGAGGCTGTAACAAAGGAAATAAGAACCCATAAGGCCCAAATATGGACTGATATAAGACCTTCACTTGGGGCCATCGAACATATGTTGAGTTTTCGTGTTAAGAAGCGAAAATCCCTGTCTAGGTCTGGAACTGATGTTGGCATTGGAAATCATCTTCCTACCATTGAAGAGACAAGGCCTTCTAAGCCATCAAAGGCTTATGCAGGGGTTTCTGAGGAGGACTCAGATGATGAATTCTATGATGTGGAGAGATCAGATCCAGTTCAAGATGCCCCTTCCAGTGATATTATAAACTCTGATTTGGCTGCTGAGTCAGGTGGTAATGGACCTCAGTTGGAGCCTATTTCTCATTGGAGAGAAGAGCTTGAATGTCTTGTTCGCGGAGGAGTACCCATGGCTCTTAGGGGTGAGGTAAATAGTTAGTTGTTTATAATATTGCCTTGGTTTAGTTATCTAATTATATGAAGAAGGCTGTTTGTTTTGTTGTTTTGGTTGACTAAATAGAGGCTTTGCAATCTGCATGGACTTGTGTTATATTTTTTGACTTCACTAATACAGTTTTTTATTGTAGTTATGGCAAGCTTTCGTGGGTGTGAGGGTACGCAGGATAGAGGGATACTATGGTCAACTGCTTGCTCCAGAGGGTATTGAGGGTGAGGAAACGGATAGTGGCAATTCCCAGTCGGATAATTCCACTAAAGCATCAACCCAACTGCATGCAAAACCCCCAGAAAAATGGAAGGGGCAGATCGAAAAGGTCCCTAAATGGGCCAACTGTGAATCCTAGATCCATTTTTACATTATTTAGCAACATGGTGTTTGTTTTCTTTTTCTTTTAATTCATAGTAACAGTATTAGTATTTTTTTGTGACAAAAAGTAACAAGAGAAAATATGTTATCTGAGGAGATGCTCGGACTTACTTTATTTTATTTGTTGGTCACTAGGATCTGCCTCGGACATTTCCAGGCCACCCTGCCTTGGATGAAGATGGTCGTAATGCCCTCAGGCGTCTGCTTACTGCATATGCACGGCATAATCCATCCGTTGGTTACTGTCAGGTATTTCAATTTCTTGACCCCTCCATGTCTGAACTGATTCCTTACTCAATGGGCTTGGGGTAGCTCACAATCTTCAATATTCCCTTTTTCATTATCAATTGCATTTTGAATGTTTATACATTCTAGGTAAAATATCAAAAAATATACCTTTTTTTAGATTATTAGAAATAAGCCCCAAAGTTTTCAAAACCTCATCCATACCCCTTTTCTCCACTGTTTACATTTTTTTGACAAAAATACCCTCTTCGCGGTAATCTTAGATCTGTGAAGGCATCACATTTGACCCAAAACCCAAAACCGTAGACCATCACGGTTCTTGGTAGACCGTGATGCCTTCACGGATCCTAAGACTACCGTGAAGGGTATTTTCATAAAAAAAAATGCAAACAGTGAAGAAAAGGGATATGGATGAGGGTTTGGAAAATTTGCAGTTTATTTCTAATAATCTGAAAAAAATGTATATTCTTTGCTAATTTCCGTACATTCTATGTGCTGGCCTATATTCATGTAGGGTTTGATAGATGAGATGTAACTAGGAAATATAAGTACAAAAAAAAAGTTGTCTATAACATAAAAAGAGAACATACTTGATGCATATTTTTTCCATTATTGGATAACAGAGCTCAAAAATGGTTTATGTTGATGCAGGCCATGAATTTTTTTGCTGGCTTACTCCTTCTGTTGATGCCCGAGGAAAATGCTTTTTGGTAGGTGTGCATCATTTGTTGCTAGAATGCATATGGTTTGCTGATACAATCTTATGCGGATTTTTGCTCATATTGGGTCCTAAACTTTCATAATCTTCAGGACTTTGGTGGGCATCATTGATGATTACTTTGATGGATATTATTCAGAAGAGATGATTGAGTCCCAGGTTGGTTCTTATTTGCTTTCATTTTATCACGAACAACTGCAAGTATCTTATCTCGACCTCTTAAGTCTCAATATATCAGATGCTATTATTATTTTTTCTTAATTTGTTTTTCTGAAGATTGGTACTTAGAGATGTGCTGAATATCTTAACCATTTGAAGATTTTTAATGTGCAGTTTTTCTTCCCTGTGGTTTCAGGTTGACCAGCTTGTTTATGAGGAGTTAGTTAGAGAGCGATTTCCCAAACTGGGTTAGCTTAATGTCGCTATATATACTCAATTTTGTGCCCTTCAATTTGTGCCTATCATTATCTCTTTACATGGCAATTTAACCAATTTTGTTACTTCTTTTCTGTTTCTCTGCAGTTAGTCATCTGGACTATTTGGGAGTGCAGGTTGCATGGGTCACTGGACCCTGGTTTCTCTCAATTTTTGTGAATATGCTGCCTTGGGAAAGTGGTCAGGTTTTATTTAATATCATGTGACGAGTTTCCTTTTTTGTTTATGGCGGCTGAGTTTCATCAATATTACAATCATTCGTATCAACTACCTGTGGTTTGACACCATAGATAATTGGAATGTCTTTGTAATATTTAGGTTGTTTGTAACTCAGCTGCCATTCGCAATAGAAATGGAGTCATGAAGACTTTCATGTTTTAGATAGTTAAGGTAATGAAAACTTTTGAAATATTTAAAGAACAATTGTTTCATGTGGGCTGGACCACATTTCTACAATATGCGGTCTAGAGATATAAAGCATCTATCTTAAAGATGGACGCAAACAAGTGGTCCATCTAAAAATAATTGTAGCTAACGATCCAAATGTTTTCTTAATATAATTATTATTTTTAGTTTTCAATTTTTTTTTTTCATATTAAAGATTATATATATTCTATGTTAAAGATTATATATATTCTACAAATTATGATCAAATTATATTTAAAAAATATATTTATTGCCAAGCCCACATTTCTATAATATGCGGGCTTGCCGCATGCTAACAGTGTCCATATTTAAACTTAAAAAAAAAAAACTTTTGAAATATTTACTGAAATATGACTTAGCACCCCAAGAAATTTAGAAATGCTCATGATAATAATTAAACAGGATTCGTGCTATGAGTTACTCCTCAATATGACCATGGCACTTGTAGTTAATTATTCATGTCACACAAACCTTGAATGAATTATTCTTATCCTTCAAGTCTTTCTTCAAATCATTGATTAACTTCCCAAAAGTTCTCAATATAGGATGCTAGTTAGTGAATGTTTATATGGAATTTCTGTGGTACGTATTTGTCTTAGGATATCTTTTGATGAAATTCGCCCATATTCAGGCACACATTGGTATTTTGGAAAAACATGAAATGTTGTGGGGAACTCAACAATTTTTTGCCATCTTGTTTCAGAAACCTCTCCTTAGCCTTGAGCTTGTTTTTATCACCCTAGTTGCATATGTAGAAAAGTTTCAAGTGGTTTAAAATTCATTTTTGTTGCATTTTCTTTAGTTTCCTGATGGCTTTCCTTAATTACAGTTCTGCGGGTTTGGGATGTGCTTCTGTTCGATGGAAATCGGGTTATGCTCTTTCGTACTGCCCTTGCCATAATGGAGTTATATGGTATTGGGATACTATTCTTACATTTGTTTATGGTAGTACTGATTACATAATGACTTCTATGTAACTTAGAATAACATATATAATGAAAGCATTATATTATTTGGACACTTTAGCTGAATTCTTCGGAGGCTCATAATTCTTTTGGTGGCAAATGATTAAAACACATATTACCTGTAGGTCCTGCGCTGGTCACTACAAAGGATGCTGGAGATGCTGTCACTTTGCTGCAGTCTCTTGCTGGTTCAACCTTCGATAGCAGCCAACTTGTGCTGACTGCTTGTATGGGTTACCAAGCAGTAACGGAGGAAAAATTACGAGATTTACTGATAAAACATCGGCCTGAGGTGATGGCAGCTATTGATGAACGTTCCAAGGAGCTTGGCAATTGGAGGGTTTCACAGGGCCTTGCAACTAAACTGTATAGTTTCAAACGTGACCCTGGGTCATTACGAGCTGAGTCTGCCCCTAAAGAAGGGTTGGGTGATATGCACATCAATGGGGATATGTGCCTGGTGGATTCTGCTACGAGAGATTTGGATGAGTTGATTAATGGTCTAAATGGTGATGATTCAAGTTCTGTTCCAGACCTTCAAGAGCAGGTACCATCTTCTCATGATATTGTTAAGCTTACATGTATTCCATTGCAAGTAAAAAATGTGCAGCATTATGTTGGATTTTTTCTTACTATGTTGTCCAAGTTCCTTCAAAATGCCTTTGTTTGGTGTCCATGTTTGTAAGCATTACCATGCCTTTTCGTTTATAGTTGGAATGTTGAATGGGTGAAAGAACCACATGCATCTAGCCATATGGTTTTATATCAAGGTTTCAGAAATGGCCGATTTCGGTCCGGAACGTATGTACTTAAGTTGATTCTCGTACAGGATCGGGAATAACTAACTCACCCTGTCATATCCGAGAACCAGGCGATTCTAATTGTGAATTGCCAACTTGGATTGGGCGAACTGCGTGGTTCCCTTAACATTTGATTTTTAATGTCAATTTTTTTATTTTTCAATACTTCAGTATTTTTCTGACCTTGGAGAAATGGTCAATCTGGATCAGTAAAGGCTGATTGAACACCCAATTCCAGGTCTTAAAACACTGGTATATTATATGAAATTCAAGTTTGAGAGGGTAGGCTTTCTGATGAATGGGTACAATAAATACAGATTCATAACTCCCTACATCTCTATGGTTTTCTATATCTAGAGACGACTCTTATCTTATCGGCCTATTAACATACAGGCTTGCAAAGGAACCCTCTGTTATTTCAGTTCTACAGGGTATGTCGTAAGGAGGTATTTTGTGTGGGATACCCAGGTGGGATGTCAATCTTTGATTCTTTGGAATAACCTGGAATGCCTCTATCCTCCACTTCCATCTCTGTCTTTTACACCCTATGTATATTATGTGGCATGCATACTTCTTTTAGTAGTGGACGATAAATTTTGGTTGTCGGTGTTTACGAAGTATAAATGTTTTTATTGGATTTCCTTAGTTCAATGCTCATTAACATATGCTGTGATGAAGTCCATTAACTTGTGGAACATGATAGTTATACAGAATGCCATTGGATTTCCTTGGTACTGTGTTCATTCATATATGCTGTGATGAGGTCCATTAACTTGTGGAACATGTCAGTGTCCTGATTTTAGTCCCGACTGTTTGAATTTCTGAGGGAAAGCATTTTGATGTGCAGGTAGTGTGGCTAAAGGTTGAACTATGCAAGTTGTTGGAGGAGAAACGGTCCGCCATCCTCAGGTGGGTGACTTTATCTTCACTTAATTAGATTAATATACTCTCAAGATTAGTTGTCCTGCATTTATAATCGAGCATCTAATGCAAATTTGTCTTCAAGTTTAATATGGAGTTTGTTGGATATGTTTAATTGAAAATATCTTGGTAGCTTAAGGAGTGTAATCCTTAGTTCAAACTAGTATTTCTAGAAAATAAATTTTACTGAAGTTCCTATTTAAGTAAATCCCTTCCACTATATATCTTCAGGATGGTTCTGGAATTAATGAAAGTGATGCCTTATTAGCTGGTAAAAAGATAGATGCTTAATAATTGGTTATGGTGATCTATACAAGACATTCACATATTCATAATGGCCATATGTCTTTTGCATCTCGCAATCTCTGTTATTTGACTTTTATGCTCGTCATTGGAATGTATTATCATTTATTACATCTATTATTGTTTTTTCTCTTACATATTTTTGTCTTCCCACAATCCTTGCAGTATTGACAAAAAGAAAGCTGGACCTTTTTTTCTAGAGTTTACTCTGATTGAGCTTCTGAAACTGTACTCTGTGCCGATATTGTTTTCTCCATAAAAATGCCAACCAATTTGATCGTGTTTGGAACTTAGATATCTTCATAGTTGCACTAAGATTTGGATTCACCCAAGTTGTCTTGGCTTGATGAGAAGCTGAGCAACAAGTTTATGCAAGTAGCTTCTTCGAGAGACTTGGTAACACATATAAGATTACAGAAAACTCTTGACCAACTCATTTGACTCAGGTGGCCCTTTTCTTCCTTAGGCAATACCCCAAATTTCCCAGGTGCTGCTTTGAGTTCTTTGTTTAATTGAAGGTTGGACCATGGATAATGTGTGGTGCTGCTCTAAAATAAAAAAGGTACTTTAATTCTAGGTCGAGCTAGCAATAAATCTCATGCTGTGGTGAAATTAAAAGATCATGCTGTGGTGAAATTAAAAGATCATTCTTTCAGAAAAATATCATTACTGCTTTAAAAGTTCTCTCTTCCTTTTGAGTTTCAATACATGTTACACTTTGTGGCATTTGCCTTGATCCCTTGTTTTAATTGTTTGGAAACTCTGGTTGAGTACTTGGGACTCAGGTTCAACCCCATGTTCAAAAAAACATCGACTCATTAGATTATTATACAACATGAAAAATTAAAATCACGAATATAAAAAACATATAAACCATATATAAAAGAATTTTTTACAGATAAAAATGAAATTTACCCAAAGTTTCGAGGCCAATTCCAATCTATGTGCTCGGCACGAATTGTTGCGTCCAATCCTTGTCAAAGCTTTCTCAGATACCTAAGATTGAAGGCCCAAATTAGGTTTGGGTTTTGACTTCGGATCTAGTTGATCCAAGATTTTGAAAATTTGGGGTGAATAATAAATCCAAAATAAATCTCGCAAATCAGAGATTTTTCTTGTTTCTTTGTGAGAAATAAGTCTATTATTTGACACGAAACCCCAAAACAGGCTTAGAGAAGGATTTTCATCGGGGATCAACCAACCGCTGCAAAAACATTGCAGCATTTCTTTGATATTTCAAATCCATAAAAACTGATGATTTTTCTCAAATCTTTTCTAGTTGATAGATCATGCAAATGACCAGTTTTGGGCGGGGGATGATTTCTGTCACCGTTTATATTCTGAGTTTTTGTTTCAAGTGACTTACTGAGTCACTCTAAAACTCAGCGAGTTTTGTTCAGGTGAATCGCAACATTAACTTGCGCACAAACTGTAAGCTTATGATATACCCTCCTGAGTTGGATGATTACAGGTTCAGCACCCTGCCAAGCCCTAGCATCTCGGGCTAGTTTGTGTGGACCTGCTTGAGTTTGCTAATGCAGTGATTTACAGTTTTGTTCCTTAGGCATGGGCTTAGTGGTAGATATATTGATTTGTTCCAGAAATGACTAATCATGCTGATCCGCCCTTTTTCTTTATCATGTTATAAATACTTTCTCTTTTGGGGAGGAAATAGTGAGCAACTTTTTCATATTATAAATCTTAAGCACCTCACTCAAGAGTCTTTTTGCTTGGTACTTTTTGTTCATTACAGTGCTTTTGTGTGGCATTGTTAGATGTTGCTCACATCATGGGCTTAAGTTTTCTATTTGGGGCTATTTGTACTTGACAGGGCTGAAGAGTTGGAGACCGCACTGATGGAAATGGTGAAGCAGGATAACAGGCGTCTTCTTAGTGCAAAGGTATGTCCATGAATTTAGACCTGCTACGGTGCCTTTTTCTCTTTTTTGTATTGGCTGTTAAAATTCCTTGCGTAGAAAGAAAACAAGTTGCTTTTGGCGCTCTTAATTACTGAATTCCTAACGAATTCATTTCTTTTTACTTTTCGCCCCTTTGTGGGCTTTCTCTGTGTGACCATTTCGCTCACCTCCTTTTGTAACCCTATGCTTATGAATATTAATATAGTGAATTTCTCTCAAAAAGAACGAATTCATTTCTTTTGTGGGTTAAATAGTCGTAATTATTTAAAGTATATATGCAGTTTTTTTAGTTTTCTTAGATATAAACTATAGAGATATGATTATCATCTCTTTTGTTCACTCAAAATACTTTTTACAAGGACTAGAACTCTTGATGACTATATAAATAGAAACTCTCCCCCCATTCTCTATCTTTGATGAGCGCCATTGGTTTTCCTTGTCATAGGTTTCCTTACCAATGGTGATGGTTTGTCATAGACCCTTGTTTATGTTGCAATCAGGCATTCTGCTAATTAAATTACTGTACTTTTGGTTTGCAGATATGATTACAAGTTAATGGTAAGGCTTGTCAGATGAAGATTATGATTATATCATCATTTTCCTAGAACATGAGATTCATTTTCTCCTATAGAGGCATCATTGTTACTGAACAACATTATGACACAGCTTATTTCTGGGGCTGTCCATCTTTTTGATAATAGGATAATTGTGCACCACCACGCCCAATGTTTAGTAGTCAGCATATGATAGTGATCTTCCAAATTTGTCTGCAAGTATATACTTCTTCGGTGGACTTCTATATCTAGCTATTACTTGTCCAAACATATCTTTTGCAGTCTAAATATTCATTTTCTCCTATAGATGCATCATTGTTACTGAACAATGTTGTGAAACAGCTTATTTCTGGGGCTGTCCATCTTTTAGATAATAGGATGATTGTGCACCACCACACTCAATGTTTAGTAGTCAGCATATGATAGTGATCTTCCAAATTTGTCTGCAAGTATGTGCTTCTTTGGCAGACTTCTATAACTAGCCATTACTTGTCCAAACATATCATTTGCAGTCTAAGGATTCAGTTTTACACTATCTTGGAACTTTACGTGGTTGTTCTTTTTAGTTGATACATTATACCACCAATTGGTGATGTATTTCATCATCCTTCTGTGACGTCTAACTGCTAGCTTTCTGTATTTGAAATTTCATCCTGTGAAGCCTGTACAGATAATGGCAGCCTATGACTAAATTCTATTTTTTTTGTCAATGTCTCTTATATGTTGGCATTTGGCAAAGTAGAAAGCAGTACACTGGGTCTAAGTCGAATGAAGAGGCAGAGTCTGTGGTGGTCCATTACCGACAATGAGATGTTGTTTTAGGTGCTACAATCATATAATACAGAGTTCATCTCTTGCCCATTTCCTACGAGATGACATGAGTGATATTTTGTATTGCTTCTAATCATTTGTTCCATGATGTGGAGAAGCTCATTGACATGGACTGCCACTTCTATTACTTGTTGAGGTTAAGTAGTAAATTTGTTTTGCCAAGATATTGACTGAGATGGATATAATTATTGAGTGAGAAAACCAAGGCCTTGTCTGGATGTGCATGTGAGCCGGCACATAAGGCAGGGTTGTCTGCAATGGATGCAAATGCTTTTTTGAGAGAAACGGCTGAATTACCAATACGTGTTATCTTTTGGACACAAAAATGGCCGAACATTCTTGATGTTGGTGACAAAAAGCACAGCATCAAACGGCTTTAGCTTATATGACCACCGAGTTAGGGATTAGGTCTCGGGTTAATTGGTTAGCTGTTGACCTATGCAATGCTATTTCCTGGGTAAAATTCCTGCTGCTGACTTATCCAATAAATATAGAGAAATTTTATGAAAATTCACCTAATTTATCAACTATTTAACATTTGAACCTTTTTCAAGTATTCCAACTCATGGTCATGTGTATTTTGATGGGAGTTTTGGCATTAAATCAAAAGATCTGGTTAATTTTATAATAGTACATCTCTAAGGTGCATTAGGATAAATTTCCCAAAAATATATGACCACCAAGTCAATTTACACGCATCTAGGCAAGACCTGAGACTTCCTTTCAGTCCTTTGAGTGTTGATGAGCACTTTTGTGCCTGTAGACATGTAATAGTACTGTTGTTCTTTATGATCACAAGGGTATTGAGCTCATTCCTGCTCTTGGTATATACACTTCTATTGAGGCTGTTTAGTGAATGAAGCACATAATTTGTTTTGACTTCACAATATTAAGTTATGGTCTTATTTTTTTATAGTTCTAGAAACAGTTTTGATTGTGTTTATGGAATCAAGAAACTGTAATGTAATCGTCCTTGGTTACAGAATAGAGTTTTGATTTCAAATTGTCTAATATATTAATCTTGAAAGGAACAGGTCAATTTATTTATTGCTTCGCTTGTTTTTTATGTTCTTGTGATATAGTGACCTATTTTCAATACTCATTTTTGATACACACATGGACGACCTAATTCCTCTTTTGAACCCCTTATTCAATATCAATCAATCTATAGGTCGAGCAGTTGGAGCAAGAGGTGGCGGAGTTGAGGCAAGCTCTTGCCGACAAGCAGGAACAAGAGCATGCTATGATTCAGGTTTAATGCTTATCTTCATATTCTGCATAGGTTTTCTAGCTTGCTTCTTTTCCTTCATGCTAATTGTCTACTGACTTATGTTCATGTACAACCAATTAGGTCTTGATGAGAGTAGAGCAAGAACAGAGGGTAACTGAAGATGCTCGAAGATTTGCAGAGCAAGATGCAGCTGCCCAAAGATACGCTGCTAATGTGCTTCAGGTACTTTCTTCTCCTCCTAACAATTGTGCTTAATGGTTTCCCACCAACCAAAGAAAATGAGCTCCATTTATTGTTTCTCAGTATGGTCTCACCTATGTTACTGAGATCAAATTAATTTCCCTAGAGTTTTATTCCTGATCAGCTTTGTGAAAACCTTCAAGGCCATGCGTGACTCCTTATTTGCTGCTTTTTGTTCTTTCATACAGGAAAAGTATGAAGAGGCCATGGCTTCCCTCGCACAAATGGAAAAGAGGGTGGTCATGGCAGAAAGCATGTTGGAGGCCACATTGCAATATCAATCCAGCCAAGTAAAAGCACAAATACCATCTCCATCTCCAAGGTACTTCTGTCTCTTTTCTTTTACCAGAACTTGAAACCAATGTAACTGTGCATCCTGTACTTATATTTTCATGCACACCTCTTTTTTAATTTTCCATGGATAGGCACTAGTTGGGTTTACACTGTTTACATGGTTTTACTAGCATGCCATAGTTTTCTCTGTAAATGGTTCCATTCCATTGTAAAAGTGGAGAGAAGATGATCAAACTTTAATCCATGAAATTGATTTACACATTAGATTCCATTGAAGATCGTTAGGATTTTCAAAATTATATAGTATATACCATGTCTAACATTAAATTTATGATCGTACAGATCTGCCTCTCAGGAAACCACACCGTTGAGGACTAGTCACGAAACCATGCAAGAAATCCCTGCTAGAAAACCGGGTTTGCTATCAAGACCCTTTGGACTCGGGTGGCGTGAGAGAAATAAGGTAAAACATTCTGCGATCTCTCAAATAATTTTTATGAGGAATTCAAAGAAATTGATTTTCATAGCATGAGGAGAGTGGCCGTTGGCTTAATTAAGTAATAGACATATTGGCCATTACCTTGACATTTTAGAAATGGTCGAAGTATTTGATTATGAGGGCATATCCTGTAGAGAAAACTAGATCCCTCGCTCATGAAAGCGTTGTTGGGAGTGACCACGAACAACTTGGCGCTATGTACAACTGCAAATTCCAACACTGTTTTCCTTGAATAAAAACCTTCTACTATTCTGGATAATGCAAATTCCAACCACTTGTCCAAGAATGGATACCCATACTTTACACCAATGGTTTAAAAAATGGATCGGTGCTCCGGATTGGGCACCTCAAAAACCCATCCGGATCAGTGAATCGGTGATCCGGATCGGGAATCGGCTGAATCGGTCGAATTAAGCTTTAAAAAAAATCCAAAAAAATTATTAAAATTCATTATAAATGTTGTTTTTTAGAAATGCAATAAGAAATGTACGTACTACATTATTAACTTTCATTTTTTTCATCAATTTACGAATATTGAGATGTTATTTCCCTGTATGAACTTATATTAACCATTAAATTTGCATCACACAAAAAAAAAATCATAGAATTATATGGATGAAGTATATAATCATACATGGACTACAAAAAAAAATGGATTAAATCGATGAAAAATGGCCACTAAAATCTTAAATTGGTAGAAAACCCTAATCCGTTAAAAAAACCCAAATTATTACAATTTAACTAACTATAATCCAAAATTATTACAACCTAACTATAATATTATATACTGAAATTAAAATTGTTGGTTTACATTTATAATTATTTTATTATACAACTAATAACAAATCCAAAATATCTTATAGTATCATAAAATATATTATTGATAATTGTAAGAAAAATAGTACATTACATGATTTATAATGTAAATAAATTAATAAATAAAATAAAAGATTTGGTTATTAATGTAGAAATTATTAGAATGCGTATCAATTTTTGAAATAACACTTTAATCTTTAAAAAATTTAATTTTTTAGGTTTTTAGAATAAATTTAGTGGAAGAGATTTTTAATAGAGAGAGATTTCAAATGGTCTTATTGTATGATTCCTATCTTTAAATTAATATTCCTAAATTTATGTTAAAGATCACCATGTTAATAAAAATAAAAAATATAATTACATCATTTATTCTTAGGTTGTATTAAGAAATATTTGTTGTATTAATAAATGCCTTTTATTTTTGTGGACAATAAATATTTGTTGTATTACCTTTTTTTTTTACACTAGGAAAATATGATACTTGTATTACTTTTTATTTATTTTTTGACAAAAAAAATAATATGTTGTACTAAATTTTTTTTTTGTTGTATTACCTTTTGTTTTATTTTTGGCAAAAAATATCTGTTATATTACTTTTTCTTTTCTTTTTTTGACAACAAAAATAAAAATATGTTGTATTATTTTTTTAATAAGAAATGCTTGTATTACCTTTTATTTTTTATTTTTTTCTTTTATTTTTTTTTGCAACACTATTTTTTCCTTCTATAATTTAAAAAAAATAAAAATAAAGCTCTAAATGGCGCACAGGGGGTTTCGAACTTGAGACACGTATGCTGAAATCAAGAGAGCTAACCAACTGCACCACATCGTTGCATGATGCTTTTCCTTCCATAATAAATGTATATATTAGATTACCGCCTCAACTCTTATATTAGTCCCACATCGAAGGACAAGTGTAAGATGTTGCTCTATAAATAGCTGTGGAATAGAATGCATTGTGTGCGCATGAAAGCACAGGGGCGAGGTACCATGCGAAGTTGCATTTCGGTAGGCGTGAGGTTCTGCCACGTGTAAGCTGTGCTACGTGTTGCTCCCCTGGGCTGCCATGTGTCCACTTGCCCGATTTACTTTTGCAAATCGCCGCCATGTGTCCACTCGCCCAATTTACTGTTGCAAATCGCCGCCACATGTCCACTCGCCCAATTTACTGTTGCAAATCACCGAAAACCGGCGAGTCTAGACCGATTTACTGTTGCAAATCGCCAAGAAGAACGGGCGAGTCTAGACCGATTTACTGTTTCAAATTGCCGAAAATAGACTGATTTACTGTTGCAAATCGCCGAGAACTGGCAATTCCTCTCTAGACTCACTCGATTTCCGATATTGCGCAGGAATCAGCACGGGGGTGCTGATTCCCGTGTCGACCCAGCCAATTCCAGGTTGACTCGCCGACTTTTAAATCCCTGCTTTACACCATTCTGCATAATGCAAATTTGTACACATACTGAAGAAATAAATTCCATGCTGTCTTCTATGCACCATAAGTTTGTAGTCTGACAACAATCCAGTGGATTACAGTACTCCTTCCGTGATATCCATTGATGGCAACAAGACTTAATATCCATTGTCAGCAACAAGACTTACATTTGCAACTGTTTGACAAAGGGTATTAATTTGCTGGGGACTTCAAATGCATCATCTAGTGAAAAAATCTTTTTGTGCATTCTCATCCGAAGAGGGGCCAACATGGCCATTTTCTCTGGAAGAAAACCAGCAGCATTTTATAATTTCCTCGGACTGCCAAACATATTACTTTTTAATTTGCTGCACATTAAATCAATTAAGAATCATTTGTGAATAATTGTGGGTGCTTAAGATGTTTCTCCTATGTTGCCAAGTAGATTTCGCAAAATTGTGTTCCCAAATATCTCCTTTTTTTCAGGGAAAGCCAAGCAATACCGAGGAGCCTGGTGATGCTAAGACTCATGATGAGGAGCATCTCAACCCAGCAGTTCTTGAGAAAGACATTAATGGCCATTAAAGCTCAAGAAATTCCATGGATCCACAGTCACAAATCCCTGCCTAGTGGAGGTCGCTGAAAGAAGACTCTAAGAAGGTTGTGTACCGGACTTTGGCCCCCCTTTCCTGGTCCTTTTGTATACACATGAAGGGAGTACGAGTTCTCATGATTCCAACCTCTGTATATTTGGCTGAGCTGCCTTCGTATAAGTGGCACATATAGAGCTGTCATGCTAGTGTTTCCCATCATCACTTGTATTTTACTTGGAATAATGCAGAGAAGCTTGTGTTTAGCCCCATAAACAGGTGGTTTAAGCAGTCATTTTATGTCCCAAAAGAAGAGGGCTATTCAATGTTACAGGACAGGGACTTAACTATTCATTGCATAAACATGTCATTTGATTGTGTGATAGAGTTGTTACTACAGTCGGATTTTCTCTCTTTTGTTATACGAAATCACCTTTTCTCTTTCCTCATTTCGTTGTACGAAATTGCTTGGTTCTATCTGATTTCTCTTTTTAGGTGTGGTTGATGAATCTAGGAATGGAACTGGTTAAATTCTATTCCAGTAATTTCAGAGTGTAAAATGATATATTGAAGGCTTTTTAATGATTAAAGTTTAGGATACAGTCAAAACGCCATATGGTTCACCAACAGAATGTCATTATTGTCTCTTTACCTCCTTTACGAAATTTGGATTTATCCCATAAATTTCAACTTGCGATACTTTGCCTTTTGTGCCTAGGAGAGATTGTCAAATCTTGGTTGAAGTTGTCTAATAAGATTATGAGAACAAAGAAAATGGCTTAAGAATGGAAAAAAGGTATTCTGGTATTTATTTACAAGAACAAACAAGATGCGAATTGTAAGAAGTATTGAGGGATCAAACTTATGAGCTACATTTTGAAACCGTAAAAGTATTTGAACGACTACAACATAAAATGAGTGTTTCACAAAATTAGTTCGGTTTTATATAGGAAGGTCATTATTTTCCTACTTGAACAATTGATTGAGAAGTTAAAGGGAGAAGAGAAAAGACTTCCACATGGTTTTTATTGATTTAGGGAAGGCATATTATAAGGTAACTAGGAGTTAATATGGTGAATGTTGGAAAAGAAAGTAGCCTCTAGAAGACATATTGACATGGTGAAAGACATGCGCGACAGATCTCTAACTAGTGTGAGGGCAAATAGTGGAAAGAAGTGAGTTTTCAGTGACAACAGACCTACTTTAGGGGTTATTATTGATCTCTTATCTTTACATTTAGAATGATAAGTTAACTAGGCATTTACAAGATGAGGTATAATAGTGTATGTTGTTTGTATATGACAATTTTGATTGGTGAGACTAGAGAAGGCATCAACATGAAGTTAGAACTTTGAAGGATGGTCTAGAATCTTGTTTTAAAATTAACAAGATAAAACAAAATATATAAAATGCAAGTTTAATAATAATGAGTAGAAACGAGAAATTAGTTAAGATTGATGACCAAGTACTTAAAAGATATTATTTTCGATGCCTTGCATCAATAATCTATGATAATGGAAAGATTGAGAAAGATATTGCCTATAGATTTAGAGCTGAAAAGACGAAGTGGATATATGCTTTCAGAGTTTTATGTGATCATCACACACCAATACAACTGAAAGGAAAGTTTTATAGGACGGCTATTAGACCAACAATGTTTTATGGAACAAAATCTTGGGCAGTAAAAAAATAACATATTTACATAAAAGTGCGGTTGAGATGAGGATGTTGAGATGGATGAGTGACAAGACAAGAAAAAATAAAGTTCATAATAAAAAACTCGAATAGAAGTACTGAGAAGAAATATGGTAACCTATGATCTGATTAAGGATATAACCCTTGTTTACTAAATTTCTTTTGAATCTTCATGAAGGTAGAAGGATTTTGTTAAAATATCCCTGTGCATTGAGTACTTCTTTAATGTACCCAACATTTTGTATACTTAATACCCTTTTCCTGTAATATAACAACATTCTTGTCTCGGGGTAGTTTATGAGGAATCTATCATTTTCAACTTCCTCTTAACTTAAACAATTGTATTTTGAGGGATTATTAAAGTGAGATAATCCCAAGACCCATAACACATCGTTTTTATATCAAAATACGTAGTGAGAGAGTCCTTCATCCGCACATTTTCCAACTTTCTTCAATCATTCTTAGTATCGTTTTAAAACTAAAATTAATTTAGACTTGAAAAAGATCCTCCCAACCAAAGCCCCCTCAAAAATTGACTTTGGACCGTCAGTCCATTCGAGGGATGATTAGGCCTAGAGTTTCAATGTCTCTTTTTATCTCTCACTAAAATAAAGATCAGTCCAATCGGGTGAAACAACGGTCCAGCAAACTCCAAGAAAAAAAATGACCGCAAACAGTGATGGATACAAAAAAAACATTTTTTTTTGTTTGTGGCAGCTCTTCTTGTATAAATTTCAAGTATAATTATTATTTACCCTTCTATTTGCAAGGGAATCGACGATTCTACCTAAAAATCAACATAGCTAAAAAAATCAACATAGTATGGATGATTCTCATAACATATCGACATCTATCCAATCACTGAGCAAATATATCAATCATACCTAGCAACAAATTACTTAAAAGGTATTATTTGGTATAATAACAAATTACTTAAAACTATTATTTGAACACTTGAGACGTAACATCGAGTGAAGCTCAAAATTCTGGATCTATTCAATACTTCCAAATAAAAGAGGAATTGATCCATGACGGATCAATCAATAAAAAATTCTAGTTAAACCTCATAAAACAGCATATCGTGGAACTAGAACCAAACACGGGTTTAGCTTTGCTAAACTTCAACTTTGTGGCACACCCCCAGTTGTCAAATTTAACACGTACTTCTTTATACCAAAAGTGATGCCTATATAATGCGCCCTGCTTAGTTAGGCAAGAAAGATTAAGCACCCACGTATTGGACAAACCACCAAAGAAGACGCAACAGAACCAAACCAGCACGGTCTTGATTCCTTCGAAAAAATACTTATGATACATCCACCGCAAAGTATTTGTAAGAAAACTTTCATCTTGTTCTCTGAATGGGAGACAAGCAGATAAATGAAGGAAAAATATAAAATGAGACTTTTTATCTTTGATATAAAGTGGTCAAAATTATTCTGAACCTTTAAATTTGAAATTGGGTGGTTGTATTTATTTCATTGGCCAACTCAAAGTTGAAAAAAAAATTCTCGAACTTTTTGATTCACTCAAGCTAACAGATTTCACATCGAATGGTTATATATGTAATTGTGAATTCTTTGTACTAATAGTAAATGCTCTCATTGTATACCATCCCATAAATAATCTCAAAACCCTTCACAAGAGGACGTTTTTAGGGAAAGAATTGAAAGCAGCACAAAGACTAAATAAATCATGAGAAATGTACAGCTACCAGCATGCAAGCATCCATGACCTCCAGCGAATAATTCCACATCTCGTTTCAATGGAAACTATACATACCAAGCAAAATTTATATTTATCAGAACCCGGATAACGAATCCCTAATGTTAGTTTCTCAGCCATAATTCTCAGATTCGAAAGCAATTAATGGTCTAAGTGCAAAACCAAGGTCTCGGTAGACCTTAAACTATAAATCGTCCTACTCCTTGGAAAGAGCACAAATAACTGTCTGAAACCCACAACAAAATATGAGGAAACCACACATTAATTAACTCTTAAGAACTTCAAAGAAAAATCAAGAGTCTCCAAAAGAGTTTTTCTTCCCTCACTGACTAACTCCAAGCCACTTGGAAAAGTTCTCAAACTCAGTGTAATCACTGTCAGAAACCATCATCTGGTACCATGCTTTCCCTGCTGCTTTGATCGCAGCCGCATTCTCCTGATTTCCAACAATGTTTTATTATCAAACCATATCAGACAAGAAAAGAACGTGGCATTAACTACAAAGAAAGAAAGATAATCTTAACATATAGCATGTGTCTCATTCAATTATGTTGATAACATACAATCTTAACATATAGCATGTGTCTCATTCAATTATGTTGATAACATACATTTCTACGCACAAACTGCTAAAGTGTGACATGGTCATTACTCAGAGCAAATTTGACTAAATACTCAAGTAGGTGAAAATCCAAGATTTGATGGAATGTCCTTTAAAAAACAAAAAAATTTTAAAAGAAAAAATAACTTGTCTAAACCACATTTGTCAGGCATCTTGAGTTTGAAACTACAATCATTCAATAATATCACATAGTTAACATGGGGATATCCACCAGCAATATTACATAGTTAATGGTACATTAAAGGGACGTCCACCATTGCTTACAAATGGTGGACAGTGGAGAACAACCATAACCAGGTAAATTGTCTACAACCCACATACAAAAATAAAAAACCAGTGACTTCACCAAGATTAACAGGAAGGTCAAGATTAACAGGAAGGTCATTGTGGTTGACAAAGCAAATGATAGTGCCGTACCAACAATAAAATCAGCCAGGAATGCGGGTCTAGCATCCATTCGCCAGGGATAAGTATGCGGTCAATCAAATGTGATTTCTCCATGGCACATGAAGTTCCACTAGTTCTAAGAAGCCAACTTGACAAGTGGCCTATGCAGTGGAAGAGAAGAAGCAGTCATATGGTCAATGTCCTGATAGCCATGTAGCTTTTTATTTGATGAGTACAAAGAATGTAATTGCACACCCAACAGGTCCTTTTAATATGGATACAGCTACCGTAATAGCAGGAGCAACTGAATCACTTTCTGATGCACCTATTTGACGGATACTTCTGGATGTCAAAACATCTGCAGTAGGGAATATGACTCTATGGTTGCTAAATCCTTTACTTCAAATTGTTTTTTTCTCTTTTGAGGATTACTTTAAATCCAATTTCATAAAACATATTTTATCATCATCATTATTATTGTTTTAGCCTTTTTTCAATTAATTGGAGTCGGCTACATGAATCATGGTTCTCCATTCTGCTCTATTAAAGGCCATATCCTTAGTAAGTCCATAAAACATATTAAATCAATTCTATTAATATAACCTGGAACCCTATCCTGCTGTCCCATTTCATCCATCCTCAGGGAACTCAATTTCCTACACCGATTAAGTCCTTAATTATCCATGAGTATAACGGATCCATTTAGTTGTCCACTTTGTCAAATCTCACTTAAGTATACAAGTTCTTAACTTATCCATAGATCAGCCAACTGCGATACACCTTATCTGCTCTAAACCTTAGTTCTCACATGTACCCAACTCCCCCTGCTCCTGCTCCCGCCCCCACCCACCCACACACACGCACACACACACTTTGGAGGTGACAAGACATCAAGAAAACAAGATGATCACCCAGTGCCTCATTACACAATCCATCAACAAACAAGATCCAGAAGAAAAATGTGACCACTAAAAACATGACAATATAACTGGAATTTCTGCATCCAATCATCCAATACTTCTCCTATCATATGTTTATGGGTGCGAAACCAAAGTATACACATCTTGGAGTTCTCAAGTTCAAATTGCATTCGCATAAGATGGCCATAAAATAATCTTCCAAGTACAAATCACTTTTATGGATGTATCTTTCACTAGTTTTGCATCTTCAAGTGTCGAGTAAGTATCTTTACAACCCATTCTTTTCTTGATACGTGTCCAGATCAAGAGACCCAACTAAGGAAATAGGGCAGGCATAAATTTGCATCAAGATTTACAATATAAGCTTCCAAGGAGCATAAATTTGTATTGTCTTTTGCTTTCTACACATGTTTCACATAAATACATTTATTTAAGACGTGATTCGGACCATACAAAGACAAACAATCCAAAAATAATGTTCTAACCTCTCAGGCCAAAAGAAACATTCCAAAAGGCACAGAGTCATTTATATCCCAAACCACTATCATTAATTCACTTCCATAACAAAGATTTGCACTAAAGAGAAATTTAATACTAGCTCCAAGCCTCCAATCATTTAGCATTTTACATTCGCAACCCAGATCCCAGTAAAGAGATAAACAGTGCAATTCAACCTTGAAAGTGCTTGAAAGTTCAGCACAAATAACATTTCAATTACCTCCTCCAAACCGTGGCAAAGACCATGACTTATGTCACAAAAAGAAAGCCAAAGAAAAATTCGAGGACCAAAAGTAACAAAGAATGCTGGGCACTCTGGTTTACAACTTGGAAAGCAGACTGTTGGAGTACCAGTCGCTAAATCAACTACCATGTGTGGCCAACATGGATATGTGTATTCACATTATTACCGTCATAACTGGCTTGAACTTGAGCATTTAGCAGTTAACATTAGCAAAGCCGCATCTCAAGTTAAATGTCTACCGCTGCAATAAGACCATGACTTCTTTCATAAAAAGAAAACCACATAAGGACCAAAAGTAACAAAGATTGCTGGGCACTTTGTTTTACTACTTGGAAAGCAGACTGTTGGAGCACCAGTCGCTAAGTCAACTGCCATATGCGCCAACATGGATTTGTGCATTCACATTATTGCCGTCATAATTGGCTTGAAGTTGAGCATTTAGCAGTTAACATTAGCAAAGCCGCATCTCAAGTTAAATTTCAACCGTTGCACTAACTCCCTCCCCTCCCCCCCAAAAAAAAGGATCCTGGAGGGAAATTTTGCTATTCTGGATACTTCCCACTATGAGAACTAGGAACACTATAAAGGCAAGGCGGGGTTCTTAATCTAATTTGTTCAACTATTGACTTTATATGAGATGAACTGGAATGTCATTTGCTATTTTGCTAAGAGATCAAGTAACATAACATAGAGTAGTTTTCCTCTTCCAAGCAAGCCAAGCCATGTGAATCTCAAAATAAGAAATTCACCAGCTTGGGATCCCATCGTCCTTACCAAAGCATCTTCATAGTTTTCATAATGGAACAGGTTTACACCAGTGTTGTCAGATTTGCTTCAGAGCCCTCTTCGGTTTGGTTGGAAAAACAAAGCAATTCAGTGCTTTGGCCGATTCGGAGGAAGACTTCAGAATTTTTAAATCATTTTAATATAAATAAAGTATAAATTTATATATATTTAAAATAATAAAAATTTGAAAATAAAAATTCAAAAAATAAAAAATAATTTTAAAAAAAAGGGACAATTCTATGCTTTAGTCGTAGCGGCCGAAGCTTCAGCCAAATCAGGTCGAAGAGGGCCAATGCATAGAACTGCCTTCAAAAGACAATTATGTGCTTCAGCCAAAGAGGCTGAATCAGACCAAAGCGAGCCGAAATGGCCTGAAGTAAGTCGAAGCGGAAATGCCGGAGCTTTGCTTCACTTTGGTCAAGGCCAAAATCCGAAGACTTCCACCTCTTCAGCTGAAGCAAAGAGAATCTGATAATATTTGTTTACACAGAATACCTCCGTAAAAATCAATCTCATCAATCCTAAACAGACAGCATCATAATAAACCACATACTTCCACTACCAACGCTACGTTTTAGGCTCAATTCCTATCAAGGATAGGGACCCTCTCCCCATTGACTCACCAAAAAAAAAAATCTGTACAGGAACGCATATAATGCAAGCGAATAACAACTGAGCATGCCAAAAGATCCATTTCTATATATATAAAGAGAAGCATCCATACCACACCCTGTGAATTGAGTAATTTACTCTTTAGGCAAATTAGAATAAGAAAGCATGAGATGTGATCAACTAAAGCACATTAGATTACAGCTAAGCTCACTCTTCTTGCAAAAATTACCATGGCAACTCCACATACAAGAAAACAACGTTTTTGTGATTCTTATAAGGATTTGAATGGACCATGCAGATGTACTAACAACAAGATATCTCAAGCGTTAGCCTCCCATGCAAAAGCAAAAATATAATATTCATAAAATGGCATTGTTGGAGCCAAGCATATAAAAATATGTAGATAGATCCCATAACCCACACACGCAACAGCGACAAGGACAGGCATTCAAAATTCTGATTCATATTTTCTCTTCCCAACTAGTTCATACAGATGCAGGTCTATGACCAAATTCCAAGCAATAATGTTGAACAAAGCTCACTAAAGAATTCTAAAGTGAACACTGAAACTATGCAACAGGCACCAGCTAATTCAAACAAATTGTATCGCATATGCTCATTTCCCACCAAAGAGACCAATCTAATTAAGAAAATAAATACTATATAACAGCACATAATTGACCAGTTAAAATGCTAAAAAGTAAAAAAAAAATGAGCATGAAACAATACAGGGGGGATAGTAATAGACATCACAGATAAATGATTTCGACATGAAGAGACCTTGAAAACCAATTTCATCTGATATCAGTGAAACAGCTTTAAATACTGGTAAAATGTGCAAAATAAATAAAAAACAAATGAACACAAAACAAACTGTAGCATTATCAATACAAACATTATTTATTGGAAAATAATCTAAGCACATGAAACAAAAGCACTAGCAAAACCAGGCTACATAATAGCAAAATATAACATGGGAAACTGAAACTATAATTTAAAACAAAGAATCCACATAAACCCAATCTATAATAAAGAATATGGAAAATAATCCTTTAGGTTGAACGAGTTTGCGACCCAACCCAAAGGACTGTGAAAATACGGCCCTAACAAATCATACCATTATTCAAACCTAAGGACCATGGAAAACAGTCCCCTTAGGATAGTGTCCAATGAAATGGGGGACAGTGATTGAGGGTTAGCATGACACACTGCCAGTGGACAGGATTTGTTCTTGTCAATCCTAAACTCCCTCCATCACTATCCATCATTTCAATGGATAAGTGATGGCTCTCAGGACTACATTTTTTCTACAGGCCTGTGGATTTTATGACATCATCTCTGAAAATAAAATTAGTGCTTTAGTAAATAGAAACTCATAATAGCAACAAGCAATTCCACCACAAATGTGAAAAGCAAGCCTTAATCAACAAAAAAGATGTAAAAAACACCAGATGCAATCTTAACTATCAGATACTAACCCTTACAGAAGAACAAAAAAACTTACAATCATGAATTCACAAGGGAAACCTAGCAAATAAAACCAGAAACAGCATATAAATGCACAACCTAATACAGATACATTCTCAAGGAAAATATATATTATCAGGATAAATAGTAGTAAAATAAATTAATAAACAAGTTTAAACCATAATTATTAGATATACATTAAAAGAAGAAAGAAAAGCATGGATAACCTCTAAAGAATGAAGAATCTAAACAACCTAAGTATAATAAACCTAGTTAACAAAAAAAATGAAGAAAACAATGGAGAACCGTGAACATCAACTATCAACTTCATATGGAATAAAAACATAGATACCTACTCAGCAAGAAGAAACACCAACTGAATCTTTTTTTTGAGGGAGTGTTAACTAACAACAACTGAATCTTACAAAAGTAAATTTAAGGAAAAATTATTAGAACCCCCCACTCATGTTTCTTAACATCCTCCCCCAAAGCCTTTTTTAAATCACTAATAAAACCCCAACACTGTTTTCCATTGCAACTACCTCCAATTAAAAATGGTGATTTTTATAGACCTAAAATCCCCAATTTGACCCATGTTTACAACACCAATTGTTTGTTTTTTTTTTGGTGCCGGACCGGTCCTGCTCATTGATTTCTTAGTGCCAGTCCGGCTGCCGGACTGACACCAAAATGTGTCGGACCAACAATAATGTATCGGACCAACAAAAATGTATTGGACCAACAAAAAATGTATCAGACCAACAAACGATATGCCAGACTGATACCAAAATGCACCTGACCAAACAGTGCTGGAAAAAGCCAGTCTGGCAGTGTTTTGTGCTCGACAGGCACTACCAAAGCTTGGGTATAAGGCAAAGAGAGGGGTATTTTGGCCTAAATAGTGGATAACAACTCTAAAGAAAGAAAATGTAAATCTAGAACTATGAAACAAGGAAAATTAAAAAAATCAAACGTAATAAAAAGAGAACACATTAAAGCTAAGCATTCCACAGAGAAATAAAGCTAGATATCACACAACCAATCCAAAACAAGTAGAAATAAAAAATCCAGATCGAACCAGCATAAGTACACAAAAAACAAAAAAACAAAACAAAACTGATAAAGCAAACAGAAACTAAAAAGACTACAAAAAAATATTATACATACAGCCACTCCATCTAAAAGAAGTTAAGAATTCGATCTAGATCTAACCTTTGGTGGCTCCTTCCTCTTCGTATCGAGCTTCTCCTGCTTCGCCTTAACACGTTGAGCCTCTGCAAGCAATGCCATCCTCCTTGCAGTCTTAGCATAGGGATTGAGCTTTAGCATTGCTCCCAAATTCTTGAGCGGATTCTTCTTAAGAGGCTTCCTCTTAACCTCCTTATTGATGGGCCTCACAACTGACTGAACCTCATCAGAGTTAATGATCCTCGATAAATCAGCATTCACCATCTTTGATCTGGGCAAAATGTAGCCCCTCTTCTTCTCCGAAGGCTTCTCAAAAGTCCCATAAACTGAGTCAAGTTTCTCGAAAGCTGATTTGGTCCAAATAATGAACCTCCCAAGATGACCACCAGGTGCAAGTTTCAAGAGATTGAGTCTCTCCACGTTTGAGATCTCAACACCCGGAATATTCCGAAAGGCCTTGGCGATCTTCGAGCCCTCAGTCCCATACACAATGAGAGGGCCCTTTCGAGAAACATATCGCCGGTTCCTCATCTTACCCTTGCCCGGTCTAATGGCATGTGACTTCTTCGCCTTCTCGACATCAGGGGCAGCACCAATATTCTTCAAGAGCTTCAGGGCCGAGGAGGTCTTTTCAAGGGACTCAGCAGAGTCGGAGACGACAAGCGGCAGTTCAGGGATTTTCTCAATCCTGTGCCCTCGAGCCAACACCAATGACGGCACAGCGCTCGCCGCCAAAGCCGACACAACAGCAAAACGCTTCTGATTGATATTAATCTTCCGGTGCCATCTTCGCCAGATCTTCGTAGGAGCAAACATTCGACCGCCCCGACACATGTTTCCAAACGCACCCTGCCCGGCACGGTGGGTGCCACCACCAGGGACGCGAGGGATTCGTGAGACGGCCCGTCCAGTCCCCCACGACTCAGCGGACGTCTGGTGCCCAGCCTTGGTGCTCACAGCATAGGGCTGGCGCTTGTTTTTAGACATTTGAGCATGAACGAAGTTGACTATATCGGGGCGAATCACCGCTTTCATCACATCCGGGAGAGGCAGAGTGGCTTGGCCATCGGTGGCCATGTCTCCCTCGAGGGTTTGCACAGTCACAAGGGGACGAGCAGCAGCTGCCGCCGCCATTGTTATCAATCTCTCCCTCTCAGTCCCAGACTCTGAAACCCTAATTTCCTGCTTCCTTTTCTCTCTAACCTAAACCCGATTTCCGCCTGCTTCGTTTTTATTGGGTCAAATACGGGACGGTTGAAACCCTAATCCCCCACTTCCTTTTCTCTCGAGCCTAAACCGTTTTTTACTCAACTTATTGAGTTATTTTTACTCAACGTATTGAGTTATTTCAATGGGAAACAAAGAGACATTTTTTAGTTTTTATTGCTTTCCTCTTCTTTTCTTTCCTTTTTTTTTTTGAACTTTATATAGAATCGATTAGAGCCCACCTAAAAAATTTCACCATAAAAAGTTGTTTTTAAGTTCTCAAATTGATCATCTAGACATCAAGATGCATGGACACGAAAAAAAATGGATTTCAAGTTTTGGAAATAATGCACCTTGTCACGTATTTTTTGGACTGTCAATTTTTAAGATTTTCAAATTTCTATAGATCTGTCCAATCCACACTATTTTTAAGCTTTAAATTTTATAATTAAAGATAAAAATAGGATTTCTAATATTGAAACTACATTTCTCTACATTATTTGAAAGTACGCTTTACTTTGATTGTTTAGAACCTCGGCTCTATACAAACCACAACTTTTTTATTTTTTTGGTAATTTTTGTTTTTTTGTTTTTTCTCAATGCTTACAATTTGATTTTTGGATGCTTGTAATGTGATTATTATTGATATTATTATTATAATGTAATTTTTCCGTATGTTGGCTATAGATCCTTTGTTATTATGAATTTATTAGTGTTGATGTGAGAACTTTATAAATTTTCTTTGTAGAATCTAAAAGTTTATGATTTTAACCATAAATCAACTTTTTGTAATTTTATATGCTCTAATCTTTAAATAAGCTTGATTTTTTTCAAACAACCTGATCGAGAGCTAAAACCATTTAAAGTATCATTAAATGTAACAAAATAGAAAAATGTATATTACATGTAACAAGATAGAAAAATGTATATTACACAATTGTATTACTATTATATATACAATGAAAGAACCACCACAAAATAGTGTGGGTTACAATTATTTTTTTTAAAGAGTTCCTCTTTTTCTAAAATTCTATACTTAGTATTTAATTTAATTTTGTGTATTCATTTGTTTGTTTTCTATAATTTAAAGGGTGTGGTTTTTATAAGGTTGCAACCTTAAACAATCCAATTAAGGCGCATCTCTAAATTTTATCATAATATGTAACATTGGTGTAAAAAGTATTAGGATTATCTTAAAATCTATTTTCATATCTAATTATAAAATTTTAGACTCCAAAAATCGTTAATTAGAGGGTTTTTAAACATTAAAACAACATTTTTCGATAGATTTTTTAGGCGCATATGTAATTCTACATTTTAAGGTTGCAACCTTATCTAAATTTTTTCCACATTTAAGGGTAGACAAATTGAGATTCGTCATTCCGCTCTATTAAAGGACATACCTTTAGTGAGATTATAAGTCCTCATTTCTTTTTTCACTACTCCTAATCATGTCTTTTTGGGCCTACTGTTACTCTTTTGAGCCTTCCACTTGAACTAGCTTAGACCTCCTAAAGGGTGTTGTATTGGGTCTGCGTCACATATGGCTAGCTCACCTAAGTCTACTCTCTCTCATCTCATCGCATATTGATGCCTCACTTAAAATTTCCCAAATGTATTCATTTCGACTTCTAACCCTTATTGTCTTGCCACTCATTCATCTCAACATCCTCATCTCCGTTACATTCAACTTATGAGTATATTGTATTTTGACCGCCCAACATTTTCGTCCCATAGAGCAATGTTGGTATCATAGTTGCCTTATAGAAATAATGGCTACTGTTTCAAAAATTAGCTATTATTTCCATTATTTTATGATCCCAAGTACTATTTTATTAAGAATGTCACTGATGATTCCATTTTGCTACTGATATTTTATGCAAAATAAATTTCATTTTTACCAACAAATTGTATCACCCTTTTCGATCACTTAATAAAATATATAGAAAAAATTATCAAAATACACCTCTCATTTCAAGTACTTGACATTCTTCTTTCTCTTTTTTTTCAAGTCAAAATTATGTATATTTTGATGGGTATTTTAAAATTAATTAAAAATATAAATCGATTATTAATTAATTAATCTCTTAAAAACATTTTGATAAATTTCTCGATGAAATATATACTAAAGGGAGGCTAGGCCTTTTATGCCTCATTTTCATTACAAGACTATTTTTAAACCTTGATAAGGATTGAGGTTTTGGTTCATTTTGGGAAAAATTTAAATATCAAATGATGTTTCTATTCAGGCCTCCTAAATGGCATGTCATTTGAAATTTGTTAAACCATAACTAGCATGGTTCAAATAGCATAATAAAAATAGTAAGGGATTGTATATAAAGAGACCATTTATCTTTGTCACAGGGACGTCACAATTATTTATAGCCATCCGATGTCAAATCTAATAGCTTGGGTGTGTCACAAAGTTCAAGAAGATTTCTTTTGAACTTTGAGCTTAATCAATGAAATAAATGCAACCACCAAATTTCATATTCAATGGTCACGATTAATTGTGATCATCTATCAAAGGTAAATGGTCTCAATATATGCTTTTCCCTTGGGATTGTAATAAGCATTTTTGACAATAAAATGGAAATACTTAACAATAAATATTGGGTTTCTGTAACATGTTTCATATTTATAGCCCTCAAACACCCAACCCAAGAAAAGGAAGTAGGGGACTTTAGTTTTCCCAACGGTAGATGACCTTACTACTTGGCCAACAAACGATTGATTGATGATGAACTCTCAAACATCCAGGTACCTTTTATTGAAATGCATAGGGTTTGGTGACAGGTGGAGAAGCTGGATGTTTGGTTTTCTTTCTTCTACCCATTTCTCGGTGCTATTCAATGGTAATTCGATTGGTTTTTTTCAAGCCTCTAGAGGTCTTTGCCAAGGGGATGCTCTCTCTCCCTTCCTATTTACTATTTATGCTGAGTGCTTCAGTTTTAATGCTGAGCAATGTGGAGAGGGTGGGGCATTTTTCGGGGTTTTCTATTGCTAATTCAGGTATGGTAGTCTCCCATCTGTAATATGTTGACGATACTCTTATTTTCTGTGATACGAATCCCCTACATATTAAGAACATCACATTATTCCTAGAAATTTGTGAAGCTATTATTGGCTTTACAATGAACTTTCATAAATCCTCCATGGTGGGCATCAACTGTACTGAGCCTTTGATTGAATCCTTGGCCACAGTGATGGGTTGTAACGTTGGTTCCTTTCCCCTTGTAGATCTTGGCTTACCAATTTCTGACTATAGGTTTTCGTTAGCAGTTTGAGATAAAGAGCTTGAGATGGTTCAATGTAAGTTGGATTTATGGAAACCCAAATACTTATCTCTTGGAGGAAGAGTGACGCTCTTAAGATCTTGTTTGGCAAACCTTCTGGTTTATCAGATGTCCTTGATTAATATGCCTGCCTCGGTCGCTAAAAAGATTGAGAACATAATGAGGGAGTGACCAGCGGAAATTCTATCTTCTTAGATGGGAGAGAGTATGTACACCCAAGAAGGAAGGGGTTTGGGTATTAGAAGCATTAGATTGGTTAATAAAGCTCTTTTGTATAAATGGTGGTGGATGAGTCTCTATTTAAAAGAGCAGTTGTGGTTCTAAGTCATTTTCGTTAAGTAAGGGTTGGGCATGTCGGGAGTTTGGCTTAAGGCAGTAGAAGGGGGATACCTCCTAAATGTAGAGAAATATAGTTTTGTGCAGATCTATGATTGCCGGTTACTTTAGATGGTCTGTAGGGTATGGCAACTAAATCTCCTTTTAGGATCATAAGTGAGTAGGGGAGTATCCTCTTAAGTCTCTCTTCTGTTATAGTTATTTTAACACCCAACGTTAAGGTTTTTGAGGTGATTGAGAGAAGATGAGACTTTTTATCTTGGAATATCTCATTGCCCTATGCGAGGCTAAACAACACACTCTTTGCACCCCTATGACCCTATCCTCTTTAGCTTGGAATATTTCATTGCCTTATGCGAGGCTAAACAACACACTCTTTGCCCAAGGTGGGCCCTATGCGAAGCTAAACGACACACTCTTTGCCCAAGGTGGGGCCTATGCGAGGCTAAACAACACATTCTTTGCCCAAGGTAGGCCCTATGCCCTATCCTCTTTATCTTAGAATATCTCATTGCCCTATGCGAGGCTAAACAACACACTCCTGGAATATCTCATTGCCCTATGCGAGGCTAAACAACACACTCCTGGAATATCTCATTGCCCTATGCGAGGCTAAACAACACACTCCTGGAATATCTCATTGCCCTATGCGAGGCTAAACAACACACTCTTTGCAACCTATGCGAGGCTAAACAACACACTCTTTGCCCAAGGTGCGTCAATGATTTAAAAGTCTGCGAGTCGAATCGGACTCGCCCGGTTCGACTCGGGAGTGAAATACAGGAAATCCCCCGGTTTTTTTCGATTCTGTACCGTAAACCGATTTCGTGCCGTAAACCGTCATGTGACGTCCCGATTCTTCAATGCCATGAATCTCCCAATTTTCGATTCATGTTCCCATTCTTCGATTCATGACGTCATGGCCCGCCTCTTGTTCGACTCGGGAGTGAAAAACCGGAAATCGCCTGGTTCTTCTCGATTTCGTGCCGTAAACCGTCATGTGTCATCATGAATCTCCCAGTTCTTCGATTCATGTCTCGATTCTCCGACGTCATGAATCTCCCAATTCTTCGATTCATGTCCCGATTCTTCGACGTCATGAATCTCCCAATTCTTTGATTCATGTCCCGATTCTTCGATTCATGACGTCATGGCCCGCCCGATTCTTCAACAATGGGCATTTTTGTAAATTTCAGGATAAGATAGGTTTTAAAAATTACAAAAACCTAAGGTCCGCACACCTCTCCACGTGGCTCTTCTTACTTCGCACGCGTTATCCTCGTTGGGTACAAAAAGGTATTTATTCACTACAACTTCCTTTTACCTCTTCGATGTGGGATAATGTGAAAATGTATTAACTTGAAACATTAATATATTATATATTTTGTTTGTACTTTTAATATCATTAAGTTGTATACCGGTTATCAAATGCCTTTTGCGTGTGGAGGACGTTGGTTAGAATCCCCTCTCGAGCGGAAACATTGTTTTTTTTTTTTTTTTTGTCAAATTTTTTTCTTATCAAAAAAATGAAAGGTTTTTTTTATCAATTTCGCTTTTTGTCAGGAAAATTTCTTATCAAAAAAATGAAAGGTTCTTATCAATTATTTTTCTTATCAAATTTCTTTTTTTGTCAAACAAATAAAAGGTTTTTGTCAAAAAAATAAAGAGTAATGAAAAGTTATTGTCAAAAAAAAAAGTTCTTATAAAAAAATAATAATACAACAAGTTTTTTTTTTGTCAAAAAAAAAAGGTTCTTGCTAAAAACAAATAAAAAAAATGTAATACGACAAACATTTCTTGTAAAAAAATAAAAGGTTTTTGTCAAAAAAACTAAAAGATTCTTGTCAAAAAATCATTCTTTATTGGAGTCCATGTATGATTGTATACTTCATCCATGATAGTTCCATGATTTTTATTTTGTCTGATGTAATTTAATGGTTAAAATAAGTTCATACAAAGAAAAATTATCTCAATATTCACATATTAATGAAAAAAATAAAAATTAATAATGTAGTACCCCGATTTCTAATTGGATTTCTAAAAAACAACATTTATAATGAATTTTAATAATTTTTTTAGATTTTTTTTAAAGCTTAATCTGATCGATTCGGTCTATTCCCGATTTGGATCGTCAATCCATCGATCTGTATGGGTTTTTGGGATGCCCGATCCGGGCCACCGATCCGTTTTTTAAACCACTGGTGTGTGTTAATTGAATTACTTGAAACAATCTATATTGCAGCAGATGTTGGAGGATCAAATGGTATGGACGATTGAGAGTGATGGTTTATTCACAGTCAAATCTTGCTACAATCTTCTTTTTTATGATCGGTGGAGATGGTCTTGCCCTCAGATTGCTCAAATCTTGAAATGGCTCATACCTCACAAAGTACAAGTCTTTATTTGGCTGACTGCTATGAACAAGGTCTTAACTATCGACAATCTGATTAAAAGTGGTAAGATTCTACCAACTGTTTGTTTGTTATGTAAAGCTGATGTTGAATCTGGTGCGCATCTATTCATACACTGTCCTTTTACAGTCCAAATTTGGTATTGGTTGTTTGGAGTAGTTAATATCAATTTGGCTCTACCTTTGACGATGGAGGGTATTATTACTCAACTCTCCTTATCCCATCTACCGGAGGTTGGTAAGTCTTTGTGGAAGATTGCCAAAGGAGCTATTCATTTAGAGGTTTGGAAAGAGAGGAACATGAGAACTTTCGAATGAGTTTCTCTACCTTTGGATTGTCTGATTCATTCTATTAAGTGTTCGATGGGGTCGTCGCTTTCTGTCTCTAAAGTGTGATGAGGTGCGACTAAGATTGATGTTTTTGCTAGCTACAACAATCTTTTTCAGCTGGGTGCCATTAGGACTAGACCTAAAAGCATGTGGATAGCGTCTCATGTGGGTACATTGAAGCTCAATTTTGATGGAAGTTCTCTTGGTAATCCAGGGATAGCTGGTATAGGTGGCATTCTGAGAGACTGATGGTAATACCCTCTTTTCATACGCTAGGCTGATAGGACATGCAACGGCAAACTTAGCTTAATTGCATGCGCTCTATGAACGTTTGAAGTTTTTTAAAGAGAGAAATTTGCGGTCATTCATGCTGGATAGAGGGGGACACTTTTAATGTGGTTAAGTGGTGTAATAAGGAACAACTTAATCCTTGGAAACTTAAATCTTTCTGGCTACGTATCATGGATTTGTTTTCTACCATTACAAACTTAGATCTCTCTGGCTACGAATCATGGATTTGTCTTCTACCATTACGGTCTCTTTCACGCATGTTTACCGAGAAGCAAACTCGGTGGCGGACTGTTTGGCCAAGGGAGGTACCTCTTTATCTTCTCTTGTTATCTCTGATAATGTAATAACGTTCTAAAAACATTAATAATATTATTAACATTTGTCAAAAAAAACTTAACAATAGTGTT
This sequence comes from Amborella trichopoda, assembly GCF_054954075.1. NCBI lineage: Eukaryota > Viridiplantae > Streptophyta > Magnoliopsida > Amborellales > Amborellaceae > Amborella > Amborella trichopoda. The sequence goes on from NC_142343.1 coordinate 31,724,293, forward strand.
CTAGTAAGAAAAAAGGGAACTTATATACAAACTAGATAAAATTTATGGAATTACCTTGTCATTCAAGAATTTTAAATGGAGTTTTTATTTATTTATTTATTTATTTATTTAAGTTTTGCCATAGGCTTCAAATTTTTTGTTTGAGGCAACATTGTCCGCCCTACAATCTAATATGTTCTTTTGTACAGGGCATTCTGATGTTTCAATCACCTGACCTGTACACTTGAAAAAATAAAAATACAAAAAATCTAAAAGTATGGGCTAATTCGATGTGTGGAACATCCTACCACCCCCACATAAAAGGTGGGCTAATATCTTATCCATCGAATGGGCCTATAAATGCCAAAAAAGTTTAAAAAAGGAAATAAATAAAGCAATTTGAAACATTGAAAAGAATGCAAAGCTCAAAAAAAAAAAAAAAAAAAAAAAAAAAAAAAAAAAGAAGAAGAAGGAAGGAAGGTCCTTTACCATAAATTTCCTAAAAATATGGACTAAATAGTAGTTCTGGAAATTTTACTCGGTATGTATGTAAATTTCTCTTTAAAAAAAGCCAAGATTTTGACCTAAAAAATAAAAAATTAATCAAATAATAATAGCCAATAAGGGAACGAGATTTGGGTGAAGCATAAGCGTGGCAATGGGCAGGGTCCAGGTTTTGGACCTGGACTCGATGTGAGTTCAATATTTGGACCCATATCTGGATCTAAGGTCGGGTCTACCCGTCGGGTCCCAAATCGGGTCCATTGTCACCCTAATGTTTATGTGAGACACGTGGGCTATAACTATGAGTTTCTTTTTTTTCTTTCTTTTTTTCTTTTTTGTCATTTTTCTTTTACCATCATATACTTTCAATATTTACAATATTACACAATATTTATGAATACCCACATTCCTTACTATTTTACGTAATAACTAGAAATTCCTAAGAAACAAACGTATTGACAACATTTACGAATACCCACATAGACCCATATTATTCGGGTCCGGTCAGGTCAAAGAGTAAGCTTCTCTCTTTCTCTCTATATATATATATATGAAAAACTCTTCCCAATGCCTATAGGCGAAAATGAACAGTGATTTTGCCTACTCTCATCACCATCCAAACTTCATCGCACGGTCACAGTTGTGCGGTAGTGTTTCAATTTTTTTTATTTTTTTTTACAAATTTAAATTACTTGAAATTTGAAACATGTGTATATCTTAGTGAGGCACACCTAATAAAAATATGAAAAAAATAATTCATTAAATATAAATTGACCAAAATACCCCTATAAATTTTTTAGGGTATTTTGGTTTATATTTTACAATGTATTTTTTTCATATTTTTATTTGGTGTGCTTCACTAATATGTATACACGCTCCAACTTTCAGATCATTCCAATTAGTAAAAAAATGAAAAATGAACACTACCGGACAACTGTGACTATGCGATTAAGTTTGGATAGTGATGAGGGTAGGCGAAATCACTGTTCATTTTCGCCTATAGATGTTTTGTAGTATCTTCCTATATATATATATATATATATATATATATATATATATATATATATATATATATATATATATATATATATATATATATATATATGGGAAAAAATTTATATAAGATTGCAACCTTAAAATGTAGAATCATAGATGCACCTCAAAAATATATCGAAAATATTGTTTTAATATTGAAAGTGCTCTCTAATCAATCATCTCAACATCCAGATCTATAAATATGAAGAAAAAAAAGTTTTTGAATCCTGAAAATAGTGCATCTTGCAACACATTATCGAGACCATCTGTTTTCAAGATTTTCATATATTTATAGATCTACTTGATTTTAAGCATTTTTGGAATTTAAAATTTTCTAATTAGGTATGAAAATAAATTTTAAGATAATACTAAGAATTTTTTACAACAAAATTACATGTTATGATAAAATTTTACGGTGCGCCTTAATCGGATTGTTTACGGTGACAACCTTATAAAAAAGTTCATATGAGGTCACTGATAGGAATAGGAGGAGAGAAGAAGCTGTCTAAGCATTGGATTTGGGACAGTGATGGTTTCATGGGGCATCAAGCATGTGGTGCGTTGTTGCCTATGCAACTACCCCTCTCGGATGAGAGACCTTGTCGTCCACGATCGGGACGGGCGAAAGAGACCGCATTCTGTGGGCATGGCATCTCTTGAGAGTATTTATCGATTAATCAACCCCAACCCCTCTGGTTTTTTTCTTTTTCTTTTCCTTCTGCTTGTATCTATCACGTTGTGATTCAAATTTTTAAACTAAGTGATAGAAAGTAGGAGTTGTCTGTTTATTTTTGGTACAAAAAAGTCCCAATAACTCCAAACCTTCAAATATGAAACCAAGTAGTAATAAAGCTTGAAAAATAAAATATTTTTTAGACTTTAAAAACGGTCAATAGCACAATCTTAATCCCCAATTTTACGTCTAAGGGCTCAGGATAAATATGAGTTCCTCGTACTTAACTGAATAGTATTGTTGTAGGAAAACTGCCCCTATTTACAGAGGAATTTTTGCTTATTTCTTTTAGAAAGGTACATAAGATATTTGTTAAGCGCTAACCTATCAATGTTGGCTAGCAAAAATTCATGCGACCCAAATGATATCTTTAATTTTGCTATCACCTTACAATTGAGTTATAAAATCAAGGAAAAAAACTACGGCTTGGCCATGGGGCTCCACCAAGGCCCGAGCTGAGAAACTCAGACTCAGTCCGAGTTGGGCCAAATCCGGCCAACCGAAAGGCCGTTAAAAAAAAAAGAAATACAAAAAAAATAAAAATATGCCCAAAGTAACATTAAACAAAAGGAAAAATCTATATAAGGTTGCAACCTTAAAATGTAGAATTATGGATGCACCTAAAAATTCTATCGGAAAGGTTGTTTTAATGTTGAAAAACCCTCTATTTGATCATCTCGACATCGAGATGTACAAATATATATAAAAAAATTGAGTCTCAGAAATAGTGCATCTTGCAACATATTATCTAAGTTGTTTTTCAAGATTTTCATGTGTTTATGGATCTCCTTGATTTTAACTATTTTTGAAGTTTAAAATTTTCCAATTAGATATGAAAATGGATTTTAAGATAATCTTAAGAATTTTTTACAACAAAATTACATGTTATGATAAAATTTGGAGGTGCGCCTTAATTGGATTGTTTAAGACTGCAACCAAATAGAAACCACACCCTTAAACAAAACATATTTAAATGAGTTTAAAAAAGTAGTGAAATGGATGTCTAGATGATTTGTTGCAATATACACTATTTTACAATTTGGAATCCAATATTTTTTATACAACCATAATGTTCAAGTTGAGATGATCGATTTAAGGTTTTTCAACACTTGAATTGCAATTTTTAATGAGTTATGAGGTGAAGCTTCACTTATTTTGATAAGCCATTTTCTATATATATATATATATATATATATATATATATATATATATATATATATATATATGAGCAATGATCCAATGCAACAGTTGTATCAGAGTACAATGCAACGACACTTCTATAAAACCATGTTTGTGGTATTTATATGACTCCAAATTTTGCACACACACTCTATTTATCTCAATAATCAATCTAAAAAAAAAAAAACAGGTTCAATTTGAACCTTAGATATGGTCAAATGAGTCCCTTCCAAAAACGAATCTAGACCATTCATTTTATAAACTCAAGCCTTCATAAACTCAAAATCATTTTTTTCTTTTTGAACATTGTTCATCTAATGATAATAAAACGATCCAAAAAAATTGGCAATGAAAAAATCCTTCTAAAGCCTAGATCTAGGCATCTCACTAAAATGAACGGCCTATGTTAATTGGACTAAAAAATTACTTTCCAAATTGTGTTTTCAATTTTTTTCTTTTTTTATGATTGTTCTTTAAAATGAAAAGAGTGTATATTTCAATTTTGATAAGATGCTTAGATCTAAGTTTTAAAATGATATATTTTCTTTTCAAAATTTTTAGATAATTTAAAAAAAAAAAAATTTGAATTCATAAAAACAATTTTGAAATGCATCAAACAGACGGTCTAGATTTATTGTTGGAGAAGACTCATGTTGACCATATATAGAATAAATTTTTTTAAAAAATTAATTATTGACATAGAGAGAACGTGTATACAAAATTTTGAATCACACAAATACCACAAACATAGTATTCTAAAAGTGTGGTTGCAACACACCATAATACAACCGTTGCATGAAATTATATATATGAGCTCATATGGGTGCGCAATATGGACTTACCAGATAGATTAGAAAGCTTAAAAAAGTTGATCCGTCGTCATCGTATTTTAGAATATTTTTATAAAAGATTTAAGTCCAATAGGCACAAAATTTTGCACTCTGATTTGGCACTCCAAACAAAACAAAATAAAATAAAGATAAAAGTAGATAAGCACCAAAAATGACGACCAAATATGTATCCACCATTTCAGTGTATACAGGCCATCTAGTTTTTTTTTGTCCTGCAATCTGGGGTATCCCGCCTATACTGATATATAGACTAAGCTCATTTGTTTGTGTGTATGTGTGCGCGCTACACATGACTCGGGGTCCAGACCTGAGTAAGGCCCCAAGCCTTCAGGTTTGGGGCTGGATTAAATCCATTTGCACACCCACTGAAAGTCCCATCAGTGAGGCATTGCCAAACAAGAGTACTGCAAAAGAGGAACATAGAACTAATACGCCACACTGAAAGACCATGATCCTTGGCACATGCAACGGATAACCAATATCACTCTCGCCAATATTATTTCAAACAATAAATGAGGGAATATCAAGCCTGCTATGCATAAGCAAAGGAAAAAAGTAGCTGCATCTAAAACAGATTGGCATTAACATGGGAACCTGATGTCTGTGTAACTGGACAACAAAGAGAAAAATAGACTCATAATACAAGGGCCAAAGAACACTCACATATACATGCCAAAAGAAAGAGCTAAATGACCCACGAAAGCATGAAATGCCAAAGATGGGGCGAACCTGTCATCATCTGTTTGTGCTGCAAAACTTGACCACTAGGAACCAATGCACAACCAAAAACTGGGGGCGTCATAGCCAAAAAGTATCCAAGTCTTCAATATCAATCTTCCTCCTGAAAGGTTCACTTAATCCGAGAAGCACATGTCTTGGAAGTTCGCCCAAATTTCTTCCAAGCCATGAAAGGTTGAGGGAAGCGTGTAAAGACAGCAAGGAACTAACCCAACCCTGATTTTCTCTCTCAAGGATCAGATGCTTGACCTGGGTTTCTGGTTCCTCCTTTGGCTTTCTCTCTCTCTACCCCGTTTGGTTTCTTTTCCATTGTGTCCCTCCTTGCTCTAGGTGGGGTTGCAGGGGCAAGGCGACTCGAGCTTTGAACAGGGTGGGCTTCAGGGTCGTAAGTTTGGGATGCCAAATAGGTAAGGGCGGTAACCACATCGGCTATGAGGGGACGCATGGTAGGCTGCTCTTGCACACACATTGCAGCAACAGCTAGTGCTTGATACAAGCCTCTCATGGGGAACTGACCTTGAAGCGTGGGGTCTGCCATTTGTGAGAATTTCCTCCTATCCTTGAACAGTGGTCGTGCCTGCAATTATCACACAAGACCCAAATCACCACCAAAAAAAAAAAAGGAAAAAAAAAACTGAGTCCCATGATAAAAAGCACTTGTTTGTATATGCAAATTTCGAAGATTTGCCTGATTGTTCCTTTTAGCATCATAAAGAGTACTTGTTGGTAAATGCCAATTTCGAAGATTTGCCTGATTATTCGTTTTAAAATTCTAGAGCAATCTTTGCTTGTTCCATTAAAAAAGAAACGAAAAGAAATATCGTTTGTCCTTTCAAAATGGCTCATGAAGTGAACAGATGCACTAGGGTGAGAATCAATAGTTACTTCGCATCTAGTTTGAGAGAAGCTGGAACTTTTCTTCTTTTTTTTCTGATTAACATAGAAGCTGGAAATTTGCAATTGACGACAGGAGGGGATGTCCAGAGGATATTGTTTGGCTGCTTTATAGTACTTTGGTTGTTTGTTCAAGATGACAGTTCAGCTTTGTACTGTGCATCTATTGAGGTAAGTAATATTAAATCATTCTCTTGACTAAAAAACACAGTTATCATAAACAAAAGACTTTTGGGCGTATCTCTGTCAATGACCTGCATCAACAAGGTAATTTCATTGGAGAAGTGCTTTCAAGTACCTCAATAACAGCTCAAATGTTAAGGACCCACCATAACAGAAGCAAACAGAATCAAGAACTTGGAAAAACTGAACATTGTATGAGTGCTACCTTGACTTTTTGATTTAACTTTCTTTATTAGTTTCTCTTTGATGAAATTTTGTTCATTTTCTTTTCATATTCAATTGATTTCCCTGCTAACTTTATGTTTCTATTCCACATAAATTTTATTCATTCACCTTCTTTGCTTTTCTGCACTTTTTTTTTTTTATTTCTTCATTAATAGTTTTGCTTTGACTGGATAAGCATTAATTGTCCCCTCTAAATTTTCCTTTATTTTATTCTCCTCTTTTTTATTATATTTTGATTGCTTCACATCTCTTTCAATCATTAGTTGATTAAACTATATCTTAGATTTAGTTGTGACACTATATTTCCTCAATCTTTTTGTAATTTCAGAGTTTCTAAACTTATCTCTAATGCATAAACAACCGTATATTAAACATTTAGAATACAATTTCCAAAATGATATCACAACAGTAACTCTAAATCAACAGTGCCACAGAGAAGATATGGACTGCACAAGCCAGCCAAGGGATTGTCACGAATGACAAGTGTGGTCTAACACTGACCAAGAAAACAAAGCGTTACTACGATCATAGTGGTTTGGATAACCGGAACTATAGGCTCAATTATTATTACACAAGTATCAATAGAACAAGCCAAAGTGACAACAAACATGATTATAAGTAACAAGCCGAAACAGAAAAATCAAGATAATCAAATGGACCAAAACTGTATAAGAGATACCATTTGTTCAAGCTATGTTACACAGAAACATGAACTCGCAAAAGTTAGTGTTACATGTCGAAACATTTTGACGCCCAAAATTGAGACAACATGTCCCAACATGTGTAGCGTATGCACTGTATCAGGGCATATGGTACCAACGAGCCCTATGATGAAGTCTCTGACTCCATTCTCACCGAAGGGTAGGGGCCCAAATCGTCACTGACTTACCCTTCTTTTTTAGAAACTTGGACATAGAAGTTGCACATTTTATTACTCTAATATCAATGATTGAAAAATCAACAAGTTAGATTGGAATCCGAGCTACCTCAGAACCAGGCAGCCACCGGTTCCAGGTACCCCTGATCCACTCACCCCAGTTTTTCGAAATCCCTGGTTCACTGATTTTCTAAAAATTGCCCTATTTTTCCGCATTCTAGTATTGGGTCCCCTCAACTGAATGCCCATATTCCACGCTTTTATCTATGCCTCTCGTTTTAACCCATTCTTCTCCACAAGATCTTTATCTCTGTTTTGTTAATGAAAGTCCCATTATTGAAAAATCAAAAATTCCAAAAATTGGGGTCTTTCTTGATTTTGAACCTTGATCACTCTGATTGTGAATATGATCATTCCAAACTGATACAAACTGTGAGTATGATTCAATATTCAATATTGATTCAAAAATCTTAAAAAAATGTTATTCAGTGTTTTTATTTCAAAAAGCAAAAGAATTGGCAATATTTTGTGACCGAAATGGCTCAAAAAGTGCCATCCTAAACTGTGATTAAGTTTTGTAGGTAGACTTTGAATTGCAGTTTTTTGGGGAGTGAAATGCGAGTCGCTGTTTGAATTGAACAAAACATATTCAAATAAATCATGAAAATAATTATTTTGGACAATTTTGAGAGTTTTTTTTATTTTATTTTATTTTTTATTTTTATTTTGATGAGGTTAACATAGGAATAGAACTTGAGACGTTGCGCTATGAAAACCCAGCCTCTACCGTCTTGACCCAAGTTTTTGAAAATGGAATCAGAGATCAGTTTTTTTTATGATTTTAGATGACTCATTTTTCCTTCTTTTTTTTTGACAACTTTCCAAATTAGTTTTCTTGAAAGTTCCAAGTTTTTGACATTTTTTTCTTTTTTAAATCAAGCACAAAACCACTGTCCGACTTGGATTTTTAGGTGATCTATTACACCCGGTTCCTGTTATCTAGACTCTGATTAATATAAGTTAAATGCAAAATATTCTTTTGCAAATAAAATTATAAAAAGAACATCAAAAACCAACTATGTATTCCAATCTTTGCCCAGATTATATATACTGAAGAATATATATACACATTATGTTTCTACCACTTGGCTCTGTTCTTTCTATCTTTAACAGATTATTAATTAAGTTTACTATTCATGTATATATGCTCAAAATAAAAGAAAATTTCAGTTTACTATGGCATGTATGGCCCTTTTCCTTTACCTATTCCTGCAGTTGATCCTGCAGTTGATTAAGTTGCACATTGTGGGCAGTTGGCTATATGGGCATACAAAAAAATCAACTAAGTAATGGAACTGTACGTATTCCAAGTAGAAAGAGTACCCCATAAAAGCATCTTTTTGGACATAATGATGGAAAGAATTAAAATAAATACATAAAAATACAAATAATAATACTTTTGACTGAAATTATTTGTTAGTTAATTAATTGAATTAACAAATACTAAAATTCTTGAACTTTATCAACAAAGTAGCTTTTTTTGAAACCGGTTAACTTTGTTAAATAAATAATCAATCGAGTGTTAAAATAATATTTTTTATATATTTTTAATAGCATCTTTTATGAGTTTTTTTTTTTTGGGACATGTTTACAGGGTAGTAACAGAACCACTGACACCACATTGTGACCCTGCAACCCTACGCACTCAGGCCAAGGGCTTCCTATGTATTTAATAATTTTATAATTTCTATACTTTTTCAGTTTTTCTATATCTTGTAAAAGAATATCTTTTATATTAATTACTTGTGCAGATGTTTCAGGGCTGTAATTTGGTTTTGGGTCCCTGTGTTTGCCACCTTGAAACACGTTTCAGAAACTGACACCTGTGTTAGATGGCTGGGTAACATAGGCTCAAGCAACTTGAACGAGCAATATGGGTATTTGTACTCATTAGATGAACATTGTTCAAACTATATAAGGTGAGAGAGTAAGACAAAATAGAAATAATCATTATAAAGTTAGAGCTGTGTACTCTTGCTTCTATTGAATGAAATCTGTCTAGCTATCAAAAACAAGAAATTCAGGAGGAAACATACCATCTGAAAAAAAAAAAAAAAAATAGAAGCTAAACTAAACCAAAGAAAGAAGCCGTAACTATAGTAGATAGAAAAATTACCCAGGCAACAAGATTGTGCTCCCCAGCAGCTCTAGAGTTATCGATGGCCTTCCTACCAGTGATAAGTTCCAAAAGTACCACGCCAAAGCTATATACATCAGATTTCAGGGTAAGCTGGCCCGTCATCGCATACTCTGGTGCACAATACCCATATGTGCCCATCACCCTAGTGGAAACATGGGTCTTATCCCCAACAGGCCCGAGTTTCGCCAAACCAAAATCTGATAGTTTCGGATGATATCCTTCTCCAAGTAAAATGTTTGAGCATTTCAAATCCCGGTATATAACAGGAGGGTTTGCTTTATCGTGCAGATACTCTAACCCTTTAGCAGCCCCAGCTGCTATTTTCATCCTTGTATTCCAGTCCAACTGTTTCTTATCTGATGGGAGATCTGTGTGTAGAAAGTTGTCAACAGAAAAACAATTAATTCTATTTTAAGTTCAATAGAATCCACTAAAAAGAAAAGTTCAATACAGCATTTCAAAGGAATAAGCCAGCAAACCATGTAGATGATCTTCCAGCGATCCTAATGGCATGTACTCGTAAACTAGAAGCCTCTGATCTCCATCCGCACAATACCCAATGAGATTAACAAGGTTCTCGTGATGAAGAAGGCTTAACATCAATACTTCAACGAGAAATTCTCGGTTTCCTTGCAGCCCATTACGGTCAAGTTGCTTGATAGCCACAACCTATGCCAAGATAATTAACCCGCAATACTTTGAGAAACATAAGTAACAAATCTAAATTGGGAGAAGAACATGGAAAGAAACAATAGAAAGATTATCTAATTCTAAATTCCATAAGCTCAGGCAGTCCAACACCTTGACATCTATACATGCATCAATTAGGCGAAAACATGCAGTTTCATTTCAACAGCCCATTCAAATGAGCAACTATAATTCACACCAGATATGTTAATCGATCCAATATTTTAATTTCTCTTGCTAAAATCACATCTTCAGTTCTTCTGAAATGCCAATGAAACCAAAATTATTATTAAGACCACCCATTATATCCAAATATATTGAACTTAATCCTCTACGTTTAGGAAAAAATGACTATCCATGTCTGACCAATACAAAAAACAGCAAGCTGAATGTGTGCACTTGTGTGAATCCACGTGTGTTTGTGTGTAGCAGCAAGGGCTAGCATTGAGCATTGTCTATATTATCTAAGAATCAGTTCTGATAGACAAGGAACTGAGCACTGATTGAAGCACAATACATAAATAAACGAAAGAAATTCATTTCAGCACACCAAAGAAGCATATGAAGTTTTCGCAAATTATGGCACGTAAGCAATCAGAATAAAAGTAAGAATAAACGTAAGCAAACAAAGATAATATAATCCGGATTAAGAAAGTGCCAACAAGCAACCTCACTTTACAAGCCAAATATTCAGTCCAAGCTATAGATAAGGAACAAAAGTCACTGATCAGCATCTTGAAGTTCAGAAGGAAGAGTTGGGATATTAAATGCCAGTGAAAACCAATAAGAAAACTAAATCAATCTTAAAAAAGGGACGCAAAGGTGAATCTGACCTGGTTGGTACTCTCCAGCCTGCCCTTATAAACCCTGCCAAAGCCTCCTTCACCCAAGAGACACTCAACTCTGAAGTTCTTGGTAGCATTTGCCAATTCGCGGAAAGTGAATGTCTGTGCAGCAATATGTGTTGATCCATCTTTGGATACCTCCTTCTTCTTATCAAAAGAATTGTTCAATTTATGCTTTTCTACAACAGCAAGAAAGGCGAGTACAACCAAAATCAACAACAATAAGAGGAGCTAACCCAATAAAAAAGACAGGCTATATAAGCTAAAAAGACCCTAATGACCTAAAAAAGACGAGTACAACCAAAATCAACAACAATAAGAGGAGCTAACCCAATAAAAAAGACAGCCTATATAAGCTGAAAAGACCCGAACGACCTAAAAAAGTAATAGTCCACTAAATTAGGGCTCCATGTAGCCTAAAAAACAGATAATTGGACATGTCCAGTCTTCTTCAATGAAGGTGCACCATGCTTGAAAAAAAATCACTTCAAAATCAGGGCAAACCCCATAAAACTCCCAAGAAAAGTGCCATCTTCAAAACCCCTAAGAGCTCCCTAAATATTCATCAAGTTCCTACCAGTTCTAAAATGCATATACAATATTTCCAATCATTTGATACATAATTAGAGGCTGACCTATAAACTATAACATGGGCTTTGTTCCTGCATCAACACACAAAAACTACTACTTCATCATCATCACCACCACCACCACCATCAAAACCCCAATCTCTAATTCCAAAAGAATATAAAAACCAGAAACTATAAGAAAACAAAACCCACTTACATGAAAACTAACACGATGGTGGCAAAGAAGACCTAATACCAAAGATTTCTTTGAAAAACCAAACGTTTGAGCTACTCTAGAAGGCAGCACACGGCTGACCTCCAAACCATAATTACCAGTATCAAAACCAAAATTCTGAGACAATTCGAAAAGGGCACTCAAATTCTCAGACAATCTGAAAAGGGCACTCAAAATCACCCAGAAGGAACAAAAAGGCGCAGTAAAGGAACAATACAAACAAGAAAATCAGCATTTTAAAGTCATCAAGAACCTAACGTACACTTAAACCCATAATCAAACATGGAAGAAACCCTAATCCAAAGCTAATCCTAAGCAGATCCAAATGGGAATGCGAATGGGAGACCAGAGAGAAACAAAACCCTAATTCGATCCAAACCCACATGGATTCTCCCCCCAAAACCCCATAATACAGGTGATCCAGAGATCAGAAAACAAGATGGAGAAAAGAAGAAAGAAAAGGGAAAAAAAGAACGTAAAAGGTATGGAAAGAAAGGGTGCATGCCTGTTGCGGCTGATGGGTTCTGATCAGTGAGCTGCTTCTTAAGAGGATTCTTCTTGGATCTTCCTCCTGAGCAGGGGAACCAGCCCATGTCTCTATGATGATGGAGGACACATAACCCAAATAACGCACAAAAGGAAAGCCTATTTCTTATACAGGCTTCACTCTTACTTTCTCACTCTATGCTCTCTCTTTCTCTCTCTTCTTTTTTTTACACTCGATTCTCCGCACTTTCTCACTCTACTTTATCACTCTAAAAACTCTCTCTACTTTCTCTCTCTATAAATCCCCCCCTTTCCTCTCAAACACTCTCTCTACTTTCTCTCTCTATAAATCCCCCTCTTCCTCTCAAACACTCTCTCTACTTTCTCTGTCTAAAAATTCCCTCTTCCTCTTTGTCCAAACCAAACTCCTCGTGGTTTTTTATTAGGACAACTAATTTTTACTTATTTGGACATCCAATTTTACTCAAATGCCCTCCTCTTTGTCCAAACCAAACTCCTCATGGTTTTTTATTAGGACCTCTAATTTTTACTTATTTGGACATCCAATTTTACTCAAATGCCCTCCTCATTGTCCAAACCAAACTCCTCATGGTTTTTTATTAGGACTTCTAATTTTTACTTATTTGGACATCCAATTTTACTCAAATGCCCTCCTCTTTGTTCAAACCAAAGTCCTCATGGTTTTTTATTAGGACCTCTAATTTTTACTTATTTAGACAAAAATGCCCTTTCTTTTTTTTTGTAAGGGTGTAGTTTCCATGAGATTGCAACTTTAAACAATCCAATTAAGGTGCACCTTCTAATTTTATCATATATATGATTTTGATATTAAATATTATTAGAATTATCTCAAAATCTATTTTCATATCTAATAATCTTAAAAATAGATGGTCTAGATAATGTGTTGTAAGACACTATTTTTGGGACTCAAAATCATTTTTTCTTTCATAATTATACATCTCGATGTCGATATGCTCAATTAGAGGGTGTTTCAACATTAAAATAATATTTTTCGATGAATTTTTGAGGTGCATATGTAGTTCTACAGTTTAAGGTTGCAACCTTAGGTAACCTTTTTCCTATTACCATTGTTTCTAAACATGGTTTTATTAGGGCATCTAATTTTACTTGGATTTTATTTGGACATCCAATTTTACTCAAATGCCCTTTTTTTTTTGTTACCATTGTTTCCAAACATGGTTTTATTAGGACTCTAATTTTACTTGAATTTTATTTGGACATCCAATTTTACTGAAGTGCCTTTTTTTTTTTTTTGTTACCGTTGTTTCCAAAGTACTTTTGTGATAAATTTGTGCCCTTCTATTTTTGTGTTTAACGATTGGGGTTGCCTTTTTGTGGGGTGTGCATGATCCACCGTTCACTCTTAAAAGTAACTGCTTACATGTGTGACCTAGGAGAATCTGGTGGGCCCCAACTTTTGGGGATTGATCGTGACGAATGGCTGTGATCAAAAGTAATGGCTAGAAGTGCATCTTTGCCGTCCGTATGCATCAAAAATTAGAAATGGCAATATTAGCCAAAGGTAAGTGAAAGGCGCATGCCTCGTGAAAATTTCTCAAATTGATCATCCTGGTCTCCATTATTATGATCTAAAAAAAATAAGTCCAAAAAGAATATATTATAATATATTATTTGATCTATTTACTTTTTAGCATTTACAATTTCATCATATTTATATGATTTTTGAAGTTTCAAATTTCAAAATCAAATACACAAATTTTCATGTTAGGAAATTCTATTGCAAATACATTTTTTGATAAGATTTTGATACGCGAATTTCCTTCTCTTGAGCGAGGCATGGGTCTCCCATAAAGTACATCCACCAAAAAAAGGGGAACATGGTCCAAATTTTTAGGATTCAATAATAAAACTCAGGAAATAAAGGGCAAGTGCCCCTTTCTTATTATTTGGATCAAGGCATTTCAATCCGGATTTAATGGAGGAGTTGGGTAGAATAGAAGAAGTCAAGGTATGATGGGCTTCTTTCTTACTTCAATGTATGCCATTTTGTTAAGAATTAGTATCTTTCTTATTATAATTTCTAATCTTTTAGCAAGTAATCATTGTTAACATTTTAAAACAATCTTTTAGCAAGTAAATATGGGGAATGTTTTTATGTGACCCAACAACCTAAAATAATATGCGACCCCACTTTTTAGCCATTCGATTACATCTACAATCGTTTATACCCCAATATCATGCGAAATACTGTTTTATTTTTTATTTTTTTCTATAAAATATTTTTGGATAAAATTTTGGGCATCCCATCATAAGATTAAGATGAACTTAAAATAAAATTAGATAAAAAAGTAAAATAAAAATAATATATATATATATATATATATGACCAAAATTCCCCCAATAATTTTCATGGCTATTGTGCACCGCTGTCACATCTATGCATGCCCAAAATTTTGTTTCAAAATTATTTGTAGAATATAAATAAAATAAAAAATTATGAGCCGTCTAATCAAAATTTGACGGTTAGAATCAAACCATCTCGGCCATTTATTCAAATCTAATTGCTGAGACCAAGGTCACTTTTATCATATGTGGGTGGGGTCACATAAAAAGTCCTGGCCGGTAAATATTGTGGGAAAGTATCGCATGACTCACATGCGCAAGTGAAGTGTGTGCTGGTAACAGTTGCCACCGTCCAACCAAGGGTTGGACGCTGATGGTTGGTGAGTGGGACACGGAGTTGAGTTCCGGACATGTAACCGGGGGTTTTAGATCCCACCTTCCGCCTATTGATTGGATCGTTGACGACGGTATACTTTCTTGTGAGTTATTCAATTTGGGAATTGTGTGAGAAGAAAGGAAAATTGGTAGCATGCCGTATCTGACATCATTGATAATATTAAAAATGCAAGTATGGTAAGAGTAATGATACCCTTCCATACCTTTATGTATATGATTTCAAAAGATCAGCATTAAATTTATTACAGATTTTAGAAAAGTCAAGTCTCAAATTTATATGATATTTTTTTAGAGATTTGTATCAAATTTGATGGTGATCTTTTGAGTCCTACACATATGAGTATGGGAGGAGGGTCTCGTCGGATCATTACCCGTATAATAAGAGTAATGATCATCATTAAGCAAGCTACCGAATTGGTGAAGGATTTTGTCCAATCAAATCAATTGGACGGTTGGTTGAATTGGTTTTACCAAATTTTAAAAAATAAAATAAAAATCAATATATAAATAAATATATATATATATATATATATATATATATATAAGAATAATATTTTAGAAAAATGAAATATATTTTAAAAAAATTGTTACCTTTATTTAGCTAGTCAAGATGGTTAAAATCAGAAGGTTCGATTGGCAAAAACTAATCAAATTTTGATTTTAATCAGTTTTTTACAAACCATATTTTGCTTTAGACCGGACAGACCAAGGCATTGTAGGATTAGTTACGGTTTTGATAACTATACATGAGACTTGTCGAAAGATTGCATGTTTAAACCATGAGTTCTTTGTATATATTTTTTTAGGTAATTGTGAGTTCTTCATATTTGCAAATCAACATATGTTTACTCTTGTGATTCTTATATGGGTGTGGTTAGTATAGACCAGAGGCTCTAAACAATTAAATTAGAGCCCACCTTCAAATAATTTCAAAAAATGTAGTTTTAATATTAGAAATCTTTGTGATAGCTTTAAAAATAATGTAGATCGAGTAGATCTATGAAAACTTGAAAATTGATGGTCCAAAAATATGTTACAATATGCACTATTTCCAAAAATTGAAATCCATTTTTTTTTCTGATGTCCTTGCATCTTGATGTCGAGATGATCAATTTGAGGACATTTGGGCATCAAAACAACTTCTTCTGGTGAAATTTTTTTGGTGGGCTCTAATTTAATTGTTTAGAGCCTAGGCTCTACATAAATTTTTTCTTCCATATATTTTGGTAATATCTATTCTATAAGTTGCAAGTAAGAGCAGAACAAAGAGGAAAAATAATGAAGTACTTTGAAGCATAGTAGAAAGGTATGGAGTATTTAAATTTGATGGAAATTAGAATATGCACGCATACTAGGATTCTAGAGAGAATGTTGCGATTGGAATTCTAATTTAAATTTGGATAAAAATTAGAACATTTTTGCAGAAATTAGAATTCTAGATAGTCCATTAGACTTCTATTTAAGTTTTCATAATTTTGTTTAACATATACAGACTTTTCTTGTGGAGTCTCTGTAAGGGCAAGGTTTTGATGAGTCCGCTAACTCATTTATTTATGTGAGACTCTTCTCCAAAATTCATCTCGAAATTTAGGTGGTGAGAATCGGTGAATATAAATAAAAAAATAAAAATTTAAAAAAAATTACCATTTATTTATGTATTCTTTTACACTTTTGATTTTTACTTTGGGTGGGACCCCACTTCTTTTTATCATATGATATGTAAGGAGAAACATATGTAGAATTGTGTCACCCAATAACAAACGATATCCCATTTTGTAATAGTATTTAAAGGAAAAAATTTATATAAGGTGGTAACTTTAAAATGTAGAAATAAAGATGCACCTCAAAAATCCATCGAAAAAAGTTGTTTTAATGTTGAAAAACCTTCTAATTGATCATCTCGAAATCGAGATGCATGAATATGAAAAAAAAGAAAAAAAAAGATTTCGAGTCCTGGGAATAATCTATCTTGCAATACATTATCTAGGCTATCCATTTTCAAGATTTTCATATGCTTATAGATCTACTTGATTTTATTCATTTTTTGAGTTTAAAATTTTATAATTAGATATGAAAATAGATTTTTAGATAATCCTAATAAATTTTTACACCAAAAATGATAAAACTTGGAGGTGCACCTTAATTGGATTGTTTAGGGTTGCCACTACCCCACCCATGTTTAAAATATACAAACTTTACATTCGGAAGATTAAGTATATATGTAATGCTCAAAATGTACCCATTTGAAATATTAGGTCTATATAATGTTATTAAGCATGAGAGAATATAGATATTATCATGCAAGTTTTATGTTTTCTATTTCTTTCTCCCTAAATTTAATATGAACCCGTTGTTTATATTCCTATCTCATTTGTCAATATGAAAATTGTTAAATGGGGTAGAGAATGAGAACGTGATAGATAGGGGTAGCAATCGGTCGGACCAAGACCAAAAAAATATTTATGGTACTTGGACCCTACTCAAATATTATGTTAAACATGTACATATATTATTTAGGTGCACCTTACTTATTACACCTTATATAAACGTTTTCTAACTAAAACATATATAGTTATATTTATTTGACTATTTCTTAAAATATTATAATATTAAATATTACTTGAATAGTAATACTATTCAGGTAGGGTCTGGGTTGGGTCTATGTGGACACGGCCCATTTCCGAATAGTGTTTGGGTCCAAGTTTTGGACCTAGACCCGAATCACCAGGTCCAATTTTGGAAACCATTCCTAGATCCAGGTTGGGTCTAATTGTCAGGTTCGAGTCCATTGCCACCCTTAGTGATAGAAATGAAAAAATAAGGACACAAGTTACTTGTTTATAGTTTGGTACTATAAACTATAAGACCATCTATCGAGGTTAAAACTAATCCTAACGATCAAATATTAGATTGGTTAGCTTTGATTATGTCAGAAAGCTGGACAAATTTTTTTTTGAATGTTGAGTGGCACGCTCTCAGCCTTCCAAATTCAAATCTTACAGTCACAAATAATTGTGATCTCTTTGTCCAAAAGGTAAATGGTCTTATTATATACATAAATATGAATTGAGCATAGAAGATTGATGTAGATTTCTTACCCAGATCAGTGTTGGTTGTGGTTGTGGTTGTGGTTCGGGGGGGGGGGGGGGGGGGGGGGGGGAGGGGCGGCGGCGGTTAACCCACATATCTGTGTTGGATCGCTAGATTGGAGATCTTAATCAGATTTGGATAAATTCAAATAGGTGATCTAAAAAACATTAAAATAAATACAATTAAAATTGGGGTTTATGAGTCGGGATTTATAAGGGTTTGTTTGACAATACCCTTATATCCTAATATTTCAGGATAATATAAATCTAGTGTAATTTGAAATTTACAAGTTAATATTCCCTGTTTGATAAGACAAAATTAGGTTTTTTTATATTAAGATAGCCTCCAAATATTTGAATTTTGTGGGATTCACTTTGAGCGTCAAAATCGTTTGTATCCCTATGCTTCTCTCATCCACTAATACCATCTTTTTTCTCTCTCCCTCTCCCGTCCAAGAACCCTTCTATGATTCGATTGGAACTCTCTCTGTCCCCCCTCAATAGAGATCCTCTAAATCCCAATCTCTCTCTCACCACTTTAGTTCAGTCCCCCAAATCTCTCTCTCTATCATCAAAGAGTTGTGCAAAAAGATTATGTTAGAGAGGGAGAGTCTCGTGAGAGAGATCAATATCTTAGAGAGGGAGAACACCATCCACCATTGAAGCTAGTTTTGAACCTCAAGGTCCGCCATTGAAGCTATCCCCTCCTCAGAACCCCAACATCGGCCATTAAAGCTAATTTGAAGTTTTGAAAAACAAAACCAAAGCACAGGCCTCCTTGATGATATCCCCAAATCCTATCCCCTTCGCCTTACATTCTTGTACCAATTGATTGCCAGGGCGGTCTCATCTTCATGAAACAAAGCCATCATCAAATATATGAATTAGTGTACTTTTGTCGGTCAAAAAGTTAAAAAATTACAAATCTAAGAAAATTTTGAAATACAATCAAACAATCAATCGTGCACATAAAAAAGACATCATGATAATATAAAATCTAAATATATATAAATAAGGTAATTCTTTTATTCAGATTTTTAAAAATTTGAATATCTAAATCATCTTCTATCAAACATACCCTAAAGTTTATAAGAATATTAGAAGAGGGGTTTTAAGGGGAATCGATCTAGGTTATAGAACCCGTTCGAAATCGCGATTGGAGGAAAATATGGATGCATTTACCATTAGTCCAAGAAGAAAAAATCACTTGGATATAGTTACCATCTTTCCTTGGGTATTGTCTTTGTCAATTTGTTTTTCTTAAACTACACTTCAGTTTAGTATTTTAAGTATTGCACTATGTTTTTTTTTTTTTTTTTGAAAAGTTGGTCCAATACTTGAAGTACCAGATCGGCTTCTCCATTAATATTGTCGGTCCGACAATTCAAGTGATGTAGCAAGTTTTTTTGTCAAAAGTCGATCCAAAACTTGGAGTATCGAACTATCTTCTCAAAGAACTTGTTAGTCCACCACATCAAGTGTCAGATCAACTCCAAAAAAAAAAAAGGACAAAAAAAGTAGAACCAAAATTAGGAGGAGGGGGCAGGGGTTTATATCCCCTGATTATTGATTTCTACGCTCTCTGATTTTTTTTTTATTTTTCTTCTTCTATCTCATTCTATTCCTACGTGCAACGCGCGTAAATCTACTAGTAAGAGATGAGTTTAAATTGGATTAGGGCTTAAAGGATATCCCTAATATGCCATGCCCTACACTGCACTCTCTCTCATAATATGTATCTACAGTATGCTCTCTTTATCAAGAAGGTCATACATATGGAGATGTTTGTTTTTACTTTAATTTTTACCCGACTCGTTACATGCTAATTCACAATGTAATATGTTATTTTTTAGGTATTGATTTGCAATTTCGGATAATTTGATAGTTCCCAAAGGTTATAAGATTTGTTTAGGTTGTTCGCTTACATCATTGAATTTATGTTCAATCCCCATTACACCATAATAAAAGTAGTTGTCTTTTACACAACAAGATATTTTGAAATTTTTAAATAACAAGCATTGTTTGCTTTCGTTTCTAATTGTAATTTTAAAATAGTAAACAAATATGGAACTGTTTGCTTATACTAGAAGTAAGGTGGACATAAAAAATTCCTCTAGAAGAAAGTTTTCCGACATTGGAAAACCCCGACAATCAATCATCTCATCCATGGGATATGTGGATATAAAAGACAAAATCAAATATTAAAAATAGTGAATCTTGTAAAAAGTTATATAGATTGTCTATTTTTCAACCTTTTAAAGTGTTTATAGACTGCTATATTTGTACCATTTGTTAAAATTTAAATTTTATAACTTGGGATAAAAATATATTTTCAACCCATCTTAAGGTTTTTGATGCTGAAATACCTCTTGAGGTATATTTTATAGAGGTGTGCCGTACTTCTACATAATAAGGAGGGTGCCTTATGCAATCGCAACCAACAAATTCTAAAATATCCTATGCTTTTAATTTATGAAATTTTACTTTTTTAAAAAATATTAAAATACAAGTAGTAAGAATTTTACTTTAACAAAACTTCCATGAAATTTTAAAAATAAAATTTGACTAAATTTAAATTTCTCATAAGAAATTTTAGAATGCTTCATAAAGTTATGCAAAATTTTCGGGAAAAGCATGTCATAAGGAAACCAACTTTTCTTCCATTTCCAATTACTTAAATAATTTTATACTTCCCATTAGTATATGTTCTTTAAAAAACTACTTACAACTAAATTCTAGAAAATTTATAGGCTGGAAATTTTATTCTAATTGCAAATATTTAAATGTAAATATATTGACTTTTCTACAAAAATAGCATAGTTTTTTTCGGGCAATTAAAAATAGCAAAGTTGTATTCCCCAAAAATTCATGTTTTTCAATATTTAAAAATACTAGGGTTGTTCAAATTTCCTTTGTAATTAAAAATTTCAATTCTCTTAGAAATTTATTTATGTGTTTCATGCTTCTTAAAGTTCTATATTAGAATTTTTTATTGGAAATTATATACATTTCAAAAAAGCACTTCTATTTTCCTTTATCTTCTCAAGTTTTAATTCAAGGATTATTGCGATATCAAAAACATTCATGACTGGTTTTTTTTATTTTTATTTAAATTTTTGAAAAATTGAGAATAATGCCTCGACTATGAAAAGGAAATCAACATTATTTTTTAAGCTAATAAATTGATAATTTTGGGTATAACAAATTTATGTTTTAATATTAGTTATGACTAATTTTTATATTTAAAATTACAATCCCATTTCTTTTTTCTTTTACCAATATTTTTATACTTTCTTTTTTGTTTACAGTATTTTAATATAAAATTAATTTGAGCGCCTCTTCATTTAGAAATTATCTTTTACCAATATACTTTCTTTTTGGTTTACAGTATTAAAATATAAAATTAATTTGAACACCTATTGCATTTAGAAATTATGTTTAGGTGGTTTTTAAGTCTCTTGGAACTCATAGATTATTATTTACTGATATACCCGACCAAAAACACTCTCATATTGAGGCACAAATCCTTAGGACTAGCATAAGGATAACTCTTAACACCTAATGAGCAGCATCGATTGATTTTAAATCATTGGTCGATCTTGCTTCCTTCGTTCTACATAAGGCTATGATATCTATTTCGAAACCCTACGAAAGCAGTGAAACTTGGTGGAGCTAAGAATAGTTTCAGAAACAACTATCAAAATTCATAGGATTTTGATGCCATTTAATCTTATGAATGATTTGAGGGAGAAACTGTTGGGTTTATGTGGCCTTTAAAGGTTTTAAGAGAGATTGTGTAAAACATATTTAATAAATGAAACATAAACTCAGTGGGATTGTGGTCATTTTGTGGACCATACTAGGCAAATGTTATTTGTTGATACTCAAACTAGGCTCGACGAGCTAGGCCAACTGAGGTTTGAAAAAGCCCAAGATACCTAGGGAGAGGGATTGTGTGGCCCTTACGTGTGATGAATAGCCTTTAGAGACAGGGTTAAACCCTCATCATTATATCATCACACGACATGTACATAAATAGCCGTTTTGAGATTCGCCAATGAGGATGAAGCGTGCACATGTGCGAGAGATTACCCCTGTTCACTATAGAGTCATGGTTGCATCATGGTCTAGAAGACCATGATTTTTGTCTCTAGGGGAGAACTTGAAATCCATAAACTGAGATTGCATCTCATAGTCTATTGATTGACTTTGGTGGTCCAATCATGAACCCCTACAGTGGACTGTGGGTCATGGGAACTGCTGGGTCAGTTTGAGAAAGCTAGGCAGATTGTGATTCACAGTTGAAGATGCAGTGCTCCAATGTATTGATAATTTCCTAGATCTAACAGATCCGATTTCCATCAAATTAATTAATTTTATGCTATCTAATTTTTATAATGTTTATTTGAATTTTGGGAATCTTATGATATTTTGTTTTTGTCATTTTGATTTATAAATTAAGAGAAATTAAATTTTCAATGTTTTAAATAAAATATAATATTTAAAAAATTCTAAATATGAAATAAAATATTTTCTAAAAATATACGGGACCTCCATAAAATATGGGGCCCAAAAAACTTAAATACATGTGGATTAGGTTGGGCCCACACGGGTCGCACGCCCTAGCCATTCACGTATTCTTCTTGGAAAGAATGTTTATCTCTTGTTGTTGGCTTATCATTTAGGTATAACTAAGGTTGAATATTTGAGATATTTATTAAATCTTTGAATCAAGATTGGTTGATCCATTTAAGGATTTGATATATTAAAATATAAGCTTTCCTTATTTGATGGGAATAAATTAGAAAAGGGAGGATAAGACTCTAGCTCATCTATTTGAATCTTGATGGTGGATCAAAGATATGGATGACTCAAATCTCTCACCTCACAAGTCTCCTTAGATCGACGGTTGAGACCCTACGGATTGAGGCAAAATCTATGGTATAGAAAATCTATAAAAGGATGTCTCCCCTTTTAACAAATTACGTATGTATTTTCTCTCACCCTACCCCAAAATTTAGCTCTCTCTGAAAAGATTATCAAAGGGAGGCACACCCCAATTTTATCTCTCTCTCTCCAAGTTGTATTGGGTGTCTTTTTCTCTTTGGGTGGCACGCCTAAGCTTAGGTGGTGTTTTTGTGGGTGGCAAAGGGTGAACCCCTTGCTAGTAGATCTCTCCTTCTCTCTTGATATACATCTCTCATCCCTCTAAAATCAACCCAAGAGGCTTGATCAAGATTAAGCCATTGAGTGGATTTTTACCATAGTAGGGAAATCAACATACCGATCATAGATCCCGAGCACCATTAGAAGGGGGAGACTCGGCGTAGGGTGTATTAAGCCCGGTTGAGGTAATCTCCGGTAATTTTACCTTTTTAAATATTTATTTACGTTTTGATCTTCTTTTCCCATAAAGCAATAAAAGTCTAGTTTTGTTTGTTAAATAAAAGAATTGTATTTGAAGAGGTAGCAATTGAGAACCGAATTTATTTTTGTTTTTTTTAAGAGTGGTTTAATTGTAATTGGATATTATAAATGATCTTGTCGGTGTAGGAATAAAGAATTTTTTAAAAATATACACACCGTGTTGTAGCATAAAGTCCTTTCGTTGGTATCAGAGCTAAGTTTCTTGCTACCTCTAGGATTTATTTATTATCCCTTTTATTGAGTGCTATATTGCTTTTGGGAAAAAGAGACAGATGGCCGCACGAACTTTTATCTCCGAGAAACCGAGAGGTTTGATGGGTCCAACTACTCATCTGGACGTGCAAAATCGGATATGTGCTTTCTGAGGAGGAATTGAATGAGGTCTTGATTGAAAGTCGTCATCATAGTCCAAGTAACAATTCATCTCAAGATGCTAAAGATAAATATGTTACTTGAAAGTGTAAAAATACGTGAACAAGGAATATCTTGCTTTGCGCAATGGTCGACTCATATGCATTGGAATATGAGTCAATGATTGACAAAAGAGATACACGAGAGACTTGAAAGGGGGCATGCAGATCCGTCACTTTAAAACAATCCTTAGCCATGAAAAAATATAATGAACTCAAGATACGTGAGAGCACGAAAATGATAGATCACGTGCACACTTTTATTGCACTCATTAGAGAAGTACAAGCCACTAGAATACAACCCGAAGAGCCCATGCAAGTGGTTCATCTCATGAACTCACTTCCCAATTCATAAGATACTTTCATTACTTTTGTTGCGGCGCGATCAAAAGCTCCCAAGCTGGAGGAGCTAATCACTGCGCTCAAAGGAGAAGAAGAGAGAAAGAATGTGTGCCACACCCTGGCACCAAAGGAGACAGTACATCTGGTAAAATCTAAACCCTTCTTTAAGCCTCATAAGGGAAAGGGTAAAAGCGTTTTCAAGAAAAAGCAAGGATCTAAGGAGAACAAATATAAAGAGGAGAGAGAGACTAGGACTTGTTTTGTTTGCAAGAAGGTGGGCCACATAGTAAGGAATTGTAGGTTGAACAAGAATCCAGAAACCAACAAGGAACCTGCTTGTGTGGTCTTCAAAACCTTATTAGCTGACCTTAAGGGTGCATATTCGTGTCTTGATTGAGGAGCAATGGCTTACGTGACAAACACCAAGGAAGGGTTTCGCACTTTCACTCTCGTGGGGCTGGGCGAACAATATATCTTCATGGGAGGAAATCAAAAGACCGAATTGTTGGGTGTTGGGGACCATTCTTTTGAATTGAAGAATGGAAAGATATTGTCTTTAAAACAAGTACTTTATGCTCCCGAAATGAGGAATTGCTTAATTTCGGTTCCCAAGATGTCTAAGTCTGGATTTATCACTATCTTTGTTGGAGAAAAGGTTATAGTGCAAAATCATAATGAAGTTGTAATGACCGGATGACTTGTGGGTGGTCTTTACTCAATTTAAATGAAAAAAGTGGTTGCTTACGTCTCGTCTTCGAATGGTTTGGATGCGTATTTATGACATGAGCGTCTAGGGCACATAGGATTTAATAGAATGGAAAGACTAAGAAAAGATGGAATCCTTCAAAACTATAAAAGAGATTTATGATTTATCAAAAGTATGTGAATCGTGTGTGCAAGAAAAATTAATAAGAAAAAGCTCCACTGGGGCATAAAGAGCTACTAATGTATTGGCAATCATTCATAGCGACATATGTGGTCATATGAATGTGGCTACCAAAAGCCGCAAAAGATACTTCATCACTTTTATTGATGACCACTTGTGATATGACTACATATACCTTATGCATACTAAATTCGAGGCTTTAGAAAAATTCAAGATCTACAAAGCCGACGTAGAAAACGAAACAAACTTGAAAATCAAAGTCCTAAGAACCGATAGAGGTGGGGAGTATTCTTCCGAACTCTTAAAAGACTTGTGTGTAGAGCAGGAGATTATTCATCAATTTACTATGCCCGACACACCGGAACAAAATGGAGTTGCCGAGAGACCGAATATGACCTTGATAGAAATGGTGAAAAATATGATGGGGCATGCAAAGCTTTTCCTAGATTTTTTGGGGGAAGCAATATTAACAGCTGGTTACATTCTGAATCGGACACCCACCAAAGCTACCTCTCTTACTCCTCACGAAATATTCACTGGTCGTATTCCGTCCCTCGATCACCTAAAAGTTTGGGGTTGCTCAGCTCATGTCCTTATCCCATACTAAAATCGAACAAAACTAGATCCCAAAACTGTCAAGACCATCTTCATTGGCTACCCTGACCATGGTAAAAGGTATCGATTCTACAACCTGGAAAATGGGGCGGTCATTGAAAGTCGAGATGCCCATTTCTTTGAGGATGAATTCCTTGAAGTAAGAATTAGTCACAAGCAAGTCAATTTCTATGAGATGGCTAGTGACAAGGTTGAGAATCGAGAACCCGAACCTGAACCTCAACTCCAACTTAAAATAGAATCTGAACCTCATGAACCAAGAGAAAGTAACGAGTTACAAGACCACCTCAATACCTTGAACATTTTACCTACCTAGGAGAGCATTATGATGAGATTGAGGATGAACCAGATAATGAGCCTAAGACTTACCAAGAAGCCATAACCTCTTTTGAAAAGAACTATTGGGTAGAAGCTATGAAAGATAAATTTTCCTCCATTAACCAAAATTATGTTTGGGAATTAGTACCTCTACCTCGAGACCGAAAAGCCATAGGATGCAAGTGAATTTTCAAGAAGAAACTACACTCAGAAGGGAAGCTATAAGAATATAAGGCTAGACTAGTAGCCAAGGGATTTAACTAAAAGGAAGGCATAGACTATGAGGAAACCTTTTTACCAGTTGTCAAGTTTCAATCCATTAGAATCCTTGTAGCGATAACATCCCATTTTGACTTTGAAGTCTGTCAAATGGATGTAACGACATCCATCCTAAATGGGGATTTAAAAAAAGAAATTTATATGAAACAACCCAAAGGATTTAAAGAAAAGGGAAAAGGGAACCTAGTGTGTACACTTAATAAATCCCTCTATGGCTTAAAATAAGCATCGCGCCAGTAGCACCTTAAATTCCAAGAAACTCTATATTTGGCAGGATTTATCCCTAACCAAGAAGACTTTTGTATCTATAAAAAAGTCAGTGGGAGTGATGGCGTATTCATCTCTCTATATGTGGATGATATGCTGATAATCAGTAGCTCAATAAACCTCGTATTGGAAACTAAGAAATTCCTTGCACACACTTTGATATGAAGGATATTGGGGAAGCTTCATATGTATTGGGCATAAAGATTGTGAGAAACAAAGAGAAGAGAACCATTCAACTTTCCCAAACGACCTATTGCAAGAAGGTGTTGGAAAGGTTTGACATGGACAAATGTAAGCCCATGACAACCCTGATTGACAAGAAAACAAAGCTTAGTAATAAAATGTGCCCTAGTGACGATGACGTAGAGGAAATGAAAATCATGGAGAGAGTACCATATAGAAGTGCGGTGGGATCCCTTATGTATGCAATGACATGGACAATGCCTGACTTGTCTTTCGTCATGAGCATGGTTAGCCGGTTTCAATGCAATCCAAGAGCGGAGCATTAGAAAGCAATTAAGAATTTTTTGAGATACTTGAAAGGGACTGTGAACTATGCACTTATATATGGGGGAGGATAAAAAATCGCTCTTGAAGGATATTCCGACACAAGCTATCAAGGGGATCCATATGATGTGAAGTTAACATCTAGATATATGTTCATGCTTGGAGGAGGGATTGTTTCGTAGAAGTCAAAGAAACAAGATGTCGTATTATTGTCTACTATGGAATCAGAATACGTGGCATGTTGCTTGGCAGCCAAAGAGGCTGTATGGATTAGGAAATATCTTAATCAACTTGATTTCAAGCCAATACAGTGTGGGACTATGAGACTCTACTGTGATAATACGACTGCTATATGCCTATCTAAGGAGCCCAGATTCCATAAAAATTTCAAGCATATAAAGCGCTTCTTCTATCATCTACGCAATGAGGTGCATTGTGAAGAAATTGACATCAGCTATATACCTAATGAGGTGATGATGACTGATCCACTCATAAAAGGACTAGCTCCAAATGTTTTTACAAAGCATGTAAGGGAGATGAGAATGAGAGAAAGTGAGGAAGAGAGCTTGTAAGGCCTCCAAAGGCCAAGTGGGAGATATTTGGTTTTTGTGGTCTTTAAAGGCCTTATGAGAGACTGTGTAAAATATATTTAATAAATGAAACATAAACTCAGTGGGAGTGTGGTCCTTTTGTGGACTATACTAGGCAAAAGTTATTTGTTGATACTCGGACTAGGCACGACAAGCTAGGCCAGCTGAGGTTTGGAAAAACCCAAGATACCTGGGTATAAGGATCTACTGAGAAGAGTTTAGTGGGTTATTCCTTGATGAGGTCGGAGTATGCCCAGATGAGAGCCAATGGACTGTGTGCCTTTGCGTGTGATAAATAGCCTTTAGAGACAGGGCTAAAACCTTATCGTTATATCATCACACGACATGTACATAGATAGCTGTTTTAAGATTCGTCAATGATGGTGAAGCGTGTACATGTACGAGAGATTACCCTTATGCACCATAGAGTCATGGTTGCATCATGGTCTAGAGGACCATGATTTTTGTCTCTAGGGGAGAACTTGAATCCATAAACTGGGATTGCGTCTCATAGTCTATTGATTGACTTTGGTGGTCCAATCATGAACCCCTGCAGTGGACTGTGGGTCATGGGAATTGTTGGGTCAGTTTGAGAAAGCTAGGCGGATTATGATTCGCAGTTGAAGATGGAGTGCTCCCATGTATTGATAATTTACTAAATCTAACGAATCCGATTCCCATCAAAATTAATTAATTTTATGCTATCTGATTTTTATAATATTTATTTGAATTTTATGGATGTTATGATATTTTATTTTTGTCATTGTGATTTATAAATTAAGAGAAATTAAATTTTCAACGTTTTAAATAAAATATAAGATTTTAAAAAATTCTAAATATGAAATAAAATATTTTTTAAAAATATATAGGACCTCCATAAAATATGGGGCCTAAAAAATTTAAATACATGTGGATTAGGTGGGGCCCACACGGGTCGCACGCCCTACCCATTTACGTAATCTTCTTAGAAAGAATGTTTATCTCTTGTTGTTGGCTTATCTTTTGGATATAGCCATGATAATGTTGAATATTTGAGACATTTATTAAATCTTTGAATCAAGATTGGTTGATCCAATAATTAAGGATTTGATATATTAAAATATAAGCTTTCTTTATTTGATGGGAATAGATTTAGGAAAGGGAGGATAAGGCTCTAGCTCGTCTATTTGAATCTTGATGGTGGATCAAAGAGATGGATGACTCAAATCTGTCACCCTTCAAGTCTCCTTAGATCGACGGCTGAGATTTGACCTTACTGATTGAGGCAAAATCTATGACATAAAAAATCTATAAAATGAGGTCTCCCCTTTTAACAAATTACGAATGTATTTTCTCTCTCCCTACCCCAAAATTTAGTTCTCTCTGGAAAGATTAGCGAAAGGAGGCACGCTCCAATTTTATCTCTCTCTCCAAGTTGTATTGGATGTCTTTTTCTCTTTGGGGAATTCTCTTTGGGTGGCACGCCTAATCCTAGGTGGTGTTTTTGTGGGTGGCAAAGGGGTGAACCCCTTGCTACTAGATCTCTACCTCTCTCTTTATATACATCTCTCATCCCTCTAAAATCAAGCTAAGAAGCTTGATCAAGATTAAGCCATTGTGTAGATTTTTGCCATAATAGGGAAATCAACATACCGATCACAGATCCTGAGCACCATTGGAAGGATGAAACTTGGCATGGGGTGTACTAAGTCCAGTTGAGATAATCTCCAGCAATTTTACTTTTTTAAATATTTATTTACATGTTGATCTTCCTTTCCCATAAAGCAATAAAAGTCTAGTTTTGTTTGTTGAATAAAAAAATTGTATTTGAAGAGGTAGCAATAGAGAACCGATTTTATTTTTGTTTTTTTAAGAGTGGTTTGATTGTAATTGGACATTGTAATGATCTTGTCGGCATAGGAATAATGAATTTTTTAAAAATATACATACCGTGCTTTATCATAAAGTCCTTTTAGAAACCTCAGGTTTTCACATTTTTCCACCAGACCGTGGTGAAGTCCGCAACAAGTGAGTTTTTCGAAATCTCAACAATTTTGAGGTTGGATAACCTTCAAATTGGTTACTCTTATCATGTGACTAGCACAATTGGATTGGAATTTGAATGGTGAGATATGCCTTGTTTTTTAAATCACCGTCGTCACTTGCCTCCATCCTTTGTTGTCTCTATATATAACTGGGGGTATTTGATCTCGAGTTTGGGAGGGTAGAGGCATTTCTTTAGACATGAACATTATCAAAGAGCTGATAATATGGCAAAACATCTAGTTATATGTGTTGGACATTAGTAGTGAGATTCTTTAAGAAAGAGAATCAAATTTCATATGCATCAAGTATCTCAAAAACACAATGAGCAACTGTAATCTAGTATCTAGGCAGGATAATTACAAAGGTATACATAGATTCTTGTAAATTTCAGTTTTTTTGTATATCTATAACCTCCTGATCAAAGGTATTCTACTAGTGCAATAAACAATAGTAGATAACTCATTTGACCCAAGTGCAATAACAAAAAGCTATCAATCTTGACATGCAGGAGTGTGAATTTTAGGTCCTCTCTGTGTGCCTCTCTAGTTTTCCTTCTTTGGGTCATTTCTATTTTGTTTTCTGTCAAGTAAAGATTTGAGTGATCAAACTTGAATTAATGCTTTTGAATTTAATTCAAAACTCATTTCCCTTTTTCTTCAAATATCTAATTAAAAAAATTAAATTAAAATTTCCATAAAGTTTTCCGCTAATTAAAGTAAGTTTTGACCAAATTTCAAATTTCTCAGGGAATCTTCAACTACTATATAATTTGCTGAGTTAAAAAATATCTCCAATATTCCATGTTTTTTAATTATTTTTTAGAGTACCACTAGTTTGGAACTTCAAGTTTTGAACTAGGAATTTTTTTTCGGTTTGAAACTTGGAGTTTTGAAGCGCTTTTTTTTTTCTTACTAGAATTCCGAGCCACGTATACTTGTGATTTTTTAAGAACAAAAGAAAAATGGTATAGTGCACTCTTTTTGGGATTTTTTTGTAAATATCTCTTTTTTCTTTTTTTTCAATATGTTCCATTATTTTTATATTTTATACACATATACCTCTTTTCCATTTCTTTTCTTTTTTTCCAAAATAACCCCAAGTCGGCATGAATACCCACACTTTGGAATTGCCACATGGCTCGAGAGAGCTGGTTGGAATTCAAGTGTTGAATCGCCAATTCCTACCTATCTAGTTCCAAAAGATTGGATTTGGTACTTTAATTTTCAAACCAATCTCTTCGTTTAAAAAAGAAAAGGGAAAAAAAAAGAAATTTAGACCCTAGTTTGGAACTTGAAGTTTCGAATCAGGGCTATTTTGGGAAGAATAATAAAAGGGACAAGAGCATAAAATATGAAATACTACTGTGTTTTTTTTAATTTAGCAATTTGTAGGAGATACAGTGTAAATTTCATAATGAATTCTTAAATATTTCACAAGTTTTTTTTTTTGGATAAGTCAGTGGAGAAAAGGCCTCCTACTCGATTTTCATTAATAAAAAAGGGATAACACGCTCTTATACAACCCTATAATAGGGCAGAAGAGAGAGAAAGTCAGGTAGACGGCTACGCCAAATTGTAGCTCATGTATAAACCGATCCTCTTTTAGAGGGGGCATCAGCTACCATATTCGTCTAGCGGAAAATATGAGCAATATACCACATGTGATGCTGTTGTGCTCTGATACCTCTTTTAGCGAGGGCATCATCTAATATATTCGCCTCGCGAAAAATATGAGCAACATACCACCTGTGGTTGTGCTCTGATACTACTTGTTGTGCGTGAAAGCTCTAAACCCGAAGAGTTGATTTTTGGTAAATAAAGTATGAGAAATAAATTACGAAAGATATAACATCATAAATACAAAGATTTACGTGGTTCACCCAAAAGGGCTACATCCACGGGCACGACAAACAGAAATCTATTATACCAATGAAAGTTACATCAAAGGTTTTGGAACAAACCTCGACAAAAACCCCAAGTCGAGCAAACCCTTTGAAACAACTCTTCATAATTTCTCTTTACTTCTGGTAATATCTACAACACCAGATAGAGACGCGAGAGCAACGAGAAACTGACTTTCTCTCTTACTAAAAAAAGAACAACCCAAAATCTCTATGGGAATGGCTTCTCTACAAAAACATACATATCATTCTTCGGGAGTCTAAAAGAGGTACCATTACAACGTTTCTGTCCAAAAGAAGCTCTCTTCTATCTAAGAGAAATTGTACCTTATGTACATAAGTCTCTAGCTCCCTCTCTCTCAAGACAAACCACCATTCTTATATGGTGATCCAAATAGGGCACACAAATTCTTTGTACTTTCATCCCATATATATATATATATATATATATATATATATATATATATAATACACTTTCATCCCATCTATATAAGATTAGGAGTCGATAGTAAATATGAAACTTCCTATTGATGCTACATATATCTCAAAACCACGAGATAAATTCGAGAGTCCTATTTTTTTTGAATTTCTATTTCATTTTAGGGAATATATCAATATAAATCTCAATCCCACAAAATATGAGAATATCTCAATCCCTAAAATGAGAGAATATCTCAATCCCAAGTAATATGGATCAATCTCAATCAATCTCACATAATATGGACATATCTCAATCCCACAAAATATGAGATTTCCTTGTGTTGATGATCCTTATGTTAATGGTTTTGGATAGTACCAAATCCAACAATCTCCACCTTGATATCAAAATCGTCTGCTCACCCTGCCAACATCTATTGGATAGCTTTATGAATTCTTCATCTTTTGCCAAATAAATATCTTCATCCTTCTTACTGACAAAAGAAATATTTTTCATCAAATTTCTCTTCCTCAAACTTCGCATTCAAAACCTTTATTGCCTTACTGAAAACCTTAAACCATGACTCTGATACCACTTGTGCTCTGATACCAATTCTGTGTGGAAGCTCTAAACATGATGGGTTGATTTTTGGCAAATAAAGTATAAAAAATAAATCATGAAATAACACCAAGAACAAAAAGATTTACGTAGTTCACCCAAAACGGCTACATTCACGGGCACGGCAAACAAAAATGCACTATACTAGTGAAAGTTACATCAAATATTTTGGAACAAACCTCTATAAAAACCCCAAGTCAAGCAAACCTTTTTAAACAACCCTTCATTATTTCTGACAATATCAACAACACCAGATAGAGACGAGAGAGCAACGGGAAACTGACTTTCTCTCATGTTAAAAAGGGAACAACCCAAAATCTCTATGGGAACCGCTTCTCTACAAGAAACAAACATCTCAATCTTCGGGAGTCTAAAAGAAGTATCATCACAATGTTTCTGTCCAAATGAAGCTCTATTATCTCTAAGAGGAAGTTTTATCTCATGCATAGGAGACTCTAGCTCCCTCTCTTTCCAGAGGAACCACCATTCCCATATGGTGAACCAAATAGGGCACACAAATTCCCTAGAATTTCATCCCATATATATAAGATTAGATGTCCATAGTAAATAAGAAACTTCCCATTGATGCATATATCTCAAAACCAAAAGATAAATTCCAAGAGTCCTAATCTTTTTTTATTTCTATTTTATTTAGGGAACTTATCAATATAAATCTTAATCTCACAAAATATGGGAATATCTGAATCTCATAAAATAATGGGAATATCTCAATCCCACATAATATGGATCAATATCAATCAATCTCATATAATATGGAAATATCTCAATCCCACAAAATATGAGATTTTCTTATGTTGGTGATAGTGGATAACTAAAAGAATACTTTCTTCTAGAACCTGGAATTTTGCAAAATTATTGGAGGCAAAACCAATGTGTTTAGCAAACGCAGCCACAAATCCACTATTGTAGTTTCTTATGACCCCACCACCACTTGCCAAACCAAGATTGTGAGAGGCCGCATCATCAATATTAAGCTTATAACAATGAGCTTCTGGAAGTGACCATATAACTGTGATCATGCATTTTAACTTCAGTTGGTGCCACTTAATCTTTTCTAATAGATGAAAAGCTCATTCTTTAACTTTGGCAATGGCCTTTACATGTGAAGCAATCCGAATGATAACTTGCTCTCTTCTTGATGCCTTAGTTCGAAAGATTCTTTTGTTTAGCTCCTCCCACAGAAACCAGATTATCGTGAAAGATATTTCACAAGTTATACTAATATTTCTACATAATAGATAATAAGAAATCACCTTTTCTTTTTTTTATACTTATAACTTAATATTTTTAATATTTTTGAATGATTTTAAAATTATGTCCAATTCTTAAAATTCTTAATATATGAATTTCTAATGTAAAATTTTAAATCATTTTAAAATTTATATTTTTAGTAAATAAAATCAATTTTAAAATATTTTATGTTTTAAAATTCTAAATTTAAATTTCAGAATTGTATTTAGTACTTTTATTACTATAAATCTCTTATTAATTACTTATACCATATTAGAATTTCGTTTTAGGGGTGCTTTATGTAAAGGAAAAGTATGGATAAGGTAACAACCTATTACTATAGAAGTAAGAACCACCTCAAAAGCCCTCTAAAAATGGTTGTTTACAGTATTGGAAAACCCTCTTCTTAATCATTTCGACCTAGTGATGTATTAAAAAGGGAAAAAAAGAAGGAAAATTTCCTATGTTAGAAATAGTGCATATGGTATAACACATTATTTCAACTATCTATTTTTAAGATTTTCATATATTTGAAAATATGTTTGATCTCCACCATTTCCAACTTTAGGTATAGAAGGGGTGAAAATAGATTTTCAGACTAACGCAGGGGGTTTTTCGCATGGAAAATGCATCTTTTGACTACGTTTGAAGGTGCACCTTTCTTTGATTGTTTAAAATTGAAGCCCTAAATGTAAACGACATCAATTATGATACTTTCGCATAATTTGTTGGGACACAATAATAATAATAAATATTTTATATTTTGCATAACATCGTGGAGTTCAAAACGTATTAGTTTTTTTTATTATTTAAATATTTTTTATAATTCTATATTTTATTAATATCTATGTATAATGCATGTAAATCCACTAATTTTCAAATAATCTCCAACGAAGAAATGAATTAGTTGGCATTTCTGTTCTGTAGAAACCCTAATTTTAACGCTTAACATTCTGGATAAAAATATGAGAAAAGATATCAATATTCAAACTTGTGGAAGTGGCAATGGAAAAAAGCAACCACTGTGGGTGATATTGAAAATAAGTCTCATGTTTAATAGGGCAAGTAGGGCTTATCCCAAACTTTGAGATTTTTTTTTAAGGGATTGTATGCTATGAAACCATTTACTATTATTATAAGGAGGTCATAATCAATCATAGTCATTAGATGTCAAATTGGATAGGTATGAGTGTGTCACAAAGTTTAAGAATTTTTTTTAACTTTCAATCTAGTCACACACCTACAATTGCATGATTGAAAATCTACGGACAAGAGTGATTATGACCTCTTTGTACTAGAAATAATTAGTCCCTTTGTATATTTTTTCTTTTCGTACTTATTGTTTTAAGTTAAGGCGAATACTTTAGCTATCCATCCTTAGATTTTTATTTTTTTTGGATTTATAATGTATGCATTTGTAGAAATATAATATACAGTATCATAAGCGACTTTGAGCTAGAGGGTTTTGTGGGGCCCTAAAATTTGCACTCATCTAGGCTATCAAAATCACAAAAAATAAAATTAAGTATTCAATTCACATAATAAAATTTGGGGACAAATAAATCAAATCCTTTCAAGGATTGCAGGCTGTCCATTGAGGGAGTGGATGGTGGATCTAAGTCTTTAAGAACACATCATCATTCAAAATTATTTATTTCTTGAATTAAAAGGATTGTGCTTTCAGATAAAAAGGTCCCACTAGGCATGTAGATTTTGAACTTGTTTCTATCCAAAATCATGAACATGATCTTATAATCGTGGTTATATGCTCAATAAATAAATAAGAGTATCTTAATTAATTAGTATAAACATCAACAATTTCCCACGATTTAAAGCCTAAAAGTGAAACAACCATTAAGGATAGGAAAGTCTCCCGTCCGGATGGTGGAACGGTGGACTGCCCTGTCCTATGGTTTAGATTAAACCAGACCACATCCAACGATTCAAATTCACTTTAGTATTTAATTTTTTATTTTTATTTAAATTTTATTTTTGCCTAAAATTTAAGACGTAAATTCTTTTTTACAACTCACAACAAATAAAAATAATAAAATTTTATTTTCAATAAAATAATTAACCAAAATACCCAAAAAGTTTTAGAGGTATTTTAGTCAATTTATTTATTTAAAATATATTTCGTTTTTTTTATTTGATGCACAATTTTTAAAAAATATAAGCACAATTTTTAAAAAATATACATCCCAAATTTCTGTTAAAAATAATTTTAAATTAAAAATTAAAATAAAAGATAAAATTAATTTACAACCATTAGTTATGGTATGGTTGAATATGAATGCATGTTCACCCTTCGGGCATCCATGCTGAACCATCCCGGACCGGACATGCCTATTGAACTCACAATTGTTTGGAAGTCCCATTGGTAAAAGCACCTCTCGGTCCTTTATAGGTAGGGGTGGCGATGGATTCAACCCGACCCGGATCTGGGTATGGGTCCAAGAATTGGACCCTGCGAGTCAGGTCCAAGTCTAATATTTGGACCCGAACACTATTTGGGGCCAGGTCTATTTGGACCTGACCCGACCCGACCCATTGCTACCCCCAATTATAGGTTTTCTTAGGTGCACCAAGGAGGCCTACCACATTTTTTAGGTTCTTATTAGGGAAAAACCCAAGAAGGCACCTTTCAAATGATAAAGCAGATGATAAGCAGCTCCTCCTTGTGCTTTAAATACCATAAGTAACAAAAGAACACCTACACTTAAGAAATACAAAATTAAATCTGCTTCATAAAAGATGCCAGCTTAATTTCCAGAACTGACATTTATGCCTCTCACTTTCAGCCAACTTGTAATATTCCTTGTTTTTTCTATTTGTTGCTTTGTTTTAATTTGTTATCATTGCCCATAAATCAGTTTATTTTTGAGGGAAAGATTTGCTGGGATTGACCACTTAGATATTGTAGTGAAGCCAAATTTGGGTGTGCAAGAAAGAGCAAGAAACCACTTGCAACTCTTTATCAATTCTCCTTTTCTATAGAGAAGGTAAAAGAAAAAAAAAAACCCAAAATAGAGAAGGAAAAGAAAAAAAGAAAAGAAAAGAAAAGAGGAAGGATCTTGATTCAAAATATAGGAAATTAATGTTATCTCCTTTTTTTGAAGGATTAATATAAGAGTAAAAGTACTTTGTGTGTTAAGGAATGTGTTTCTACAATTTCTGTCCTGATGCATGTAACATCTATCTTGGAGATGGATGTTAGAAAATGGTAGCCCCACAAAAATTTAAAATTGATGGTGTTAAGACTGTAAAAAAAAAAAAAATATTTTTATTTTTAAAATTTATTTATTTTTTCCAGTTTCGTATGTATCATAGTTGCCATTCCCCAAAATTTTGAATCCAACATCCATCTGTAAAATAGATTTTTGAGAAATGGCTCATTTAAATAGGTGAGTCGGCTGAGTCATAGAAACCTGTCCCATATAAAATCTCAAAGATTTCTAATTTTATGGATTTGTCTCTTTTTTTTTCTCTCTTTTTTCCCCAAAATGCCCTTAGTTCAAAACTCTTAAGTTTTGAACAACTTGATTGCCTTAATACCTTTTCTTTAATTTAAAACTTTCTTTTTTTTTTTTTTTTTTTTTGTTTTTGCTTAACAACAATATCTAGAACTAAGAATTCCAAACTAAATTTCTCACGAAAATTATGGTTAGTACTCTTATGTATCGAACATCATTAATAGCAACTTTATGTTCAAAACTCGAAGTTTCCAAATATTTTTTTTTTATTTTAAATTTTAATTTTTTTTATCAAAATACCCACAAGCGATGAACTATTAAATGATTTACCCTTTTGGAACTCTTTCAACTCAAGATCATGCGTTATTTTATGGGTATTTTGGAATTCAATCAAAATATAAAAGTAAAGTGCTAAATTATTACTCTCTCAAGTGTGTTGATACATTTCCCTTTGGGAAATGCTGGTATAAGCCCACTAGCTCACAACTATATATGAGCTCAACGGTCTAGAATGAATCTGAGCCGATCCAATGATCACGATTGCATTTTGTATTTTAATTTTAATTTTTTTTCTATAAATCCAAATCACTTGAAATTTTGACATGTATTCTTTAAAAATAGAAGAATTTAATGAAAATATCAAAAAAATAATTTGAAAAAACAAAATGGACTAAAATACCTCCAAAACTTTTTTGGGGTATTTTGGTCAATTTATGTTTTGTGAATGATTCTTTTAATATTTTTAGTAGGTACGCCTTGATGAGAAAAATAGATGCCTACAATTTTATGTGATTTAGATTTGTAGAAAAAAAATTATAATTAAA
Source organism: Amborella trichopoda (assembly GCF_054954075.1). Taxonomy (NCBI): domain Eukaryota; kingdom Viridiplantae; phylum Streptophyta; class Magnoliopsida; order Amborellales; family Amborellaceae; genus Amborella; species Amborella trichopoda. Next base: position 31,762,494 of record NC_142343.1, read on the forward strand.
ATATAAAATGAAGTCGTGACCGTTAGATAAGCTCATATTGAATCTAGATCATTGGACTCATATGTAATTGTGAGCTAATAGACTATGCTAGCATTTCCCTTTAACTAAATTTTATGCTCGGAACTCAAAATTAACTCACTTCCCATTCTGTGGCCCTCGCTCGTTCTCTCCCTTCTCTTGTTCTACCTTAGTTCTTATTCCGTAAGGGCAATATCTCAGCATATATGCAAAGAGGAATAGAGCTTCCCCCTAGTTACTCATGTTGGATCCTTCCTGGAGTCGCTTAATTGATTCTGCACAGTTCAAGGTCTAAGACAAACAAATGAAGAAGGTGACAATAATAGCTATTGAACTATTTCAAATAACAACCTAAACAAGTGTACATGCAAATGGCTTTTTATTTTTCGGTGTAATCTACATTCCAGGCCACCCACATAGACTATGTTAATTGCATCCTCTTTGTATTAATTATCTAAAATCAGTGTTTGGCACCCACCATGGGTCCATCGAGCTTAGATTTGTCTAAGAATCCGCATAGGAAGTTCTAAAACAAGAAAATTAGACTGCAGGCCGTATAAGAAGTTCGAAGGGCAATCTGTCTTAGCGATGCATAGTGCGCCGCTAGTGCAAACCAGCCTAGCAATGCAATATGGATCATAGGTCTTTTACCTCCTCCAAATCTCCTAGATTTCTGATATAGGGTTGCACTACATCTGGTCCTTTTTTTTTTAAACATATTTCACTATTGTTACTCTTTCTTCTAGCTTTCTATTCATTCTTTTGCTCTGGGTATTCTGTTTCCTTTCACCAAACTTTTTATGTCAAGGGTGAGCCAAAAGCATTGCTTCTGGGTTGCGCCTAAGCTAATTTTGGGTCTCCACACGTAAGGCTTAGGCTTCTTGGAATAATCTTGAGATCTAACTTGGGCCTGTCTCAGGAGACTGTATGAAACCTAATGTTGGAGAAGCTTTGCTACCAATTGATATAGGGCAATAGAGAAAGAAAACAAATAAACAAAAAAAAAAAATCAAGGGGAGAGAAGGGGAAGGAAAATAAAAAATAAAAAAAAAAGATGGTGAGACAATATACCCTATTTTAGGGTCTCCAAGGGAGTCTATCCTAAAAGATCTCATCACAAGATCCAAAATAAATTTTTTTTTTTTTTCTCTAATCCAAGAGTTGCATATTTTAAAAAAAAACCCTAAAAACCTAACATATTTCCTAAGAAACCCGAAATCTCGATCATTTATCTTTAAAACAAAATAAAGTTTTGATTTTACCCCTCAATTCACTACACCTAAGAGAGACTCATAAACTGAAGGCCTAAAATAATCCCAAATTTAAAATCTAGAAAAAGCTCATTGTGTTCATCATATCTTTCAAGGGCCAATTGAATTATTGGTGATGTAGTCCTACCATTCGGCGATGTACTTTAATTTTTTAATAAACAAATTAATCAAACTCTTCATAGGCAGATTGTAGTGGAAATTTGGAATGTCGAATATTATTTTAGTTTATCTTTCGAACTCCAGATGAACCTATAGAAGACCAACCTTGATACCTAGATCACATTAGCATTCTTCAAGTTGTGGTTCTTGCTTCAAAATTTGCTCATTATATATAGGATCAATCATTGGAGTTGGTAGTGCAGCTTGATTAATTCCTAGGTTGATATTTGACACTAAATCTTTGTTGTTGTGAGCACCCTTTTCTCGATGAATGATATTTTTAAAATAGTTGCAATCCCTTATTTCTGGTGACCTCTCCTAGAATTCCATAGATATCTTCTCAAATACCTTCCATGGATTGATTTACGCTTTGGTTAAAATATTGTTTCATAGCTTCTATAATTTATGGTAATGGATTATCGATCACATGAGTAGATTTTGGTGACATTGTGACTGATGAATCTTGTAAAATTCTTATACCACTTGATATAAGTTAAAGGCAAAAGAAAACATATTAATCAAATAAAAAAAATAAAAATCAAGGGGGGAGAAGGGGAAAAAAAAAATAAAAACGGAAAAAATAGAGGGTGAGAGAATGTTCACTCTCTTAGGGAGCACCCTAAAATATCTCTTCACAAGATTTTAAATAAACTCTTTTTTTCTCTCTTCTTTTGATCTAAGAGTTACATATTTATATAAAAAAAAAAACAACCCTAAAAACCTAACTTGGTCCCTATGATACCCTAATTAAATCCCAACCTTTCATCTTTTAAAAAATAAAGTTTCAATTTTACCCTGAAGTTCTTTACAACTAAAAAAGATACAAACACAGCTAAAGAAAACTAGAAACCCAAACTAATTGCAAATCTAAATTCTAGAAAATAGTAAAATAAAAAAAGAAATTCATTACATTAGGATTTGAGAATTCACTATGAGGATCCATGCTCTGTTTGAGGCTCTGAGCCTTGTATGCTGAGAGTAGCGCCCGTTGCATACTTGGTACATGGTTTTAATGGTACATATTGCCCTACTAAAAGTAGGGATCGACGTAGACGATACTTCTTGCTTTCTATTTTCTTTATGTTGTACTTTTTTATGGAAAAGGTTTATATAGAACCGAAGCTCTAAACAATCAAATTAGAGCCCACCTCAAAATTTCACTAAGAAGATATTGTTTTGATGCTCAAATATCCTCAAATTAGTCATCTCAACATCAAGTTGCACGGATATGAAAAAAAATAGATTTCAAGTTTTGGAAATAGCGCATCTTGTAACGCAATTTCATATCATCAACTTTCAAGATTTTCAAGTTTTCATAGAGTTTGAAACTTTAAAGTTTATAAATAAAGATGGAGATATATTTTAAGGCTATCGCAAATATTTAGAGCATTGAAACTACATTTTTCGACACTATTTGAAGGTGTGCTTTACTTTGAATGTTTAGAGCTACGGTTCTATACAAACCACACCCTTTTTTTTTTTTTTATCTTTGCTTTCATACAAAAAAAAGAAAAAAAAGAAAGAAAAAGAGGAGAAAAGATAGAGAAGCACATATTCAACCATTATTTATGTGCTACACTTGCCATATTAGTTGCCATTCTTAGGATTTGCTTGTAGTATTTAGTTCTATAAAATATTTGCCAACTATATTTCATTTTCATAAGAAGATTTGCCTGCAATATTTTATTTAGATAGAATATTTGCTCGATTATTTTGCTATGTGCCTGTGATTGTTGTACCACATCTACTGAGTGTAATTTTCTACACATCTCGCACACACCAATCAAAAAATCATTTCAAAAATTCTAAAAACCCCCTAAAACCGGTGATAAGGTTGTGAGGGGCATGTAGCTCACTAGGGTCGAGACGTTTGGAGTTCACACAATCTTAAGGTGATAACCCTTCCGTTAATCCCATCTTTAAAAGCACCCCACAATAGTAAGACCCCATAGCACTCCCATAAGGGTTGGCTCAGGACTTATGTGGACCTACTTTAACCCGAATCACATTTCAGCTTTTTCATAGTTTGGAACCCCATCTTGAGCCGTCTACTCTTAAAATTAAGGGTAAGTTTTCCAAATCTTTGTGTGGTGGTTGCTTGGACTAGCTAAACCCCATGGCTCATGCGATGAGTCCATCGCCTCATCCCCATCTCCTTCCAAGGCATTGAGCCACCAGCCAGAGAGGAACCATGTCCCATGGACCTATGAGATTGTGGCCAACAATCCAGTTGCCTAACTTAGCATTCCCCATTAGTACTACTAAGGAACCATGGGCCACAAAATGAACATGGTTTGGAGCATAAAACCAAGAACGAAACACCAGTTGGGTTAGTCTAGTCAAACTGAGGTACGAACCTCAAACAACCTCTAGCTAGTTGGCCCGATTCGAGTTAACCCTGATGACCAACCATCATCCAACAACTCATTTCCAAGTCGTCTCACTAAGCAAAACTCCTAGTAGAGAATCTGGTTTAGACTGTCAAGTTTCTCACGAATTGAACCTAAACCCATCAAACCATAACTTGCCTCAGAGGTGTAGGTCATCACATTGAACCACAAAATTCACATCAATTGTGTTGGCTCTCAAACCTCATTTAGTGAGAGCTCTGTCTTGTAAGCTTATCTCCACAACTTAGCATGTCAGGGCTGCAATATTTGAACACCAGACAACCGATAAATTCAACTCAACAACCTTGTTAACCAACAACCAACATATCCAATCCAATCGGTTCCTTGAGCCCAATCTATGGTGCGATCTAGCCAATTCGCCTATCAAGTGCGAATAAAGTCGTACCAAGAAAGATTAGGTAACAAGTCAGCTACCCAAGTCATCGTGTTGTCGATAACTCTATTATCCAAGATGGAGGAAAATGTAAAAACCCTTCATGGCACCCTCGAGAGAATGGGAATTTATGATTTCTCTTCGACACCTAGGAGCTCTGTACAGGAAACCCTTGGAAATTTGGGAAGATCTTTCAGTCCGATTCATCATATCAGAATTCAAATATAAATTCTCTATAAAAAGTGATCTAAAATCATATATAGGCACCAATTTGCTCACAATACTAGCCCTACCCAATAGGCCTCATTGCCTTGAGGTGATGTTCTAATATAACCTATCGAGAGAACCACTTTTATAGTATTGAGAGTTAATGAAAAATCATCCTCACATCACCCCCGACGAGATGTTCAGGCATTTTCTTTACACTATCACAAGGCCAAACCTTGGTGAATTAACTACCATGAGATAGGAGACCGGCGAGTCTATCACTAACTATGTCACTGGGTTTAAAAACACTGCTTCTCGGATCATTGAGTGTCCACTTTCAATTCTAGTCAAGATTAAGTTGGTTATCAAGAATGCTCGCTCGAGTGCAAGTACTTCTTCAATAATGGATTCATGCCCTTCTCGTTTGACTCCATATTAGAGTGAGTTGAACTCTATGAATGGGCTAAGGGCATACGGCCAGCATCGAACCGATAGAAGGCCAAGTCCTAGCCGTATCCCTATAAGTGCATAGTGAAAATGAGGACTCAACCAATAGAGAAGTCAACATGATCGATAAACCACGGGAGAAAGTAAAATGCCGCACCTAGGGAATTCACACTCATAGAAGAACAGATGAGAGACGTCCTAGAGAAATTACTGGAGCATAAACTTGTTGAATTGCCTACACCTTGGAATCCTCCTCTCTCTATTGAGAATAAATCAAAGTGGTGTGAGTGGTATCAAAATTATACTCATCACACCAAGGACTGCCTTGCCTTTAGGCAATACAGTTTAGGGCCTAATCAATAAATGTATCAGAAGTCGTGGAAAATGATGCTAACAACAAAGAGGAAGAAACAACTCTAACTGCCTAAACAAATGTCGAGGCTAACCTGGTGTTGGGGGTGATTTTTGGGCACCCAAAATCAAGATGCAAAATAAGAAATCAACGAATGGGATTAATCTCAAATCAAATAGTCCTAAAGTGCATGCAAGCTTAACGGACAAAAGGACCTAATGGATGTTCAATCAATATGTAATTTGTGGAAATGTTTCTATGAACCGAACTTACCCCACAAGGCCTCATATGCCTTGAAAGTTTTGTAGTTGGTTATCATATATCTTGACTGTCAAATATACTCAGGGATTGTCACAAATCGCATTTTGAGACCAAACAATGGGATCAATGATTCCAGGGCCATTATATGCCTCTCGGCCTTATTTAGGAGAAGTTTGAATAAAGTTGGCAAGTTTTGAGGGATTCTTTCAATTAGCGAACATACTCCAAGGCAGTCATAGATTTATTTTGAGATCAAACAATGAAATCAATGAATGTCAAATATACTTAGGGATTGTGACAAATCTCATTTTGAGACCAGACTATGGAATCCATGATTCCAACGCCGTTATATGCTTCTCCGCTTTATGTAAGGGACGTTTGAATATAAGTTGGCAGTTTTGATGGATTCTTTCAATTATCGAACATACTTCAAGACTGTCACAGATCTGATTTTGTGATCAGACAATAGGATCAATGATCCCAGGGCTATCATATGCCCCCCAGGGCTATCGACAATAGGATCAATAGGATCAAAGACTTCATTTGCTAAAAGGTCTTTAAACGGTTGAACTATGAGTGTATAGAAACCAATTCTCTTGACTTGGACTACAATGTAAACAAAAACAAGCCAATACACCTTGAAAATTTTCAACACACTTTAAAATTACAATGTGTATAAACAAAATTTTCCGCAAGGTCACTGTAACTTCAGTGAACTATTGACTTTCAAATACACTCCATTGAGAGGAGACAACTCAATTAGGGTCCCTTGCATATGAACAAAGTAAGTTACAAAAGGGGATCATCAAACTACACATGTCTAGTATGCATTTGAAAAGTCTGCACCACTCAAACTTGCAAAGCAAAATTATTTAAATAACAAGAGATGAGGTGATAAGTTTATATTACGTGCAATTAAAGGAAAATTTGACCGATCCTATGACAAAAGGCCTTTCAATGCGATAATAACAAGTTGTTCACGTAGTTAGTTGGTTAGCAAACAAGATATAAATATCACAAGCACCCATTCTAAAGAAATTCATCAATGGATGAATCTAGTAAGGAGGACATGTATATGAGGAACTTGAGCAATACTTTTAATAAATTCATTTAATGAAGTTTTGTTAGAGTGTTATATATGCAAGGGCTTGACCTATATAATTGTAGAAGTAAGGTTACTCTTCATGAGATAGGACTTATTTCTAGAGCACTTACGAATCGGGAAACAAGCACATAGCCCCCAATATGCTCGTAGTAAAAACCCTAAGAGATTTATGTTATTTGTGTGTTGTGCTTTAGGCTTATTGAATAAGATTCTTGTTTTAAAGATATGCATTACCATGGGTCTTGATGGATTAAATCACATGCTAATTGAGGCTCGCGTCGATAGATAAATACATGGTGTGCAAATAATGTATGGATGCCTAATGTTTTCATAAAAATTTCAAATAAGTGCAGGAAATTGTTATACTTCGGCATTGAAGAAATACTGGGTATTATTCAAAAAATAATAAGAAAAATTTTACACAAGGGTCAGGCCCTAAACAATCAAATTAAAGTGTTCCTCAAAATTCACTAGAAGAGGTTGTTTTGATGCTCAAAAATCCTCGAATTGATCATTTCGACCTCAATATGCATGAACATGAGAAAAAAATGATTTTAAATGTTGGAAATAGTGTATCTGGTAATACATTTTCTGGACCGTCAATTTTCAAGATTTTCAAATGTTCATAGGTCTACTCGATCTACACTAATCTTGAAATTTTAAATTTTATAATTATAGATAAAAATAAATTTCGAGGCCTCATGAAGATTTCTAGTATTGAAACAATATCTTTTTTTTTGACAATATTACAAAATTTTATTACTTAAAATTAATTACAAATAGATCATATATGAAGAAGCTCATATGCCACAATTGTCTCTTCTAAGTGACCCCAAGCTTTGCCGAACCATCTGCTAAATCATTTGCTTCCCTAGAGACATGATTAAAAGAGATTGTTAGTAATTGACACAACTCCAAAATCTCAGCCCAGAGAGAATAAAATCTTCAAGGTGGTTTTGCAAATTTGATACACAAATTGATAACATTATCTGTATCGCCCTCCACCAAGACTGCAAACCCCATAATCGTTTTCTTGATACATCTCAAGCCTTGTAATATACCACGAAACTCTGCTTCATTTGATGAAGCCACCCCACAAGGCCCAGCATAAGAGAGAAGAATGGCCCCACTTGAATCTCTCAGGACTCCTCCAAAGCCGGCTGGAATCGGATTACCAAAAGAGCTATGATCAAAATTTATCTTTATACAACCTTCTTCTGGAGGATGTCACATTCCCTTAGGCTTAACCTTCTATGTTTTATTTGTGACCACACTCTTCAAATTCACCGATATGTCTGTCTTATAAATACCTATTTTTTCTCTTGATACCGACAATCAATGCCAAACGCGATATAAAATGCTCTCTTTAATCTTCATCATAACACAGATTTTCCCATCAAAAGTTCTACAGTTTCTTTCCCTACAAACTTCCAACAAAATAGCTGCTCTAAATACTATCCCTACAATCGAACGACATTTTTTCGTAATCCTGGAATATCCATTTGAAACAAGAGCTCTCCATGACTTATCGGCATCACCATTTGAATTCCCATCTTAACAAAGTCCCTCTCCCAAATAGTTCTTGTAAAAGAGCAATGCAAGAACAAGTAATCACAATTTTCTTCATCATCTTTACAAAGCAGACAAACGTTTTCCATCACTCGTCCTTTCTTTTGCAAATTATCTACATTTAGAGTTTTCTCTTGAAGGAGGACCATAGAAAAGTTTGAACCTTATGAGGGGCAGCTATTTTCCACACCCCATTCATAGAGTGTGACAAATCTCTATGCCTATTATTATAAAAATTATCTACATTTAGAGTTTTCTCTTGAAGGACCCATAGAAAAGTTTGAACCTTATGAATTTTCCACACCCCATTCAAAGAGTGTGACAAATCTCTATGCCTATTATTATAAGCAACATATATACTAATCTAACCGAAAAGACACCACCATCATTCTCAACCTCCCATATCACCTCATCTTTTAAATCCGTCGCAATATAACGGAGTTTAAATCATCCAGTAAAGCTGCAAATTCTTCACCCACTTCATCCGAAACCTTTTCATACAGAAATGACAAGTGCCAAACTTGGCAATTATTCATCATAGAACAACATTCCACTACCTTGGCTGCTTGGTTCACCATTCTTGCATACACCTACGGAAAGGCTAACTTCAACATGCTCTTTCCAATCCATTTGTGATGCCATAAGCTAATATTCTCTTCAGTACCCAGCAGCCACCTTACATTCCGCCTTACTGCCTCTTTAACTCTCACCACAGCCTTCCAATAATATGAGGCTTTCCAAAAATCTGAGGCTTGAACTCTTCTCATTTGGAGTACGACACTATGGAATCTCTGAAAACCCTATATTTCTCTCTTACCACCGCTCTTTTAATACTATTTGAAGGTGCGCCGTATTTTGATTGGTTAGAGCCTCAACTTTATACAAACTACACCCAAAATAATATCCTTTAAAGTCATAGCTATCGGAAAAGATTGTATTGTATATAGAGAGAATGTTAAGGATTTTTAGCTCCAATTTGATGAATGAGGCAAAGAGAGTGGAGATTAGGTTTCATCATCTTCACGTGCTCATGCAACCAAGGTGAGAGAAGGCCTACTTGCTGCATGCTAAACACATTTACAAGGGAATTGACCGAACCCGATTGAACACAACCCCAAAATAAAAAAAGTATATATTTAAATACGTTTATATATTATATTATGTTAAATATATACCTCTTTTATTTAAATATTATAACTAAAATATATGGTTATATTTATTTAAATATTATATATTAAAATATTAATTAAATAAGGGTGCGGTTTACATAGAGCCTAAGCTCTAAACAATCAAATTAGAACCTACCTTCAAATGGTATCGAGAAATGTGGTTTCAATATTGGAAATCTTTATGATAGCCTTGAAATATCTTTTTATATTTAAAAGCTTAAAAAATAGTGTAGATCTATAGATCTGAAAACTTGAAAATCTTGAAAATTGACGGTCCAAAAATGTGTTACAAAATATACTATTTCAAAATCTTGAAATCTATTTTTTTCTCATGTCCATTCTTCTTGATGTCGAGATGATCAATTTGAAGGTATTTGAACATCAAAACAACCTCTCCTAGTGAAATTTTTGAGATAGGCTCAAATTTGATTGTTTAGAGCCGCGACTCTATATAAACTTTCCCATTAAATAATAACACTATTCGGGGTGGGTCCACTTGGACCTTGCTCCGGAACGACCTGCCAAGTTCAATGTTTGGACCCATACCCGGACCCCGTTCGTCGGGTCCCAGGTCCATTGCCACCCCTAGGTATATATGTAGGTACATGCGATTGGGCACAAGGGCAGCTAAGGAACACGTTGTACTCTGTATGCTCGCAGCTGCACACTGAGTCCACGTTTATGTGTATGTTGGGTTCATGGTTCGCATTATGTTTTGCACAGCTAGTCAAACCTAGTTGGTGGAAACTCCCATTCAAGAGAAACCATAACGGTGGGTGGTAGGGAACCCCACTGGAGTGCTTGATACCACACTATTTGGTAGTATAGATGAATGCTAAAATGTGAAAAAATCCACTCCCAATATTGTGATTGCTATAGAATTGTTTGGATGCGAAATAAACTGTTGATAGTGCGACTCCCTTCACTCTAAGGTGCTCCCACATGGTGAGACTTTTTTCTTTTTTTAAAATATTTAACGGTAACTTTTCATTGATGGGATGACAAATTACGAAGAAAAAGCAACAAAGAAAAAAAAAAGAAAAAAGCAAAGTTGAAAAGCACATGGTGAGACTTTTAGCTACATGAATGCATCAATGTCGGTTGTCTCTCTGCTAATGGATGAATGTGAACTATTGTGGCTCTTCTAGGTATTCAGTTACATGTTCACTGCAACTATCAGTCATTTTATGATCGTTAAAATCTAGAATAAAAAAAATCACTTCCTTTCAATTACATATAATGGTGGTAAGGTTTTTTTTTTGAGAAAAGTCTCTAAACAATCAAATTTGAGCCTATCTAAAAAATTTCACTAGAAGAGGTTGTTTTGATGTTCAAATATCTTCAAATTGATCATCTTGACATCAAAAAGCATGGACAAGAGAAAAAAATAGATTTCAAGTTTTAGAAATAATGTATTTGTTAACACATTTTTGGACCGTCAATTTTCAAGATTTTCAAGTTTTCATAGATCTGCCTATCTACACTCTGTCTATCTACACAATTTTTGAAGCTTTAATAAGTATAAATAAATATAAAAACATATTTTAAGGCTATCACAAAGATTTCTAATATTGAAACCACATTTTTTTATACTATTTGAAGGTAGGCTCTATACAAACCGCACCCTTTTGTTTTTTTTGGGTAATTCAGTGGGAAGATAAACCCCTACCATTTTTTCAAGTAAATTACTAGTTACGAGTTAGCTTTCTAAAAGTATTAGTAAGATAGTGTTAGCGGTGAGAATAGAAACCACAACGTGTTAACTAGAATATGGGGTGCTACCACAGTGACTCTAAAATAATTTACTTGAATTTACTATTTATATAGACAGACATGCATGTTCAATTTTCAATCCATCATCTCTCTTTTGCTAACGCTTTGTCTACCAAAGGCAACTCTGGTACTCTGGATTCCTACCATTTAACTAGGCATTCAGATGACACATTTGCCACTAAGTATCTATCGGTCAGGGGCATATATCTTCTTGAGAAAACAACTATTCATACCTAAAAATAGGAAGATCTTTAGTTGCTGAAAATGTTTGACAAATTGTTTCATACATCATATGCTCTGTTTCACCCTCCTTTTTATCAAGAACAAAGCCCCCCATGGTCCAAGCCTCTCACGCTTAAATCTATGAACCATAAGGAAAACCATCAAATGGAGGATAGTTGATCGTCTTGATCAATGTTTAAAACAAGCGTAACCACCTTGAATTGCTAGGGGACCGATTCCTAGTTGACCGACCTGATTGTGGTGATTTATGAGTCGAAATATTGTATAGATATAGCAGAAAATAGTGAAAAATTTTAAAAAGAAAAAGAAGAAAAGGAGCAACCAAGCAATTGCTCCCCAAGCAATTCCAAGGTTCGCTGGCTCGCTCACCACCAATTCTGAACTGTGATTCCGAGTTGGCTCAAGAATTTTAAAAACACTGGTCACAAAAAAAAAGAAATATTGGTTTCTATGCCCAAAGTTTGAATAATTAATTGACGAGCTCTTATACGTATTCATGCTGATATAACAAAAATATATAAATTAATTAATGAGGTGTCCCAGATGTAAGAAAAGGGGGTTACCACCTAGGATTTGAACATATTGGAAAGATCAATGGTTTGCAAGACAGAAGTCTCCATGCAAGGTTTCCTTAAGTCCTAAAAAAAATGGGCTTTACTTCATGCATTCTTCGATGACTGTTATGGGGATGTTCCAGTCAAGACTACCAAGGGGTGCTTAATGATCATGTAGTCCCTAATATAATCAAGCAGACTTTGATTACAAGGGATTGTATTCTATAAATTTGTTTATATTTGATCAAAAAGACCACAATCATTATTCGTTGTTAGATAAAATTCAGCTAAAATCCTTTTATAGAGTTCGAGAGATTTCTTTAGACTTTGAACAAAGTCAATAGTTACATTTCCAATTGTCTGATTTCACATGTAACAGTTGACAAATTGTGACATTCTCATGCCAAACATAAATTGCCGTATTGTATACGTTTCCTTGAGACAGTAGGCAAGTGACCCAAATCAAAGATGACCCAATCTTCTAATACAACACCAACTAACATAATACTATAAACTTAGTGCCTTTATAGATGACTCTTATCATCTCATACTTAATTTATTGTACATGGTAACCATATGAACACATGAACTGTGGTTGAAAATGGTCATCACCGTCCAATGAATTGCTTGGACCCTTAACAAGAAAGCAAGAGAGTGGATCACCTCTCCCTCCATCAGTCACCAACCTAAAGTCGGACATGATGGCCCTTAATCACGTATTTCATATACTCGTGGATCATAGTGTACTTCCCTCAGGTATAAGGTCCAGTGCAAAGTGTTCCAAGTGCTCTTTTTGTAACCCAACTTTAGGGCATAAGGGGAATAGTGGAAAAAGGAACACATGTAATTATCTAAGTTTAATATTCGAGTTTCCTCCCACTTAGTTTCAGTTATCAACTCAAAAGGATTTGTTCATAATTTCATATGCAGAATAAGAGCTTCTAAAAATGACTTCTTTCACAGTGATTTTGAAAGCATTCTTTGAAAACCCCTCACCGAAGAAGAATTCTATCTCATCCCTTCTGCTCAAATTCACAAACTAAACTTATCCATTTATCCATTTAAGGAACTGTATACTATGATCCACATGACCATAGAAAAACCTATGTGAAATTGCATCCTAGACCACTGGATACACAGTGATAACAAAATGGTGCGACCTACAAGAACATGACATGTGCTCAAAGGAAGGTTCCACTCTCTCTCCATCACCACCAACCATTCATTGGACACACAAAGACACCCCACCATGATCTCGTGGATTATCATCGTCATTATTATCCATGCCTTACCCCAACTATCTGGGGTCGGCTACACGAATCATGTTTTGTTCAGGATTAGGATTCTAATCAGGAATAGATACAGCATAGTTTTATGCTGACTGCCCCAACCTAAAACAACTCTCCTCTTTGATCCGGGCTTGGGACTGGCATGAACAGCTTGTGACGCGCCATTACCAACCATAGTCTCCTGAGTGATTTTGAGAATTAACAAAGGCTAGAAGAGCACCTTGGATATGCAAGGAGCTTGTTATTCCTTCAACTCCATATGGGCGTTTAAGCAAGGAACTTGTTATTCCTTCAACTCCATATGGGCGTTTAAGCCACTAAAAGTATGCAGAGGAGGTCCCAGCCCTCGCAGAGTTTTGAGCAACCAGAGCTTACTAAAATGGTTCAAGAGTGACTTTGCAAGACTGACCACCCCCACTTAAACCTGCAATGAAATAAACCGAGTTTAAGAAAGCAGTAGAACTCTTTTCATATAGATCTGGTCTCCGTGTATATTTATGCACTTTTCTTCAGTACTATAACTTTGACATACTGTCATAAAAAGTATCTTTTATGCATTAAAACATACATAATTTTCTTTCTCAGGAACCGATATTATCATTTTTACAAAATGAAAACAAGCATGCAAAAGAGTTGTTCCATTCTTTAGTAATTAAAAATATATATGATCTTCTTTTTGTGAAAACTCAGAAACTATTACATGGTTTCTGTAAAATGAAAACAAACAAGCAAGGAAAAGTGTTCGAACTGTTTAGTTTTCTCCATAAGTTAACATCTGGAGCATTTTACATTGTTTTTGTAATGGGAAACTAATAGACAAGCTTATGACAAATGACAAAGTTTTATAGAATCTTTCATCACACAGGTTCATTGTCCAATCAGAGATGAATTCAGTACTGAGTTCCAAATTACAATTTAATTTGTGAATCGATTACTTAATTAGCAAAAACAAAGAAGCAGCATTTAGCAACACAATGAATAACAAAATAACACAATAAAATAAACAAACTTTTTGTTGTTAGTTCAGAAAATAAAACAATGAGATAATAGCATTACCCCCACAAGTCCTTAAATTTCTAGAATCTGCTTAGGCTATCCAGCTGGTAGTAGAGAAACCGTAAATATCCTCATTCAACAATAAATAAATAAATAAATAAAACCCATAAAAGTACAATGATGATGTTTGGCTGAAAGTGGGGATGACAGGAAGCAGACGAGAAAACTAAATTATTATATTACAGATTTGTTAAGTACATTCAACCAGCAACCAACAAGAACTCAATCAAGAGAGAGAGAGAGAACAAAAAAGCATACAACAAATGTGTAATTAACAACATTGTAATAGAAACCACTCAAGAACATAACCTCGCTAGAGAAAAACCGAGCAAATAAAGCTAGCTAACCTTCATTTCATATCTCACCTCAAACAGATCTTCTAACTCAAGCCTTTACAGGTGAAAATAAAAAAGAAAGAAAACAATATAAACATATATGTAATAATGAAGTAACAGAAAGAAAAAGAGAAATCAGTTAGTGAGACCATCGGATGATTGTTTCTTGCCAAGATGCACATTGCCACCATTGTAGAGAGAGAAGCAGATTTTGTGGATTTCTTGTCAACTAATACAATTTCAAGTCAATCACTGGTTCGTTTTATTGGAGGGTTGGGAAGTGGCATCCATAGCACTGGGACCAGCAGTTTGAGAGAGGGGCATGTCATGGTTGTGTTTACCCTCATATGTAGAGATAAAAGCTCGTGGGTCATTCGATGCACGCTCGACATGCTTCCTTACATTGCACCTCAGGCTGGTGCATCTGTAATAACTTCTGAAATAACACAGACACCAGGCAGAACCAGCAGGGAAGGAATCAGCCTTCTCTCTAAACCAGAGAGGCTATTACAAGATACCTAAAAGAAGCATACATAAATAGATGTGTGCAAAACGACATGCTTGGAAAAACCTATCTATAGTTTTTGTGTGTGTATATATAAGAGAGAGAGAGAGAGAGAGAGAGAGAGAGAGAGAGAGAGAAACCTCTGTGACATTAGAAAAACTTGGAGTCTGAGGATAGTAAGCTTTTTTAAGAGGTATGGGAATCAAATAATTCACAAGGTTTAAAAGATCTGGTAACTAGAGTATGACATTGATAGTTATATTTGTCTTTAATGGTTCTTTAATGGCAGTATGGCCAAATTTTTACATAAAAAAGTTCCTGTGCATGTCTAGCACATTCATGCATGTGCGTGCATATAAGTAAGGAATTACTTTCAAGCAGATAAATCCATATCTGTATGGGGTGTGCATCTGTGTTTCTGTCTGATAATTATTCAGGGTAATAATTTGAATCACAAACATAAAAAACAATCTGCAATCTATTTATTGAGTGGACATTTCTTCAAAAATGAAAGATAGAGAAATCTAAAGAACCACGAAAAGAAATTAAACACAGGGACACATAAGCTCTTGTGTCAGAACTTCAAGGCTCAAAGATGACATGAAGATTTACCTAGGGTATGGATTTCCTTTCACTACTTTTTGCCCATATTTTCGCCAACGAAATCCATCCTCCAAAATTTCAGATTCCGAAGTCTTCACCACCACGTGAGGGTCATGATCGCCCCCCAGGGTTGCACTCACTTCTTTACCTTTGTTCTCTGTCTTCCTGAAAATCCATGACGATAATATCATCAATATCTAACACAAGAGAGACAGCAGTCGAACACTCAAGAAAAGAACAAAGTAGAAAGAATCCAAACAAAATCACAAACACAAATAGGCCTACGCGCGCAGACTTAATACAGTAAAATCTACGTATGCTTCCAGCCGAAGTCTCTCTCTCTCTCTCTCTCTCTCTCTCTCTCTCTCACACACACACACACACACAGACATCGATAGTGAGATCAAATAACAAGTCCCGAAAATAAAATACAAATACATGACTATGCATGTTTTGGTTAACTTGTGAGGGGGTGTGTGTGTGGTGGGTATCGGCGTAGTGTGGGTGCGTGGGTGTGGGTGTGTGTGGGTGGGTATGTGAGAGAGAGAGAGAGAGAGAGACAAGAGAGTCCAAAGAGAGAGAGAGAGAGTCCACCTTCTCTTGTTATTGGGTTCTTCACCATCCCTGTCTTCTCCTCTGGTCCCTTCTTCACAATCCTCACTCATCCCACATGAATTATCAGGACTCCCAACCACACCAGTCAGTGGCTCATTCGGAAATGCTGATTTCCCATGATTGTAAACCTGGTTCCCCGATATATCCATGTCATTCTGATTCTCCAATAGACCAGCATCAAAACCTTTGGTTCTATCTCCACTTGAATCCCATAAGTGACCACTGGTTTCACGAGCAGCTCCCTCAATCATAGAAGCCTCAATCGGCAACCCTGATGAAGCTCTCTTAGGTGGCTGAGGTTTCACGTGATTGTGCTCTCCTTTATAGACAATTTCAGCAATCTGGCCATTAAAAGATCTCTCCACCTTCTTCTTAACAGGGCAATTGGGGTGTGTACATTTGTAATAGCTCCTTGGATACTCGCTCCCCTTCACCTGCTTTTGCCCATATTTTCTCCAGTTATATCCATCATAAGATGGTTTCTGGTTGTGCTCATGGCTCTGAGAACTTTCTCTCACTAAATCGTTTGGTGGATTAGTTTCCATGGGCACTATGGACCTCTGGTGAGGAAATGGAGAGGTGGGTTGGGCATGGATCTGTACTTTTAGTGGGTTCAAAGTTTGTGCTTGAGGTTGTGCTTGGAGTTGGGATTGTGCTTGACGCAATGCTTGTTGATGACTGGTTTTGAAGTTTCCCTGTGGATAATCAAAGCTCAGTTTCTCTCTCTTCCGTACATCAAGGATAAAAGGTTTTGTCTTCTTAGCAATGTATAAAAAATGGAAAGCCGAACAAAAATGGATTTTCAGGGCATTTAATCAAAATCCAGCTTCTATCTTCTGATCAAACTTTGTTTCTTTCTCTTCTTTTGTTTGCAGAGTGAATACATAAGATTTTGCTTGATCACTATTCAATTTTAGGAATATCATTTTGGTTCCCTCCATTAATTGTCTCGAAAGTGAGAGAAAAGAATCAAATACTTTCTACATGAAAATCTAATGGTTTAGCTTTGAAGGAATTTCCAAACCCATACAGATGACCATAAAGGACTCAGGTGATTTGCACCAGGCCTGTGGGTGGCCTTTCCTCAAATCTTGTGAGTAATTCTGTAAATACTTTAATCATATCAATATATATTGTGACCTTTATAAAAACAAAAAAGAAAAAAAAAATACGGTATGTCATTGGAGGTATTGGTGTATTTGTAAGCACTTAGAAAGCAGTAAATTCATCCTTTTGCTTTGAACGGAGAAAGTTGAGAAAGCATCTCCAAAAGTAAGAAATGGTGGGTTTTGAAGAATAAGAATCGAGAAAGGGCCTCCAAAAGTGAAAATAAATGAAAAAAATCGCTTACTGAATCAGAAAAGTAGAGCTTTCTTTTTAAGGAAAATCCATAATTTTATTCTCATTAGCAAAAATATAAAAACCCTCTTCACAGTGAACAAATAAATCAAACTATCAAAATAATACAAGCTTTCAACTTTAGACAGAGAAGAAATTAAAGAATCAAGGAAATTTGGAGTAGATTTTCGAACCAAATTAGGCAAGAATGCGGCAGTAGTCCTTGAAACAAGCTTGGCCATGGGCTTGTATATCACACTAGATCTACTCTCCGGCTTCGAAACCTTAACAGAAGAACCAGAGGCTTGGGGCATAGGTATCTCCCCCTGTAAATTTTTACCATAAATTGAAAAGACAAAAGGATTACACTTCCAGAAAACCTAAAAAAAGCCAGTGAACTAGTCTCCTGAAAAGGACAGAATAAGAAATTGAGGGGAAAAGGACAGAAAACCCATAAAAGAGAAGAAGAGAAAAGAAGGAGAAGAACCCACCTGAGATGAAGGTAGCCAACCTGGTATCTGGTTCAAAGGGGGCTTGAACCTAACTGTTTTTGGTCTAATGGCTACTGTGGCCTCTGCACACGACCTCGGAGGAGAGGCGTTAATGGCACCAGCAAGAAGCTTAGAGAAAGACCCGAAACCAGAGCAAGATGGCCTTGTAGCAACTGGTCTCGCCACCGCAGCAGGCCTTTCCACCACTCTGTCTTCCATTTTGTTATTTTCTCTCTCTAAGATTCAGTCTTTTTGCTTCGAAATGGGAGCTTCTCAGCTTCAGGCGCCATTAGAACTCACCCAATTAGCTTCGATCCGTCTACGAATTCGTAGGCTCGCTGGTTTTGTAGAGAGAGAAACATGTAGGGTCAAGTAAAAAGCTCCCAGTTCTCTTTCAGTAGTTTTTAGAGAGAGAACATGAGGTGAAGAGCTTCAATATTGCTGCAATATTTTTGGTTTTTGTTTTGATTTGTAGAGAGAGAAAGAGAGATTGTGATTATCTCGTGTGAAGATAGAGAGAAAATAAAAAGGAATAGCTTACATAAGGTTACAATCTTTTGCAGAAATAATACATCTTGTAAGACATTATAAAGGGTGCACTTGCATACGGATGCATCCCAGCTGCAAAGGTAAGGTGCACTTTCAAATTTTATCATGGTATACTTTCAAATTTTATCATGGTATATAATTTTGATGTAAAATATTTTTAGGATTATTTTAAAATTTATTTTTATTTTTAATTATAAAATTTTAAATTTTAAAAATAGTTAAAATTAAATAGATAGATAAATATATGAAAATCTTGAAAGTAAACGTTGTAGATAATAAATTGTAAAATGCACTATTTTTAAAATTTAAAACCTTTTTATTTTTCATGGTCATACATCTTGATTTTGAGATGATCAATCAAAAAGTTTTTCAACATTAAAACTACCTTTTCTAATAGATTTTTGAAGTGCATCCGTAGTTCTATATTATAAGGTTGCATCTTTATATAAACTTTTTCCTTATTTAAACGATTTGGTTTCTATGCAGCCAAGCCCGTGTATGTAGAAATATGAGCCTATTGATAAATCTATTTTTATGATGAATTTTAAGGCTTAATTTTTAAAGATATGTAATCTCTAACATGGAGACCATAAATATGAAAAAATAAATAAGTTTTAAATACTATATATAAGTTTTAAATAACTAGAAATACTAATTCTAATTAAAAAACATTCGGACGAAACACTTACTTGAATCTATCTTTAAAATGGACGCTTTACATTTTCTGGACCGCATATGTAAAAATGTGGCCCAGCTTGCATGAAACAATTTTTCTTATTTAAACCATCAATTTTCAAGATTTTCATATGTTTATATATTTACTTGACTTCAACTATTTTTGGAGTTTAAAATTTTATAATTAGATATGAAAATAGATTTTGAAATAATCTTAAGAATTTTTTACACTAAAATTACATGTTATGATAAAATTTGGAGGTGCGCTTTAATTGGATTGTTTTAAAGTATCTAAAGTTACAAAATTCTAATTTATCAAAAGATAAATTAATTTTACAGCCACCCAACGTTTTAGTAATCCACCCAATGGCTTTCATTGCATGAGGGGCTGGGTACCACTGGTTCTCACTTTGTTAGGAAGATAACTAATAATATGGCATTTCTAGCAATATGATCGAGAAGTATATTTCAAGCTCAGAAAAATGAAGCATTTCAAGCTTGGAAAATACTTAGATTTATACTTATCATGGATTTTTCAATAAGTGTTTGGAAACTTGGAGATCTATGTCAGATCGCTCAAGTTGCTGATCTAAGTCGGTTCAAATTGGTGATCTCGAAACATTAAAAAAAATTAAAATTAAAAGAATATAATTGAAGTTAATAAGAAGAATATAGGGAAAAACCTAAAACAATATTAGATAAGTTTAAAAAAATATATTAGTTTTAGGGTGTGGACCGAACTGGTGCTAATACCTTCTTGGAAGATTAAATCCTAGCCTATTCCCTTTCCAAATCAGTTGGTTTTTCTATTTTAATTCTTGAAAGTCATCAATCTACGTTGTTTTTGTAACTTCAAGTTCATGATTTGATGCCAGAACAGATTGGACTATCAAATCCTCATGGATCATCAGACCTTCATTAATTTTTAGATCTCCAAGTTGATGAATTTGATGCATTTTAAGTTATAATACCATACTATGTCGGCTAAACTAATAAAATGCTTTCCCCTCACTAAGATGGAGAGAATAGTTCTAGCCAATGTTATTATATTCGCTTTGCTTCCACTGAAGAGAGCAAAGTCTTCAGATTTTTTACCCAAACCAAAGTGAAATGAAGCTCTGGTACATCTGCTTCAGGCTGCTTTGACACACTTTGGTTTGATTAAGCCTATTCGGTCAAAGCACAAAATTACCTTTTTTTTTAATTATTTTTCTCAAAATTTTTATTTATAAAATTTGTATTATTATTTTTAATATATTTTTATACATAAATGTATACTTCATTCATATCAATTTTTAAAAAAATTAAAAAATCTTCCACTAAATCAACTGAAGCATCAAATTGCTACATTTTTCCACAAACAAAAAAGGTCGCTCCAAAGCAACATTGGCCACAGCTAGTTCTAGTAATTTAGCTAGTACTCCCAATGCTATTGGGTAATGCATGAAGCTCCAAATCTTACTATTAGAACAGTAAACTAAAATGATTGTTCTTTCATAAACAGGACAATTGTACCCTCAACAACCCGTTAATATTTCAAAATCCCATGGTACTGATTAATTAGATGCCTCTACTCTAACTTTGTTAAGGGAAAGTATAGAATGGGACTATTTACCTTTAATACAAAGTGTTCACATTAATATTGATCATTGGATGTGATATTGGGTGGTTGCAATTATTCTATTGACCAAGCTCAAAGGTAAATGGTATCCCCGTATACAATATCTTTTATTAAATACATGAAATCCTATTTTTAAACTTTTATAAAATTGAGGACTTTCATTCAAATCATTGTTTTGAAATCTGGCCATTTTTTATCTAGATCATCGATTTAGATAGGAATTAGTCAGGGCGAATTGGTTCTGGCATGATATAGGTCCTTGCCTAGTACCCCCAAAAACTCCCCCACTTATAAATTTCTTCTTTCGTTTTTTTAAGCTCTTAAGCTTGTCTAATATTTTTTTGGGTCCTTTTTAATCCCATCCCATAAACCCCAATTTTTATTTGTTTATTTATTAGTATTTTTTATATCAATTCAGACCAATCCGGACTTGATCCATGTCGCCAATCCAGCGTTCGGATACAAATTTGTGAGTGAACGATCCCATTCACTAATCTGTGATTTAAAACACTGATTCAAATAGATGGTGAGATTCCGTGATGGGTTTATGGGCAGAAGTCTCTGCTGCGTGCCTTGGGGGATTTTGAAATGGAAAATTGTTTCATGCAGGCTGGACCACATTTCTACAATATGCGGTCCAAAGGTATAAATCTTCCATCTTAAAGATGGATGCAATAGGTAGTTTATCTAAAACAAGTGTAACTAATGGTCCAAATGTTTTCTTAATATAATTATTGTTTCTAATTTCCAATTTATATATTTATTTTTCATACTCATAATCTCCATATCAAAAATTATGTATTCTCTAAAAATTAGGATCAAATTATATTTTAAAAATATATTTATAGCCAAGCCCACATTTCTACATGCCCTTTTAATTTGGGGCTTGTTTTTTGCCATAACTTAAATGGCGAGGGACATTTTAGTCTCCAGGGCGATATTAATCATCTTCACAGATGACTTGGGAAGTAAAGACTAATCCATCATTTAAATACTATAATAAAGTTTTCCCTACTACTTAATTATAAAAATCTTTGGAAAAATAAAATGCCCCACGAAAATCCAGGCACTTTTTTTTTACTTTATGTTTGCTTAAGGAAAGACAAGACAATCACGGATTACACGATAAGGCATCTGTCAAATTTCTCCTTTACTTTTTTTTTTTTTTTTTTGAGTGTTAACTTCTTGTGTGAAATGTCTTTGGTAGTAAGCTTTGTTTCTTTCGAGCTTGGTCTTTTATAAGAAGCTGTATATTTGATATTGGGTGGTAGATCATGTAGACATGGTGCAGATCTTTCCTAGGAAAAGGTCATGGTACATGGCATCTTAGGCAACTATGATGAATTTTTTATACTCATAATGTAGGTATGATCCATATATCATAATCAACCATAGAACTGTACGATTCTATCCTCTATATCAACCGATTATTATTATTTTTTTAAAAAAATTAGAATAAAAAATGGGACAAGTTCTGACCAGTTATTTGATAGAACTGGCCGGTTTGACCTGTTCCCGATATTTAGCAGGACCGATCGCCCCCGATGATTCCCAATCTGAATCAAGCGATCCGGATTCGAATCGACGTTTTTTTAAACCTTGCTTCATATTGAACATTGTCATAGATGTTTGGTTTCTAGCTAATCACCCATGGTTAGAAACTGAACATGGCAGTTTTTATACAATCAATTACGACCATCCATTTTTCAAAATACATGGTATAAGATGTTTTGCTATGCGCACTGTACGGATCCATGTGTCATAGTATGAAGTTTGTGTTTTAGTTGAATTAGCCCCACTAAATAAACATGCCCTTTCTGTTCAAAGTAAGGAAGTTGTCTATAAAGAGACCATTTACCTTTTAAGCTAAGAGGTTGCAGCTATTCTCTCTCATTAAACCTCAAGTTGGATGGCTTGGGGTGAGTCATGAAGTCCAAGAAATTTTTTTTTTGAATATTGTGTCTAATCAATGACACTTTTACAACCATTCATTTTGAAGTCTAAGAAATAAAAATGATTGTGACCTCCTTGTACAAAAGGTCAAATGCTCTCTTTGTAGACAATCCCTCAAAATAGACATTCCCTTAGCGTTCAAAATCCTTTCATATATTTTAGTACAATTGTTTACATACATTTGAAGCATATATTTTAGTAAAATTATTTATATATATTGTTTATCAGGTTAATATGAAAAGTGTATATGTAATCAGTATATATAAGAAGGATCGGTACCATATCTTGTATTTTATGGTAAGTCTGGATATAGTATGGGTATCTATGATGTAGTTTCTATTATTGTCATAAATAATTTGTCTATAAAATACAAATTTGTATATTCATATCAATCAATAGACACTGAATCTCTTCAGAGAAACACTAAGATGGTCGCAGTTTCCTATATCGTTTGAGCCCCAATTTGAATGCCATAATATTGCCCCTTATTGTTGCATGGTACAGATGAAATAGTATTTCTGAACTGGTATCTATGTAAAAGAGTATCTATGAACTGGTATCTATGTAAAAGCCACATGATTTTCAAAGTACCACCAGCCAGGGTGAAGAAGACTCAAACTTAAGATGTAATAGTAGGAAATATTTTGTTTTAAGAAGGAGACCATATAAGTATGGAAAAGAGCCTTTTGGGGAGAGTGAATATACATATGAAGTGGAGAGGCGCCATTTTTCTCCAGATTCGCCTCTTTTGGCCATGGTCACTACTCCTGGGCTCGCCCCGACTTTGATTTTGGTTGATTGGGCTGTGAAATTGTCAGAACCCTTGGTTTATGATTTCACGTCGGGAATGATGTGAAGAATGTGAACCCATGGTTAGTTTTGAGGAAGGCAGATCACTATGAAAAATTGTGGCTTGCTTAATCCGTTCCCTTCACAACACATACTGGGAGAGTAGGATGTAGGAAATGGCCTATTCATGGAGTAATGCATCCTATGTCACAATATTTATTTAAAGGGTTTTGTTAGGCTACATCTTTGATATTTTTGGACTTTTAGATACCTTTATCTTATATGTAATAACTTTTTTTCTAGGGGTATTTTAAGTAATTAGTCAAGTGTAAAATATAAATTTTTAATAGAAACAAAAGCATTTATTAGCAATAGTGGGCAATTTCACCATTTGTGACATCTCCCTCAAGATGCATTAAGTATTTGTTAACTATTAATAGAATGCCACTATTTTTTTAATAAAAATATCCATTTTATCCTTCTAAATGACAAAAAATGCCCCTACTTGAAAATTTTCATATTACAATTCTAGGGTATTTAAATGTCCAAAAATATTGATGAATTTAAGGGCGCGTTTGTTTTCTCGAAAGATATCTTCTCGAAAGTTGAATGTTTTTAAATCTTTTGGAAAGTTAAATGTTTTGGACTAGAATGTTTAAATAAATTTTGGGTGCTGTGTTTGATAACATATACATATTAAAGCAATATAAATATATAACATAATATAATATAATATAATATAATATATAATATATAATATATAATATAATATGTTTTATATATTTTATTTATGTAGATTTGTATTATATAACATATAATATAATATTTATTATATAATAGATAGTATAATATACGATATTTGTATATTATGAATATAATATTTATATTATTATTTGTTATATTATATATAATATTTATTTAATAGAATAACTATGTTATCTATAATATTATATATATATATATATATATATATATATATATATATATATATATATATATATTATAATATTTAGTATAATATAAAGAGTAATGTTCCTATGAGACCCTCCCACCCCAAATGATCACTATTAAATTTGATACGGATCTCTAAAAAAATCAAATCCTACACCCATGTGATAACTTTTCTAGAGATCTGTACCAAATTTAATGGTGATCCTTTGAGGTCCTACATATATGGGTGTGAGAGGGTCTCATATGATCATTACTCTAATATAAATACACAATATTAGTGTTATTAATAGAGTAATGATCCTATGAGACCCTCCGACACCCATGTGTGTAGGACTCTAAATGATCACCATTAAATTTGATATAGATCTCTAAAAATGTTATCACATGACTTGACTTTTCTAGAGATTTGTGCTATTTTATTGGTGATCTTTTGGGGTTGCATACACATAGGTGTGGGAGGGTCTCATAAGATCATTACTCTTATTAATATGATATAATATAATATGAGTAATGACACTATGAGACCCTACCACACCCATGTAAATAGGATCTAAATGATCACTATTAAATTTTGACACAGATCTCTTGAAATGTTATCATATGGGTGTGAGAATTGGGTGAATGGGTTTATTGATAATTTTTCTAAAAATCTGTATCAAAATTTAATGGTGAACTTTTGAAGTCCTAGTGTGGGAGGGTCTCGTAGTATCGTTACTCTTTATATCATGCACAGGAAACATTGATCAGTAAATTTTTTTAAAAAAATTAAATTTCTAATTATTTTTTAACAAAGGAATGAGATCTTTTGTTGAAAGAGTAGTTTCTTAACTTTTCATAAAAAATGTGAAACAAGCGCGCAGCTTTTTAAAAATTTGAAATAATACGTTAAAAAAAAACATCACTTAAAACTCTCCCGTCTCCATTGATAGCAAATTCCCGTTATCCCACTCCTTAAAATATCACCAAAATACACACACAAGTGTGCTAAACTCAAATGAGCCAAGGAAAGGCAAGGACGCATTTTACCCGAAACTCGTCAAACAGCCCCCTGCCATCCACGTTGTATAGAGAGAGAGCACTTATTCCAAAGATGCAATGTTTAAAAGTACGTGAAAATCAGTACGGATCGCGTGATCGGCGCTTTGAATCAGGTGAATTGATTGTATTTGGTTTTAAAAAATATTAAAAATTAAAATTATTTAAAAATATAGTTTTTTAGGTTAAAAGAAATAGCAAGAATTTACAAATTTTTAATTTTTTTATCAAAAATATGTAAATATTCATGATATGTTTCTTAACCAAAGCAACCTTATTTATTCTTTAAAACGACTTCAGAGTCTGCCGCCTATAAGCAAAAACCCAAAATATTAAAATAGAACAAGAAGCATCATGAAAACTAAGAAAAATATACGTAATAGTTTATAATTAATTATTAATTATGCTGTTCCTTTTGATTTAGGTTCCGAAAGCCACCTTTTTTAAAATAAAAATTATGAATTCAAGTATCAGAAATCTAGAATTCTACTAATACAAGTTAAGGTTTGGTGGAAAACTACATTTTATTTTAGCGTAACCCAATATCTCATACCTTTAATAAGATCTTCAATTACCTCCAACAAAAAACAAAGTTCCTCCACCATCAAAAATGAAAATTGAAAACCACATGTGAGAGAGAGAATAGATCATGTCAGCCTATTGGCGGATGGAATAGTATAAGCCCAACAATCCAGATTAAATATGGGCCGATTTGATGGTCGCAAGTGTATTTTGTATTTAAATTTTATTTATTTTTTATAAATATAAATTACTTTAAATTTGGAGCATCCATTCTTCACATCAAGATACACTTAATATAAATATTAACAAAAACAATTAGAGTGATTTACTTACGGACCCTAAATATTTTTTTAAAATACGAAATGCTCCATTTATAAGTAGAACTTACAAAGAAGTTTGTTCACCCCACCTTTTTTTATTTTTTCAAAATTGTCCCTCTGTCTAAAGACATCCTCAGACTCAATTTTAAACTTTTTTTTTCTTTAGCTGTTTTTGTTAGTAGGGCACTACCATAAAGCTTGGAGTACTGCCATACTAATGAAAGAAGTAAAAAAAAAAAAAATAATAATTCGGATCGAGAATTCTATCATCAAACAGAAGGGCAATTTTGACAAAAAAAAAAAAGGCAAGTTGACTGGCCTTCATTATAATTTTGCCTATAAATGGATCATTCCTTATTTTAGAAAAAATTTTAATGTCCGTATGTAAATCACTCAAAAAATTATTCGCAAAAAATAATTAAACAAAATGCCCATATAACTTTTAGGCAACGTTCTAAGAATCGGACGAGGCCACTCGGACTCGACCGAGTATCTCATCTTATGAGTGAGGCAAGTTTTAGGCGAATGAATTGTACATCATATATCTTAGTTTAATTGTATTAATGCCTCAAATTTAAATCAGAAGAGTTGGAATCAGTGTTTAAAAACCGTCGAGTCGAACCGGACTCGCCCGGTTCGACTCGAGAATCGGTCATAGACGTATCGAATCGCTCAAAAAGTCGAGAATCGCCCGTTTCTAGAGAGAACTGGGCGATTCTGTACAGTGACTCGCCGATTCATTGTACTGAATCGGCGAGTCCTGTGAAGAACACGGGCTGCATAGTGTTCTTCGCGGGATTCTTCAAAATTTATCATTTTTTGATCATTTTTCTTGTTTTTTTTGGCATGTGATCAAATATATAGGCTTTAAACAGCTTTATTCAGCTTTTTCACGTATTAAATGGTTGAGAAATTTTGTGTTTTTGGATCACGAAAGTTGCATTTTTAGGGTTTTCGCCTTTCCTTGTGTTTCATGCCAAATAGGGCATGAATCTGTCAAAATTTGTAGACATTTTGATCGTAAAGTTGTTCATCAAAACCTTCTCTTACAAATTTGTGATAATCGTTGAGAAAAACAGAGTTATTTGGAGATTGAAGGCTCGGGGTTCGCAAAACCAGGTACGAAGTTTGGTTTTTTTTGTTTTTTTCGCCATATGATTAATTTCACTGCATATTTTGAAGATAATGAGTTCAATTTGTAGGGTTTTTAATCTTTATTGTGTCTATTATGATTTAACATATTCAATTTTATTTAATTTGGTCAATTACAACATGATTTTTTAGATGAACACAGTGATGTCTGTGAAAAAACATTTCTGCTGTTTTTTTTTTTTTTTTCCACCTTTCGATTTTTTGTTCATGATATATTACAAATAATGTGTTAGATTTCTAGTTTTTTTAATCATTATAGTGTTGTTTATAATTAGATGTATTCAATTTGATCTGATTTATTCAATTTGAGGTTCATTTTTTAGATTCAATGACTGTTGTCTGTGAAGAACTGCGTTTTTTTTTTTGCTCAATTTAATCGATTTGATTTGATTTATTGATGATAATGTGTTCAAAATTTAGGGTTTTGATTCCTTATATTGTTGTTTATCATAAAATGTACTCAATTGAATGTAATATATTAGCTTAGAGGTGGATTTTTGAGTTAAAATGGCTTATGTAAGATGGCTCTGTGGAGAACATAATTTTTTTTTGTAATCCATGATCAAATTTTTTGTTTTTTTGTTTTTTTGTAATCCATGATAGAATTTTTTGTAATCCATGATCGAATTTTTTGTAATCCATGATCGAAATGTTTGTTTTTTTTTTTTGTAATCCATGATCGAATTTTTTGTTTTTTGTTTTTTTTGTAACCCATGATAGAGTTTTTGTAATCCATGATCGAATTTTTTGTAATCCATGATTGAATTGTTTTTTTTCTTTTTTTGTAATCCTTGATAGAATTTTTTGTTTTTTTTGTTTTTTTTTGTTTTTTGTAATCGATGATCGAATTTTATGTAATCCATGATCGAATTTTTTGTAATCCATAATCGAATTTTTTGTATTCCATGATTGAATTTTTTGAAAATTTGTGATTTTTTTTTTTAATCCATGATCGAATTTTTTGTATTCCATGATTGAATTTTTTGAAAATTTGTGATTTTTTTTTTTTAAATCCATGATCGAATTTTTTTTTTTTAATCCATGATCGAATTTTTTGAAAACTTGTGATTTTTTTTTCTTAATCCATGATTGAATTTTTTGAAAATTTGTGATTTTTTTTTTTTAAATCCATGATCAAATTTTTTTTTGTAATCAATGATCGAATTTTTTGAAAATTTGTTAATTTTTTTTTTTAATCCATGATCGAATTTTTTTTTGTAATCCATGATCGAATTTTTAGAAAATTTGCGGTACTTTTTTTTTAATTTTTATTTTATCCATGATTGAATTTTTTGAAAAATGATGATTTTCCGAAAAGATGTGAAAATCGTGATAAGGTTTTGATTATCATGATGTATTAAACCCAATTTTCAATTTTTATTGTTTGAGTTTGCAGTACTTTTTTTTTTTTTTTTCCATGTTCGAATTTTTTGAAAAATGATGATTTTCCGGAAAGATGTGAAAATCGTGACAAGGTTTTAATTATCATGAGGTATTAAACCATATTTAAAATTTTTATTGTTAAAGTTTTTGTTGAAAAAATTGTATGTTGATAGATTATTTTTGCAAAAAAATGCATGTTATTATATTTTTAATGCAAAACTGTATTTTTTTAATCTGTTGTTAATGCATTTTTTAGTTGGAATGACTGATGTTAGGTGGCTCTGTGAAGAATTGTTTTTATTATTAACTTTTTAATACAAAAAATGTGTGTTCTTGATAATTGAGTTGTAGCCATGTTTGGAGCTTGTATTTTGTATTATATGATCCTGAATGTTTGTAATTGATATGTACGAAAATATTATTGTCAATAGAGGTATTTTGTAATAACAAATAACAACAAATATGACTACATGAACTACCCCAACATGTTATCACTACACATGGTGATTATTTTTCTTGTTGAACTGTTAGGTTAATTTTTAACTTTTTACATCTTAAAACAGTTGAATCATGTCAAGATCTGCAGAAGACCCTGCATGGCAACATGGGGTTAGACTTGAT
Organism: Amborella trichopoda; assembly: GCF_054954075.1. Taxonomy (NCBI): domain Eukaryota; kingdom Viridiplantae; phylum Streptophyta; class Magnoliopsida; order Amborellales; family Amborellaceae; genus Amborella; species Amborella trichopoda. The sequence goes on from NC_142343.1 coordinate 31,792,209, forward strand.
CCCAACAAAAAAGGTAAAATTATTTGTAATTACTGTCAAAGAGTGATAAGTAGTGGGATACATAGGTTCAAGCAACATTTGGCAAGGGTTAAGGGAGATGTTTTTGCATGCACTAATGTCCCTAGTAATGTAAAACAACAGATGGCGACAATTCTTAATGCTAACAAAAGTAAAAAAATTACCAAACATAGGATGAATGATGAGATAGCTAGTTTATATACGCCATCAAGCATGAATGATGCATAAGAGCAATATAATATTGACCTAGAAGAGCAATATAATAATGATCTGGACATGGCCACAAGATTGAGTTTACATGAACAATATCAGAGGGAACGTGGGTTTAGAATGCCCTGTGGGTCTAGCTCAGACATGCATAGTGGGCCTAGCTCAGACATGTATGGCGGGCCCAGCACGAGCATGTATGGCGGGCCCAGCTCAAATATGTATGGAGGGGTTGGTGGCAATATGTATCAAGGAGAATCAGATGTTGAAGAAATTGTTTCTATGTTACCTAGGAGTGCCCCCAAAAGGTATAACTTTTTTGTCTAGCAAAGAAGTATCAGGGACGAAAAAGGATGCAAACTTCTACGTACGACTATATGATCATATAGTGGAGGAGGTGGGAGATAAGCATGTAGTCCAGTTTATTATGGACAATGCGCGTGCATGTGTTTCTACGGGCAGCAAGTTGATGGATAAGAGGAAGCATCTAGTATGGACCCGTGTGCTGCAGACAGCATCGATCTAATGTTAGAGGAGATCGGTGAGATCAAAATTGCGAAGGAGACTCTAGAAGAAGCAAGGTTGGTGTCGAGATTTATATACAACCACTCTTAAATTTTATTTTTGTTTAGAGAACACTCTAAGGAAAAAGAGAAATCAGGCCTGCCATAACCCGCTTTGCGACCGATTACTTAGCTGTGGACTCTATTCGAGACTCTGAAGGTGCATTAAAGAGATTGTTTACCTGTGAAGAGTGGTTAAATGACCGCCTCTCGAAGTCCAGTACCGGTATAAAAGTGGACAACATAGTCTCAAATAGGCGGTTTTGGTCTCGATGTTCCAGCGTTGTAGAGGCCACTGCCCCTTTAGTCACGATGTTAAGAATGGTGGATGTTGACAAGAAAGCTACCATGGGTATCCTTTATGAAGGTATTGAGAGGGCGAAATCAGCTATTGGGGAGAAGTGTAGTTTTGCTAGCAAAATGATCGAGATTATAGAAAGGAGGTGGAACACCAAATTTGGACGTCCAATTCATTATGCTGGTAAATATATATTTATATCATTACAATGTTTCATTTTAAATAATTTTTTTATGAAATTGTAAATGACATTTTTCTATCTATATATTTTGTAGGTTACTACTTCAACCCAAAATTTTTCTATTTGACACCTGAACATCCCCACAAGATTATGGAAGGAGTCAGATACATTATTGCAAGGTTAGAGAGAAGCCATCGAAACCAAGTAGCAGCAATACAAGAGGTATTATTTAATGTTTGGGTAAGAACTTCATTGAGTTGTTATATTTGTGAGAAATAATGCACTAAAACGTAATATATTTGTTTTAGCTTGCTATGTATAGGGATGCTATAGGATCCTTCGGAACTAGACTTGCTAGGAATTTTCGAACTATGATGGATCCAGGTTATTCCCTCGCTAATATTTTGTTCATTCATATATTTAATCTTATGAATTGTTCTTGCCCGTACAATGCTTTTTGCATTTTAATCCAGCTGAATGGTCGGAGATATATGGTACTGAAGTACCTCACCTAAAGAGGATAGCAATTAATGTGCTCTCCCAGACATGTTCTGCTACTGGCTGTGAGTGCAATTCTAGTACGTTTCAATGGTTGCACACTACTAGGAGGAATCGACTTGATTCTGAGAAGCTTCATAAACTAGTGTATGTTCATTATAATTTAAACCTCTGAGAGCGACAAATAAGAAGGAAGCTTGAAGACTATGGGCCGATAGACTTAGACACAATATTTGTCACAGACACAGCAGACCAATGGGTATAGAAGAGGAGGAGCCAGTGTTGCACAAGAGAGCGTTCCTTGAGGCTATTGGTGAGGAAGATCTTGAATAAGGTGAGCTAGCCAACATATCCACAATTCGTCGGAGATGTCGGTGATATTGCACCTAATGAGGGAGAGTGGGAAGGGGGTCTAAGAGAAAATGAGAGAGACGATGATTCTGAGGCCACCCTATCCCAGCCATATTATTCACATATCGAGTCCCAACAGCAACAGTGTAGGGATGAGCACGATAGTGTAGGTGAGCATGAAGGTAGGACAAGCTTCGGGGATTTTGGATTGGGAACACAACAAAACACTAACACTCAAGGATTTGGGTATAGTCAGACGCCTGCTAATATCGATGATTCATTTTTAGATCGAATCAATGAATTGTCAAACGAATTCAATCAATGGCACCAGCGTGACCAAGAAAAACAACAACGTCGTCTGTCATTTTATTTTTAGATCGTATGTTACTAATTGTATGTTTTATTGTAGTCCATGTATGTTGATATACTTATTCTATGATAATTCTATATTTATCCTTTTGTGTGATGTAAATTAAATGCTGAATAGTAGTTCATGCAAGGAAAGAACATATCAATATTCGCATATTCTTGCGAAAAACATGAAAATTCTTAATGGAGTACCTCATTTCTTATTGAATTCCTAAAAAACAATATTTATAATGAATTTTAATAATTTTTTTGGATTTTTTTGAAACTTTATTCTGACCGATTCACCCGATTCTTGATCCGGATCGCCGATTCGCCGATCCAAATCGGTTTTTGAGGTACCCGATCCGAGTCACCGATCCGCTTTTTAAACCATTGGTTAGAATGCTTTTCTAGTTAGTCCTAACGCATAAAATTCTCTCTCTTCTTGTCCTTTATACACTTTGAGCGGAGGAGTGATGCAACCTACTCATTCAGTTTCACATCTAAAAGTTCGAAAAAACGGGGAAAAAAAAGATTGGGGTTAATTCAGCTTTTCTAGCCAAAGGTCAAAATATCCGCACTTTTTATTAGAAAAATTAGGTAGCTTTGCATGATCCATAGTAAAAGCTTTAGAAATCCCAAACCTTTTCCATAAAATTGTTGACTTATATTGTGTAAAGCGAGTTTGGGGAAATATGTTAATTCTAAAAATACTAAGGGAAATGTTTCTTTACTTCCCCACAACATATAAGATCTATGCTGCTTCTACCATCTATCAATCTAATTTTGATCAAGAGAGCCATTCACTATTTGATCTTAGATCTGATGTCTCAAAATATTTTATTTTTAATTATCTTCCATCTTCTCATTGAAGAGCGCTATAAAAATATTAAAAATATTTTTTCGATAAAATATAATAACCAAAATACCCTTGAAATTTTCAAGGGTATTTTGTCATTTTTTTTATTGGAAATATTTTTGTATATTTTTCGCTAGTGCGAGTTTAGTAGAGGATTGGACGTACAAAATTTGATGTCAAAATAGTTTATAGGAAAATAATTAAAAATAAAATGGTGTGAAGACGTGACATTGTGATTGGGGCATATATAGGTGTTTTTAAGAGTTTTCCATATATATATTTTTATATATGGATCAGCTTGGGCCAAGTTGCTGCAAAGGTGGCCTCCGAGCTCATAGATAGTGAAATAAATAAAGAGAAAAGTTTATATAAGGTTGCAACCTTAAAATGTAGAATTACATATGCACCTCAAAAATCTATTGGAAAGACTATTTTAATGTTGAAAAACCCTCTATTTGATCATCTCGATATCAAGATGTATGAATATAAAAAAAGAAGTTTTTGAGTCTCATAAATAGCGCATCTTGCAACACATTATCTAGGCCGTCCATTTTCAAGATTTTCATATGTTTATAGATCTCTATGATTTTAAGTATTTTTGGAGTTTAAAATTTTCTAATTAGATATAAAAATAGATTTTAAGATAATCTTAAGAATTTTTTATAATAAAATTATATGTTATAATAAAGTTTGGAGGTGCGCCTAAATTGAATTGTTTAAGGTTGCAAGAAACCGCACCCATAAATAAAACATACTGAGTCGCCGTACATTAACTATCGAAAAATAACAGTGAAGTCTGCATTAAAAAATGGGTTAACACTTAGCACTACATTCCTCAAACTGTTACAAAGTTCCAAATACAAAAACTTGAACTTCACTTGAAAACTCAATCAAACTATTTATTCCAAAGATTGGACCCTGATACACAAAATACTCAGTCTTTGAGGTACCTAACACCCCTGACTTAGAGAATCCAAAATGCAATTAGGTCACAATAAGAATACCCCTAGGATATGACCAACCTTAGTGAAGCATTTTATATCTAAATCTTAAGTTGCATCTTAAGAAAAGACAAAAAATCAGTATTGATTTGCATCATTGTCGGAAAAATCATCCGTTTTTATAAAATTAAAAATTATATAAATCACAAAAAATATGGGATTTTATTTGTATTTTATTTTTTTGATGTTTTTTCATCATTATGGCAAAATTGGAAATTGTTTTGGCTGTTAATATTTATTTTTATTTCTTTCATCTTTTTTGAAAAAATCTAAAAATACCCCTGAGTACAAATTGATTTTCTAAAATTCATTTTTTTCATTAATTTTCAATTTTATTTGGATATGATCTGTTTAATCATTTTTTAAATACATTTTTCATATTTTATAGGTTTTATTTATTTTTTGTATTTTTAACACTTTTTTTTTTTACCACCCATGACTTGCCCAGTTAAAACAGTTAAATTTGCTAATTTATCAATGAGGCCTGTTGAATTGCTTCCGGCCCATGTCCTGTTAACCGTTGCGGTTTGATTTTTCCTACACTGATTTGCACTTGATAGAAGCTTGGATTTTTAGTTAAGCTCGGTCAGTACTAACGATTTGAAATTTGATTGAAAATTAGAAGTTATGAAGGTTTTTCGGTTAACTGAGGGCAACTTTGCTAGTCTCAATTACCTGGACAAAAACCAAAATGAGGGAGAAAGAAATGAAGTTAGATCTCAAAGGGGATATAAAAAGAGGGCTATACAAACCGCACCCTTAGATAAATGCAGTCAAAATTTATTGGTTCTTGAAATAAACTGTCAAGGACAGTGACAAGTGACGATGCACAAAAGTCAGGACATCCGTGCTCTAAAAGGTTTATACTATCTTTTATGGCACGTTTTGCTTGCGCGTAAATATTTTTGCATGAAAATTAATTACATATGTTTTTGTAGGAAAAACTTTTGTAAACTTTCTTGTCTTTATATTTGTTAACATGTTTAAAAAACACAGTAGTGAATTTCATATGTTTGGTAATTTGATTTAAATATATTTCATAAATACATATTTATATATATAATTTAAAATTATTCCATGAATATGTTAAATATATACATGCATTATTTACTATAACTAAAGTACATAGTTATATTTATTTAAATACTATTTAAATATTATTATATTAAATATTATTTATATATTAAATCTAAAATATTATATAACTATATATAGAAATGAAATATATTATATATTGTACAATAAAATATATACACGATATTATATAAATATATATATTGTATAAATATGTATTAAATATATAATACAATACAATACAATATAGTTTCGATATTTATTAATTATATATATTATATTACAGTATAGATGTATAATATATTTAATAAAATATATATTATCTATATATTAATAATAATACAAAGATATATTAGCATAATACAAAAATATATTAATAATATAAATATAATCCTCAAATGTGTAGGGCTATTTTGGTGATCTTGACCCACTCAAGTGACCCTATCAAAATAATGTAAATAACCTTGCATATATTGAGTTTGAAACATTAAACAAGCTTTTGTCATTAAAATATGTTGGATCCATAAAACAAAGTATATAATGATCTTGACCATAATGATTGACCATAATGAGAAAGACCATTGGATGTAAAATTGGGTTGTTGCATTTATTTCATTCATCAAGCTCAAAGTTCAAAAGAAATTTTCTCAAACTTTATGACACATCCAAGCTATCAAATTTCACATCAGATGGTTGTAAGTAAATGTGACCTTCTTGTGCAAAAGGTAAATGGTCTCATTGTATACAATCTCTTTATTAATTCAGCTCAAATTAAATGGTCATCTAGCTTGAGTTAAATGATCAAGCTAGATGACGAAAGTACACTTGACCTAGGTCCCAAAACATATAAGTTCTTCATAAAATGACTTGTTGCGGTTTTGCAACATTGACAAGTAGTGATTTGGCGCCACTTATGTCATGGGCCAAGCTATAAAAATATCCCTTTTTATTCAATATTTTAAACCTTGAAGAAATGTATTTTGAATATTTTTAACAAAATACTATAAGCGCTTGAGTGAAATGTTCTTTCTAAAGTAACGATCATGTCGATAATGGGTGATTTGACCACCCTAATAGTTTTTTGAGGTGGTTCTTATTTTAATGACATTTTTGCAAAAAATTCCAATGTTAAAACTGAAGTCATATAAGATTTACTACTTTTTGGCCAAAAAGATTACAAGGATAAATGAGAACTTAAACCTAGAAAATCACTGAAATGTTTTAGGATTTCTTTGAATGACAATTAATTTTATCTGGAATAAACTATCTTATCTAAAATTAATATACTTTGAAAGCTTTTATTCAGTTAATTGTTTGGAACGTACTTGCAATATATACATAGAATTTAATTATTTAACTTTTTAGTAAATTTCAACTATTTTTGGCCAATAATTTCAGAAAATTATCTTAAATAAAGTAAAAATAGCCTTTTAAATAGTAAACTTATACGTAAAACTACCTACAAGTTTATCTCATATAACTTTCTGGATACTGCCGAACAATAGATAATTCAATTTCATGATTAATTTTATTGAAACAGTAAAATTACATCAAATTAAAAGTATACTTTTTAGATTTTATAGTAGCCTATGTCCACTCATTGTATATGACAATGCACGAATGTGAAATCTTATATCTAAAACATTTTCCCACACTTGATTACCCAAAAGAAGTATAGTTGTTATAATTAATAATATTTCTCTGGTATTATTGAATCCACATCCTTCTTCACCAAAAACCTGAATCTGAGTATTTATTGATCTAAATCCTCAAGAGTATAGGAGTCCAACATTTTAATTATTGATTGTGAGGTTGTGGAGGAGGAATACCAGGATTGAGAAATACATAGTTTCCTTAGAGCTGTGCACGGTGTCACGACTATTTGATCAGAACATTGCACCATTAGAGAACCCCAGTGTTTATACTTGAAAATGTCAGTACGGAATGCGGTCCCTGCCTTAGTTTAGGGCGTAAACTCGTTTAATTGGACTTCCAATAGAGCCAGCTTCCAGCACGCCTGAGCCTCGGAGTTTGAAAGAAGTTTCGAGTATTCAATGAGACGAGAGGGGAAATTTATGAAGAATTTGGAACTAGAGGAAAACAAATAAAAAAGTAAATAAAACAAAGAGAAGAAAGAAAAATGATACTTTAGGCCCGGCCCTTAGGCTTGGTACCCAGAGTCGGCGCCAGTTCAGAGTTAGTAGTTGCACGGCTATTTCTGGTTCTTCTAAGATTTTACCAGGCAAGTAAATGTAGGTAGAAAAGGGCCCAAAAAGTCAAGTTATCCAGCCCGCTTTCGATTTTGTTAAGCATTCATTAATAAATTTTAGATTCCAAAAGCTACTTCTTTCGAAATAGATTTCCCTATTTTGGATTTTTTTTTTGGGTAATTAAGTGGAAAGATAGGCTCCTACCCGTTTGTCCAAATACATTTGGAGTTTTAAAGGTATTAGTGGTTGGAATGAAAACCGTGGTGAATGGCAAATATAAGACAATTATCGAGTGTCATTTTTTCTAGGGAAGATATAATGTTGGATGCCTAAATCTTTTAACTTATAGGGTTCACTTGATGGAGAAATCAATTGTCATTAGTTAAAGGAAAAAATGTATATGGAGCTGAGGTTCTAAAGAATCAAATTAGAGCCCACTTCAAAAATTTTTTTAGAAGAGGTTGTTTTGATGTCCAAATATCCTCAAATTGATCATCTCAACCTCAAGATGCATAGATATGAGAAAAAAAATGGATTTCAAGTTTTGAAAATAATGCATCTTGTAATGCATTTTTTGACTGTCAATTTTCAAGATTTTCAAGTGTTTATAGATCTGCTCGATTTACACTATTTTTGAAGCTTTAAATTTTATAATTAGAGATGAAAATATATTTTAAGGTTATCACAAAGTTTTCTAATATTGAAATCACATTTCTCGACACTTTTTGAAAGTGCGCTTTACTATTATTGTTTGGAGCCTTCGCTCTATACAAATCACACCCTTAATTAAATTATCACAAAAATGTGCTACATATTAATGAGTAGGGTTCTTTTTATTAGATATTAAATTCATGCTAAAACAACGCTATATGAGAGAGGTTCAAAAATTTAAGACAACTGAAGCATGCCATTACCTCCAATCCATGAATTGAAGCAACACAACCAAATGTTAATTAGCGCAAATATTGTATTCTTTGCATTTGCATTAAATAAGGCCGCAGTTTCTACAAGGCCTAGGTTGTAGGAAAGGAAAAAGTCTATATAAGGATGCAATCATATAATGTAGAACTACGGATGCAACTTAAAATCTATCGAAAAAGGCAGTTTTAATGTTGAAAAACTCTTTGATTGATCATCTCGACATCGAGATGTATGACCATGAAAAATAAAACGATTTTAAGTCTCGAAAATAATACATTTTATAACATATTATCTACACCATCCATTTTCAAGATTTTCATATGTTTTAAATTTAAAATTTTATAATTAGATATAAAAATAGATTTTGAGATATTCCTAAGAACATTTTACATCAAAATTATATACGACGATAAAATTTGAGGGTGCACCTTACCTCTACAGCTATGGATACATCCGTATGCCAATTGCACCCTTTAGGAAAACAAAGAAAACCTCACCTAATCCTCGTTCCAAAAGAATTTTGAGCATTAGAAATCTCTATGATGGCTCTAAAATCAATATCTAATACCGACTATAAAATTTGAAGCTAAAAACAAGGTACAAATCTTGCAGATCCGTGAATATTTATTATTTAGGACGAAATAGATAGTCTAGACAATGTGTTACGATAAACACTATTTTTAGGGTTTGAAATCCTTCTTTTTTTCACAACTATACTGCTCAAGGCTGAGATGATCAATTTGAAGCTTTTCCAACTCTAGAACTACAATTTTCAGTGAATTTTGAGGTGAGGCTTCTCTTAGTATGATATAACTGCAACCCTATCAAAATATTTTCTTAAAATAATGTCTTGGTGTACTACTGGGCTCTCAAACTCTCTAATCTAGGTTTTAACTTGCTAAGCTTTTCATACCCTATTTAATTTAAATTTGTTTGTGAATTGCGGCACAATTCAATTCATTGGTAGTGGTTTATGTTACTCCACCAGCCCATCACTTCCAAAATCATCTTGGGAACAAATGCGCTCATCAATTTAAGTCTTTCTTTGCATACAAAGGAAGAAAAATGTTCCATTAAGTTCCATTAAAATGTGGGCCCCTACCAAAAACTCATCTTTTAGGATATGCATCCTCTACTTTAAGTGCACTTTTGCTTTAGATTCAGAATCTTTTAGCCCAAAAAATAGTGCAAATATGATGATTTGCATTAAATTAAAATGAATAGTGATGAATAGGCGGAATATAAAGTTCAAAATAATCCATTTAAGTTTTAAAGTCTTTTTTTTTTTTTTCCTTCATATTCATAATTTCCGTGGTGAAGAGTATCGACATGTAATTTATTTCCAAACCCCATCTCGAAGATGAGTTTTTGAAGGACACTACATTTGACTAACATCCCGAAACTCTGTCCTTAATGGATACAATTCTTTCAGTTATTTCAAAATTTACTCTTTAGGTTTGATCATTTCAATCCAGAGAAATTTTAGGAAAGAAAAATATTTACGTGGGATATTCAAGGAGTTGTTTAGTGAAATTCAGTAATGCATGTTTGGATATATAGCCTCAGTGGTCTACATTCTTCACCTTCAGCACTACATGTAAGTCCGAGATGACCACATGATCATGTGGATTATCACCATCCAATTAATGGCTTGGAGTGTTGGCTTCTGTGGCCATTAAAAGCTTTATGAGAGAATGAAATCAATAATTGATATAGTGAAACAAAGAACTCCAATGGGAGTGTGGAACAAAGAACTCCAATGGAAGTGTGGTCTAGGTCAGTTGAGTTGAAAAATCCTTAATTACCTTGGCTTAATACACAACTGATGAGGGTTAGCAGAATCATCCCTTGATGAAGTTGGAGTTACCCAGGATAGAGTGTTAAGGGATTGTGTGACCCTTGTGTGTGATGGTGGGCTTGAAGAGATAATGGCCGAAGCCTCATCATAAAACCATCACATGGTCTATACATATAATAGCCGTGCTAGGAAAGCGAATCACCATTGAGGGTGATACTTGTACATATGCAAGAGATTATCCCCATGCACCATATAGTTGTGGTTGCATAAGGTCTATGTGCCCTTGGACTTGTCTCTATAGGGAGAACTTGTAATATATAGACTGCAATTATATTCTCTTACCTATTGGCTAACTTTGGTAGCCCAATCGTGAACCCCTGCGATAGTCTGTGGGTTATAGGAATAACTGGGTTAGTTTGATAAAGTGAGTGTCGATTATAGTTTGAAGTAGAAAATCGAGTGTTTCAATAATTTTGTAATTCCTTGACCCAGTTGGATCTGATTTCCATCAAAATTATTTACAATTATTTATTTTAATCTTAAATGATTTTTAGATTGATAGTGTAATTTTTAGAAGTCTCTTGATATTTTATTTTATCAAAATGGATTGATAAATGGAGAAAAATTAAAATTTCAATATTTTAAATATTCAGAGAGAAAAATAAAATAATAACATTTTTCAAAAAATTATTTTCTTTATTTTAAAATTAATTTTACACATGGGGGCCTATTATACTCCATGGGCCCTCTAAAATAAAGCATGTGGGGAGGTGCATGGGGCTTACTTGGGGTTCCAGAAGGAGCATGCCCCACTTAAGAGAGAACTTTCCTATTTTAGTGGCTTGTGAAAGAAGCCAATCATTTTTTATTGAACTTTATGGGAAGTGTTTTGTCGAGATTTCAATTGAAACGACAAAGAAAAGTTTTGAAAATTAAGAGGTTTGATTTTCAAGTTAAAGTATGTGTAAGAAGATTATGGAAAAAAAAGGCAAGTATAATATATTTTTCATTTTAATTTATTTGATGGGATTAAGTTAAGAAAATTGAAGTATAATGTTCTAGCACTATCGTTTTAATCATGATGGCTGATTTAAGGATTGCATGGTTAAGATCTCTCACGCACAGGTCTCTTATAATCAATGGTTTGGATCTAATTTCCATAATGTTGGTTATTCCTAAAAAACTCTAACTCCAAAAAAAATCTATAAATAGGGGCCAAATCACTACTTTCTCTTCACCCTTGAGCTCTATCTCCCTAAGATTGACACACCAATCTCTCTCTACATATCAGATCTATTTACCTCTTTAACCTCTCTAAGATAGAGCTATCTTTGAGAAAAGAAAAGAGGGCTATGGCCCTTGCGAAAAGAAAAGAGGGCTATGCCCCAAACCTACGTATTGCGACCTAGTCCACCATACTAAGTATTGAGCTTTACCCTATAGTTTTACTATTGCTCTCTGATTTAAAAAAGTTGATAACTTAAGGTTTTTTGTACTTTAAATATATAAAAACGACTTTGATCTCGTGCGCCATCAGAGGAGACCCGAAGTGGCGTATGCAAAGTCCAGTTGAGGTAATTTTTTGGTAATTTATTTTTTGTTTATGCAGTGTGTTTCATGATCCCAAGATCAAGTTTATGCAATTTCTGTGCAATAAAGGGATGTCAAAATGGCAGTAAGCGAGAGTGATTGGGATTCTTTGCATTTTTTTACCCTTTTTTTATTCTTTTTTATGTATTTGAACATATGTAAGTAATCTGAGTGGTGAAAAGAAAGAAAATTTTGAATTGTATATACTTGCATGGGCTACATTGCCCTAGTCCAACTTTCATAGAGGGTATCCAGGTTTTAAAATGCGGTCGCATCCCTGCATATGCGGCCTCATAATGCATTATATGTTGACAACCGCATTGCATCCAAGTTTTAAAATGCGCTCGCATATGCACAACGTCCTCGCGCATATGTGTTGCATCCTGTATAGGGCGTATATGCGGCCAGCGAGTGATGTGAGTAACTCTAGAAGGGGCATTTTCGACTTTTTAAGCCCCAAAAAAGGGGAGAAAGGGTTTGGGGGTATTAACCCCCCCAAGCTACCTAAAACAGTCACATCCGTGGCGTTTAATTATCAAATCAATAATAATAATAATAATAATAAGTGGCGGAGATTTATTTTTTTGAAATTTTTAGATTTTCTTCTTGATTGATCTTTGGTTGTTGATTTGTTTCTTTTGGGTGTTGATTTGAGAAAGTTTTAGCAAAGTTTTGACAACAAGTCTTCATGATCTATCAAGGGATAGTAGATACAAATTTGTTTGAAGTATTTAATCTTCATGAACTTTTAGTTTGTATTTTGTAACTTTAAAGTTTGCGCTTGCAAATTTATATTATGGTTATTGAATGATTTATGAAACTAGTTTCAAGTTTCTAGTTTCTAATGTCTTCTATGATTGTCAATGGATAGTAAATACAGAATCTCCTACAGCTGATTCTTCTGAAATTAATGAATACAATAAATACCTATTATCACATAAATTACCTTCATATTTTTTTATGCATTAACTTATTTTTTAGATGTTTTAGAAATTTTTAATATTTATTGACCATATTGGGGTGATGCACCCTTATCTAGACTGCATCGCCGCATCAGTCCCCAGCGCATCGGACCGCACCCCGCATTTTAAAACACTGAAGGATAACGAAGGGAGCAAGTCCCACCACGAATGTCATTTAGATTTCATTTTCCCTCCATCATGTTCAACTCCTTGTTCGCATAGTGATAATCCTTGCAGTCGTGCGGTCAAAATGATTGCATAGCTTATATTATATTTGTCGCAAATTCATATACTTTTCCAGTGGACATGAAGATTATGACTACCATCAAAGAAGATGATGCACATTCTCATGGCTACTCTTAAATTCTTATCAGACTAGCCATAGCCGGATTAATGTTGTTTTCAAATTTATAGACAAGATAATTTCTTTAATTTTATTGGGATCTCTCAAATATTTTGATCCCCCAATAACTTCTCAAGAAATTCCAATGGAAATGACAAGAGGCAAAAGAAAAATTCTGGAAGAGGAACTAAAAATTGTTTTCGCCACTTTTTTAGATCCAATAACTCTATGAAGTTAAGGAAATAAATACAGTGGGACCAGTTTTTCTTACAAGGTTTATAGGTGATTCGGATCAAAATTGTCCAATCTGGATTGGATGTTGCACTGCCCATTCTGATTCCTTTCGTGTGATGATGTGTGGTTAAAATTTGAGGTGAATAAAATATGTTTAGAGTACATAATTACCCAAAAAAAAAGAAGTGCATAATGCATGGGACATTAAAAAAGCAACAAATAATACTAACTCATAGTGTACTTATAGTCCATATGCCCATTTTAAAATGGGAAAGGTTTCTACACTTCCCCTACAATATAGAATATCTATGCCTCCCATACCATCCAGCCGTCCAATGTTGATCAAGTGAGCCACTCATCATTTCATCTTAGATCCAACGTTTCAAAGTATTTTATTTTTAGTTTTTTTCATACAAATTGTATAAATATGAAATTTGATATCCCATCTTCTCATTAGAGTGCATCTACAAAATATATTAAAAATAATTTTTGATAAAATATGATGACCAAAATACCTTTTGAATCTTTCAAGGGTATTTTGGTTATTTTATTTTATTGGGAATATTGTTTTTTATATTTTTTACAAGTGGGAGTTTAATAGATGATTGGACACTCAAAATTTGGTGTTACAATAGTTTATAATAAAAATAAAAGAGCGTAGAGATGTGACATTGTGATTGAGATCTTAGCCCTCCATTCAGAATGGACGGTTGGATAAGCGGAAGTATATAAGTTTTATGTTGTAGGGGAAGCATCGAAAGCTTGCCCTTTTAAAATTTGTTTTCAAGTTTCTCTATCCATTTTCCTTATTAAAAAAGTAAATTTATGTTATATATTTTTTTAATTTCATTAAATTTTGATAATAAATTCATTGTTTTAAATTCTATATTTTTGTTCGTATAATTATTACAACTTAAATCTATTTATTCAGCAACATATACTTTTGCTTGCTAAATCTCATATAGTGGAGAGGAAATTTTTTTGTAATTGTAACCATGGCAAGACTTTGGAAATAAGTTAACTCATCTGAAATTTGAGGTTTTTCAAACCTTTGTTCAAAAAAAAAAAAAAAACTTTAGAATAGTGAAAGTATATGTGGTAAGAAAGGAGGGCCACAACTTTATTCCCGATTGCCATTTTGGTTTAATAAAAACATGGTAGCTCATTGTGAGTTTCACATCCTTTTTCTAATTTATTAAATTATAAGGTCCAAACTTATTGTATGATCTTTTTATTGTTTTTCACTATAAAAATTTAAGTTAGGGAGATCCATATTATTGCAATGAGTAGTATTTTAAATCTTATCTTGGCCACAAAATAGATGGAATAGATAACAAATACTCAAGTATGAGACTTGTTCTTAGTATTGATGTATTTTTAGTAAAATAATTAAAAATTATAATGCAATACCATTATTTTCTTTTAAAACCTAAAAAACTAAAATTTTAAGAAATTATAGTGATCTTGCCAATCTGGTTGATTCTCCAGTTCGAATCGTCGATCCACTAATCCGACACGGTTTTTGCGGTTGCCGTTCCATGTCACAAATCTGTTTTGTTTTTTGTTTTTTTAACCTTGATCTTTTATACAAGAAGTTCACAATCATTATTGACAGTTGGATGTAAAATCGGATGGTTGAGGATTTATTGTTGATTGGGCACAATGTACAAAATAAAATTCCTAGAATGTTGTGACACTTCAATTTATTAGATTTCACATCTAATGGCTAAAGATGAACGTGACCTATTTGTACCAAAGGTAATTGGTCTTCTAATATACAATCCCTATACGGAAAACACTATGTGTGTGTGTGTTTGAAAAACACTTATACGTACTCATAAACAAAGTTCTATAGTATTTCGTTGATGGCTCATAATCATCAAAAGTCCATTATACGGTCACAATTGTTTGATAGTATTTGAATTTTACTAATTTTCAACAAATCAGATTGACCTAAAATTTGAAGCATATGTAAATCTAACAAATTCGTACCTTAATAAAATAATAAAAAATAATTCTCAAAAATAAAATGATAAAAATACCCCTAAAATATTCATAGGGGTGATTTGGTTATTTTTGTCGTAAATTCCTATAAAATTTCAAGTCAACTAGATTTGTAGAAAAAATATTCAAATGCTATAAGACAACGTTGACTGTATGATAAACTTTGGATGGTGAAGAGTTATGAGTAAAATACTTTAAAAGTTCTATATATAGAAAAACACTTAAAAATATTTAAGAGTGAATTTCTATAGCATTTTGCACATGGCTCATCACCATACAATGTCTATTATATGGTCATGATTATGTGATAGTGTTTGAATTTTGATAATTTTTTCAAATCGGATTTACTTAAAATTTGGAGCATATGTACATTTAACCAACTCGCACCTAAATAAAATATTAAAAATAATTCTGTAAAAATAAAATGATAAAAAAATACCCTAACATATTCATAGGGCCAATTTAGTCATTTTTTATCTAGATTAATTTTTTTATATTTTATGTGTCTCATAAAATACACACACCTTCAAATTTTCATGTCAATCTAATTTGTAGAAAAATGATCAAAATTAAAATGCTATCAGACAATCGTGACCGTCTGATGGATGATGACGAGCCATGCACAAAATACTTTATAAATTCACTCATTACTATTTTTAAGTGTTATTCATATAATGAAACCATTTACCTTTGATACAAGGAGTGTAACCATCCGATATGAAATTTGATAGTTTGGTTACATCACAAAGTTTAAGAAAATTTCTTTTGAAGTTTCAGCATAGTCAAGTAAATAAATGCATCCATCAAATTTCACATTGAATGGTCAAAGATTAATTGTGACTACCTTATGGGAGTGGATTATGTCAGCCCATGGGCTGACTGCTACAGTGTCAGCCAATGGCTCAGATTCAATCTGGGCTGATCTGACAGTTACAATCTGATTTCGTATTTGAATTTTTATATTTTTTATACAAATCCAAATCATTTAAAATTTTAGGTGTTCGTTCTTCTCATCAATGTACACCTAATAAAATATATAATAATAAAATTCGTAAATATAAATTGATTAAAATACCCCCAAAATATTTTGGGGGTATTTTGGTTAATTTATATTTTATAAATTTATTTTTTAATACTTTTATTAGATTATTCTATTTTTGAATAATAGATGATCCAAATTTCAAGTGATTTAAATTTATAAAAAAAATAAAAATTTAAATATAAAAATAAAATCGTGATCGTTAAATTAACCTAAATTCAATCCAAACCATTGATACTGTAGCTGTCAAGTCCTTTAATGATATGAACTTTTACCATATATAAAATACGGTACTTGGGACCCCAAAGCCCAAATTTAAAAAAAAGAGAAACCCAACACATGCTTTATTGAGTTGTTGGGAAACAAAAGATAAAAAAGCACTTTTATAATGGCGTGGCAAAGGATTGAAGGGCAGGAAGTAGTGGTTTTGATTTTTTAACATTTGAAGTAGTCAATGCATTCATCTGTAGGTAGAGACACGTGGGTAAATGGGAAAGGTAAAGGTTGGATCTCTGAGTTTCTTCTTCTCATTCCGTAAGAAAGCAATCCTTGGAAAGCGTACTCGGTTTAGTGCGCAGTTAGTGGACCCAATTAACTTTTTTATCACTTGCTATCGATGAGATCTTCATCTTTTTCAACAAAAGAAAAATGTGCTCATCTCTTTATAATCTCTCTTATTTCATTCAACAAAAAGAAAAGGACCTCTCTCTACTCTCTCTCATTTCTCTCTAATTTCATTTAACAAAAGGAAAAGGCACCCCTCTCTCTCTTTCTCTCTCTCTCTCTAGGAAGAGGTGTGGGAAAGAGTGGAAGGGTTGGTATGAATATTGTGAGGTCAGCCATCTAACCTCTCCTGACTGGTGGTTGCCCAACCACTCATGTCTTTATACTTCCTTTTCCAACTCACACTAACCTCTTTTCATTTATACTTTTCCTCTCTCTCCCCTTACAAACTTGGGGCTAATGTACAAGGCCATTTCTAATTGATATCATGCTGGTTTTGTTTATTCAAGAAGGAAAATTCGGGCGAGCCAACTCGGACTTTCCCGCGTAACTTTTTTTTTTTTTTTGGGTAATTGAATGGGATGATGAGCTTCGACCCTCTTTAAAATTGTTAATGGTTTTTTAATGTGTTAGGTAAGAATGGAAGCCTAGACCTTAGTTTTGAGTTAGAAGTCCAACTTAAAGATCTATATATATATATATATATATATATTGAATTTTCTAGGGTTAACAACTCCCCAAATTATATAAGTTCAAGTTAGAGACCCTTGTGAACCGTATTTTTACTTTTAATGCCTCTATATTACTTGAAGACCAAAAGATATTAAATGACATTTTAGACTTTTTACTTCCAAACTTGAAAAAAATTGAATTTTGAAATTTAAAGCTCCTCTATCTCACACGCATTCCCATCCTTTCTCTCTCCTTACTGTCCCTATCCTTTCTCTCTTTATCTTACCCCCCATCCTCTCTTTATCTCTCTCCTTGTTGTCTCCATTCTTATTCTTTTTCTCTCCATGTTGTCCTTCTTTTTATTATTTTTCTCTTTCTCTCTCCTTACTGTCACCCTTCCTATTATTTATCTCTCTTAATCTCATATGAGAGATTTCGTATCAAAAGAGAGCGAGGATAGGAGAGGAAAAGAGATAAAGAAAGAGAGGATGGGGGACAGCAATGTGAGAGAAAGAATAGGAAGGCATGTGAGAGAAGAGTTTTAAATTTCAAGTAAAAAGTTCAAAATGCCTTTCTATATCTTTTGGTCTTTAAGTAATATAGAGGCAGTTAAAGTAAAAATATGGTTCACGAAGGTCTCTAACTTGAGCCTATTTAATTTGAGGGGTTGTTGCCCTAGAAAATCCCCATATATATATATATATATATATATATATATATATATATATAAATTATTTATAATATATCTTTTTATGTTTTCTATTATTTGGCAAATGTTTTAGCCATAAATACTTATTTTTATATTGTCTCTTCGTTTTAGATTATTTTTAAAATACCACACCTTTACAAATTGGATTTTTTTAAATCCATTTTTAGATGTTTTTTAATTTGTTCACTTTAAAAATATTTTTCCTATTTTTGGGGTAGTTTTATTTTATTTTTTTAACAATATTTGGCTGGGCCGAACAAGGCCTGATTCAAACTGAGCAAATCTGGCCGAGCCTGAGTGACTCGGCTCGGCCAAGGAATGAGCCCTGTGGCTGAATTGAGCATTTTTATGTTGGTATTTTTTGGTTTTGAAAATTAATTTGGCGTATTTCAATATAACATAATATTTTGTGTGGTTTTTTAAGTTTTAAATTATGTCGATAGATAAAGATTTGGGTTTTTTTCCACATTGATGAGGAGAGTATAGATTAAGTGGTATTTAGGTATAGACATGCGCATACTTTATGTTCTTAGAACAAAAATGAAAGTGTTGGTGCATGCATGCATGTGCAAGGGTGTTTGATTTTGCATTTTTCATGTTCGCATCGGCGCAGGTGGCGTCCCTAACCCTGCGAGTCATTTTCAATGGAGCCTTGGCACTCATCTCTCTCTCTTCTTGTTTTTTTCTCACATTCTCTCTCATAAAATACAATTCTCTAGACTTTTGGTTCCAGTGCATAAAATCTCTCGGTCTACTGTTTTTCTCACATTCGCTCTCTTAGAATACCACACTCTATGACTTCTTATTCGAGTGCATGAAACCTAGAGAGCAACAAAGACCTTTTATTTTTTTATGTCTCGAGGATGAATTGTTCTTCTATTGCACTCTATTTACAAAATTGAAGGGGGCAAATATCGTATTAAAAAACGTGCTTTTACGTGCTTGAAAATTGGAAGAAAATTCGTTTTATTTTTGCCCTCATACTTCCAACAATTCAAACACTGATTTATACAAGTGGCTATCTCTTCAATCTCTCCCTTCTCCAAACCTCGGCATTATGTGTCAAGCCAAGACGATTGTTATGAAATTATTCTGAGAAAATAAGGAAAATGGTTTGATAGGGCTGTAGCTCTATCAAAATAAGTAAAGTCTCAACTCATAACTTATCAAAAATTGCAGTTCAACCACGGGAGAAAGTGTACATTGATCAACTCTGCTTCAACATTATGGTTGTGAAAGAAAAAAACAAAAGGATTTCAAACTCTAAAAATAGTATATATTATAACAAATTATTTAAACCGTCTATTTCATCCTAAAATAAGGGTTTATAGATCCACAAGATCTGTACGATTTTTTAATTTTAAATTTTATTGTCGGTGTTACAAATTAATTTTAGAGCCATCAAAGAGATTTCTCCAGCGGACGAGGATTTGCGGTGAAGCTTATTTGGTTTTTAGAGAAAACTACATAAAAATCCGTTATACTTTGCATTATTACCGATATGCCAAATAGTTTCCGTTATTATATATATGTCTGTTTTTGACCTTTTATATCGCAATTTTTTTAAAAAGACCACTTTACCATTTTTCGGATGTTGAACTTCTGAATTGGTGGGATTTTCGGATGTTTATCATACGACAATGGGCCTAAAGTTAAACGTTAAATTTCCTAATTTCGGATGCTGAACATCCGAATTTAAGGAATGTTCGGATGTTCAACATCCGAAAATACCCCAATAGTTTAATGTTACGTAAAGCATTTTCGGATGTTAAACATCCGAATTTAAGAGATTTTCGGATGTTCAACATCCAAAAACAAAGAAGACGAATGTTTATTTAACTATGAGGGTATTTTCGAATGTTGAACATCCGAAAATGTTACTTTACGTTAAACTATGGGGGTATTTTCGGATGTTGAACATCCGAAAATTCCTTAATTTTGGATGTTAAAATAGGAAATTTAACATTTAATTTTCGGCTTAATTTCGGATATTGAACATTCGAAAAAAGATAAAGTGGTCTTTTCTAAAAAATTATGTTATAAAAAATAAAAAAAGGGATATACATATAATAGCATATACTATTTGGTGTATCCGTAATAACGCAAAACATAACATATTTTTATGTATTTTTCCCTTGTTTTTATAAAGCTTATACCCTTACAAATATTCATCGAGAAAGTAGAGAGTAAATCTATCTTTTGGGAAGATACTATGCTCCTGAAGGAGCAAAATGTACATTTGCTCCCGTCAGTAAGGCCCTCACTAGGAGTATTTTTAGTACACTAAATTGTGGGGATGTGACCTCCTCAAGGTAAACCAATTAACCAACCTAAAAGAAAGTATAACCCAAAAGTGCATTTCATAGAAGTGGATAAGAATTGCAGTGGTGCCTGAAATATTTATGCCCTAAGATAGAATACGAATCATCCTGTTGTTGGATCATCACTACATTTGTATAATAATTCAAAACTCTTTTTTATTTCCCCTTCAGATTACTTATATGATGATTGTGGATCCGAAATTTCATTAAAAAAAAAATCTAAGTAATTTGCTTCATTAGGAGCACGTATACTTGCTCCACTTCTTTCATCCCTTCTCAAATTTAAAAGATGCCATGCACTTAAATTTTATAATTTCTCTCTTGTTTAGGGGTCAAATTTAGTTGCCTGACATCGAGATTTACAGAATTTTATAGCAATTCCTAGTTTTGAAACTAAAAATGCTACACTAAAAAGAAGCCCATATTTCTCAAAATGAGAAATATGGTCTTCAAACCAGAAAAGTAAAATTATCAAACAATAGAACAGGCGGCTTTCCCATTTTTTAAGCCATATGGTCATTTTGAAAACAAGGTGCACAAGTACCTTTTAATGGCTCAGATTGATCCACCCGCATCCAAGGGTCAACTTGAATTGCATTTTTTTTTTTAATTTTAATTTTTTATCTAAGAAGGACATAAATATGAAATTTGATCCTGTGCTTCACTTTTATAATTAGAATTGAATAAAAACAAATAAAAATATTGCTCAAAATAGATTTAAGGGTAGTTTGGCCATTTATAATGTAAAATATTTTTTAAGCATTTTAATGTGGTTGTGTTTATAAAAATACATCTGCCCTCCAAAATTTAGATAAATATCATTTCTAAACGAAGAAATAAAAATAAAAAATAAAAAAAATACAAGAGTAATTCGTAGTCATTTTTCCCTTATGAGATCTTATAGCCTTTGGAAGGGTGCTTGTGCAACCTTGTGGAAGGGATACTTCTCTTTTTCATATATTTTAACTTTCCCAAAATTAGATCCAAATAAAACTTGGATTGCATGTTAGCCTCATTAGAGTTCATCTATAAAAATATAAAACAAGTTTTGAGAAAATAAAATAAGAAAAATAGCCCATAAATTTTTCCCGATATTGCAATTAATTTATTTTTCACAATCTATTTATTTATATCTTTTATAGGTGTAGAGGTTTATAGGTAAAGACACCCAAAATTTTAACCCAATGCAGTGTATATAAATACTTAGACACACTCCCATTGTCCGATCAAAACTTAATCACTGAGATGGATCGCATTTTAGGTGAACTATAATGTAGAGTTTCAAGGGAGTTCTGACATTGTCGTTTTTACATTATTTTCTACAGGTGAATGAGAATGAGAAGCATAGACGCTTAATATTTTATCCCAATATCATGCACAAGAAAAACTAAAATACTCAAGCATGCTCTCAACCATCTATGACAATATTTTGATCATTTGTTTTCCCAAATATTTTTCTATGTCGTTTATAGGTGAATGGTGAGGAGTGCATAGGCCAAAAAGTTTAGCTCAATTCCATGTATAGAAAAAATTAAATTGTAATACTCAAGCATGTTCTCAGTTCTTCCAATTATTTTATTTTTTAAGTGATGTGGAATGTTCATTTTATTAGACTACTTTGGATTTCAAAATCTATTTCATTTAAGAAACAATGCCCCTCACAAACAAAGACTTCAATGAATGTTGAAATTTCTTAATTTTTTAGATCTATTGGGTTACAAAATTCTAGCTTCAAGCGAAAACAGTTTTCCCAAATCACCATTATGCTAAACAAATTAACAAAACACAATATATTTATGCATGTTATTGAAAGAAAGACCTATGTGATCTTTTGCCCGAGAAATACAATTTTTTTTTTTTTTTTATCAATAATAACAATCACCCTTTTTGTTTTGGCAACAAGATCACTTATAGATGGTCTTATTACAAACAATATATATTTCAAAATTAAGTAACACAACAATAAAATAAAACTCAACCACTTGATGCCATTTATACAACTTAATACTATGCTTGAGAATATAAAAATAAAAGAACAAGTAAATAAAAGAGCAGATGCCGGAGATTACCTCAACCGGGCTTTTTATACCCCACACCGAGTCATCACATCCAATGGCGCGGGATCAGCGGTCTAACTTCAATCTCAAACCGAGAAAGTTGATTTCGGCCAAACTAGGTAACTACCCTTAAATCTCTACAAGGCTTAACCCCAAAGTAATTTTTTAGGCTTCCCTCTGATTTCCCAACCCTTAGTATCTTTTAGGTCTAAGAGAGAGAGAGTACTTCACCTAGGGTTGGGGCGTGCCTCCTATGGAACTTTTAGAGAGAGAAAGTTGGAGAGAGAAAATCAAGAGAGAGAGAGAGTGGGGCGTGCCCCTCTAAGAGAGAGAGACTATGGAAGAGAGAGATTGTGTAGAGAGAGGAAATAATATCCCCTTTTATGGTACAAAGTTAGGTTTAGGGTTTCTTCAGGTTTTCCCATAGTTTGCCTCTTTCATGAGATTGAATCTGGACCGTTGATCAATGTGACTTGTGGAGTGAGAGATCTGAGCCATCCATTCCATAGATGTACCATCAACATTATGAAAAGTGCATGAACAATTATCTCCCATTTCTTAAACCATTTTCTCATCAATATATTTAAATAAAATAAATATCATGCATTCCATAAAGTTGCATGATCCATCTCACATATTCCATGAGGATATGTCAAATATTATCAAGTTAATATATACTACCATATTTAAACAAGATAAGGTCAATGTCTACTATATACTCAAATTGATCATATCCCTTAAAACATGCTTTCCATAATACAAAATAAGATATGGCCAATATTTCCCTTCCAAGATTTGACCACATGCTGCAAATCAAAGTTACCAAAACTTAAATGACTTAAACACAAAGCAATCAAGAAAGAATCCAAAGGGGTGGGGCGTGCCACCATTATGTGGCACATGTGGGCCCCCACCCACATGCCACATTGGTGGGCCAACGTACACTATGAGCCCCCATGAAATTTTATAAATATTTTTTAAAATTAAATTAAATAATTTAATATATATTTGAATTTTTAGAAATTTGTAAAATCAATACCTTTATTTTTATAAGTCTAAAAATCATAAATAAAATATTGAGAGATTCATAATTTCAAATAATAAAACTAAAATGATTTCAATAATAAAATGAACACAATTAAATTAATATGATGAAAAAAAGATCCATATGGTTTTAAGAATTCAATATATAATTATGGGGTACTCCACCTTCCACTATGGACTACAGACCATACTTATTTTATCGAACCGATCTAGTGTTTTCCATGACCCAAAGTCCAAGTAGGGGCTCATTAACGGGTCACCAAAGTCTGCCAGATGAGTCAAGGGGTCGCAATCCCAGTCTGTGGATTACAGGTCCTCCCCTAGAGACGAGTCACGATCACCACGACCTAATGCTACCACAGCTCTATGGTGCATAGGGATATCTCTCGCACATGCATACGCTTCACCAAAAAAGGTGGATAACTGGCTTTTCCAAACGATCTATCATATGCATGCCGTGAACATGGATGAGGTTTTGGCCCCCGTCTTTTTAGGCCTACCATCACACAACGGTCACACAGCCCCTCGACTCACTCATCCGGGCATGTTCTTCGACCTCATCAAGGGCTAACCCAAAATCCTTCTCGATTTATTCTTTATACCCAAGTATCTTGGGTTTTCCAATTGACTGGCCTAGATCGTCAAGCATAGTCCGGTATCAGCTAACATCATTTGCTTAATATGGTCCTCGAGGGACCACAATCCCACTGAGTTTATGATCCACTATAATAAATGCTTTCATTATATACTCATAAGGCCTTTAAAGGCCACATAAACCCAACATCTCCTACTTGGCCTTTGAAGGCCTTACATTCTGTCTTCTTCACTTTCTCTCATCCCCATCTCTCTCACATGTCTTACAAAAACATTAGGGACAACTCCCTTAGTCAAAGGGTCTGCAATCATCAAATAAGTAGATATGTAGCTGATCTCGATCTTTTTTAATCTCACCTCATTTCTCAGGTGATAGAAGTATGGCTTGATATGCTTGAAATTCTTGTGAAATCGATGCTCCTTAGAGACACAAATAGCCGTCTTGTTGTCGCAGAAAATTTGTACTGCCTCACAACGTACAGGATGAAAATTAAGTTGATTCAGAAACTTCTTAATCGACACGGCCTCCTTGGCTGCTAAACAACATGCTACATACTCGGATTCCATGGTGGACAAAGCCACAATATCTTGTTTCTTTAACTTCCAAGAAACCGCACCTCCTTCAAGCATAAACACGTACCTAGATGTAGACTTCGCATCATCTGGATCAGCGAGATAGCTTGCATCTGAATATTCCTCTATTGTTATTTCAGTTCCCCATTTGTATGTGAGCGCATAGTTCATGGTCCCTTTTAAATATCTGAGAATTCTTTTAACTGCTTTTCAATGCTCTTCTCTTTGATTACTTTGGAAACGACTCACCATATGTATGACGAAAGATAAGTGAGGCCTTGTTCTCGTCATGAAATACATAAGGGACCCAACTGCACTCCTGTATGACACTCTTTCCATGGCTCTTATATACATGTCTTCGGTAGGACACATTTTATTACTAAGCTTTGTCTTTTTATCTATTAGGGTAGACATGGGCTTTCACATATTCATATCAAAGTCTTCCAGTATCCTGTTACAGTAAGTTGCCCGAGAAAGTTGGATAGTCTTCTCTCTCCTGTTTCTTATTATCGTGATGCCCAACACATATGAAGCTCCTCCAAGATCTTTCATATTGAAGTGTTGTGCAAGAAAATTTTTCGTCTCTACTACTAGGGAAATTGAGCTACTAAAAATTAACATATCATCCATATATAACGATATAAAGACCACATCACTCTCACTGACCTTTTGATATATTGAATAATCCTTATTATTTGTAGAGAACGCTGCAAGAGCAAGGGTTTAGAATTTTATGTACCATTGTCGCGATGCATATTTCAGGCCATAAAGGGATATATTAAGTTTGCATACTAGGTTCTCTTTCCCTTTCTCCTCAAATCCCTCAAGTTGGGTTATGTAAATTTCTTCTTCTAAATCCCCATTTAGAAAGACTGTTATGACATCCATTTGATGAACCTCAAAGTCAAAATGGGCTGTTATAGCTATAAGGATTCGAATAGATAGAAATTTGGCAACAGGGGAAAATGTTTCCTCATAATCTATCCCTTCTTTTTGGGTGAAACCCTTTGCAACTAATCTAGCTTTGTATTTTTCTATTTGCCCTTCAGAGTTTAACTTTTTCTTGAAAATCCACTTACAACCAATAGCTTTACGCTTTTGAGGTAGATGTACTAATTTTCATACATGGTTTTGGTTAATGGAAGCATACTCATCTTTCATAGCTTCTACTCAGTATTCCTTTTCAGGACTGGTCAAGGCTTCATGGTAAATTCTTGATTCTGAATCTGAATAGTCCTCGACCTTATCAAAGTATTCCCTTAAGTAGACAAATTGTTCTAGATATAGAGGGGGTCTACTGACTCAGTTACTTCGTCTTGGTTCAAGTAAATGTTCACTTTCTTTAAGGAGTTCAAGTTCAGGTCGGGTTGGTTTAGAAGTTTCAGATTCAGGGTCTCGAATTACATCATTATTTTTTGCCTTATCATAAAAGTCGGCTTGTTTTCTACTTACCCTTGCTTCAAGGAACTCTTCCTCGAAGAAGTGAGCATCGCGAGTTTCATTAAGTGCTCCGGTTTCAAGGTTGTAGAATCGATACCCCTTACCATGAACTGGGTAACCAATGAAAATGATTTTGACAGTTTGGGTTGCAATTTGGTTCTATTTTGATGTGGGATAACGACATGGGCTGAGCAACCCCAAACTCTCAGTTGTTCAAGGGAGGGAGTACGACCTGTGAAAATTTTGTAAGGAGTAAGTGAGGCAGCTTTTATGGGAGCCTGATTAAGGATGTAGCATGCCGCCAACACGGCTTCTCCCCAAAAGTCTAAAGAGAGAATTGCATGCCCCATTATACTCCTTACCATTTTAACAAAGGTCTTATTCCATCTCTCAGTGACACCATTTTGTTCGAAAGTATAAAGAATGGTATATTGATGGATAATTTTATTTTTAATGTAGAGTTCTTTGAAAATGTCAGATGAATATTTTTCCTCTCTATCGGTTTTAAGAACTTTGATTTTCAGGTTGGTTTGATTCTCTACCTCGACTTTATATTTTTTGAATTTTTCTAGGGCTTCTGATTTTGTTTGAATAAGGTACACATGACCAAATCGCAAGTGATCATCAATAAAAGAGATAAAATATATTTTTCCACGTTTGATGGTTGCATTCATAAGTCTACATATGTCACCATGAATGATTTTCAATACGCTAGTAGCTCTTTTTGCCTTGGTGGTATTTTTCCTTATACATAAGACTCGCACACTTTCGATAAATCTTCCTTATAATTTTGAAGAATCTCGTTCTTTTTCAATATTTCCATTCGTTTGATATTAATGTGTTCTAACCTCATATGTCATAGGGTAGCATCTAATTCATTAGGGGACGAGACATAAGCAACATTATCTTTCATTTCAGTAATAAATAGTCCATCTACAAGTCATCCAGTCATGATCACATCTTTCCCCTTCTTGACCACCACTTTCTCCTCAATGAAAAGTGGTTATGAATCCAGCCATGGACATCTTAATACTCGAAACCAAGCATTTCCTCATATCAGGAGCATAAAGTGCTTGTTTTAGGATCAAAGTGCATCCACTTTTCAGTTTCAGCTCGAAATCTCCAACTCCAAGTACATCAGTTTACTAATTTCCTCCCATGTAAATATGCTGTTGTCCTAGCCCCATGGGAGTGAAAGAACGGAAACCATCCTTGGTGTTTGTGACATGGGTCGTAGCCCCCGAGTTAAGACACCAAGAAGTTCCCTTGGCATCAACCAGCATAGATTCAAAACCACACATGTCAATTCTTTGTTGGTCCCTCTAGATTTGTTGAACCGACAACTGTTAGCTATGTGGCCCACCTTCTTGCAAATAAAGCAAGTTCGAGTCTCTCTCCTTGTTCTCTTATTTCCAAAATCTCTCATTTTGAATTCTCTTTTCCTTTCAAAATTATTTCTTCCATTTCTTTTCTTAAATTTAAAATAAAATGGAGATTTTACCATATGCACGGCTTCCCTTGGAGTTATTGTCAGTAGTTACCTTGAGTTTTTCCTCTTCTCTTCTACTTTGATTATAGTGATGAGCTCCTCCAGTTTTAGTGCTTTCTTTCTAGCTGAGACGGAAAATATGAAGGTCTCTCATGAATTAGGAAATGAATTCATAAGATGAATCACTTGCATAGATTCATTGGGTTTTATGCCTGTATCTTCTAGCTCTTTGACTAGTACACAAAACACGTGCACATGATCTGCAAACTTGGTACCTTCTGCCATCTTTAACTCATTATACCTCTCATAGTCATGGTTTGCTTCATAAGAGAGGGTTCAACATACTCTCTCTCAAGTTTATCATAAATCTCACTTACAGTAGCATTTGACTCATACTCAGAAGCATATGAGTCAGTCATGACAAATAAAAGAATGTGTTTGCATCTCAAATTCCTTCTCTTCCAATTGGCGTACTCCTCTTCAATGACTTGAGATCAGTCGTCAATTGGACGATGAGGTCGGTCCTCAAAGAGTACCTCATGCAAGTTTTCCTCATAGAGCACAAATTTGATTTTTTTTTTTTCCATGACGCAAAGTTGGTCTCATCAAACCTTTCGATTTTCAGGATCTCTGCGATGAAGGTACGAGCAGCCATATATTTCTATTTTCAAGCAGAAATAAAAAAAGACTCATAATGGCATTAAGTAAAACTAGCTCTGATACCAATGAAAGAAAGACCTATGTGATCTTTTGTCGGGGAAATACATTTTTTTTTTTAATCGATAATAACAATCACCCATTTTGTTTTGGCAAAAAGATCACTTACAGATGGTCTTATTACGAACAATATATATTTCCAAATTAAGTAACACAACAATAAAATAAAACTCAACCACTTGATGTCATTTATACAACTTAATACTATGCTTGAGATAAAAATAAAAGAGCAAATAAATAAAAGACAAGATGTCGGAGATTACTTCAACCGGGCTTTTTACACCCCACACCGAATCACCACATCCAATGGTGTAAAATCATCGGTCTAACTTCAATCTCAAACTGAGAAAGCTGATTTCGGCCAAACTAGATAACTACCCTTAAATCTCTACAAGACTTAACCCCAAAGTAATTTTTTAGGCTTTCCTCTGATTTCCAAACCCTTAGTATCTTTTAAGTCTAGAAAAGAGAGAGTACTTCAATTAGGGTTGAGGCGTGCCCCCTATGGAACTTTTAGAGAGAGAATTGGAGAGAAAAAATCAAGAGAGAGAGTGGAGCGTGCTCCTCTAAGAGAGAGAGAGACTATGGAAGAGAGAGATTGTGTAGAGAGAGGAAATAATATCCCCTTTTATGGTGTAAAGTTAGGTTTAGGGTTTTTTAGGGTTTTCCTATAGTTTGCATCTTTCATGAGATTAAATCTGGACCGTTGATAAAGGTGATTTGTGGGGTGAGAGATCTAAGTCATCCATTCCATAGATGGGTCATCAACATTATGGAAGGTGCATGAACCATTATCCCTATTTCTTTAAACCATTTTTCTATCAATATATTTAAATAAAATAAATAGCATGCATTCCATAAAATTGCATGATCCATCTCACACAAGGATATGTCAAATATTATCAAGTTAATATATACTACCATATTTAAACAAGATAAGGTCAATGTTTACTATATACTCAAATTGACCATATCCCTTAAAACATGCTTTCCATAATACAAAATAAGATATGGCCAATATTTCCCTTCTAAGATTTGACAACATGCTACAAATCAAAGTTACCAAAACTTAAAATGACTTGAGCACAAAGCAATCAAGAAAGAATCCAAAGGGGTGGGGTGTGCCACCACTATGTGGCACATTTGGGCCCCCACCCACATGTCGCATAGTGGGTCTATGTGCACTATGGGTCCCCATGAAATTTTATAAATATTTTTTTAACATTAAATAAAAATAATTTAATATATATTTGAATTTTTATAAATTTGTAAAATCAATAACTGTATTTTTATAAGTCCAAAAATCATAAATAAAATATTGAGAGATTCAAAATTCAAATAATAAAATTAAAGTCATTTCAATAATACAATGAACACAATTAAATTAATATGATAGAAAAAAGATCCATATGGTTTTAAGAATTCAATATGTAATTATGGGGTACTCCACCTTCAATTGTGGACTGCAGACCATACGTGCTTTATCGAACCGACCCAGTGTTTTCCATGACCCACAGTCCAAACAGGGGTTCATTAACAGGTCACCAAAGTCTGCTCGATGTGTCAAGGGTCACAATCCCAGTCTGTGGATTACAGGTTCTCACCTATAGATGAGTCAAGGTCACCACGACCTGATGCGACCACAGCTCTATGGTGCGTAGGGGTATCTCTCGCACATGTATGCGCTTCACCCAAAAAGGTGGATAACTGGCTTTCCCGAACGATCTATCGATATGCATGCCATTTGATGGAACATGGATGTGGTTTTGGCCCCCGTCTCTGTAGGCCTACCATCACACACAAAGGTTACACAGTCCCTTGGCTCACTCATCCAGGCATAAGCTCCGACCTCATCAATGGTTAACCTAAAACCCTTTTTGGTTTATTCTTTATGCCCAGGTACATTGGGTTTTCCAACCGACTGGCCTACATTGTCAAACACAGTCCGGTATCAGCAAACATCATTTGCTTAGTATGGTCCTAGAGGGACCACACTCCCACTGAATTTATGTTCCACTATAATAAAAGTTTTTCATTTCACACTCATAAAGCCTTTAAAGGCCACATAAACCCAATAGTTACTTCATTTTTTACCCAATAAAAAACACAAGATTTGCCATTATAAGTTACTCAAAATTCTACCTACATTCCTGAAATGAAAATTTTTATTTCTCACTCCATCTTCCGTTTACCAACGACAACATGGTGCTTTGAAATGCTATGGTGACTCAATGATGTCGAAAGCGCCCAAAAAAGTCTAGGTAATTTCAAATTTTTTCCCGTTTACATCATGTTCATGTATTTTTATGTAATAATTGACAATATTTTACATAGACACTGGGACTTGTGAAGAATAACACATAAATACAAGTGTTGAAAATGAAAATTTCAAAAATGGCCTTTAAGATACAACATGCCCATACACCATTTAAAGAAAGGGAGGGGGTGGTGGGATTTTAGGTGACATGCATTTTAATACTGAGATTTTAAAGATGAAATGCTGCAAAGATGTGTTTAGATTTCTAAAATGTCAAAAGATTTTAAAGATGAAATGCTGCAAGGATGTGTTTAGATTTCTAAAATGTCAAAAATAGGTGTTGCATCCCTGGTATTTCAACATAGGCAAAAAACCATGAACATGTATGTCCATTGACCATAGATTTGGTATTAAGTTAACTGATATTGGAATAATGGTCCTGGGTGATGACCATTTGACTCATGTTTCTACTAATACAAAACAAGAACATGAGGAGCATGGGCGGAATCATAGTTATCATTGTTCCTATCTTTAATTTTGGATGGGAATCATAGTTATCAATGCTAGATGGGACTCAGATAGACCTCCAACCCGTTCTTTATTTTTCCCAATGCAAAGTAAAAGTCAAGTTTGAAGAAAAATCAATTAAAACAAATGTTTGACTCGTTTTGGCCAGTCGAATTAAATACTTTTGACTAGGTAGATTGATTAAACAAAGTTAGGTGAATTTTTGTAATACATTCTATGTTTTAAAATATATTTTATATTTTAAACTATCTTCTTTTATTTTAAAAAAGAATTACTGCAACTTATTCAGCTGGTGTTCAGACAGTGGGCCAAACTCCTTACTGGTTTGGTAGCCAATCGAACTTTGATAGCACTAGTTATAATAGTAAAAACATAGGTGCAAAAAGCAATTCTCATGTATTAATTAGGAAAGGGCTTAAATCTAGATGATCAGGATGTTGGATTACCACAACATGATGTCTTGAGTTCCATTTCTACCTCAGAAAGAGAGCTCCATCCTCACTGAACTACAAAAGAAATAGTGGTTGATGGAATATAATATATCAATTATGAGAAAGGAAATGCAAGAGGCAGTTTCTTTCTGGTTTTACTTCTTTTTTACTTCTATTTCAATATTTAATTGAAGGAACAATGGAAATGAAATATAGGTATAATGATTAGTGTCATAAATGTAGTTACTTGGCTAATTTTGGACCAATGAGTTTTTGTTTTCTCATCCTTTTTTTGTTTCATTGGGCCAATTAGTAGCATAAAGCTTTGTAGCATAAAGCTTGTTGTTCATAAAATTAAACTGAAAACTTTGGGGCTTCCTTAAAGTCCCCTAGTTTTGAAAAGTGATCCTAATGTCCATCTTCATTCATGGAAGGTGGATATTAGTGTTTGGCTTTGGGGACTCGGAAAGCCCAAGTTTTGAATGATCTCTCTTTTCTTCCTGCCTTTGGATCGATTTCTCCAAAACTACATGGTAAAAATTTGCAGATAAGCTCCTCACTCAATCCTGTAATTGTTATTATAACTACAAGAATGAAGAGTGGATTGAAGCCCACATGTAGCTTAAAACAGATACTCCTGCAGGATGACCGTTGGTCAATCAAATATCCGTAACTCCATGGATTTATAATTGAAACTCGAGACAAAATGACCTCAACTCAAGTCCCCGCAAGTCTCTGAAGAAAAATAAGCATGAAAGCATGAAAATATATCCGAAACAATACGGAAAAGTGATGATACAAGAAGACCCAAAGCTCCTGAAAACTATAACTAACTTGCTCTTTTGATAAGAAATGAGACAAAAAGTTAGTTTTTCACCTTGCGATGATCTAAAATTTTCGTTTTCCACCATTGGTCAGGAATCTTGAATTCAAGGTAGTGAAGTTATGACAAGATCAAACCGAGGATACAAACGAAGCCCAATGAAGTGCTATGTCAAATAAGTCCTGAAGCCATAGTTTTTGTAATGTTTTGCCCTTGATAATGATTCAATTTAGACTAAGCTTTGAGTAGGGAATCAACAGGTAGAAATTGGGTTGAGAAAATTGAAACAAATAGGGAGTTTTAGTGAAACACAGCCAAAAGTCACAGGTCTTAGATTTCCAAAGCAAAAAATGTAATTAAGAGAGTGAAGGATCAAACAAAAAGATGAGACAAAAATGAGATATTTCAATTTAAAAAGGGGTTGATCAAATAGCAAACATAGATGAATGGTGGCAAAGCTTTGTTAGTTTTATGCACAATTAGTAACTTGAAAGTACAATAAAAGCCCTCCATAAAACTCTCTTCTGAGGTTCCACAAAATCAAAGAAAACTCATAACTTTTTCCATATCTTGCCTTCAATTAAACAAAATGTTCAAGCAAAGCGCATACAATACTGGGTTTCAAGCACCCCCTTTAAAATACTTATTTTTGGTGCATTTTGTTTGGTGAATGATTGTACCACAATTATAAATATAAATACCATATGCATTGCGTTTATGGTAGATTTATTTTCCCTTGAAGCAAGAGTTAATAAAGGGTTAATTAATTCCTAACCGACGATGCAATAGGAAACAAACCGAAGCCAAAAGGTTTCATGCTCCTGTCGGAGCATACTTTCCAATTACTACCTCAAGAAAAGCCCAATCTAGGAGTAATTGTACGAACCCAAATTTTAGGGATGTATTCTCTTCAAACCATAGAGTAATCTTAAATTTTCAAGTCTCACTCTGTGTGCACTTGAAAAAAATAATGTCTCATAAATGAATGGAGATAGTCCAATTTTTTATGGTGAGATCTAACGATTAAATCCCTTAAAATTTAAATTTTACATTTCAAAAATAATCTAGTCATTCTTTGGTGCTCAAAATATTTTAGATTGAAAAACTTCCTCCCAAATCGGTCATATGCTTGAGGGATTAGGTGTATAGTATACTCCCGGAGGAGCATAGTATACCAGCTCCAAAGCCAAATGCCAATGCGGGCAAAAAACACAATGCCTATGCAACATATATATTTTTTTGGCTTCTGTTAGAATTGAAAACAAAGTAAAGCCTCATCATGAATCCTCATTTCAAAGCGTTTTGGACATCTGAAATTTCTCTAAAATCAATTTCCAACACCACCTATTGAAATTTGAACACCACCTATTGAAATTTGAAGCTAAAAAAAAACTACAGATCTTACATATCCTTGAACACTTATTTTTATAGTGAAATGAACTGTCTAGATAATGTGTTATAATATACATTATTTTTAGGGTTTGAAATCCTAATTTATTTTCACAACCATGATGATCAAGACAGAGATGATCGATTTGAAGGTTTTCTAATGCTAGAAATGTAATTTTCGATGAGGTTTGAGGTGACGCTTTACTTATTTTGTTAGGGCCACAGCCCTTTCAAAACATTTTACAAATGTTTAAAAGGTTAAGGGCACATATATTATGCTCCCTTGGGAGCAATACTACCTACTCCCTCAATCATATTACTACTTGGGAGGATTCTTTCAATTTAAACTTTTAGGAATCGCCTAAAAATCACTAGATGATTATTTTCAATAGATACAAATCTAAATTTTAAGTTTTTTTTAAGACTTAGATCTCACCTTAAAAAAATTGGATGGTCTCTATTCAATTTTGAGTCATTATTTTTTAAGTGCAAAGAAAGCGAGACATGGAACTTGTTTTTATAAATATTAATCGATGAGTTGAAGAGGTACATCCCCAAACTTTGGAGTAAATAAACAATCTGCTCCCACGGGAGCTATAAACATAAATACTAAAATTTTCCACGTAAAGAAAAGCAAGAACTCGTTTCCATTCCAACTAGAAGTTTGAGAGAAAAATGTTCAGGTCCTAGTACTGGGTTTTCCCTCTTCTCTCCTGTAAATGAAAAAATAATACGTTAACTTGTAAATCTTTGTTTTTCAATAGTTCTTACACCAGCATTGAAATTAAAGATACCCAAAAATTTAAGAGAAAAACACTGGTGAATATTGGAGATAAAGATGAAAACATTTTGTCCGGGATCAACTCTTGGCTTTGCGGCCTGATCGCTGAGGGCCACAACACTACGTTTTAAGTTCGCATCCCCGATAAACTACCCATAACAAGTCGAAATAAAGAAGAAAGGAATAATTTACAAATTTTTTCATGGTTTCTGAAAAATAGTAGAACTTCCCAAAACTCTTTCATACTTTTCTTAAACCCGGATCAGTGTGGTGGTTTATGGTTATCGAGCTTGTCTAGTGAGACATTAGAAGCTATTGAAACAATTGATTATATTCAATAACTAACTAATTATATGAGTTTGGATAAGGGATTATGTGAATGACTCTTCTCTTTGCTCAATAAGCCCCTTAGGTGCTTGATTACAGAAATTAGAACAAGTTGCCTTATTGGATTTGTCATCACAAATAGTTAAAATGTACAAGGTGCAAGAAACAATGTCTTATAATCTATGCTTTAATCAAACTGACCAAAGAGAAGAAAGGAACCTGACGTGGTTGAAGCATGTGCTGGACCTAAAATGTTTGCAGTCTCTAGTGTTCATGTTTGGTGTAACCTTTGTTGGTAGCAGCCACACAATAAAGGGTAGGGACTCTTTAAGTGTTGCAGCCATGAAAGTATCCAAATTTTTAATAATATCTAAAGGACAAATTTTAGATAAAGCCATAACTTTATAATATAAATGTAAGACGCATCTCAAAAACCTCAAAAAAGTTGTTTCGGCAGTGGAAAATCCTCCAGTTGTTCATCTTGACTTGGAGAAGTATGATATAAAAAGAAGGATTTCTAATCCTAAAAGTGGGGCATCACGTAACATATCATCCATATTGTATAAGACTTGAACATTTGCTCAGGATCATATGATCGATTAATTATATTTTTGAAGTTTAATTTTATAATTAGGAAAAAATATATCCACTTTTATGCAATAATAACAGTTTTCAGCATTAGAACTACATCTTCATGTAAGATTTAAGGGTATTTGATTGTTTTAAGATTCATGCCTTATATAAACTACATCATAACTAGAATGTATAAGAATTTTATAAAGAGTAATAGATCTAATTTTAAAAAAATATGAAAGGTGTTGGGCCACGCCTCACATACAGTTGGATCTAGCCCACAGGCGACCACTAGTGACCATCGGCGACCACAGGCAACCTGCATACGAGATCTTTGGCGACCTACGAGATACCACTAGCAACTTGTAACCCTACGGGCTTTTCCAATGAGTGACGATATATTGTCCTTTTTCTGGCGTCTATTTCTTATCTTGATTCATTTCAGCCTCATATTTGTGCTTGTGGCTGCAAATCTGTGGGCTTTCTGCTACACATCTAAGGCATGTGCTTTAGATATGAGTGTTTCTTCTCAGATTTGAAATTTTCTCGTATCTGAGCTCTGATCTATCTTTTTTCTCAACCACTTCCACCATGGTTTCGAACATGATTTTGTTCGGGAGCCCAATTGATATGCATGTAAATATCGCCACTTGGTAGAGTAATTTGAATCACGATCATGGATTTTTAATAACATTTGATGTCAAATATATTTATGCATTAATGAATGAAAACGTTATTCCTAAGAAACATATTGAATGTATGCCTACGTTTATCAATTCATGCAACCTCATTGATGAATAACCTATAACAATAATTATAGTACATGCAATAAATTGTTAAAGCGTGTAAGAATAAATGAAATAAAATACTTTTACATTCACGCCTATTTCATACAATACACTCCAAAGTCCATATTGAGATAAGGAGAATTAGTTTGTACCAAGATCTAGTTTAGCTTAGAGTAGTAATGAAAAATAATTCACAATAGAAGAAAAATACAATATGATTATGCATATAAGCATTGTACGAATGTGATTATCTTCAAATACACTCCTATTTGTAGGTCCAACTATGGGTCCCCCATTTGTAGGAACAACTACACGTCCATGGCGACTTTGATAATCTTGAAATTGTGTTACTGCCTCTTCTATAGTGGGGCAGGTGCAATGCATGGCATTTGAGTAGCCTACCACTTGTCTGGAGTTTTCTGCCCACGTCATATGCACCCTAGGGTTGCGGCCAATATATACTCTCGGAATTTTCTATAATATTGAGCAATGCATACACATGGGGAACATTAAAGCCATATTTTAAACATACACTCACTGATGATTACCTCCATAATAGATTAATTAGTTACCAAAACAGTAACAAAGTTAACATGTATTTCACATGCCAATACCAAACTAGAAAAGATCAACATAGCAACGAAAACTAGCACCATTATTGTCTCCGACAAAACAACATTAGTCAAGAATAGAACTACTTAATTTCAAGTAGTGCAACATTAGTCAAAGAATAGAACTTCTGCACATCACTCAACCCAAACGAATTCCAAGCAGATTCTCCAATGTTCCGAAATCCAATTCCCAAGTAAGGATATGCTAACAAAAATTTCTAAAATTATTCTTGAGATGGAACTCATTCAGCCTATAACTATAAACTCACCATATTGGTTGTTTAGAAGTATAAGTGTAAAGTAAGGGTCAGTGAGTAAATAAGAGTCTTAACGCAGTTCGCACTTCTCTTGAAGGTTGCCTATCAGCAAAGTACATAAGAGGTGCTTTTTCTAATTGGCTGATTGACCCAGGGTTCAATAGAACTCTGAAATCAAACCTTACCAGTTATATTGGGTACCAATCTTGCTTAGTCAGATTTAATACAAGTCTTCCTAAATCAATCAGAAGCTTAGCATTCTTATACTATCAAATCATCCAAGAAAAAGCATCATAGCTAATCCATCATTAATAACACTCACAATGATATCAAACAGAAAAAATTAACCTTCAAACACTACTATGATCAAGCAAAACTAGAAGTTAATAACCCATCAAACAAAAACATATGTAATTCTCCATCACCAAATTCAACTTAAAAAACAATTACACTATGGCCATCCAACATTGGGCATTTCAACCAAAAGTAGAAGTTATTAGCCCATCATCAAGTGAAGTATTGAGGACACAGTAATGGGGGAATTAAAGAGCACTAGTGCATCTATGGAGATGGTGATCAGCCATGCACACCACACACATCAAGAACATATTATCCTCTATCCTCTTCACTCATATTTAAGAATTATGTTGTCACATCCGCATCTTTGACAATTTCCTTAACTGCAGTCATTCTAGTTGTAGGTGTGAGCCCCCAGATCTTGTCTATGGCCTCGCCGACCTGAGCTGTGAGTGGATTGCTTGCTTATTTATTCATCATCACCCCCAGATTGTCTATGGCCTCCGCCATGACGTCAATGGAGTCGGTTAGTGTCATCTTCTTATTTGGCCCAACAACTGCAGTCCTGGGCACTCTGCCTAATGGACATGACTGTATCGCTGATTTAAGTACATCCTCCTCCTCATCCGGCACATCATCTATATTGATACCTAAATCCCTCATCGATATATCATTTGTTCCAATTGGGGCATGGCTTTATTCTTGACTCTCTTGTGCTAACATTGACAGGGTTCTGGCACTAGATCTTGTAGCAACTTCTTTGTTGATGATTATGTTAAGTGCATCGTAATAAGGGAATGGCTTTTCTTTCCAGCCTTTAGCATCTAGATGATTCTGTATTGGTAAGGTGTGAGATATTAGTACATGTTTTTTAGGCAACATAAAAAACAACTAAAATGTTAAAAACAAAATTACTCACATCAACATAGGTATCACACACGTCATCATTAACAAACATATGGTGCCTGATACTGTCCCACCCAAAACCACTTTGATTCTTGATTTCCCTAACTATCAAGTAATTAATCTTTCAGGTCTTCAATTTATTCTTGAATTGGTCCCTTGTAATATCCATTCCAGGTGTCTTTAAGAACTCCCATTCGGCAGCGGCTCAGTGTAGGGGTTTAAAATCTTTGCTAGTTTATTGGCCTCCAAAGTCATTTCGGATAGGATATTCAATAATGTTATCTCAATTTTCTTCGTCTACATCAACCTTTTGGCCTTCGAAGAGGCTAATTGTGTCTCCACCACATCATTATCTATACTTAGTATAATAAAAGCTATCATAAAAATACATACATACTACCAAAACGAGCAGTCACAACCTTCATACACTATCCCATAGAATATTAAGACTAAATCAATGTAACACATGAATTTCCTCATTGTTTATATATTAAAATCTATTTCAATACACAATCTTCAACATACACTTCATCAGTATCCATAACATAATAAAACAAATAAAGATGCATACATAAACCAAGTATGTGTCTTCAGGCATAGTTCAACATAACATTTCATACATTCAAGGGAAAAATACATACTCTAGGCACCACGATGCCTATATTTTTCCCACATGCTCTTCGCAATTTCTTCTCGAAATTCAAACCATTCATCCCTATCGCTTTGACTCCTCCCAAAGCCTCTGAATGTCGGTACATTAACACCATCATCACTGTCTCAGAGGACCTCCATCTCATCGTCTGGATGAGTACTATCAATACCCATGATAAAGTTGTGCAATATGAAACAAGCTATGAGTATCTTCAGTTGTATCTTCAATGCGTATGTAGCCGCGACTTTCAATAACGAAAATCAATTTCTTAAGACTCTAAAGGCTCGTTCTATAGCATTTCTTAAAGAGAAATGTCTTTTATTGAAAAGTTCCATGTAGTTTCGGTTCCCATGGTCACTACCACAGAAATCACCAAGTGATAGTGAGTTAAACGATAGGGGGATAGAAATCCTGCAGCATTTGGGTACTTTGTATTTAGTAGTTAGAATTTCCTACAAAAACACCATATTTATTAGCTCATTATATGGCTATGTGGATGTATAGGTGTGTTGGGTCAATTAGTAATGCCAATATATTTTTATCTGAAGGAACTCTAAGTGGGTCAGCATTTGATAAAGAAGAATACAAAATACGAGAATCTGATGCTAACCCTTCCCAACCGGCGAGGACATATACCTATCACATTATGAGATATGAATCCCTCTCAATTTCAATATGTGCCTTTCAATGCACAGGAAATAGTGGCTAGGATAGGAGTACCATTAATTGCTCTGATATAGTATTAAAAATTTCAAAAGGAACAAGCAAGCAATTTCAAGTTCATATGACTATACACTAATTAATAACAGAATGACATCGTAAGAATATGTTAAAAATACCTTAAAATATAGGGTGGTATCATCGTCTCTGGAGGTTTAATGAAATCCCTATGAAGGTCTGTGCATGCTTCCAAACTCGGTTGAAGTGTCAGCTAACAGTCTCCCCTGAACAGCCAAAATCATGATTGATCTTGCGATTCTTCAAGTTATGATTCAGAGTATGTGGGAACATCACTAGTTGTTTATCTAGTGATACTCCCATCTTGTCATTTGTCTTTTTCATTTTTCCAAGGATATTTCATAGGCTGAAGAACGCATCCCTACTCATACGAAGTTGGTCCCGATAATCTACCTCTCTATTTATTATTTTGAGGTGGTATCTGGTATCCAATGACCTACGTAGTGGACCCTTTTGTCTATGACTACAAGTAGCTAGAACTATAGATACCACACATAAAGTTGCAATATAAATAGCTATCATTTTCCTCTTCCTTTGTTGTTCATCAGCCTCATCCATTGCCCTCTGGCACAAATAATATGTACTCCCTAATTTCTATAAACACAAAGATATTCGCCATTTAAACTTCATTTGGAACAAACTAGAAACTATTGAAACAAGAACAATTATAAGATTTGCATGCATCATACAACAAAAAAAAACATCAAAATTGTTTGACGTTAACACTCAATTCTTTGATGTTTGGGACAAAAATCCAAGAGCAATAAGATATCTATTATGAGCACAAGATATCATGATCAACAATCAACTTAACATGTATGGAGGACCTTTACAATCAACTTAATATTTATGGAGGACCTTAATGGATATACATTGCTATCTCTATATCCACCTAAATACCACCAATTTCCAATTGAAGGAATTTGTTTTTTGTCCATATTTATAACAAGCACACAATCAGAGTGGCTTGCTAAGAATTAGGACGTTTTTCATTTGGAAACACTTGCACATACAAAACAAATTCACAATAGCCTAATATAATGTCAATGTTAGGAGACAGTTTTAATTTTGAACCGGCAAAAGGCACAACTATATTCATCTAACAAGTACTGTCCCAAGTGAAATATGACAAGAATCATGAGCAAAAAATCAGCATCTATAATTACAACAATTATATGGAGGACATTTAGAGCATAAATTACTGTTTGTATGTTCACTTAAAACCAACCAACTTCCAATAGAAAGAATTTTGCTTTCTGTCCATATATACAGCATGCACAAACGTACTATATGCTCTACTAAGGATACATAAATTTTTCATTTTGTAGATCCAAGTGCAGTAATATCCTACTCCAACTTTCACTTGTGATAAGCATAACTTAGAAATAAGTACCTACTACGAAAACCAGTCATTATATCCATACAGGTGTCTCCAATGCAAGAGATATGCTACTTATACTAACTTCTCTGAGTAAGTCACAGATGCTTATTGTAAACTACATGGTGACATTACAATTTTAAGTATGGTTCCTTATGATGCAATTATGCTACTTATAACACCTTATCCTAATAACTCAATAGAAATTTGAATGGTAAATCTACATAAAGATTGAGAACATTGTCTTCGAGAGCTCAAATCCTTGTATGGTATCTATGGCATTCCAATATCAAGTACAATAAAGATAGAAATTAATTGCATATAACCAAAAGCAAGTTACCAATCAATACAATATCACCAAAAAGCCTACAATATCACTGCAAAGACTAAAAGAAATACGATAATAAGTACAAAAACACCAAAAAGTTGCAGCCAGCATAACATCACAAAAAAAAATACAAAAATAGTACAATATCCGTTCAAATCTCACAACAAAAATAGAAAAATGAAAAGAGCACCTAATGCTTGAGGGGTTGGCATGATGGAGTGTTCTTTGGTTTGATTAGTAAGAAATATCTTGAACCTTGTACGGACTATCTGCAAGCTTGGAGATTAGGGCAGACACGGTTTCCTTGAGAGGGACTATGTTCAGATTTTGAGATATCTGAATTTTGAGGGTTGTAGGAGAGGAAGCTTTTGGCTTTGGAAAGGTGAGGTTTAACGATAGAGAGAGTGAGATAGCGGGGTTTAACCAGAAAAAGAGGGCTTATTAGAGAGAGAAGGGGAAGTCTATCCAGATGAAGATAGAGAGGGGGAGAGAGAGCGGGGCAAGAGGTTGAGAGAGTGATCGTTACAAAGGCTAGAGAGAGATGAGAGGTTGACAGAGAGTTGCAAAGGTTAGAGAGAGGCAAGGGAAAGCTTTATAGCTAAGGTTTTTTCTTCAACGAGATTCGGGGACCTCAACGTGTGATTAAAATGCCGATTATACTTTTTTTTTTTTTTTGGCTCTGACTGAGGCTCCATGAATAAGCCTCTCCGAAAAAAAGCCAAAGTGCCCTGTTAGT
This sequence comes from Amborella trichopoda, assembly GCF_054954075.1. NCBI lineage: Eukaryota > Viridiplantae > Streptophyta > Magnoliopsida > Amborellales > Amborellaceae > Amborella > Amborella trichopoda. The sequence continues at coordinate 31,834,628 of NC_142343.1, forward strand.
CGAATCCAACTTTTTGTGTTAAAAGGGCAGATCAATGGTTTAAAAAACGGATCGGTGACCCGGATTGGGCATCCAAAAAATCGATCCGGATCGACGAATCGGCTATCTGGATCGAAAATAGGGTGAATCGGTCGGAATAAAACTTAAAAAAAATCCGAAAAAATTATTAAAATTCATTATAAATATTATTTTTTAGGAATTCAATAAAAAATGAGGGTACTACATTAAGAATTTTCATGTTTTTGAATGAATATGCGAATATTGATATGTTCTTTCCCTGCATGAACTGCCATTCAGCATTTAATTTACATCACACAAAAGGATAAACATAGAATTATCATGGAATAAGTATATCAATATACATGGACTACAATAAAGAATAAAATTAGTAATATATGATCTAAAAATAAAATAATAGACGACGTTATTGTTCTTCTTGATCACGCTGGTGCCATTGATTGAATTCGTTTAACAATTCATTGATTTGATCTAAAAACGAATCATCGATATTAGCAGGCGTCTGACTATTCCCAAATCCCTGAGTGTTAGTGTTTTGTTGTGTTCTCAATCCAAAATCCTCGAAGCTTGTTCATCCTTCATGCTCACCTGCACTGTCGTGCTCATCCCTACACTGTTGTTGTTGGGACTCGATATGTGAATAATATCGTTGGGATAGGGTGGCCTCAGAATCATCATCTCTCTCATTTTCTCTTTGAATAATATGGATTAAAAAAAATATTAACAAATTTTCAAAAAAATTCTATCATGGATTACAAAAAAAATTCGATCATGAATTAAAAAAAAAAATCACAAATTTTCAAAAAATTCTATCATGGATTACAAAAAAAAAATTCGATCATGGATTTAAAAAAAAAAATCACAAATTTTCAAAAAATTCAATCATGGATTACCAAAAATTCGATCATGGATTACAAAAAATTCGATCGTGGATTACAAAAAATTCGATCATGGATTACATAAAATTCGATCATGGATTACAAAAAAAAAAAAAAAACTTAAAAAAACAAAAAATTCCATCGTGGATTACAAAAAAAGAAAAAAACAATTCGATCATGGATTACAAAAAATTCAATCATGGATTACAAAAAATTCTATCATGGGTTACAAAAAAAACAAAAAAACAAAAAATTCAATCATGGATTACAAGAAAAAAAAACAAACATTTCGATCATGGATTACAAAAAATTCGATCATGGATTACAAAAAATTCTATCATGGATTACAAAAAATTCGATCATGGATTACATAAAATTCGATCATGGATTACATAAAATTCAATCATGGATTACAAAAAAAAAACAAACAAAAAAAAACAAAAAATTCGATCGTGGATTACAAAAAAAGAAAAAAACAATTCAATCATGGATTACAAAAAATTCAATCATGGATTACAAAAAACTCTATCATGGGTTACAAAAAATTCGATCATGGATTACAAAAAAAAAAACAAACATTTCGATCATGGATTACAAAAAAAAAACAAACATTTCGATCATGGATTACAAAACATTCAATCATGGATTACAAAAAATTCTATCATGGGTTACAAAAAAAAACAAAAAATTCGATCATGGATTACAAGAAAAAAAAACAAACATTTCGATCATGGATTACAAAAAATTCAATCATGGATTACAAAAAATTCTATCATGGGTTACAAAAACAAAAAATTCGATCATGGATTACAAAAAAAAAAAAAAAAACAATTCGATCATGGATTACAAAAAAATCGATCAAGTATTACAAAAAAATCTATCATGGATTACAAAAAAAAAAAAAATTCCATACGGGACTCGCCCATTCCGTACAGTGAATCGCGAGTCACTGTGCAGAATCGTCCGGTTCTCTCTAGAACCGGACGATTCCCGGTTTTTTCACCGATTCAATCCGTCCATGGCGATTCCGAGTCGAACCGGGGCGAGTCCGGTTCGACTCGGCGTTTTTTTAAACACTGGGGCAGATAATGCAATCTGCAGGATAGGCTTATTCCTACCATTAATGCTACCCAAATTGTGGTTTCCACTCATAATCTGGATTGGACTATCCTGGAGATACCCAAACATGCTCTTGATTCCCTTAGTGTCTCTTTTTTTTTTTGTTTATCTAGTCTTTCCTCTCCCCTCTCTTTTTCGGAAAGGTTTCTATGCTTCCCCTACAGCATACAAGTTATATCCTCCCCCTAGCATCTAGCCGTCCAATTTTGATCAAGAAAGCCACTCACCGTTTGATCTTAGATCTGATGTCTTAAAGTATTTTATTTTTAGCTTTTTTTATACAAATTGTATAACCATCTTCTCATTGGGGGTGCACCTCTAAAAAATATTAAAAATAAATTTTTGATAAAATATAATGACCAAAATACCCCTTGAATCTTTCAGAGGTATTTTGGTCATTTATATTTTTTGCTAGTGCGAGTGTAATAGAAGAATAGATGTCCTAAATTTGGTGTCAAAATAGTTTATAGAAAAAAAAATTAAAAATAAAATAGTGTAGAGACATAACATTGTGATTGGGGTAATCTTAACCCTCCATTCAAAATGCCTACATACTAGAAGCTCACCCATTTTGTCTCGCTTCCAGTGTAGGAGGCCAATCATTCTGCCAGACGCCTTGGCCTAGAAGTCCTGTTCGTTGTTCGCCTTTGGTATTTCAGTAGCTCTTCAAAGCAACTTCAATTCAGCCTTAACTACATTACGCAAGCCCCACACCTACTTATAGATAAAGTGAGTCAAAGTATAAAAGTGGTTGTGAGAACCAACGAGCACCGATTTGAGTTATAGATATATATATATATATATATATATATATGATTTGTCTAGAGTTAACAACCCCTCAAAATACAATGGTTAAAGTTAGAAGGGGTTGTGATGGGTGTATATCTCAAAAAGTTGATTACTTTGTGTTTAGAAAATTATTTTAATATGTAACTTAACTATTAATCAAAGGCAATTTTGAAATTTTTACAAAAGTATAATGCCATTTTCAAAGTTAGCGTCTGAGAATTTTATTTAAAGAGTGCTCTTGTCTTTTAGTAAAAATTTCAACTTTACCTCTTATAGAGGTGACAAAAGTACCCTTTGTCATATAGTAATATTTACAAATTTTCACATACTTAATGATGAAGATATCTCAAAAAGTAACTTTTTTAAAAAAAATAAACTGCAAAAATAGTAAATCCACCTTTCACAACTCTCTATATCTTTAACCTTTGTAATTTGAAGGGTTGTGAAGTTTAGATTATTTCACACACACACACACACACACACACACACACACACACACACACACACACACACACATATATATATATATATATATATATATATATATATATATATATATATATATATATATATATATATATATATATATTGTTACAATGCCAGCCAACTGCTCAGATTGAATATGGGCTCGATCCAATGATCACGACCTCATTTCATATTTAAATTTTCATTTATTTTTTTTACAACTCCAGATCACTTGTAATTTTGAGTTTCTATTATTTAAAAATAGGAGAATCTAATAAAAATAAAAAAATAATTCACAAAATAAAAATTGACCAAAATACCCCCAAAATATTTTTGGGTATTTTGGTCAATTTATATTTTGTGAATTATTTTTTTATATTTTTATTAGGTGCACCTTTATGAGAAGAATCAATGCCTAAAATTTCAAGTGATCTGGATTTGTAGAACGATATGAAAATTCAAATACGAAATGAGATTGTGACCATTGGATCGGACCCATATTCAATATGTGCCATTGGCTAACATTGTAACAGTCAGCCTGTGGGCTGACACTATATATATATATATATATATATATATATATATATATATATATATATATATATATATATATATATATATATATATATATATATATATATATATATATATATATATATATATTGTTACAGTGCCAGCCAACTGCTCAGATTGAATATGGGCCCGATCCAATGATCATGACCTCATTTCATATTTAAATTTCCATTTATTTTTTTTACAATTCCAGATCACTTGTAATTTTGAGTTTCTATTATTTAAAAATAGGAGAATCTAATAAAAATAAAAAAATAATTCACAAAATAAAAATTGACCAAAATACTCCCAAAATATTTTTGGGTATTTTGGTCAATTTTTATTTTGTGAATTATTTTTTCTTATTTTTATTAGGTGCCCCTTTATGAGAAGAATCAATGCCTAAAATTTCAAGTGATTTGGATTTGTAGAACGATATGAAAATTCAAATACGAAATGAGGTTGTGACCATTGGATCGGACCCATATTCAATCTGGGCCATTGGCTAATACTGTAGCAGTCAGCCTGTGGGCTGACACTATATATATATATATATATATATATATGAAAGATACTACAAAATCACCTATAGGTAAAAATGAACGATGAATTCGCTTATCCTCATCACCGTCCAAAGTTCATCGCAAGGTCACGATTGTCCGGTAATGTTTTATTTTTCATTTTTTTCTACAAATCAGACTGACTTGAAATTTGGAGTGTGTATTCATAAAAACTAGGCGAATCAATAAAAAATATTAGAAAAATATTTTACAGGAAACCATTGACTAAAATACCCCCAAAATATTTTGGGGTATTTTGATCAAATTGTTTTTCGAGAATTATTTTTTTATATTTTTATTAGGTGCGCCTCACTAAAATGTACACACGCTCCAAATTTTAGATCATTTTGATCTGTAGAAAAACATAAAAATTGAAACACTAGCGGACAATCGTGACCGTGCGATGAACTTTGGACGTTGATGAGAGTAGGAGAAATCACTGTTTATTTTCGCCTATAGGGAAGATTTTATATATATATATATATATATATATATAAACTTTAAAAAAAACGCCTATAGGCGAAATTAAATAGTATTTCGCCCTGCCATGGATATGTTATGTTCGTAGTAGTTTTACCTTAAAAACCATCACGGATTTATGGAAGCCATGGTGGTTACCTATATTTTTTTGTGTGAAAAAATACTGCAACATACATGCTGTGTTTGTAGCGATCCTTTAATTCATGCTGTTCGAAAAAATCAAATGGTACCGAGCCTTATGGGCCAAAATACTATTCATTTTCGCTCATAGGCATTTTGTAGTATATATATATATATATATATTGTGTTTCTCTTCGCTCACTCTCTCCCTTCCAAACTTATTTCTCTCCCATTCGAAATCCCTATTTGTTTTTTCTCTCTATTTTCCTCTGCAAAACCCCAACTCTCTCTCTTTCTCTCTTCCCCTGTAAAAGCCCAACTCTGTCTCTCATCTCTCTCTCTTCCTTTGCAAAAACCCAACTCTATCTCTTCTATCTCTTTCTCTCTCTCTCTTCCCCGGCAACTGTGAGTTCTCAACTCTCTCTCGCTCTCTCCCTCTGTTTATCTTCCCCTATGACCCGCCAAACCCTATTTGTCTTCCGAACTGGATCTTTGATCAGCAAAAATGATAAGTTTTTTATTTTATTTTCGTACATTATTTTTTGCATCTTGGTGCTCAATGAAATATCAACAAAAATGGCAAGTTTTTATTTGATTTTTATGCATTTGTTTTTTGCATCTTGATGCTCGGTGGAATAAGAGCAAAAACGGTAAGTTTTTTATTTTTATTTTTGTGCATTCTTTTTTTGTATCTTGATGGTCGGCTGAAGATCAGCAAAAATGATAAAGTTTTTATTTGATTTTCGTTCATTCTTTTTTTATATCTTGACGCTCGGTGGAGGAAGAGCAAAAATGACAAGTTTTTATTTGATTTTCGTGCATTCTTTTTTTGCATATTGATGCTTGATGGAAGATCAGCAAAAACGACTAAGTTTTTATTTGATTTTTGTGCTTTCTTTTTTTGCATCTTGATGCTTGTTGGAAGATTAGCAAAAATGGCAAGTTGTTATTTGATTTTCGTGCTTTTTTTTTGTATCTTGATGCTTCGTGGAAGATCAGCAAAAATGGCAAGTTTTTATTTGATTTTCATGCGCTTTTTTTGCATATTGATAGTTGGTGAAAGATTAGCAAAAATGGAAAGGTTTTATTTGATTTTCACGCTCTCTTTTTTTGCATCTTGATGCTCCGTAGAAGATCAGCAAAAATGGCAACTTTTTATTTGATTTTCGTACTTTCGTTTTTGGATTTTTAATGTGGTATTTTTTTGGAACTTTCTCTCCATTAAAGAAGCTGCATTAACAAAAATTAGGAGTTTTTTACAGAATTATGCATTAAAAAAAAGGGATATGCTCATTTTTTGTCTAGGGTAAGGGTCTGGGTCTTGGGTCCTAATCCATACCCCAGATATGGGTACAGGTCTAGGACTCTTTGGACCCGTTGGGTAACTGGTCGTTAGACGGCTCTCATATGGATTTTCAGTAATGCCGGCCTTGAGGGGCAAGGAAACCGAGAATCCGCGAGAAGGTCTAGAAAAGAGTTTTCTGATAAAAGAGGGGGATGCTAGAAAAGGATTTGGAAATAGATCAGAAGTATAATGAAAATAAGGAAAGAAAGCTAACCTCAAGCTGAGCCCCTAGGCCCAGCACCCGGAGTTAGAGGTCAGTTCAGAATCGTACTTGGTGTGCCAACTTTTTCGGTCCGTCAAAGTCTGTCGGATAGGACATATCGGTATCAGGGAAATTAGGGCATGTGGGTATTGGGATTAGGATTTAAGGATGTCAGGCTTAAGGCTCGGGCTTAGGTTTTCCAAGATCTGGGGTGGAGTGTCAAGTGCAGCACAATTTCAGCTAGGGTTCAAAGTCTCTCCACTGATCCAAAAACGAAGACTAAGGCTCCTATTTATAAACAAAGGCCCCTTCAATAGTGGCACAAAAATTTTGATTCAATCTGAACCATCTATTTATAGAGCGATGGCAATGCCCAAGTTAGCACCAGCAACGCCACGACTTTAGTGCCTTTAATCATTTTGAAGTCATGTCAATAGTTTCAACAATATCGACGATTATAACGTCGTGCATAACACGCTTCCTTTCATCAGTGAAAGCATTAATCTGGTGGATAACTTATGATTGGGGTTGCTTATAGACAATGTCACCACCACTGATGCTAGTGTTGTTGCCACTCACGCGACTCTAATGTTCTTTCACTAGTGTTGTCACTGCAAACACGGGAGTGGGCACCACCTACACCAGCCTTAATGATTTCATTTTCAATAATTGGTCCTTCCTATTTAATGGAAACAATGTTTCGAAGGTGTATGGGGCTAACTTTTGCTAGTGTTGTCACCCTTGACTCAAGCGTTAACACCACCAACTCCAAGCCTAATCATTCTTTTTTCAATTATTTGCACTACCTCATCTAATAAAAATATTGTTCCACACATGTCAGGGTTGTCCAGTTGCTAGCGTTGGCACCACCAACATCAACTTGACCGCCACTGACGCTAAGTTCACGTGAGGCTTCGGCCCTTGTCTTCCTATGGGTCCTCAGGTCAGTGGTTCAGGCCAATCATTTCGATACATTGTTGCTGACAGCGTTGCCACCCCTGACTCAGGCATTAGCATCCCTAATATCAGTGCAATTATGATGTTTCCATTGGGATTTCAGACCCAACTTTTGGCGAATGATTTGTTTATACTATGGATAACGGAAGGCATGTGGCATCGGTGGTCCTAACATGGGCATTGGGGGCTCTAGCCCCGTGGTGTAGCCCTTTTACGGTTGCGTTAACTGTCTTGATGCCAGCATTGATGGTCCTGGTGTTGTGGTCTCCGGTGTCGCCGACCTTGACTTTGGCGTTAACATCTCTAATGCATGGGCGTTTGCTATCCTGGCTTGGACATTGGTGGTTTTAACGCTAGCGTTGATGGTCCTGATGTCATGGTCTTTGGCATTGCCAGCCCTTACTCCAGCAATGTCGTCTCCATCGCTTCAACATTTGATGTCCTAGCTTGGGTGTTGGTGGTCTTGACACCAGAGTTGGTGGTCCTGATGTCGTGGCCTCTGCTATCACCAGCCTTGAATCAAGAGTTGGCACCTCTAGCGCTCGATCGTTTGTTGTCCTAGCTTGGGCATTGGTGGTCTTGACGCCTCGGACTAAACTATCATTTTTTCAAACAAATCTCCCATGGCCACAACTTTCAAATCATGCATCGTATTTGATCGATTCTTGAGCTGTCGAAAAGCTTGTGATCTCTATGTTCATTTAAAATCCATTTTGGACCCAAGAGACTTATTATTGAGGGGTCTATGAGGATTGGGCTTCAGGGTGCTAGGTTTCAAGGTTCTAGGTGTCAGAATTATGTACGGATTGATTTATGAGGTATCTGGTGATCCTAAGGCCTATGGTTCTGGAATGGATTTAAGGTTCCTATGGTTCCCAGGTCTTCGGTTTCCTGGAATTTCATCAACTAGGGATGAGGTATCTACAATAGTCAAATACAATTTCTAAGGGGTTTGTGTGAGAGTTGGATGGTGCTTTTGGGGGATGGTCTCTATCCATGAACTCCTCCCTGCTCACTCTCCTCCTCTTCTTCGAATCCCTCCCATTCTTAATAGCTCTTCCACCTAATTCCCTTCGAGATTCCTCTATGTAAGGACTAGGACGTTCTGAAGGTGATGGTTAAGTATGGAATTGTGCGTGTGTAGGCGAGTGCGCACTAGTGTGCGTTAGAGCTCATACAGGGGTAGACGAGTTTGCATTAGAGCGCGGGCAGATAGGTACACTGCTGAGAGCGCGAATGGATGAGCGCGCTGGCGAGCGTGAGTAGATGGACGCGTGTTGAGAGCGCAGACAACTAAGTGCGCTGCTGAGCGCAGGTGGTGTATAGTGGTCTAGGGGTGCTTCTTCTCTCTCATGGTTGCTCGTTCTCTTCATGCATGAGTGTCATGTGACACATGCATGCTTCCACCCTATCATTGTGTTTCACGTGCTTATTATCTCTCTCTGTTCATGCATGAGTTCCAGGTGACACATGCATGCTTCTACCCCATCATTGTATTTCCCATGCTTGCTCTCTCTCTTCATGCATGAGTGTCATGTGACACATGTATGATTCTACCATCCATGCTTATTTATACTCCCCACTCACTCAAGAATTGAGGTTTTCTATCTCTCTCCTCACTGCCCCCTCTCTCTCATCCATGTTCTCCTTCTCACCCCTTAATCATTTGACCTCCCCAAGCCTTAATCCCTTAAGCTTGGACCCAACCTATTGAAACTTGACAGTCAAGGTGAAGTCGGTGGAACACTTTGGAATTTCGATTGGAATAGGTAAGTGGATCTAGTTTCTAAGGCTTCATGCTTATGTTAATGCAGGTTTCCTTATCTAATCAAAATATGAAACTCATGTATGAGTATGGGTGTGAGTGTGAGTGCGGTTGCTACTGAAATCCTTCTAAAGAGTATTCTGTTTTCCAAAATTATAGCACATGTTTGAGAGATCATTAGGGTATCTTAAAGCATGCATTAGATGATGAATTTTGGTGGGTCAATAGCGCATTGAAACTATTTCAGCATAGAAAATACCTCTTGTTAATATCTCATTTAATTTGAAAGTTATTAACCTTTTTCTAAAGCATGCCAGATTTATGAAGTGAAATTCCAGGGATTTAACATGTTTTTGTGTGAAGTTTTTCACAAATCAAAATATGCTACAATGAAGTCAAACTACTTCGAAATGATAGATATATTAATTTATTTTGAAATTAGTTTGGGAATCATGATAAAATTTTCTGTGGTCTGAAAGTTACGGTCATTTTTCTATTAGGGTGTCACATTGGATTTTCTACAGTGCAAATAGAAACTTCACCCAAGAACATCAAACAGTTTGACAAACTTGAGACCCCTATTTAGGGTTACACCCTATACGAAAGTTGCTTTTTCATAAGCCTAGATTGTCATGAAACTGATTTCAAGTTTAAATGATCTTTGAATCTCATGATATGCCTTTAAAAGTGAACTATATTCATATTGAAAAACTAGAAAGACAATATTGTGATGTCTATTTCCTTGATATACAACATGATATTGACATGATGATATGACATAGTGATGTCTCTTGCATCGGTATATTACATGATATTAACATGATGATGTCTCTTGAGCTAATATGCATGATGATATGACATAGTGACGTATCTTGCATTTGTATATTGTATAATATTGACATGATGATGTCTCTTGAGCTAATCTGCATGATGATATGATATAGTGATGTCTCTTGCATTTGTATGATATTGATATGATGATGTCTCTTGAGCTAATGAGCATGATAATATGATTATACGCATAGCATGCCTTAGACATGTTGATGCTTCATGTGAGTATGTATAACATGCTCCTTATGTGATATGTGGTTGGGCACCTACTGTGTGAATGAGGGTGCGGGCAGCTGAGATCTTATGCTATTGATATGTGTATGGGCACCTACTGTGTGAATGATGGTGTCGGCAGTTGTCTGTATGGGATGGGCACCTACTGTGTGAATGATGGTACCGGCAGTTGTCTGTATGGGATGGGCACTTACTGTGTGAATGATGGTGCCTACAGCTGCCTAATATGGGATGGGCACATTCTATGTGTACTCATCGTATTATGTTGTTTATGGTATGTTATGTGCCGATGGGAACATGCTCTGTGATGTGGATGGGCAGCTACTGTGTGAATGATGGTGTTGGCAGCTGCCTGAAGGGAAGGGCACCTACTATGTGAATGATGGTGCCGGCAACTGCGATCTTTCCCTGACTCTCCATGATAGGAAGGGGAGGTAGGATGTGAATGTTTGGGAGTGTCGCGCCCCTCAAAATCTATTGAGGAAATATCTATTGGGACCTCTTTGATAGTGTAAAACTCTCTTGCTGGAAGAGCACATGAGAGGGTCGCATTTTGCAAGGCCACCGCCTATCAAAAGCCCCAAAGCGCGTCGAGGACTGTGTGTGTGTGTATGTAACGCACTACATAACGGAATACTCTGTTAGTGGTGCTTCCCTCCTGATGAGATGGTAGAAGTTCTAAGCATCGAGATTTGATTGGCCTGATGGATAGGGCTTCTATTTCGAGAGTAGGTGAGTCAGGGAGCGAGTTAGTTAGTATTTGTTGATCTTGTTTATGCATGCCTAATTATGTTGATCTGTTAAGATGTTTGAATGATTTGATCGATTTCTGATTCATATCATATCTGATTAATCTGATTTGTTATTGCTCCCTTATGAAATGAATCATGCATGACACATAGGTAAGTATGATTTTGACAAATGGCTTCATGTTTAGTAAGATTTGCCTAACACCCTAAGTATTGTTATGAGATAAAATGTGTAGGCAAAAATTATGGTACCTTGATCTACTTACTGGGCATTACACCTCACTCTTTTAACTTTCCTCTATGTAGAGTGAAAGCTGTCGGGTTGAGGAAGGGCGTTCTGGTGATCGCAACTGGAGCATCGCATTCCCTTCCTAAGGAAGCTCTTTTTACTTGTATGTTTTAGTAGTAGTTTGGCCTTATAGACCACTTTGTATTGGAATTATGTCTTGTTGATTGGGTCTTTTGTGCCTTGGACCCATTTGTATTCATCGTTTTGGGACTATCATATGAAATTTGTGGGACTTGTTTGTCCATTAATTCATGGTCGTGTGTGTTGCGTTTGGTTTTCTTTTATTTCATGGTTGGCTTTGATTCATTCAATATAAAAGCGTTAAGCACACTACACCTGAGTGGCTATCGCTACCTATGGTCACGACCCCATACCCTATTGTCCTCGCGGTGGGCTTGGGTTAGCCCTCCATGGGTCCGGCAAGGACAGTAGGGGGCGAGTTTGTGACACTCTGGTCTCACCCTCCTCTCCTTTGACCAATCTTGTAAATCCTATTTATTAGTCTTTGGTTGAGTTCCACTGCCCGCTAGTGCACTGCTACAATCTTATGGCTTTTCCTTTTGGCCGCTGCTACTAAGCTAGTTGTACGATGCCCCAACCCCAGCCTGTGAGGTGATTGCTTAAGGGATAAGATGTTGTAGTATGAATTGTGTTCTAGAGGTCCATGTGGGGAATTGCATTGAAGTCTCTTGTGGCTTAGTAGGGGTGCTTAGGTTGTAGGAGGTTTGGGACCCTATGAGGTGATTGCTTAAGGGATAAGGTGTTATAGTGTGTCATATTGGGTAATATGAATTGTGTTCTAGAGGTCTATGTGGGGAATTGCATTGAAGTCTCTTGTGGCTTAGTAGGGGTGCTTAGGTTGCAGGAGGTTTTCTAGGTAAGGGTTGGGTTGTATATAGTTGTTTCGAGTGATCATCCCCGTATTTAGAGAGCACTTCTAGTATTTCGTTGTTTCTTCCTCTTTCCTATTGCACCTATGGAACTTTACCTTTTATTAATGAATTTAACTTTCAAAAATGGTGTTGGGTCAAGTGGATGGGAATGAGCCATCAACTTGGCTAATAAGAAAACAACACATGATGTAATTTAATTTGTGTACATGTGATTTGGACATAAAAGACCGATAAAGAGGCGTCACTATTCTATAGTACCATGCATTGGATAAAGGGCAAATGAGGTTAGCTCTAAGGCTAAAATCGTAGACGAGACAAGTAAAAAGATTAGAAAAATGACACACGCGTAAAATATGGTCACTTGAAGACTCAGAAAAACTCTAACACAACCTTCTTGCCACCATGGACTACAGTGTTCATGATTCGTCATACATAATATTTTATTAAAGAGACTACACTTGTGTTTGGCATTTTAGAAACTTAACTCCTTTTTATATTATTTTTATTTAAATGTTACTGACATAACACTTAATATCACCTAAAATCTAACATCCATTTTTTAAATGTACAAAAATATCTTGTCTCAAATGTCAATTTTGATATTAGCATTTTCGATACTTTTGTCTATGTCAAACATAAAGATACATATCTGTCTATCTATCGTATATGCCTCCTAAGAAACATTTTGCCTAATTTAACCCAATGTGGTATATGAGTTATTCACGAAATGAATTAACCAATGTTTTAAAAAGCAAACCAATGGGGTGGATCCCCACCTACTAATTTCAATATGGATCGTTTAGATTGGTGATCCAATTGGCCAAATAGGTGATTAGGCAAGAAAGGATATAAACAATAAATGACTTTGTAGTTTATGTAGGGCACATTTACCATGTTCACGTTGGAGCATACCATAAAGTTACTCCCTCGAGCAGAAGACTAACTTGGGAAGATTCCTTTGATCTGAAATTTTGGGAATCACCTAAAAATCATCAAAAGATTATATTCAAACGAAAATTTTGAGTTTTGATTTTTCAAACACTTAGATCTCACCCTTTAAAAATTGAATCATTTTTATTCAATCTTGAGGCATTAGTTTTCTAAGACCATAGATAATGCAATCTAGAAAAAAAATTTATGAAGTATAACATATTGAGAGGTTACATACCCAAAAGTTGAGGTCCTAAAATACTTCTAGGTTGGGTTTTACCAAAGGGATGAAATTGGGAGATACTCCTTCAGGAGCATGAAATATTTTGGTATATATAATATGTAGGGATTGTATACTATGAGACCGTAGACTTTTGGTACAAGGAGGCCACAATCATGTATAGTCATTGGATGTAAAATTTGATAAATTGAAATGTATTACAACATTCGAGAAATTTTATTTTGGACTTTATGCCCAATCAATGATACATCTTCAACTAACCCATTTCACGTTCTAGTCAGTAATGATTGTGACCTTCTTATCTCAAAAATAAATAGTGTCATTATATATTTTTCCTAAGGGTGCAATTGGCATACCGATGCCTCCGTAGGTGTAGAGGTACAGTGCCCTTCAAATTTTATCATGCTATATAATTTTGATGTAAAATGTTATTAGGATTATCTCATAATCTATTTTTATATCTAATTATAAAATTTTAAATTTTAAAAATGGTTAAAATCAAGTAGATCTATAAACATATGAAAATCTTGAAAATAGCCGGTGTAGATAATATGTTGTAAAATGCACTATTTCTGAGACTTAAAATCTTTTTATTTTTCATAGTCATACATCTTGAAGTCGAGATGATCAATCAAAGGTTTTTTCAACATTAAAACTACTTTTCCCGATGGATTTTTGAGAGGCATCCATAGTTCTACATTATAAGGTAGCATCTTTATATAAACTTTTTCCTTTTCTTAATATATATTTCTTATTTTGTTAACATAAAATGGCTGATTTGACCACCACACTTGAAAGTTCAGCAAACATTGAAGGACATGTTCAACCAACTAGGTCATTTCAGCTCTTTGTAAGTAGATGTATGCAATAAAGGAGAAAGTTTACATAAGGTTGCGACTTTAAAATGTAGAAATACGGATGCAGCTAAAAAATCCATTGGAGGCGGTTGGTTTAGAGTTGAAAAACCCTCTCATTGTTCATCTCGCATAAAGATGCATGAATGTTACAAAAAAAAAAATATTTTGAGTCCCAAAAATAATGCATCTGACAACACATTATCTAGAACGTCCATTTTCAAGATTTTCATATGTTTATAGATCTACTTGATTTTGACCATTTTTTAAGCTCAAATTTTTATAATTAAATATAAAAATAGATTTTCAAATAATCCTAATAATTTTTTACACTAAAATTATATATAATGATAAAATTTGAAAGTGCAACCTTATAGAAACCACACCCTACATTAAATTAGAGCAAATAGCATGGTTCCTACATGCCACTCATTGTATAGATTGATTGGTATAGGACATTGATTGGACACCTTGATTGGGTGAAGATGACTTTCAAAGATGTGCGGGGCCTAGTAATAGGTATTTAGAGGTCTGTGCAAGGTCTGTTCTTAAAGTCAAGCGCGGGCGAGTAGATTTGATGCCCTAGTCCCACTAGATTAGATTTGGTTCGGAGATTTTTTTTGACATATATATTATATATTACAAAAATAATGTACCGCTAATTTAAACTAGGAATCGGCATAGTCACGGTCATTCCAAAGCTGGATGACAACTTTTCGATGTTATTATTTAAGGAAAAGTAGTTTATGCGTCAGGAGTCGCGCGTCTGCCTAGGCGTAAACCATCCATTTAAAGATAGATGTAAGTGATGGTCCCTCCAAGAAAAAAGTAAAACAAATGGTTCAAATATTTTATTTTAAAAAATATCATTTTTAGTTTTAAATTTTTTTATTGCACAATAAGGATCTCCATATTAGAGATTGTATATTCCTTAAAAACGAGGGTCAAAATTTATTTCAAAAATGGATTATTAAAGGAGCCACACTTCTAGATATAAGTCCGGTGACTCATAGAAACAGCGACCTTATGCTATTGCAACTTCTCTTTTTTGTGCGCCTCCAAATATAAGGGCATATGAAATGCAATCCAACCAAACTTCCATATCTTTGGGTGAGACAATCAACCACGTGTAGAATAACAAATTACTCCATTTTTTTTAATAAGGAGCACATATCGGAGTGTCAATATACATGGACAAGACACAAGGCAAGCTGAAACGTTTCAATAAAGCATTAGCAACTCAAACTCCTCCGATCTTTCTCTCCGCTCCATGAACTAGACCAACAAGCCCATGAAAAGAATGAAGATGAGATGAGATGAGATGAAAAGCAAAGGAGATGTTGAAAGCAATGAAAGTGGATTACACTGGCCGGCCCGATTCGAGTGGTGGAAGACGCCATAGGCCTTGACAAGATCAACTGACAAGGAGGAGAAGACGACATAGCGAAGCCCAACGCCTTGCTATCCCTGCAGACCCTTCAAGGATCACTAGGGGTGGTAAAGACCAAATGAAAATACGCTCTTGGAATATCAAGGGGTCAGGGAATCAACGGAAGCGAAGAGTGTTGAGGCGGCTTGGCTCGTTAGAGAACACAAGCCGCACATTTTACTTGTCCAAGAAACTTGATCTCTTTATAATTAGATGTTTTAGGAGTATGGGTTCCATAGATTTTAGTTTGTGGCCTTCGGTGGGTTTCTTGGTAGGCTACTGATGGTCCAGGATCACCAGGGTGGTCTAGGGGACCATCTTTAACATTTCTTTTCGTTCTATATATGTTGTTCTCTAGGGCATGGGCTTGTCTTCTTTTTGTGTGACGAATGTATAGGGCCCCAATGCCATTTCTGAAAGGAAGGTTTTTTTTCTTCGATCTGTCTTCTATTTATCTGATATTGATGTGCACAAAGGATTATGTTGGATAACTTCATCACCTTTAATGCATTACTAGATCTGCATGTTACGGGGACTCTGTACATTTGGACAAATACTAATGTAGGGTTCTCAAAAAACCCCTTAGCTTGCGGAATCGGGATTCCAAATACCAGAATTTCACTCAAGATTGTGTACTCAATTGGCAAAATGCGAAATAGATGAATACAACTATAAATTGAGTACGAGAAATAAAAAAAAAATAAAAAACACACCACAACAGCACTCGATTTACGTGGTTCACCCTGTAAGGGTACATCTACGGCCTCGGCAACTAGAAATCCACTATCAAAATAAAAATTACAGTTTTTTATTACAAGAGATAATACATATCTCTAAACATCGGTAAAATATCATCACCGATCTTCCTTTCTAAATCTACTGTGCTGACCGAGCAACACCGTCGATCAACATCATCTTTCACACCGCAATACCGCTATTGGAAAGATAACCTCGAGAGCAACATATAGATTTTCTCTCTCTAAAAGTGGAAGTTAACCAACCAAAAACTCATGGGAATACTGACCCTCTTTCAAAGGTCATGTCTCTCTCTTGAAGACTCATCTTCATATTAGAGATCTATTCCCATAACCCCCAAAGGTGTGACCCTTAAATGATGGGTATTATGTTCTCATTCACTCTCTTATAAAGATATCACTTTCTTACTTCTCAAGAAAGTCAATTTTCTATTTTCCATAATACCCTAATCTTTAGAAGAAAATATGGGTATGATGATTTAGCTATCACCAAACCCAACAATCTCCACCTTGATAGCAAAATCGTCATAATTGCCTTGACAACCTTCATTGAATAGATTTCTTGATTTCTTCATACTTGCTTCCATTGTGGAATGTTTACAAATATTTTACCTTCATATTTCTCCACATCAAACCATGGATATTTCTTGATTTCTTCTCACTCGCCTCCATTGTGGAATTTTTACAAACACTTTGCTTTTATATTTCTCCACCTCAAACCATGTATCCATAAAACTTCGTCATTCCTCTTTTTCTTAATATAAACCTTAGCCTCGTACACACCTTGTGCTCCAATACCGATTGTAGGGTTCTTGGGAACTCCAAAGCTTGTGGAACCGGGAATCCCAAATACCGGGATCCCACCCAAGATCGTGTACTCAATTGGCCAATTGCGAAATAGATGAATACAATTATAAATCGAGTGTGACAAATAAAGCAAACATAAAAAGCACATCACAATAACACATGATTTACGTGGTGCATCCCGTAAGGCTACATCCATGGCCTCGGCAACTAGAAATCCATTATCACAATGAAGATTGCAGTTTTGGGTTACAAGAGATAATACCTATATCTAAACATCGGCAAAAGACCATCACCGACCTTCCCTTCTAAACCCGCTCTCCCAACTGAGCAACACCGTCAATCAACATTATCTTTCCCACCTTAATACCACTGTTGGAAAGATAACCTCGAGAGCAACATAAAGATTTTCTCTCTCTAGAAATAGAAGTAAACCAACCCAAAATTCATGGAAATACCATCCCTCTCTCAAAAGCGCATGTCTCTCTCTTTTGGAGACCCATCTCCATATTGGATATCCATTCTCATAACCCTCAAAGAGAATTCTTCTTTTTTGAATTCCTTTCCTCATTTGGCTTCTGACCATGTTACTGATGGGGAATGCTTTGGTCCATCCCCATTTCGTTTTGAGTTGATGTGGCTAGGTGAGAGATCACTAAGGGAAGAGGTTTTGGAATAACACCATTATTGATGGCTGGGCAGGTTATAAAATAGCTCTAGAGCTTAAAATCTTGAAGCACAAACTAAAACAATGGGAATATAAAATTCGGGGACATTGGTAGAAGGATTTTGGAGGTCACTAGCATAATTGAGAACTTGAACTAATTAGAACAGCAAATGGAGGCTTGACTTTGGACCAAAAGACAATAGGGAGCAGAAGAAACATGAACTCCAGAAGCTGCTAAGGGATGAGGAAATATTCTGGTTTTAACGGTCCAGATCAAAGAGGGTAAATGAAGGGGACATTAACACAAAGTATTTTCACACTATCGCAAATTCTTGAAGGACTAATTATGTGAGTAGTATCTCAATTTCGGGACTAACATCAGGGAATGTTCAAAGGGCAAAAGCGGCTTTGTGAATTTCTTTTGTGTTGCTTTTATCTCGTAACCTAGGATTCAGTGCTCGATTGACAACATCCTTTTTCACAAATTGACTTAAGAAAGAGCAAATCATTTGGAAAATCTGTTCACGGATAAGGAAATAGAAGAAGCAATTTTTTGTTTTGCATAGAGATAAAGCCCCTGGCCCGAATGTCTCTCCAATGGCCTTCTTTTCAAGAATTTTGGAATGCAGTTAAAAATGATTTTAAGGCCCTATTTGAGTGATTCTTTAACGATGGGATGGTTTTGAAAGCTATCAACTCCACTTTCATCTTACTAGTTACAAAGAAGCAAGAATCCCTACAGGACATAAGGCCTATTAAAATCATTGCTAAGGTGCTAGCAAAAAGGCTACGTCACTTGACAAAGTTGTTCAGGGGCCACAATATGCTTTTATTAAGAATGAGTAAATAATAGATGACATACTAGTAGCCCAAGAAATCATCCATTCCACTAGAGTGGAGGGTAATAAAGGGATACTCCTTAAGATTGATTTTGAGAAGGCATACAATTGAGTTGAATGTGACTATCGTGATAAGATTATGGAGTTAATGGGCTTTGGACTTAGATGGAAAAGTGGATTTTAGGTTGCCTCTCATCATCCCACTTCTATATTATTATTGATGGTAAAGCATGTGGTTACTTCAAAAGAACAAGAGGGCCCAGACAAGGAGACCCATTATCCTTGTTTTTTTTGTTCACGTTAGTGGCAGGGTCTTTCAGTAAAATGCTGGCTGGAGTAACTCATAGGGGTTTGATTACTGGCCTACCAGTTACAGCACATGGCCCGACCACTACAAATCTGCAGTATGCAAATGGCAAGTTGTGTGCCTCTCGGGAATGGTGTTGAGGTCGTGATGGTAGTACCACTTGAGCCTCAACTACTGGTCTGGGTTTTCATTCCCACTGACGTATTCGAAAACTGCTAATTATTTCTAAAAACAGCTATATTCCCCATTGATCTATCCAAAAAAAAAAAAGTTGTGTGCCTCCCTAAGTATGAAGGTAGTTTGGGAATCCGGACATTGAAAGTAGTTAATGAGCCCTTATTGATAAAGTGGTGGTGGACAATCATTGACCGGCGGTCAAAACCAAAAATGGTTGCGTTAAAGATCATCTTGTACCTAGAAGGCTAGTTAAAGGCTCTACTGCTTCATTAGTGTGGAAAGGAATTGCTTCATTAGGAACGTCTTTTTGGTTCACAACCGAATTATGCTTGGAGAGACCACTTTAAAGCTACAGTTTCCAGAAGTATACAAGAGATCTCACTACAAAATTGCTTGCCTTAAAGAAGTAGGGAGGGGGTAGGCGGATATGGCAGTATGGAACATTACCCTTGATGTAAGGAGGGCGGATGGGTGTGACTGAACATCAGTATACTGATCTCTTACAACAATTATATCTACTCGTTTATTACCCCATAAAACAAGATAGGGTGGTGTGGGAATTAGAGGTTGGCGGGAGTGAGATCCCTCTATAATACTCTCACAGAGGACAGATTCAAACCTAGAAGTCCTCCATCTAGAAGGCCCTAGCAATGCAAGGCCCGGCCCGGCCCCGCTCCTTCATGTGGTTACTGAGTCAAGATAAGGTCCTTTGAATGGAGGAATTGAGAAAAAGTTGAGTGATTATAAAAAATGTATGCATTTTATGTAAGATGGATGTCGAGACAAACTCCCACTTATTTTTGTACGATCCCTAATGGCAGTGGATTTTTGAAAGAAGTGTCGGGTTATGCCGAGTGATATTCAAGCTTTGTTTCATCAATGATGGTCCCCACCTTTCCCCAAGGACTCTCCTTAGGGAGAATTATTGTGGCAGCAGTTCTACGGCATTATTTACAAAGTAAGAAATTATAGGATTTTTTAGGACAGAAAAAGATAAGAGAACAGATGTGCAAGGCTATTCACTCTTCATGGACACAAGCTCAACCGCTCAACCAGTGTTTCTGACCGTACCAAGAGTTTTCTTCCTCACCAATCTTAGGCATTATTTAGAAAGAAAGAAAAAAATTATAGGATTTTTTAGGACAGAAAAAGATAAGAGAACAGATGTGCAAGGCTATTCACTCTTCATGGCCACAAGCTCAACCTGTGTTTCTGACCGTACCAAGAGTTTTCTTCCTCACCAATCTTGGGCATTATTTAGAAAGAAAGAAAGAAATTATAGGATTTTTTAGGACAGAAAAAGATAAGAGAACAGATGTGCAAGGCTATTCACTCTTCATGGCCACAAGCTCAACCTGTGTTTCTAACCGTACCAAGAGTTTTCTTCGTCACCAATCTTAGGCATTATTTAGAAAGAAAGAAATTATAGGATTTTTTAGGACAGAAAAAGATAAGAGAACAGATGTGCAAGTCTATTTACTCTTCATGGCCACAAGCTCAACATGTGTTTCTGACCGTACCAAGAGTTTTCTTCCTCACCAATCTTAGGGAGCTCTTGGCCACTTCTAAGAAGAGGGTGATTAGGTCAGGCTGCTGGGGCCCACCATCCCAGGGTTGGTTTAAATTGAACTTTGAATGTAATTGTTTATAGAGGAATGTTGCAAGATTCGGTTTTATGGAAATATCAAGGATGCCTTCATTCTTGCTTTGGTGAGTGTGGCAGAAAGAGTAACATGCAAACCACACTGATGATCCGATCCAAGGACATTCTTCAAATTGGAGATTCTTCGACTGTTATCAATTGGTGCAGAGCTCTAAAAACTTGTTCGTTAGGCAATGAAGCCAGATAATGGAAAAAATACCACAACCTCCATGATCGGGAAGCGTGCTTCAATCACATCACTAGGTAACAGACCTCCTGAACTGGCCAAATCAGCAACGGCCTCGCAGGCGTGATCCTCCCTCCTTCCTCTATTCCTCCCTTCTACACGTTATTTTCACTCTCTACCCATTTTTTCGTTTTTCTACCTTATGCTCTTTATTCTTTTCTCTTTTTGCTTTTCCTGATTTGTACTTTTCATTCTCTCAATTTAATCTTGTTTTCAAATAAAAAAAACATTAGCAACAGGAAAATATTAGAAAATGCCCTCACAAAGAAGCATTTGTAGCCATTACCATCGAAAAAACTTATTTACTAATCAAAGGATTTCAAACTATAGATGGATACAAGTGATTGAACGTCTAAACAAGTTCTACTGAAGATGCAAAACACACATGGCCGAGGGGGGAAACAAGAAGCCGTCTTTTATAACCAACTTTCCACGTGAATGTAATCGAAATGAGTCCCTCTGATCATCTACATGACTACATGTATGACAGTGCTCAAATTGCTACTTACAAGACATCCACAGGGTTTGAACCCCCTCCATTTCAGGAAATAACCAAATATACAACGAATGCAGCCCTTAACGGATAAATATTTCCAGGCTGAAGACATAAATATAAACAAACTCCATTTTCATGGACAACCCATTGCTGGAGTGTCAAACCCCAAAATCGGAGGCGGGGTTAAAATAAATGGGGTCGAAAATCTCCCCTTCCTTTCATCCATTAGTGAATATATAAGATTGCCCGATTCTCTCACCCATCTAAAATACAAACCAAGGAAATGGTTTGCAACATTGGAAGCATTGGAAAAAATCCTCTTTCCAGCCCCACGAAGACCTCGTAAGAAAATCAATGCAGAACTACTTGAGCAGTATTCTCCAAATACCCCTTGTATATACTACTAGTGACCAAATGGCAAGCCCTGCTGACATGTAAAGCAGAACGATGCCGCAAGTAGCCAAAATGCTAGGTCCTGTTTGACTGCATTCAACAGAACACCAAAATTGAAAGACATCAATTAGCTTCCTTGCATACTTCTAGGGTTTAGATTTATCAGCTCTGTCTCACTCTCACAGACACATACACATGCAACATTAAGGCATGCTAGCCACAAAAATCCAGATCTCTCTCTCTCTCTCTCTCTCTCTCTCTCTCTCTCTCTCTCTCTCACACACACACACACACACACAAGTTGTACATCTAATAAGTTCAAGAAAAAATTGCTGCTGTCGATACTTTATTGCTCTTGTCAAAACAATATCAGCAGAAATGTTTTTGATAAATTGTCATAGGGGATAATTTCTAAAAAGAAAGAAAATATATATAGATCCATAATATTTTATGAAAATAATAAATAGTCAATATTTTTGGAGATTTTATGGTGAAGTCCAACCTTTTTTGAGTTTTTTATTTCCATTCTACCCCCTATTCAAAGGTTGGATTGTCGAACGACTCTAAAATAAGAAGAATCCAAAATAAGAAATAACTAAGTGTATGGGCAGTTTAGAGGTCATATTTTCAAACCACCCTTTGTACTGAGCAAGGTCATGGTTCGAAAATGCAATCTTCAAACTGCTGGCTGGTTCAAAGGTTGGACCTCATAAGCAGTGGCTTAGTAACAAGCCGTGCACAAACATCAGCGTTGGTTTAAAGGTTGGACTTTTGAACCACCCACCACACTTTGTTGTGGGGTATACAAAGCAGTTCAAAAGTTCAACCTTCGAACCACCCTACAATCAGTAAGGTTCAAATGTTGGACCTTCAAACAGCCCATACACTTAGTTATGTGTTTAGAACGGTTCAAAGATCCAGCCTTCAAACAAGGGGTAAAGAAGAAATAAAAAACTCAAAAATTATAGCCTTCATTGTAAAATATCCCAAGATACGGATTTTGGATCCCAGTAGAAAATATTTTGTAAAGGTGCTAATTTTGCTATTTTTTTTTTAAACACCTCTTCTATTTCAAATAATTTTTCCAATATAGAAGTAGAAATAAACCAACCTCATGTCTCTAGTGGCCAGGAGAACAGTGAGAGCTATCATTTGTGAAGCAGTTTTCCATTTTCCCAAATTGTTCACAGCTACGGCCTGCCAAAATTGTATACCTAGTTAGTACAATAGATTATAAGGGATGTACACTGGAGCATTCTGGTTTGAAACAAATGCTAGCAGCTTCTGAACTGAGGATGGTTAAGGAGCTCCTAGAATGCCGTTTGAAACCCAAAATACTATTCAAAGTACACTCACAAACAATAGGCATAAGTGGTGTTTTAGAATTTGTAATGAGAGTCTGTGTTTCTTCTTTTAAGTTGCAAAATAAAGTTAGGGTGGAAAAGGGGACCTCCAGTACAGAAGCGCCTTGAGATGCAGCCCACTCTCTGACTGCAGACATTGTTATCTGCATGTAAACAAGAACAAATTAGTGATGAAGAAACCAAAAGCTTGTTATGAAAAAAACTTTTTTCGATTAGATAGAAACAGACGAAATATCAAGAATACATTAGATGGATGATGGCAATAAAAAGGTCAAAGAGGCAATACTATACTTTGCATGAGATTCCCAAAATAGGAAAAGGGCTCTTAGTTCAGTGGTCAGGGTGGTGAAACCACAACGTGATGTCAAAGGTTCCATTCCTATTTAGCTTACCAACCCAAAAGGAAAATGAGGTTTTCAAACTAGAGAAGTGTCAGATCTTCTCAAAATAAAGACATGCTTGCACATATAACTCTATCCATATACCTTTCTGCAAGCAACAATATATATGCCTTAATTATTTCCTTTCCAATTTGGAAAGTACAACACAGGCATTTTGCCCACAAGACACTGAAAAAAATATCATGAAGATACACGGTTGCCAGAATTTTTCTTTTAGCATGGCCTAGTGTATCAATAACTGCTCAGCTTCAAAATTACTGAAATAAAGCTTGGGATGAGAATGGATCCACGACCCATCACTCGACAGGGCTTAGTATAAGCAACTCAAATTGTGACTACCACATAAAGGTGCAATTAGAAAATATGGATTTCATCTAGATCACACACCAAATATATGGAACATCAAAACATAACCCAGGCATGAAACAAGGATGTGAAATATCCACTTACACAAGAGATACAGTGAAAGGCTTTCACTCGCAAGTCAACATATGATTTAAATGAGAAACAAAGACAAAAAAACTAAAAACTGTCCGATATTTTCAACATTAAATTTTCATTAGAGTAGTATCACAGTAACAAACATTTGAATAAAATTTTATCGCACATATTATTTCATGTAATATGAATCATGTTACAAGAACACTTTTTTTTTAATGAAAATCAATCCATATGTTCGAAATTTAAACCGATATACCTATACATAACTAAGGCCCATCTTGACCTGCCCAGTCCATATGCCCTGAAGCGACCATGAATTGGCCATCTTCACAATGATGGTCATGGATGGTTCACCTTTGTAGAAGTGTCTGTGCAACACACCTATACAATTTAGATTGTACTGCACCAAAGCCAAAGGCATTACTCAACCTAACGTTACCATTAACCCTAGTTGGATAGACAATTACTACCAACTTTGGAACATCATACTTCCCAAATACAGTGTGCATATTCAGTATGTTGATTAAATTAATTTTGTTTTTATAAACATATAGCATGTCAATAGTTTCTTAACAAGCCCATATATTATCTACTTTGTATCAATTAACTACAGTTTGTGGAGCCTAAGGTTAGACATAATAGGAGATTTACATATATGTCGACGTATAATTAAATTTTCTACAGTTTTTTACATATCTGTTTACAGAATTACATATCTGTTGAGGTAAATTAACATTGCAGTATAATTTTAGAGTAGCAACCCCTCTCCATCTCAAATGCCACATTTGGGCTGCCTAACACCACAGAACTGCTCAAAACCCCATGGCCTTCTGACATAAAGATAAGATACCGTGATTGAAAAAGATTCATTAATAGTTTTTAGTTATTTACTCTTTTGGTAAGAAAAGGAAATTTGTTTTACTTAGTTTATTCGTTCACTGGACGTAAGGGGTAATTAAGGGTTTTGGGTCGTTTTTTTATTTATTTTTGGTTAGGGAAACTTGGGGCTTTGTTTTTTTGAGTTAGAAGGGAACTTGGGGCTTTGTTTTTTTGAATTACATATGTATAGAAGGGAGTGTAACTATGTCCGGTTCCTTGGTGATTGATTTGTCAAAGAAACTTGACGAAAACTACCCTAGAAAGGGCTTCTTTACTTCCTCTGATTGAAGGCATTTAGAAGGCTTGGTAGTACCGCTCAAATGTCCCTCCCTTCCAAGGTATTCCCCAATACTTCTCTTTTCCTTTTTATTCCTTTCCTCCTCCTCCTTTTCCCTCCTTAATTTCTTACTTCTCCATATTCTTTTCTTTTCGTTCTTTTCCTTCTTTGTCCCCTCCCGTTCTTATTCTCTTAACCTCTTTCTCTCCTATTTTCTAAATTTTTTCCCTTTTTTATGGCCTACCCAACCAGCCAAATCACAGCCCCATCCATAGTTCACCAAAACTCTTGTCCATTTGCTCTCCACAAAAATTGTCTCAAACACAATCTCTTGAATTTGTAAACCCTAATTCCACCTATAAACTCAAAACCCTAATTGCAACCATTAACCCCAAAACCATATAACTAACTTGCGGGAGTCCTTCCAGAATCAAACTAAAGCTAGTCTATGCCTCTTCTTCACTCTAGGCTGTAGGCCAGCTGTAGGTTCGATAGCAAGCAGATTTTATTTGGCTGATTTTGTTAAAAGACAAATTTCAATCCACTCCAGATTCGGAGACTCACCTCCCCAGCATTAAAACAAGTTCCTAGATTGCATGTTGGCTTGCTAATGGCTGCTTAATTAGTTTTGTTGGAATATTACTGGTGAATCTATAGATTTTTAGCCATGTTTGGATTCATAATGTTCTCCAAACGTGTTTTAGGATCTTGTAATCGGAGATCAGTTAGCCAATCTTAGCTTACATCAATTTGGTAGCAAAGCAACTTGTATCCTAGGGCTTGAGGTCTATTTTGGAGTTGTTTACAGTATGTCCTGGAGTTTTAAGGCGGCTAAGTCATTGCCCCATAAATTACTAAGTTATCTGTTAGACCTTTAAGGGGCAGTCCATAACTTTAAGTTTTAAATCCATTACGTGCCATCCTATTTCGTTATGTAGTACTCATTCCTAATTGTTTTACCTAGAGCTAATATAGAGTTCTTTGTGTATTTACGTTCCAACCTAGAACTCCCAAGCAGTTAAAATTGCCAAATTATAGCCCTCTAGGAAAGGGAATGTTCCAGGTCTAGGGAAGCTCTAGTTTAGACTTAGGTGAATTCACATTCCATGGCCGATCAAGGCTATGTGAACTAGGATCGTGGTTGTGACCAAAGCCCTTGACATTCTCAACTCAGAGGCGGCCAGCAACAGTCCATCCAACACAAACTTCCAGCAAATCAGGAAGCAGTTGGCACATGTAATAGGACAATCCTTCCACCTGACCTCTGCAGAAGCTTCACGAAGATGATATTGGGCAATGTTCTGAGAGGAATCAAACACTAGTAAAGAAGAACATGGAGAACATGAGGACAATTCCTATGAGGATCCTAGGCAATACCCTAGAAAATACTGGCAAGCGACCTACAAAGGTACTTTGCACATGGGATAGAGATCGATGTGGAGGACAATGGTGGTCACTTGGATTCAAATGAGTGCCTCTAGTGGTTAGAAAGAGTCGATCGCTTCTTTGAATAGAAGAACCTCTGAAGTCAGGAAGTTGAAGTTTGCTGGTATGAAGCTGAAAGGTTCTAAACTTAACTAGTAGAAACCTTTGGAGGAAAGGGAAAAATTAAGGTTAGGCACGGCAAGTAGAAATCAGAACATGGACCCAAATGAAAGAAAAGATTTGGCTGAAATACTTACCATTTGATTATAGGATGGCTCTCTATCAAAAGCTACTTTCTTTGAAGCAAGGCACCAAATTCGTGAGACTACACACAAGATTTTCATCAGCTCACATAGCGTAACAGCCTTCAGGTGGATGATAAGCAAGCCATGGCATGATATGCAAGCAAGCCATATTAAAAAAAATCCAGTATCAGGTCTCCATTCATACCATGGTTAAGGGAACCGTGGGGGTAAGGTGGCGTTCCCGATCCGGAACCTTGATCCCACAGTTCCTCCTAAGGATCTCATAGGGACCCTGGTTTTTCAATTTGGGAATCTCGCTCCCAAAATTTCCGGATCTTGCTCCCAAATAAATGGGATCACGTTCCAACCATTTGTGGATTCCAATACTATTTCGAAATAGATTCCCAATCCCATCAAACATGGTTCAAGTTTTTGGTACATTATAATCTTGGGTTCCATGTATGTGGACTCTACTTTCAAAAACAGATGAATCCAGTTCCACAGTATTCTTACACCTCCCTCTCCGAATTCCTACACCTCTCTCTCTCTCTCCCCCTTTTATATAAGTGGCAAGTTTTATAACATAGCAACAAATTCAGTATTCATGCAAATGGCAAGTTTTATAACATAGCAACAAATTCAATATTCATGCCCTAATCAAATACTAGAGTATCCAATAAAATGTCAAATCAAGACAAAGTAACCAACACAACATTCATATTCTGATCCTAAATCTAGATTTATCACATAAATCTTAGAAATTCAATGCATCAAAACCCATGCAACATTAGTGTTTCAATCCAAATACCTTATTATGGCATAAATCACAAAATATATACGAAAAGCAACAGAAGAAAAACATTCATCTAGTCACTATCTCTTCACTCTCACTCTCTCCCTCACTCTCACTGCTCCCTGTGCACACCTCTCCCTCTACTGCACACAACTCTCTCTCTACTACGCACACACACACAACTTTATCTACTGCGCGCGCACACACAATTCTCGCTCTACTGCACACACAACTCTCTCTATTGCGCACACACACACACACATACCCCTCTATCTCTACTGCACACACACACTGTGATGATAAAATAAAAATAATAATCATACAAAAAAAAAAAATACAAGAGTGAGGTGTCCATCATTACACACTCAATAGTGTAAGGTGGCACAAAGTGGCATTATATGGCCCATAAAGAATGAGAGGTGGCACAAAGTGACATTAGGTGGCCCATAAAGAGTAATGAAGTAGCACAAAAAGGCATGAAGTGGCTCACATTAAAAAAAAAAATAATGACACATGGAGGACATGTGTCAAATATGGATTAACTCCCCCACTTATAAATAACCTCCATTGGCCCTTAACTAACCCCCATAATTGATTCACTCTTCTCTCAAATGTGAGCTTCTTCTCTCTCTATGTAAGTTTTTTATCTCTCTTATTTCAATCATTTTCTCTCTCTCCCTCATCATATCTCTCATATGATATTAATTCTATTATGATAATATTATCATTCTTATGTATTATTAATACCTCATAATAATGATATGATTTTAAAGACATTCTCATTCTCATAATAACATTATTATTTTTATTATCTCATATTTCAATCATTTTCTCTCCCTCATCATATTCTCATAATGATACTCATAATTTTCTCATTTCAATTATTTTCTCTCCGTCATCATACTCTCTTGATGATATTATGATTAATAATATTCTCATTATTATACTCTCATGATAGTATTATGATTTTAATAATATTTTATGATATAATAATAATATCATGAGAATGGAAATATTCTTAAAATCAGAACATTATTATGAGGTAATAATAATACACAAGAATAATAATATTATCATGATAGAGTTATGAGAACATCACTAATATCATATGAGAGATATGATGAGGGAGAGAGAGAAAATGATTGAAATAAGAGAGAGAGAAAACCTACATAGAGAAATAAGAAGCTCACATTTAAGAGAAGAGAGAGAAAACCAATTATGGGGGTTAGTTAACGGTCAATGGAAATTATTTATAAGTGGGGAGAGGTAATCCATATTTGACACATGTCCTCCATGTGTCATTATTTTCTTTTTTAATATGAGCCACTTCATGCTTTTTTGTGCCACTTCATCACCCTTTATGGGCCACCTAATGCTACTTTGTGCCACCTCTCATTCTTTATGGCCAACCTATTGCCACCTTACACTATTGAGTGTGTAATGATAGACACCTCACTCTTGTATTTTTTTTTTAATTAATTTTTATGATGCAAAATGGTGTTAAATAATTTTAAATGATGGTTCATGGTGTTAAAAATACACCATGGGACCACCTTTTTTATTTAACACGATTTTGCATCAAAAACATTAATTTAAAAAATAAAAAATAAAAACAAGAGTCAGGTGCCCATCATTACACACTCAATAGTGTAAGATGGCAAAAAGTGGCATTAGGTGGCCCATAAAGAGTGAGAGGTGGCACAAAGTGGCATTTAATGGCCCATAAAAAGTGATGGGTTGGCACAAAAAGGCATGAGGTGGATCACATTAAAAAAAAAAAAATAACACATGGAGGACGTGTAAAATATGGATTAACTCCCCCCACTTATAAATAAGTTCCATTGGCCCCTAACTAACCCCCATAATTGGTTCTCTCACTTCTCTCAAATGTGAGCTTATTCTCTCTCTACGTAAGTTTTCTCTCTCTCTCTTATTTCAATCATTTTCTCTCTCTCCCTCATCATATCTCTCTCATATGATATTAATGATGTTCTCATAATTCCATTATGATAATATCATTCTTATGTATTATTATTACCTCATAATAATGTTATGATTTTAAGGATATTCTCATCCTCATAATAATATTATTATTATTATCTCATAAAATATTATTAAAATCATAATACATTATTAAAATCATAAAACTATCATGAGAGTATAATAATGAGAATATTATTAATCATAATATCATCAAGAGACTATGATGACGGAGAGAAAATAATTGAAATAAGAAAGAATGAGAAAATTATGAGTATCGAATGAGAAAATTATGAGTATCATTATGAGAATATGATGAGGGAGAGAGAGAAAATGATTGAAATAAGAGAGAGAGAAAAAGGATATAATATTATCATAATATTTTATGAGATAATAATAATAATACTATTATGATAATAGGAATATCCTTAAAATCATAACATTATTATGAGATAATAATAATACATAAGAATAATAATATAATCATAATAGAATTATGAGAACATCATTAATATCATTTGAGAGATATATGATTAGAGATAGAGAAAATGACTGAAATAAGAGAGATAGAAATCTTACGTACAGAGAGAAAAAGCTCACATTTGAGAGAAGAGAGAGAAAACCAATTATGGGGGTTAGTTAATGGCCAATGGAAGTTATTTATAAGTAGGGAGCATTAATCCATATTTGACACATGTCCTCCATGTGTCATTATTTTTTTTTTTAAAGTGAGCACTCCATGCTTTTTTGTGCCACCTCATCACTCTTTATGGGCCACCTAATGCCACTTTGTGCCACCTCTCATTCTTTATGGGCCACCTAATGCCACTTTGTGCCACCTTACACTATTGAGTGTGTAATTATGGACACCTCACTTGTATTTTTTTTTTTAAAAATTAATGTTTTTGATGCAAAATCGTGTTAAATAAAAAGCATGGCCCCATGGTATATTTTTAACACCATGGACCATCATTTAAAATTATTTCTTTATATAATTATTTTTATTTTATTTTTTCTTTTTTTTATTTGTTATTTACTATTTTTTATTATTATTACCATTATTATTACTATTATTATTATTATTATTATTACTATTATTATTATTATCATTATTTTTTTATAATTATTATTTTATTTTATTTTATCATCACACACTCAACTCTCTCTCTCTCTCTCTCTCTCTCTCTCTCTTATGCACACACAAGAGTCACCAAAATACACAAGGAAAGAGCACAAGCGCACATACCTGTAGCATGAGAGAGTTGGGAGGAGCGACCGAATTTACCAGAATGATCACCACAAGCAAATGGCGAAGGAGTTGTGTGGGCTGGTTTTGGGCAGGTTAATATAGAGGGAAGGGGTATTGGGCGGGGACGAGGGAAGGTGGTTGAGGGGGGTACGTGTTGGTGATCTAAATATGTAGTTGATTATAATAATAGAAAAAATCCAATTTGGGTACTTGTAGATTATTTTTTGGATTTATGTGTGGTCCGAGGTACTATGCAATTAAAGTTATACCTCAAATGGGATTTGGAGTATATATAAGAATGGAGTAGATAGTATACTATGGACTATCTAATAGAGTGATCTGTAAATGCTAAGATAGAGTGATCTATAATTTTAGCATTTATCAAGTAGTATATGGGCACCTGATGTATCAAATGTCAGTAATATGCATTTAATTAAATAGGGTATGTCATACACATTAGATTTTGGATTAAGGATCACGGACTAAGTAGCAAAATAATCCTTACTATTTAGATTTATCAAGCATATAGGCACGTGTTGCATAAGAATATGGTTTGATGCACTTATTTGAACATAGGATGCCATAGATATTACATTTTGGATTATGGACCACAGACTATATAGTATTGTGCCTAAAAGTATTTAATACTTCATCAAGTAGCATGTATGCCTAAAAATAGGGAACTATGGATTTATTTAATTAGATGTTGTCATAGGCTCATATGTACATATTGGATTTTGAAGCATGGACTATGGACATATACAGTGAAGTGTTCACTAGTATTTCGCATTTATCAAGTAGCATGTAAGCATGTGATGTCTAGAAATGAGGCACTATAAATTTATTTAACTAGAGGATAGCATACATATTGGACTCGTTCCCTTAACCAATGGTAGTTGCGGAAACTGAGGACCTTGAATCGTATAGTTGAAGAATCTAGATATTAGAACAAGAGGAACCCCGTTTATGACAAACGGAAACCTCGATCCATTAATGAAGGAAACCCATACTAGCTCCACTTGATAACCTCGTTTAATGTGTAGTGGAGCTTAGATTCTTGCCAATCAAACCCTTGAACCCATCGATATGGGATCTCGCTCCCATAAACCTAAGGATCTCGTTCCCTCGCTTGTTCATTGTACGGACCCCAATCCCAAATCCAGGGAATTCCGCAATAGGGCAGTTCTGCGATTCCCGAACCGATCCCGCTCCTGATCCTGTAGCCAACAACTACGATTCATATACTTTGTCAAGCCTTGATAACCTTATCGACTTGCATTAAAAGTTGAGAAGCATGAAGCATCTCCACATCCTAAGAATAGAAAGGAGAAATCTAACAGAGGGTCATCACATTCCTCAGGAAAGGTTCATGCAGCTGGACATGTTAATGCTACCACACCTTGTGCAGCACCCTCATCCATGAGAACAACAGTAGGTGTCATGAGGAATGTAGCATTCTTGGCCCCAGGCACTCACATAGGTGATACCAACCTCAAAATAACTTGGTGGAATAGGTAGAAGAAGAAGGAAATTTAGAGGGAGAAGAGGAGCTTTAGGATAGAGTTGATCACGGCGAGCACGTAGGAGATGAGGGACATGAGGATGATCCTGATTCCATCATCGCCGGAGATATGCATGGGGAGACACTTGTCATCCATTGGGTCATTATGTCTCTAAAGATCTCATAATTTGATAGTTGGCTGGTATGCAGCATATTCCAATTTGCACACCACTTGCACAGTAGGTGAGACATTTTGCGCTGTTATACTTGATAGTGGAAGTGCTGAGAATATGGTTTCTCAGGAGAAATTGCAAAGCTTCATTTGAAGACAGAGAAGTTTAAATAACCCCATAACATCTCCTGGTTTAAAGGAGGGAACAATATCCCTATTACATCATGGTTTTATGCGAGCTTTCCACTAAGAACTTATTACAATGTTGTGTGGTGTGATATATAGCTTCCCTAGAGGTGTGTCACATTGTACCCAGCTGTCTCTGGCAATTCGAAAGATAGATGAAAAATGATGGGAGAATAACACCTCGTCCTTCACAAAGGATGATAAAAATATCACACTCCTACATAAGGATGTGTTAAAAACAAGGAAAAAATAGTGAAGACACCAGTTCCACAAGAAAAAGTGAAGAAGGCACCTATTCTTTTAAACAGATTGCAATTTGATATGGAGTAAGGATATATTTACAATCCTCGCTTTCGTGGCTAAGAAAGAGGGGGAGAGTATACCAATTCCTCAAGACATTTGACCCCTATATGAGGAATTTAGTGAGTTCATCCTATGAGAGATTTTTTACAGTCTTCCTCCTATGACAGATCTACAACATTGTATTGATCTCATTCTTCGCACGAGCATTTCGCACCCATTACTGGCTGAGTCCAGCAAAGCATTTAGAGTTGCATAGATAGGACATTGTAACTGCTGAGAAAAGGATTCATATGAGAAAATCTTGAGTCCTTGCACATTTCCTGCACTCTAACTCTGAAGAAAGATGGTGAATGCGAATTGGTAGCTGCACAATGAACAAGATTTCCATCAAGAATAGGTTTCCCAAAAGGCCATAGCCCAACTTGATGACATGCTGCATATGTTAACAGGTGCTCAAGTTCTTCTCCAAGAGTGCCCTTAAGAGTGGTTATCATCATATCCGCATTCAATTAAGAAATGAATCATAGACAGCCTTCATGATTTGTGAGGGTCTTTATGAGTGGCCAGTCATTGACTTCATTTTGCCACACGCACCGAGAAGAAGCCAAGTCTTAAAACCACAAATTGGGAAATTCACGGTTGTACACTTTGATACCATTTGATCTGTACTATAAGCAGATATGATCATTAACTTCACTTGTGGCGAGTACTAGAGATCCCAAGCAAGAGCAAGCTGTATGCCAACCTTAAGAAGCATACCTTCTTGCCCTACAATTTGTTTTTCTAGACTAAAATGTGTAGGAAGAAGGGATTAAGTTTGATCCAGCCATGGTGGAAGCCATCAAGACACGGCATAAAAGAAGTACCATTGGTGATGTGTGCAGTTGCCATCCTCTCACTTCATTCTATCAGAGATTCATCAAAAACTTTAGCACCGTGATTGCACCAATCACTAATTGTATGAAGAAATTATTCAGATGGACTCCAGAGGCAAAAGAAAATTTCCAAGTTCAAAAGGCCCAAATGAGTTCCAGTCGTAGTTCTTCCTGATTTTGAGGTCTTCGAGGTGGATTGCGATGCCTAGCATGTTGGGAGAGAAACCATGTTGAGCCAGGTGAAGGGTCCTGTGGCATACTTCAGTGAGAAGTTGAACGAATGCCTAATCCTGTCACTAAATATACGATGCTAAATTCCATGTGATTGTTCAGGCTCTTCAATTCTGGAGGCATCACTTAATTCAGAGGGAATTCACATTATATTCATATCATGAGGCACTGACACACACCAAATAGCCAACATACCACATAAGTCATGTTATTATACAAATGCAAAACCAAAGTTCATGATAAGATAACGGATGACTGAAGTCATCAGTCGTTCCTCATCAGAACATTAACCCACACTATGGTGGTTTAGAGTATCTTAAAAACCAATATGTTAAAAGATCCATACTTGGGTTCTATATGGCAGTATTATCAATAGTACAAATCCTACATCTAGGTTTGTTCTGCAGGACAGATTTATGTTCCATAGGACTTGCTTGTGTGATCCAGAGAGTTCTCTCTATGATATCATTCTTGAGTTGCATAGTGAGAGTTTTATTGAACATTTTGGTCAAGCTAAAAATAATGCATTAGTAATGGTGAGCATTCCTTAGCACGATTGCACATTCCAAAGACTTCTCTCCGCAAGAACATCATTCTTTTGAGTTGCATAGTGGCATCTTGGAAAATATTTTGGTTAGATCATGATTATTGCATTAATAGGTAAGGGTGATTTTTACCTGGGTTGATGTGCAGAAAGATGCAATTTGTGGAGCACTGTCATGTTTGTTAGCTCTTTAAAGGCCAATCTCAAAATATTGCCCTCTACACTACACCTCCCATCCCAACTGCTCCTAAGGAAGACGTCAACATGGATTTGTGTTAGGGTTTGCCTAGATCTGCTCGGAGGTATGATTTCGTGGACCATTCCAAAAAATGGCCCATTTCATGCCATAGAGAAGTTGTTCATCTTGAAGGTGTGAACACGTAGATAACATTTGATTGAGATACTAAATTTCTTAGTCATTTTTAGAGAATATTGTGGTCAAATGTAGGTATGACTCAACGATTCAGTAATGCATATCATCATTCTCAAAGTGAGGAGCAAATAAAGGTGGTCAACCATAGTTTGGGAAAGTTGTTGCGTCATCTTAATACAAATAGGACTCCTAATACAATTAGAACTTCTACACAAAAAAGAATCAAGAACAAAAAATAAAATTGATAAATAAAAATGTGAAGACTTACTGAACCTTCGCGTAGAGCTGCCCCTTTAGGACTTCGCACACTCCACACCCGATTACCAAATGGATGGCACACTCTGATCCTTTGGTCCTACTGAATCTTCAGAATTTGGGAAGCACCTCTACAATACCCTCTAACAGATCTATGGGGCTGAGAGTATGGAACAAGATGAGTTTCATTCAACCCTTAAACTTTGGGTCAAACCACAAAGGTACCTATGACCTCAAAACAGGATATGGCTTGAGCATACCCTAGCATGGCTAGCCTAGGTGGTGAGAGCCACCCTTTATGGCTTTCCCTTTAAGGTGGGGCGTAACAGCCCTAGAGAGAGAGAGAGAGAGAGAGAGAGAGGGAGACAACTAGAGAGGGGCGTGGTGGGGGCGGAAGGGGAGAGATAGAAAGAGAAGTCTAGTCACAGGTAATGGAAACGAGGGGAGGACCCTCTTTATATAGGCCTCAATAGGCTTAGGGTATCCCAATCTTAATTAGGATTCAGTTTGACAAAAAGGATTTCCTAATAATCTATGGGTGAGAGAGAAACAAATCAAAGACATCTATCTCTTAAATCAGCCATCATGATTTAGAGAGTTATCTAGGAACCTTATTCTTCGAATCTTGATGCAGGTTACATAACATTATCCCCTAAATCTTTGACCGATATTCACTTCGAGTCAATCCAGGACAAGACTAGTCAAATCTCAAATTCTATTTTGATTAGAATTTATTTTCTCTCACAAAGACATTGTAGAAATTCAAACACAAAATATTCTCTACTCCAACAAAATATTCTCACTGCCTTTTCCAAAAATTTCCAAGATTATTTGAAGGTTTCCCAAACAAGTAGGAATATTTTATCAACAATTGGGGCATCCCACCTATGCGTGTGACGTGTAGCCCAAGTAGGTCCCACGTTCCACAACATATGGTACCCGCACATGTGGAGGCTGCCCCTCCCCTGGTGGATCCCACTCAATAACCATGCCCCTACAAGTTTGGAAAATATCTCCACCATCAGTTTTACAATTTTTAAGCATAAAATAATTTCATAAAAAATCTAAAAATATTTAAAAAACAAGGAAGCATAAAAGAAGTTAAAATAACATTTCTGAAGTTCTTAGAAATTCTAAAACACTCGGGAGTACCTCTAAAGTGTAGTGGCGCCAATGTGTTAAGGACAGTGACTGTCAAGGCACTTCACTGGTGGTAGAAACCAAGATCCACGACTATCTTCTCAAACCAACCCAACGAGACCCATAACCAATAGTCATGTACAAGGGCTCGTGATTGGCCCATAAAAATGGCCCCATAAATAGTGGAACCATGGTCCTAGTATATATATTGCAGCTTTCCTCAAGAAAAAGTCACATGCACATATCATCATAGTGCAAAGAGGACTCTCTCTATGTACATGTATACATATCACTCTAAAAGGTTGCTTCCCAAAATGCAGGTGTCATATGTACATACGGTGCGGAAGTTTGTTAATGATTTGACCCTCATTCTCACAAGCCTACAACTGCACACATGAAACCACGAAGTTCTCCTGACCTTCAACAAGGGATAACCCTCCAATAAACCACGAAGTTTCTCTTCGACCTCAACAAGGGATAACCCTCCAATAAACCCTCAATGGTAGTTCCTATGACCAGGGCAAAAGGGTTTTGATCATGTCTTGGGCCATAGACCACCCAACCCTAGGTCAATCAACCAATATACACTCCCACTAAAACGCACAATTCACTATATTTATTATTATTACATGCTCTAACAGGCTTTTAAGGCCACAAACCACAACATTGATGAGCATGATGGTGCCAATTATTTCCAATGGGGAACGCTATCATGGAACATCTCATGCAT
Organism: Amborella trichopoda; assembly: GCF_054954075.1. Lineage (NCBI taxonomy): Eukaryota > Viridiplantae > Streptophyta > Magnoliopsida > Amborellales > Amborellaceae > Amborella > Amborella trichopoda. The sequence continues at coordinate 31,872,019 of NC_142343.1, forward strand.
GAAAGGTACCTAATCCGTACTTACAACAAGTTATGTCAAAGAAAGTTAGAGCTATCTCATGTTCTCATGAAGCTAGGAGATAAATCGTTCCTCCAAGATCTTTCTAAGCACCTTCATATTGCACCCATCTTTAACATCATGAATCTTTGTGAGTTTCAACGAGACCCCATGTGCACTTTAGTTGTTGGTTCGTGGGAGACTTAGGACCAAATAAAGGATGTGGTGGACATTCAGTGTGTTGATACATGTGGTTCATACTAGAGATATCTGGTTCGAGGAAAGAATGCCCGTTAACCCATTGTTCGTGGCTTGATGAGCATGAGTTGCGAAGGAGGCCAGAGGATCTTTATCAACATTGCACGAAGGCATACTCAACAAGGTTGAGTTCTTCTCTATGGAAGACAAGGACCGAGGAAATTGTGGCCCTCTATTGGATTAAATTGCTTAGTTTTTTTTATTTACTTACTTTTTTTGTGGCAAAAGAAAAAAATATATTTGTTCATTGGACCTAAGGGGTGGAAGAGATAGTTTAGTTTTTTTTTTTGTTTAGTTAGGGGTATTATGGTCTTTATTAGTCACATAAGAATAAAAGGAAGGGGGACATCTAGCCCCTTGATGATTGATTTGTTGAAGAAACTTTTAAGAAATCCCTAGAAAGGGCCTCTTCTATATCATTGATCTAAGGCATTGAGAAGCCTTAGTAGTACCACCTAACATTCCATACCTTCAAGCAATTCATCCATAATTCTCTTTTCTTCATCCTTCTACTTTTCTCTTGTCCTCTTTTTTCTTCTTCTGCATTGCCCTCCTTAATTTCTTATTTCTCCTCTTTTCTTTTCCTTCTTGTTTTCCTTCTTTCTAACGCTCCCTTCTTATCAATGTTTACAAATTAGAACTCACTCCAGGACTTAAAGACTGCATGCAGCAAGTGAGTAGACTCAACCAGTCCCTAGTGGACACGTTGAGTCCTGCAAGGTCCTGCAAAAGGACTCAAAAAATCCCAAAAACTACAAGAAAACAAGGAAAATAAAAAATAATACATATAGATCAGGAAAATATAAAAAATAAGAAAACCCATATACAAACTGAAAAAAAAATAGTTTACATGAACTTAAATTTAAAAAATAAAACATGATATCACTCCCCCAATTTTCTAAGACAATCGTCACAAAGATGTGCCCAGTGCAATTGAGGCCTCCAATCTATGTGAATATGTCCTCAAATATCCCAAATCGAAACCCTTAAAATAAATCCAGATTCCTGTTCGTATCTAGTTGGTCCAAGCTCTAAAACTTTCAACCAAATCCTATTTTCACATTGATCATCTCACAATTCCAACACTTCCAAGTGTTGGTTGTAAAATCAAAGCCTTGAATTTGATGGATAACAGAAAAACAGGCTTGGGAAAGAATTTTCAAGGTGGATTTTGCGAGGGTTGCAAATATCTCGCAAAAAACAACCTCGCCCCAATCCCTATTTAAAAAAAAAAAAGGGAACAAAAAACCATGATTTTTTATTTATTTTTTGCTGAATCTGATATTTGGATTCAATAGAAGGTTGAAAAATACACCAACGGACAAACTTCCAAAGCATTTTAAACTGAAATTATGAATGAAATGGAAGGAAGGCGTGTAAGATATTGTGCCCCACCCCAGCCCCCCCTTGTTTATATTTTTTCTCTTTTATATCAAAACAGTTACGGACTTGGTAAGTTTTTATGAAGATGCCTGAGTCCACGAAACGATCCGAATCTCTCAAGTACTCGCCCAAGCTGCTAAAGTATGAGGAAGCACCGCTACATGACAGACCCCCAATGAATCGAGGGCCTTCCGGACCCAACAAGTTACCAAATCCGAGTTGGACTCGGCGTGTTTTTGAACAATGCTTATTTTTCCTCTCTCTTCTTTTTTACTAAATCCTTCTTCGTTCTTCTTTTCCTTTTGGTCTACCCTAACCAGATAACAGCAAATGCCCCATCCCCAGTTAACAAAACCCTTAAGAATCCATTTCTCTAGCTTAAGATTGTATAAACAAAATCTCTTGAATTTCGAAACCCTACCTGCCTATAAACTGAAAGGGTATCTGGATAATAATTTTTCATCAATTTTAGGGAAGAACATTAGTGAGACAGGAGACATTCACAAGAGTTTTTTGTATATTTCATATCTGAGAAGAATGGTAAGTTCACGTGGATTTACTAGTAGACCTTTTTTTTCTTTATAAATGTTTGTTTTTTTTTTCTTTTCTTTCTTTTTAGAATTAGATTTTTAAAAGCTTTGAGAACATCTATTTTACTTTTCTGGTAGGACAAAGGCCTTCAATTTTACCAACAATTAGATCAAATGTCATGAGATTTGTTTCCCTCAAGTCCATGGTGATGTGGCTCAATTAAGGAGTTTACGCAGCACTGATCAAGTACTTTCTAACTTGGCCAATAATCTTATAAGAGAAGCACAGAGTATATAAGAGAAGCACAGAATATATAAGAGAAGCACAGAGAATCACCTCTCTACCAATTATAGCGATGGATGGTACAGTTAGCAGCCATGGCACTTGCCCAAACATAGAATCCACAGGCTTCGTGCACAATAACACCAATGTGGCAGCAACCATGAGCTACATTCAAGTGACATATCAATTGATGTACTCCAAAATAATTTAATAAACTGCTCAACAAAAATAAAAAGTAATAAAAATAAGTGAAAGGCTTCTAATATATTGCATGCCCCAACTCAATAGATCAAAAAACATGATTAACTAGGAAAGCTCTTCCAAATGCACATCACAAGCCTTACCTTGTCAGCCACAGGGTCTAAGAATGCACCAAAAACTGTACCCGATTTCATCTGTTGATTAAAAAATTAATTAACACTTCATACGATTGCGATGGCCAGGATAACAATCCCCTATTCTTAATATTAAAATATTAAAAATAAAAAAATAATAATCATAAAAAGAAATTAACAAGAGCTCAAATGGAAAGAACAATAAAAAGAGAAATGAGTTGAAGTCAACAACAAGCATACTTTCCGAGCAAGGTAGCCATCAAGCCAATCTGTTACTGCTGCCACAACAAAGATGCTAGTACTAGCGGTTGCTGACCACCAACTATTCATGTAAAAAGCTAGTGAGCAAAGTTAACATGTCAGCCTCATTAAATGTCAATTATTTTTTAACAAATACCCACATAAAATGGTATGTCACTAAATATTCATAAGCTGTTAACTTGCCTTATGAAAAAGAAAATACTTCCATAAAATGAATGGACAGTTGAAAAAGCTTCAAGTAAAAACAAAAGACACCAGCGTTAATTTATCATGGTGACAAACTATTCATACTAATAAGAACCAATCTACATGACTCATACTTAATTATTTAATGCATAAAGTTGCTATTTGTAATACTAGGTTATCTGCCACAAACTCAATGTATTAAATGCACATCTAAAAGAATCAACCCCTAATGATACTCCAAATGGACAATAATTCAAGCAAAAACGGCAAATGCTGCTGCAGAAAAATTGTATGATCCATCAACTTTGCAAGGGCCACATCAGAGTTTTGTTACGATACAGGTCGTGGTTTTCTTGGCGAGGATGGAAATTTGGAACTACTTTATATCTGTAATGTTGCAATAAAATTCAAAGTAGCGAGGTAATTTTTCTTCAATATCAGAGGGCATATTGTCAAAGATAAATAACTTGTGTACCACACTTATTATTGTATGTTTAGATATCACAATTATTTTATGTTAATCACACTTTTATTGTCAATCAAGCCTACCAATTTATGGCTCATCCTACAAAGGCTCGTATATAGAAGCAGCTAGACATGTTATTAGTATATCAAAAGGTATGGTAGCCATTGGGCTTTTTTATATCCATCATGGCCAGCATCTTATTAATTGTTGCTGTTTTCTTCACAATCATCAACCGCCACAGGACATTGCTTCTATGTTGGTCTTAACCACATTTCTTCCAGCAACAAGAAGCAGGTCATTTTATTCATCAAAAGTGCCACAGCCGAATGTAGAGCCTACTTGGTCGTGTAATCTTCTACGAGATCTGCCGAATGTCAAGCCTCCTTGGTCATGTAATCTTCTACGAGATCTTGGCTTCACAACACTGCATACATTACAACATGTTGTGACAACAAAAATGCAATGTCCATAACAGCCCGTCCAATGATCCATACAAGATTGAACATATATTATTGGTTAGTTGTCATCGCATGTGAGAAAAGTATAGCCTTGAGGCATTGTGCCCAGCATGTTGCCACGAACTCATATCTTGCAGATGTTTTTACAAAATCACAGCCCAGGACAAGCATCATTTACATTTCATCCAAGCCCTCCAGACATGAACTTGCATATTCTGGGGATATGTAAGAGCAACATTTGGATGCTTATGTCACGTGGGCTTTAAAGTATAAATGCAATTCATTCATTTTTTTGTTTAGGGACATTTAAGTGATCTCAATCATTCTAAAAGTGATCTCAATCATTCTAAAAGTGATCTCAATCATTCTAAAAGTGATCTACTGCACCCACATGTAACCCAAGTGTTGCTATCTTTGCCCTGAAATAATTCATCGATTTTTAGCCACTCCATAACCCTCTTCGAAAAATAAGATTCTTTCCATTCTTTTAGCCTATTTAAAATGACTGTTTATCTAAAACAATGGCCTAATCCAGTTTGAAAACAATATCAATACGAGACTGAAACTAAAAGAACTAAGTCTTCTATTTCAATGCCTTCGTAACACAAGCCATAGGTTTAAGTTCATCTGCAATACCTACTCATAATAATATTGGGTTTGGGGTTTCACACCAAAATATTTAGAGAAGAAAGATATAACTTCACATAAAAGGAGAATGGATTTGTGCCCCAACATTCTATAGTTAATAACAAATTATAGCAATAAATGAGATCACACACAATAAAGACACTCAACCCCCACCATGGAAACTCAGAAACAATTTTGGCTCGTTTTAGATCTTTTCGTTTCTAAGTTTTGTAACCAGAGGGGAACCAACTAAAAGGGAACTCCTTGAACTAGAAAGATAAGATATCGTCATCATGAACTCCTCAAACTAAACACCCCCGCAAACCTCCCCACCCCCCCTCCCCCAGTGGGAGAGCTTCCTTCCTCTCTACCTCTATGAACGAGGTCTCAGAAGTCAGAAAAAAGGCCCTAACTACATAAACAAAAACAACAGCCCTCACTACCATGGAGGTTTCCCTTACAAATCATTCATTAATTCTGATGTCCCACTCCCAAAATGAATACTTTTAGCGCTCCCTAATTACAAATGATCTGTATTTATATCCCAGAGATATGCCAAAGCACTAGTTGGTATCTATGGTTCAGAAATGTGCAGAAAAGAACATACATAACAGTAATCCAGACATCTGCTCCACACAAGCTCTCCCTTGTATGTGTGCAGACACATAAGATGGAGTACGAGGACATTAAGAGTTAAATCTACCAAGTTGCAATATACATTAACATTAGAATGCTTGAGCTTGCTAAAAACCATTGCACATTGATATGCCGGTCTATCATAACTGTGTCCACCAGGCCACCATCTGTCACATTTCCCTCCTAGTGCTGAAAAGACAACTCAATTCTCCATTAGATAGGCACTTGGTCCTTGGCATCTAAGACAATCCCCATGAGTTGGAATGGCTAGTCCAACTCATGAACCAAGCAGAACATTTCTCCTAAGACAGCCCATTACACACACAAATTTGATAATTAATGGACTCCTACAGCAAATCAGCTTTTACTTTTCCTACCACATGTTGAAATTTGGTGTTTGACCTTTTGATGATGTCATGTATTCAGACCTCTTATTTTATTTTATTTAATAATTTTATACTTTATTTTTTGTTTTTTTAATTGGGAAGGCATGTATACAAACCGCATCCCTCTAAATTCCGAAAAAGCTCCTTCTACAATGTATCACAAAGAAACTTTACAAATCTTTCGGATTATTTGTAGTGTAACTGACAATGTTAAGCTCCTGTATTTCAACAAAACAAAAATGGAGTTCGCGCACGATCATACTGTATAACTAGCTTTCCTCGTGTCAGAAACATGATAGCTAGTCCAAAAAAAAAACTGGACATAATATTTGTTTAGAAGCATTATTTAATATTAGTATGTTGTCACAAAGATCACAATTCCGTCCACAAATCTGGAAAAACAAAGGGGGAAATGGTTAGGGATCAGGAGATTGGCCTTGGAATTCATATTGTCTGAGTACAACTCTAAGAGGGATATCTTATCGAATGATTTTTGGGAATATTGTATCCTTTACCTACTAAAAAGAATTTTGAATCTCAACATTGTTTGTACAATTGGCGAGTGGACTGGAGACTCACTAGAGTTGATTCATCTAAACACTCTCTGCATCAACTTCGTATTGTCAAGTTGACTCTGCTCGAGATCAGACCAAGTCCCCAGCAGATCTCGCACTATAAAACATTAAATGGAAAAATACAATAAAATAAAGTAAAGAATTCCAGACCCCAAAAGAACCCTTCGTGAATCTAGATGCTCAAGGTAACAAAGATTATCCAGACAGAAAAATGACATCAGAATATAGCAAATAACCAGAAATCCCATTCTTTTTCCAAAATAACCAAATTACTTTCAATGCAAAATAAAAGCCCCCTCTCTTTTTTTAACGTCTGAATTTCAAATGCCTCAAATACCATAGATGAACGCAGGCCCAAAGATTAAAGGCAACTTATAGGGATAGAACAACTCAAAACCAGTGCCAATGGATTTTTGAAGATGATCTTAAACTACATCCACAAAAAAAAAAAAAGAACAAAGTATGGAAATACCATACCATGGCCAATATGGTCCAAAGTAAAAACCAAGTTCGGTAAAAAACTGGTCAAAACCCATGTTTCACCAATCTGGCCTACTCAAGCAGCTAGATTCGACCGTTTCAACTTGCCAAACAAAGTGGGCAACTTTTTTATTTCTAATATATTACATATTCTAAAACTATTATTTATAATTTAAATCCGATCGAACTAGTTTAAGTGGCGATTAAACCAATTTAAACTAGACCAGATCTCTCACTGGTTCAGTGTCCAATCCAATCATAATAACGCTAGTTTATCCACATTTATAGCAACCACTTACATAGATTGCAATACCATGAACCAAGACAATTCACTGATAGAAAACAACTAGCAAAAGCCAAGAATAATAGGGATTTTATTATAAGCACAAGATATATCCATCTACAATCAACTTAATATGTATGGAGGACCTTTATGGATATAGATTGCTATCTGTATACCCACCTAAAAGCCACCAATTTCCAATTGAAGAAGTTTGCTTTTTGTCCATATTTACAGCAAGCACACAATCAGAGTGGCCTGCCAAGAATTAGGACATTTTTCATTTGGAAACACTTATACATACTTGATACTTCACAATGGCCTAAAGGCACCTTACAGCATTTATAGACCCAAGTGCAACGACATCCTGCTCCCACTTTCACTAGTGAAAATATAACTTGGAGATTAGTTCCTACAAGGAAAATTAGTAATTATTTCCATACATGTGTCCCCAATGCAAGAGATATGCTACTTGTACCAACTTCAATGAGTAAGTCACAGATGCCTGCTATGGACTACAAAGTCACATTATACTTTCCTAAGAAATATTTATGGTACTTATGACACCTTTTCCAAATAAAACAATGAAAATTTGAATAGAAAATCAACATAAAGGCTGAGAACACTATCCTCAGGCCTTCCAATCCTAGTGAGGTGTGTATCGCATCCCAATGATGCCCTTTTATTACTTGATACAAAAAGAAAATATGAAGAATTGGTGGTTTGGAGCTCGTCAGAGAAACTAGTACAAAATTCAAAACATTGGTGATAGCACATTACATTAAAAATTGAGGCGGGGCTCTCTCCTTGGACCATCACATAGTGATGAAAATCTTCAAAATGTTATTCGGAAGACTCTTTAAGTAACTCAGGGAAAGGAAAGCAGTGAACAGTGAGTCATCACAGGATACAGGTAAAAGGAAACCACACAAAAATTCGAAGATAATATTAGATCAAGAAAATAATATCCATCACGTGGCCAGGTCAGGACTGAATTTGGACAGAATGAATACAATAAAATTACAATCAGGAAAACAAAAATTTGTGCAAGACACAGTAATTATCTCACATAGAAAAGGTTGAAGCAAATCGCAGAATTCGCCCCAAGTTGGCTCAGAATGGGACCCTGGCTATTCTGGATAAAAATACCTAAAAATTGAGTGAGTCTACTAAGCCTCAATTCCCCTTGTTATTATCCACAGACTCGGCCAAGTCAGACCTCTGAGTCAACCGATCAGGTGGCTGACGTGGGCTCAAGACCCTGGAGAGTGGTGAGTCCGAGCCCGAGTCCTTGTTTACAGATACTGGTGTGCCACTGTGCATGTGATATATGCATCAATTCATGCATGTGTATAGAGTCGGAGAGATCCATACACGGACATGCAGCAAAGACTAAAAGGAAACTTGACTTCAAAAATGGCATGAAATAACAAGAGAAGTTTATCACACTGACAAACAGTGCCAATTATGAGAAAAGTACCAAAAACATGAATCTGTAGATAGAAATCAATACAACAACAGACGTTCAATGGCATAGGGATTGCAAACCAAGGGCAAGAAGAACCCCCTAAATGTCATACTAGAAATGTGAGAAATAATGTCGCATAAACAATGATGATGAAGAAACTTAGGAATCCCTAGGAATACAAATTGAAAATCACAATGTGGGAAAAACAGGGGAAGATATCCACTTCAAATTTTACTTAAAACATACAGGAAAGAAACAAACTTTGCAAATAAAAGGCTAATTATACATTCAAGCAAATAACCATAACAAAACAAAACCACAGAAAATGAAGATCGAGAACAACTTGATATTCATACATGCGTGTGAAACATACCCTGCAGAAATCCTAAACTAAAAGGTGAGTCCTTAGTAATAGAGATCAATAAAAATGAGAAAGAGATAGAGAGAAACATTACTTTTACTAGGAGACAAGGAGTTGCATGACAATAATAGGTGATAAAACCAAACAAGAACGCAAATTCATATAGAGGCCCATCGCATACAAAGATAATCAGATGCACACTAAAGACAGAACCCAAATAAGAAATTGTTAAAAAGCAAAAGCCCAATCACACACCCAAATATGAAATTGTTAAAAAGCAAAAGCCCAAACAAACACGTAAGCCATAAAAATTAATAATACACAGAGAAAAATGCAGGTGGCGAAACAAAACGAGAACCAAAATCATACAGGCACATTTACCTCACACGCAGATCCTAACTGGTGAAACCCTAACACCAGGTATTTATTTCGTAGCATCGCATGTCAACTAACAGGCAGAAAGCTCAGATAGAGAGAGGCTCATTGCATACGTAACCCAATCAATGAAGCACAAACACAAGAAGCCGAAATCATAGAAATACAAATCAATGAACAAAGAGATGCCAAGATGAGAGATACATCACGCATACATGCACTACTTGGTGAATCCCAGATCAGGGAATGGAAACTACCATTGCAGATAAAAAAACAAACGTATACTAAAGAGAGAAAGATGGGGGAGAGAGAGAATATGAGGTGGTAAGAAAAGAGACAGGAGAGACAGTGAAAGAGAGGATGCGCACTGGTGACAAGAAGGGGAACGGCAGCAACACGGCCGAGCGTCAACACAGTCGGCAAAGTGAGCAATTTGTGCGAAGGACACGAGGAAGAAGAGCACGAGAAAGAAGCACAGCAAGACGGTGGAGGAGGAATTAGCTTCCCGGTGTCTTTGAGGGGAGTCGTCAAGGCCATTGCAGGCGGCGTTTTCACAGTGGTGGCGGAGGCTCGGGCCGAATTGTTGGTGGCGACGCTCCTTCTAAGGGCTTGGAGAGGCGACGCCTTGGCAATGGCAGCTCGATTCTGGCGGGGGGTGCGAAGGGCAGGGGCCATCAGACCACCGCAGGCGCGCTCATAGGGTCGGAGTCCTCCCAATGCCCACATGCCCTTATGCCCACATATAGCTGACACAATCCCAATTTTCACCACCATTTCTAGGGTTAGGGTTTAATTTGGGGGGTCGGAAAGAGCGTTACGAGCTCCGTCTTAACCCCGCCATTAGTGTTGCAGGCACCCAATTTTATGTTTGAGGACGTGGCATACTCCCGCAGGATCACTTTGTATACTTGCTCCTTCACGTAAAGATGCGGTTGCTTTTAGATCCTCGAGTTTCTTTCAAGGAAAAGTAGGGAAAATGCGGTGAGCGGTGTTTTAAGTGGCTTCATGCCTTGCAAGGTATAAAGCGATTTCTCCATAATTCATACACACCATGCTCCTTCGGGAGTATAGTTTACTTCTATCATGGAAGATTGACGTGCGGATTTTTTTCAATAGGAACTACTTAAGAATTTGTAGTTAATTATTCTAAAAAAAAAAACAATTTTAGACTTGAGTTTTACTGATACTTTCATTTCACCATCTAAAATTTGGCCCATCTTAAGATATTATTTTTTCAAATATATCAAAGGTAAAATTAGGATTTTTTTTATGGAGGTTAATCAATAAGTTAATGAGGTTACATCCTCAAATTTTGAGGTGCTAAAATTAATTCTCGATGAAGTTTTACCTAAAGGAGTAAATAGATATTATATTCCTGCACAAGTAAAATATCTTTTGGCTTGGGCCCTCGATGACAATTTTCAAAAATAAAAATTTGGATTTTGAATTCTTAATGCTTGAATGGAAAAAGAAAAAATTTGAAACTCAAGTGACTAGGTTGCGAGGTCCATCTTAAATACATGACCTAAGTTTGAAGAGGTTAGTTCCTCAATATTTAATATTTATACTAAAATACTCACGTATATTGACTTTAAGGGAAGGATCTTAATTGAGAATATTCTCTCGTAAGATCAAAAACTAAAAGACAGATGTAAATGCAATGGGTGTCACGTGTGTAGTTTGTACTAGTTAAATTATGTGTGTATATATGTAATTACTTGCTGCATATTAACTAAATATTCAATAATCAAAGAGATCAACTAAATATTCAATAATCAAGAGATCTATTGATCGAAATTTTGGTTAATCATCAATAATAATAAATTTTAAACAAGACTAACATGTAGTATAATTTATAATTAAAAAAAAAAAGTTAATAAAAATTTATTATTTGTTACCATTGTGTTTGAAAACTGGTTATAAACCTTTTTAAAATGTTTACATTTAATACATATTTTAATCTATATATTATAAAAGCTATTATATGCATGACATCTAGAAGCATAAAAATTCAATAAAAATAAAATGTTTTTAAACCGATTTTATAACTTAATATTGTAATGGAAAAGAAAGCATGCATACTTGTGTTTGTGTGCACAAAATTGTTGAAGAAACTCGCAAATAAAATTGGAGCTCCTTCTTATAAGGCGTCACCGACTCTCAAAAGAAATTGGAACCGAGACAACTATGTATTGAATTGATAATACTTTTTCATTATACAGTTTTCATATTTATACTATACTTCACTATAATTTTTCATTTCCCTTTAAAGTATATATTAGATATTGAGCATCTCTCTCTCTCTGCACAAATAAAGTTTTAAATTTTTAAAATTTTAACTAAAAGAAATAAAACGTATACAAAAAAGCCATTGAAAAGAAAATAAACCAAAATGCCCCCAAAAGAAAAAATCATTGATAAAATATAAAAAAAATAGTAATATAATTTGCCACTAGAAAAGGGAAAAAAGGTTGAAATGCATTCATAAAAATTCAAAAAAATCACAGTAAAACTTGGGGACGTTTGCACTAAGTAATCTAATATGTTAATTACCTCTTGCAGGTTAATCCATCAGCGCTCTAATGCATACCTCTTAAAAAAGAATCTAAAGAATTTATTTTCTCATAAAAGGGTGCAGTTTGTATAGAGTCTAGGCTCTAAACAATCAAATTAGAGCCTACTTTCAAATGGTGTCGAGAAATGTGGTTTCAATACTAAAAATATTTGTGATACCCTTAAATATGTTTCCATATTTATTTATAAAGTTTAAAGCTTTAAAAATAGTGTAAATCGACAAATCTATAAAAACTTGAAAATCTTGAAAATTGAATGTCCAAAAATGTGTTACAAAATACACTATTTTCAAAACTTGAAATCCATTTTTTTCTCATGTCCATACATCGGGATGTCATGATGATCAATTTAAAGATATTTGAGCATAAAAAAAAACCTCGTCTAGTAAAACTTTTGAGGTAGGTTCAAACTTGATTGTTTAGAGTCTCGGCTCTCTATAAACTTTTTTTCCTAGTAAAATGGTATTACTAAAAACCACACAAAAATTTTGAAAAGTAAGAATAATAGAGCCTATCTTGGGTAAAGATTATTTTTGAGAGAGCATTAGGAATGGAGCATAAAAGATAGAGAAGGTATAGGGGAGGCAATGGGTCGGTATGGGTAACCCAAATAGCAATATGGACCAGTACCCATGCTGGGCCCGATGGGGCCAGGGTACCCATATCTGTACCCGTACCCGTAATACTGTTATGGACCCAACCCGTACCCAGAAATATGATAAATAACAAAGAAGGGAACTGTAGATATTTTTCTCAATTTGACGAAGTACTTCAACTAAGTCACTGACATTACACAAAAGAGAGGACTTCAGCAATAATATCATATAACTTCAAAAAATGGTAGAGAGAACCGAACAACAATGACAAAAAATATATATATATATGTAGAAAGGCATCAATTAATATAGTAGAAATTAATGGATTCAAAAATTGAATCACTAAAAATATCGAATAATCACATGAGATACACGACCCAATTGCCCCCGTAATTTTTGTTGCAATGTGCAAAAAGCAAGATGAAAAGGGCGCAATTAAACAGCCATTGAAGAAGAAAAAATTCACCAGATGCTCATATTGCCGAGGATCAAGAGGGATGCTGGATGCAACAGTGAGGGTTTGAGAATGCATCTCTGCAACATCCAATCATCTGAAACATCTCTCTCTCTAAGTCCTAATCCACCTCTCTCTCTCTGAACCCCAGCTGACCTCTCACTCCACGGAGTCTTAAGAAAGGGAGAATACCGGTCAGGACTCCAAAGCTCCTTTTCATATTTGAAATCTCTCTCTCCCCCCTCCAAGGCGCCCTTTCATATTTGAATCTGTGCCCACCATTAATCCACTCTCTTTCGCCATCAGTAATTCTCTCTTTTCTTCTCTCTAAATATTAATCTTGATGTATTAAAAAAAGCGGGTTAGGTATAGCATGGACCCGTACCCAGACCCAAGACAATCAGGGTTTGCTGGATTGGACCGGGACCTACTCGTAGGTCTGAAACTTGGAACCATTCCCGGACCTTAGTCGGGTACACTCGTTGGATCCCGGTCGACTGCCAGTCCTAAGAAGGTATGGGAAAAGAAAGTAATATATGACGAGAGAAGGTATATGGGGTAGAAAAGATTGGGTGAAGCAAGAGAGCGTGTTCAGGAAGTAGGATAAAACTTGGGCACCGGATTTCTAAATATTGGTTGAAAGAGAGATTATCATGCTATTGGATGGGGAATTTTCTTGGATATGGAAACACTCTTAGATATGGTATGGAGATGTGGTAATGATGTTATTTATCTTATCTTATATATATTATTAGTATAAGATAGGCTTATTTTTATTTCTCCTATATATATACTTACCATATAATATGGTCAATTTTATTTCTCCTATATATAATTATAATCAAATAGATTCATTTTTATTTCTCAAATTTTAGATTGTGGGTACTCTCTCAAATTTTAGATTCTGAGTACTCTCTCTCTCTGATTAGCTGGGGGCAATAGGATTGAGTTGGGGATAAAGGGTGGGATCAAAACAATTTCCTATTTATATACTTACGATAATAAGATAGGGTCTTTTATTTTCCTTATATCATTTTTATAAAATAAATCACGCTAAAATCTTGATTTCTTAAAACCCTATTGTAGGAGATTCTCTCTCTTCAAAAGATTTCATGAAAATCTCTCATCCCTTATAAAATCTCTTATTCTCTCTCTTGTGTGCACTCATATTCTATCTCCCTTTCTCTCATTAAAATATAGAAACAATATGGAGATATGGAAACAACGTTGAGATACATCTCTTGTGCATGTTCTCTCTTCCCTCTCTCTTTCTCTCTCAAATTTAGTTTTTCTAAATAAGTGCATATTCTATCTCTTTCTTCCCTTAAAGTTAAGAATGTGTCCTACAATCTCTATAGGACTAGGACTTCTTATTATCGCGATACATATCTACCCTTGAACTCTGACTTAATAATGTAGTATAGATAAGGCATCAACTTTAAACATTCCAAGAAAGACACACCTCGAAATTGTGCTAAAAGATGTAGTTTTGGTGCTAGATAACTTTGTGATGGCATAATAAATTGTTTTTGTCTCTAATCATGGAGTTTATAGCTCTAAAAATAGTACAAATTGAGTAGATTCATAAATCTTTAAAAATCTTGAAAATGGAAAGTCTAGATATAAGATACATTATTTTTAAGACTTGAAATTAATTTTTTCCGCATCCATATATCTCAAGGTGAAGATGATCCATTAGAGGGTTTTACAGTGTCAAAACAATGTGGTTTGGTGGTTTTTAAGGTGTGGCTTACTTTTATAATATAAGGTTGATACCTTATATAAACTTTGTACCTAGATTGATTATTTATGTCACTCATGTGTGCTTCTCTAACCTTCTTCTAAATGCAGTTTTTTCGTGAATAGTGCTATTAATGTCTAATCCCCAATGTTTAAGAAAACATATCGATGACCCAATCATCCATTTAGAAACCGGTCCAGTTCGGTAGATTGGTAGTTTGGATTGATGAATCGGGGGGATTGGCTAGATGCAACCTTAAAAACACCTAAAAAACCAACTAAAATTTCTTATAAATACAACGTTTTAGGTTTATGAAAAAACCAAGTGGTATTACATTATGGTTTTTTATTATTTTAATGGAAATATATAAATACTGAGAACATATCTCATATCTGAGTATTTATTGTCCATTACAATCATTTTACAGTCAAAATGAAATTTAAAATGCAACTAAATTGCTATAAAATGGATCTTTCTAACTCAAATTTTTATTTTTATAATCTTCAACACTACTTACACTTGTAAAGATAAGGGTCTTGCATACTCATTTCTTATTTTCTCAAATTTTTTGAGAATTAATTTATTGAATTAATTAATTATTTTATTTATTTATTATTCATATTTTACATCTAGAGGTGTTTATTCAATTTATGTTTATAGTTGGGGCACAATGACATGCAGGCATTGAGTGTATGTGTGTGTGAGAGCTAGGTGAGGGAGAGGTGTGAAGAAGTCTCAGGTTTCTCTAAAGATACTCATTGTCCATTATTCTTATGAATGTACAGACTTGTCTTTTATAGACAAATTACAAATAACAATAATAAAAACTAAATCATATATCTAAACCATATCTAAACTTATAATAAAGTACCGATAGTCTATCAACCATTCTCATAAATACTGATTGTAATATATACTTTTTATATTAACTCGATACACAATATACATTTTCCTTTCACACTCCCCCTCAAATTCAAGATGCGAGAGAGAGCAACTGGAGTTTGAATACTAATTGTAGAAACGTGCAGTTGGATCTTCAGGTAGACACTCAGATTGCTCAATCAATAAGCATCGAAAGCAATGGCAAATCAACAAGCCTCGAGAACAAATGGCTTCATAAACTATTGGAAAAGATCAAATAGATTAGATAGTCGAAACACGACTCGGCATAAAGACACATCAAGGAGTCGAAACACGATTCAACAGAGAGACAAATTAAATAGTCGAAACACAACTAGGTAAAGAGCACAGATTAGAGAGTTGAAAGTAGAGAGGACATATTAGAGAGTCGAAAGATGACTCAGTAGAGAGTCGAAACACGGCTTGACAAAAGTTGCACCGACTGGGTGAGTAACAGACTCGTCTTGAAAATTGGTGACAATGTTTCAGGGACGAAGAATGGACGCAACCAAGATGAATTTGGCTCTGATACCATGTGAAGAAGTCTCATGTTTCTTTAAAGAAACTCAGTGTCCATTAGTCATATAAATGTACAAGCTTGTCTTTTATAGACAAATTACAAATAACAATAATAGAAACTAAAGCAGATATCTAAACCATATCTAAACTTATAATAAAGTACCGATACTCTATCAACCCTTCCCATAAATACTGATTGCAATATATACTTTATATATTAACCCGATACACAATATACATTTTCCTTTCACAATAGGAAGACAAAATGAAAAATGAAAAACACAAATCCAAGAGAAGGAAAGAGGGTAGGTGGGGCGAGGAAGAGAGAGAGAAAGTGAGAGTGGAAAAAGAAGAGCCCAATCAAATAGCTAGAGAGCGTATGTGACTGCTAGTGAAAAAGAAAAACCTAACCCAAGAAAGTGAAAAAAGAAAACCCAATCCAAGAGTGAAAGAACATGTGTGAGTGAGTGAAAAAGGAAAAACCCAGGGAGAACATGTGTAAAAATAAAATAAAAAACCTAATCCAATCCAATATGCTTTTTTGGTTTTGTTTGTTTTTTATTAAATTTTACTTTCATCAAATTTTTCTAGTACATTTGTGAATTGATCATTAGTTCTTGAAATAAATTTTCCTTTGATATTTCTTTTCTTTACGTTATATGAACAATCAAAGCAATCTAGCATCTAGTTGAATCGAATTTAAACCTTTTTATGTTTTTCTTTAAATGTCAAAGATTTTATATTTTATTTTTCCCATCGTTTCAGGGGTTAGATGTAATGGGGCGAAACAAAATATTGGGCTCGTTTCCTACCCTCTTCGACCTGTCTCTAAATTTTTAGTGTTATAATTGTTTAGGTTATTGAAGGGAAAAGTTGCATGACCTATTTATTCCACACCAGGGATATTCGAATATTACTATAAAAAATGATCATAGCATTAGCCGTAATGTGAAGGGAGGTCCTGGACAATTATATATAAGGTGTGCTTAGTAGAAAATTTTAAAAAATATAAATAAAAAATAAAAAATATAAAAGGAGCAAAAGGCTGCATGCTAACACCCATTCTAGAAAAGTACCATAGTGATAAACTTAGGCAAATCATAATTTTAAAAAATAATTTTTAAGTCAAAAAATATGTATACCGATTTTTTTTTTTTTTTTTCAATGCCTATAAATCATGGACCAAGTTTGAAACTTTAAATTTTAGGGATTGTATACTACAAAACTATTTATCTTTTTTACAGGGAGATCAAAATTGCTACTACCTATTAAATATCAAATTTGGATGGTACACAAAGTTCGAGATTTTTTTTTTTTTTTTTTTGAGTGTAGTCAATTGTACAGTCACAACCACTTGATTTGAAGTATGACGCACAAGAGTGATTGTGACCTCACAAGGGGTATGACACTAAAATTGTATTTTTCAATGAGGTTTTGAGGTGTGGCTTTAATTATCGAGAGCTTGACTGTACATATTATATTTTCAAAGGAAATTTATCAAATGTATCTAAGAGATTAACTATTTTAGCATTTTGCCCATTCCTTTTGATTTCGAAAAATCCATTTAATATGCTTGATCATGAATAGTTGAAAACGGGTAAAATGTTAAATAGTTAATAAGTTAGGTGAATTTTGATAAATTTTTCTATTCTTAATAATTTATTTGTTAGAAATATGTAATGACTTATTTGATTAATGCCATATCCCTAGTTTATGAAGTCATTCAAATAATATCATAGTTAGAAAGAATATTGATATAACAAACAATTTCATAAAAATTTCCATCCATATATTCAATAAAAAATTGTCTTAAAAAACACATGACTGATACATTTCTAGAAAAATATATTCTCCCAAAATAATTGTTTTTCAAAATAATAGGTTGAGTAAGAAGAAGAATAACACAATAAAAAATATTAATTTTCTCTAAATCAAGGGTATAGAGGAAGAAAGAGAAAGAGAAGGGGGGAGGAGAGAGAGACAAAGACGTTCAATTAAAACAAAAGATTTAGGCAACATGGAACACGGGTGATTAGGGTGTCAACAGTTTGCCCCGGGCCTTAGGCTTTTGGTCGGGCCCGGGTTCGGGCCGTTACACAGGTAGTTACCGGTCACTTTATATTTGGTCCGGGCCGGGGGCAAAACAGGCTCATAATCCGTCGGAACGCTTGAAGATAACCCTCTAATCTACGAGACCCAAAACTTGATCTCCCTCCCCAAGCTTGAACTCTCTCTCCCCCTCAATCTATGAGACCCAATCTCTCCCTCTTAAACCTCTTGTTTTCTTTAATATCTCCCCCCCTCTCTCTCTCTTTGCCTCTATATTCTCTCTCTTCTCACCCATTCACCAACCATTCTCTCTCTAAGCCAGGTTCAGGGCATGGCAGGGCCAGGTTCAGGGCATGGTAGGAAAATGCTAGGTTTAGGACATGGCAGGAAAAGAGAGAATTGATACAAATTAGGGTTGTTTTTTTTTTCCACAAAACCATCATTTTAATTTGCAAAGAGATCTTGAGAGAATAAAATCAGCACATTA